>NC_133578.1:65131906-66396401 GCF_964106895.1 Numenius arquata | reverse complement strand
CACCAGCTGGCCTGGGAACCAGCATTTACTCCCAGGAGTAGATGCGTTTAGCGGTGTAGATGTAACCTACAGGTTACAGGGGGTTTCAGTCAAGTCAAGCAGATGTGATCGGAGAGGGACCAGGCAATTTAAAGGAAGCTGTCTGATCTGAAGCACTGCATGCTTTTAAGGAGATAGTCCACTATCTGAGAGAAAAACTAGAGTTTGGATGAAATAATCATCATCAGATAAGTCTTTGCTGCTTTTACGCATTGTGCTGTGTCTGACACACCTTTTGACAAACAAAGAATGCTTTGCTTCCCAGAGATTGTACCTGTGACACGTTATTTCCCACTCTCGGAGGGAAAGTGTTTTTGAATGATGGTAAAAAGAGCTGCAACGTTAGTGTGAAAGTGTCACGTGATGCCATTCAGATTTGGTTTAACAGGTGAAATCTGTCCCTGGTAGGTTAAACTGAAGAGACACTAAAAGGAGTCTAAAGCACAGCTTCTCTCTAATATCCCTCTTCAACCTACATATAGTGTATGTAGATGAATAGGTTAGAGAAACCATTTGCATTATCTGGCTTGTCTTTATGCACAGCTCGGACCGTATATTTTCACACAGCAATTCCAGAAAGCAGAGATGAACTGGAGAAATTCTTTACAAAGACATGAAAATCGAGTTTGAAGATTGAGAGTAGAAGAGAATAAAGAACATAATGAGCAAAAATATTTTTTTCATCCCTGGCATAGTACTGAAGCAATAAAGGAGTAAAGCAGTCAGCCCACAGACATTGTCTCTTCACTGCAACTGGTGGAAAGAAAGAGCATGACCTTAATCAATATTAAGGGAGTGTAAAATCTGCTCCTAACCTACCAGCTATTGTGAGCAACCTTTTAATTTGAATGGTAACTCTATACCTTCAAAGATCATCAGTTTAAAAAAAAAACCCACACTGCTAGGATTTGGGTGGCTTTTTTGCATTCATGTGAAACTCTTCAAACGCATAGAACTAAAACGCAGTTACTGTGGGATGAACGCAAGGGAAATTTGGGGTCCAGTATCTGGAGAAACCAGCTGTTAACCTCAGTAACCTTTGACAGTCCTAGGGCTAATGACATTGCCCCGTCTAACTCATCTTTTTGTACTAATCAATTTGCAAAAATTCACCATTAAGACCAAACAACCTAAGAACTTTTTCTCACAATTTCCTTCTTTCTTAGGGAGTTGCAGATAGCTGCTGACGCAAATATTGCATCAGCACATACTGAGGTTTAAGAAACAGAAAATGTTCTCACTCAATATGCAAGTGATGGGATCAGTCCAATAAAGAATATGGTCTTTATCACACTTGTCACGTTGCCAGGATGTTATCATGACTTACTCAAACTCCCTCAAAAGTAAAATAAAACCTGAGGTTGCTTAATCTTTGAGGGGCATTGAAATTCAAGAGGAATAATAAATACAGAAGAGCTGTTCCTGTAGGAGCTTAGGGATTTATCTACGCAATTTCCATTAATATACATTTGGTTGGAGCTGAGCAAGTAAATCCCCGTGCACTGTGCTGAACATTTGCAACAGGGTGCTGAAACAAATATTTATGTTTGAATATGTTTTTGCCCCTCCAGATGCTAAATAATATGTGTATTTTCCCATGCCTTTCCAAGGCCAGTAGCATCCCCAGTGTCTTGCATCTCAAAGGGTCCCAACAGAACTAGAAGAATCACTTCACAGATGCAATGTTGCCCACTCTGAAGTGGAGGGCAACAACCTCTTTGCGTCTGGCAGCAAAATTTTCATCAAGATGACTGGGTGTCGTCGTTTAACCTCAGCCGGCAGCCAGGACGTGCAGCTCTCCCTTTTCCCCCAGAAGGGCAGGGAGAACAGAGAGAAAAGGAGGGGAAAAGGAACAGGAAAGGAAAAAAAAAAACCCTCATGGGCTGAGATAAAGACAGTTTAATACAACAGTAACAGAAAAGGAAAATAAAAATAATGGCACAGGTTGCTCTCACTGCCTGGTGAATTGGCACCATCCCGAGCAGTGATCACAAGTACCCGCCCCCCAGCCAGCCCCATTTATGTACCAAGAATGATGTTTATTGGGCATTCCATCATTCTGTCTAGACTCCTTCTCAGCTTCTATGGGAAGCTGAAAAAAGCCTTTGAAAAAGTATACATATCACCAGGCAACAACTAAAACAATATGCATTATTGACATTCCTCTCCTACCAAATCTGAAACACAGCAACCACTAAAAAGAAGATTTACTCTGTCCCAGCTGAAACCAGGACACTTGGGCAGTTCAGACCTTTAATAGTCACCATGGTGCTGTGATCCTTGTGGAATTAATGGATAACTAAATTAGACAGAGATGAAACTTCAGACAAGTAAAAAGTGCTCAGCTCAGTTTTTCAAAGAATTGCCTTGGCAGGGCAAGATGTTTGTAGGATCATAGAATTGTCTAGGTTGGAAGGGACCTTTAAGATCATCTAGTAAACTAGTGTGATTCTACTGAAGGAATGACACTCATCCATATTAGCTTCCACAGAGTAGGAAGCAGGTGTTAGTAATATTGCTGCATTTAAACATCTGAAATCAGTGTATAAAGGGGGAAGGAATCAAAACCCAAAATCGGATATCCACACAGACCTTCCCAAAGTTTGAGAGCCCTCCCAGCATAGCTCACATCATCCAGTTCTGCTATTACAAACAGAACATAAAATTTGTCTAGTCAGAATGACAGTCTCAATGACTTTGAGGAGATAGGCTTTTGAATTATCTGGGAAAGCCTCTGTACAGTGGCATTAAACTTAAATTTATGGATATGCTACTTAAAATCTGAATGTAGCAAGCTCATTTTTACAAACAGTAAAGGGGGAAGATAATTTCTTTGCATAATTAAACAGCTACTGGTGTCGTTAAGCTAACTCACTTCCTTTGCTTGTTTGTGATATGTTGTCCATCTTCCTTGTACTTTAGTGCTTGGGCTCCAAGGACAAGCTTCCTATAGTTCATTTTAAAAGAAGAATAAATTTTTTCAGACCATAAGCATACATTTTTTTCCAACATACAAATATCTGCAGTTATTTTCTTCATATCAGAATAGGAAAACAGAAATCACTGTGCTCCAGTCCATCAATTCAGGTCCCGATAGGAGACAGTATTCCATGTTTCAGAAGAAGGCAAAAGTCTTTCCAGACTTGGCAGATGTTTTTTTATATATCTCCAACCTTGGGTCTCCTTCTGATCTCTAATAGTGTTTGATTCATTCAAGTCCAGGAGGGGAAAAAAGAAGGTAAATATATTCCAAAATGTTTGCTTTTACAGTTCCATATCACAGTATTTTTATTATCCCTATGTATTTTCAATCCTTACTGTGACCTATCTGGTATTTCTGGTATCTATGCCATGGTGAAGCTATGAGTTCCAGCTTAAATTACAAGCTGCATGGAAAGATACGTTCTTTATGCAGTTCTGCATTTGCCATCTCCTTATGTTATTGAATCTGTCCTTGACCTGGGGAGAGGGGGAAAAGGAGAAAGAAAACTTCCAATCTTTGTCCTTTGCACTGTAATTGCATACAGAAGGACAAGTCTGCCAGCCAGTTTAAAAAAGGAATTAAAAATATACTGTTATATATGTGAAAATATTAAAATGCAAGGGAGAGATACTTGGTGAAAATGGCAGGGGACTGGATTGTGAATGACTTCCTCACAGCCCTTCCCAGAAAACTAACTCTACTGGTACCAGAAAAAATAGAGTAACTTCTTGCCCTGGAAAGGCAGAGAAGTCTGGAAGAATCAAATCAGGCACAGATGAATAAAATTCCACTTTAAATTCCACTGTGATTCATCCAGAAGTTCCGTCTACCATCCCTGGAAACAGTCAGGTTGGATGGGGCTCTGAGCAACCTGATGTAGTTGAAGATGTCCCTGCTGATGGCAGGGGGGTTGGACTAGATGACTTTTAAAGGTCACTTCCAACTCAAACCATTCTGTGATTCCATGATCCTCCTTGTCTGCCATTTATAGCAAAATAAAATAAACCCAAATAATCTACATTTCTTCTGCTACTTTTCAAAAAAACATTTTGTAAAAATAGCTTCTTCCTATTTTGACACCTCCAGAGTTGCATTAAGCTGTAGAGATGAAATCAGGAATTTGATGTTTTTCTGTGCTTTCAACCCTTAAGACCCACTGCAGCTCCAAGAGACAAAAAGAACAGTGTTTCTGTTCATTCTTGTACCACTGATTTCCTCATTATTGTCCTTCCAGATCCAGCTGAGCTTACCTGCTGAAGAAAAAGTAGCTGGACTGGTGTCACTGAAGTCATAATTTGTCATTCAGATGACAGAACTGAGATTAATTCTGGCACTGAATGTTGAGCTCTTCAGGGCTTAACGCTTAAAGCCTCAAACCAAGAAAAAAAACTTCAGGTGAGCAACAGATCCTGTACTACTGCATTTGTGAACTGAACTCAATTGATTTTGGGTATCACTGAGAAAGAAAAAAAAATTCCAAATACACATTTTTTTTAACAAGATTTCCCAGTATAGTCTTATGCAAGCGGGTTCTTTCACATCAGCTTTAGTTATATCTGCTATATTTGGATATTTGACATTTCAGTCAAGAATCTCTCCTTGATTACCAGGGGCTGGCAGTCACTCTATTTGTCACTGAAAAATTAATTTTCCTTGATATGCAAAAACCTCTTGGAAGTAGCCTATGACCTCAGTTTTCATGTACCAATTCCTCTGACACTAATTAGGAATTATAGGCTATGTCTCTGAAGATTCCATTTAGCCCAGTGAGGACTTTGCTTTTGCTGAGTTCACATGAAAAGTTTTCAGAACAGAGCCAAAAAACCCCAAAATGTCATATCAAAGTCCATATTAGAGCTCACAATCAAGTGGAAAACAGAGTTCAAGTGTTTTAACTCTTTTGTTCCTTTTATTAAAACTCACAGTTAAGAGATCACAATGCAAGTGGACCAACCCCACTGATATTTCGCATCCTTCTGATGCATTCAGCTCTGTGCAGCTTTTAGAGTGGTGTTGGCAGAATATCGCAATAATGGGCAACTTGAGATCTCTTTCATCTCAGTGACAAGCGAGCAAGGAGAAGAGGCTTGGTGAAACAGGCTCTATGAGAAGCAACCTCTATTTCTAGAACATGGTTTTCAAAAGCTCTTACCCTTAGCCTAGCATTTCCCATTGAAAGCAGTGGTAACACCTTCAGTGTGTGCAGTCAGGTTGGTACTGAAGACTTTCTACTGTACTTACTTGTTTTTCATGAAAGATGTCCTTGTTTAAGCGTGTCACTTCATTGTCACTGGTTGGTTGGTTGGTTGAAAGCCTCTCTGACCCTATTCTATGTTTGCATTGAGCTATAGCTTTAAATTGAGAAAAATGCTTTCATTTTTTCATAAGAAAGCAATAATCTCTCCAGCATTAAGAGGTATAAAGGAAGAATTGTATAAGTTGAAGCTGGCCAAGGTCAGCATTAACTTAAGCACTGGAGCTGATTTTTGGTATCCACTCTTATCCACAAAAACAGGAGCTGTTTTCGGGTCTTTTAGAGTTCCTGTATAAATCCATCCTTCTGTGCTTTAAAAGGAAAGAGCCAGGACTACATTTGTAGTGAGTCTCTAAATACATCGACTCAGCTTGACAGTTTCTCTGGTGACATTACCACTGCTGAAATTTGAGGGCAAGGGGGTAGAGAAGGGAGGATGAAAAATGGTGACAATTTTTATCTTGCCAATTTTTTAATGAAAATTTGTCTCCATTTTGCAACCAGCTCTAATTGGACATTCCGGGCAGCTCAGTCCAGATTAAAGCCAAGACAAATTCTCCTTTTTTCCCTGTATGAGCTCGGCTGGAACTGTGCTGGGTAACTCTCCCTGCAGACAGGCCGTTCAGCCAATGAACCTGAGAGCCATACACGTTTGTTAGTTGAACCTCATAAAAATATGAAAAATATAACCAGCAGTCACATAAATATGAGAAACCTTTAAAGATTAGACAGACACTAATTATGTGGCATTTTGGGGTAGGACTCTAAACACTAGAGTTGTCTGAAAAATTTTGTTTCTGTTTTACATATCTTGACAGCATTTTTTCATTCCAAGATAGTTTGAAAAGTGTAAATCACAAAATATAGAAGAATATTTTTCATTATAAAGAGATCTTGAACGACAGCTCCTGGCCAGCCTTTTGACAATAATTTTCCATCTCCCGCCTTCTTTTTTGTTGCCAGCATCACTTACAGCATTCTCTTATTCACATTCCCAAGCAAAAAATATGCAGATATATTGTAACCTATACACTTAAAGAGCTAGATTTCAGCAGTGTTAGCAATACTCAAAATTAAAAATCAAATTCTGATACCTGAATTGCTCATTGCTTCTCCTTTTTTTTCTTTTTTCCTCAAAGTAGTTTGACATATTAGCATGAAAAAGAAAGATTATAATATTTTTTAAAATCCCACTAGTAGCTTAATTTCCAACATGTGGACATATTCTGTGAAAGGGATAGAGCAAAATTCTCTGAAAATTCTTTTTTGTCACAAGAAAGATAACACAGCTGTCAAAATTAAGATAACACTGCGTTCATTCTTGTAGTTTTGACCTTAGAATAGATTAATTGATATTCTATTCTGTCCTTTTCTGAAGAAAGAAAACTCCTTGCCTTCATTTTTGACAGAAATCTTCCCATAGTTTTGGACTGGTAAAGAAAAATGCAGAAGAGAAATAGGATTTATTCTAGCTAGACAAACAGCTTTGACACCCATGTCAAACATTATTACAACCTATATGCTTCAAATGTAGACTAGAAGTTAAATACTGCACAGACTCAAGCCAACCATTACAAAACCAAAATGTTTCACAGCCCACATGCTTCTTTCTGTATGTTCTCAGTGATTCAGTAATGAACAACATGCTGAGACAACATTTGAAGCACTGCAATGATGCGCAAAGTGCACAAAACAAAAAATAATATATTTATAGGCTGAAATTCACTGCAGCCCCAGAAACCTTTCACAATCACGTTCTGCATGAGGGGAAAGGATGCTTGGGGAGGTGAAACAAATTCACAAGCCAGACTATGGAGCTGCTTGCTCCCTCGCCCTCTCCCTCAGCATGCAGCAACCGCATTCCCACATCAGTTTTTTAAAGCCACAAGATTACTGGATTCTTACAAATATAAGTGCATAGCTTCATGTGCCCTCACCTTCCTTACTCTAGCAAGCATTTTAAGGAAGACACCCTTCTGTTCACTGTGCATGATGTACCCTGGTATGTCAGTGGTGCTTTCTAACCTCTTTTCCCTAGGGAGAGAATAAAGGGGTACAAAGTTCTGGACCAGCTACTCGATACCAGCAAAAGTCTTCCCACACTTTCTCTCCACTGCAGGTTTCTTGCAGTTTCCACTCTCTGGAGCAGCCCTTTCCAAAGAGTGCTGCTCTGTTGGTCACAGTGCAAAATGAGAGCTATTTTGGGGAGCTACCAGGATTGCACAGCTGACGTTTATCAAGCAGGATTCAGAACATGGCAGGACCCCCCTCTCCCAGCAAAGAGCTCCATCGGCACTGAAAAACAATGCTACAGCCCTGCAAAACTTTGTGTGCTGCAAGCTGCTAAGCCCATGTTCAACCCTGAGCAGTGCCTGCTGGTGGTCTCGCTCTAGGAGTCCTGATTAAGAGCAACCACACATTTCACTGAAGACCAGGGCCTCAAGTCAATAACAGGCATATTAAGGATGGAAAATTTTGGGCCCAACTGAGCAGAGCAAGAAGGTGAATGTTTAAAATTAATCAAGTTTTCTTTTTCTCCAGTGAATCAGACTTTAAAATATGCTTCTCCCTCCTTCTGTCTGCATGTGTGTGTGTATGCAGCTCTTTCCCCTATTCCTAAAGCACATACACACATATTTGCTTCAATATCCCATCTGCATAAGCAAATCATCAGTACTTCATGGATGCATTACAAGGATAAACTCAGCAACATTTAAGAGGTTGTCAGGCCCTGTTAGTGCAAGCACCGTGAAGGAAGCTGCGTGACATAGCAAATAGAGCACTGCTTTTGGAGTCCCAGTATCTCAGCTGTGTTCCAGCTCTACCACTAAGCCATGTCTCAGTTTCCCTACCTGGAAAAATACGTATAATCGTACTGTCCTCCCTCGAGGGACTGCTTTGATTCAGCTCACCATATAGGAAGAATGAGACATTATAAAGAATAGACACCTGGTTCCTGCTCCTTTTCCCCCATATTTACACTGAGGAAAGCAGGATTTCTGTTCAAATCTGTCAAAAGAGAGGATGCTTACAGGTCTGGGGCTGATAAAATATAGCCTGCTAGCTTGGCAAAACCACACAGAACAAGATGAAAAATCTGCTCACTTAGTTTCCTGAGAACAAACACACAAAATGAATGTCACGCATTTCAATAACAATTGGTGTCTATGCTGTTGAAAGAAAAACTTCTGGTCCAAGGAGACAACAGATTTTATTATACAAATTAGGAATTGCAATTGTCTGCCAAGACAAAGGAGCACTGATCAGAGCACAACACGCAGAGAAGGAAGAAAGGAACTCAGATTTAACCTGCAGAATACTAAAATTCTTTCTGGTCGGCTTGTGTGTTGGGGACTTAAGCCAAAATCCTTTGTGCCTGCATGGCTCGGCGCACCGAGGAGTACATGTGATGACATCCCCCATCAGCTCCACAGTGGCAGCCCCAGGGAAGCCGTACCCCACCTGTGCTGGGATGAGTGGGCACCACACCTCAGCAGCAGCCCCTTGGCTGCCCACACTCCTCCTCTTCACTCCCCAAAACTGCCCTGGTTCCATTTCTATGGGATACTTCTAAACCTTCAATAAAAGCTAAGGTTTGCCATCCAATCTATCATTTTTTGTAAGTGTTAACAGTGCTGGAGAAAGAAAAGGTCAGATTATCCGCAGGCAGGTGACTAGCAGCAGGAGAAGCTGCCCTGCATGGGGCCTTGGCTCCAGACAAAAGAAACCTGTTGGGAATGAGGTCAGCAGAGGGAAAACTTGCTAAATCTCCTATCTTGCTAAATCTTCCATCCAGCCTGCTTTGACTAACCACTGCCTGGTCCCCTGTGCTAGACCGGGAAGGGCAATTCCTTGAAGGAGCTGGGCTGAAGGGGCAGACAGGAGGCACAGGATCTGCCCACGATGGCATAGGAAAATACTGAGGGGGTGGAATACATCCTGCCCCACTGCAGCAGCTTGGGCTATTTAAACCCACTGAGCATGTCCCATCCCAGCACTGATTCATACCCAGATCAGTAACACCTGAAAACACACAACAACAAAAAAGACTTAGGGAGTATGTTTGACCCAAATATCTCCATCGGCTCCTCCATCAGCTCCATGTCCAGGTACATAGACAAAAATAATTGTCAGGCTGAGGTTTTGCCAACATATGCTTTTACAGGTCTGAACACTCAGCACCACCCCACACCAATAAGAGGAGAAGAGTAGCTGTAATTCTGCTCTCCCACACACCACAGCAAATCTAAAGTAGAGCCGTTGGTCTAGCTCAGCTTAAATAATGCAGATTTTTTTTACATTACAACATAACCCCCTCTGCTTTGGATAATGTCATCTTAATACATTCATTAGGCCAGGCTGTTTTTCAGGTGTCTGGTCTGCTACCTTGTCCAACCCTGATCCATCAAGACAGATGCGAATGGTGTTTGGGAGAGAGTACAATTTCCACTTACTTCTTTGCATGGAAAAGGTGGGGAGCGAGACAGGGTGCTGATGACAGTATGAGATCATTTACTCCGTGGCATATTTGGAAAAATGTTATTTCTTTCAATACAACGTGGTTTCACTGTCTCTCAGCCTCTGCCTGCAAACTATACTCTTCTTCATTCATGGTAATACAGGCGTACCATTTTTCCTTCTTTTTCTTGATGTCTTAAGGAAATCTAGCCCACCATTCTGATGAAACATATTCAGAAGGAATTTCTTTCTGTTTCCTAACACTGAGCAACAGAGCCTCTAAAATGCTTATGGAGAGCACATTTTCCTGGGGCTGCAGAGAATGAGTCACACTAGATATATGCCAGATCAAATACAGCAAATAATCAGCGAGCTGGCACACTGGCTGGCCTGAGAAAAGAGCATTTCGCTTGTCGGTCCCGCTGTACCTACCTACAGCAATAATTTTCAGGATACTATTCAGCAAGAGGATAGACTGTCCCACGCTATCTTCCTGCTTCAAAGTCATACAAATTAGCGTGAAATAGATAGCTGTATATTGTGAGAAGGCCATTCTGGGCTTGCTCCCACACGGCGCTGAGCGCACTGGCTCAAGGCCACGCTGTGGCTTAAGCACCAATTGTCCCATTGGCCTCGGTGGCTACCGGTGGGAGTCAGTGACTCTGAATGTCAGGCCTCAAGGACTCATCTTTTAAATACCATTCTAAAAGGCATTTAGGCACCTAACTATATTCTGCAGATTTAATTACTGCATAAATCACATCTGTGCAATAACCCCAGAGCGCTGGGATCAGAAGGAAGGTCCCTCAGCTCCAAAACAGAGAGAAGTCTTTTACTTCTACGTTGTGCTTGCAATTGCCGGGAGGGGTGAGACATGAACTCTCTTTCTCGCTCTGCCATCCACTCATAACAGGTCACAGTGAGGTTTAGAGAAGCAAGTTAATTACTCTGTGCCCCAATGTCCTCATCTGCAAAAGAGGTTTGTTCCAAGGTTGCTCCATCCCTTCTGCTGGAGAAGATCCATTAAAAGTGTGTGCGTCTCTGAATGCAGAAAGTGATGATGAAGAGCAAAACCACACAGCAGTTTGGGTGAAGTGTTTTCCTCTGTTTCGGTACTTGTAACAGAATTAATTTTTGTATTTTATTATGCCAACTCAGCACATTCTAAAGCTGATGGCCACTATTGGCTAAACACCGTTTGGGGACAAGAGGATAAGTGTGAATAAAGTTGTGTGTGCTTTATTCTCAAAAACCTAAAGAACAGTTTAATACAAAAAAATATTTGCACAAAGTGATGAGGTCCATTTTTCCAACCTTCTCTATCAATCAGCCATGCTGAAACATGGTAATTTTCCCTTATAGTCAATAGTTATTGAACTTTCATGTGTTTTGGTTTATACTTGTCCCCTGAAATAGGTAAAGAATATAAATATACAAATAATTCTGTTCTAATAAAAAAATCCAGAAATAATTACTTTTTATCTTTAAAGTATCTGCATTAAAGTTACCTCAAGGTCAGTTGCAAAGGTGTGGTAATTATTAGCTTAACTATTAAGATCTCTCAGCAAGCTAATTAGCTGGGCACCAAATGAAAACTGTTTATGCCTGAGGTCTAGGGGGGCTAAAACAGAAGATTACTTTATTGTTTCAGGTTAAATTTTCAAGGCAGGAGAACTTCTGCCTCAGGGAATCATGAGCTATTTCCTCACTTGAAATGAAATGAGAAAAGGCAAAAAAAACATGAAACAAAAATGGTGAAAATTGGCCCACACCCTAACTCTAGGCACTGCTAAAAGATGAATAACAACAAAAAATTAAAAAAAATAAAATGTGACACACCTTCCGCATTCGATGGTGGTGGCTATGCTTGTCTAGCAGGCTGGAGCCTGCATTTTCCACCTGGAGGCTCCACCAGCATAACCTGCCATGTCACTGTCTGACGGGACAAATCCTCCAGGTTTCTTATCACTGCACCTTCATGGGTGACCTGCTGAGCCCTGTGACTCCCTCTGGAGTAGAGGACGCAGTTTCCTACAGCATGAGACCACTGGGGAGTCATCCGTAACCACCAGCAGGGATTAGGTGAACTGAGCTGTGGTGAAGAGCAGCCTTTGGAGTGGAGTTTGTGGGCGGCCTGACCTGGGTAGAAAGGCTGTCTCATAGCAGACAGCCTGTCATGTGTAAAAGAAAGCACTAGAAACTCTTCAGAGCCCACCTGGACAGTGAGGGGCAGGAATACCCCTGGGGTGAGAGGTGCACGATGTACATACCGCCAGGTCCCACCTCACCCTCCTCAGCAGTGGTGCCTGGGGCTGAGGAGAGGGCAAAGCCGTATCGTAGCTGCTATCCCACTCCAGGACCCTTAATGCCACAAACTGGCCAACTCTTATCTATCGGGCCCCTTCAACGGTGTCCTGCATGAGGGGTCACAGCTGCAGAGCAGCAAGACAGAGTAACACCCTCCCCATTGCCATGGGGCCAGTGAAACAGCCTGCAGCCCACACGCAGCCTGCAGGCCCAGTGCATCCCTCCCTCACTCACTGGAAAGAAAGGTATGAGGAGGTTTTCTATCTGGTTCTGGAAGAGGAACCTTATCATGATCATGGGCATAGCCTTGGAAAAAGCAAAGAGGCATAAGGCTTCATTATGCAAAACCCTGTATCTTACCTCTCCTGGTAAAGGAAATTCAGCTGCTCTTGTATCCGCACTTTGTTAATATGAGAAGAGCTCATATTATTTCATTCTTGTTTTACATATACCACATGCTCGGAAAGGCTCAGCCAGCCTTGCAGGGAAGCCACAGTCCTGCAATAGCAAGGGACCCCACATGGCAAGCCTGGGCTCTGTAACCTCATCTGTCACTATCGAAGGCACCGTGTCGCAGTCATTCATCTCAGAAATGTATCTAGCACCATCTCTCAAAACCTGATGTAAGAGCCGCTGCTCTGTACACACTCAGCGGGAGGTTGACAGAAAACCCTCTCGTGTTTATCCAGAGCAAAAGTCTTTCCAAGGCTGCTGCTTTACTTGTTGTGCTATGAAAAATAACAGCTTCATACAAAAATAAACAGGTTTGCAAACTGTTCCAGGGGGCTAACATCCTACTGGTGTACATACATGGGGGCTGATGTAAAGTAGTTGTTTGGCAAACACACACACCAGCCTCATGCCTTGCTCTGATACAAATGCATTTTCATGGAAAAAGCTAAACTTTCTTCTTTTTAACAACTCAAACCCAAAATAACTTAGTTAAGAAATGAACCCCCAATGAAAAGCTAAGCCATCAAAATATTTAATTGAAATACAGCAAGAAATCACTTCCTTACCAGCTGTTACTGATGGAACTGAATCAAAAACTACAGCTCAGTTTAAGGAAAAAAACTGATAATTTTATAAAACAACACATGTACTAAGGTAATAGGACCTACAGGCAACATAAACTGAAGGAACCAGAGAGTGTTCCCCCCATTCCCCTCCTCAGTGTCAGATGTGGACAGGCAAAAGTTTTTTGGGGCCAAGGAATGAGAAAGGATTCACACAGCAGCAGCCCCACCACCCTTCTGCCCTCCTGCAGTCCTTATCCTTGTGTGCCGGCTCCCAGCATCGTGCTGAAACTGCCTCCCAGCACAGCTCTGCCCGGTACCCACTGACAAAGCCGCGCCAGGAGAATACGGGCAGGAGTGGTTTAGATGCCGTTTGCATTGGGTCTGCTCCTGTCCACCTGGAGACAAGGTTTGTTAGGGGAAGGTTTCCCCTCCCTTTGAGTCTCTGACCATGCATCAGGGTATATCAGGACTTGGAAAGCCTTTAGTTCACCATGGTAAGATACTCACCCTGAGGATGCTTAATCAGAGTGATCAAAGCAAAGTAATTGACAAATACCCACATTAAAAATTGAGATGCAAGAGAGAGTCTGTGCATAGACCAAATTTCTGGTCTATTTTAATCCCGAGAATTGGGCTTTCTGTTCAAAACTGTCCTGCAATCCAATTCCCACCGTGAGCCTCACAGCCTCTTTGGCCTGATTATAGCCCATTCAGATCGAAAAGACTGACTGGGGACTCTGGATATTCAACTTCACCTGGAGCATGATAATGCTTTATCCCCAGAGATCAGCTATCCCCTGTTTCCAAGTGTCTGTTGCACAATTGCAATGGTATTCAAACAGGTCTATGCAAGACTGTAGTTGTTATGAGTTTATGCATTATTTTTTTTATTGAAACAAGATTAGCCCCTTAGTTCCTGAAGCATCAAAACACAATTATTGTCAGTTATAACAAATTTCCAGATGCCCAGACTCTTGTGAATAAAATTTAGGTTATTAGCTGGTCTCTTAATGCTCCCTTGAGGACACAGTCCTTATAAATAAAGTTTATAAATAAACCAATTAGGCTTACCTTTAACCAAACATGAAAATAAAAGAAAGAAAATGGTGTGGCTTCCTATATACAGCTCTCATTGGTAGCATGTGAGCACTTTTCCCACGCTACTGCAAAAGAAAAACAATGTACATCTTAAATGGAGGGAAAGATTGCTTTTTAACTGGATTTTGTGGCATGCAAGGGAGACTGTCCATCACAAGAATAACAAGTTTGAGGAGCATAATTTACATCTGAAATGCTTGATGATCCTTCGTGATTTAACAGTGGTGACCAAATCAAACCATATGAAGAGAGAAATTGCATGCAGCTTACAAGCATTATGACCACAACTGGGTGTTTGGAATTTTCTGAGTTAATGTGTTTTAGTAATACCATCTAGATATTGTCAAACTGGTTCTAAATAGAAAAATACATAGCCAGAAAGCAGGGACTTATAAATAGTAACTCGCCTCCTGTCCAAGGCTGCATGTCAGGGCTCCCTTGTTTGCTGCACGCCTGTTTCAGAGTATATTGTGTAAGAATTAGCCAGCCTTACATCTGTGCATCCAGCGAAATGAGGGTTAGTAGGTCAGGCGTGGAAACCAGAGATGGGAGTGGTGTGGTGTAGGGGAGCAGGAATATTGACCCTAGGGTTTTGCTTTGGGAAGGGTGGGAAGAGCTGTGGGCAGCGTTATCTGAGAACTGGGAGGAGGAGGGAGCAGAGAAGAGCAGCATTGCACAGATTTCTCACACAGCTGGTGCCTTTCAGCCACATGCGCATTTTATAGGTGGCAGATAAGGTAAAAACACTGGGCCATCCCTAAAACCCCAAAGGATTAGCAGGGTAAGAGGAATTTAATCTACCAGCGGGTCTAAGCAATGTTTCAGTCTATGCCATTTGGGGGTTTCTTAATGCTGTTGGCAGCCTAGCAGCAGCAAGAGGCCCCCAGTGAGCTTCCCAGCTGGGAAGCATCTCTGACTGATATACAGGGGGAATTAACTTTGGCTCAAAAGACCTTGCAAGCTAATGGACAAGAGGGTTGTGCAGCAGAGCAATGCCTAGCACAAAACCATTTTGTTCAATTCTAGACTGGTACCTACTTGACTACCTACATCTCTCTGTCATAAATAATCACACTGATATTTGAGTAGGAGCTCTCTTTGATAGTCTGAAAAATGTTAGTCTCCACCATCCACACAGGCTTAGAAAGAGAATAGTTAGAAATATTAAATCTGAATCATCTTCTTTATCCAGAAATAAAGGACATTGTTAAAGATTTTAGGTTTAAAATTAGTCTAAATTTATTTGATCTCCCTGTGACATCTGCCTTCTATTTCATAAGCCTCGGATATGCATGCAGATAGACTAGCAATTTTATGTATATGTGTATATATAAACATGCATACATATACATGCATGCACACACTAAAGCTCCTTTGTCTTTCACAGGTTAAAAAAAAAGCAAGCTCACTTTGACTACAACGGTGTCTAATCTGCATGAAAAGGCACCTGACTACTATGTCTAACACACAACTTACCTGGTCCCGAAATCAAAATCAATGGAAATGCTTTATTGCCGTTACCGGTCATTGAGTCACCAAACCTGAATCTACACAACCTGCCACTCTTTCCCATGAAGTGTAGAGTGGGAGCAAGTTGCTGCTAACCAGAAGTCGTTGTCCTCAGGGCTCCTGTGGGCCCATTTCACCCTCTGGACCAGAGCTTCTACTGCCATCTTGGACTACTTTGCCCCTTACTGCCTGACAGTATACTGAGCAGCCACAGGGTAAAGGTTGTAAGGCAGCTGCTGAGTGGCTTGAAAAACTATTCTGATCTCTAGGTGAATAAGGGGAATTCTGTGTAGGTCACATCTCCATCCCATGTGTTTTCTGTTGAGCTTGATCTATGGGAGTCAATGGAAACAGGAAATTTGCAGCAAGGCAATTTGAAATCTTCTACAGAGTGATGGGGGAAAGGAGGAACATTAAGTTTCTTTCTCCTGACTCGAGGCTTGAACCTGTCCTAACTGAAGTTAATAACTATTCCACCTATTTCAGGAGCAGAATCATCCTCTACATTTAAATCACTAAAAACTTCAAGTGCCTCAATTATCAAGTATATTTCCACCACATGGAGCATTCTAACAGCATAACAGACTGTATCTAGTGGATAGAAGTGTAATTTATTCTGTTTGCATGCATAGATGACTCCCAATAACCAGAGAGGTAAAACATTTAATGAAAAAAGAAACCTAAAGCATCCAAAAAAGGCAATTGCCTCTTTGAATAGTTGAGAGTAGGGAGACAATAAATAGGATGCCAAAGCAAGCTCCTTGGCGAAGATTTTAATAAATATTGCACAAGATGAATTAGAAATTCCAAGCACTTGTACAAGAAAAAAAAATGTTCCCCCTTGATTAAACATACATTAGTGCTGGAGGTATCTGAGGGGTCTTCCTGTCATAGCACTGGAATTCAATGCTTGATCTTCCTACCTGAGTTTTAACTGACATGCTGGCAATTCCTTGCTTTTTCATTTTATAAATATGTTTCTTGTTCTCCTTTTTAAAGATAAGGCCAGTGTTCTTCACTTAAGTAATGCCATTAAGAAATCAAAACTGTTTTTTTCAGCTTGTGTAGCTGAGCAACTGAAAAGCACAACCTCCATTTACCTCACTCCACTTTTTGAACATCAGTAAAAAAATATGAATGCAGATAATCACAGACAATGAAGAGAAATATCTAGTAGTCTGTCTCCAAGATTGCTCCCTACAGAATATTTTCCAACATTTTTTTCCTATCATTTTAAATTATACATTTAATAAGCTAACTGTTCCTTCATGTCCTAGGGGAGACTATTTTGCAGTGCAAGCCATTCATGTTATGAAGGTCTCTTTGTTTAACTTATTGCATTATTCCTAGTTATATATTCTAATATCAGTCTATCTGTCTGCCCTTTCACCACTTTGCACCCTTCTTCTTCATGTTTCTATCAATACACTTAAATGATCTTGCACTAAACAAAGGAATGAAGTTTTTATTGGTTTCCTCACCTCTCTACCCATTCCCATGAGAAGGTGTTGTTTAATGTTGTGTGTAGTACCTTCTTATTCTCACACTAAAATATGGCTGATTGATTGTTTCAATACACGAAGACAATACTGTTTACAAAATCGAGGTCAGTTTAATATATTGTGTTGCTTTCTGGTTAGCAGGTGGGTGCCTCCCTCTAGAAAGTGAGACTGTTTTTCCCGCATGAAATTAAGTATTTTTGCGCCAATAAATAGTATTCAAGTTAAGCAAAGGTTTTGCAGTCAGGAGTGCTGCTTGAGTTAAGCTTTATAGCTCCTTTTGTAGTCAAAAGCCAAGACTGCAATCAAATGTTTTTATTTTTCATGCAATGACCTTTTGGAGCATATCCCATGGAAAATTTGAAATGGGATGAGAGTTTAGAGTGCAGTTTGGGGTTAACTGTTGTTAGGTACACCTTTAGCCTGTGGTTAATCCAAGGCCCCCAAAATCTGCCTGTAATGTTTGCTTTACAGTTACACTGATGTTCCCTTCCATCAGGAGAGCCAGATTGGCATCTGGGGTATAAACTAAATTGAGCTATGCAATATTCCAGCTGCTTCACACATCCTTAACTCATGTTTTATGTGAGTTTATATGATGCTGAGGGCATTATTTTAGCAACGTCCAGTGGCCTGTTGATAGCATGGTCGTATCTCAGTGAAAAATTGCCTCCTCCTGGGAAATATCTCAGGATGTTTCTGTTTAGTTCAGAAAATAGCATCAAAATGTACAGGAGCAGAATTTCTGTTCACTTCAGTAATGTGATATTCTACTGCTGACAGTCTCCCTGGATGGCTTGTAGTCAACTGTCCAATCCAATAAACCAGTAATATGGGCATAAAAATGAAGCAGAGTCAGATAACCACAAATGAGATAGCTCTGCCAAGGAGACTGATAAAGCACTGTGCAGGGTCTTAATAGCATAAAACAGAGAGGAAAAACAGAAATGAAATAGGCCTGGGATGTAAGAATTTTCCTAATCAATACCTCTATATCATCTCCCCTCCCTGAAAGCACTGCACTATTTACCTTTTTTCAGTTCCTCCAGGCCTAGCAAGATCTACTGGACTATGAGTGAGATGACAGTCTTCTGTGAAAGTTAATGGTACTAGTCCCATCACCTGATTCTTCTGAGATTGCCTTCATTGCTTGAAGCATTCAAGGGCAGACTTGTAGGGCAGAACTGTGTCATCATATAAGAGGCTGAAAACGTTCATGATACCCAGCAAGATGTTGCCCCTCTTCTTGTGGGTGTTGGCCCCTTCCTTGTGCTGCCATCTGTAATTCCTATTTTGCTGGAAGTGCTGACCAGTTCCCAGGCTTTCCACAAGCCTCTGCCTGAACAGAAAGTTCTTCCAGCACAGCTACCTCAGCCCAGATCCACATGTACAAAGGCCCACAGGCATGTGCAGAGAAAGGTTACTGCCCTCATTGGAGAATGGGAAAAAAAAGAAAAAAATTTAAAAGGTAACTAACAAGAAAAATCAGCTCTCATATTTTCTTCTCATCACAAGTTCTGCATTTGAGATCTCCTGAGATGTGACTGCTGTGTGCTGATGATAAATCATGCAGATAAACTATGGCAAAGAGATTATTTTTTTCCAATCGAATTATTTGCCTGGGCTGAAAAGAAATATGTTATTTTCTGACAAAAACTGATTAGCACAAATCCACAAAGACTTGATAAACTGGCACCGAAATGGCTATTGTTTGACAAAGTAGCACTCCGAAAACAGGCAACCATGACACAAACACAAAAAACCCCACATCTTTTTGAAACCAGAAACACAATGTTTCTGTGAGCTGTGTCACTCAGTCTGGTTTCAGCTGGTGTAAATCACTGCTCTGCTACTGACAGCGAATGAAACCAATCTCAGTCAGTTCATTTGTACAGGACCATGCCCCTACTTCAACACATATTGGATTGGAAGATGTAGTGAAAAGACTGGCATTGATTTACCCTGAATTTTAATAAAGGCTGAGAGCTGGCTTTGAGGAGCAGCTAGAACATAGTTGTTCTGGTTGGACTATATAATTTCACACACAAATTCACAAGTACATTTAGACATATACATGTATTCCTCCCCTCCAAACACACACAGACATTGTACTTATTGTGCGTGAGTACCTATGCCACATTCACCTGACCATTAGGACAGCAGCAAAACTAATCACAGTGAAAAGCTGTGCTGTAGAAGTTGTTATAGGGGGTCTCTGTGTAAAAAGAATACCTATTGCTCACTCCATCCACTCCAGCCTCCCTGTAAAATGCCTTTCTAGGAAAGCACCATGCTACAATGAAAATGTATCCATTCGCAAAGAGAAATAGCAAATTAAAACAGTAAAACACTTGACTTTGTGCTGAGCTAGCCTTTTGCTTCTCTCTCAGTAGCTCTTTCCGACTCTACTCCTGCTTATCAGGATTTAAACAAAAATAAAAGAAAACTGTGCTTTTCTGGGCAGTCTCTGCTGCAAACCTATCTAATCTACAAAGAGGTAATAAAGACAGACTCAGTTTTGCCTTACAGTGAGGCCTATTGTTTTGAAGTCAAATTCATCAGAAAGGTTTTGAGTGAAAGCAGAAATTGATGTCAAGTTTAGTAGTTCTTCAAAGCCTTAGAGTCTGTAAATTTGGAAAGTTCAGAGATCAGCCATAAGGGAAAGCAGAGAAGAAGCTCATATTCTCCAGCCAACACAGCGTTTCCACGTGCCCCATTCTCACTTGCATAGTGCAAACACGAGCAGCTCCAGGAAACTCAGTGAAAGGAATCTGTCAGCATAAAACACTCTCATACAGCCAAATATGCCATCATTTTCATGATTATTCATCATTAGAGATAAGAAACCCTGGCAAATGTGGGTAGCAAAGGCCTGAATCAAGACAAATTACCATCAAAATACTTCAACCTCACTCCAGGTACCTCAAGTTTGTGGTGGATCAGAAGATGTTGTACTTTGGTATACACCATTCACAAGTGACACGGGAACATGTTTCATGGGCAGAGGTGTTAATTTTGCCCAGGTGGTTTTCTGCTCACATTTAGTCAAATAAGAGCCAGAATACCTGAATAGTGTTCAGTTCCCCTAGAAGTAACTTAAACTAGGCATTAATGCATATTTTTCTTTTGCAAGTAGCTGATGTCCACAGTGAACTGAGTGCTGTATAAAAGCTGTATAAAAGAGAGGAGCCTGCTTTGAAGAAATTGCACTCCAAGGACACAAGAGGTAAAAAGGCAAAAGGGAGAACAGCAAGCAAACAACGAAGCATTCTGGCCTAAAGTTTTTGACTAACCAGGCACTGATAACACAAACTGTTAGAAACACAATAGGCTTGCTGAGACTGGAAGGTGACGTATTTTGTACTGATACAAGGACACAGTGTTTCACACCAATTTCAGTTTGTCTGTGGAAGTTTTTGTCATTATATATCAGCAAGGCCAGAGCTTCAAAAGAATCAAAAAGGTCCAAGATTTTATTCAACTATCAAGGACAGCCAGAATTGTAGTAGCAAAGCCAAAAGATAAAGAAAGAAAAAAAAAAGAGAGAAGAAGAAGACTTGCAAACCTTCCTACCTCCAGGCGTAAATGAATTTTCCACCTATGGAAGCTAGGAGGAAATTTCTCAGACGTTAATTTTCAAATTGCCACTAGCTGTGAAACTTCTTGTCTCCTTCTTTGAAGCAGCTGGTGCTGTCTGCTGCCAGCTGCAGAAGGCTGGCCTTCATCAACCTTGGGTCTGACCTGCTCTGGCGATTCTCCTTGTCCTATATATTGCAAAGTGGAAAAAAAAAAGAAAAGTCTGATGTCACACAAGAAACCACAGACAAATATGTTTTAGAAGACAAGGTTATCCTTTTCTCCTTCCTCAGTGAAGGCTTGGAAATAGAGCTGCTTATATCAGGGATTTTCAAACATCCCAAATGTTTAGAAAATAATGTATGACACCGAGAAGTCTGATAAAAAAAAGTTCTATTCATCTTGTAGCATAACACCACAACAAGGGGATATTTAATAAAAAATGTGAGTGCAATGAACAGAATTTGAAATTGCCTTAAAATCTCATCTCCACTTCAACGAGTAATCAATTTCAGTAGCCATTTATTGCTTAATACACAGCACATCAATAGAGATTATTGCTGAAATGACAATTCCTCTTAGTCAGTCCAAGCAGTGGCTGAAATTTTCCAGAGCAAAACAAATTATTCACACTGATAGGTCAATGCTTGTCTGTAGAGAAGGACAGGTAACAGAATCTTTTCAAAAGACAAATACATTGCACCATTTGGACCACTAAATGTGTCAAATGTGTTTTCCATTTTCAACTTTACAAAACACCAATGCAGCAGTTTCTAAATGCATTGTGAGTCGCTAATTCTCCTGAAATAGAGGATAATTATATTAACAAGTGACAGAACAGGTATTATTTTACTAGCAATGAGAAATGTGGCTCGAAAGCTCATAAATACACTTCTGAAATCGCTAGCTGCAATCCTTGCCTCATTACCCACAGCTACTTTCTATACAGGACTATTTTATTCTGATATGCATTTTAAGCCCCAGATCATCCTCGTTTGGTGGAAATTGGGATAGTTCCTCTGATTTCAATACAAATAGGCCAACCTGCATCATGTATAGATCCAGCCAGAAAAAAAAACCAAAAAGAGAGATGAGACATAAGCATTCAGAACAAAGTTTAAACACTTAACGTTAGGGGGAAAAAAAGGCCAGAGGGAAGGATCCAGACAGAAAGCTGATTTTTCTCAGTCAGGGCTTTGTTGATACGGTGGTAAGTGGGTAGCCCCAGGTCTGTATGCACTCATCTGCCCCAGCCCTTCCTAGAAGGAGCATTTTGCAGGAGGATGCCGGGGTCCTGCAGATGTGGAGGTCTGTTTCATACTCCCAGTCTGGGAATAAAATGGATGAGTCAGAGCGCAGATGGCAACTTTGAGCAAATCAGAAGAAACTTCATTATAGAAAATGTCAGCAGCAATTTTTGGTCCACACCACAAAAATTAGGCTCTTGGCAAATGTTTGTTGAGACAAATTTCTTTCCATTTATTTTCATCACTGTCTTTTACTGCTTTCTCTGCTAAACATCGATTCTTCTCTGCAACTTTCAAGCACCTGCTTCTGGCATCTCTTGTGCTACCTGCATCGTGATAGTCCTTGAAGGGTTTATTAATCCTGGAGCTGTTTACTAAAAGAAGCACTTCTAAGTACCATAAATGTTGCCTGTGCTCTTTAGAAAGAGAGACAGCAATCCCATACTGTATATACAAGGAATCACAGAATCGTAGAATGGTTTGGGTTGGAAGGGACCTTAAAGATTAAATAGTTTCAACCCTCCTCCCACTAGACCATGTTGCTCAAAGGAAAATTATTTTCATTTAAGAAAAGCAGTAAATACATCTTTGCTAACAGAACCAGATCCTTGAAGAGACTTTTTTTGATGAGTGTCCCTAGCTGAGGGTTTCTTAGCCTGTGAAGAATGGGGGAGGTCACAGCCATGCGTAAATACAGTCAGTGCAGCCTCCTGACAGGTATAAGGCATTCAGTTTCTTCAGTTGGTTTTGCTTCTTTTGTGGATACCCTCTAAAATCCAGGCTTCTCTGTAGTATCATTACTATTTTTACCTGTCAATACTGTCACCAAAAAGAATGAGTTTTAAAAGATGCAGAGAAATGTCTGTGGCATCTTCATTATGGACCATAAGTTTGTACGATGTCAATGGTAAGTATTACCACAACAGTCAGTGCTTATCCCATATCAGACCCCCATAACATAATAAAAAGAAAAATCAAATGTTTTCACGTGACTGGTATGAAAATTTCCCCCGCCCACAGGATGTACTCACAGTGGCTTTTCAGCCCTAACTCATTAAAGCAAGTGCTCAGCTTTGAGACAAGAAGAGTGTTTGTTATCTGCCTTATAATACCAAAAAGGTTATTCACATCTGAAGGGGATGGTGAACAAGGGCTCCTGAGAGGGTCGAGCAGCTGAAAGGGAGGAGTCTACGAGCTTGGATCATGTGCCAAAATGCATCAAATCTACTGTCATTCATTCAGTTCTGTAATGGATCCATGAGCAGTTCCCAGGACTGTAGTACCACAGGGGACAAATCTCCCAGTCACTACACCCAAATGACTATGCAGTATCATCCACATCATACAGAAGGTACCTTATACACATACACATGCTCAAACACACATTTATAAAATGCAAAACACTGTTTCTGGGAAATATTAATATTTCTCTTCCACCTCACCTCTGTCCTTTAAAACCCTTCAACAACAGCTCAAGCAAATTTCCTGGGGAATGGCTCACTGAAGAAGCCACAACTTAAGCCACACAACTTAAAAACAACCAACACAGAACCCATCTGCTCCCAAATCAGGCAGCCTTCTCTTGAGTGAAGGTCAAGATAAGACTCTGCAAATGTATCACCTTGGCAAGTAATGGGAGACACAGGTGCCACTCCAAACTCAAGCATCACTGCCAAAAGGCTCTGGATTTTCAGGGGAACATGACCCAATGGCACCAAAAAACAGCAGTGCTGGTTCATGTTTACTTGTGCCGGCAAGCAGAGCCGGGACTGACACGTTCACTTCTGAGCCTGCCTGCACTTCTGAGCACTTGTTCAGGGAGTGATGTATTGCACCGAGCGCCCGTCTGACTCCCCTTCCCAGCACAACAATGACTGATATTCCTGGATTACTTTCTCCTGACACACTTTATGTTGAATAACATTAGGTACACTCGTGGTTCATAATACTCAGTGCTGTAGCTGTTCCTGAAACTCTTGCTTTCAAGTAAAAGAGTAGGAAAACAAGCAGGAACATTTTATCCCAGGAGGAGAGGGTTTACTTTGCCTTTTCTTTTATTCAAATCCTTTCCTGCAGCTCAGAGGAGCTATAAGAAGGGAAAAGAATAGCGAGCGGCTACTAAATTCTGTTGAAATCATTGATAACATTTCCTAATAGTAGTGCTGGATTAACCTTTTCTTTTCAAAGGAGGGGGGGGTTCTACTGGCTCTAACTAGGATGGAGTTAATTTTCTTCTTATATGTTGCTGTGGTTTAGATTTGTGACCAATATAGCACACCGATGTTTTACCTATTGCTGAACAGTGTTTGCACAGCATCAAAGCCTTCTCTGTTTCTTAGTCTACAACTCTCCCCCGTGCACAGACTGGGAGGGGACACAAGCAAGCCCATGATCTGAACTAACCAAAGAGATACTCCAAGCCATGTAATGTCATGCTGAGCCACAAAAATGGAGTCAAGGGGGTTTAGGGACGTTACCCATCTTTTGCTCAGGAACTGGCTGAGCATCATGGGAGCTGGGGAGTGACTGCCTTCGCATCACTTGTTTTGTTTTGCTTGCTTTCTTCTTCTGTTTCTCCTCAGCTTAAGTGTTTGTTTATCTTGACCCACAAGTTTTCTCACTTTTCCTCTTCGTCTTCTATTCCTCCATCCCACTGGGAGCTGGGTTTGGGGGAGGAGTGAGTGAGCAGCTGTGTGGTGCCTAGTTGCCTACCGGGGTTAACCCACAACAGTGTTTATAATTAAAAACTTTTCGCTTCATAGCATACAGCCTTCTGCCACTGGGAAGCGCCTGTGACCAGTGGGCCATGCTGTCACTGGCCCTCAGCAGCCGTGCAAGTCAGCGTGGACAGGGTATGGCAGTGACTTTCTTCTCTCCAGGGGCTACCATGCCACAGCTGATGCTTTCCCTAATTGCAGCTGCAAGACAAGGGGGGAGGCTGACCACAGGGCTCCAGCCCTTCTGCCGCACACAGACGAGGAAAGCCCCGGGTGCACGGTTTCAGGCTCAGCGGAGCTGAGTTTTCTTGCCCAGAGCTGAGGAAGGCTGAGAGGAACGCTAATTGCTGGAAGCTCAGTTTGTGACTTTTCTAATTATGTCACCAGTGTACCAGTATGCAGTATTTTCCCTCAAGCTCCAGCTCCCAGCATCCTGTGATTACAGAAGAATATTTTTTTTTCTTTTTAAAAAGAGAAAGTTTCTAGACCTTAGGGTCACACAGGAAAGCTAGAAAATGTAAGGCTCAAAAAATCCAAAGTAAACCAAGATCAGCCTCTCATTTCTTAATTGCGTATTAAGGACCTGTTATATGAAAAGTCATCATATGGTGGTGGAAGATCAATCTCAGATGCCCTGAATAAATGGAAAAAAAGCTTGGGTTTGCTGCTTTCTGAAATGTTGTTGGGGAAAAAGTGAGAAGGGACAGAGCAATGGTTCCCAAGCACTTTGCGCTAGAAATAAAGTTGGACTGACAATTTGGTTCTTCATTACGATGCTGTGTCCTTGGTGGAGGACGGTGACAGCATTGATCGTCTGGCACTATGTGTAAATGTCCTTCAGTCACACTGTCAGACATAATGAGAAGGGGAATTCACACTTCCCATTGGAGACTATTGACCGGTGAAGGTATCTAACTGCACCGTGACCACAGTTAAGTGGGCAAATTCTCTATAACACAAATGGAGAGAGGCAGGTCCCTAAGCAGAAGCAATAATATGTAAGTTGTCTATTTAATGTATATGAGTGACCCACCAGCACGCATAGTGAGTATATAACATGTAAACTTTTACCAACTGGTGTTTTCATCACCCAGAGCAAGAGACAGTGACTACCTCAGTTACTTGCACTAGCTTAAGGTGAATTATTTATAGACCAATCTATTTTGATGGTCATGGACATCATTCTGCATTTAATTGCTTCTGTGTAAAGTGGAGTAACTGAATGGCATAATTAGAAACGCTGCACATTCACAGCAGTGTGAGAGCTGAGTCCCTGCTCTTTCCCACCCCCAATCCAAGGGTCACAGCTGCAATGGACTAATAATGATTTCTTGTGTGTGAACAGCTGGGCACATAATTTGGATCTGATGAAGTTCAGAAAAGAAAGAAAAACCTAAGCAAACAATACACAACTACTCTTAAGTTCTAGTGAGTCGGTCAAGAAACTGCCACAGATTACAATATGCAATTTTATTGATTAGCAGCATCCCATTATAAGTAGGATGGTATTATAAGTGAAGGGTCGGCAGGCTCTACAGAGGGACCTGGACAGGTTGGATCAATGGGCCAAGGCCAATGAGATGAGGTTTAATAAGGCCAAGTGCCGGGTCCTGCATTTCAGTCACAACAACCCCAAGCAACGCTACAGGCTTGGGGAAGAGTGGCTGGAAAGCTGCCCAGCAGAAAAGGACCTGGGGGTATTGGCGGACAGCCGGCTGAACATGAGCCAGCAGTGTGCTCAGGTGGCCAAGAAGGCCAACGGCATCCTGGCCTGTATCAGGAATAGCGTGGCCAGCAGGAGTAGGGAAGTGATGGTGCCTCTGTACTCGGCCCTGGTGAGGCCTCACCTCGAGTGCTGTGTTCAGTTCTGGGCCCCTCACTACAGGAAGGACATTGAAGTGCTGGAGCGTGTCCAGAGGAGAGTCACCAAGCTGGTGAGGGGTCTAGAGAACAAGTCGTATGAGGAGAGGCTGAGGGAACTGGGCATGTTTAGTTTGGAGAAGAGGAGGCTGAGGGGGGACCTCATTGCCCTCTACAACTACCTAAAAGGAGGCTGTAGAGAGGTGGGTGTTGGCCTTTTCTCTCAAGTGAATAATGACAGGACCAGAGGAAATGGTCTGAAGTTGGGGCAGGGGAGGTTTAGATTAGATATTAGGAAGAATTACTTTACTGAGAGAGTGGTCAGGCACTGGAACAGCCTGCCCAGGGAGGTGGTGGAGTCGCCATCCCTGGAGGTATTTAAGAAACGTGTAGACATGGCACTTCAGGGCATGCTCTAGTGCCCGAGATTGTTGGTTTGTGTCTGTTTGTGGGTGGGGTGGGGTGTGGTTGTGGGTGTTTGTTTTGGTTTGGTTTTGGTGTTTGGTGTTCTGGGATTCTTTGGGGGTTTTTTTTGGTTTTGGTGGGTTGTTTTGTTTTGTTTTGTTTTTTGTTGGTTGGACTCGATGATCTCAAAGGTCCCATCCAACCAAAAATATTCTGTGATTCTGTGATTCTGTAAACAGCAACATACTAAAAACTCACCACTCTGTAATTAGCCTTTTTAAATGTTTTTAAAGAAGACTAAAGAGAACAAAGACTTTAAAGTACAAGTCTTATGAGAAGCAGCTGAGGGGAGACCATACCGCTCTCTACAGCTACCTGAAAGGAGGTTGTGGAGAGGTGGGTGCTGGTCTCTTCTCCCAAGTAACAACTGATAGGACAAGAGGAAATGGCCTCAAGTTGCTCCAGAGGAAGGCTGCCCAGGGAAGTGGTTGAGTTGCTATCCCTGGAGGTATTTAAAAGACGTGTAGATGTGGCACTTAGGGACGTGGTTTAGTGGTGGACTTTGCAGTGTTAGCTTTAGGGTTGGATGATCTTAAAGGTCTTTTCCAACCTAAATGATTCTATGATTCTGAAGTCCCACAGAAAATTATGGGATACCTACACCGTTGATTTCATTAGTGTTGCATGGGAAAAATAATAAAAATGGTCTTGCAGGCTTATGTGAAATTCTTAAGGACAGAGTAACACTATTACTTGATAGTGTTGTTATTACAGTAAGAACCACACTTGGCACACTTGCTACACATTCATCAAAATGCTCCTAAGAGAAATATGCTCTTAATATTCTTACTCAATACCTCCAATTGTGGCTTTCTGTTATGCTCAAAACACTGCATTTAGGTATTTCTGCTCTAATGTTGCAAAATAACTTCTCTTATGTTTGTTTTCCAGCAATTAAAATAGACCTTGAAAAGGTCACAGGGTGAAAATAGGAAGTAAAATGAAATAAGTGCACAGTAGTTACAGTTTATATCAAGCTACAGCAGTTTCCTGCTTATAACGGAGTCCTTGGTTATATCGTTCTGCTTTGATTGTTTCAAAGTTTTTTAGTCAAAGACTTTTGTGTAGCCCCCTGCTCAGATACATCAAGTTCCTTTGCTCCGGGGGTTATTTGGAGGGAGAATGATTCGGGGGCTGGAGGCAGCAAACATCACATTTCAAGTAGCACTGGCAGGTGGAATAAACACAGCATAGACTGCTTTAACCTTTAAGAGGTCTCTGACATATGTAGATGTTTATGTAGAAAGACAGTACAGAGGGAGATGCAAAGAAAAATGAAAATGGAGAGAAATACACAGAGAGCACCAGCGTGCCTATGGCAACCACACACCTCTGCCTTTCCAAGTTCTCCCAGCTTTGGAAACATTTTGCCACTGGCCAAAATTTCAGTTTCCCCCAACACCTGAGTAAAGAGACAGAGAACAAATGCTCTGCCCATCACCCTTCCTACTCCGTGGGTCTCAGGGTCTGGCACATGCACAGCACTAGGAATGTCCTACAGGTGTCTCAGTGTCTGCCCTCTCTGCTTTCCCATTGAGAGATGCAGTCTTAGCCATCACCCAAGTATATTTGTGACTAACCACAGCAGAATGGCAGAGGCTTCCTCGTACTATCAGTGGAAAGGTCCTCAGCACTGAGGGCAAATGGAGGGCAAATTAGTGCCACATTTTTGGTAAAGAATGACACAAGGCTTGGGCTCCTGTTTGACTCAACTGTGCTTTATGGAGAGTACAGATATTTTGTAGGATAAAACCCCATGCAATTATTTGCAGAATAAAATGATTCATCCTGTACATTGGAACTATAATGCAGAAAGCAAGGATGACACTACAATGAAAAATATAACCCTTCTGCTAAGCAAGTTAGAGATCTACTATATATTATGCAACTCCCTATAAAAACACCATTTCTATTACATTTCTCACTGACTTTGAATTTCTGAATGAATGCATGCATGCAAGTGGAAGGATCTTTTTCAGGAAATTTAATTAACTTTCTCTCAGAACATGCTAAGCAAAAGCATATGAAACAGGTATGCTTAAGTCAGTACATTTCCCAGAAAATACTTCTAGGTTCTTCTAAGAAAGCTAAAAGATGCATTTGTAGGCAAAGGAAAAAAAAAAGTCAAATGCCTTTTGGTAAGTAGTAATTCTGTCCATGACAGAAAAAAAAATGCAGGATTACATCAATAGATATTTTGGAGTTTCTTCACACAAAATATTCATCCACATGGATCATTCAGGTCTGGAGGTCAACATGCTGCTTCTTAGCTGGGACACAGGCACCATCTACCACGTGGGCCACCAGGGTCTCCCCTCGAGTCAGGTCCCATCTGCTGCTGGGGACCTGAGTGGTAAATGGGAATCCAGCAAGGGAGAGAAACGTGCCTTTCAGCAGCTCATGCTCCCCAGCAGTCAGGGCCAGCAGGACATCATACATTGGCCAGAAAGACAGACAAAATTTGTAAGCAGTATCTGTAAAACAAAGACTGATCTCTTACTCTGCAGTGGTTAACACCAGACAGATAAAGCAAAGAGGGGGTGGGGAAAGGTCAATGGCAGATGTAAAGCAGACACCAGTAAATGCACGAAATGCCTGGATTCAAAGTACTTGCAGCTGTAACAAATCTTGGATGTTCTGTATTGGATAAAACAGGGTTCAGGGCCTGGATTGCAATCCCCATTCAGATGTAAGGACTGAAAGCCTGCCGACCTATCTCTTATTTCACTTGAACCAGGTTGTTTCCCCTCTCTCCTACAACCACGTGTGTGCACACAGGCTTTTATGCTCACCGTCAGATCACGTTTACGTGTTCTGTGAGCATCTATGGGTAAAATAGGTGATGAAATGATGGTTTTAAGCACTGTATTTGTAATTTGTTTGAACTCAAGTGTAAGCTGGGTAAAGTGATTCAATAATATAAGCAGCACCTTTCCCGTCCTTCCCTAAAACTGGAATTTAGCCATACTTGAAGTTTCTAAAATTGAGGACTCCAGTCCTCTGTGTGTTTATTTTTCTTTTTTTTTTGTTGCAAAGTTTAGCAAGCCAGAACTTATAGTGCTTAAATGTAGGGTTCATGCTGTGCATTTCACCTGATAAAAACCACAGAGCCTAAGAAAAGCTGGTATTTCAAAAACCAGTCAGTACGTGCCTCCTTATCTTGCCAGGAAAATGAAGGTTACACTGTTACCCTTACCTTTACGCCTCTATGTGCCAGCTTGGTCAAAACAGACGCTTTCATAAAAGTCCTACACAGGATTTTTAGGAGAACTAGTCCATGCCCAAGGTATATAAATGCAGAACATCTGTCTTACTAACAAGCACCTCAAAATCCAATAAAAATCATTCCAAGGAGCTGCATTAAAACTGAAAAACAAACCAACCAACTCAGACTTTCAGCAGTACTTGCAATCCTCTGCATTGGAAATGACCTCAGATTTCCACTGAGCAACATGATCCCATTGGTCCTGCTTTGAGCAGGAGGCTGAGCTATACGACCTGCAGAGAACCCTTCCAACCTAAATTATTCTATGAGTCCACAAAACATCTATCAAGTGTCCTAGTACCTGTGCAAAGGGTGCTCTCGGAGGGACGCTGCCACCCTTTGGAGTATGTGATATACATCTGAGCTGTCTTTTGCTGACCTACTTTCCTTCCTCCCCCCCAGCTGGAGCCGAGATCAGACACAGACACAATAACTCATACTCTGGCAAGTGCTAGCTCTAACATCCATTCCAGAGCAATTATTAGGCAGCAGCATTTAGAGAAGCCATAAGATTTCTCTGCTATATGTCAGAAGCTACACCCAGTACCACACAGAGGAAAGGCAGCTTTAATATTCCTCAGTGCATATTTCAAGTTCATACCCTTCTTCTAATGCTCTTCACAGATAGCGTCAAATTCTCTAGCTGGCTCCGTGCTAAGGTCTGGAGAGTCTAAATTCTTCTGATTAGAAGTGAGGATCACTTCATCTCTCAAGCATTTCTGTGTTGCTGACTTCCCTCCCTCCTCAAAGAAGCAAAATCCTATTATCGCTTTGTAAATTGCATTGGCAGGGTGGGTGCAAGGTTTTTTGTTGCCATGAGCAGATAAAAATTACATCCATCCACTCTTATCTTTCCTAAGGTAAATTATGCATGTGTAATAGCAAGATATGTGATAGCTGTCCCCTGATTTCTACCAGGCATGAGCAGCCAAAATATTATAGGTCTTAGATACGAGTACAACCTCTTTTGTTTTGGACTGGTTCCAACTTTATTAGGCAAACTCCTTCCCTGCAAGTGAAAAAACACCGAGTCAGAAGTGGGATTGGCAAGTCTTCATTCCACAGATCTCTGGCCATTTTGTATTCTTTGGTTTTTCATAAAAATCACATTTAAATGAAAAAAACAGCTTCCCTCCAGGTCTTGCTTTCAGCATAGTGATCAACGCCTCATTTTTCCACCAAAATAAAGCAAGATAAACCTATGAACAGAACCATGTCCGCTTGGCCTTCCATTTCTTATGGTCTCTTTTCTTTTTCACTCAGAGATATAATTTTAAAGATCCTTATCTTTCTGTATCACTCCTTTAATTGTGTCTTCTCTTTTTGAAGCTTGCAATTAGCTTTTCCAAGCTGCACCCCAGCAAAACGCAATGAATCCAGTTTAATTGAAGGAATCAGAAACAAGATTCAAAATTGCAACATTTCACATTAAGAATCTCAGGGTCTGTGGGAACCTGCCTCACGAGTTTTGAACATCTCTAATTTTTCAGGAATTGAGAAAAAACAGGATTTAACCACCAGTAGTTAGAATTGGGACAAATCACCTTGCAGCTAAAGCCTAAGAAAACCAAAAATGCTCTTCAGAAAACAAGAACAGGTGCACTGCTTCTGCTGTATCCTGATTTTTAAGGGTACCAGAGTTGATCCTTTCACAAGACTCAAAGTCTCGATAAGAATTTGTACAAGCTGGGGGAGTTTAGATCTACAACTGAGAAAGACCGGCTATGACTCAAGGTAAACTCTTCCAAGCTGGACCCATATATTTTCCCTTCAACTCCTTCCCAACCATTAATTAATTTCCCCATTTTAGGTGAAGCAGTGCTTGTGGAGATTAGTTGCTCTTAATTAAAGCTACATACCAAGTGCTAGAAATTCCTAAATCCAGAAGAAACAGAGTTTTACAAACAGAATAGAGTTTCACTTCCAAACCAATGCTTTCTTTTTAAAGATTTGGGGTCTTACACTATGAATATAAAAACACACAATTGCAACAGCTCCAAACTTGTTCCCTAGTTAGATAAAACTGCAAAGCAAACACAGATTTGCAGTGGAAAATTACAACTATGCACATGATCAGCTTTCAGCTCTTGAGTTGAAAAGTTAGAGGAGAATTAACTTTTTCTTAACATCCCTTAAGGCATATTTTGTGCCATGGGACCAAGCAGCTGATATAATGCCTCTCTCCTCAGCCTCTAACAGCACTTTGCTTCCAATAGGCAGAGTGACTTTGGAGCCAGAACATGTATTGCTGAGAATAAGGCTGCAGAGCTCACCAGTCCTGGACTGTCTATAAAGAGCAAATCCAAATACTCTTATGTTCAGAGAGAACAAAAGGGCTGTGAGTGTGTTTGACACATGCCTATGGGTGTGAAGAACTAAAGAAAACTCCTTCTGGCCTCTTTTTCCAAGTGTTGCCTATGATAGTTGACCAGGTATTTTTGAGCATTTATTGTGGCTGAGATATTTTGCTATCTTCTATGTATTACTATTATTTCTACATTTATTTTCCTCTTGTGACACGAACCTGAAAAAGGTTCTCTTTGCACCCTTAAATGTACATATATTTTATGCTTCCCATGGGCCTTTGCACTGCTCCCACCTTTTTTCACACATATATTTTTGTGGGTGTTTGTAATTTTGAAACCATTCCTGCACCGAGGCATCCCTTTTCTGGCCACTCCCCACGCAGCCCTCTCAATTGACTTCTGCCATTCAACAAGTGGAAAGTTTTCCATAATAAATAGTAGCCAGCATCGACTAGATCAGAAGCTCCTCCAGTGCAGATGTGGGGCTTGTCTCCAGTGGTGAACCAAGCCTCTTGCCTCCCTGCCCTCAGTCCTTCGGCCATTGCTCCAACCTGGGGCAAGAGCTGTTGTGGAGTTTAACCAGAAACACTGGGACAGGCTGCTGCGTATCTCAGCTGCTTCCTTCCTGAGCTGTCAAACTAAGAAGAACCCTTAAGCAGACAATCTCCTCTTAGTTACAGTGAAGATTTTGTATTGGTAAGAGACTAGGAGCTTGCAGAGACTTAATTTCCATCCTAAGGAAATATTACAGTAATGCACTTCTAAAAGCTCAGAGCATTTCTTGCTTTTGGCAATACAATGGCTGAATTTACAGCCCTCAAGTAGATAAGATTCCCGTTAGCCTCATTGGAGTTTTTGCCAATAGAAGATGTCCAAATAGAGCTATCCAAGTGTCCTTGCAGGAGATTTTCTTGAGAGATTGTGGAATATATTTAATGAAGATGAGGAGAAATGGTACTTTAATGAGTAGTTAGAATCAACACATGGTTATAAGTAACAATGAACAAACAAAGTAGACTTTAAGAATATGTAATGTCAATCATTTTGACATTAAGGCAAATTTTATATGTTGCTGGTGACACTAGATAATAATTTGCTTAAAAGGGGAGAGAACTGCACTGCGTATTTCTGTCTGGATAAAAATAGGCAGATTAAATCTCTTAAACTTTGCCAGTGCAGACACTGCCTGGTGTAAATTTACACATTGTGTCAACTAAAATTGAGTTAAAGCAGCTGTAAACGCTGGGAGCAAGTTCTATGCTAATCCTCCAAAAAATGAAAAACTCTCCAGAAACCTCTCTGAACTGGATATGGTTGGGTTTGTGTCTGAGTATTGTGCAATTTTAAACTTTAACATTTCAAAAAATTTGCAATCAAACACAGCAGTAAAAAATATGCAGTCATCCTCTGAATCAAGGTGTTTCTATCACACTTCTATCTCTGGCATATCAGACATCAATTCATAGTATTACAGAATAATAATTCTAATCATAGAATCATAGAACAGTTTGGATTAGAAGGAACCTTTAAAGGCCATCTAGTCCAACCCCCCCTGCAATAAGCAGGGACATCTTCAACTAGATCAGGTTGCTCACAGACCCATCCAACCTGACGGTGAGTGTTTCCAGGGATGGGGCACCTACCACCTCTCTGGGCAGCCTGTGCCAGTGTTTCACCACCCTCAGTGTAAAAATGTCTTCCTTATATATAGTCGAAATCTACCTTCTTTTCCTTTAAAGCCATTACGCCTTGTCCTATCGCAACAGGCCCTGCTAAAATGTTTGTTGCCAACTTTCTCAAAAGCCCCCTTTAAGTACTGAAAGGCTGTAGTAAGGTCTCCCTGGAGCCTTCTCTTCTCCAGGCTGAACAACCCCAACTCTCTCAGCCTGTCTTCATAGGACAGGTGCTCCACCCATCTGATCATTTTTGTGGTCCTTTTCTGGACCCGCTCCAACAGGTCCATGTCTTTCCTGTGCTGAGGGCTCCAAAGCTGGACACAGTACTCCAGGTGGGATCTCACCAGAGCGTAGTAGAGGGGCAGAATCACCTCCCTCGACCTACTGGCCATGCTTTGTTTGATGCGGCCCAGGATATGGTTGGCTTTCTGGGTTGCGAGCGCACATTGCCAGCTCACGTCCGGCTTTTCATCCACCAGTATCCCCACGTCCTTCTCAGCAGGGCTGTTCTCAATCCCTTCATCCCCCAGCCTGTAATTGATAATAGGGGTTGCCCCGAGCGAGGTGCAGGACCCTGCACTTGGCCTTGTTGAACCTCATGAGGTTCACGTGGGCTTACTTCTCAAGCTTGTTCAGGTCCCTCTGGATGGCATCCCTTCCCTCAGGTGTGTCAAGCACACCACTCAGTTTGGTGTCATCTGCAAATTTGCTAAGGGTGCACTCAATCTCACTGTCTATGTCATTGATGAAGAAACAGTACGGGTCCCAATATGGACCCCTGAGGGACACCACTTGTCACTGATCTCCATCTGGACATTGAGCCATTGAAACTAATCTCTTCAGCTCTCAAGTATAAACAACCCTTTTGTTACTCATTCTTTCATTACCTTGTCAAACCTTTCTGAAGTTATGTCAGTCTCATAGAACTGATCATGATTCTTGATTTTTTCTGGTCCATATAAAACCAAAATTAAACATACTTCTTAGAGATACAGGTTGAGAGATGACAAAGTAGAATAATTCACTCCTTTCCAGCATCTCATGGAAACCGTTTCATTGCAACATAGCACATGTTCTCTGCTTGACACAAAGTTGGGATGGTGTTCTCACAATCCACAGATAGCAAAGGAGTCACAAAACAAGGCATATAACATTGGCCAGGAATCCACAAAAATTCAAAATCCCATAAAAAAAATCCCTCATAATCAGAAATCCAAAATAAAAATCAAAATGTCTGGAATGGTCTTTTTTCTGCTAAATAGCCTCTTTTTATAGAAAGTTTGTAAACATTCAGCTTGTTGTAGCCTAATCACTTGGTGCAAAAGTGAAGCTCAATGTATGTCAATATAGACCATATGTGCAGCATTATTCAGTGCTCAGCCACTTTGGATCTATTATGGCAGAATACAAGCCAGCTAGCTACATTCCAGATATAAAGAGAATAATTCATAATTTAAGGCATTTTAATTACAAGAAAAATAAATGAATACACTCTCTACCTTGTCACTTTTCTTTTACAAGGGAAGCCTCTTCTGGAGGATCTTCTGACTGATGACAGTTCGGAAAGCTTCCCAGAAAATACATTATTGTGAAATGTTGCTGTATTTGAACTGCGTTACTCAAGCTTTCAGACAGAGTTACAGTTTCTCCCCCTCCCAATAAAGCAGCAGCAAAGTCAGGATCTCCATTCTTATGCAGCTGAACTTGGTAACTCTGCAATTGTCCTCCAGTAACACGGAGAACCTCATGGCTTAACCCAGGTGCAAACAGTGACATGGCCCAGGTGATCATATCTCGATTCCCAGTACCAAAAACTTGCATGAATAAACAAAGATAGATGCCTGAAGAACCTTTGAAACTCATGAGTTTTCAGATGTGAATGCACCTAACAGTGTCCTACACTTGGAAGAGTAGGAAACCCTCTTTCAACACAGTGAACACTGCATGCAACGAAATAGTAAGCCAATTAGAAAATTTCATATTGCTGGAATATAGAAAAAAACTTGGGCCATAACATCAGCTCTGAAGAGCTGAGATGCTGAATGATTATGAAGTACATCAGTACTGAGAGTAGTTTTCTGTACAAGACATTTTTGTCCACCAGGCTTTTATTCAGAGAAGAAATAAAATCAAGATAAGCAGTATTTCATCACTTTGTTTGTCAGCCTTGAGTCCATTACCACAGCAAATTGGAAGACAGAATGTCGAACAACACTAACAATTACTAGTGAAAAATGAGAGTGGAATTGCAGACAAATAATCTATGATGGCTGAAGATTTTTTTATGTATAACAATCAGTCAGTTAGATATGCCTCATTCCCTCTGTGGCTGTTATAGGGGCCATAACTGTCATCCCTATCCTAGTTTTGCTGCACTCACTCCTGAACTCTCTTCCCAGATTAAATAAGCATTAGGTATCTGTCTGAGGGTAGTGGAAAGACAATACAGACCCTTTGGGTAGCAGAAGAAGAGCACCTATTGACAATATGAAGGGATTTCCCACCTGAAGCTGCAGTAGGCACCTTTAATGAAATGATTTTGCAGAATGAGAAAGATTCAGTAGTTTAAAAAACATTCACTTACATGTGCATGCAAGAATAACAAACTTACTGTGAGAAATCAGACATAAGGATTCAGCTATAAAGTCCAGATCAGGAAGCCTCCCTCCAGATTAGGAGGATGTACTGACCTATAAATTTATAGTATTTTCCCAAGCGCGCTCTAATAGACACTGCCAGAAAGACATATGGCTCCTTCCAAACCTTCTTTGCTAGTATTTTTGACATGGAGGAACATCAAAATGATAATGCCAGATGAGAGACCCAGTAAGACCAGACCCCATGAGGCTCTTTCGCCAGTGCTCAGAGCCCTTCAGTTCAGGAATTTTTCTCCTGACCTTAAGAGTTGCAGAGACTGTCACCTGGGCAAGTCACAGAGGATTTTTAGTAGGTGACAGCTACTTTCTCCTTCTAGTAAGGCTAGATAAGAACATGGCCACTGCTGGATCCTGGTGGGAAGAAGTGGACTTGGACACAGGAGGTAATCAGTGCCTCTGCCTATGAGGGTGACTTGAGTATTTCACTCTCTTTTTCATTTTGCATTTAAAAATCCTCATGTTCCTAATGCCCGTAAAACCCCATATATTAAAATAATTATTTAACCACCACAGTATTTTTGTAGCAGTGCATACCACGCAATAATTTATTTTTTTTTTTACATTAAAAAGAACTTTTTATTACCTGTGTATCCTTGTCTTAGCTGTTGCCTTTCATTTTGGTTGATTTTTGTCCTTACGAATGCAAGGAGTGAGCTGAGGCTCCTGACTGAGTGAACACTGGTCACCAAATGTTTTGTTCATGTTAGTGGATGGTGTACGCAAGGAGCCTGCCAGGACCATACAAAGGGACCTCAGAGTTAAAGAAAATAAGGTCCAGTAAACCAAACACAGCAGTAATATCTTCTATTAGAATAGAAGTAATATCTTTTATATCTTCTATATCTTCTATAAGAAATGAGCATGAAAAAATAAATAAATCACACTGCAAGGCCCCAAGGTCACCAGATCCAGACTACAGTCAGACAAGAAATTAGAGGAACTAATATAAGATGTAGGACAAAGGGTGAGGGTGACTTTTGTAAAAGTAACCTCTGCAGTATTGCATAGTACTCTTTCAGAGCAAAAGAGGGAGAGGACAGAATAGGGACTTCACTAAATGACTGGAGAGGTAATATAAAGAAAAAAGAAGGAAGCTTTTCCTTTTGTGATGTGCAAATGTCATTTTGAGGTACAAAAAGCCTATCCAGATGGGACAGATTTCATGCAAACAGTGATTTTGTGGAAACAATAAGCTCCTGAGAAAGAGCTCAGAGGGGAACATAACTACTCAGAGGGAAAGAAGAGTGAAAAGCACGAGGATCTGGCTGAAGAGAAAAACAAAAGGAATGACTGTGCTTGCAAATGAAGTGAACTATCTCAGAGATTAAATTTGGGATTTGAGAGTTCTAATAAAGGAATAAGAACCAAAATTTCCTGAAGAAGGTCATTAAAGGCCTAATGCCCAAATGTAAGAAGTTTAGCAAAAGAAAAAAAGAATAGGAAATAGGAATACCTATATAAAGAGAAAATGGCAACAGGGTAGCATGCCTGAAAACATACCCATTAAGTCATGAAGGCGTGCATATTAAAGTGTTTGTAGAGTTTGTGAATGATTTGTACCACAGTCCCTTGTGGTGGAGGTCATCCTGCTGAGTTAAAGGCAGGCAGCATACCACCATATGGTCTGCCATTCTCTGATTTTTGGATTGAGAGGAAGATGGTGTTGTCACGCTATCACTTACAATAAATTTGATAAGAGGTTTCCCTAACTTCATGAACCTGGGAAGTTTACATTTCTCTCCAGAACCTTCTCTTCTGATGGTAAATGGATGAGCAATCTACAGCCCATGTAACTAGTTTTATTAACTAGAGAATAATTCCTCTAGTCTGTTCCCGGATACCATTTTTCACAGGAGCACTCTTGTGCCATGAGAGAGGTGGAGGAGGCTCTCAGGAGCAGAGAGGACCTGGAAGCCCAGATCAGGGTGTTGTTGAAAGAGTTACCCATCTCCTTCTCTGAGGAGCAGGGACGCAATGCCCAAAAAGGCCGGTGGGGAAGAAGGGAGTGAACCACAAGCCAGATTAATTGCCTTGGCTGGAGGTGGCTCAGCCACCCTCACCCCAGGGAATGTGCATGGAGCAGACACCACTTGTACTGGCACTATACATCTCATGTCTTCAGGCAACAGCAGGCAGGTGGGCAGCGTGGCCACCTTCAACAGAGTATAGCCACAAGGACGGACAGCTGGAGTTACCCTATAGGCTACGAGGAATTCACAGATGATCTCTTTTTTCTCTGACTGAAAGTGTTCAACATTAATGGGGAAGGAGGACAAAGAGGGTTGCACAAGCATCATAATGCCAGCTACTACACTTTGCAGTCTTAATTTTTTTTTTGAGCTATCTTTATTGAGACACTCAGAGTTCACTGGCAGCCACTTTGCTGGGAAGTTGTCATTAGTTGAACTAATAGCCCTGAAGGATTGATTTCAACTATCAGACAAAGCAGGAAAGTGGAGTATATTGCAGAGGCCCAGAATCCCCAAAAGAACCACATGTATCCCTGTGGATACAGCACATAAGATGTACATAAGGCTTAAGAAAGTCTCTGCAAAAACCCTGTAATGTCTCCTCCCCTGGTCTTGCAGACAGCACAGCTGGCTTGCAGCCGGAAAAGGCACCATGTAGCTTTGGTCGCCCAGGCTGGGCCAGGCTGCAAACAAGGACAGTTTCCCTCAGACCCCAGCTAGTTTTCTCTGTTTTTGTAACCATCTCTTTAAGCAATACAAACCCAACTGAAACAGAGAAGATGCAGTTCCAAGACAGCAGCATGCTTTTTTAATGTCTGACAGCTTGGAGAAGAAGAAGCATCCCTCAGTTTGTTTTCCATTTAAGTTTTAGCAAGTTATAAGATGCTGACTTTTGCACTAAACTTCTCAGCCAATATCCTCAGCTAAGAATGTTACCAAGAAAAACTTCCATAAGGAGACAGAGAGGTGCATAGGATTCAGGACGCATAGGATACAACTGAAATAAAAGTGTATTTACAAGAAGAGAGAATTTTTATGTTCATCCTTTCTTGTGAATGCCTCCAACTATTCAATTTTCCTGTGATATCACAGACTCTGCAGATATTTTAGGTTTCCAGAAACAAATTTCCACTCCAAAGACCTTACAATACAAACATTTTCCATGGTGGATTCTGAATCAAGCTCAGAGTTGGCTGGATGGCAAAGTCCACAAATGCAATATATATGCAACCATCCCAGAAAACAGAACCAACCACTCTGAAAAAATCTTCTGCTTAGCATTTGTGACTCCTTTCCCCCTGTAATGAACTATGTACTGAGCACCAGACCATGATGCTGCACTGGGCCCTGCAATGTCTGTGATCCCTTGAAAAAAAAAACAAGAGGATGAACAGCTCTATACACATGCACAAGATTAATAAGGTTGTTGGTTTTCCCTTGTCCAGATGTCCCACATCAGCCATCTCTTTCTTCCCTTCTTATCGTCACTTGCCATCAGGACCCAAGTCTTCTGCTGGCCACCTACCTCCCTGATTCCTCAAGAATCTGCACTAAGTAAAAGTAACAGAGAAGAAAAGCAGTTTCTAAAAGCTGGTAATTCAGCTACTCATCATGTGTCTTGCTCATTGTCAAGAAGCAAAATTAAGGGTGTCATGTTGAAGGCTCTGTGGGCATATTAAATCATGCCTGTTTCACTAAGGCAGTGACACAAGGCAAGCAGCTACATTTCAGAAGGTTTCATTTAAGAATATTTTTTGCAAGAGTAGTATATATTTTATTAATAAGATTACATGGGAAATTTAATTATCCTATGAAATTACTGCGCAAAGTTTTGAGACTGAATTCATATATTATGAGGCCAAAAGAAAACATTGCAATTTTTAATTTACCAACCACATGAAAGAACCATAACACTTTGTTGAATTAACCCTGTCCAAACTAAAGCATTGGTATTAGAAAGCAAGTGAAATCTTGATCTTAGAAATTTCTGCAGTGGAAACTTTATCATGGCTCTTACTAAATCATGCCTGTGGCTGGTTACTTCTGTTTCTTTACAATTGTTGTAAAGCCTACAGAAATATTACAATAGACTACATGTAGCTGCACTGAAATGCACGGTACCTGCTTGCACCCATATGTATCAACTTTCTCCCCTACCAATGGCCCACTCTTTTATAATACTTTTTATAAAGTCCTTTCACCTCCTCCCTGATTCTAGCTTCCAACAGTTTGGGTTTATTTTTATAGCTGGCAAAGCCGTCTGTTCCCACTGTCAGAATGAGGCTTTTGAAGCATCCAGTGAAATGTTCTGCAACCGCTCTCAGTCATAATTCATCAGTTTGTTGATAGTCTTTTCCCCAGCTGATTTACCTCCTAATTGTTTTCCTTTCTGTGAAACAGAATGTTTTAAAACATCAACTATCTATTTTAGTCCATTGATCTTAGTTCTGCTGTTTTGCTTGCAAATGTAATTAAGTAAAAATCATTTGTACCAAAGCAACCTTATCTTTCAGGTTTGTGATCTATTTCTCTTAATCTTTCAAAACGATGTTTAAGTTAGAGTTCCCCAAGCTTAGATGCTAAAACTAAAGAACTTTCAGTTTCTTCCAGCACAAGACCTCAAACATATCTGACACAGCATCCCACTGTGCATGTTAGTGCAGCTTTTCCCCCGCTGTAAGAGCCGAGGTCAGTCATCCCGCACGCTACCGTGGCTTGGCAGTCTGTTGCAGATACTGCCAAGTTGTCCTTGGTCCGGCAACTCATAAGTGAACTTTGGAAGAGTACTTGTCTCCTTTACATAGTCGACTAACTAAAAGCACCGTGTTTTTTTTTAAATTTTCAGTCACACAGACCTTCCTATCAGGCTTTATAAATGCCCAGATGGTTAATAAATTCTTACAAAGAAATGGTTTCAAATCCTTACTATTTTTCATTTCATCTCCCAGTTATTGGCATAAAGCTAATCAAAGATATTCTCTCTCTGTCTCCTGATGCTTTGGTTCATTTTATTCTCAACATCTTTTGATATTATGCTGAGTTCTCATTTTAATCCATTTTATTATTAATTTAACCTCCTCTGGTAACAGCCTTCTTCCCCAGAAAACTGGCTGCTCTTCTGCTGTTGAGGATTGAAATTTTGTCATTCCCCTGTCTCCTTAGTAAGAGAATCAGTGATCCAGAACAACAAAAACCTACCCCCCCTTACCAAGTGAGCTGCTCATTTCCAGAATGCTCTTTCTTTACTTTGGTTTCCTCTCTTCAGAAGCTTCCTGAGCTCTCTTGGTTATATCTCCATACACCAGTGTCAATACCCATCATCACCAGCAGATCTGTGGCCTCCCACAGCCAGAAGCCTATCCAACTCTCGATTCCCATACCCTATTATCATTCTGGAAAGTGCACAGTACTGTTTACTTGTTCCTTGAAAATATTTCCCCACTGTTTTTGGCACAGAATTCCTAAGAGGAGCATCTTTTCTCTTTAGCCTGCTGGAGATCTCCATTTAGACACACTCAATTGCATTTCGGGCTGGGCTGCCAGCCAGCCAGAGGTATGTCATCTCATAGCTGTCTAGTTCAGTCAACCAGCTGTGTCTTCAGAAATGTTTTCTGCTGGTTTTATATTAGAGATATGAAAATAGCAGGGGTACTTCAAACTGTGTTCCTCCTATTCTTTTTCTTTGTCTGGGTGAACTGAAGGAGCTATAAGGGAGGGTTGTATACCACATACCTTCATTGGCTGAGTTTTAATGCAAATTTCCTTAGGCTTCCTCTGTAGCCATAGGAAAAAGAAATCCCTTCAGGGAATGATTCAGGCACATAAACAACAATCCTTAGGAAGGCAGTTCTTAGGAGCAGCTCTTTCCATCTGCATTGTCTACAGACAGACCAAGGGAAAGTAGGTTCACAACACACCCAGCTACTCAGAGTGCTTAGTACTGGGAGACCTGGATATCTCTATTTCACAAGTGCCGTCATCTGCCTTGAGCTATGTTGCAGGCTTGCTTGACACGTTTGCTTGAATTGACCAGTAGAAATTTCCCTATTTGAGATTGGCCATTGCAAAACTAGTGCACCCTCAATCTCCTTATTCAGGAACTCTTTAGTCATTACAACGTGGTATCTGCATTTGTCCTTCTGATCTTTTCTTCCAGTACAGCCACCAATTTGTACTCTGGATAGAGAAAGTCCTTACGACTTCACACAGGAAAGGACGAGTTGTGGAGACAGTCACTGCTCCATCTCAAGTCATTGTATACAGAAGAATGTCATCTGAGGCAAAGTGTATATGCTGTCTTAAAGTATTTTCTAAGTAACCCAAGCACCCCAAGCAATCCGTCATTTGCTGTTCCTGCTGCCCTGCCCCACCAGCCTGTTGGCAGGAGGGGACTGTCTGCTCCAGTGCAGAAGGTGACACCTGCCTCCAAGGTCTCAGCCACACAAACTCATTGACATGCAAAAGTGTCTTGTCTGCCATGAGCCTAATCATGGGAAGAACAAAACAGAGAGAGTAAAAACACCTCCACAAGCCTACACTGGGGAACCATTTTAATCAGTTGCGGTGCCCCTCCTCCCAGAAGAAGTGCCTCTGACTAAAATTATAGCTTTTATAAAGAATCCAACCTATTAACAGAGCTAACTAAAGCAACAGACATAAATCTATGGTAGCACATCTCACTTATGCCTGAGCAAGATTTATGCAATGTGGATAATAACAATAAGAATAGTAATAAGCGTGACTGAAACTGCAGGGAAACCAAGGATCCACAGTTTTCAACCAGTCAATTGACATCACTCCTCAGACATAATAAGACCAGGCCACTTATCTCTGGTGTCATTCATTCCATCTGAAATTGCAAATGATGAAGCCTACTGGAGAAATCAAGTGAAGCAGGTTCAATGCCTACGTTCAGTCACCACATTTGATAGTTGTGGATTTGATTACCACAAATCCATGTAATAACATTTTTGACCATAAAATATACTACACTATTTTAACACCCAACATGTTTATGCTTGAAGCTGCCTCTTGAATTCCCAGGCAGGTATTAGAAGAAAATTAAAAAGCACAGCCAAAAAATATAACTATAGTCAACCCCCACTCATAAAGTTTAATTGGAAAGTGCATATTAAGTATGTATCTTTATTACATTTTGAAACAATGAATAATATATGTTGTTGGCTAAAGACTGAGCTCTGAAGAGTGAGTACATTGTTTTATTATTCAAACACAAATGAAAGTGCACTGTATTATCAATTAATATGGGCACTACTTTCTGTGCAATAAATAAATAAATCCACCAGCCTCAGCTGGTGATTTACATACTCAAGTACCTTTAATCACAAGTGTAAAAGCAAGGCTGGGAAGAATAGTAGCCAAAGCTGTTGCCAGGACAACTTATCCCTGGATTTAGCAGTATCATGAAGGGAAAACCTACAAGGAATTTAATTAACCAATACCTCAACCTTCTAGCCTGCCAAGCACTGCCTGCTCCCTTTCAACTCCAAATCCCTCAGGAATGGCTGCGCTACTGGTGGCTGCACCAGCTCAACAGAGGAGCAGCGTGGAATATGTCCACATGATTTCTTACAAGCTGGCATGAGCCTCCTCTGCCCCCTAGACCACATCAGGAGACATGAGCCAGCCCTCACTCCAAAACTGGCTGTGAGCCTGCAGCCAAGCCCCAGCTGATATATCCTTTCCTTTTAACAGCATATATTAACCTGAGTTTCGTGTTGCACTGATGTGATCACGCTGCCCATGGTGAGCTGAGTGAGCAGGCAGAGCTCGCTTGCATCTGTCACTCTCTGCAGTGCAGGTTTAATCTTCAACATGATCGCTGCCAGCGAGGTTAAGGAGAAACACCAATCCATCAGATACATTTGGCTCATGCGGTTGTGTTGGATGGTAGACAAAGGTGTGACAAAACAGAGACGACCTCCCCTGCGCCGCAGCTGCTCCCTGCTCCTACAGACTCCTCAGGCATAGTGCATTTGGACAGGAGATGACAGAATTTCTCCCATTCTTTATGAATAACTTTACAATGTTCCTCAAGACTTGGACTGCTGTAGTGGGTTGATCCTGGCTGGACACCAGGTCCCCACCAAAGCCACTGGTGGGGCTCCTCAGCTGGACAGGGGAGAGAAAATATAACAAAAGGCTTGTGGGTCAAGATAAGGGCAAAGAGAGATCACCCACCAATTACCATCATGGGCAAAACAGACTCGACTAGGGGAAAATTAATTTAATTTATTACCAATCAAATTAGGGTAGGATAATGAGAAATAAAACCAAATCTTAAAATACCTTCCTCCCACCCCGCCCTTCTTCCTGGACTCAACTTCACTCCTGAATTCTCTACCTTCACCCCACCAGCGGCACAGGGGGATGGGGAATGGGGGTTGCAGTCAGTTCCTTACATGCTGTTTCTGCTGCTCCTTCTTTCCCAGCCTCCAGGCATCTCCACAGATCCACAGGTCCTGCCAGGATCCTACTCCATCATGGGGTTCCCACCCAGCCTCCTTTGGGCATCCACCTGCTCCAGCGTGGACTCCTCCATGGGCTGCATGTGGATATCTGCTCCACCATTAACCTCCATGGAGGACAGGGGGATAGCCTTCCTCACCATGGTCTTCACCACATGCTGCAGCAGAATCTCTGCTCTGGTGCCTGGTGCACCTCTTCCCCTCCTCCTTCACTGACCCTGGTGTCTGCAGAGTTGTTGCTCTCACATATTCTCACTCCTCTCTGCACTGCAGTTGCTGTTGCACAGAAGCTTTTTCCCCTTCTTAAATATGTTATCCCAGAGGCGCTACCACAGTCGCTGATGGGCTCGGCCTTGGCCAGTGGCGGGTCCATCTTGGAGCTGTTTGGCATTGGCTCTATTGGACGTGGGGGAAGCTTCTAGCAGCTTCTCACAGAAGCCACCCTTGTAGCCCCCCACTACCAAAATCTTGCCACATAAACCCAGTAAAATTGCCTGATGTCCACTGCTTTTGTGAGCAAAACATTACTGTTGTCCAGCTGGTGACGTCCCATAAAATTCTTCCTACGTTTGCTGAAAGGATGAGGTGGGATACCTGATTACCTTTCACAGTACCATAACTGTTTCTTCTTTTGGGGTAATATCAGAAAAGTACACCTGGAAGCATGAATGAAGATACAGAGAATTCAATTATACTACTCTTTAGTGAACAGCCCATTCTGTTTTTTTCCACTTGAAATTTATTGCATATGATTGAATTGTCACATTATAGTATGTGGAACAAAGAGATGCCCTGATGTTACTGAGAAAGAACTAGAAACTGGATTTTTTTCTCCAGCAAGATATGTGGCTGAAATTAGTCCTGTTTATCTAAACTTTACACATTTTAGGCTTATGGACCTAATCATTGGAAGAACCGCAGCTTCTTTTTGACTAGATGCTTTCTTTTCAAATGTTAGCATGCATTACCAACTAATCCTGCAAAGGAACAATAACTGACTATGGGATTTTCAGATGCAGTGGTAGAAGAAATGTACTGCCCCAGCTGGATACTCATTCTCATAAAGCATGGACCAAGATGGTGCCAAGATTGTCCAAGCAATGACTTTGTGGGAATATATTAGGCAAAAGATTTAATCATCATGTTTATAAAAAATCTGTCACTGCCTCAGGGTAGCAGATATTCTTTCAGACTGCTCACCTTTTCTGTATTGAAGAACTGAATTTGTTTTAGAGACTGCAGAATATCATCAAGGGACAGAGGAAAACGTTGCATGGCTAATCCTACAACTTTCAGCACCATTTCAGGTACAGATCCTTACAACTACAATTCACTTTGCTGAATTTTAGCTGTCCAAATGTTAGTCCTTGGAGTGTGTTCACTAACGCAGACAGGCAGGTACTGCCTGAGCAGGCTCCTGGCAGGACCTGTGGACCCATGTAGAGAGAAACCCACGCTGGAGCAGGTTTGCTGGCAGGACTTGTGACCCCATGGGAGACCCACAGTGGAGCAGTCTGTTCCTGAAGGATTGCATCCTGTGGGAAAGACCCACACTGGAGCACTTTGTGAAGAACTGCAGCCCATGGGAAGGACTCACATTGGAGAAGTTCATGGAGGATTGTCTCCCATGGGGGGGGACCTCATGCTGGAGTAGGGAAAGAGCATGAGGAGAAAGGAGCAGCAGAGACAGTGTAATGAACTGACTGCAACCCCCATTCCCCGTCCGCCTGCACTGCTGGCGGGGAGGAGGTAAAGAAACTGGGAGCAAAGTTGAGCCTGGGAAGAAGGGAGGGGTGGGGGGAAGGTGTTTTAAGATTTGGTTTTATTTCTTATTATCCTATGCTGATTTGATTGGTAATAAATTAAATTCATTTTCCCTAGGTTCAGTCTGTTTTGCCTGTGATGGTAATTGGTGAGTCATCTCCCTCTCTGTATCTCAACCCCTGAGCCTTTCATTATATTTTCTCTCCCCTGTCCATCTGAGAAGGGGAGTGATAGAGCGGCTTTGATGGGCACTTGGTGTCCAGCCAGGGTCAACACACCACACGCTTAAAAGTAAGAGAAAGTTTTTTTACTATGGGAGAGATCAAATACTGGAGCAGGTTGGTCAGAGAGGTTGTGGAGTCTACATCCTTGGATATTCTTACAACCTAACTGGTCATGGCTTTGAGCAATCTGCTCTAATTGACTCTACTTGGAGTTAGCCGGTAATTAGCTATCTGGACCACTGGTTTGGCACCACCGTGCTGCATTTGATGCTGCAAAGTAGTCACTCTTTTCTTTTTCCTCCTTGCTGAAAAATAATAATTAATAATTTTTTGTTAATCAGCAATTGATATAATTTTTATTTCTCTGGGGTTCTTTTTCATTTCTCCCAGTCATTGTTTTCATCAGTGTTAGCCTGTTTGGTCTGTATGAAGACAATGGGTTAGATACTTTTTCTTCTCTCTTTATGTTTTTGTTTTTTATCTTCTAGCATCTTCATTAGCAATTTATCAATTAAAGTTTTAAACTGTGGTGGAAGAAGTAGCCAGGTTGTTTAGGTTTAGGTTAAAAAAGTGTATTTAAGAATGCGAGCGTTAAAGCAGCACCCAAGGAAGTTTAGAATTTCATGAATACTATCAAGCAATAAATCAATATATGGAGGAGAAGGAAACAACAGAGGTTTGCATGACTCATGCAAGAAGAGAATAAAAGAAACATCACTAGGCTTTCAACACTTGACTTCCTTTTTTCTTTTCTGAAGTACTTCATCCAGTCATGCTTACAATATATGTTTTTTTAGCCTCTCATTCTACACTTTCTTTTCCAAAGAAGCTCAAGAGATGAAAGTACGGAACAGATATTCTGTATTACTTCATCATGTCTAAAAAACAATACTGACACATCAGCACTTCATGTACTGATGCATTATAAAATGGATTTTTTTACAGCCCTAAGTGCTGACTAATGGTCTAATCCTTGTCTTTCTCATGCCATAACTGGCAAAGATAAGGACTGAAATCTTTTAACATTATGTGTCAGGAAAGCTTCAATCAAAACTCTTTTAATCATGTTTCTTTGTACTAACAGAGAAGCCAAGGATTTCAAATTGGGATACTGACATCAAAGCTTATGCAATGCAGGTATTATAAATACACCATTCACAAAGCTGTCCTTCAGCATTCAGGCAGCTTATGGGGAAAAATGAAGCGTTTGATTGAAACAAAAATTCTTTAGGCACGTTCAGACTATACTGAAACCTGTGTTTCTGGACTCCCTTTCCTGCTGATGAGTGGTGGCACTGAAGCATTTTCACACTTGGCCATCATAAACAATAGGCATGCTCTTCCTCCAAAATGCTAAAAGAGTTTCTCTGTTATCTTCAAGGAGAACACAAACCCAAGAGTGGGTTAGATTATGCTTGACTCAAAAATGCAAAATCCAGGGGACATCAAGAGCACACAGGGCCATTTTCTCCCATATCTTCTGCCCTTGCTCACAGGCAATTGCAAAGCTGAAGCAGTGAGGTGTTGTTTACATCCTCACACACCGATGCAAGCGACCTTGGAAGCGTCCTCTCCAGAGAACTTCATGTTTAACAGAGTCACAGTTATTCTCTCTTGCCCTTCATATGTCATGATGTATATGTTTACAACTTTGTTGAAAGTCCATGGAGTGATTCAGTGATTGATTTTGTGATGCACAGAATGGGGATACACAGACAGGTTGACTTAAGAATCCTGTGTATTTTTAAAAGTTACATATAATGTGTCCCTTCCCCTCCTCTGTGTAGGGATCAGTGTAACAGTGCCATCCAGGTTGGCTCAAATCCTGCATATTCTTATGCATCTGTTTAAGTCTACAAGTCCTATGGCCTTTGGATAAAGAATCCCAGAGTGGGGATCGTTTGGGGTATTCATGATAGTAAAAGAAGATAAAATCATGTAGGAAACATAAGAGTTTCTCATAATCAAAAGAGTGGGAATGAATGCAAACACTGGTCTTTGCAGAAGGTAGTGCTCTTTGTGCCTATGAGAGAGATGGAGAAAATTATTATTTCATTTGAGAGTTAGAGGTAAAAGTTTGTAAAATTCCTGCATTAGGACACTTGGTATTAAGGGGGAAAGACCCAAGCCTAGGCCACTGGAAGGAAACATCCAGGGTACATTTGCACATGCCCACACTGATGAGATCATCTCACAGTGGGTCCATTAGAATGTGTAATGCCTTACTGTAATGTGTCCTGGACCAGTCTCCTCCTGCTTACAGAGCTGCCTAGCTCAGAGGGCAAGCAGAAAAGTGTATGTTAGTGTGTCTGTGTATATTAAGAGGTTTTGGATGTAGGCTGAAGGCAGTGCCCTGACTCAATATCTCTACATGGAGGTAATTGTACCTTTGACATTAATTACCTTTTTTCCTACCTCAAAACCTCCTTTCATGTTATCTTTGTCAGACCATTCTTGTCCGCAGTCTTTGCCCCATCTTTCTGTGCTGTCTTGAAATGTTCCACTTGAGAAGGGAGTTGCTGGATATATCTAGAAGGTAAAAATAAAGAAATGTGAATCCTGGCCCCATGATCACAATCACTCAGTGGAATCGGATGGCACAATTGGCAGAGAGGAGGCAACACCAGGGTCTTTGTGCCTGGTACACTTGCTTGGATACAAAGATGGGGAAAAAAAACAAACCATGGAGGTACTGCACAACAGTGTGAGCAGCTTTTAAGTTTGAGAATTGTGGGTATCAAGAAGCTGGTTGCTGAGAGCAGTTGGCGAATAGGAGGAGGTTGGGAGTGATAGACGCAGCTGTCAGATAAAATCTTGCAGAAAATTTAGCCTTAAGTTGGTCCCTTTGCTTGTAAACACAGACCTACCTGGAATGAGGAACGCGGTCATACTGGCTGGCAGATGAGCGTGCAGTGTCAAAATGAAGGGGGAAAAAATGCAAACATTTTCTGGGAGAAACACAAGTGGTATAATGAATTTTCATGTGGCTGTTTAACACCGGGTTGACTCCTCTGCAGGAATAAGTCAGTGCTGCGCAAGCTGAGTTACGTTAACTGAACATCTGGCCCAGTATGGTCAGCTGTTTCATATTTATGTAAATCTAACCTGAGACCAAAATACCAAATTTCTGCACACCAGACAGCTGTACTATGGGCTGAACAAAGGTGGGAATGGAGCAGGAGAAAGAAGCAAGCAACTTGCAAAAAGGGAAATAGTGGACAAATCCATGAGGGAAAAATCATTGTTCCTAGAAGGAAGTCATCAGTTCATTCTGTGTTTTTTCCAGCACTACACTCAGAGCACTGGCATATTCAGTTACTAGACCAGCTTATTTTTTTTCAAATTTGGGGACTAGATATTTATCACTCAGGTCAGCTTTACAGCAAGTTTACATTGACCTCAATGGAATAAGCCCTGATTTATACCATCTTAAGTAAGATTAAGAGTCAACTCTTGTTTTTTAATGACTCAAGTGGAGCGTCAGGCGAGGCAAAGCTAAGCCTCCCAGCTGAGATTCACACTTCCAGGTGCTTGCACAGTTTTGGATTGTCATGCTCTGTTTTGAACATCAAGTCTGCTTTGAAAGGTGAGCCAAAAAACAGAGAAAGCAGAGAAAAGCCTTGACAGGTCTGGATGCACCGGCCTCTGCTCTGCCAAACTAGTGTTATTTAACACCTCAAAAGCTGGTCTAAAATCAAGACACATTGTGTAAAAAGGCAGAGTACTGAAGAGAGTGAGATTTGCTGTACCTAATTTTGTACTGAATTACCCTGTCAGATTTTTTCCCCTCGTGCAGTGGTTATATCTGTGCTTAGCAGGGGGGGATGAAGAGGTCCCTTTCTGCCTTATCTGTAACTCAAGCTTGTGTTACACTGAAACGGTGTGGCCCATGCAGAGGCTGTCCATTTCCACACTTCCTTATGTGTACCCATCAGCGTGCAGCCGGTGGGAAGGTACAGCACTGCCCGCGGAGCCCTGTCAGCCAGGCAGAAATTCAGCAATCAATTTTCATATGCCATTTGCAGCACGGCCCTGTTGTGATATGAGGCAGTGGTGTTTGGCTAACAAAACACAAATACCTTGAGTGAAATAGCTGCACAGAACCTCAGCAAGGCACCAAGGTTTTGAGGACTGAAAATATGACCTTTTTGTCTTGTACCATTTGGGGAAATCAATACTTGTGTCCTTGTTCTGTTCTCAAAATAAATAATTGCACAGCTGTTTTTATTTTTCTTTTTTTTTCTTTTTTTTTTTTTATTTCTTCTTTAAACCCATGCCTGATCTCCAGTACTCACAAGCAGCTCTGCAGTAAGTAGCTGTCAGGCGGGCAAGTGCACAAGGCAGGAACCTCAAAGGTTACAGACTCCTGGGTTGTGACTCCCTGACCGTCTCTACTTGTCATTGATGGTCATGGTAGATCTCAATTGGACAACATCCATGCCAACGTGTTTTCAGGTGAACATTATGTCCCTAGCACTAAGTACATGTGGTTGTCTTTGTTCCCTCTCTCCCAATAACTTTTGAACTATTTAACCTATGATGTCAACTAAATTCATCAGGTTTAACTAGTTTAACTAATTCTGCTGTACACACAATAACTTGTGTAAAGGACATTGGAGAGACTAGAGTCTCTGTCCCTCAGTTCCATCTTTTTCACTAAGATCAGACAAAATCTTTGATTTCCAGTCCCCTCTAACTCATTGTGCCTCTGTGGTGCAGGCACTTGTGCGATGGATGGCTACCAAGTGCCTGCATCCCTCCCACACAGAGCAGAGTGTGCGGCACATCAGGAAATTAAATTCAGTGGAGCTAAAGCTCAGTCCTCCATTTCACTCAGCTCCCTAAAAAACTGTGCCCACTACATAAATAATGAACTCTTCAGAATAAGGAGATTTTCTTTATGCATGTTTGGACAGTGCCTAATAGCACAATAAAGCCCTGGTCACCTCAGAAGCCTTTACGTGCTTCTATAATATAAATAAATAATCATAAAAAATGAGTTGTCAGAGAAAGAGGTCATGGATCAGCAGAGTAAATCAAACTTTAACATCCCATCAGGGCCAGACTGCCTAGCAACAAAACAATTCATCATTAAGAAGTTTTTGTGCTTTATTATAAATTTAGATTTAAAAGAAATGTTGAAATCCCTGGGTCAAATTTTGCTCTCAGTTACTTTGGTGCAAACTGAGAGCAATTTATTAAAGTCAATGGAGCTGCTATAGATTGAAGGAAGAAAGAAAAAATATCTCCATATTTTGTGAAAAATATTCTTTTATGCGTTAGGTCTAGGAAGTAAATACTACTGTCTTAAATATTTACTGCTATATAGATATGGTTATTTTCTCAAAAAAATTATTGATTTGGATTTCTTTGTTATTTACACTTCCCGTGCCACAGTCATTTCAAACATATATGAAGCAAAAGGCTTGTATCTCAAGTGATCTGAATGAGCAATTGTATCAGAAAGTTAAAACCAAACCAACCAAATTCCGGTATTTTAATCAAGATAAAGAACTAAAACTAGTAAAACTACTTAAATTTTAAAAAGAAAAAAAAAAAAGTCCAGATTAAAACTGTTTAGACTTCATATTTTGCTTGGCTTAGTAAACTGATTCTGAAAAGTCTGTTCAATTAATAGAATATGTGACAAGAAATTCAGGAAGTGTCTTAACTGTCCAAAATCCATTTTCCCTCATACATATATATATTTATTTTTCTTCTCTCATGCATAGTACAAGATCTATCTCATTTGTACTGCCTATCACACCGATTTAATTGCTGGCTTCAGGTCTGGGGTGGTCCACGCAGGCATCACTCATCTGAGTGATCTTGGCAACTTAGCAGAGCTGATAAGCAGATCACCCCATAGGACTGTCCTTTGTCAGGGGAGACACTATTGAATCTAGTCTTTTATAGCCACCATAGGAATGTGCCAGCTCCAGCCTCTTCCTCCAATAGCCCATGGATAAAGAAATCCTCCAGTCTCTTCCTTTTTCCACTATCTTGGGATGATTTATAAAGCATCCACCTTTTCCTTAATAGAACTTTATAGATGGTTCTTGCCTAACTCAAAATCAGGGATGTTTAATAATTTTCACATCCTGTCTCTTACAGCTTTACATGTTGCTGGGCATTGGTTTGACAGAGTTTCAGGTGTGGTAGTGATGTATTTCTGTAGATTTTTCAGGAGGGTTTAATATCAGATTTTTACTATGCCATCTGAATAATTTTCTGTAGGTTATTGCTTTGTCATCTGGCAGTGCTGAACTGCCCTCTTTTCCTCTCCTTCCTCCTCTGCAAAGATCACAATAAAATAAAATGGACTTATCAAATCCTAATGGTTTTCACAGCACTAGCTCAGCTCAGAGGCTTGAGGTGGCCAGTTTTATCTTGTCTTTGATTATGTCATATAGGCCAGTTTGATCGGAATATAAATTGTGTTTTTCTTTCTCATTCTAATTCCAAAGGCCTGTTAAATTTTTGTGTAATGTCAGAAAATAGACATCTGATTAGACTGATAGATTTTGTAACATTAATCTGTTCCGTATTCTGATGGGTTGGGTGAGTTTAGTGCTTTGAATGGTAGTTTTTTAATTGTAAACAGAAGTTGATCTGCATAGATTAATAATTTGTGGGTGTCTGGCTTGTCCTTTTATTTGCTTTTAGCATCCAGTAGTGTTTGCTAATGTTTCCAGTTATAAGACAAGTAATTGCATCTCTCTGTATGCTGTTAGTGGCAGGGGTTTTATTATCACAGATCATGACAGATGGGCATGTGTACAGAGCTTTGATTAACACCCCAGATTTATTTTTAAAACTCTGTATTTATTGAGCTGGTAGCACAGATAGTTGGGAATGACACTGATTTATTCTTTTCCTTTCCTAATATTGTGTCGTTGAGACTTACCACTATTACAGATGGCCTATGATGGTACACATACTAAGCCATTTGAAAGTACCTGAATTACTTAGGACGTCTAAGGTATTGAAGTTAATTAAACTTTCTGAAACTGAATGGTCAACCTGCTTGAAGATCTGTAAGAGCTGATAAAAGAATTAAACGTAAGTGACCAAAAATTTCTGGTTTTTTTCAAAAATATTCTAAAGAGAGAGCTGAAAATCATTAAAATTAAGTAGCCAGAAACAAAAAGTAAACAAAACAGAAAATCATAGGCACTTGGAGGCCAACTTAGGTGGTGTTTGTGTATCTCTCTCTGGAAAACTCGATGAAACTCTAAAGCACCAGGATGTTTCTTGGGACTTATGTTCCATCAAGACAGAAAATCAGTACTTCCTGCTACTTTGCACAGCATACCAATAGCACAGAAAGACTTAGTACATCTTCAGACACCCCCATCCATCTGTGGCACCCCTTGCTAAAATCCCCTGGAGCCTCTTACCTCACCCCTTGATCTCAGTATGAAATCCAGTAACTTCGGCCATTTCCACTGAAAAATGTAACCTGAATAAAGAAAGGAAGAGGAGAACTAGGATATGGTCATCAGTTTTTAGTATGATAGCCTAAAGTGTTTATTTGGACAAATCCTTTTTGGAGTCTCATCTTCATCCTGAAGGTGTTCATATCTCCTACCTCTTGTGAGTGTGCTCAATCATTAGGTTTTCTAATAGCTGTGAATGAGAGGGGAGAGACATCCTAACCCACATTCATGGGAAGTTGGGCAAAGAAAGAGGTAGAGAATGCGGACATGAGTGTGGATCATGGAGCTGCAGAGAGCACACAAGGAGGAAGCTTCTCTTCCCAATCTTTACTCTCTCTACTACTCTGATATTTTGCCTTGAAATGGCATCAAATAAATGCAGCATGGCTTTTTTTTCTTTAATTCTTCTCTTCCTGGCTACCCAGATCAACTCTGAAATGAGCAAGCAGGAGGGAAAGCCGCCACAGAACAGAAGTCCTTTTCGCAGGTGGTAACATCCATCTCGATATAAACCAAAACACATAGGAAAGGAAGAAGATAAGCGAAATAATTTGGAGATATTTCAAAGCAGAGGGTAAAGGGTGGGATTGTTGAATGTATACCACTGAGCTTGTTTTGGAGAAATGAATAGAATTAGTGCCAATGATCCTTTTCCCTTAAGGGGTAACATCTGTGCTTGATTTATCTGCAAATATTTATGGCAACCAGAACTATCCCAGATATCTCTTTGCCCTGCTAAAGCATTTCATCACATGTGAAAGCTTTGAATCAGAATACTTGGAAATTTGGCTCTGATTAGAAAGTGGAAAGAAAAATAAATCCCTATTTTTCATCGTATTAAAGAGGACTCTCTTTGAACTTCATGGTTTAGCACCAAATCAAACTCCTCTACAGATTTATACTCACATAAATATAGTTAGACAAAAGGGAGTTATCTTTTCCATCAGACTACATGCTGAACCTCTGGGAAAAGATATTCATGACCTTTTTCAAAAGAGTCAGATATAATCATGACTCTGTTGGTTTGACCCTATATAATGCTTATCTTTCCTCAGCAGGTATAACCCTTGGACAATTGTTACACATACAGATAATCAGAAAGAAAGATATCTGGCCAGAAACATGTCTGGCCAGAAATATGACTTTAATCTTCTGGCCAAATATCTTTAGGGCCTCACAAATGGCACCAGAAATCAATGTGTGGGCAACTGATTCAAGCCCCGAATCATTCTAGTCAGGAGAACCCAAAGACCTCTCTCAAAAGCAGATATCTGCTGATAGGTCAGTGCCATTGGTGGCATCAGACAATGGGAGGAATGCTCGATTTGGTTGTCTAAATAGAGACATCTAGTGCCATCAGGATATGCCAGCTGGCCTCCAGCTGTTAGTAGGATACCCTATGGCCTCGCAAATGACAGAGATGACTGGGTTTAAGAAGCTGCATCCCACTCTATCTCTCCACTGCCTGTAGTGGCAGTTCAAGCACTGGCAGCACACACACACTCCTGCACCTTGACATCTACACTGAGGTGCTCTTGGCTCCATGTCTGTAAGTCTGCTTTATACCCCCAGAATAGAGATAACCTTAGACTCCATGTGGCACAAGTACTGTGTAGAGATTGTCTCACTAGGTACCAGAATTAGCATTCCCTGGTTTGCTTGGAATTTGCCCTGACCTGATTAGCCCAGCATAGAAACAATAACTGTCATCCTGGCTGGAATTTATGGGTATTAATGGCTTTACTGCTTTTTGTGACTTGGGTATCTTCATTTCATGACGTGCTGCCCTGTATTGTTGTATTAAATTTGATCAGTGAGCCGAAGTCTCCTAAAAGGAGACTTTCGGGGGAGATACCCCGATCTACCCAATGAAGTCACTGCTCACTGGTCCTTTTCTATTTTCTTTCTAGACTACTTCAACCCTCTGCAACCTGGCGTATATCCCCTTTAAGGCTCCCCGATTCCAGCTTCCTTAAGATCATTTCCTTTCATCTCCTCTGCTATTCCATTTTCACTGCTTGCATTTCTTTCCTATGGCACTCCTTTCCTTCAGCAAATCTGAAGGGAAGCAGAAGCTCTGAAACACATTAGCTTTGGCTCATTTAAGTTTTTTCACCTCTGCTCCTTACCCTCCTACTGATGCTGCTCTGTGCCAAGGGAACAGGACAGAGAAGAGTAGGAGGAAAAGCTATTAGCATACACTGAAGCACAGTTGTATTAACATGCTCCAAAGCACCGTGTTATTTTGGCTGAGTAGGCTGGAGCCAAGATGAATGTGTTGTTGCATGGCATGGACAGTGAGCTGAAATCCAGCTCCTGGGGAAAACGAGGTATTTTGAAATTTATTGGATAATCTCTTTCTCCTGTTAGCTTGAACACTCAGAAGCTGAAAGGTCATGAAAACCTATAAAGGGGTTCAACTTGCTGCACAATGCAATGGGAAATAGAGGGTTCGTCCAAAACTGGTCAACAGGGAAAGCTCAAAAATCCCTTTTTAGGCTTCATTGCATAATATTCTTTGGCTAGAAAAGAAATACAATAACTAAGGGAGAAAGCAAGTCATTAAGTGAATGGTTCAGATGTCTTCACAGAAGCGTCCAGTGCCATTTTAGACACCACTGGCTTTCAGGCACTGCTACAGAAAGATGCTGTTTCTGATGCAACTCATGGATTATCTGTGTGTCCTGTGCAGATTTCTAGGAGGTTTTTAGGTAACAGTACTACACACTTGGATTGCAATAGACCTCAGGAGGTAATCTACACCAATGTCACACTCAAATATGCTTATATTTAAAAAAAAAAAGAAAAATCTAAAGATGGTTTGATCTAAACTTAGTTTGGAATCTCAATCCAGTGAAGCGTAGTGTTGCTTTCTTTAGAGATCAAGCCAAGTAGCAGAAGTCCAAGTTCTTATACGGTTGCCAGCAATGCACTTTATCCCTAACCCAGGAAGGATAGCTTAACTACCAGTGTCTTCAGTCTTCACAGAAAATGCCAGCAAAACCACAACGTGGTGCCAGCAGTAAAGAATTATGTCCCATTAAAATGGGACAGAGACCTTTAATTGAGCACTAACAGATCTCAGGTGGTCATAATTTCAGGTCACTCTCTATCAGGACTATAATTCACTCTCCTTAGCAGGATTTCAATGACTTGTAATTGACGTAGCAGTTACACACTATATCTTGATAAAACTTCATATAAATATCTTATTGCCATGTATCTGAAAGCTCACAGGTCCTACATTTGCATAATATAAGCTCATATTGATTTGATTCTTTATAGCCCCCAAGTCTTCTTATGCCCTGAGCATACCCATGTCAAATACAGATCCAAAAGAGCTTTATTAACGTTAGACCACAATACTGGCAATAAGCATTTGCCAGATATTAGAGCTATAGTACCCCTGTTTATACAGAATAGTATATTACTCCAAAACTGGACTTCAGTGATCTATTAAAGCAAGGATGACATTATGTGCATTTATTTGTGTATATGTGAATGCTGAAAAATCTTTTCTTGGGTTGGTGATTAATCTTTTGATAATTCAATATTAATTTTGACCTCCACCTGGTATTAAAAATTTTGATGTATTAACTGTGTGAAAGATTAAAATGCAATTATTTGTTTAGGACAGCAAATTAACATTTTGATAAAGAGGGATAATGCACAAGCAACTGCTTTTCAAATGTTTAATTTCAGTGATTTCCCTATTGGCAAGTATTTAAAACAGACACACAATAGGTCAGTAGAAAATTAAAGAATTGCTTTCTCTTCTGTTAAGCTATTTCTGTTTCCTTCTTTGTGGCAAGAATGAAAAGCAGAGAGTAAAAGAGGTTTGCCTATTGCTTTTATTCCTGATCTGCCATAGGGATATAGAAGTATACGTTACATGGAAGAAACACAACATATTCTTATAATTCTCCACAGATACATAGCATGATGGCAGCTAAAAGAAAAATTATCTCTGAAAATAATCTTAAATGTGTGCATATTTGGATGGGTGTGTTCCGCTGCTTTAATTTTTTTGAGAGTTCATGTTTACGTGAATCTTTTATTTCTAGATCAAGAGGCTCAAGCAAAAGCTGAATAACATCAGAACACTAAATAAATTGTTTTATTCCATCTTTCTGAGCCATCAATACCCTCTGGCCCAGGAAAAAAAATACAGCTAAAAATACTCTCACATATTTTTGCTGGTAGTTCAGGCCATGGAGTTACTAAAAAAGTCACAATCACATGAATTTTATATAAAATATCAATAAGATCACATCTGCCAACTGCAACCTTAAATATCCTAAAAGCTCCCAAGTGGCCTAGTCCTGAAAGAGCACTCTTTAACCAAGGGCCAACTCTTATTCTAATTAGTTCAGTATTAAAAATTCCCAATGCTTCAAAGAAGCAGGATCTGTCTCTGTAAATGTGGACCCTGTACTTGTTTATCTATCTATCTGCTTCTGCTACCTATCTGCCTTATTACCTCCACGCAAGAGAAAGGACTGGACCTTTTTTTTGTCTTGAGAAAATACCTGATAGTCACTGCTGAGTCCTTTGGTTTCTTTTCTGAACCTCCTCACTACATTTTTAAGTATCCTGATTTTTGAAGTCAGCCCTTCTTTGAGCAGGGGGCTGGAGTAGATAGATCACCTCCTGAGGTCTCCTGCATCTTATGATTCAATGATTTTTCCAGGGTGCTTCCATTTGTCCCACAAAGTATATCCTTTTGCCAGCTGATGGGAAGCTTTGGAAGTTTTACTGAAAACAAGCCAAAAGTACGATAATTAGCATAGATGACTTGCTTGTGTATTTTCATACCATGATACGTTTGGAATCCAATAAAATGTAAATAATTCCATATTTCTTAGAGTGCAACACATTTTGGGGGGATAATTATTACAACCATGTTATGGTTTTCATACCTTTAAATTATGCAAACATACTCCCAGCCTGAATGAGCACAGTCATTTTCTTAGAATAGAGAAACACTTGTGGCAAGGCAGCAAAATCCTAAGAGCTTTATCTTGAAGATGACCATCAAAACTCTCTGATGCTTATGTCATACTTCAGTTGGCTAATACACAAGTGTCTGGAGGTATTCCTGATGTGCTAAGGTACCTGATACACCTACCAACTTTTAAGAGAGGTGAAACTGGGTTTGTAGAGTAGAACAACTGGTGGACAGGTAACCTACAGCCTCCAGAGAAATGCTCTACAATTCTGTCCATGAAACCAACTCTCCCCCTTTGTGTGGGGCTGAGTTTTAGATTAGGACACTTAAATGTAGGTGTTGGTATGTAGCTGCCTACATATGGACTAAGTGTCCAAGATCCCTGTTTAATCAACGCAGAGTTAGATGAAAGTCAACTCTTTAAATATAGGTATCTGGTGCCACTTCCAATGTTTAAGAGTAGCCAAGACCTACCAGTGAGATGGGCAGATATGACACAGGGTCTGTGGGAGACCAGGTGAAATGCCTTACTCTATCTCAAATGATGGGTAATTTCTATTTTTAGGAAAGTGAATCAAGCTATTAGTTCTTCCAGTCCATGGCGCCTCTGGAGTGGTTTGGTTCACTCTAATGAACGGCACGTTGGTGGGTCAGCTGAATACCTGTGGGACTCCACCAACCAGACTCCCTGCATCTTCACTGGCCATAACAAGAGTTCAGACAGCATGTGCACATAAACTAAATTACACCTTTCAGATACCCAAATGTAGGTGTCTTAATGTACCTTGAATACCATAGTTAATGTAATTTCTCTGAGTGAGACAGTATCTCTTATCAGAAATAGTATAACAGTTGCCCTTGAAACAGTAGGATCAATGAACATTCTAATGTTTTTAATAGGAATCATAATGATATTTATAAGACAAGTTAAAGAATTTACTGTAATTTCAGCTTTCTCCAGAACCCTCTTAATCCCATGAGAGTCTTACGAACCTCAGTCCAAGAATCAAGAGCTACAAAGTCTTTTTTTTTTAAAGAGATCTGTAGGTGGGTATGAGAAGACATAATTAAGTTGCAATTAAGGCATAATAAGTGTGGGAAGGAACAAGAATCTTGCCTAAACTCTTGTATGAGCTCTTAGGTCTTTATAAGCAGATCTGTGAAAGCATCACAGCTTTTCTGATCCATGAGGATAGGAAAAGCTGATTCCTGCTCTCTGCCCTTCCCCAAAGGGCCAACCCCAAAAGACTGATGGGATATGGTATGCTAGAACAGGGCTGAGGGCAGGCATAGGATTAAAGGCATGTCTGTAACAGATATTTGGGTGGGCTACTGTTAGGGCTGAGACAAAAATATTGTTGAGATAAGCAGGAACCGAAGAAGGTGACTTATTCCTGGATTCTCCAAGAATATCAGTGCTAGGGGAGACAGTGCCAGCAGAATTTAACATTGTTACACAATTGTGTATGGATGAGGCCACAGGGCTGAGGATAAAACCAGTTTTACAGGCACAGTTAGGGTTAGGAGTATGGCTGAAACTATAGGTCATGAAGGAGGAAATGGTTACAAGGGATGGTGTTGCATGGACTGTAGCATTAGCAACTAGTTCTGGGTAGAGTTTATGAAGCTACTGTTAAAAGTAGTATTAGTGTAATGGTAGGGTAAAGGAAGAACAGAATAAAAACATCAACTGTTTAATAAGGCAAGCCTTAAAGTCTGCAGTAGTGCTCCTTCCAGCTTGGGTGAAGGTCTTCTATCCAAGATGGACTTTGCTTATTCAACTCTCTCCCATTAACAAAAAGTAGCATGACAGTTTTTTAAAAAGAGTGGAGAGAATCATCTAAGCCTAAGAAGGGCAGGGAAGGACTGCTCATGACAGAAGTGGATAAAATTCATTGTGAGATAGTAAAAAACACAGTCAGCAAATCCACAAAACCATACACACATGTACACATTCAAACACAAACCTCCAGTCCCAGACATCACCAATTTTGATTTTACTTTTATTTAAGGCCTTTACATAGCAATATAATAATTCCAGGATTTGTTTCTCCTGTGTGCTTAACATTAATTCCAGCCTTTAGTCTAATCTTACTCTAGTCACTGTTATTCTAGAAATAACAAAAATAACCTTAGACACTGATCGGCACTAAATTTATTTTGGCAATTTATTAAAAAATAATATAACAAATATGCCGCTTTTTTTTAATCCTGTGCTTAAGATGAGTTTCAGTAGTACCATAATTGATAGCCACACATAAAATACAAGTAGAAATCATTGGCACAAGCATCTTAAAACTAATTTTACATTTGTGTAAGGTAAATAATGCAGTTCTTTTTTCCCTATTCTGCCCTGCAACTCTATTCTGCCAGCTTCTCAGAGACTGAAAGAGGTAACCATGGTCCCTTTTTTAAAACACTGTAATTTTTCATTAGCTCATCTAAGGAATCCCTAAACCTAGACCATCCCTAAAGCTAACCAAAAAATCTAACTATAACACAAGCTTTGCTCATAGAAGACCCAGAAATGGTAATCAAACCTGAGAGAAAAAAATAGCTTTCACTAGTACAACTCAAGCCCACATTTTACATTAGTATTTGTCCTGGTTTCACCTGGGATGGAGTTAATCTTCTTTCTAGCTGCTGTGTTTTGGATTTAGTATGAGAATAAAGCTGAAAACAGATACAGTTTTAGTTGTTGCTAAGTCATGTTTACACTACTCAAGGACTTTTTCAGCTTTCCATACAAACTGAGAGGAAGCACATACCGGACAAGGTGGCCAAAGGAATATTCCATACCACAGACATCATGCTTACTATATAAATAGGAGTTGGCAGGGAGGAGGGCAGGAATCCTCGATCAGTGCTCGGGAAAGGCTGAAAAACCAATCATTGGGTGGTGAGAGCAACTTGTGTTGTATCACTTAATTTTGTACATTATTTTACCGTTATTATAATTATTAATTATTATTTTCCTCTTCTATTAATGTTCTGTTAAACTGTCTTTATCTCAACCCAAGAGGTATTTTTTCCCCTCCTTTTCTCCCTCTTCTCCCTACCCTACTGGGGGGAGGGCAGGATGGGGGGACTGAGCAAGCGGCTGCATGGTCCTGGTTGCTGGCTGGGGTTAAACCACGACAGTGGTCTACACACAAGGCAAGAATAATTTTATCTCTATTCTTAACCTTAAACCTATCCCTAACACCTGTAAATCTGACACTGTTAAAGGTGACACTGTTAAAAGTTGACTGTCAGACCCTGAAACCAAAGGGTATGACAATAATCTAAGCCTCATATAAAAGCAGAACTGGTTTTCTTTTCTTCTATGTACAGTCCACCATACAAATTTTCAGTATTTCCATGCTCATTTGTTTTACGCTCACCATAGCCCTAATTCTAACCCTGTTCGCTGCTTACTTTCCAGCCATACCATGAAGTTTGAGAAACAATAGTGAGCCACTTGGTTCATGTACTTGTTTTATTTCCATAGTCTAGAAACAGTACCACAAAAATTGTATCTCTTCCTCATTTTCTGATCCCTAATACTAATTTTAACCTTAGCTCTAGATTTCCATATTCCTCAGTCAATGATAAGAATTGAAATGATAACTATGATCCTTTGGCTAGGCAATTTGAAATTATTTTATTGTGAAGGTCTGAAGTCAGTACAATAGCGTTCTACTCTCACTTTTTGAAAATTAACACTAACCTTGTTACAGCTATTTTGCAATCACCAGGCATAACCTGAAAGAAAAATATAATTATAAAAAGTGGTTCTTATGAAAGCACCATCTGCAATATACAGCCATAATTATAGCACTTATCTCCCTCATTCCCATAACTCTAACCCTAACCCTACTGTGCTTCCCAGTCATAGCTAAAAGTAACCAGATAAGACTTTATCTCAAAAAGACACAAGCATGAATATTACTTTTCTTATATAAGGTATAACCATGTTATAGCTTTTATCCTATTCCTTTCCTTATTCAAAAAAATATTAAAAATTTTTCATGAACCCATGGAAGTTGTCACAAAAAACAGACATCCCCCACCCCCTGGTCTCATTAACACCTATATTCAGTTTAACTCCTGGGTAATACTCAATACTACCACAAAAGATTATTGTCATTTCCTCCAATCCAATCCAAATCCTTCCTATTGAAACATTAACTCTTATTTAACCCCTGAACTGTGCTATTTAAAAAGCTGCACAGTCATCCTGGAGTAATTAGACAAAATAAAAGAATATCAATGTCAATGCTCTTTCCAGGACAGTTAGATTGTACCACACACACACCCCCGAACACCACAGATAAGTTTCAACACCTTCTTTTCCCAAACCTGACTCTAACCAAAACTTCATTCATCTTGTGATCTTCAGACTGAGCAAAATCTTGTTCCTGAAGGTAATAGTAATGCTTGGCCATTAGTCTATGCCATCAATCATTTTATTGTGAGAGTCTACTTACAATACACCAATAGACCTTTCTTCCAGTCTTTTCTTAAAGCTGCCACTATCCTCCCTGGTTGGAAAGCTTCCACAGAACCTTAGATGATCCCATCACAACAACCAACCTCAGCAAGAGTTTTATTTTTCAAGCTGCACAAAACATAGTCACAAATTTGCTCCTTCCCTCTTCTACAAGTTTTGAACCATCAAGGAGTACCAGAAGTTCTGGAAGGAAAATAGGTAATTAGCTCCAGCTGCACCCAGAACTTATTTTTTCATGCTGTGCAGTTCTAAATATTGACCATTTTGGAGTAGTCTACCTTTGCCTCAGTGCATTTCCATCCCTAACTTTAATTCTTGCTGTTAACAAAATTCCTTAGCTCCTCAGGTCTACTCCTTAGCTCCCTGCAATAGCTTCCAAACAAAAAGGTGCTCATTTTCCTTTTCTGGGCACTCTACTCTTTAAATCTTCTTGCTGCTTCTCTTTCAGAAGCTGTAACCTAATGCTAAATATAAATTTTCTTTTTGAAAAAATCTGTGGACCCCAGAAAGTAAATACCTAAAAATAAGTGAGTCTTATGAATATCAATATTCACTATATCCTTAACAGTTTGTCAGTAGACTTTGTCTGAAAAGTTTTGCCTTTTTTTTTTTCTAACCATGGACCTATTTGTCCCGCTTTAATAAATTCAGTGGACTCCAAGAGTTTCCAGTAAAAATGGACCAATGAGAAGGTGGGGTACAAGGCAACAGCAACACGGAGGAGCGTCTGGAGAGAGCAGAGATATGCATGAACCGTCACTTTGAATACAGACCAACAAAGGAATAATGGAGAAGAGGAGAGAATACATAGGTTGGGATGACTTGTAATGATTTTAGGGCAGATTGGCTGGTGTGAAATGACATGCGATAGGGCATAGCTTAGGGTTAGAGACTGGGTTTTGAAAGGAAGAAGGACTGGATATTAGGAAAAAGGATATTATGGGACACTCCTTCCAACTTTAGCTTGATACCTCCTCTCATCTTCAGACAGTAGGTACTGGCCAAGGCTCAGTATGTGCTAGGAAAATGGTATAAGGGCAAAATTACAGCAGCTGAATAGGACCTGAAACAGCCAGACAAATTAACTAGTTAACAATGTGTTCAAATGCCCATAACCCCTATATTTGAGAAATCAAATGGGAGCACATGACTAGATACACATAAAACTGGGAAAGAGTTAGAGATAATGATAATAGTATAGCAACAACAACAATGAAGAATTGCGTAGAAACTGTCAGGTATACAAAATATGTTTAATATTATTGAAAGAATGATGACGGTGAAAATCAAGCTACCTTCTCGTTCCCACTTTTTTTGTTGCTCTCTTTCCTTTATTGTAATGGACTATGGATGGGGTTTTTTTTGTGTTTAACACTTACTGTTAAAGGGGCTGGAATTGGTTTAGTATCAAGAGACACAAATATTAACGTCATGTTTCACTCAGAGGTACAGGTAAAACTGACAGATGCTCAGGATTTATTCTGCATTTGCTAGGAAGAGGCTGATTAGAAGTATATCTCTAAAGGATTTTTACAAAGACTGACAGTTTTAGAAAAGCTTCCAAACTAATCCAGCATAGGTACTGATATGCTCCACAAATGCTGTGGCTGTAGAAGCACTTGGACCATGCTCTGCTTGAAAAGAGATTTAGTTTGGGATCATTGCAAACTGCTTAGAAATTCTGACATCATGTTTACCAGAGGGAAAATCAAGGAAGAAGGTTTAACAGTCTCATAAACTGAATCTCTGTCATCCTCCTTTGCATCGCAGGCCACTAGTCATGCATGTACAATAAAGATTTCTGAGGTCTCAGCACTGAGATGTGTCACTAGATGGAGTATAACTTTAAAGACTGTAAAAGTATTCTTGTAGGAAGAAACTATCTACTTCCCCAGACATGCTGGCAGGATTAGACTGACTTTAGCACCGTATACGTATTTCAAAAATTCACTGCAAAATATTCAAGGAGTGCTCCACAGAGAACATTGCATAGGAGATTTTTCTTAAACATATGGCAGAAAGCATATTAGCATAAGTAACTTCTATGACATTTCCCCCTCCTCCCATCCCCAGAATTGCTGTGAGGCAAATACAAAGTGTAAGTGAGGATCTGGAAGAAGAAGAGAAACAAGTAGGAGTTGGAAATCAGGGCTGGAATTCGAAATCAGAGGGTTCCTGAGGACCGGGTTTTCTTCTTAAACATGCAGTTGCATTTTCCTAGCTCCTGAAATAAAAATTGTCGAAATTCAGAAAGTCCTAAGTCAACTGATGAGCCCATGAAGGGATTTTTGTGGGTATTTACACATCTGTGTAATTAACCTACTAATGAAATTCTTGTGACTGGGACTTTTAACATTCCTATCTCTACCACAGAGCTACTTTGGTAAATTATATAAATGCAATGTGCCTCAGCTCCCCACATGCAAATTTAGAATAACAGTGCTTCCTTTCTGTAATCTATTTAAGTGGTGACCAATTTGGGAAGGAAACTGGGTCTACCAATGCCAAAGGCTACCCCAGATCATCTGTGTCTACTGCTAACAATGCAAATGCAAAGCTCCACACACTTACAGTCTTGCAGCATTAAAAATAAGTCTGAACACGGTAAAGCATAAGAAACCATTTTCATCCTCTCCTAGTCTAGTCTTTGAAATGCTCCTGGGAGGCCCAACAAGGCTATAAAAATAATTGTCAAGGGTGATTTGATAAAGAAAAAGAAGCAGATAGCAGATTTTCCATCCTTCTTCAGTAACCTGGTATCAGCAATGTGATAATCCTGAACTCCAAATACATCATTACACCCATGCACAGACCTGTATGTCATTTTATACTGTCATGAACATACATTAGGGAAAGCATGGCAGGGAAATGTAGCTGGTTTTCCTGCACCAAAACCTTGATAACTGAGTTCCAGAAAAAGAACACTCGAAACCCCAAGACACTTAACCAACTTTGTTTCTTTGCCTGATTAAGACCTCAGCTGCACCATTCAGGAGTTTCACAGTCCTGCCTTGTTATAGTTGCTCCTCTTCGCCTGAGATAGGAACTCTGTGATGCCCCAAATCCATGCTGACTGCACGTGTTCCTGCAATTTGAGAATTAGAGCACTCCAAATAGGAGTGAGCATCTCAAATTTTGTGTCAGATTGATGCTAAGATGTGATTTCATAGAAAAAGTGGCAAGATTATTTTTTTGACAAAAGGCGAACAGCCCACTATACACCAGTCGCACAAAGTTTCAAATCTTCACTAGTGAGTGTGCTATGAATGAAAACTTTCTACTTTGTGAAACTGTCAGGAAAACAAACAATAGAAATAAATTATTATAGTGTACTTTTCTCAGCATAATCACATTCATGGAAGCAAGTGAAACAACCGAAACAGTTGTTTAACCAGTAAATTCTGCTTTTCAGTCATGCTATTAGCATGTTTCTCAACTAGAGTTTTAGACTCAGAAAGCACTGAGATTTCTAATTTGGACTTTCATAACCAGAACAAAGTTGATCTCATTGAAGCTGACAGCGGAGAGACTAAGTGGATCCTAAGAGTAATTTCAAATGACAAAAGAAAGTCAGGCAGCATTCAGCTTCAAAAAGTTAATGGTCCTCTAGGCTGAGATCTTAATACAACAGGAAGACAGTCAAATTATCATCTCACCAAGACCCAGAGAAAGTGACACTTTTGGGTATCATCATGTAGACTGAGTAGTCCAACCCAGGTAAGCAAGAGAAAATGCTGCAGATATAGCACGGCCTTCTTGATCACTTATGAAAAGGTCCTGGGTGCTGCAGTCAGAGACTGGAACAGATTTCAGAACATGTTATCGCTGCTCAGAGACAGCCCAGGGATAGGCATTGTCACACAAGTGATGAGTGGAGAAACAGGACAAAAAATTTTGAAAAAGGTTGGGTATGCCAGTTTTAAATATTTTTGTAGCGCTGCAGTGCACTGGGCTCCTCCCCTGCACTGGTGTTTGTATCCAGCCTTACCAGAAAGTGTCATTAATAAATTTATGGGTTTTCACATTTCTCACCATATTGGAAGTTACTAAGCTATCTAGCGTGAGTTCAATTTTGAGCTACAATAGGAACTGGAAGTCCTGTTACACTGACAGCATCGATGGTGTATTTTTGATAAAAATTTATGTCAGCTATTTAGATTTTAAGGCAATTTGCATTGCTATCCTCCATCATCGTAGTTAACTGAAGTTCCTTAACAGTCTGTAGTATACAAGTCAGAATAAAACCATGTTTAAAAAGCTGATTCCCTTTAAATGTTTCTGCAGCTAAGCCTTTACAAGGAGAATGTGTAATTATCTGCTCAGCAGTGATTCCAGATAGATGACTATGTATCCCTTTCATTTTGAAGAGAATTTCCTTACAAGATTTCAATACAATTATTTTTCACTGTGAAGGGCAGTTTAAAGTTTTAAAAACAGAATAGGAAGATGGTATAGGATGAGGAATAAGGGATAGAGTTTCACTCTGAGAGGGTTTTTTTAATCAAGATAAAAAGGCTATGCGGTTCTCCTGCTTTTTCCTGTCTCCATTTTTTTTATAAAGCATGAAGCTTATGGAGAATGACAGAGTGCTTTTCACCCACAAGACTGCAAATTATTTAGTATACATAATACCTTACAAAAGCAAATCCAGATCACCACATTTTTCAAGCTTTTCACACGAGTAAGCGGATTGTGGTTTTGTTCCAGCCTTCCCTCAAAGAGATCAGGCTTCAGATCAAAGAGGTCTTGGACTAATTTGCACAGAGGGCAAATCAGAAGGACATTCACAACCAATATAAACACATTAATAAGCCTTAACTAGTTCATTGGCTGGCAATCAGGAGAGCTGTGGCCTCGAGCAGCTACAGAGTAACTGGCCTGAATTTTTGTATAGTAATCATAGCAAAGTGGCAGATGTTGTTTACATCCAGTGTTGGAGGATTCCCCTTGAACACAAGCTGAGATTGGACTGTGACAGACTGATCTGGCACAACAGAGCACTCCGCTCCTTTTTAGGCAAGTTTAACAGAAAATAAATGGATTCCCCCCAGTATTCACAAACAGCTCTAGCCCTGAAATAATTATGCCAATGTTCAAAGTTTTAGAGTCTATGCCAGCGTGTGTGAAGAGAATGACAAGAAAAACACCCTTCAAAAGTATATTTCAGTAAATACCTAGCATTAAGTACTCTTTCAATCTCAATACATTCTCCACCATGACTTTCATGTTCTTTTTCAGAGCATAAACAAAGCATGTACACACACACTTATTGTTTAGAATGTGTGTGACATAAAGGGTACTGTCCTGAGCAGTATTTGTAGAAAGAATTGTGAACACACCGCCTGACCTGTATCCTCACTAGCTACTGAGCTTGAAGATTTCCAGGACTTCCGACGAGTCCTTCAAAGAACTCTTGAGTTGCTTGTTCCCACTGTGGCTCTGGTGATACTGCAGTTCACACCTCCCAAGAGACACCCTTACTGGGTGGCACTCAGCACTTTCCTTTTTCCCTTATTTTATCTACAAGGAGGAAGCTGTGCTTTTAGACAGGTCTACAATCACATTATTCTGGTCACACATCTCCATTTATTCTTTCCATCAGTCCATGTAGACCAACTCCACCGGAGTGCATTTGATAATGAGCTACAAGGGTGTCACAGGCATTTCTGATCTGTAAAAAACATTAACAGACTGCATATATAGGACTTGGTGCAACGTCCACACACACGAGTACCTGCCGTCAAATTTTCAGGCCTCATTTTCATGCTTTTTTTTTGTTTGTTTTTAGCATAACCATAACCATCAGATGTGTATGTAAATCATAGATGCAGAATCTCCTTCCATAATAATGACACCTGTGTGATATGTCATGAAAATTCACTATGGGAACAGTAACACCTCAGTTGATAAATGCTCCTAGGGTGTTCTTCACAAGGGGAAATAAAGGCATCTTCTTTGTCTGGAAAATGTAGATTCAGGAAATTTCATCCGTGTAGTTGCTCAGGGCTCAGCTACTGAAAATTGGATTTTGGAACCTCAATTCTCCTGAAGTAAGACTGTATTCACACCAAGACAGATAATTTGTCATTACTGCCCTTCTTCTGATGGGAAGACTTATTTTAAAAGGCTCCCCAACAGATGGATAATACTGCTGCATGATCCAAAATACAGTGTTAAAAAGTGCTAAGTTTACATTTCATTTTTAAATTTAATATTGTCAAATTAAATGTCATATCTGGTGGATAAAAATGTTCCTCCTTCTTAGAAGCATCTCTTAAAGAGAAAACCAGTTAGGGTGCTCCTGACCTGTATATTTTGTGGTTTATTGGAAATCTGACCTTTCTGAACAAGGTCTAAACAAATAAAATATTTTTATGCTTGCATCATAATACTAATATAATCAAAATCACATTTTAAAAACAAAAATGTGGTTTTCCTTTTAAAAAAAAGTCACAGTCCTGCAATTTCTGTGTGATTCCTTTGAATTATTTATGAAATCAAAGCTTGTAAAACAACAAATTATCAGGGAATGTTCTGAATTCAGAAAAACAGCATTTTCTGATGGAGAAACTTCTACAGAAAACTTCTAACAAGTTCCACAGAACTGACAAGTTCCAAAAACTGCAGCCTAATAAAAGATATCTAGCAGAAAAAAAAAAAAAATCTATTTTGTAAGTCTTACAAGAGGTGTTTACATGCTCTGCACAAAATAGTCTTTCCTCCAAAGATTTATCTGTTTCTAATATAGAATTGGGGGTTTTTATGTCAGTGGGTCTCATACCCATATGGAGAACATCTCTTGTGAAACAATTTATTCCCAAACTTCACAGTTCAGCTCCAAACTGGAATAACAATGGTGCTTGAAAAAGAAAGAAAAAGCCTACCACAACCCCCATGTATACACTGTAAAATAGTAACAATTCACTTTCAATCCCTTCTTACATTATTTTTTTTTTGTAAATGTCATCAGACCACCAAATATGAAACTGGTTCTATCCTTGTATTTGTATTACTGCAAACTCTGAATATCTCTAACTGCTTGGAAGAGAACCGATTTTCTACCATGTCTGATTTCTTTGAAAATTGCAGGAGAAATTCCCAGAGAAAATGGAGTTTTGTAGTGCTTTTAAAATAAGCAGAAGTGTAAAGCTCATTGAAGGAAGATGGCTTTCATCTGTATTTCTAGGAATTATCAAAATTGTAGTCTTCAACCAAAAAGACTATAACCTACCCTTGCAACTCATTTATGACCATATCTTAAAATGTCTTGGTGTTCTTATTCCTTTTCTTCACTGCCCCTGGATTGGGATGAGAAAGCCAAGTACCTTATTGCTTTCTACAGATTCTGGTATAAAATTGCATTGTCAGGGCAAGCCCCAGCAGAGTGCCTCACCATTTAATCCTGTGGGCTTCCAGGTGGTAGACAGGCAGTATTGGATAGATAAACAGTAGTTCTCAAAATATTTTAAAAATATCATGTGAAACACTGAAAACTGACCTAAGACAGAGGGGAAGCTTGTGGCAAGAAAAAAAAAAAAAAGAAAGAATGTGTTGATAATTCATCCCATTGACTGCTTTACTCAGATGATAGTCAAGGCTGAGCAAGTGGAAGATCTTCCTCTGCTTTCACAGAAAATGGGGAGAATAGCTGTAGTCCACAGATGGGATGACAATATAAACCAGTATGGGTGAGGCTTTCTCTGTAGCACATGCGTGGGACTGACTGCTTAATGGGCACCAGGGATGACAACACCCAGAAGATATCCCGATGTGTTTACTCCTTCCCAGATAAAAATGTCTGTCATTTCTTTTATTCCTTCTCTTTGCAAGAAACTAGTGCATCAGTATGGATCCCCAAGAAAAATGCAGCAAAAGGCTAATATTTTGAATTGCCAGCCAGTTTTTTCAGCATGACACTGAGCAAAACTGAGGGAAAACACAGAACACATCAATTTCTCTGAGAATGTTCCACACACCTCACAAAATAAGAATGAGGAAAAAAAGAGTTAGAAACACCTAATGTAAAATACCGTGCAAGTGGAAAACTGAAGGATGAGTGTTAATCTAATTTCTTCTGAAATAAATCTTTGTGTGCTGTGGCAAGATGCAATGCCAGGTCACATAACACCATCACAGCAACCACAACAAACAGAACATCCCAGGGGCACTTACCATGTGTAAAGAATAATAAATAATAACAGAGTATTTTACATTTGTATAGCACCTTTCATCTCAAAGGATTCTGAAAAACTTGACAAGTTTAAACATCCACACAGATTTATATACAGAAAACAACTTCTTCCACTGCTGAAACAGATAACTTTCATAAACTGCAGTAAGTCAGAAAACAAAGAAAATTATTAAATCGAAATCTACAGAGGAAATCTCTCTTTCTTTCTTGTGTTGTAGTGTAGAAGGTCTGACAGAAGAGAAAGCAGTTAGATTCTGGTCTAACTTGCTTCTTCCAGTTCTAATTCTTCATTTGCTGTGGAGTATCCATCTGAAGAAACCTGATATTCATAATCCGTCTGGACTTTGTTCTGGGCAACCTGCTCTAGCTGATGCTGCCTGAGCTGGCTGGTTGGACTAGATGTCCTCAGGATGTCCCTTTCAATCTAAGTAATTCTATGATTTTCCTGTATAGCCGAAGCAAAAATTTCTTTGGTGGTACATGTCAGCAACCGTACAATTTCATCGTAAATTACCTACCCGTGTATTTACTCTTGATCTGTGAGAGATAGCAACACGGGTTTCAAGCTGCTAAAGCGTGAGATTAAGGACCAAGGACATAATTTTCCAGTAGTGATAACAAGTACTCAGCCTTAAGGAAAGGAAATTTTTTTGACACAAGATAATGGAGTTTTTTCCTGCATGGAAAAATGAAAAAAGGCCAGCTGCTGGTCTGTAAACTAACCAACTAGTAATGGTAGCTGGTGGGGAATGCAGAGTCTGCGATGCTCAAAATTCCTCGATCTGGTGATTGGGATTGCAAAGTACGCCCATCTGCAGCATTTGTTCTTCACCCATATTACAGACCTGGAAATCCTATTGTGCGAGAGACGTCAGCAGTCTCACCGAGAGCGTCATGTCTCCAAAGGCCATCATGGAAAGTCTCTGTTGCATAGAAAGACAGAAGCTTTCACAGCCAGAAGTTTATCAAAGGTTTAAGGTAAATGATCACCCATCCTAACCTGAATTTATGAAGCTATAATATATTTGAAGCTGTTAGGGAAGCTGGCAAAAAGTTCAGATCAACTTCAGGCAGAAGTTTTTTATCAACGCATGAAGCTCAGGGGATGAATCCCAAGCAGGTATTTCAGAGACTAAAGTTCCCAATATAAATGCAAACAGCAAAACCCAGAAAAACACTTCAGAGAAACCAAAACAGTTAAGTGTCCACCTAGCTGTTCTGGAATCATTCCTGACAACTAACCATGGTTTGGGCATATTATAATAACCTCATCTGAAATCCACAGTGTGAAGAAAACATCAGAGAATTAAAATTTAAATCTTGATAAATATATACACCCACACACATGCACACACACTGTCCTGACATTTAAAGGGCAATGCTTAGCCAGCTGTATTTCTATTTTCCTTCATGATTCACAAAAGTATGATCCAGGCTAATAATAACACATAGCAAAATACCTTCTCTCCATATTGCTGTGATTTATGAAAAGCTTTTTCAAGATAACCGTGCCAAAGCTCCAGGTGCTGGCCAGGTTAAATTGATGTTGGAACAGAGAGAAGCGTTCTTCTCTGTCATTGCTGAGAAATAAATATCATCCCAGTCTGGCTCAGTATTGGGTTTTGCAGAATAAATGAGGCTATATTTTCATATAAACGAGCAACTTGAGCTACAAAGCAGAACTACATAATTTTATATAGCTGAACAGTAATTTGGGTATCTGTAACAGCCACAGCCAAGAAAAGGCCAACTCTTTAAGCATTATGGAGGTTTCATACAGCAGAGTAGCACCTGAAATGTTGGTAAACAAGAAGAAATCTTCCTAGATTTCTCATCTTTCTAGAACTCAGATCAGTGCCAGACACTCCAAAGTCTCCCATCACCTTCTGACATGATGTGGACAGACAGGGCTCTCCTGGAGCAATCACATTCCAGAAATTAGTGACTTACCATCAAGGTTCAAGGGCAATACCTAAAATTGAACTGGTCTTCAGCTTACGCTACCTGACCTTGATATTGATGTCTCCAATTGACTTCTGTAGGATGAAAGGCAGGAGAAGAGCTGTGGCATGGTATGGAAGAAGGAAGACAAGAAGCCAGGACAATGGAGTGATTTTCCCCATTTTTTGCTGTTAATAAGACTATAAATACACTAAGATAATTTTTTATGTTTTTTTTTTACTAAGCCTTTGATAGCTACCTACTGTGAAGGCTCAGAAAATAAAGGGAATATTCACAGAGCAGAACAGAAGGATCCTGCAGTGATCTTATGTGCACAGACCCCTTGACCCAGCCACCTTTCACTGATGCAGGTTTGAGTAATGCAGAAATGTTTCAGTGGGCACTAAAACTGCTACTAGTGTCCACAGCAATGGGCACAGGAAGCTGACGTTTCTAACACACATAGAAACAAAGCAGAAATCACACTGATTTATTCAGCACATTAATACACAGAAGTCCACCACGTCAGGCAAGCAAAGGAACATATGTGTGCAGCAGGAACACCCAGCTAGGTTTGGATTTGCATGATGGCAATGCTAAAAGACCTGCAGAGCATGTTCTGTTCCCTGGAGGCAATGGATGTGCTGTAAATAAGGGACAGTGCTCCAGGTTGCTTCATCTGCATCTCGGCTGCTGTGGAAGGGACATGGGAATGAATCAGTTCTGCAAGCTCCCGTCCAGTGGTCACCACTCTGTCAAAGTACCAGAGAAACTTAGTTTTAAAATATATCCCTGTTTTCTGCAGGGAAAGACATTTTTTTGCCTGTATCAGAGGAAAAGCAATAACCCTTGGTTAGTCCAGTGTCAAGATCCTAAAACCCAGGATTAATGTGCTGAGTAGCATCAGAAGATACCACTTACCCTGAAGATACAGAAAAGGATTTATCCTCAGTTAAAAAGCAAAATAAAGGAACCCAAGAAAAGAGGTGAGCAGGGCAGTGCCTTGTGCACACTACAACACATGCTGTGTAGTCATTGCAATGCTCTGTCATCCACATTTTCCTGATATCCTGTCACGAATTGAGGAGAGGAGTTTAAAATTTGAAGCAAAGGCAAAGGGATAATTAATCTGCAAAGTAGTAGCAATATATATATGTATTTTAAAGGAATAGATATATCCATACTGTTGTGTAAGTAAAAAGAAAGGGGGAAAATGCACTGGATATACAGTGTAGTGGCAAGGGTAAAGGATGTAACTAATAGTACAACCTTTCCAACATTTAAAAAATACAAGGGCAAAGTGGGTCTGTTGATTGGAATAACCATTCATTCCATAAAACTGTGTAACAAGTAAGTAAATGAGGTTCGCATCCCAACCAGAAGTCAAATGCAAAGCAGGAAAGTGAGAATTCCTTAATAAAGTTGCAAATGAGTCTGCTGCAGCTCCGTATGAATCTCATTAAAAAATAAGAAGGTGGAGGCAAATCTTCTGTGGATCACATTCACATGTGATGCCAAAGCAGAGCAGGAAGTCCACCAGAGAGAAACAACATACTCCGTGGCATGGGAACAGTGGTCTCCATCCCTCTGCCCACTGCAAAGCCTTATCTACACCCAGAAGTCATGGTCAATGAAGGTGGTTCATTGTATGTTGTGGAACTGAAAATCAGTCCTAAGGACAGATACAGTCATTTTCAAAGGTTCTTGTCATAAAGAACTTCAAAGTTTAATCTGAAAACATGACGAGCTGTAAAGAAGTGAAGCCAGGTAAACTCTTGATGATACTTCATGTGAAGTTGCCTAGGGAAACCTCCAGTGAGGATATCAGCCTATAGCAGGAGTTACTATGTATATTTATAAAATCTCAATAATGGCCTGCTTAGAGAGAAAATATCAGTCCTGAGTTTTAAATCCAACTTTCCCAAAAGTTTGCCTGATAAGTATTATACTGTCATTTTTCTATACATTATTTCATACGCACCAGCTTGTCGTCTTCCTGGATCAGCTGCTAATCACTGTGCCATTCAGAATGATGCCTTTTACTTTGCCCACATTTTCTTTACAGACAGACTGATTTTTTTATTCAGTTGTGCTCCAAAGCTTGGTGCAATCCTTAAGGACAACAGTTTCTGCAACAGCATGTGTGCGTTCAAGGAAGATGCACCACTGACTGAGGGAAGAGGCATCCGAGTTCAGTTTTTCTAAACTTATAATATCAAAAATTACACAGGGACGAGCCCAAAGAGAAGGTCTTGTAGATTCACAGCAGGGCTCCCAGAAACTGTTGGATAATATATCAGTATGAAAGGAAGAGCTGAAGCAGTAGGGACCTCATCAGAAAGGGAAAGTCTGCATCCTGGCTCAGTGAAACATATAATCTTCTTCTGTTTGTTAAAAGAAAACAGAGTAAAAATACATTTCAGAAATCAGAAGCTTTGCAGCAGCTCCCTTATGGAGGAAACATGGCAATAAGCCTGCTGTGAGATGCTGAGCTGCTCAGCCATGGTGAAGTGAGCACAGATCCGGACTGTAATGTTTGATGATCAATTTGGTGCTTGTTTCTTTTCTTTTCCTTTGCTTTAGTGTACTTTCATGATATTCCTCAGACAGATCCATATTCTTTACACAGAACCATAATGCCCAAGGCTGGTAACTGTATGACCTCTCTTGGTGCAGTCATAAATCTTGCCTTTAGGTGTCTTTTCTCGAAGTTAAGTTGTCTTTTGTGTCACATTCACTTCACTTTCTCAAACACCTCCTGCAGGTTTTGAGGGGGTTGAGATTTTTGTTGGGTTTTTTCCCCTCCCTAGCACTGCGGTGAGTTGTGGGTTTCTTGATTCTGCTGCTATTGTGAAGAAAACAGATAGATAATTACAAAGAGCCAGCAGCTGTGGCTGGCAGAGGTGAGCTCTTCATGTTCCTGATGACTCCCTGCCCCTGCAAAGGGATGTTTCCTTCCCTTGCAGTAAAGTCTTGTGCTGTGCCAGCACCAGGAACTAGAGGGCACCTCTAAAACTACTCACTCAATGCCCTAGGGCTGAGAAGAAGTTTTCCTTGAAGCACCTAAGGTCTACATAGCTTTTGTTATTGCTCCCTGCAATACCATGGCCGCCTGGCCGGGCTCCCTTGCTGTGTCCCTGCCTGCAAAGCAGCCTGTGCAGAGGGACCTTAATATTTTTACTCGCAGGCCGTCCTGAGATTCTTACTCTGCGTGACACATCAGCATCCACCACCCCTTCAGTTTAACTGCTTGTTTGTTTGTTTTGTTTGTACATCTAAATCTCAATGCTGGATATTAAACATCGTTTGCAGTAACCACACAAACTGGGCGCACACGGGTTTTAGAAAGCGAAAATTACTGTGAGTGAGGAGCGACAGATTATTATTTGTGTTCTATTATAATTAATTACTTTGCACAGCTGGAAACCATGTTACAAGTCTTAGGTGTTTGCAAGAATGAATGGCCTTGTAAAATGTAGCTGGCAGCTAAATCCATTCTTGTCATCCATGCTCGTTTTTGGTGCTCTCAGTGCTGGATAGATGTGCCTGCCAAAGACTCTCACGGGCCCATTAGTGTCTGGAGTGGCTAGGCTCTTAAATAGACATTTTTATTGTTCTCTGCCCTTTGAGTCACAGTGGTTGCATGCACCTGGGAAATGCATGATACACGTAAACAGCTAGGAAGAGCCAATAACCAGGCCTTGCACAGAAACTGCATGTTACGTGTATAGATAATTACGCATCAGAAACCATCTGTTGAAATACAATTATTTTTCAGATCTGTTTCTTAGCCCGCTGGTATAATTCAGGACCCCACACGGCTGTTCATGTAAAGAATCATTAAATCTCCATTTTGGTTTGTGAAGGAATGATGAAAAGAGACGCAAGCTTAAATTAATTAAATTAATTCTCTCCTATGATTTTCCTCGAGGTTGAATGCATTCAGTGAAATAATAATGCATTCAGTGAAACAGTGTGTCTAGAAACAACCTCTGAAGATGTGGTTACCTCACACAGGAGTGCCAGTATTAGGTGGGTGGCTGTGCAGCACTTGAAAAGGCCACAGTCCCTGGTGTATGTGTCGCTGTAAGACTGGCATGGCCAATGGCTCTGGCAGCCAGTGGGGATGACAGAGAAAAAATAAGTCTCGGAAGCAGATGGGGTCTGAGCATCCTGGTACCCACCACAAGAGGATGCAGCTCCCACAGCTGTCTCAGGATGTGGAAGATTCTATCACTGGTGTAACCAAAAAGGGCAGAAAATAAGATTCTTCTTAAGATATTTTGGTCTTTTCTGCCACAATGCAAGATATCTGGGTTTGATCCTTTGGCCGAGGACTATAAACATAAATATGGTACAGCTACCAAGCTCCTGGTAAGGAATTGCAGAAACCTTTGGCATCACAAAATCTTTTGATTTATGTGTACTTGACAAACATTGCATTATGTAGTCATTCAAAGGCAGGATATATTTCCATCCATGATTACTACTTTTTCTTTCTAGGGATCCCTTCTAAGAAAGGTTTTAAAGGAAATGTTTAAGAGAGACACAAGCACTTGAATCTCAATATGTGAGTATCTATGACAAAAATGGAAGTAGGTATAGTATGAAACGGAGGGAATTTTAATCATACAAAGGACCTGGAAGTTATTCAGACTTTTCCAAAATATGTTTGAATTTAGACAATGATAATGAATAACTGATGTAGTTTTGCTGTTCCACATAAAAAACAGTTAATTTATCCGAGAGCGAACTCTAATTTAGTCTATTATTTCCTCCCCAGAGACAGGCTGCTGGCTCAAGACCAGTTGAAAGCTCCATCAGGATATGGAAGCAAGGCTTAACCAACCAAGAAAACAACATTAAACATAAGTTTATATTTCAATTGTCACAAAACTTCACACAGACCTTTAAAATTAAAGGCCATCAAAAGGTATGCTGCATGTTCAAGTTGAGATGCAAATGATAGCTTTTGACAGGCCATATTATGCAGTGTGGGGAGATATTTTATGTGTACTCTAAAGTATGAGTCACTGGGAAAATAAACACGTAGTAGAGTGGGAAAAAAAAAGCATTATCAAAGAAAATCTGCTGTGGAATATGAAGGTAGTGGGAGCAGTCAGTGTCATGAAGGCTTGAGTGTCTTTGTGCATGAGAGGAATATCATCAGCCAGGGAATGCTAGAGGTTCAAATGTATTAAAGAAGTAATATGATCCTGCATGATAAAAAGTGAAGGTGGGCAAATGTCTCTGATGGCTGAAGAGTGTGACTCAAACTTATTGTCAGTCAAGTGCAAGAAAAGAACTAGTTTCCTACAGATTTTGATCCAAATTAAATAAAAGAAGTCCCTTGGTATGACCATCCTTAAGAATGCCTGGCTAAAGAATAAAGATTATTTTATTTAAAAATAATATTAGTATTTAAAGAAGACAAACGAAAGTTCAGATGTGATTAGATTTGCTGATCCAATTCACTAAACTTTCTGAACATAAAGGCAAGCATATTGTATTATTGAGTAGTACTGTTTTATAGAAAGCTATCCACTGAGATATTATTGTCACTGATTTTACGGTACGAGATTTAAATACATACACAGGTGGATTGACTTCAAGAAGTCTTGACAATACTGGTGTCATGTGCACCAAGTAATAGAAATGATTTATTTACTAAATGTAATTCCATCAATAAAGGTCTTTCTTGTTATCCTCGCCCCTTAGCATCCTTAAGGCTTCATTCCTCTGTTATTCCTCTGCAGCATACACTACAATATCTCTCACTTGCTCGTGGGTATCTGTTGACAGGGTAACAATGCATAAGGATTCAGTCTACATTTCAGCCTCATTCATTTGTGATGTTGAAACCAGGGGTTGGGGGAGAAAGACCCTGCATCAGTACTGGAGATGAGACAGAAAAAGATGCCTGATACGTAGGTCCTGCCACCTTCTTAGCAATAAACCTTCCTGGGTCAGCATTGCTGGTCCATGGAAGAAAGCATTCCATGAAAGTAGGGATTAGATTCAGTTCACCTACGTTTAGGCATCTGCCCTGTAACTATTATCTGAGTTATCCAGGCTCCTGTTATAGTGATCTTAGGGTGCAATTCATCCATTAAAAAAACAGATGCTTATTTTAGAATGAGATTAATTACTTCCTAAATTACAAACATACTAAATTTGGAAACACTGGTTTCTACCGATTGATCCCGAGATCTGTTTTTCCACTGGCATGAAATGGAGAATAGCTAATATTTTATTAGAAACAGTGAATACAGTGCTATTTCTGAAGCTCCCAAAACAGGGAAAACAAAAAGAGAATAGATGGAGGCAGAGAACATCCTGAAGAACAGCCAGAGCAGCAAAGGCTTGTGCAGTCAAGACAAGGTCATGGCGAAGGGAATTGCAGAAACACAAACACGTCATTTACCTTCTTCCTACCAGCTGCTGATCCCTGCACCAGGTCAGCTCCACTTGGACTGATCTTGCTCTGTGGTCCAGCCCCACTCCACCTGTGGCAAGAAAAATAATGCTTCAGCTCAAACAAAGAAGGAAAGAGAACAGCAGGAAAGGAAAACGAAACCTGTCCTCCTTCATGTTTGATGTAGGGAGGAGAAGAAAAAGGAAATATCAAACAAAGAACCAGGGGAATCAGCTGGGGGAAAGAATCTTCAAACCCTCACTGGAAATCTGAATTCTGCTGCAAGAGACCTGCAGCAACAGCTGCTTTATTGCTTATTTTGTTTCTGAAAGGACTGAAAGAACCAAGGATGTGGCAGAAGATCCACTGTAACGACATGAAGCTGAGGGAAGTTTGGTGTTTCCCTATGAATGACAGGTTAAAGGCATGACAAAAGAGAGCTTCTATTTTTCTTGTATGTCTCTTATTACAGTCTGACTTTATTGCCCTGGGCTAATATTTTGCACATAGACACTGATAAATCTGAGTTCCAACTGCAATATAATGTACTACTCGGGTATGCAGTACTGATCCAATTGCTTAGCTGACTGTTACCTGTAAAACCTAATTAAAATCAATGAAGATTTGTAGCTGGAGGTCCATGTTTTATCAGAGCATGAAAATGAGACAAAACTCTCAATAACACTGCTTTTTTTTTCTATTTATCTTTGCAGATATCTTACAGTAGCATGTGAACAACCATCACTTCAGAGTATTTATGATAGACCTGACCAAAGTTTATCTGTCAACCCTGTAGGAATACTGGCATAGTTAACATTTTCTTCATCTCTAAACTTGTCATGGGATTAATCTTTTGCTCTCTAGTGACAAGAAGTAAAGTAATTTTAGGCTAACATCAGTGTTAAATTCTGTAATAAGCTGTCTAATGACATGGTTCCGAGACCCATCAGCTTGACTTTCGTTCAGGAGTTTTTAGCTTAAAAAAACCATTGTCTTCTCCCTGGAGAAGCTCTAAACAATGCCTTTAAAGAAATGTAAGGGAAGAAAGGTCAGAATCTGAATTGAGACCTGATGAGCTGCCTCTTCACAGCCAACATTTCTAGCAGACATTTCTCAAGCCATGAAAGATCCAGGGTCCAAAACTATGGTTTGAGATCGTGCTTATGACTGATGTTTCTTTATTCCTCTTTCTTTAAAATATCAAACTTTGATCACACACAGAATTCTTAGGTGATATCACTGATAGCTATCATACTAGTGTTTGGTCACCATAGTCAAATCTCTGTTTTACCAGGAAATTGGCACAAAACAAAACAAAACAAAAGACAGTCAGGGTCTTTTTACCCAGTCCTCCATATACAAGGCTTCTGAGCATCATGGAAAACTTTTAAAGGAGAAATGACACCAATGATGTCTTCTTTGCTTGCCTGCAATGTCTGTGAAGAACTTGCAGAGTAAGAGGCATATAAGATAATTTTATTTTCCTTGTAGCTTTGCACATGATAAGTCCCACAACAGAAGCAGATGAGCTTTTTTTTCTTTCTCAACTGTAGGCACCCCTCTCCATCACTGAGAAACAGCATCCAGTTTGCAGAGGCTCTGGGTCCATGGTCCATGTCCCTACAAAATCAGCTAGAGATTTCCTCACTAATGAAGAGGACTTAACCTAACCAAGCTCAGGTAGCTCCATCCCTGTTTGCAGTATTGGCTGACATTAGCACATGCATCTTGGGGATAAATCTGGAAGTCTCCCTCTGCCCATTTAGATATGGTAGAAAATTCACCCATCTACTTTGTAGGGTCACCACACTGTTGGGTTCGTGAACGTGGCAACAAATTAAAGGCAAAGGAACCCACTACTGCCCATGCGCTGCGCCTTGAAAACAGTTCAGTTCTCTTAATTTTTCCTTCAGGAGTTCACCACCTACTAATGGTGTACTTCTCAAGTGGTGATAAAAATAAAAAGGAAAGAATCATATGCCCTAATGATGTCATCAATATTATAATTTCTTAATATTAAACATAAAAGTTGTGACCAGGTATTTGCTGATTCTTCTTGTTGAGTCATTTGTGATGGTATATTTTTTCATTTCTGCATTACATATACAAAATAGTTAAGATTAGTATTTTATACCATTGTGAGGTTGTGCCGTTGGTTGCAGCAGACGTAAGGTCAAGGCCCTGAGTGACTTTTATGACCGGAATGATTTGATATGGAAGCAAAGAGCCAAATGAATTTCCCATCTCCCAGATGTGTGTCCAGAATATTTAGTTGTTGCTAAGTGCCCTGCATTTTGATGGCAAAAGCACCAGATCTGCAGCAGCTGATACACCTGGCATTTAGCAGGGCTTCAAATTTTGAAAGGAAAAAAAAAAAAAAAAGCTGAAGCTTTTACTTTGAGCACAATTTTTGATGTATTACTAAAACTGTGTCAATAGGATCACTTTGCTGTTAAGAGTGTGCAATCAAACTGACAGATAAAGATTGCTTTTGGCTTTAATTCATTATTCTGTCAAGGATTTAGCCATGTCAGCCAATTAAAAATTATGTGAGTTGAAAATAATTGCACTTGTTATTTTTTTTTTACCAATTACCATGGTGCCAAATCCTTGAGAGAATAGAGATTTCTGGGCAATGCCAATTGCTTGTGGTTTTTTTTCTCTTTTCCAGTTGTGTATTTTATCTTCCTCTCCTGTTTTTTGAGATATAATGCCATCCTTTTATTTATCAGAATTCTAGGCCTGGTTTTTGATATGTAGAGATATCCACAGGCTCCCCTAACCTTGCCTCATGTTGCCGTGTTGTATGAATTATTCAGAAAGTTTGGCTTTTGAAGTGGTCAGTAATTACATAACTTAACACCCAGATAAAAGAGAGACAGAGAACATGAAGAGACATCACATAACAGATTTTCTATCCTTCAAGTAGGGCCTTAGTGGATAAATTTTACAGACAATGTGTAATTAAATGAGTATATTTAATGTACTAATTGGCATTTTACCTTTTTAGAGTTCAAGGTTTCCCCCCTGCTGCCTAAAGAGCACTTAACATCTCTTTTCCCATATCCACCTGTCTACCTTTTGAACTGTTCTTCCTCTTGGGGTTAGTGAACCCTTAAAATACTAGATTATGAAAACTAAGAATGTAGGAAATGCCAATCATGCATGTATAGGTCAATACTAGATCTGTCTATGACACTGGCAGAAAGAGGTAACTGAGGAGAAGACAAAAGCCTGGCCTCTCCCCATGGTTTCCTTCAGCACTTAAAATGGTTCTCCTGGCATGTTAGGGGCTCATCTCCATCCATCTTTCATTTAGTATTTGTTTGGATCTGTTGTCCATGAATTTGCATTTTTTAAGAGTCTGGTATAGTTTGCCTTCAAAGCCTCCTGTGGCAGCAAGTCCCAAAAGTTGCACTTTTTTTTTTTTTTTTAACCTGTTTTAAGTCCATATCCTGCTAGTTTCAGCAAGTGGTCTCTAGTTATAGTGTTGCAGAATTTGATGGGTAGAAGTTGTGCATTTATTTTTTCCTCTGCCTGTGTGATTTTTTAGAGTTTAGCACTCCAGGAGCTCTGTTTAAATTCTTTTTCTCTGGGTATATTACCTTATGTTTATCTACACCAAACCTCACCTGTCAGCTTTTCGACCTCACTCTGGTTTTTTTGACCACTGAGTTTTGTGAAGACCTGATGTAATTCCTTGCCATTGATACAGGTTTTGGCTACCTGAAAGATTTTAATACCATCCTCACATTTTGATATTCCACCACATGTTCCCTTTTTTGGGTCATTGAGATATCAAATAAAACTGGCCTCAACACTGACCAACTGCTGAGTCTCATCCAGCCTGAAAACCACTGAGCCCTAGTCTGCTTTTCTGATCCTTTAACCAGCTTTAAATTCACAGAAGGACCTTCCTTCCAGAGTCATAACAACTTCATAACCTTAACAACCTTTTGCTGCAGAACCATTGGTAATTTGAAAACCCACATTTCTTGTATCCGCTGGGTCTCCTTCACCCATATGCTTGCTGAAACCATGGTAGAGCAGCAGCAGGCAGCTGAGGCAGGCTTTCCCATCACAGGAGTGTTGCTGACCCTATCCCAACAGGATGTGTACTCCATGATCTTCTTCTTTCCCTCTGATTTTTACATCTTACTGGTGCTAGAAGTCTTCCTTGTAAATAAGTGTCACACTGGAAAATCTGGACATATCTTTTTGGTCTAATACTTCATGTATATTTACCTAAAATAAATGTGACTCCTCTGCTATGTGACTCTGTGATCTGCTATGAAGAATACACTGAGTACAGGACCCTCCCCAGTATCTTTCACAGTTAAGACCAATAAAAAGAATTTATCAAGCTTATCTGCCCTAGCCTTATCACTTCTCAGTGCCCCTCTGACACCATGGTCATCAAGCAAGTGCATTAATTTCCTAGCTTGTTTCTTTTCTTCCTTCTATTAAAATAACATTTTGGTCTCAGGTGAAGCAGCATTTGCAAGGTGCTAGTCAAGGTCCTTTTTAACCTCTTGATTTCTTGTTTACTTTTGACCTGCCATGAGTTTTCTTTTCATTTGGTCAGACTTACTAATTTTAAATACCAACCTTTGCTGTGGGAGAGCACCCTTGTATGTATTTCATAGAATTATGGAATGGTTTTGATTGGAAGGGACCTTAAAAAGTCATCTAGTCCAACCTTCCCTGCAATGAGCAGGGACATCTTCAACTAAATCAAACTGAGCCCTGTTGGTCTCTTGCCTTCCCTTCCTGATTTCTTACACTTGGGGATTGAGATCTCTTGCGTTCTATGGAAAGCATCATTAAAGACCTGCCAGATCTGTTCTGCTCCCTTGTCCCTGAGGGCATTTTCCCAGGGGGTCCTATTGACTACTTCAAGAGCTGGATGAGTCCCAACTTTACTCTTCGCGTGTCCCATAACCCTCAGGGTTGTGAACTCCACCAGTGCATGATCAATGCAGCCCAGGCTGCCTCCAGTCTTTATGTCTCTGATTAACTCACTTGCATTGATTCATTTCCTATGAAGGTGTTCAGCACTTTTATCAGATTTCTTTGTTTTCTTTTTCACTTATGGCAGAGAGTTTTCCTGGGATTCTAAAAGTACTTTTGAACAGAAATCAGATTGCTTGGAGGTTTATTGCTTGGTAGACTTTTTTGTGTGTGTGCTAATGGTCTCATTTTTATATAGTTACATATGTGCTCTATTTGACCTTCTCTCTCCCTCCACAGTGGTGTATCAAATCACATCGTGATCATGCTTACAGACTGCCCCTCCCTTTCTATGTCTTAAATTTGGTCCTTCAAGACCAAAATCAGAATGGTGTCCTTTCTTGAGTGCACTGAGACTAGTTTTTCTTAGAAGCAGTGACGTATTGTGTCCAAACACTTTTAACATCTTGATAAGACGTTGATCCAGTCTATACGCAGATCATAGAGAACTCCCTCTATTACCATTTGCTCTGAATCTCCTTTAAAAAAGGTCTAACTTTAAAACTCTTGGTTTCAAGAAGAAAGTAACCAACACAGGTCATGAATCTTAAGTCTTTGTGTTTAAGACCTAGATTCAATCAACTGCACATGACTGCCCATTCATACTGAGGTTGCAGCTGTAGAAAAAGCTTCCCAAAACAACCTGAAGCAAATCAGTGTATTACACCACCAAGTGAGGTTTGCCATTATTTTTGTGACTCTTCCATAGCTCTGGTCTTCCTCTTCAGTGTTACATTTCAGAATAGCATGAAGAAACAATTCCTGTCAATCAGAATGCCAGCATTTCAAAAATGCTTTTCAGAAAGGCAGCAGTTCAGATTATATCACAAAATGGACATCCCATATTTCTTTCTGTAGTGGAATGATCAAGTTAAAATGTTTTGTTTTGCTGCATCAAAATACTACATTATGTTAAAGAAAAATGATGAATATATGTTTAGGTTTTTAGTCAGGAGTTCAAATAAGAATCAGCATGAGATAATCTCAGTGAAATACTACCTATTTTGAGGAAAATGGTTTCTCCTCTAAAAATTGTAGCTAGATCAGCACCTTCCTACAGAATGTTCCTAATTTTACTGCCCTACCAAAAACTTTTTCAACCATACCTACTGTACTTTTTTAAAATCTTTTTTTGCAGCTGTTACACTGCAAATATGTCAATTGATTGTCTCCATATCACATTCATAGACTCTGTTCAGACCCTTTGCATTTGAATTTAGGAGCTGTCCTTTCATGCTGGGGGTGTCTAGGAGAACTGGAAGTGATGGCAGGTTTGATGGGGAAGTCTGTTGTGTCTGTCAAGGTTTCATCATTTGCATTGAAAGCAAGTAAATAGCTCCATGTATTTCCCACACATTTACCAGTGTCCCCCAGCAAATCCTTTCTGCTTTTGGGCTTGTCAAACTGTCTTCAAGGAGTTGCAAATGCTCACAAAAAATCAGGTGAGTAACCTGATTTTCAACAGTGAGAAAAATTAGCATGTCCAGGACTCTCTATTTTAAAAATTGTGGATGGTACGCCATCAGTAAATGACTTCCAGGATCTTCCTTATTTCCCACAGCATATAGCTGCACACTAGACATTATAGCTAAGCTGCTTGGCAGAAGCACTTATTTGGGCAGCAAGTCTTTAGAAACGTCACTTTTGGAACTGCTTCTGTCTTTATTGGACCACCATCTCGCTTGCAGCTGTTCACTCATTAGCTGGATCTGTGCAGATACTTTAATCAAACTCCAGCATTCTCATTTTCAATTAAAAAAAGATTTTATGATCTACTGACACCATCACTTAGTCACAGATCATATTGAAATATAAGTTCTCAAACATTTTTAAGCGGGAGATTTCTTTTGCCTGATCAGCTGTATTTTAAACTACTCCAATTGGAGAAAATAACTTCATCTCTGACCCTGAAACAGTTCAAAGGAGTCACCGTGGTACATTCATACCCTTAGAGCAAAATGTCATTATGAGTGTAAGAATATTGTAGAGGATCAATGACTTTCAGAAGGTCGGGCAAATCTTCTGTCCCATTTAAAAAAAAAAAAAAAAAAAACAGAAAAAAAAAGGAAAAAAAAAAGGAAGAACCTCATGAGGTTCAACAGGGAAAAGTGTAGGGTCCTGCACCTGAAGAAGAAGAATGTTAGGCACCAATACAGGTTAGGTGTGGACCTGCTGGAGTCAAGTTCTGAAGAGAAAGATCTGGGGGTCCTGGTAGACAGAAAAATGACAATGAGCAAGCAGTGTGCTCTTGTGGCCAGGAAGGCCAATGGAATCCTGGGCTGCATAGGGAAGAGTGTGGCTAGTAGGTCAAGGGAAGTCATTCTCCCCCTCTCCTCTGCACTGGTGAGGCCACAGCTGGAACACTGCATCCAGTTCTGGGCTCCCCAATTCAAGAGGGATAGGGAACTACTGGAAAGAGTCCAGCGAAGGGCAACGAGGATGATTCAAGGATTGGACCATCTCCCTTATGAAGAAAGGCTGAGAGAGCTGGGACTCTTTAGTCTGGAGAAGAGAAGGCTGAGGGGAGACCTTATCAATGCTTATAAGTATCTAAAGGGTGGGTTGAAGGAGGAGGGAGCCAGACTCTTTTCAGTGGTTGCCAGTGAGAGGACGAGGGGCAACGGGCACAAGCTGGAACATAGGAGGTTCCACTCAAATATGAGAAGAAACTTCTTTACGGTGAAGGTGACAGAGTCCTGGAACAGGCTGCCCAGGGAGGTTGTGGAGTCCCCTTCTCTGGAGATTTTCAAGACCCACCTGGATGTAGTCCTGAGTAACATGCTCTGACATGCTCTGGGCAATCCTGCTTCCGCAGGGGAGTTGGACTAGATGATCTTTATGGTCCCTTCCAACTCTAAAAAATTCAGTGAAATTCAGTGAAAATAATATTTCCATGTAATAAATCTTGGTGTGGTATGGAAAAAGACGATTTATTTCTGCTGAAGCTGGCTCGGTGTCACGGTTTGAAGTAAAACCGAACCAATTTTCTGTTCTGTAACTTTACATCCTAGCTAGGCCTCCTCTAACTCTCTGAAGTTAACGGCATATTGTGGAGAAAACTGCTCGTTCTCAGAATGATAAGCCCAATGTTTGTGCTCCATGCCAAGGAATGGTATGCAGAGAGGCCCTTGCTTATACTTATTGCTATAACAACCAAGGGCAGCCAATTTCGTTATTTGCCCCTTAGAGGGTCGGAAACGGAAAAAAAGTAGAGGGGTCACATTGGTGGGGAAGAGTGGACAGATCAGGTGACCCAAACCTGACCAACTGGGGTATTCCATCCCATCTGCGCCATGCTCAGTATAAAAGCTGAGGGATCAAAGGGTCAGCCCCCTTCCTGCGATGGCCGACGTCCAGAGAGGACTCTGTCTATTCATCTGCCTTTGATCCCGATCCGTGTGTTCCTGACTCCAGAGCTGGAATCCAGTTCCCATTCATCGCTGAGTCCAGTCTGGGACTTCCCCAGTGCCTGCCGGTGACGTGACTGTCATCCTGGGAGCTTGATATGGTTTTGTATATATTGTATCTATTTCATTATTTTCTTCTTTATTTTTATTTTAATATTAATTCTTCATTAAAGTAGTTTAGTTCATTCTAAACTTCTGAATCTCCTTATCTCTTTCTCCCCTCTCTCTCTTTTTTTGGGGAGGGAGAAGGGCCATCTGTCGGTCTGGTTTCGGTAAATTCGGCCGAAACCACGACACTCAGTCACACACAGAACCTCATTCTTCAGGTCACCAATATTTCCTTTTTCTCTTTTGCAGCTATAGCACTAGCAAAACTCTTAATATTTCTAAATATTCCTTTGCTATTTGCATCATTTTCTATAACACTTCCTTGAAAATAGTAGGGCTCCCTGATTTCAAGATGGGAGATCTCTTCATCATGCTGCAGGGTGGCTTCTCAGGACCCTAGTAATTGGAGACTGTTGCTTTCTGGGAATTTTTCTTCAGTGTCAACAATTTACCTCCCCTTGTCTATGTTTCCTGGGACCTGTAAATCAGAGACCTTAAGTAACAGTCAGTTCAAAACATTAAGTACTCCCTGTCCCACATCAACCACTCTCAACATGTCTGCTAATTCTTCCAGCTCTTCTTCAGATTCCTAGTCAAAAGTCTTTGTTGATATGTAAACCAGGAAATATGGTTGCATGAGAATCACAGAATCACAGAATCTTAGTGGTTGGAAGGGACCTTTGAGATCATCGAGTCCAACCACATTAAAAAAAAAAAAAAAAAAAAAAAAAAAAAACCCACAAAAACACACAAACAAACAAAAAAACACAACACAAAACCAAACAAACAACAACACCCCCCCCCAAAAAAAAAAAAAAAAAAAAAAAAAAAAAAAAAGCAAGCAGCATCCATCAACTAAACCCCACACACAACACCCCACCACAAACCAACAATCCCGGGCACTAGAGCATGCCCTGAAGAGCCACGTCTACACGTTTCTTAAATACCTCCAGGGATGGTGACTCCACCACCTCCCTGGGCAGGCTGTTCCAGTGCTTGACCACTCTCTCAGTAAAGTAATTCTTCCTAATATCTAATCTAAACCTCCCCTGCCGCAACTTCAGACCATTTCCTCTGGTCCTGTCATTATTCCCTTGGGAGAAGAGGCCAACCCCCGCCTCTCTACAGTTTCCTTTCAGGTAGTTGTAGAGGGCAATGAGGTCTCCCCTCAGCCTCCTCTTCTCCAAACTAAACATGCCCAGTTCCCTCAGCCTCTCCTCATAGGACTTGTTCTCCAGACCCCTCACCAGCTTGGTGGCTCTCCTCTGGACACGCTCCAGCACTTCAATGTCTTTCCTGTAGTGAGGGGCCCAAAACTGAACACAGTACTCGAGGTGAGGCCTCACCAGTGCCGAGTACAGAGGCACGATGACTTCCCTGCTCCTGCTGGCCACGCTATTCCTGATACAGGCCAGGATGCCGTTGGCCTTCTTGGCTGCCTGGGCACACTGCTGGCTCATGTTAAGCCGGCTGTCCACTAACACTCCCAGGTCCTTTTCTGCCGGGCAGCTTTCCAGCCACTCTTCCCCAAGCCTGTAGCATTGCCTGGGGTTGTTGTGGCCGAAATGCAGAACCCGGCACTTGGCCTTATTAAACCTCATCCCATTGGCCTTGGCCCATTGGTCCAACCTGTCCAGGTCCCTCTGTAGAGCCTGCCGACCCTCAAGCAGATCAACACTCCCACCTAGTTTGGTGTCATCCGCAAACTTACTGAGGGTGCACTCAATCCCCTTATCTAGATCATCAATGAAGATATTGAACAAGACTGGCCCCAAAACTGAGCCCTGAGGGACACCACTGGTGACCGGCCGCCAACCAGATTTTGCTCCATTAATCACAACTCGCTGAGCACGGCCATCCAGCCAGTTTTTTATCCAGCGGAGGGTACACTTGTCTATGCCATGATTCTCCAGTTTCTCCAGGAGAATGCCGTGAGGGACGGTGTCAAAGGCCTTACCAAAGTCCAGGTAGACAACGTCCACAGCCTTCCCCTCATCGAGAAAGCGGGTCACATGGTCATAGAAAGAGATCAAGTTGGTCAGGCAGGACCTCCCTCTCATAAACCCATGCTGGCTGGCCCTGATCCCTTGGCTGCCCTGCACATGCCTTGAGAGCTCACTCAGGATGATCCTCTCCATGATCTTTCCCGGTACCGAGGTCAGGCTGACAGGCCTGTAGTTTCCAGGATCCTCCTTCCGGCCCTTCTTGTAGATGGGCATCACATTGGCCACCCTCCAGTCATCTGGCACCTCTCCTGTTGACCAGGATTGTTGATAAATAATGGAGAGAGGCTTGGTAAGCTCTCTTGCCAGCTCCCTGAGAACCTTTGGGTGAATGCCATCCGGCCCCATAGACTTATGCGTGTCCAGGTGCATAAGCAAATCATTAACTACTTCCTCTTGGATTACAGGGGAGTTGTTCTGTTCTCCATTCTTATCTTCCAGCCCAAGAAGCTGAACTCCCTGGGGGTAGCTGGTCTGACTATTAAAGACAGAGGTAAAGAAGGCATTAAGTATCTCAGCCTTCTCCTCATCCTTGGTTGCAAGGTTTCCCCCCGCATCCAGTAAGGGATGGACATTCTCTGTCACTCTCTTTTTGTTGATGTATTTATAGAAACTTTTTTTGTTGTCCCTTATATTAATGGCCAGGTTGAGTTCTAGCTGGGCTTTTGCCTTCCTGATTTTTTCTCTGTATGACCTAACACAATCTCTGTACTCCTCCCGAGTTGCCTGTCCCCTCTTCCAAAGGTGGTAAACCTTCCTTTTTTCCTTAAGTCCCATCAAGAGCTCTTTGTTCATCCAGGCCGGCCATTTTCCCCGCCCTTTAATTTTGCGCTTCATGGGGACAGCCTGCTCCTGGGCCTTTAGGATTTCCCTCTTGAAGAGCGTCCAGCCTTCCTGGGCTCCTTTGTCTCTCAGGACTACCTCCCACGGGACTCTCCCAACCAGGGTTCTGAACAGGTTAAAGTCTGCCCACCGGAAGTCCAAGATGGAGGTTTTGTTAATCCCCTTCCTTACCTCACTATGAATGGAAAACTTAACCATTTCATGATCACTAAGCCCAAGACTGTCTCCGACCTCCACGTCCCCAACTAGCCCTTCTTTATTTGTGAACAGTAGGTCTAGCAAGGCACCTCCCCTGGTAGGCTTACCTACCATTTGTGTCAGGAAGTTATCCTCCATACACTCGAGGAACCTCCTAGCCTGCCTGCTCTCTGCTGTGTTATATTTCCAGCAGATGTCTGGTAAGTTGAAGTCCCCAACTAGAACAAGGGCTGGCGTTTGCGAGACTGCAGCCAGCCGCTTATAGAATACCTCATCAGCCTGCTCATCCTGGTTGGGTGGTCTATAGCAGACTCCCAGCACAAAATCACCTTTGTTAGCCTTCCCTTTCACCCTTACCCATAAACACTCCACTTCTTCATCACTGGAGTCTATCTCTATAGAGTCAAACAACTCTCTAATGTACAGAGCCACACCCCCCCCCCTCCTTCCTTGCCTATTCCTTCTGAAGAGCTGAAGAGAAAAGAGAGGTATGGTACACTACAATAATTACCAAAAAAATACAAGAATAGGACATGGCTCATAATGTATCAAACACCCTAAACTTGTCTGGGTTAGTTTATGAAATCTGTGCCACTCACTCACACAACGGGACCAATATCCCTAAGACATACTGCCATGTCTTCAAAAGAGGGTTGTTTTTAAAATTACCCAGGAATAATGGATTCATTTGGAATTTGGATTGTGACCACCTTTTCTTCCAGCAGGTAGAGTGCCTTCTCAACAAACCACAGAGAACACATGAAGTAGTTACATGTGGGGAGACCTCATGGTGAGAAGCAGGCATGATGTTCATGTTATTCATCCAACATTCTCATTCCTGGCTAGATTCATCTCACCATGCTTTTACTTCTTAACTGAGATGCTGGCATGCAGTTCCTCACATCCTGTCTCTCAAATGCAGATGCCAGTATCTGAGCTGGATCCCTTTACACTCGATGGAAATATCATCAATGCAGTCAGTGGAGCGTGGGTGAGATTTATCTGACCAAAGGCAGACTCTGGGATGAGAGGGATCATAATCTAGACTCCACTGGTAGTCTCAGCTAGCTGTTCATTCACTCATAAGGGGGGTTCAGCATGACTTGCTCAGATGTGCACCTGCATTGCTCACAGCCGTAGCTTTTCAGATGAATTTCCCCTCCCCAAGCTACATGTGCCATCCACCCAAGTCACCAAAGGGGATTGAAAGCCATATCCAGAGAGTGATTCATATGCAGGAAATTCATATTCACATTTCCCTTCTGACAGATTCAGATCAGTGATTAAATCCATGCTCCAAACTTCAGCTGAGTCCAAAGGGTGCAGACGTACCCCATGTGACCCACAAGATTTGGGGTTATGATGCATAAGTTACTTTAGGATCAAAGGTAGCTGTAAATCAGTTGCTTTGCAGTAATAGTCCCTGTACATGTTCCTCCTCGGTGGTACAGTACAGTAAACACAGGGCAAGCTGAGGAATTTTACCCCTTAAAGAAAAAAGCTGAGCTACCTTGAGCTTATTGAAGAGGACAATGTGATAAAGGAAAGCGGAGGACAACAAATGAGTGGCTGACATAAAGGATGAGGTTCATCTGATGAATGGAAGCATCTTTTACCTGTGTTTAAGTATAAGGTAGTCACACAGGGTTTGTTCACTCAGTTCTTCTCATCCTAAATTAGCTCCTCAGAATATGTCAGATTGATCGCTCCCTAAATTTATGTATTCTTTCTACTTGCTGGAAAAGGAGCGGCAATTAGGTCACTTAGAGACGTACATGCACACAGTCAGATAGGATGAGTCCCCTTCGTGGAAACTTTTCATTCCACTGCAATTTACAGAAATGTAATGCTGTCCTAAAGTGCTATGTGCACATGCCCATGACTTTTCATGAGCTGGGCCAGAGATTAAATTTTTCCTCCTGTTGAGGAGTGTCTTGCCCAGAGACAGGTGATGGGGCACAGCTGCAATAATGATTTTTTATGAGCTTTTTTTGTGAGGATCATCTTTTATTCCAAACCTTTTAGGAGAATAACATTTTTACATTAATTAGCACTTTTATTTGTGTATCTATGGAAGCATTTCACAAATTTCATTTTTATTTCATGCTGCCTTCAACACTGTCCCTAGAAACTTGGATTGTTTGCACTAAAAATAATAATAAACAAGCAGGAGTTCATTTGAAAATAACGAGGTCTCTGAGCAATTTCATTGTGTTTGGAAAGAGGGTCATTGCTGAAAGCACTTTCATTGAGGCTGACTAGACAGAGCATGGGGATTTTTGTTGCAAATATTTTTATTCCAGCAATGATGATATTAACCATTTAAAGTCTGATGTACAAAATGGAGGCAGAAGAACAACAATCAGACTGGGGGCCCGTTTAACCTCCCTGGGACTCTCCAATGAGCTCTTCTGTCCACTTGGCCAACAATCACACAGAGCACCAGGAACAGCTTCTAGGTAGGAAAACTCTACAGGTGCTGTAGGGCGATTTTTTAGAGTATGAGACTGCCTCACAAATTCTCCACGCTATATGGCTCCAGTTTCGGGGCTGAAAGAAAAGCCGTGACAAATCAGGAGCTCTAACGTTCAGGCTGTTTGTGTGCAACTAATCCTTTCTCTCCTGCCATTAAGCCCTCTTTGAGGCAGATCAAGTGAAGCCCAGCTCAACACCAGCTGCAACCACCCACACACTCTGCAGTGAGTCTCTTGTAGGGTGAAGTTTCTGGTTGTGTTGAAACACGCCAATTTCACTCCTGTAATCTGTCCATAGCCCATCGCACTGATTCTCCCTGAAGAACATAAAGTGAACCAGCTCTTGAAGATAGCTCTGAGGGACCCCATTTGGTAGTACAGATGGCTCTGGCTAACCTGAAAATCAGAGAGAAGAGTTCAGGACGTGCAGGCAAACCCAGGCTAGCTTTAATCTAGCTCAGTTCAGCTCCGGCTGATTTCTTCAGCATGTTCCCAGATGGCAACTTGTGCAGACTGTGCTGCCACTGCTACCTACTTGTTGATGACAGTATAAGTGCGTCTACACGTATTCCAGGCATACTTCTGGTTACTTAAAATATAGGGCTGCCTGGAGTTTGGAAGAGACAGCCCTGAGCAAGGCTGGGAGTAAGTCAGTGCATATTCATGAGAGCAGAGTGGGAGCTGCGGCCAGGGCTCCTGGAGCGTGTCCAGAGAAGGTCAATGAAGCTGGCAAGGGGCCTGAAGCACAAGCCTTACGAGGAGCAGCTGAGGGAACTGGGGTTGTTCATGCTGGAGAAAAGGAGGCTCAGAGGAGACCTTATCACTCTCTACAACTACCTGAAAGGAGGCTGTAGAGAGGTGGGAGTTGGTCTCTTCTCCCAGGTAACAGGCCATAGAATAAGAGGAAGCTGGTGGAGCTGGGTGACTGGGATGTGAGTCTCAAAATGGTTGCAAGAGCCTTCTCAAAGCTCTAACATATTTTGGTTCCCATCTTGGGGAGCAGAGACCTCTGGAAAATATGTTTTGAGGAAATCTTGTGGCTGACAGACCACCAGTAGCTCCTGAGGTCAAGTCACCCCAGAGCACTACTGTGCAAACATATGAAACAGGAAAATGTCTGAACTCTTCATTACAGTTGCTTCCTCAGCTGATTTTTTGGGAAGGATTAGCATAAGTGGAGAGGTAAGGGGGGGAATCCTGTAGAGTTGTGACTGATTTGGGTTAAGAACCACTGGTGATAACAAAAAGCCCCTATGATCTGGAGCTGGAGAGAGTGGCGGAAAGCAGGGAAACGCTTCCTTTCTGTCCCCCCTGCCCAACATTCCTGGGGCCAGGCAGGTTATACCTGCGGTCAGGTATCCAGTGGGTGCAGCAGGACCATTTCCTTAAGTAACTAGTTATTACACTGTGGTCGGTACTGTCATACTGAGCTGTATAGCAGCTCAGAAAACCTGGGAGAGAGGGAGAGACAGTATATCTACTGGCATCTGTGAATGAGCAAGCTCCTCTGCTGCTGCTTTAAACAGTTATTTAATTTAAACTTGTCTTAATTTAATTCTCCTGCTCTCAAGCTGTCAGCTCCTGTCTCTGCAGTGCCAAAAAGGCCAGCCTTCACTGCCCATTAATCCAATTTATGCTCAAGCACCATCAACTTCCTCCTAGGCTGCTCGTCATCCAGAGAGGAACTCCCTATAAAAATCTGCAAAGGTTTAATATTTTCATCTTGTGAATGGCTACTCAGCCAGGAAGCCTGGAAAGCAGCCCAGCCATAGATAAGAATCCCAGTCTACTCTCTCTGCTGCCCCTCATATTGAACATGATGGTTTGATATGATTTTGTCTTTTCCACTCTTGATCTCTCTTTGTCTGCTATATTCAAACTATTCATAGTGTATCATAGGTACACCATCATAAGCAGGTGTAACAGCAAATTCCTTGGCTGAAAGGACTATTTTGCCTCCTTTTTGACCAGCATCTTTAGGTCTTGATCCCTCACAAGGGGCTCCGGGCCTTCATACACATTACAATCAATAATAATATTGTCACAAGTCATTTGGTCTGTGGCTGTCTGTCGCTTTCAACCTAATTGGGGTGTTGCTCTCGATGGCTGGAATTTGCCACAGGTTTTCACTTCACTTTACAAGAACATGTTCTGGTATGTTTAGGAGAATGGAAGACATTAAAGCAACCTATGGCTTTTTCTCCACTTGTTCGCTGGTCTTTAGCCATTGAAGTACTAGCTAGATTAGTGCAGTTACTCTTGAATTACCCTTAAATAGTCTTAAATAAAGGGGAGAGGAGAACTAGATGTCAAATGTCAATTCACCAGCTTATGACATGGCTAGAGCTCAGGTTTGCTACAAGCATCATGGATTTCAGTAAAGTTACCTCAAATATACAAAAGTATACCCGAGAGCTTAATTTGATCTTAAGAATACTCATCAGAGCAGCGACTGGGTTTTTAATAGCAGCACTTAACCACATTTCAGCCATGCAGTGTTGTTCATGTCAGTGGGAATGCTCAGGTGTAATTTGTCTCACTGTTTCTGAGTAAGCAAAATGGAGACAATAATTCTGTCAATGAAAGCTGAAACTGTTTACCATACTGGCAGAAATAGAGTCCTATCTCTATATTCTAGAATGGAAATTAATCAATGGAAAAACATGGAGTAGAAAGTGCTATTCTAAAAATAACAACCAGAAAATGAGCCAGTGATTATCTTTTTCACCAAGGCAGCTATTTTGTTAACTGCAGTGTATATGCAAGGCATGAATAAGCCTGCAGTTCTCTTGACAGAAAGACAGCAATCAAATCATGCAACATGTTCTTCTGCTGTCATGTTCAATACATTAAATTGTGCTGAGCAGGCATCAGCAGAAAGCCTGTAGGACTTGGAAATAAGCATTGTGCCATCAAGAGAAAGCATTACAAGTTAGTTAGCCATTTATGCTACAGATAAATAGCATCCTTATTACTGGAGATGGGAAGAGCGAGAGAACTAAGAAGCTGGACCATGGCACAAGTATTATTATAGTTTAAGGAACTTTCTTAGTGGAATTTTAATTCCAAACTTGGGCATGCTTAGGAGAAAGACTACAGACTTTATTCGCATTTTCTCTGTTCCTTACTAAGTCAAATTGTTTAGTGCCTGAAGCAGTACCAATTTCAACAGCTCACTATTCCGTGCAACAATCTTTACCCAATGGCTTCTGTTATCATTCAATTTCAAACATTAGGTCTAAGGGAAGGAAAGGAAAATTGTGCATGTATTTTTATAGCATAGCATATGAAGATACTGAGGAAACTAAAGCAATATTAGCGTTAATCATAATTTAATGATATCATTCAGTATTACCATCTGTTGTAAGAAAATGACCTGACAGCAAAGCAACCAGAGCTTGACAAGCCAGACTGCATGTAGACAATAAATCATTTGACAAATACAATCTGCTTTCATTCCTTTTTGCTAACTAATCTATGTAACAGCTCTGCTGAGTTACTGGATCTTAAATAGATACTGCTGGCTCCTGACATGTACACATGGCTACTAATGCAGTGAGAGAAAGGTTACATTTTGCCTAAGGGCAAACTAAATCCAGCTTTATTCACATGCACTGGTGGATGCTCTGAATATCAGTAGGGAATTAAGATATAGAACTATTAAAGGAACACCAGCAAACTTTAAGAAATACCTGGAATAGATTCCTTTTCCATGTTGATTGCTATTACAATTTTACAATCATAAAGAGTAAAGCAGATACTTGTAGCCAAAATAATTAATTTTTATATTAATAGACTAACAGACCAGGGGAGAATGAAAATAGATTTCCCCAGAGAGAAGTTCTGGTATGTGCCTCCTCTGGACCCTGAATTAGACACATCCCATGTTAGGACTGTTGTAGAAGTTTAAAGGTACGCTTGATGTGAAAAGCAAAGGTCAAAGCAATGACAACAACCATGGCTGAGTTTTCCCTACAGGCGCCAGACTTGGAAGCACACACAGCTGCACCAGAGGGGCATTGCAATGGGGCTAAGGCTAGTGGCAACTGCATCCACACTGAGAGTGATCAAATGAGCTTGTGATTGGATTTCATTCAGTAAGCTAAGCCATTCGTCCACTTGGTACCAAACCCTAGCAGCTCATTTCACTTTTCTTTCCTACAAGCTGAAGCTTTTTAAGCCAAAGAGTGACTCTGACACCACCTCTCCCTCTCCCAGAGAGAAGCAGTACTAGCCATGCCAGGTCCAGGGCTGCGGAGTGACGGCTCTCCTAATGTGAGCCAGGCATGTGTTCACACACTGCGCAGCCTGGTGCACGGGGCTGTGTTTGTCCACCCACTGGGCTTGGATGGACCTCATTCAAGCATGTTTCTTTTTGGCCTTGGGCTTATTGTCAATGGATCATTTATTTTTAGCATCCACGGCCTGCTGGGTTGGGCTTGGAGTCCACACTGGAGCTATCAGCTGCTTCACCAGCAACTCTTAGCTTTCCTCCTCGTTCTGTTTAGACTACTTTGAGGGGTTTCACACTCATCTGGGAGGTCTGTGGGCTGTCCCTGACTGCAACCCACTGCATGTTCACTTCTCCTTGCCAACACCCATGCAAATTACCACATTGGCTTGCTGTTTTTCCTGTATATTGGTCTTGCCTTTTTCTCTGCCAAAGATGAATATGGCACAGTAACCTTATACTGCTAAATAAAAGAGGTCCAGGAAGCGATCCCTGGCTCTGATGCCAAGAGGTGCCGACCTGATCATGTCTGCATTGTTTAGAACTAGGTCCTTGCAGAGGAAACCAGCCAGGAGCACCTCACACAGTGCTTGACCACAGGTTTTCTCTGCTCTGGGGATTTCGTTGTTCCAAACATCTGAACTTCTGTGAAGACTGTGGTGAGCCCACCTGCATAGCAGTAACAGGACAAAAAGCACAGTATGTATTGTAATTCCTATAGCACCTGTGAGGGTATAGCAGGTTGACTGAGGGTGCCAAGCCTGCTGCAACAGCACTGCAGTGTTTCTATGATGGAAGGACCTAAAACTGATCCATTCTCATCTACTATTGTCTTTTAGGAGTGGTCCCTGGGGTAAACCATTCCCTGAAAGGCACCCAGGCTTCGTCTTGGAAAGAGAGTCGTAGAGCAGCCTAGGACAGACCCAGGGAGCAATGCAACAGGCCACATGGACAAAACCTCATAACCACACCTTTTATTTTTAACAGTATAGATAACCACGTAAAAAGGGTGTCTTCTGTTCCAGATTGTGTTAATGCTCCATGTCACATAAAGGATACACACTCTAACCCGCGTTGTGTGCATGTTCAATGTCAAGACACATACTCAGAGGAGGTGTGCTCATGCTCTGTGTTCATCATAGAGTCTGTGCTGATCCATTTACGGCTGGCAGGGCTCTGTAGGTGTGCTGCAGAGCTGTGATGGCTCATGCAAGGCTGCAAAAGATTAACTGAATTGTGTTGCTTGTTTCAATTTTTGTATTATCAGAGCTAAATTGCACCTTTCTCACCTTCAGTTACTGCAAGGAGGAAACATACACAAATGTTTTTCTTCTGCAGGGATGTCTCACAGGGGACAAAGAAGATCTGGTATGGAAGTCTGGTGGAGTGTCCTGGGCTGGAGGATTTAAGGGGAAAGGAGTTCCACAGTGTTGCATCCCAGAATAGCATCATGGGAGAGTTCAGGAAACTCACAGCATCATGTTCTCAAGATCCATGTCATCAGGTCACAAGACATCGGCTGAAACTTTTCCTCAGCATGTTTCAACATCACAGGAAACATAACAGAGCCATCAAATAGATTATCTCATAGGTGATAGCATTTTGCCCTCCAATATTCTTTGAAGTATTCTGTCTCCCTGTCAGTCTGTTTCATATCTAAGGCAAGATGCCCCTTCACAGCATCACTTCTCTCCTCTAGCAGGCTTTTACAAGTAAAATATATATTACCCAGACTCATTAAACTCTCCATTATATCAGTTCATTGCTTCATTCTGTTTGTCAAGGGACCACTGGAAGTGTCAGTTATGTCCTACAATCATGGCAAAATCCAGGGTTTTTTCCTTTCAGTATGTAAGAGTCTGCCTTATTTATTTTTTCCATGACATTTGTGGATGATCAGCCTAAGGTTTTCCATGTCAGAGTTTGCCAGAGTAAATGACCTATAGAAGGAGAGTTCATAGGAGATGAGTTCAGTTGATACAAGAGCTTCAGCAGGCCACATCTATATAATCATCTGCTGAATCAACTAGACCAAGAGAAAATATAACATAAATATTTTTTAAATAATTAATGACTCAAGATACTGCAGCTCCAGGTGTCCAACTTCTACCCATCCTTTGGAAAGCAGGTCCTTGACTTGGGCAAAATCAAAGCACTAATAATTTCTAGCCTCTTTTACTGATGGCAAGAAAAAAGCAACGGCAAGAACAACCACAGCTGCTAACACTGAAACTCGGGTGTCCAGCTGTGCCTCCACTTACATTTTGGCTCAAGTGGTCCAGCATTCATATATTTAACACTGAGGGATCATTGAAGACACTATAAAGGTCCAGTGCATTTTTGCACAAGCAGAATAAAGGCTGAATTCAGTTTTTTTCCCCACTAAACTGGGAATGAGGAAACCTCAGAAGACGGGGATGGAATATGGATTGCAGTGAATGCCCAATGCCTACAATGAAAAGGCCTGTGCTTTGTGAGGTCCCTCTGTTGAATAAGTTATTTTGTGAAATTCCTCAGATAATGAAAATAGAGAGATCTGACCTTTTCAGGGATAAAGATTTAAGAGGCTTGCTACATAATCAGTGCTTCCCCATAAACGTACAGCACCATCAGAACCTGGGGCAAGTCAAATCAAACAATTTACCACAAGAAGTCTATTAAGAAAGCTAATCAAGTATCACCAAATGAGACTGAACCAGGGAGAAGACACACTGTGAGGTTCACTGCTGCTATAGAATTAAGCTCACGGGTGTCTGTGGCAAATAACATCTTCAGCTGAAATACTTGAATGTTTTCCACCAGACGAATGAGAGAGCACACCCACAGTCCAAGGAGAAAAAAGAATAGTTACAATAAAAACAACAGAAGAAGATTAAAGTAGCTGAAATGTAGATCCAGACTTTGATCTCTTACAGGAGAAAATGTTTATGCTACAAGTGGTCCCATTGACTTGGAAAACAGTACTGATGGAGTAAATTCCTCTTCCATATGAGAAACCTCTAAGAGCTTCTACCAAGTTGATTACACTGTCAAATACTGACTAATCACAAGAAACTCTTCCCACTCTATGTTGAAAGAACCCCTGCCTGTGATGAAGGAAAACAATGCAAGCAGAGATCATTTTGCTTGGTATTTTTGTGGGTGAATAAAGATAAAGGGATTGATTTTTCACACACATCCATTTCTTTCAACTCCATTTCTTTGGAACACTTTTTACTAATTCAGGATTATGGGCAGGAGATTAAGCTATAAACAGGGCCTACCTTTTGTGACATGAAATATTGCATGTGGACTTCAAAGCCATGACACCAACTGTATCAGTAAATATGCATGAAAACCCTGTCTGCAGGCAGTCCGGGGGCAGAAAATGGGAAGAATGGAAACAGGTCTCTGAAAATACCAGCAACATGGTCAGTCTGAAGTCCTAGATTTAGCCAGTGAGCAGTGTGGACAATGTCCTTCATTGCAGAGAGGTTACTGACCTGTAATTAATTATAGCTGAGGTGCTTTACTCTGGATGTAGAGGACCAGATGCCTCCATGATGTGGGTGGAAAGGAGAACCTACACAGTCAGGCAGCTGCTTACCCTTGTGTGATATAATGAACACACTGCTGAGAGTGATGCTAATTCTTCCTTTGGCTTGTTCTCCCCCACTGACTGTTTCCCTCCTTTTCTTCCTTAGGAGAGTCCCTGCTTGGATAAAAACTCGTGATTCCCTCTAGCTGTATAGCATATTTGTAAAGCCTTGTTGTGTAACCTAAAATCATGATATGCAATATTATTCCTGTATTCTGAGAAAGACTAAGCAGTCACAATGAGAGCATGAATTATACGATATTTTATTAAAAATTCTGTTTAACTTTTTCAGGGAGGCAGATGAGTTCAAAATATGCTTCAAAATTTAACTTAAACATTAACAAAATGTAATTCAACATCAGTTTTCTCTAACTCTAAAATCAAATAAAAAGCAAAGTTATATTCCTTTCAGTTTTCGTGAGGGTGCTGGAAATTAAGAGGAATTGGTTAGCTACAAATATAAAATATAAATACCAACCAGTCTGCTTCTGTTGACCAAGCTGTTTACAATGGAGATAATAACTAGTGAAAATGAGGTCCTCTAACATCTAACACATCACGTCTAAAGAAAAGCAACAAAGCTGTTGAAGGGTCTGGAGCACAAACCCTGTGAGGAGCAGCTGAGAGAAGTGGAGTTGTTCAGCCTGGAGAAAAGGAGGCTGAGGAGAGACCTTATCACTTTCTACAACTACCTGAATGGAGGTTATAGCCAGGTGGGGGTTGGTTTCTTCTCCCAGATAACAAGTGATAGGACAAGAGGAAATGGCCTCAAGTTGCACCAGGGGAGGTTTAGATTGGATATTAGGCAAAAGGGTTATCAAGTATTGGAACAGGCTGCCCAGGGAAGTGATGGAGTCACCATTCCTGGAGGTCTTTAAAATTTGTGTAGATGTGGTTCTTAGGGACATGGTTTAGTGGTGGACTTGACACTTCTAGCTTAACAGTTGGACTTGATGATCTTAAAGGTCTAAAAAATTCTATGGTTTCTGTTGAGAAAACTTTGTCCCTTTAGAGGAATTTCAAATTTCAGCCAAGACCTATATTTCACAGTAAATGAAATCTATCTAAGCCAAACTTATGACAAACTCTCATACATTTCTTTTACTCTCCTGCCTCACCTCTGCTCAGAAGACATCTTGTTTGGGTTTTAAAACCAAGTTAAATGGATTATTTTTCTAAAATAAAACACTTAAAATCAAATCAGATATTTTAGCATTCCTATAACACTTGAAATATTCACTGTAATTAAATAATGACATAAATTTTTAACATAAATAATAATCAGGAACTCCATGGCAACTTATAGCATGTGCGAAACTGACCTCCCAGATTTTCTCTTCAAAATTGCAGTAAATGAGATACAGTGGGAGACACTCCTTAATGTCACTAAATAATAGATGCCCCATACCTGATGCTGCATCCATTTTAGTGAGACTTTTAAAACTTCTTTATACTGCTGTGGTACATAAACTAAAAGAGTAACCACGTAGTCTTTTTATTTCTTGTGATTAATCTTAGCTAATGAAAAATCCTTATTAAATCTTACTTCCAGGAAGGGAAAGTGGAGTTCTTCACCTCATCAGAGCACAGCTAACATGCAGGCAATGTTGCTTCAGCTCCCATGTACCAAACACATCGTGCCATGGTGTAATTCCAGAGCAGAGTGGGTGGATGGCTTCTGCAAGGGTAGTGAGGCTCCTGCCTTTGAGATCTGCAGCACTTCCAAGCTGAGCCACCGAGAAAGGAGACCAAACATGACATTACCTAACCACTATGCGTGGCTGTCTCTGTGCCATAGGATGTATAACAAACACCCTTGTGCACCTTCCACTAAGAGACTCAAGAGCAACAGGGTCTTCATGAAAAAGCCTGGTAGCCACAACATGGTACAGATGGGTATCTTCAGAACTGCTCTTTCATTAATGATCATATGGCTGGCAAAGACAAACTGCAGATAAAATGTCCTAGAGCCACCACTGGGAAGGAATCTGAAGCTGCACAAACCAGCTACATATATTTCTGCTCAACAGAATCAGACCTGAGTGCATTTGACAAAGTGGCTGCAAGCCAAGCATTTCATTGAACATGTATGAGAAAGGCCTCTTCAGCAGAGGCTCATCCACAGAGTGTTTGAGTACTTCCAGCTGTCACTTAAGCTGTGTGGGTGAAAACTGTCACAGCCTGGACAGACAGTGCAAGTTCAGAAATATCTTTAACATCATTCTGCACCTTGCTCCATAGCTGTATGCTGTGCACAACAAGACAACTGAGGGTGATGTCCCTGGGCTGGCCCTCAGGCACCAGGGTCAGGCACCCAGGTCACCCAGGTCAAAGCACAGACCCAGGATGCTGGTAATTGTGCAGCTTGAGCTAGTTGTGTTCTTGCATGCTATCTTGCATGTTGAAGTCTCCAAGGCTGTGACTGAACTTGCTGTGAACTTCCTACAACACAGAAATGACCTGAGACCATGAGGCTTTTCTTGACATAACAGCTCATCTTATTCCTTTCATTCTGACACAGAAGAAGGTTTTGGGGTCCTGGACAGGGTGTACCTATTAAACATCTCAGAAATGGGTTCTTCTGTTTTAGTGGACTGATATCCCTTGTCACTGTCCTATGAGTGACATTTGCAAGTAGACTTGAGCAGAGGAACAGTTATCTGGGTGACAGCAATAACCCAAAGAGAAGGTTTTAGAACACTTCTTAGTTCTAAAATCCAGTCCAGCCCAGGAATAGGGATAAAAGTACATCATAATTTATATTTTAGAAAGCTTAAGGCAATAACTTTCAAGGAAGCTTCATGCCACCGGTTTGAACTTCAGCTATGGAAGGTCATGTGTGTGAAAGTCTCCTGAGATGTTTTGAAGTGATGTAGGTCCAAGAACTGTGGTCCTTACAACAGTAACGCAAGGAAATGTCCTGAGCCTTCAATGTGCTGAATTTTCCTTGCAACATGAAATTTACACCTATGGTTCCCGAAGAAACCATGAAAGGTACAGGTTCTTCTACACGGCATTTTTTACAGTCTCAAAAGCCCCAGAGTGCTACGGTGTGGGGAACAGGTAACTGAAACATTTTGGTGATTTGAGCCTTGGCATTCATGGCAATTTCTGTGCTACCTAACTGCCCTCTAACAGCGTGTCTCAGGTTTTCTCCTGCCATTTAACTCCAGTGGACTGAGGCAGACAGGGAGAGTTTACTTGGATCGGGGAGGGCAGCCTGGGGAAATGACGCAAACACTCAATGCTCAGTATGTGTTCCCCTGGCTTAGAGGAGTTTTGTAACACAAGGGAAGCAAAGCACAAGGTGTGCCTTACAGACTGTCTCATAGTATATTTTTCTTCATACCAAACCATGAACAGAGGCAGTTCTTTCAACCTTTTAAGGCTAACCATGCTGAGAAATCAGCAGGAGCTGTGGTCATCCAAGGGAAAATTGTCCCTTTATTGATTGTACCACTGGCTTTGGTACATCTTGATTAATAAATTTGTCTTCCAGTCACTTAGAATAGATCTCACCTGGTTCAGCTCAGAGGTATAAAAGGCACTGATTGTGTGGCTGATAAACCTCACAGCTAAAAAAGGCAGAGAGACACAGGAGACTGTGGATTGAATGAATCATAGTTTGCCCACTGCTGAAACCCAATTTAGCATACTGTAATACAGAAGAACTGTAGTGAAAATGAGAAGGGGTGAAAGGTGGGTAACTGGCATATGTAATCATTTAGTCTCATAGATCAAGAAATCATGTCTTTTCATTTATATTCATCAAACTAAATCTAGTGCTTTATTCATTATGCAACATTACAACAAAATGTTACCTTATAAAAATTACAGATCCTTGAGGCAGCCTGTCCCTTCTCATAATTGTCTAGTGGAAGAAAAAAAGGCTTTGTGTTCCTGGAAAATCCACCTTTAGAGTATGTGCTATAGTGATATGATTGTTCCCTGAAGTGTGGCATGCAAGACCTTCTTTTGTGTTTTCCCTCACTCACTAAACTGCTAGACACTTCACCACAACTGGATTTTTTTGTATCCCATGTTAAATGAAATTAATCCTCCTCTGATTGTTCCTTAAATTGGGCTTTAGAATAATCACTTAGTCCTTTTTAAACCATTGCGCTACTGAGTACTGATAGTAGCATAAAACAGAGCAGTGATTAACAAATGGCCATCACTTTGACTACAATAATCCGTAACATTTAATTCTCTTGACCAATGCTCTTTAATGATTAGAGGTGACAAATTCTCACTCTGCCCCTCAGACCCTTCAGGTCAACCATCTAGTTCTCATCCAAGCTAAACCAGAAGAAGCTAAACCATGATAGGCTACAACCACCTCTGTTTCACCAGGATTTAAGGCAGCCATTAGAGAAAAAAGGTTCATTTTTAGTTCCCGGGTGCATGGATTCCCTGCAGCTTGAAGGTCAATCATTTTCTCCTTTCTGCTGACTGTACTAAGTAGGTCTCCACTGGGTATGTTGCAGTGTTAGACACCTACAGATAGATATTTCAATACAGCTGTCTTACCTGGATCGGACTTCCACCAAGACTAAGAGCTTTCCTGCTTCAAAGCAGACAGAGCAAAGATATGAGTATAAGTCATTCTCAGATGTGTTACAGTACAGTCTACGATAAGCGTGCCTTGGTTTTTCCCACAGGCAGGAGAATTCCTGGCCCTTCATGCCAGAAGAGAGATCACATCTAAGGGTCTACAACAGAGAAGGTCTGCCAGGTCAGAGAGAAAGACACATCTCACTCCTCAGCTCAGCCACCTCCCTGGTTTCTTCTTTCCCCTCTGGACTGCATAAGTGGCTTCTCCCTCCACAGGCTGCGAAGGACCCCTCCCCAGGGAATAAAGGCTGGGGGACTGAACTATCTCACATCTGTCCTCAAGCCATTTCTGTTCTTTAGCCCATTTTTCTGTATTTAGGATAGCTTATGAAAAGCAAATACAGGCATTGGTTTCTTGTGGGACATGTCATGGTATATAGGTGTTTAAAAAATTATTAACAAAAAATGTCACCCTCTGAAGCCCTTTGCCTCAATTTCCCCATTTGCAAATAGGACTGTTCAATAGTCAGATGGTTCTTCAATAGATGATTTAGTTTGCCTCTTCCATCTTCCACAGCAGCTCTCAAGACAAATTCACAAATTCTGAGTGACTCATGGGAAGTTCATCTCCAGCTACTCCTTTTTGCATATATTCATAACTTCCATCTATGCGATGCTGACTCCTTGTTCAGGGAACATTAAAAGTACTTTTAGATGATTTTTCCATAAAGATACAATTTTGCTACAAGGACAACAACAATCAGTTGCACATAAAACCGAAGTTTAGGAAAATAACCTAATATTCATATAGGAGTGGTGCACAGCAATATGCAAATACAGTCTTATTCATTTTGTCTCATCCTCTGGCTCATGAGTAGATAAAGGCAAACAGCTTCTGCTCTCTAGAAACTCTGATTAACACTTTGCAAAAAATACAAAATAAGCAGCTACTTTAGAGAAGTTTTTAGCCGCCAGAAATACCTGAAGACACAGTAAGAATATCCAGCAGCCCACATCACCCTGGTGTCTGATAGCCAGCTGACATCTGTCATTTAATTTTAAATTTAATAGGCATCACAAAATGGCATTGGTAGTGGAACAGTTTTCTACAATTTATTCTCTTTTCCTATACACATCCTTAAGCAAATTGGGGGAAAACAGATCCTCACAATTAACTCTTTAGCTTCTGTATGTCCTTTGGGCAATCCTGAGTGAGTATTGTTAAGATTTCACAGGACAAGCTGAGGAAGGCAGAAATTTTGTGAACAGGAGGCAGAGGGAGTCCTACCTCACCACTCTCAGCAAGTCTAGGTGGATCTGCTCTCTCTTGGTGTCATTTGAAGGAGGAACGCAGCCACCTCTGATTCTACTGCAATAACATCATTCAAAGTGTACTAAACTTTTAGATACATTACATAAATCTGAACTTAGCAAAGCTTTTGCTATTACCCTCCTTTATGTTTTCGGGGTAAAATAGCTATTTTTCTGCTGCTTTTTAGAAGAACTTCTCCAACAAAAGTTAGAGAATACCTGAGGCTCTGCTAACCTTGCCTCATACCACCAGGCCAATGAATAATTCAGGAAACCCAGTTTTTGAAGTGAGCACTAATTAGACAGATTAACTTCCATCTAAAAGGAATGTAGCAGAAAAATAAGACTCTTTTCCTCCACTTGAGTTGAAACATAGGTGAGATGAGATGGTTTTAGGTGAAAGTAGAACAAAAAGTGGAATGCAACCATCAGTGGCCTTATACAATACAAGCCTGTGTTTGATTTTTGGGGTTCTTTTTCCTCAGTGTCCTTTTATGCGTTTTGTTAATGACTCTAAGGCATAGCTTTGACATAAAGCTGAAATTCAGAAGTGGCATATTTCCTTCTAGCGTTCATGGAAAAGTGCACATTATGAGGAAAGGCACAGGAGAAACAGGTTCACATGTTCACTTGAATCCTGAGATTATCTTGCAGCCACTCATTAGCCCAGGAATCCCACTCTTGCACTTTCTGCTAGAATGCCATCTTACTCTCTGGAAGAAAACAGGCTTGATTATGGAGATGATGTACTTTATGAAGCACTGTACTTAATGTCTCCAGATTCAAAGGGCTGCCCAGAACTCAAGCTGAAACCAATCTTTTTAAACTGCTTTTTTTTCTTTTATGTTGTGCCAGGCTAAAATCCCACATCCAAAAAAAACCCAGCCTTTTAAACCTTGGAGGTGGACTATGAATTTTGTGACTTGGATTCTTCACTAAATATTATGGCTTAAAAAGCATTTATTTTTATGCTAGCATTCAGCAACTGTTTACTCTCCAGAATTATTAGCTATTTCAGGGTTCTGCTGCTGGACTGTACCTCTTATTTATAGATCATTCCAGCATGCAGATTTTTATTCATTAGAAAGTCTATTGGAGCACCCACTGCACTGCATTAGAAACAAGGCCATCTATATGCAAGCTGTAGCTACAGGCAGGTGAAATTATCATATAGCATTTCAATAAAAAATAAGGTAAATTAGATTAGCCCTAACGGTCTCCTATTGCATTACAGCTATTAAGATGTAGATGACAGGGCATCAAAGAGTCCAAATTGCTCATTCATCTTTGTAGCAAAACAGACTGAAATTTGCCACTTGCTCCACTTTCATATTCAAGGCGCTTGTGCTTCCCTGCTGAATTCTGCCTAATTCCTGGATCCCAAATGCTGGAGCTCAGTTGAAGCTTAATGATGTCCCACTTTGGCAGAAAGGGCAAGTGCCTTTTTTCCAAGGGACATTTCAAGCAGAAACATGGAAGAGGCACATCCATCACTGCAGTCCGTCAGGCCTTTGTGTGAAATCTGTAAAGGACTCAGTACCCCCAAACACCCAAGTCTCTGACACACGGCCACTTTTTGCTAGCCCTGAATTAAGGCCACGGGGTCTTCCTACAGCATGGGAATGCAGAGACCTGACATGGGGACTCCCTACAGGTAGGGAGAGACCTCAACCAGCTAATGGAAGTGATGAGAAGAGGAGCACCTCTCTAAGGTATATATTCCCCCTCTCCAATATGCTTCTTAGTGTATCTTCTCCAAGAGGTGCTAAAAACTACATTTTCCCCCTCTGCTTTGTTATACACTGAGGAGGTTTTATTGATATCCTCTCTCCAAGTGTTAGCATCTTGGCTCGCAGTAAAACGTAGCTCTGCAAATTCAAGACATTTTACAATAGCAGGGCTGGTGTTTGCTGCACATTTTGAGCAGCAAAGATATTTTTTTATGCTCCTTGAGGGAAACAAACCAACACTTATTTCTTTAACATAACTATATTTTTTCATGGCTATGTTAAAGATCAAATTACCTGCAAACTATTGCTACTACTACTATATCACTAATTCATCATCACTGTTTAATCATTAGAGTTTCTCAGTGATGCAAGAATTATTAGGTTTTGTTTCAGATATTAAAAAACAGGCAGGTGATAACTTTAAGTAGCTTCATATATACGGAGCTGAGTAAATATTCATAACAAAGTAAAACAATCTGAGGAATGTTTAGTAGAAGAGACAACCAAAATCCTATTTAAATTTCATAGGAAACTTCAAATAAAACATTTGTGTTTCAAAATGTATCATGACCATAATTTTCTAGAAATAAATTAAATTCCATTTCATAAAATTGACTCCCTTTCAATAGAATTAAATTGTAACTAAACAGAATGTTTTTACATTTGGCCTTTGTCAAAAATAATAGAACAAAAATTGAGATTTCTCATGTAAGCACTTCCACTTTGCTTAAAGATATTTTTCTTTAAAAAAAAAAAAACACACCAATTCTTAAAGTTTTAGGTAGTTCCATCTATAATAAAAGCAGCTGTGAATTTGCACCAGATTTCATACTACTTCGGCACCAGAAGACAGAAGCAGAACTGGAAACTTGGAAACCCACTGGTTTGGAGTGGTCGTGCAGGCTGTATGCTGTATCTACACCACTAAAGAAAACATGGTGAAGGATTGTTTTGCGTACCTGAGTATATATTGTTTCTTAAAATGAAAAGCCTTAAGATATCATAACATTTCTGCTCTTTTCAGGTGTTTTTCAGTGTCTGAAATATCGTGAAGGCTGTGCTGCTGCTCAGCAGGGCAGTGTTTTTTGTGTCTTGTGACTGAGGACATGCCAGGGTGGTGTTAGGGCGTATGGAAGTGTGTTGAGGATGCAAAGCCCTGGTAGGATAAAAATAGAAGACTGTACAGCAGAGATGGAGCCAAACCTACTGCAGCCTTGTCCCAACTGTCATTTGGGAATCCCGCTGGTGTGGGCTATTCCCCAAAGTGTGCGCAGGTACTGCCTGGGAACCACCAGCTGGTGTAAAGTCAAAATCACGCTAGGGGGAATGTTAGCAATAAAGCAAACCGGGCATATGCAGAGTCCACGCTCAAAGTGACAATCCAGCTTCATTTTCTCCACCAATATAAGTGTTGCCAGGATTGGGGCTGGTAATGCAGGTACCGGGATCAGAGAAAGATCTTTGCCATGACTGGGCCAGAACAGATTTTCTGTGCCTTCCATTAAAAAGGAAGCCAAACAGTATATAAAACGCAGGATGGGGAAACTGCCTTTCTTCAGGAAAGCAGCTTAATCACGTCACTAACTTTAGGCATGTGCTCAAAGCCCCATTGAAATCCCTGACACTGAAGCACATGCTATAAGCCTTTTCCATGAGTGATTCCTGCAGGTAAACTGGGTGTGCACTGCCTGTTTGCAGAGCCCAAAATGCAGCCAGCGGAATTGCAACCAGCATCTGTGTCAAAATAGTCGCATGCATCAATCACAGTCTTCGGGGAAGATGTTGTCAAATGGTTTCCTCCATTTCTGGATCTTAAATGTGGGACCTGCTACTTATGTAATGTAGAAGAAAATCAATGGGCTTTTTTTTAGTTTATTCCAAGGCACTATTTCCTCACAAAGATCATTAAGAAATTATCTGCTCAGCATCTAAAAGTTTCCACCTACTCTTTTATTATATGTTTTCTCTTCTAGGGAATATTACACATCATAATATGGTGCAGCTGACAGGCCCGAGGATGCCATCCAGAGGGACCTGAACTGTCTTGAGTGGGCCCGTGTGAACTTCATGAGGTTTAACAAGGCCAAGTGCAGTGTCCTGCACCTTGGTTGGGGCAACCCCCAAGGCGGGGGGATGAAGGGATTGAGAGCAGCTCTGCTGAGAAGGACTTGGGGATACTGGTGGCTGAAAAGCTGGACATGAGCCGACAATGTGCTCTCACAACCCCGAAAGCCAACCGCATCAAAAGAAGCGTGGCCAGCAGGTCGAGGGAGGTGATTCTGCCTCTCTACTCTGCTCCAGTGAGACCCCACCTGGACTACTACATCCAGCTCTGGAGCCCCCAGGACAGGAAAGACATGGACCTATTGGAGTCCAGAGGAGGGCCACAAAGGTGATCAGAGGGATGGGACATCTCTCCTATGAGAAAGGCTGAGAGAGTTGGGGTTGTTCAGCCTGGAGAAGAGAAGGCTCCAGGGAGACCTTACTACAGCATTCCAGTACTTAAAGGGGGCTTTTAAGAAAGTTGGCAACAAACATTTTAGCAGGGCCTGTTGTGATAGGACAAGGCGTAATGGCTTTAAAGGAAAAGAAGGTAGATTTTGACTATATATAAGGAAGAAATTTTTACACTGAGGGTGGTGAAACACTGGCACAGGCTGCCCAGAGAGGTGGTAGATGCCCCATCCCTGGAAACACTCAAGATCAGGTTGGATGGGTCTGTGAGCAACCTGGTGTTCCTGCTTATTGCAGGAGAGATTGGACTAGATGGCCTTTAAAGGTCCCTTCCAATCCAAACTATTCTATGATGATGTCAGTGTTAAAAATTATTTTAAAATTCTTCCTGTACCAGGCAAAGAGCAGCATGAAAGAATTCTCTCTCGATTGATATATCAACAGAGTGGTCTACCTGTTTGCTTTTGTTGTTCAAACAAGATCAAGTCCTCATTATCTTACACTGTATAAACACATTAAAAAACAATCCACGTCCTGAAGGGCTCTTAGTTTAAATTGAGCAAGCAGCCAGACAAAGGATGCATTTCTATTTCGTATCTATTCTACGGCCAAGGAACTGAGGCACAGAGAAGTGATAAAACCAAGCAAAGTCACACAGGAATTTTATCGTATACCGGGAACTGAACCCAGGTTCCCAGAATATTATCTCCATGTCTTAATCACAAGTCAGGTGCGTTGAAAATGCTTCAAGTCAAGAGACGTGCCAAAACCAAACACAATGTGCCAACAGTGTAAACTAATTACATTTTAATAATTACTTCGGTTTCAGTCATTTGAACCATTATTAGCAGCTCAAGCAGGGAACGTGTGGGCTGTGCTCTCGAATTAGGTTATTTAATCTTGCATTCTTTCTTTTCACGTTGGACAAAATTGACTGCTATTTTGCTGTATTAGTTCCCTGTGTGTGATTAACGCTCAGGTGCTAGCCTGTGAAGCGCCACAGCAGTTGAAATACAGCTGCATTTCCAAAGCACAGAGTGGTGACTGACAAAGATACCTGATAAAATCATATTGAGCTAATAAATATGACAAAAGCACTTCAGCCTTGTTAACTGCATCCAGAGAGAAATTGCTCAGAAAGGGATTGTGGTCTTTGGCTGAGATGAGGCAGAGCTTGATGCTTCTCCGTCATTGGGGACCTGGCAGTTTCATCACCCCATGAGAGTGCTGGGGTCCCCCTGGGCTACCTTCATTATCTGACCTGTTTGCAGGTTTTTTTCCAGGCCAAGCTTTCTGCCTCTGCCTTATTTCTTTTATCAATCAGATGCAGCTTTTTAGGTTCAAAACTGGCTCGTTCAGTCAATTCTGTCTTTCCATGCTTGCAATGTGGTGGTGTGTTCACATAAACCAAAGCACACAGCAGAACATTAAATGCGAGGGGTTGAGTAAATCTTTGCACAACAGCAAACAGCAAGACAGAAACGCTGTTATAAAGAAGCGATCACAGTCCGATGCAGAAGGAATGAAGTCAGAGCAAAAAAGGACTTGCTAATTTGTATAGAGAAGATCCAAAACGTGCCAGGAGCCAGGGAAATACTAGAATAGACACGGCTTGTCGGTCAGTGGATCCTTTAATTTGCGCTTGACAGGCAATCGCAGAGAGGGAGGGAGGCCAAGGGGCTATGCTGCAGCCACGCTCCTGCCAGGCAGCCAGGGCTCCTCAAGGATGCTCCCCGTGTGCAGCCTAAATCGTCTTTCAGATGTTTCTCTTCTGAAGAGGCGAGATGATTTTATTTCCTTCAGTAAAGTAATTTAAAAAGAACAGAAAAAACAAATAATACAAAACCCAAACAAAACAAAAAAAGCCCAGTCGGGTCTGACAGCTCAGCAGATGGTTACCTAGGACTAGCACAAACACCACCAGCCGAAGCACGACTTTGCCAACTCCCTCCCAGGCTCTGGCTGATTTTGCTTTCCTGTGCAGGCAGCAGCTTTTTCTTCTGTGTTTTTGCAGTGGTACCCTCAAATCTTTGACACTTCGCTGTTACTTCTCCCTATCAGAACCACCACCCTGGTTTCTCTCTGCCTAGCACATGCTTGCATCTCATGCAGGGATACTTGCTTAAAAAGACCAACAGAAGTCACACCGTGCTGCTGAACACATACCTCAATGTGATATGGAGAAAGATAAGGGTGTTGTAACCATCCTGTGTGCACTGGAAGAAATATCCCAGCCAGCTCTGCATCTGCACCGTCGAGGACAGCAGAGGAGTGTTCTGAGGAAGGACAGGCAATCCCCATGGTGGAGAACTTGCTCAGCCAGATCCTCTGAGGTGCTTCCTCACAGTCACCCCTCCTGCATCTGATGGAGAATCCTGACCAACCCCATCGGGCTTGTAGGGTGTCTGGGAGGGAGCAAGGTTGCAGAGCATGGCCTCAGCTGAGGAAGTGCCTCATATCCCCATCCTCCAAGAAGTCCTGCAAAGTTCCTCTCCAGGTCCCACCCAGCACCTTATCTCTTTCCTCAGCACACTTCTCCCACTGTGGGACCCAGTCTTGTACAGTTTTGTGTTCAAGGTGAAATAGAGTTGGGGATGACAGAAGGGTTCCTATTTGCAGGAAACCTGCAGGCACCATGGGTAGTGGCAGAGCCCTCCCACTCTCCCTCTGGATTCAGAGGGGAGGATTTCATCTCTACGATCTCTCCTAATAAATTTTCCTGTATCTCATATGTTCAGCTTGGAAATTTTTTTCACTCTTAGCAGCTTCCACAGACCAGTTTTGAAGACTTGCAATGTGCTTTTTGCAAGGACGGGACACCACACATACTCCTTCAGCCTGCAAAGGCTGAAGTGAAGGAAGAAAGGAACCTTTGTCACTCTCAGCTTGTGTTTTATTCTGAAGGTGGGAATAAACATGTCCTAAAAAAGCCCCATGAATGAGCTGTGTTGAACACTACCATGCTTATACAAAGCACCAGTGTATCTGACCTGACTGGTTTGGCTTCCAAAGATCAAGAAGTTATTGAGGTTCACCAGATGGTGCAGGCAATGGAAGGAAGTAAGAGGCATCTTCACACAACCTGAGATGTCTCACTGAAGTGTTGCAATTCCTTTCCTTCATGGCTGTAGGGACCATAACCTGGCAGCTCTAAGGAGCAAGAGTGTGAACTTCATTGATCTTTTGAACTTAGAGGGGATTGTACGCACAATTCAACTCTCTATGACCACAGCTTCACCCTTTGCACAGCCTCACACCTCTACAACACACCAAAGGCCTATATGAGCACAATACAGTGTGGCAGACTGGGATGTTTTCTATTAAGGTATGTGCAAAGGAAGGTTTCCCATCCAGATCCATCCTTGGGTAGGACATGTTGGTTGTCAGGCTACATATGTTAAATTCGTTTTGCACTTCTCTCTTTTTATTGAGAGCTGTGAAATGGCTGGCAGAAGGGCTTCCAGGGCAGAAAAGCAGAGTCTCTGTTTGGCCAAGAGAGCCCAGACAAACATGACCTATGCGGTATTTTTGCAAACTTCAACAAATTAATAGATCCCAATAATTTCAATTATTTGACACTGAATATAGGTTACACTTGTGCTTATGGTACTTGCTGAATTTGGCCCTTTTCTGTGCTTTCTTTTTCCTGTGTCCAAAATAAGAGCAACGATTATCAGTGCATCTCCTTCTGGAAAGCCACTGCTGAAAGGTACCACATTAACGTGGTATTGCAATAAACAAGCACAGCTCAGCCCTGTGAGAAAGAGATCCCCACATCAGTGGTTGCAGCAGGCTGTAGCAGCTGTAACTGCCACACAGATCCAAGCACAGACTTCAAAATCCTTGCCCTTCCTGCTTTTGATCCCTTCACATCATTTTCCAAGCACAACCTACTGTCCTGGACCAGGCCTTGAGCCATCAATAAATTCGTTGTGTGAGTGAAGGCACTCAAACCTCACACTGAATCCGCAAAATGCCAGTCCTGTGCAACCCTGGAGCATCCTTCTGCTCAATCACACAATTTGGAGGACCTGCTGCACTCCATTGAGAAGCTCTGGGATGCCCAGTGATTATCAGTGTGGAGCCTGAATAGTTCCTGAAGCATAGATCTGATTGCTCTGGAGCGACAACCGGGGGCTCTCCTGGCACAGAACACTGGACTGTGTTTGGACCTCACCATTTTGGTTCTCTATCCCAGTATCTCCAACAACAGCTGTTCAAGATTAAGAAAATAACATTAAAGGCCTGGCTGGCACTTCTAACTCAGTCCTCTTACGTAAAGGTATAATTGCACATATGGCCCCTATCGCAGCGCTCCATGAGTCTGGGAATTATGCACCACCATAATTCGATTCTAGGCAACAGTAGAGTAAGGACCAGCATGTCAGAAAGAGAAATTGGGGTAGATCTCAACATCAGAGAGTGCAGTCACATCAGCCAGTGAGAAATTTTAAGGGAGAGCTGTGAGGAATCTAAGTGGTCCTCATTATGATCTCAGGTTGACATAATACTTTATGAAATTCCGTTTACTTCATTACAATGACTACTCATTTTTGCTAATATTCCAGAGATCAAACCTGTGTCCAGGATTTATTTTCATAGCCAAATTGTTTTGATTAATGAGTGATTGATCATCAGCTGATCAACATTAGTCAAATATTGCACTACAAAAACACTGAAAAAGCATATATTATTATAAACCTATATCCCACCTGATACCAAATGATTAATGTGAAATCAGACTTATGGCCACGCTCAACCAAAAAGGTTTTCAGAGTGCTGTGATCTGTTGCCAATCCCTGTGTGCTCCCATTGAAGTACACCCCTGTGATAGTGGAGGGCTCTTGCCCTTGTACAGGTAAACAAGGGAGGGGGGGCAGTATGTAGTTTGCTAAACTACATCTGAATCGTGAAATTTGTGATACCTTAGAAGCCTTCCAGAAAGACTTCCAAAAAGTCTTTCATTATATATGAAATCCATATATAATAACAATATGATTCTAGAGGTCCTGTCAGATAAATACTGGGTGTACCTGTCAGCAGCTCCTATTCCCAGATCCCTTGCACCATCAGTTCCAGCTGTGCTGTATGGATCTCACTAAAAGACTCTTCCCTTGTGCTGAAATTTCTCCTGAATTGGCCACAGTAATGTTCACAGCTGGGCTAACAAGACCTTAATTTATCTCAAGGGGAGCCATACTGAAATTATTCAAGCCAAAATGGGATTGCCTCAGCTCAGATTGCTGCTTGATCCCAAGTGGTTCGGTTATTCTACCAAAACTCAGCCTGCACCCCTTCCTACTGCATCAGATTTCTGGGAGCACACAGGTGGGGCTGTGCCCTGCTGACTTTTGTACCTCCTGAATTCCCCTTTTTAGACATCCGTTTCATGCTGGTCAGCAACACAGGGTACTGAAAACAACTCTAAGAATTTTGCCTAAAGGGCATACCTGCACGGCATTGTATGGTGCTGCAGACAGTTCATACACCAGACGTGTTAACAGACAGCGCAGCACAGTGATTCAACCAAGCTAATCAGCTGGGCTAATTAACTCAGGCCCAGCTTTACACCAAGATCACTTCCAGTTTGCCCACTGGTAGCTCACGGGACAGCCCTGTCCTGCATAAACATGTCCTCACTTCCAAGAGGATGCCAGGCTTGAGGAGACAGGGCCAGAAGCATGGCTTGTCTAAATGCCCTGGGGCCAATGGAGTTCATGTCTAAGAGGGTCCCAGTGAACCCTCTCTACACACATGAGTGCCTGTACTCTTTTCTGGGGTTCAAGCTTGATGACTGAGTTCATGGAGTTGAACTTAATCTTTTAGCACTCCAGGAATGGCAGGTACTTTCACCCTGGAAAGCGCTCTGAATATCCAGGGATGAATTACTTTATGGTGTTGGGAACACATCCCAGGTTCATCACTGGTGGTAAAAGCAGTCCCTCTGGTCCCATGTACTGCAATTCAATAACCCATTATTAACAGTTGGAGGCGGTGATCTAGCCCTTCTGATTTTTCACTTCTGAATGCAGCTAATTAGTTATGATAATTAGCAGAATTACAGCTCTCCACTCCCCACTTGGGAGTACAATAGTCACAATCTTATAACCACCTACTTTACTCTCCATCCTGGCTTCCTAAGAAACAGAGTCAAACACCTTGATTAGAATTCGAGTCCCACGGGGCATAAAAGGCAGAACAAAACAGTAATTTAGCAAGGCAGATCGTTAACATAATTTCAGTTCTTTCTTCACTGCAGCTCTGTTACAGTGCTACATCCTAGGGCCCAATCCTGCAGACTCTGTAGCAGTATTTGCAGGGTCTGACTCTAAGATGATAACCATTTACAGTGAAAATCAAATTCCAAATCCTCACTGACCCTAGGTGAGCCACAACAAGCTTCTCTCAGAGGCAAGAAAGGACAACAAAGCTTCTTAAAACTTGATTTTGATGTTTTTTCACTGCTGAGGTATGTCCTCTAAGATGAATGTTTTAATTTCACTCCCCAAAGTTATTAAACACGGTGTATGACAGTGCCAGCCCTCTCACAGTCCTCACCTCATGCCAGCTTTCATATCACGTGAAGTGGTGGATCTATAGTTCATTTTGTAGCAATCCCCACTTCCAGTGCTGTTTTCTGCTTTAAAGCTCCCTTCCCACCAAAGCAGCCACAGTACTTTACCCTAAAAATCATTTCACGTTATTATACTGAAACAGAATCTACCTGGAACAACAAACCCCTTGTGTCAGCTGGGGACTGCTTTTACCGGCACCAAGGATATTCCTCAGCTCGCAAAACCCACTCTTCCAAATCCATCGTTGTGTGTAGGCGGTGAGTGAACTTTCCAGCTCCTTAACTTTACATCCCACTGGTGTCCCACATAAAACTTTGAAAAATGATGTTGAACAGCAATGTATTCTTTGTGTCCAAAATTTCCTGTATTCTTTCCCTCTCTGAGGACATGTGAACGACAAGCAACATTTTTCGAGTCTCTGTAGTGTATTTTTTCCTGGCTCTTTTGCTCTTGCTTGATGGCAGGCTGTCCACCTCTGCTGGGACACGGTTATTTCCCCCTACAATCAATTCTAATATTGTGGAGTATTCTTATAAATTGAGATAGAAAATGGGGAACTGGAGAAAATAAACATGCATGACACAGGAAAAGACAAAAAGTCCTGCAGCTCCTGACTCCTAAAAAACTCCTGTGAACTTATACAGAGGAAGAAGGCCTGAGGAAGAACTCAAGTCCTCGTTATGCTGTCAAAGCCTTGTAAAGAAAGCGTACATTTTCTTCCTCCAAAAGGACAATCAGTGTCCTCTGCTGTATGACCTCTTCGGTGGAGGAATTAAGATCATGCCCAAACTGCAATGTGTAACACCCCAGTTTGGAAGGTCCTGAAGAGCTGAGGGACACACTGAACTCACAGAGATTATCTGGAAAGTTAATACAGCTTTTTCTGGGAATTTCTAACTGCAATCTTACCCACAGCAGGCTCCCAATGGGTGTCTTTCTGGACACAAATTATATAGGTCATCATAGATGCTCATGTGAATTTAAGGAAAAAAAATTTAGCTGAGGTGAGAGCACCCACTCCCAGCATCAGGGCAAGTGAAGGCCCTCATGATAACGTATGGTGCCTGGGGAATGGGAAATAGACTTTGATGATTCTGTGATTAAGGACAACAGGATTTGGTCAGTGTCTCCAAGTGGTTCGGATTTGCTTAGGCTGAGAAACTCGAGCTGTAATGTAAGTTTAACAATACAGTGCACGTTCCCAGAAATGCCTGTCAAGTCATAGATACTCAGCAGTGCTTGTAGGCTTCAAATAAAAATAGCTATTCCCCAGTGACACAAAGCATCTATTCCCCAGTTCTCTGAAACCCAACCACCATAAATGGTAAACAAATGACACTGCAAATGAAGCTGCAAAACTTGTTATGTTATTTAACATCGACCATTCCATATAATTAAGGCAGCACAATTACTTTAACATGCCTGTGATGTAAACAACCATGCAAATTGCATTTCTAACTACTTTGACTGTACCCACAACATAATTAGAAGTAGCAATTTATTACTCAATGTAATAATTAGAAGTAATTAACTACTAGAAGTAATTAGGAATAGTAGTTCGCTTCTTAATGCAAGAGCTACTTTTGCAGCATGTGTGTGCGCACATGTATGTGCACGCGCACAAATACTTAGCAGTGGATAATTATTTCAAAAATGCATTTATTCAGGGCTTCTGATTCTTCCTTGTATGGAAATTATCTAATGTGTGGGAAGGATTGATCATAACTCTGTACTAAGTATCTCCAGACATTACTTGTTCAAGAAGCAAGTATCCTTCAGCCAATATGTTGGGTTTTTTAGTTTCTAAGGCCAAGTAGTGGATGGAAAGCCTCCAGGAAAAAATTAGTAACAATAGGCAGATTGAAGATGATTTGCATTTTTTTAGCTGTTTACAACTCTTCATGGAATGGCAGGCACAGAAGCAGCACATTGGAATAGAACCTATAGTTCATGAACACATGATGATATTAGAAAAATTATAAAGTACCTGGCATAACTGTTCTATACTTACTAGAATTTTAGAATATTCCCTGGCCTAACTTAATGCATAAAAGGAAAATAAGAAAGCTACCCAACAGAACTAGTGAAAATGTGTTTTACTTTTTGTAGACACTCAAAAGGGAATGGGCGAACTCTTCGTATCAAGCACCCCACCACCGACCTCCAGATGTTTGCAAACCTTAGAAGCATACAACAAGGAGCGTCAATCATCTTTCCAGGAGGCAAAAGCAGGACCCACAGTTGTTTGCTAGGGAGACCAGATAAAAGACAAACACTGTGTCAAGAGCCAGAAACATTGGGCCAGTCTCAATCCAAGGAACAGTGAGACTGGGGAATGAACAGTTGTTTGTCATACCTATTATTGATTTAGTATACTGTCTCTCTGAAAATCTTTTGGTCTCGTTAAGTAATATTTTCAAAAAAAAGTGTTTTGTCTGTGGCCTGGGTTAAAAACATGCATTAAAAACCCCTCCTCTCTCTCCCACTTCCTTTGGCATAGGGATGATACCAGCCATGGACCTGGTCTGGGAAAGCTGCCAGAATCTGCAGCTATGGGCAGGCAGTGGAGACTTCCTAGGCTCTCTGCAGTCTGTTTGCAAACTAAACTACTACCACTTCATCTGAAACACCCCCATTTTCCTTCACCAAGCTGCCGGTGAATGTTTATACCCTGGTCAGAGATTCACCAGTTAGCTTCTTGCTCCAACAGGCTTCACCCAATGATCCAAATGTTTCCAAAAGCGTCCAAAGTCTCATCTGTTCACTTGTCCATTGACCCAGCTCCATTTTTCACCCAACAGATCTTCACTTCTCACCTTTTAAACACCTTTTCTAAAGCAGATTCTCCCCCTTCATTTCTCACTGGCCAAAGCTGGCTAACATAATTGAAGATACTGCCAGAAAAAGAACAAAGCCATTCTCACTGGCCGTAGTTTCCTACAGAAAATGCACCCAAGGCAGGTGATTACGATTTCTTCCCCAGAGTTTCATAGCTTTGAAACCATGCAATATCTGTAAATTATGTTCAAAGCTATACAACCTGAAGGTGCCATAAAATGGTGAGGAAGTGTTTAACTGCAGGAATGCAGATGCTTAGAGTACCATAGCTTTAAACAAAAGGGATCCCGGAGAGGAGAACTCACAGTCATTCTTGCTGTTAAAATCACTTTCCTCCTCATCTCTTTTGGATGCAGCATTTTTCCCAACAGTTAATTCCTAGATTTTCACCCCCAGTGCAACTTTTTTAACATGACTTGGCATTCATTCCACCACATCAATTAGTCCAGCTCAGTAAGCTGTGAAGGTAGGGAACAAGCCACCAGGTAAATTATAACTGTGAAAAGCAAAAGGGAAATCCACCAAATTAAAAAGAAAAGCAAAACCAAATCACCTTTACATTTAAAATACAAATTAAAATTACTATAGCAGAACTGGAAGTCCATTTCCTGATTGCCAAGTCTTCGGCTTCAGTCCGATGTTTGGGCATTTGTGATAAAACAATAATCTTGCCTGGAATTCCTGAGAGAAGAAAGAAAAGCAGTTAGAACAGACTTCTTTACCCATACTCCTTTTCTTGTTTAACTATAACCGTGGTCATTATTGCTGAGGAATGGTGCAGCACAAGAAAAGAGACTCCAGTGTTGTCCACTGATTTTGTCATTATCATTATTCTTGATTTCATTTTAGTTATTGTACTTTCACTGTAGTTACTGGTAACTGGAGAAAATTGACAGCTCTCCCAAAGACGTCCTGGATCAGGGAACTTCCCCAGTCAGAGAAAGAACATGATATTCACTGAAAGGTGCCTGGAGGAGCAAGAGCCTGGTAATTTCCAGGTCTCGGGCTACATCTGATCTAGTGAGGGGAATGGATCAGCAGTCAACCATTGTCCCCACCTGCACACCTAAATAGGAATCCAAAATTTCAACAGTGGCTTCAGTTTATGTCAGTGAAGCTGTGAGTACCACAGACAGGAGTTTTCTTTATTATATTCTGGAATAGTGCGGTCAAGGAAAGACAGACTTTGGCCAAAGGCTCCAGTCAGCATGAGCGGTGAAATTGTCTCTTTATGCAGTAAGGATGACACACAACAGAACTACAACCTCTCTAAACCCCATATCGTTCACCCCACTTATTATCTTAGCGGCAAAGTGTAAGAAAGTGCAGAGGACTACTTGAGACTAACTGGTGCTGTTGAAACAAAGAACAAGCAGCATTTTTGTGTGAAAGGGCTTCCAAGCACTCAAGACACTGATTCCCACAGCAAGTCAGAAAGAGCTGGGCAAATCTCACTTGTGCAGTTGAATACTCTCTTACGGTGCACGGGTCTTGCACTAACGCCCTGAATCCAGGTGCACTGCATGCTAACACAACAGGGAAAATTATTTTATGATCTCTACTGGGTAAATAAGGAAACAACTGCTTGTAAAACCAGAATAGTTTCTCTCTTCACTCTCCACCTTTACTTGAGTTTTCATTTTATCAGCTAGATGGAGTTAAACAACTTTCTAACACATTTTTTTCCCATATTTTATTTTGCTTCACTTATATTTTCTTTTGGAATCCTTGCCTGCATACAACTGAGAAAATTATTTTTTAAAATAATGTATACTCTGCCCACACATGCATAAAGAATATACCAGGTAAAGCAAGTGAATGCAAGTTATTTTATTTCAAAAACATATTCAAGATGTATTAAAACCTACAAAATTTTTTTGGTGTATAGCAAAAATCTAATACAGTCTTTGATTTATTGAAATCAGGTTTTGTGTTTTGGAATAGCGCACAAAGAAAGGCTCCTCCTCACAGTTCAAGCCAGCATAAATGTTCTCAGATAAGGTGGTGACATACCTCAAGGCACATTCCCCAAATGATGTGGGAGCAGATGTCCCTGCCATGGTGGAGGCGTCAATCCAGAGTGAGTTTCAGGTGGTGGACACAGCCCTGGCAGTCCCCAGCTGCAGGTTGTGCCTGGTGCCTCTCCCTGAGGCTGGGAAAGGTGGTCTTCTTTCCTGGGGAGCTGAGCTGCCACGTGCAGGAGTTATGGGAAGGAGTTAGCATCAGAAATGATGAGAGAGGTAGACAGGATCTTCTCAGAGACCTTGTGGCTTCAAGAGCCCCAAATCCCAACTCCAGTGGAGACCCAGGCAGAGTCTGTACCTAGCAGGACAGTAAGTGCAAATTCTAAGGTGGATGAGGGCTGAAAGTCAGTGACTTCTTGCACTGAGAGGAAGGCTACTGCTCCACCACCTGAAGGGTTGCAACTATGGAATAAGTTCATATCCCTCAAAGCTGGGGAGGAATCAGGTGTGTTTGTTTTCAAGTGAAGCATCTGGGACAACTGACCCAGAGCTGCACAGGAGCACCAGGAGGAAGTGGTGAGCAATATTGTGGGTAAATCCCTGTCCTTGGGGACAGAAGACCCATCTGCTGGTCTGACCTGTTATCTGGAGAAATTTGCTGCTTGCCAAGTCCTGGATTTGAGATGTTGTGGAGACAGTGCCAAAGTTTGTCCACCCCTTTGACTATTATCCCCTGTTCTTCCACAAAGACACCAATGATAGTCTAACATGACTAGAGAGCTGTGGGGATGATAGTCAGAGGTATGGGGGTCCTGGTGGTGTTCTCCTTGATCCTGCCAGTGAGGGTAAATGGTGGGCGGAGAAGGTACTGATACTGCATGTCAACAATTGGTTGCATATCTGGACCATCATCTGCATGGAAGAGATAAGATCCACCTCACTAAGAGGGGCATAGGTCTCTCTGTCAGCAGGAGGGCTGACCTGGCAAGAACAGCTTTAAGTTAGGAATAACGAGGGAAAGAGAGAGTTTTCAGCAGCCCTACGAGGAAGTGATGGAAAGGGTTGGAACGGGTTTCCCAGAGAGGTGGGGGAGTCTCCCTCCTTGGAGGTATTCAAAAGCCATCTGGACATAGCCATGGGCAACCCGCTCTGTGTGGTCCTGCTTGAGCAGGAGGGATTAGATCAGATGACCACCAGAGGCCCATTCCAACCTCAACCATTCTGTGATTTTGTGAGTCATAATATAATCAGAGTTTTGAAAGCTCTGTGTACTACTTTCACTGTATGAATACAAAATCCTATTTGGAGAGAGTTATTTCTCTTTAATGAATAACAAAGAGTACTTAATCATATGGTTTCCCTGTAACCTAAATAAGAAATCCTTCAGACCTACTCAACTTTCATTTAGCAAACACTCTTATATTCTGCTCCTGCTCACATTAAAATCAGAGGCAAGACTACTATCCGCTTCAGACATGACCCTTCATATAAGTCAAGTAGACCAACAGGCTCAATGTCCAAATCACACCAGCACAAGTGAAAAGTAAATGAACGAAGATGAACACCATGGTTTAATGATAAAGCAACGCTGGGAGGAGAAGGAGGCACACTGTGTTTAGCCAGCTTTCCTATAGCATGGAGGATTTAGAAACCTGCTGATCAAATTTAACCATGCTTGGGTAAGTAGTGAACATCTCTCTGGTAACTATGTTCCTACACGGTTTATAAAACAAAGCAGCTGAAGAGAAAACGGTGGGATATTCACAGATTTGCCTCAACAACTCTTAAGCCCCTCAGCTAATTTCTGTGATCAAATGCAATCAGCTGTGCATCCGCAATAAAACAGTCCTAGAAACAATGGTCATAAGGGATGAGATTAAAAAAAAATGCAGACAGATGCAAAGACTACAAACAAATGTTAGTGTGAGTCAGTTACCAAGTCACTCATCTGAGTGATACAAATCTGTTCCAAAATCAGGCTTCATTAGTCTACTGCTCACAAATTACTTGCTTACAGATTTTTATTTTTGTCTTATTGTAAACAAGATCATGAGTTTAATTAGATAGGATATTTACATTCATGTTTTATCTGAGTGATTGCAATGGGCCCTGTGCTTTTACTAATCATAAAGCATTTTATTACTGCAACTTTTAGTAATGCAATATGGAGCAATCATACTTACTGGGTGAGAAACAATTGAATGACCATTAATAGAAACCTGTCATCATAAAGGACTGCTCTTGCTTTTGCAGACACTCAGTTCTGCAAGGACCTAGGCATGGACTTCCATGGGGCTTGCACAAACCTGAATAGACATATCAAAGTGTGAGTCTGTATGAACATTTTAATTTGAATCAGAAGCTAATTCATGTACTGAATCTCCAGATCAGTCCCATTTCTTTGCTTTCACTCCAGTGTAGAGTTGTTACAGAGCATGTAAACTGTGTTCCTGGTGAAACTAAAGTGGAAGTTGTGCTTTACAAGTGCACCCAATGCACTCCAACCTCCTGTGGACATTCAGTCCACGGAAACAGGCTGGAGCTGGTCCAAAATAGCCTCTGCACTCTGAAGATCATATAGGGTGAACAGCAGATCTTTAGCATCCAGGGTTTCATTCTACAGATCTGTTCCTATTGCACCATGCTGCTTGCTAATGTAAGTTTAAATTCTGTGACTGCAAGACTGAGACCTAAAATAAAACTTATCTCCGCAAATAGGGCATGAAAAAGAATATTTACCATGTATGTGCTATTAGATGTATATAAATGGGATGTGATTTGTGCATACAGCAAGCGTTCTGGCTTTCCCTCTAGAAACGAGTTTTACACTTGCTGCTTACACATAAGAACACTCATTATTCAAAAGTTTTGATTTTGGAAAGTGCTCTCTCTTTGTCACACACACCCACAAACACATGCATGTTTGCATAAACACTTTCAAATATTTATGTAGAGTGACATTTAAAGAGTCATTATTGTTGTTGGCTAGATCTTCTATTTCAGTTTTTAAATAGCTCCCTACACCATATACACCACGTTTATGTAATTGCTTTTCTAATAATACAATTGGTTTCTTTTCTCCTTCAAAAATGAGCAAATAGAACTCTTTTTTTTTCTTCTTTTGTTAATGCCAAGTTAAGATTAAAACAGTAATGGCAGCATCACCATTCTGTAACACAATTTAGCTACATGCAAGAGAAACTCCTTCCTAATGAGGATTTTTTTCTGCCCCTTCCAGCACAGAATCATTTTGTTACCAATCCACCAAGACCACTATTTTGATATTAACAAGCCTAAAACCTGTTATCTGGCTAGAAAACAAAGAGGACACCAAACCCTGTACAGATTCTATAACCTCAGAAATTTTTTGCATTTCACAATTTGAGTATCTCATCTCAGAATCTGGAAGGAACGGCACCTGAAGTATTTTCAGGGAAATCTTGATAAAAAGTGCCCTCATTGTCACCCTGTTCAAACTAATTGGCATAGTGGGCTGTGTGAGTGTTTTACTCCTACTTGTACCTACTGCTGGGACCTCATTAAACTCTAGTTAAAGGTGGCTTCTGGAAGGGAAAAAAACAGTAAAATTTTAAAGCATCATGGTTTTCAGTTCTGTTCCCGTTAGAAACATTGGGTACAGCACACACAATTGTTCTGTGATGGTTGTCATGTCATTGTAGCTACTCTGAAGTCACCAGTGTCAAGTCCTGAATCAACCGCACCACCTTTGGCAGGATCTCAGGGCCTGCAGGAGGTTGCAGCCCACCACCACCCCTTTCCCCACCACCCAGTACAGCCTTATGACCCCAGCACATACCAGGAGACAGGCAGTGCAGCACCTCTGCCACCTCCATGTCATGATAGGAGCTATCAAATGTCCTGGGCACGGTGGCATCGGTCTCTGAGCCACGTGGGCACAGCCACAACACACAAGCTGCATATGCAGAGAGAGAGGTAAAGGGACAAGCCTTCACCCAGCCCTCCTCTTCCTTCCTCCATGCCCTCCATAAACTCAGAACTGATAGTTATTTTATAGAAGAAAGGGGGTGCAGAGTTGCTATTGCACGTTTTGTTGAAATGTTGCTGTTTTTTTAAATGAAAATGTAACATTTCTAGCAAATTGTTTTCATTTATATTGTCCAGGTTTGTATCAAAAACATTTTTTTTGTTGAAAGCCAAAATGCCCAGTTCCATGTTCTACAACAACAATATAAGCAGGGAAAAGTCTACTTTTTGTCTCAGTGATGTTGGATTTAGCTGGAAAAAACCTGCGGCAATTTTGAAAGCAGCGTTAAGCATATGCACGTAGTCTTAAACTGGCAGAGTTTCTGGCTAACTCCAGTGGGATTTTCCATTAAAGGGAGAATCCAGCCTATCTGCAGGCATTTGCAGCAGATGAGGGAAATATTCAGTCAAAAAGCAAATCAAACGTCAAGGGAGTCACTAGAGCTAGAGACATCCCTAACGCTTCACTTCACTAACGCTTCTCAGAAATCACTGATCTTGTACCTAACAGGATCTTAACCACAGGAGCCAGATAAGCTCAATATTATCATGTCAATTTGTACATTAGTTAAGGATTAAGTGAGGTCTCAAGTTCTACGGAAGTTTTCCCCATTCAGCCCCTGGAAGCTTTGTACAGCTGACTGGCTTCTCCACCAGCTCTGACCACTACAGCAAACTTTAGGATTACTTGGCAGAGACCTGTTTGAAGCTACAGCAGGAGCAAGTACCACACCTTTGGGAGAAATCATTTATGCTGTTGGAAGCCTCGTTTCTTTTGTTATCCTTTAGAAAAATTGAGAGAGCACAAATCTCCAGTACCTCCAGCCCTGGATCATTATTTTCTTGCAACCCATGATGTTTTAACGGTACTTAGTTCTGTCCCTTCACAGGAAGGGCCATGCAGGGATTACTTGCAATCTAAAAAATATTAGCAACACATAAATTACACACCTGGTGCCCTATGAGAAGCAGTCTGAGGAGGAAAACCTAGCAACCAAGATTTCTTCTGCACGCGCATCACCTGCCTGTGCGCTGCTTTTTATTCTTTTTATTAAGCAGGAGTGCCATTTAACAAGCTTGACTAGCAGAAAGAGCTGGAAGTTACCCATCAGTCAATGTCAAATCAATGTCCATCAGTCAATGTATTGGCTGGCACCTTCATGTTGACTGTGAAATGAGTAGATGCAAAATTGAGAGGCCTTGACTGGTTATTAAGGACAAGTGGAAGACAGGGGGTGTTAACAGTGTATCCTGGACATAGCCCAAGTTAAGTAAGTATAAGCTACCTGGCAAATTCTCTCATGAAGTTTTAATTGCTCACAGGACTTTTTGTTCTTGCTTTTCTACTCTCTGTTATTCTGCTGTGTACAATTCAGCAGCAGCTGAGCTTCATACCAGCAGCATCAGTGTTTCAGAGAAGAATAAGAAAGGGCATGTTGCGCCAGCCAAAGCTAAGATTTCCAGTAATCACTTTCTTGAAGAAAATGCAGTAGCTCTCACCCATCTTGACTTCTGTAAAGGACTGCCTATTAAATTTGTGAAGACAGATTCTAGCACAAGACCCCACCCTTACAGACAAGGACCTAGCAAAAGTAGAAACCATTGCAGTGAAAAGGAGAGCTACGATGCTGGAGGAAGGCATCCCACAAAAGCGGAGTTCTTCAGGAATGGATCCATGCCACCAATTACAAAGGATGAAAAAAGGAGACATTGACAACACAAAGATGGAGGACACTGTCAGCAAGACCATACAAGGTAGAAAAATAATGCACAGGAAGATGAATTAGCAACGAGTTATAAGCTGTTGTAAAAGCAGGTGCCGCCGAAGAAGTCACAGTGGCCACAAAAAAACCAAAAGCAGTCATAGGATGCATTAGCTGAAGTACTTCCAATGGAGATTGGCAAATATTAACAGCATTGTACGAGGCATTAGAAAGATCTTGTTTGGAGTAATATGTACTGTACTGGTAATCCAGTCTCAGGTCAATTAATTCAGACTGAAGCAGTGCAGGATGACGAGGGGAATGTGAAAACTGTCTTATGAGAGAAGCCCGAGAAAGATTGGTTTGTTTAACTTCCCAGATGAAAGCCGAGATGGATAGCATTGCTTTCTACAGACATACCCAGGAAATAAGCGCCAGAAGAGCAATTTAAACCATAGGGAAAAGATGGCGGCAGAACAAAGGGGTATAAACAGGTCATGAATAAATTTAAGCTATAAATACGAAGTCTTCTAACAAAGGGAAACTAGAGATTCTGGAACAGTCTTGCCGCGGGAGTAACAGCAGTAAAACATTAATTGATTTTTAAAATAGAAGGATATTTTTCTAACAAGGGAAGATATGTCATGGCTGCCCACAATAACAGAGGTCAGTGGTCAGAAACTCCTGCACTCCCTTCCTGTCCTGTGTTCTCATGAATCCCCAGTAGTAATATCTATGTAATTTGTACTGTGGCTGGGGACCCATCAAAAGCCTATGTTCTCCAGGCTGTGTAAACTGCTGATGAAAAATAGGAAGCCATAGTGGCTCTTCTGTGACTTCCCATTTCCCTGATGCTGGTGCTAAGATCCAAAAATGTTTTTTCCTTCAAAATTCATACTTCACACAAAAATTGTGTCCGGGAAAAATTAATAGAATCACATGATCATAAAATAATTCAGGCTGAAAGGGAACCTAAAATAAAACCTGATGAATCTCTACATTCACATTAATACATAAGACACGAGGAGAAACAAAGGACTAAAAACATCCCGTGTCCAGCCGGTGCTGACTACTCCTTGCTGCTTCACTTCTGTTCGTTTGGGTTCAGCAGCTTCTTCTGATTTAAATATTTCAGCTGTTCCTTTTCTGTTGCCTGTTACAGTTACAAAAACACTGCAAGCCTTGAAGCACGGTGCGAAGCACGGTGCGAAACACCAGAGCTAGTTTACGGGGACAGCAACTGGCAACTTGGAATCCAGAAGTGAGACCAGCTCAAGCTGTTCCTGTTCGCCCCTCTCCGAAGGCTACAGCTGCTGCTGCCAGGGAAAGCGGGGCTTTGGTGAACGTTACAGCTGCAGCGCAGATATTGCCATCTGCACAGCCACAGGTGGCTGCACAATTATACAGCGTTATCCGGAGCCATCTACCCACCACTTCCTTCCCTAATGTGCATCTGTTCACTGCTACAATTAACTAGAAACAAATCTGTTTCTTTGCTAAATACGTCAGTTTACTTGCACCCATCCCATCATGGAAATACCTTAGGATATTACTGATGGATATATAAGCCTCACAAATCCTGAATTACAGACCAGTATTCAGCAACATCCTTGCTTCTAAAGGTTGAAATCTAGGAAGGATTAATGTTAATGATCCTTATTAGCAGTGATTTGCAATGGAACAAAAAAAAAAAAAAAAAAACCATAAAAAAAGCCAAAATATTTAGCCAACATGCAAAATGACCCTCAGCAGGGCTGTTCTATCCTGAAGTTCAATGCAGTCATTTTCACTAGTTGTTTTCGAGTTTCCTAAGACGTTAGACACAGGAGACAAGGAAAAGACATATAACCCAAGTCACTCTGTAGCAGCAAAATTTTCTGCCTTCCAAACATTCCTGACATCTGACCCCACTTCAGATTATAAGAAGAACAGATGAAAGCCAGAGAGTGAAAACAAACCTTTCTGTTTATCCTGCTTTTTTCTGCTCAGTCTCCTTCAAAGCATAAAAAATGAAATTAACATACAGGATGCTAGAGTCATGAGAAATCACAAATTGTCTCGGCATGGCATTGTATTTGAAGGAATAGAATTGATTATCAGGATTAAAGCACCAGTGCTCTCAAGTAAGTCGTGTTCTGCATTCAGTGATTTAGTATGAGCTGTGCTTTCAGACAAGATAAATGAAAAAAGTAGTGCAATATAGTCATGTAACAGAGGATGCTACAGACTGGCTGGAGGCTGCAGAGCTACAGGAGCATTGTGTGGGAAAGGACATGGTATTGTATTAATTTAGTTGTAGGAAATATCAAGATAACTGAAATGTTACTCACTTCAGTGAGGTTCTGGCAAAAACACTCAAAAAACCCACAGACCAGTGGTGAGTATATCAATGTGGAGGTTCAGAAAACTAAGTGGGATTCCATCCATCATTCTCCCCTGCCAGCTCCTAAGTGCCCTTGGTCTTGTTCTCCTCTCTGTAGCTGCATTAACTGTACCTCTTATCAGTCACATCTCGTGGACACAGACGGAGGAGTGAATGGGGCATCAGGCTCAGCCATGACCTTTTCCTCTGCCTTTTCAACGGGGCATGTCAGCTTCTCCTCTCCCTCAGGACCCACACCTGAGGGTTATGCAATTGTACTTCCACAGAGGGGAAGCTTGTAAGAATATACACAAGAACACATAAGCATGCAAAAACCTGAAAGAGGCAGATGGGTACAAGGTAAGAACCCACCAAGCTCCATTTCCTTGGTCTGCAATGTCAAGAAGTGGATTTCCTCTCAAAGGTGGGGAGGAAGTTAGGAAGCTCTCAGCACCAGGCTGTGCTTTTGCAACACGTCCCTCAAACTGTGCAAAGCCACCCAAGGAGTTCTGAGAAGAAGGCTGAGATCTCTATTGCTGCAGAAAAGGAAAGACTTTGCATATGAGCTCTCTCTGCATGTGGGTCTCATAAGCATGATCAAACACCTCCTTTGATACAGGAGGACCAAATGCCTGAAGACATTTGTTGTTGTTTTTTAATATAGGATCATAGAATCGTCTAGGTTGGAAGGGAACTTTAAGATCATCTAGTCCAACCATCAACCTAACTCTGATAAAAAAAAAAAAAAAAAAAAAGAAAACCATACGAAAAAAAAAACCAAACCCCAAAATAAACTGTTTAAACTGTTGCTCAAAATACTTGTTTACTGCATAGTTAAGTTGTAATCAAATGAACACTGCTAGAAAGAGAAAGGCAACTTTAAAGATAATGTGTTCAAATATTTACCATTACATTAGATAAAGCTCCCACCAATGAAATACTCTTCTGCTTCATTTACAGTCCTCGGTAGTCTACAGTATAACCGTGGCATCCAACTGTGTTCAGAATCTTTTATGAGACCTCAGAGGTGAAAACTCAGATAATAAAGCAAAGATCCCACCTTGTACTCAGCTGCTAAAACAAAGTCTAAACACAAAGCTGTTACTAGCAGTGAAAAAAATTCTTCCAGGGTCTGGGACAAATTGGAAGACAGTAGTGTCTTTCATGGTGTGTTATTTAACTATGAAACTTCTGCAGATCTCTCCTTCCTCTGCCCCATAAAAGCCACATCGTCTTCATCCGTGAGCCTGCAGATGAGAAGTGACAAAGGTGAAGGAGGAGGCAAAGCTGCAGTTAGCATCTGCCAGCATGAAACCATCCCTCGCAAACTGGAAATGCAGAAACCATGGGAGGTGAGTACTCCCAAAGGAGGAGGTGGTGCATGTCTTTTCTTTTCTCCTCTTAGAAGCAGCATGCAGTATGGCGTGAACTACATCAGAAACAAGACTTCTCACCATTACAGCTTCTTCCAGGGCAATTAGTAGCCCTGGGAGTGTCATTCGGCAAGCAGCATGAAAGCCAGAAATATGAGAACAACATAGTCCCAACCTCAAAAACATGCTGTGCTTATCGCAGCAATGTGCTCCCCTGAAAAGCACTGTCCGCCCGCATTTACTGGTTAGCCCTGGTCCGTCCAAGGGGACTTAAATAGAGGGTCCCTGTATGGAGAGCTCCCAAGTCAATACCTGAACTGATCAGACTGATGAACCAACAAAAAGCTTAAATAACAGAGCAGGAATCCATTCTCAGTTTTCCCACAACGATGGGAGACAAATAGCAACAACAAAATAATATATTCTGGGAAAAGAACCAGACAGAGCAGGACTTGGCAAAAGATCTAAATAATGCGTATACTGACTGAGAGAATTTATCTTTATTCCTGATAGAGAGGGAAGGGAAGAAAACAAGGCCGGGTGTGTGCACTGCCGCGCAGAACGAGCTGATCGAGCAATACAGGACAGACCCACGTCTTCTGCAGTGTCTGCTGAAGGTTACATGGACACACACTGAGTTTGGACAACAGGCATCTCTTTACCTGAAACAAGTTTGTAAACTGCTTGACACTTGCTGCAATCTACTGCATTTCAAGGGAGACATTTTAATTCCTTTTTCCCTGTAGCTTTTCACTAATAACTCTGTTGTCCATGTTGGGAAGGAAGCAAGGGATTCAGCCAAAGAATTGAGGAATAATTACATTTTTTGCACAGAAAAGAACAGAAGCAGAGGATGCAGAGATTAACAATCTCCTCAGAAATCCTGGGAAAAAATGAACAGCCTGGCCCTGGTACAGAGACAGAGACACTCTGCAAACCCTGTTCTCTGCCTAGAAAAATGGATGAACACCAGGAGCAAGGAGTGCTCAACACCTTGCAAGAAGAGAGAGCCACCTCCCTCTATCACTGCTCAGATGCCTGAAAACAAAAAAGCATATAGCAATTTCTTCTTTTTGCCCTGACACTTTCCTGAAATTTCTTTATTTTACAGGTGCAGCTGTCCCAACTGAGCTCAATTCTGCACCGAAGCTGGAATTGCAGTTTGAACAAGGGCAGGGAAAGAAAAGAGTTGGGAGCTTTCATGATGCTTATCATGAACATCAGATTGGATTTCCTTGGAGCAAGCTCCACCACATATAAGATGTTTCTTTTCATAGTTTTCTCCAGCACACACTGTCACTTGAGTGACAAAGACAACATACGGTGTATCACCCCATACCATTCTGCTGGTGGCAAACTTACCCTGGAATTTCATTCTGAACGCTAAAATAGTGGCTTTTCTCTGGAGTCTGAGTGATTCCCTGTTTCACACCCTGTGCCTCCTCCTTCTGCTGATGTTTGCCTGAACTACGAAAACACATACAGTGATACCATGTGTACAAAGTAATTCCTCTGGCAGTTTACTAGCAGCCAGTCTATGACTATTCAGCTACGCATTGCCTTTGCTTAAATCTTACAACTTCCAGTGTCTTAGAGCCTGCTGGGATCCACCTTCCTGGGTGAAATTACTCTCTGGCAATCAATAAAGCTTACAGGGTGCTGGGCCTCCAGGATAGGGGAGATGAGCCCACCAGATGTCTTTGCTCATTTGGGGCTGGCTGTGATCAGACCCCATGTGATGTGGCCCAGACCACTGAGCAAGTGATACAACCAGCAGAGGGTAAAACAAGTCTGCCCACGTGCTGATTGTGGCCATTTGAAGTCCTTCCCATGGGCCACCTGGGGATTCCTTTAAAACTGGGTATGAGATGCTGTCTGATCAGGATCCCCAGCATCACATGAGAAGTTGTAAAATAAATTGCTGAGCCAAAGAGAACATGTCTCTTCCTTACTGTTTCCTAGGGCGGTTCCTCTTCCTAACCCCTCAAAAAAACCTTGTCTTTCATGCATCAGCAACTTTTACCAACACCACAGCTGTTGGACCTGCTGTTTGGTTTAAACTGGGCATCAGAAGCAGACTGGGTTGACAGTGTCATCTCAGTGCCTCCTGTTTTCCAGGCCATTTTGCCAAGGGTGGGCCATGCCAGCACCCCACACCATGGCACCGGTCTAAGTGAGTGAACCCAGCCAGAACCAGCTCTGGCTCATGCTTGCTCCTGAAGGACTGCAAAATATCTCCTCATCTGCAAAGTGACAAAACATGAGTTTGCGCAGATGCTCAGTCTGAGCCCTGAAATTTCTAAGTAAATGCTTTTCTTGTCTGCAATATTCCTTCAGAAGCAGTACAAATAAATGTCCAAGGATGATTCAAACTCCATCCTCTCCTCAGGTTCCTCTTAACACTTGTCCTGAACTGGATTTTATGTGTTATACATAATTGGGGAAGGGGAAAAAAAAAAAAAAAAGAAAGCAAGCTATCAAGCAGAAAAATCTTTTTGGGACCAAATTCTGCTTTGATTTTTTTGTCTGAGTGAAGACATTCACTTCTATGAAACACTGACAACATTCAGTTTTCACCAGCTCATCAGCAGATTTAAATACTCATAAACTAAAGACTTTGAAAAACAATGCTACTTACCAATGTGTTAATGAAGGGTGTCTCACATTAACACAGAGCTCTGGTTTGTGTTTAAATTGTTAACCAAGTGTGAACTGAAAGTGACTGCAATGAAGCTGCATCACAGCCATGAGGCTTAGGTAATCCATCCTGTGTTCCTCAGCAGAAGACTGACCAAGTGGAGGCTTAGCGGCTGCCACAAAAGATGGGCTTGAAACAGGTATGAGTGGCTGACAAGCCATGGCCTGTGAAATGCAAGGGGTCATGCGAGATAATCAGAAAGGACTCTAGCATGGAAATGTATTAATTTGTGATAACATTGCTCTTAGATTGGCCACAAGCCCCATCAGGTCATAGGATATGCTGGGTAAACTTGACAAGTAATCAGAATATATGATTACTGGATAAGATTCACTGTTGTTAGAAATTAACCAAATATGTTCATACACAGTAATTGAAGACTTGGCTTTATGACACTAGATAATTAAAGCATTATTCATATATCCTTTATGGCCAGTTTATTAAAGTTTATTTTTCAAATGCTTCAAGCTATTAAATATGATGAGGAATTAATAATAAAAAAAGAGGTAAAGCAGTAAGAGAACTCTACTGAGCCAAGTCTCATATACGTAATTGATGTTCATTTCATTGCCAGGGGCCAAACGTTGCTTGTTTCACTGACATGAATAGCCCCATTGATTATAGTGCAAGTACATCAATAAAGTAGGGCCAAGCCTCCAACGAGATCATTATGTGGTATCCCAAGCTTGAACAATACTGTACTAATTTTAATGGAAGATAAATTCTCAGGGAATGAAAAATATTAATATGACCCTGTTACTTTATAGAACTAAAAAATTAAACATGGTCCATTGTTTTGAGTGTGGCAACATTAAAGCAACAGCCATTACTAGAAAACTTTACAAAAATTTCTTAAGGCGTTTTTTAAAACCACTTGAAACATAAAGCATTCACTGATAATTCTCATTTTTCTTTGGCTGAAGAGAAGCCTTGTAAAGTAAGACCACTCCTGAAAGCTTTTAAATTATACTAAAGATGGTAACCAGAGTCCTTTTTTGGAGCGAAGAGTAAAGGTCTGGAGTTGTTGCTCTTGTTACAGTCTGATCCAGTTTCCTTGAAGATAAAACAAGATAAACTACATAAAAGCAGATTAAAAAAAAAAAAAAAAAAGAAAAGATGAATGCTGTGTCTACCTCAGATAATGGCTCTTTCTTGTAGCTCACTTTTTTTCAGTAAGTTTGAGCAGAGTACAGAGAGTTTTACAGGCCAATCTAAGACTTGGCAGAATTGTTGCAGTATCAAACTCGATAAAGTGTTGCTTGTCCGTACTCAGAGTGATGGTCCTCACTGGCAGGTTGAGGATTAAAAACAAAAATAGAGGGAATAAGCAGAGGAGATGAAAAAACACATGAGCAAGAGGGTAACAAGTGGAAATTCAAATCCTGTATTCTGGATGATATATGTTAACAGGAGTTTAAAGTCTGTGAACACGACATATAAGGCTCAGAGCGTCCTGTGAATAGCAAGGCTGTGTAATCCCCAACCATCAGGCAGAAATTTCCCAAGGGAACATATTAACTCTGTACTGAAAAGGAGAACTGAAATCAAATCAACTGTCCAGTGTCACACCACAGAGGCATCCTTCTTCTCTAAATTAAGTGAAGAGTATGAGATTATGAGTTATTCCATCCATCTGTAACTTGCAATAGCCTGTATTTCAAACCATGTGTCCCAGATCAGTGGAAAGCTAGCCTGAAGGACAATCCATGTATCTTATGGAACCATTCTAAAAAATGTAATAATTACCTTTTCCTAAGGGTATTCTCTGAAGGTGTAAATAGCAGTGACTGAAAGAAACTGTAAAGTGTTCATACTTGCAAGCACCTTCCAGAAATATCATAGGCTGTTTTTATGGCTGATTAAGAAAAAATTCTTATTGTGCTCATTTCCTGGTTTTCATAGTAGAATCCAAACGCACTATTCAAAGAGGCAGTCCTCATACTTGAAGAGGGATGCAGAAAAACAGGGATCTTAGACATGTCCTGGGGGTAGGCGAACTGAGGAAAACTTAGTTTTCAGTGCTGTTTTTTTATTCCTTGACACCTAAATTATCTGACTAAAATCAACTTGGTTTCAGAAATTCTGAGGTCTGATCATTATCCCTACATTTCAGTGGTAGCTTTCCAAGATGAAGATCTGATTTAAAAAAGAAAAATCAAAGCCTAATTGTGTAGCGTCTGAACATGGTGTGGCTGTTCTCAATGTCAGGAGCAGGGCTCAGCCAGCTCCTTAATAGCCAAAGCTTTGCACTGTTAGTCAAAGATTCATATTTATGCCGAACTCCATAACCATATCCCCAGAATGCTTGGTGGTATGCTGAGTTAGAATGGAAATAGATGCTTTTCCTGCTGAGTACAGAAGTAAATCAAAAAGAAGCAATAAAATGAAAGCTTTATTGCTGTCTAGCAAAGCTATTACATATTAAGAATTTAGTATATAAAACTGTAGTCATGTTGTGCAAAATGTTTGTTATACTTTGATAAGAAGCCAGTGGTAATGGCTTTCTTGAACAATTTAATTTATTTTATACTGATTGCAAGACCAAACAAAAACACAAATTCTTGGCTTTGCATGCATAAAAGAAAACATAATGAAAAGCTGCAAAAGGCCCTGTGAGTTTGCCAGTATCTGAGCATGCACAAAGAATTCAGCAACAGCAAAGAGTCTGAGCAGAATGAGGGAAAGGATGAGTAGCTATAAGCAAGCAGCGTATGGATACCAAGAACATTGAAGCTTGGCTACACTTTATATGTGCACAGGAGCAACTCTCATCTGCAGTGCCCCTTCAAGACATTTAAGAAAGAGTTTTGCCTTGCTGATGAGTTATATTCTTTCTATCATGATAAACAACAAGCTAATGAACTTACAGCGATCAGTCTATCTGATCTCCTGACCTCTTCCAAAAGACAATAAACCACAAGTGTCAGGCAAAGAGCCCAAAGGATGCTGTCGCAGTACTTACTTTTATTACAGTGTCGCCAGACAATAACAACTAAAAGCCAAAGGAGGAAGGAATTCTTGCTTCAGACGGCTCATATCCCAAGGGCTCACTTTTACAAAAATTCATGTAAAAATTATTCATTGTTTTTTTTTAAGCACCATTGGCTTGCACAAGCAGAACCTGATGTCAGGTATTTGGGGAGTGTTTTCCACCTCAAATGTCACTCTCTCCCTCCATCAAATAACAACTTTAACACTGTCACACACACAGAGGTTTCTCTATCCAACTGCAGATGGAGTCACCAACTGTCACCTAAACCTCAGCTCTGGGATTTCTACCTTTCTATGCATATTTGAAAAAAAAAAAAAAACACTGCTGAGATTTTCTCAGTAAGTCTGGTTCACTTGTTATTTATACAGTCATAAATCAGGAGTAACAGCACAGAAGAACCAATGAACAAAGGAGGGAGTGGGATCACACCCTAATTTAACATCAGTCTATGGCGATCAGGATTCCTTCAGGACTTTCCATTTTATTTGTTATATTTATCTCTGTCATTTTGGCATCAGAAAACACAACAGTTTTTTAGAAGGGCAGAGAATAATCTGAAGTAGGGGACTTTTTTCTTCATGATTTGAAGGATATAACATTTAGAAAAGCACCCTATTCCTTAGGCTTCTAAACACAACACCCAGAGCAGTTTAGGAACATGAAACACCCTGTTGTAGATCTGTCCTTCACCCTGACAGGGCACAGCCACTCAGATCTGATGCCTAGCAGTAAATGCCCCAGGCTCCTCATGAACTCGTGGACTAAACCACCTAAGTTCTGATGTCATGATGTTTTCAGAGATTTAACTCAAGCCTATGTTCCAGACAACAGCCTTGCCTGACTCTCCCACAGGCCCAGTCTCCCAGTTACCTTCAAGGTAGACCTGCCTTTTGGAAACATGTACCACAGAAAGCCTACTCCATTTTCCCTAGTAGTTTAGAGCTCTGAACTTAGCAATGAGAGACTTGTAAACAAGTGTCTGTTACGCCCAGGTTGGAACAAAACATTGGACCCAAAGGGGTCTCTTATCACTAGTCTATTAAGCATTCCCAGGCAAGGATTTCTAAAGCTCTGCTGAAGCTATTACACTTCACCAGAAAATTATTCTCTGGGCCAGAGAGGAAGGATAAGTAAATGGCTGGAAAAGGATAATTCAAGATCATACTCCAAGGGATAATGAATTCTTTACAAGAAGCAAAATAGCTTCAGCAAGCACGATTCATCATGAAAGCTTCAGTAGCATTCCTCCACCAACAGCAGCAAGACCCAGGGTTGAGTTTCTGAGCACAGTTTCGAACCCAAGTCTTATCAGGCCTGTACAACCAAACTTATCTGCCCACCCTCCAAAGATCTTGGGTTATTTGTTCCCGGTAGCTTTAGATGTAAAGATTAATCCAATAACAGCTACTAAATCAGGCTACAGAAGACGACAGAGGAGACAAACAAAGGGGACAGCTGATCAGAACGCCTGACGGGGCCATAGCTGGGTGGTTCTGGATACCCCCTATGGGACTGTGGATGTCTTGGGGTGTTAAAGGCCAATTTGTAGCTGCAGGAGCCTTCAGGCTTTCAACAATGCAAAGCACTCAATTTAGGTACTCGAAGTGGCTTTTAAGATTATAACCCTATTTGTGATTCTAAACTGAAGAAATTTCTCCTGTGATCCTGTAGCTTTTTCACCTCCCAGGCCTTTTTCCTTTATTTTCCAACCAGAAGCAACCTGTTAGAACCAATGGACTAAACATCTGACACTACAGGCCTGTTCCAAATGAAAATCACTTTATGAATTCAGAATATGCTCATTCAGATGACTTATTGGACCATACCTAGACCTCATTTGATTGTTAAATGCTGATGAAAATCATTGCAGCACTCATTTAGAAACAGAATTTTTATAGCAGTTAAAGAGTGTTTTTAATCGCTGGACTAAATGGGTTGATCTTTTATCCAGCAGTTCAGCTACCAATTCAACAGAGGCAAGAAACAGCCTAAAGTGAGTCAATGGCTACCCTTAGCCCAACAGATGGGGACATGGCTCTGCATGTCAGAACATCCAAGCTCTGCTTCTCTCTCCTCAAGCAGAAGCTTATCCAGAAATTGTTAAATCTGTGCGCAAAACTGCCAAAGATCTTCCACTCTGCCTCCCTCTCTTTCTCTCTCCCACGGGTGTGGGATTAGCAGCATAGCTGCACAGTGACTTCTGCTTCCACCCTCCATGGAGAAAAATCTTACACAATGCTCTACCTCTGCTCCTCCCCTTCTGGGGAAGAAGTTGTATCAGCTGCATAGCCTGATATCTCCTAGCCTACACCCCAGACACTAAAAGAAAGGGCAACAGCTGCAGGTCTAATTAATTGGCTGACAACATTCCTGTTTCGCTCTGAAAAAAATGTGAACAGCAAAGCTGCTTTAAATACAACTTCAGAGCAGAAATCCTTCAAATTCACTGTAGAGACATTTCAAACACAATTCAGCAAGGCTTGGGAGGGAGACCAAATCCTAGGCATAGGCATGGACTCTTTGGGGTCAACAGGCCTTTAAGGACTCCAGGCTGCAGTGCTCACTGCACCAGGATCTATAATGACTGAGTACAGTCCATGCCTATAGGTGTTGTTCATATCCCCTTAATGAAGTGTCTGAGCTCTAAGCAGCAAGTTAGGATGCAGTAGGCAACAAAGATGCTAAGGTCTTGCTCCAAAGAAGAGACCTGAGGAAGTGTGATAATTTTTACTTTAAAATCAGCTACTTACACCTTACTGCTCTTCTAGGAATACCTGCACTTCAGGGACTGCCCCAGGCACCACTCGGAGGTGCTCTAGCACAGGCTACGGAGGGAGTTAATTTCACTGAGCTTCACTGAATTTTTTAGAGTTGGAAGGGACCATAAAGATCATCTAGTCCAACTCCCCTGCCGAAGCAGGATTGCCCAGAGCATGTCAGAGCATGTTGCTCAGGACTGCATCCAGGCGGGTCTTGAAAATCTCCAAAGAAGGGGACTCCAACCTCCCTGGGCAGCCTGTTCCAGGGCTCTGTCACCCTCACCGTAAAGAAGTTAAGCACTACTACAAGGAATTACAGTCCTTATATGCTGAGCAGAGAGACAACGCGGTGCACCTCAGAGACAACACCAGGTACAAGGTGCATCAGGTCTCGTTCTCAAGCATTCCCATGCTTCAGCCCCCACCAAAGCTGGCAGTACGTGCCTCGCACTTGCTCATGGAAGTGTTTTTTTTTTCCTAAGACCCTACCAACAATGGTGGTGCAGGTGGGCATTATTCTGCTACAAGCCATCATGTATGATCACTTGCCCAGCTAGCAGGAGACCGGGGCTTATTTCCTGGTTGCTGTGCCTCTTCTGAAGAAGCTCTTATTTGCATGGCAGATACAAAAATGATTCATTAGGCCACTCAGAGAGAGCAACCGACAACATGTGTTTAGCGCAGCCAGAGCTGTTACTTTCTGGAGTGAACCTGGCTTCAGATCCTCGCTGTGAGGACAGTATATTAAATGATCTCTGGATAAAATATAAGAACAGCCTCCATCCCTCTGTAGCAGAGACCGGAATCAAGAAATCCCCATTCCTGTTAATCACCTCCAACCATTTAAATTCTTGTTGTCCTAGTTCTTGTACCTTGGCCTTGGCCAGATTCATCTTCTGGGCACCTCAATCAGTTCCCTGTAACTGTGTTGCTTAGGTACCGTCCTCACTCCTGGAAAATGTGGATTTGAATTCCCTCAGGGAGTTACCCAGCAGATAAAAGAGTGCTCTGACTTCTCTGCTAACAAACAAAAGCAGGAGTGGTGCTAATCCCACTATATGTCCCTCTGTGTTCTGTGAGGGGCCATTTCTGAGAACGTACTTTCTGACTGAAGTCCTCCAGCTAATGCTGAGAAATAAGAAAACAGTTTATGGCCTCCCATGGGACTAAGATGGGAGATAAGCAATGAATTCTTCAGTTCTGACAAGACCAAGACATTCCTGGACAAGATCTATCTAACTTTTAGATGGATGTTTGGATGGATGGATGGATGGATAGGTAGATAGATAGATCTATCAATTGATCAACTGATCAATCAATCATAAGGATGGAGTCTATCAAGTTAGGCAGCAGCTGGAATTTTGAGGAAGACCTTTTCAGATGAAGGTCCTCCAGCCCCATCCCACTCCATGGCATTGGGGTAGCTTGGTTGTCTAGTATGACAGCAGGAATTTGGGAGAGTAAAAAAAGGTAAACAAGGAATATACTAGTCATACTCCAAACAAGTTGCCTGATGACTGGACAAACCTTCCTCCTCTGAGGCAGATCCAAACCCATAATCTTCTGTTCTCTATTTTCCATGCATAAACAGAAGATGTTGGAGGGAGGAGCAACCTTCAGAGGGGTAGAATTTTTTTGGTGTTACTATAGTCCTGGTAATAAATAACTCAGTGGCCACTGTGTTGACAAACTGCAGCTCCCCAGGCATTCTTGGAACTGTTACGGTGACAAATCTGGTAGAGTGTTCAATCCACTTCAAATAACAAAAAAAAAGCATTTATTTTGCCCCGGTTCATTCTGTCATCAGAGGACAATAACAAATGCTACAGTCCATAGTCTGCCTTCAGGCTAAACAGCAAAAAAAGCAGCTATCCTTGTTTTAAAGACAATGATTTGCTGTTCTAATTCTTTATTTTATCTTCTTCTCTTTATTAATCTATAGCAAAGTAGGGTCCATCTCCTCTGCCTTCTGTATCTATGCAGAAAAAGAGAGCGAGTTGAAGAGGCAATGCATCTCACCTTGTTCCTCAAAACCAAAACAGCTTTCATTTCTTCCTAAAACAAAGTAGGGGCTACATCTTCCCGTTAGGGCACTATCACTGCTGTTGTGCTTTTTTTCAAAGTCACATTGTCCACCTCTTCAGAGAAAACTTCCAGACCCCTCTCTGCTCTCCCTCTTTCTAACTTCAAGCTACAAGGAACTAGCTGAGTTTAAGAACAACGGCTGGTTAATTTTTTGCCTGTGGCCCCTAGCAGTTCATGTGAAGTTGAGTTCCCACTGTTAAAAGAGCCTTAATTGCCAGCCTACATTGGCAGTCTCATTGTGGTCCCACCACAGCAGGTCCTGGAATAATTACTACAGACCTTCACATAGGATTTGAGTCAGTTTATTTTTTTTAAGGCATCTTTGTGTTTGCTGCAAATCTTCAAATTACAAACAAGAAAAACACAATTCCACCCTCCACATTCAGTGTGAAATTTCTGACTTATCTACAGATTATTTCACCAAAGGCTAAATTCCATGCTGGGTGAGCCTGTTTCTCTTTCCACTTTGCTTGCATAAATCCCAGATCATATGAGTTCAGTTCAGGTTGTCTTTGTGTTAGACACTGGTGTTAATTCCATTTTCTCCAAGTTTGTACAAAACTGAAAGAAGGGTTTGGCCTGTGGGAGCTCCCATGCAGCACTGCATGATCATATGCTTTGGGGGATGGTCTGAAAACGTTTCTCTCGTGACAACCCTGCCGGAACTTTCGGAAGATAATACTGAAAAGGTTCAGTTCTCTTTTCAACCCCACCCCAATGCTTCTTGAAAGAGACCACATAGTCCTCTGAAAACATCACCCAGTTTGTTGCTATTCTTAGAGATGCATATTTAAAATGTCAAGTCATGCAACAGGGCTTTAGGACTTCTGTTGTTATTTCTCCATTTTTCAAATTTTCCATGATCACTTCCCACATAGTTCATCTGTGAAAGGTGCAAGGTGCTGAAATCCTTGTTTGCAGTCATTAGGAAATCAAAATCCACCACCAAAAGGGTTAGCTGGGCTACCAGCAAAAAGCAGGATATTGGTCCTGATAGTAGACACTCTCTGGTATAAATAGCACTTCTTTCTTGCTCACATGGATGCTAAAAAGTCCAGTGGAGGTAAAACCAACTTTCTTACAAATGCATATTTAACAGGGCCAATTTCAATAAAAACAATCATGTTGCAAAGGTAGAACTCAGAGCAGAAATAAAAAACAATCTCTGCCTTTCATTAAGTGTTGATTGTTAACAGTTGAGACCAAGGCCCTCACATTTCCTGCCTCTTGTTGCCTGTGGACCCTGCATCACTCCAGATACACATTTGTATCAACAGTGCCATTCAGGCTTGAGGATCTAATTTTGCTCATGCCATGAGGATTATTGCAGAAAGAAAAAGCCTCACTTGCATCTGGTGCTACCTGTGAAATAAGTCTTCAGCTCCCTCATTGAAGACTTAAATATTTCAGCTATATTTTTCATTTCTGCTGGTTCTGGGGGATTTCCCCTGGAAAAAAAAAGTCATTCATATTTCAATGTATTTATTTTTTTAAGGAACCTCCATACAGGAACAACTTAAAGGATCTTTAAATTTTTCCAGCCCTATGAGTAAAAGAAGATTGGGCCAAAAGAAGCAGAACTTGGAGCAGGGAGGTATAAGCCATCCTCAAAGCAGCTGCTCCTGGACAGAAACAAAAAGAAAGACTCTTGTGGTGTTTGAGAGAGTGTGGCACTAGCCAGTCTCCACAGGTCGTTATCCTACCACTTTATCACCATTGTACTTAATGGGTTAAATCCAAAACTCTGGAGGAATCTGAATTATGTAGCTTAGGCTTCCATGGTGAAGAATCAGAAAAAGTTTTTTTTAAAAATAAAAGACCTATTCAAATAGAAAACTCGCGCCTGGTTGTAAAAAATGCCTTTAAGATCATTGCTATAGAGGAATTGATGCAAAATACCTAGATAGATGCTGAAATGCCAGACTCATCTCATCTGCTGCTGTCATTGGGAGAATTATAGTGGTTTCTGAACCTCTGTAGTTAAACAAGTGACAGCATTTCCATTATAAACCAAATTTTTAGAGCTCATCTGTGAAAAAAAGCCCTGTATTGGGCTAAAACTTACAAATTAAAAAAAAAAAGTACATGATTTTGCAGACATAGAAAGCTTATTTTATGGTAGGGGAAGTAAAAATCTAACTAATCATTTTGATTTCACTATTTAAAAAAATAATAATTAGTTACAAAAAGTCTCCTGCACTGGATTTGCATCTGATATTTTTGTTACATATTTTGCTACATAACCTAAACATGCACATTTCAGTAAAAGGGACAGAATACATTTTTAAAGGCTGGAATATAATAGCTGGGGAAAAAAAAAAAAAAAAAAAAAAAACACAACAAACAATTTACTCTAGTAGAAATAAAGAGATCATATTTCAAAAAAATGTTTAAGCTTATACAATGGATCTCTAAGGCATCCACTATTATTTTTCAGATTTCACATTTGAACCATTTGAAAATATCTCCCTAAGTGTTATTCCCAGCATATTTACAAGTATTTTTCACAAGGCAATGTAATACAAATATGATAAATAGTCCTATCTGGCCATGCTTTCCAATATTGGTATAATATTGGAAAGTCAAAAAGCACTAGTCTAAAACACCATTATCTAAATATATGCTGATGGCAGAGCCTTCTCAACAGCAAGGCTTAGGCTCAGAGAAATACAGTGAGGCACAAACCCACTGCTTGTACAAAGATATTTTCTGCCCAATGCTCCCTTAGTGGATTTAGCCCCCTTTTCCTGTCTCGTGAGCAAGGAACAGGCAGCGTATTGAGGCTCATCTCTTAGTGATCCCTTCTATGTTCCATCTTGAGTTGAAATTCAGTTATTGTGGTAATGAGCATGAAATCAATGCTTGCAATCATTTCTGCAAGGCATCAAGCACTAACATATTTCTGACCAGCAATTCAAGAAAACAACACAGGACTACGTTTTAGTAAGATGGTATCTTTGAAGGAACTGGATTGTAAAGGGAAGCTTCCGAAGCCCACAGCTTCTGACTGCCCTAAAAATACAAACAGTAAACATAGATATTTTACTTACAATTCCTTTGTTGGACTTTACACTAAATTGTTCATTTTCTGTGGAAAACCTCAAGGTGACTCCTCCAAAGAATACTCATTTGCACTATCAGTCAGCCTGCTCCTGAAATTCAAACGCCTATTAATCCCAGGAATGACATGACCCCAAAGCATTCCTCTAGTAGCCTCCACCGAATGAGCTTGCAAAGAGAGCAGCATTCTTAAAAAACATTACTAAAGGTCTCTATAAGCTAAAATAACATTTTAAGTATCAGGCATTCATCTGAATACAAATATACATTTGATTTTAAAGTATTATCTGTACATTTACAAGATGTGTTTTATGAGGGAAGATACGCTGAACCTGGTGAGATTTCAATGAGTTTATTCTATACAGTGCAACAAATCTATTCCTATCAGTTCTTAAGGTACAATGTGGTGCTTATTTTATTTAAATAACTGCATGAAGATAAAACTTCATGGGCAAAAAATAAGGGAATGGACTCATTTATCACAAAATTAAATATTCTGCAAATCAGGGTTTACTTTTAATTGCAACACCAGCCCAGTATATTATTATAAGTGTTATTTGTGCATTAAATTATATAATAATTATGCAAAAAGCCCTGAAATTATGCAAATTCAAAGCTATTTTTCTTTAACCTTTGCCCATTATGTAAAGTAAGAAAAATTCTGGTCTTTGTGTATTTTCATATATTCCCTGAAGACTGTAGGTTCTCTTTTTCATGCTAACATTAAAGTACAAAGAATTAATAGATGTTATACATAAATGGTCCACATTCATGTAATAAGTGAGGTACTTGACTCTTGTTGGTGTCCAGTTGCCACTGCTTAGCCCTTTCTTTTTTTTAAAAAATGTCAGTTCTCTAAGGATCTGCTCTCCATTATAAGCTGAAGAACTAAATCCTGAGTGACAGGTGTCTGTCCCACGCTGGAGCAGACTGTGATGTGACAGAAATCTTTCTGCTTTTTTAAGTTGTGCTGAAAAAATCTGTTTTGTTTTAAATATCCCCCATTCAACAACTCTCTCTGCATCTTCCCAGATTCTTTGTGATTTGCCAGGAGCAAGGATGCTTTGGACAACAGCAGATCCATCTACCATGTCTGCAGAGCAAACAGGGACCTTAGAGGTCCTCTAGCTGGTCAGAGGTCCAAGCAGTCTCCTCAAGCTCCCTGCACAAGTACAGCTCAGGAAAATTTCTGTTCAGACAGATATAAAGTTTTGGGGTGTGGAGCAATTCATTCCCAAAGCAAATTAAAATAAGAACCACATGGATGAAGATGGTGATTGTATTGCTGGCTGGTAGCTAACAGCAGGGGATGGGACACACTATACCTCTCTGAGCTGCTTCGTTGCTGTCATCCTTGCTTTTGGTAATGACAATGTGCTACTGCCCTACCCCACAAACAGAGCAGTAAGGGTGTTGTGTAAGACATGCTGGAGAGAAGAGTCTGAGTTACAACATAACACAGCAGGTGAAAGATTTCCCCACAGGACACTCCTGGATTGGAATATACCATTTCCTATAATCCTGAGCTTTCTATGGGGAAATTCTGATTTCAACAAAAGATTCATTTTGACAAGGTAAAATAATCCAGTTAAACCTCAAATTGAACTATTTACATTTAACTCAGTATTCTCCTTGAGATCTTTGTATTATAAAATAAATCTACTAGCAACGTTTAAGTAAGGCTTTAAAAAGTATTTCTTTAAAAAGGTATTTCTGTTAAAACAGAATCTCTCAAGTAATCCAGTATGAAAGGTATATAAAATTTCCACTCCAGTAGAAATTTCAGAGTACGCTAGTTTTACACCAGTTTGTAACAAGTTTTGAAACTGCACTCTTTCCCACAGTATAGGAATTTCCATTTTTGCTCAGATCTACAATCACTTCCTCAAAATAAATAATACACACACATATATACCTTTCATACACCTAATGAACGTGGCTGGAAAGTCAAAATGGATGCATTAGTTTTATAGGTGCCATCACTGTGTTCCAAACTCCAGACTCTAACAAATCTCTGCTGTGCTAGGTGCGTTATTGACACAAGGGAAGCAACCACCCCTGTCCCTGAAGAGCTGTCTGCCAGCTTAAGAAAAGACATGTCAGCAAAGTAAAACTAGCAGGTGATGGTGGATCAGACAATAAAAGTATGAAACTGAGTAGCTTGGTTACTCCAAATACAGAGGGTAAGAGGAAGGTAAAAAGGAGAATCAGACTATGGGCTTACAAAAATTTGCAAGCAATGAAGAGTCTTGGATATAAAAGAATTACTCTTCCCATTTGTGCCAGAAGACTTTGAACATGTAGGAAACGTTAAGTGCAGAGGCAAAGAAGGTGGGATGAGGGACTGGAAAGTGGAAAAACATGTTGAAGGAAGGTAGAGCAAAGGAATCAGAGAAGCGGCCAGGAAACACAGCCTGCAAAAACATCAGCCTGATCTCACAGCCCTCCTTTAATGCCAGAACCGAACTGTGTGGGTTGGCAGAAATTCACAGCAGGCAAGCTACCTAGCAGTGAGCATTTAACTAGTACCTGTGCTGTGTGCCGGACTTCCCTTCCCATCTACATGAGCTGCCCAAAATCTGAGTGTGTGAGCATACCCCATATCTTTTCCCAAACTTGCTGTTCTCTGAACTGTGCCTGAGATCCAGGTGGGATTCCATGTCATCCATGGAGTACATAATCAATCAAACAGCATGAGTGGTTGAGGTCCAGTAGCCAACCTCATGTCAAGGTCCTGTTGTCTTTGCTAGGATGACCACAGGCAATGAGACACTATTTAGTCCTCAAATGAAGCAGGTCCCAACAGATTAACAAGAGCCAAGTAACAACAACTGGAACAGGGATCCCACAACAAGACAGCCCTGCCCAAAGTGAGTAATAGGCCCAAAGGCTCCTATCTCTAGGAACCTTTCTGTTGCTTGCCATTTCAAATCATTTGACAACAAGATAGCCAAAGATGAGGATATAGCCAAATATACAGGAGACGAATCTGAACTAGAGGACATCTCTCATGGGGGCCATTTTAGAGACATAAAATGGTTTCTCTTTCCTCTTCAGTGGTGGTTACATACTTACTTACCAAACACATTAATTAGAAACCAGAAATCTTGACTCATTTTAATTTACTTGACTTTGACTAACAGATTGGACACAAGATGGGTGACACCAATTCCAGCATATGAATATTTGCCACCTGGATCCACTCCATTTCTGATTTAAGTAGGGTTTTCAGTGACAAGAAATAGAGCTGCAACTTCTGTATCTTTGACTCTGTAACCATGGAAACCAGCACTAATTATATGTATCACTAAGTTTTAAATGTATTCAAATTTAACACGTTGCTCTGAAAATATTGAAGTTGTTTTTCTTTTTCTCTCTCACCTTAATATGTTGCAGTTTGCCTTCTGGCTTGTTTGGCTTATAAGCAGTTTCACTCGTAAAAAGATAAAAGTATGTAGGTGAAAATTGCATTAATTTTCTTTTATGTAACCAAGAGGTAGAGTCATGTAAATGTTTGATCACACACTTCCTACCACTGCTGTAATCGAATGTGAGGGGTTACATTTCACGTTGAGGAGGTGCCATTCCCAAAAGCGAGAGAGAAAGCAGAGAAGTTCTCTCACTGACATTACAAAAGTTCAACATCTCTGTGGAGCATCACAGTGATGGCTCATGGAAACAGGAATACGCAAGAAAGGAAACAAGGAGCAATGAACCCCATACCTTTATAATTCTCCCTATTGCTGTACCATAACACCTACAGCTACATGCCAGAGGAAAAGCTGAACTAAACCTCAAGTAAAACTGTGTTCCCAAGACTTCAAACTGACCTTTTGGTTTAGTGAACTGCCATACCCCTAACTGTGTTTGTACTGTTTTGTCAAATTCCATGACTAATGCCTGGAGGATCCTGAACCTGCACAGTCATCATTTAGTCCACTAAAATCAGAGACACACTTGATCACTTCATACGTTTGTCCCCCAGCTGAAAAGGCATCTGCCACAGACAAAACACCATGTGGTAACAGCAGAAAAGTGAAAAGCTAGGGCTGTTGGACCAAAAGCCTTTCAGTTATAATCCCTTTGTTTTGCATACCAACAGCTGGGTATGGAAAGGTAACGCTACTGCAAGAAATCCCAGATGGATGGCAACAAGCGAGGCTTGGACCAGAGCTTCTGGGTTTGACTACATAAGTAAGCTGAGCAGTGTCTGGGACTAATCCCAGGAACCAAGACTCAATCACAGCAGTGTTAAATTGTGAGGCATGTCCTCAGGATGGTTCTGGCCAGAGCCAGCTAGCGCTCTTCCAAACAATTCCCAGGCACAGCTCAGGAGCTGACACAGATCCAGGACCTTTTCCAATGCACAGTTTGGATGTGGCTACTCTGTTTTGGAGACCAAAGGCATTTAATAGCATGGACACAGGCCATTAGTACCAAAAAAAAAAAAGCCAGAACCGAGCATGATTTATTAGTATGAAAGTGGCCTCTGAGGCAGAAGGTTTGATCTGAAGCCCATATATGCTCGATAATACAGAGCAATAGATTCAGTTCTCCATAACCTCTGGCTGCTGGTCTCCATCTATGTTTCACAAAACTTTCTCACATTGATATAATCAAACCTGAACTGAAGGTACTTCACAGGAACCTGAGAAGGCTAATTCATCCTCTGGGGCTATGTCCTTTGACTCTGACAATTTAGTGTTCATTTCCTTGCTCAGAGAAAAAAAACTACCCACCCCTGGAGCCAACCAGGGACAGGGGGCACTCACACCTCTTTGGCTATTTAAAGAGAGGTAATTAGTCTTCCTAGGCTTCTTATCTAGTCAATGCAGAGACACAGATCTCTCCAGAGGTGATTCAAATGAATTGTTGAAATTCAGCTGAAGTAGAAGGCAATTTGGGGCCCTCTATATAAGAAAAGCCAGGGCAAAGCAAGCCTCCTAACACAGACTAACTTCAAGTGCCTCCCACCACACTTGAATTCTTCAGAACATTTTAAAATAGAGTTAATCTTTGATTATTTATTAACCTAAATCAAATGCTTTGCATTTCATAATCAAACTTCAGGAAGAAACTGTTCCTTTAGAATGTCACCTCTAACAGATAGGAGAGAGAAAAAAGAGTATCTTGAAGTAAAAGCCAAGTCTTCTGTTAAATGGACACAAGCAAATAAATTTAACAACACGTGATCTCCATAGAGGGTTTGCTTTGCTACGCTTAATAACACCCATGAAAACCAAGAAGAAAGAAATACCTGAGACTATCAACCGAGAAGAAAAAAGCCAAGGTAAATTGAAAGGGTTGCCTGATTTTATCTTGCCCTGTTTCAGTGAAGTGACTTCAGATACAGCTGTGGTTTTCTGTGGCCTTGTGCCAACATTGTAAATCAAAGGCCATTTTTATCCAACAACAAAGTACCAAACATCACTTCTCATTTCAGGAAAATAACAAATTTGAGAAGCAAAAGCAGGTCCCCCTGAACTGAAGACACTAGCTAAAATATAGGCCTTTTCCTTCTTACGCTATTGATTTGCTGACTTGCATTGAGATGCAACATTTATCTTCGGTTTACTTACATTCAACAGTAGCTTTCAACATACTAAAAAGTAGGAAGTATGATGCATCCCCTGAATGCTATGGGAGCACTTTAGTAACCTCTGGGAAAGATAAACTAGGACTGCATAGCCCTTCTTATTTATATTGTACTAGTCTCTATTGCTAGTAGGAGCTTTGGAGACAAGCTAGTTCAGTCCATGTTCCAGGCTGGGCTAGGGATGATTTGTCCTCGTTGAGAGTCAAGGCACTGCACTGCCATGTGAATGGGCTAATTAATTCCTGAAAATACAAGCTGCCCTAATTAAAAAGTTGTAAAGACACAATACATTTTGAAACAACCTGAGTTCCACATGGGGTAGCAGTAGTTGACATCAATGAATTTCCTTCCCATTTTGAGGGACTAAATGAAGTCAATGGCCTGATGGTTTCAACTCAGCAGCTGTAGATTCTGATTTACTCTCAGTATGTAGCTCCATGCAAAAATCAATTAGACTCAAATTCCTCAACTTAAGAAAGAAACAACTGGGAAGAAAGTAGAATGCACATCTATACCATCACAGTTGGTGTGAGGAGCAGAAACAAGAAATGACTACCCACTGTTACTCACTATACAAAATTTAGAATCAACAAAGTTATCAGGTGATAAGCTGAGAATAAATGAAAAGAAATTGTCCACCCCCGAGAAACACGCACAAAGCAGTAATTAAATTATACAACTCATTGCCACAGGGTACGGCAGTATATAATCAAGTTCAAATAGGGATGAGACAAATTCAGAGAGAATCCACCAAACAAATGACCCAGAGGCAGGAACTTCTTGAATACAGTTGTTCTACTTATATACTTGCTCTAAGTATTTGTTATGAGCCAACGAACAAGATAGGAGGCGGGACTTTTGCCTGTGTAGTTGTGCTTATGGTTTTCTTGGTTAGTTTGTCTTGGTGATATCTCAGGGCTTAAGAATGAGAACTGATTGTACTTACTCCTGCCACCAAGGGGATTGCAAAGCAGTTTTGAAGACACCTGCCCCACAGCCAGTGGATCAAGGGCCTGATTATGCAAACATATTCCTAAAATATTCCCAGATGCCCACACATCCTCTGGCAAGTCCACTGCAAATGCTGTTATGTCATATCACCATGTCAAAGCTTGCTTATTGCACTTAAGAACAAAAAATCCTCCATTGGTAGTTATTTTTGATATGTTTATTAAAGATTTTCTTCCATATTCCTAGATCACTGAAGGCCAAAACTCATCCCCTTGCTATGCTTCAAAAGATAAAGTGGGAAGGGGGAGGGCAGGGGAATGGAGTTTTCGTCCTCTTTACTTAAACAACGGGGCCATCCATTTAAGAAAAAAGTAACAAGCTGGTCTGTACACAGTCGCTGTTCTGTTGTTGCTAGAAAATAACACTGACCTTTCATGAGCTCTTCTAAGGTCCAGGATTTTCAAAATCCCTTCAGACTTTTAGATTTTCAAAAATGCAAATGCTTTGCATTCAGCTATACTATACAGTGAAATTACACAAATGATAGATTTAGTCAGACTAAATGGTAACAGACTCTGAAGCTGAGCTTGACTAAGAAGGCTTTAGTTCAGAAGGGTTTACCTTCTGAATTCCAGTTCCACTGTTTCCTGTTCACCACAGGATGAACTGCCTGCCCAGACTCACTGATATTAACCCAACTTCTGCACTCACCCCTAATTATCTCCAGAATATCTGACAGCCAACTGAGTGCAAAACTCATTGGTATTTCATCCTGTTACAGGAGAAAGAAATGGGCCCATTAAACTGGCTTTTTTGTCTAAGCACAGCAGTATTGCATCTGCGTAAATTCCTATTTCCATCACCACAAAGCAAACATTGCTTTTGCAGCAATAGGGTAGCAGCCATATTCTGCAGTGCAGTTCAGTACTTCATGCCATTGTCTGCAATGCGTCCTCCTAGAAAAGAAAGCTCAAGCCCACTCGTGCCTGAAACCCAATTTAGATAATGGAATCTTAACAATCCATCCCAAAAACTACCAGAATCCATTGTAATACAAGACTGTTTCAAGGAGGATTTATAGGTAGCAGGTCTTTGGTAGATGGTGGTGTTACCCATCTGTGAATTCCCATTGCTGCGCATAATTAGGAAGTATTTACATATGCTACTGCATTTCAGTGTTCTGAGGCACTTGGAGGATGCCAAGCTACTGTATCATAAATTGTATTGTTGAAGCAGATGGAGCTTCTTGCTCAGTTAAAACTTACAGATAGGCATAATTAGAGAATCCTGTACAGAATATTCTTTATTTCTTTAACAACTTATCAAGTTCTTTCTATTGCAAAGCAATTCAGATGAGAGGCCTTTTGAAATGTGTTCCTAATAAGCATTTTTACACTGTATCTTACAGACGGTTCAATCATTACACATTGAATTATTATTTCCCACCCTTGTCCAGGCACATTTACAGTGTAATTTCCTTTCCTCTTTCCCTCTTTTCAAAAAATTACACAACTGGCCATTTCTGTGGCATTTTCCATTTAAGGATCTCAGAGCATTGCCACTATGAAGTATCACAACACTCCTTCAGGATACTAACCTCATTAGCTTCTGAAGAAATTGACTGCAAAGACATTAATATGAAGATATTTTAAAAGTTCTTGAAGGTTTGGTTGCTTTTTTTTTTTTTAGCTTAAACTAGCCTCATTTTCAGAACAGCAGGTCAGCCACAAACCCAAGCAGTATAAACTGTGGATGCTGCGTATCTTAGTCACTTTTACCAGGCTCAAGTTAGGTTTGGGTTGGTACCTTGATTAAGCTGGTGCTACAATTCAAACCTGTAGAACATCATTTTGTAATTCATGGTCTGGAGCTGGAGCATCCTAGATAGTGGGAAATCTGTTGGGTATTTTAAAATAAGTTAGGAAATCTAGTAAGGTTCCCACAAAGGATCAGTTTTGCCAGGCTCTGTCACTTCACTTGGTCTTGCTGGTTGCTGCTGAGTGGTTACAGCCTCTCTACTACACATCCCCAGTGCTCAACTGTGTGATGCCTGGTGCAAGCCAACCCAAAAACTCACTCATTCCCTTCAGCAGCAGCACACAGCAACCAAGACGCTTTCCAAGACAAGGGCTGGGGAGCAGGTACAGAAGCACAGCTTCTGGGGGAAATCACCTCAGATCCTGCACAGCTAGTGATGATAAAACCCAGCTAAAATCAGCATTAAATGTAGAGTGGCCCTGGCTGCACTCCTGTTGTAGAAATATGATGCAGAGAGACCTGAATTGGATCCAGAAGGATTTGTTTATTAGTCTTGGTGATGTATTGGAAGCTGAATTAGACAAATAAACAGCATTTCTGGATTGATGAAAGGCTGCACCTCAGTTGAGTAGCCCTGCCAGATCCAAGCAAACTCTTCCTGTGTGGCACAGCCAATCCACTGCTTGGGTATGGGCAACTGAGAGACGATGCAGAAAGTCAGTGCCACGGGTATAGTCTTCTCCCTCCTCCTATCCATTCACCGCATCTGGATGAGGACTCTTCCCTCCAAACTGGGATCTGTGTTCCAACCGCTTCTCCTCCTCAAGTTCCTCTGCAATTTAACATGCTTCCACCTTCACACCAGCCTGGGGATGCAATCTCTCCAGAAGCACAGAACTGATAGGAGTAACAGTGGCAATGTCCTCCATCCCCAGCCCAAAAAAAAAAACCAAGACATTTTAAGACAAAACTGAGTCAGTTGTATAAGCGAGAATACAGGATACAGGTTGCTTCTCACCCCATGTAAGCAAACAAGGAGACTTTGTGCAGGGATTGTGAGCACACTGTTGCACTTTCCTTGGAAGAACACGTATTTTGAAGCTTCTGCTCTCTTAAGCCCTTGAGGATCCATTTGCATTCAAGACAAAATTTCTTTCCTCCATTTCATGCTTCTGGATATCTGTATGTGGGGTTGAAAGAGATTCCTCCCTCCCCTCTCAGAATATGCAACCAAGCATCTAGAGGAGCTTCTGCCAAATGCAGAGTCATAGCCCTCTTTCTCAGGTGGCTATCTTCAACAGGTAACAAGTGTCCTCTAATACAGGGCTTAGTTGCCAGGTCATTTGTCACATTAAAAACACTTTTTTCTCTCCAGAGCAGAAGCAAGCCAATACTTTGGAGTGTTTGCAATTTGATGGGAGCACTCTCAAGTCAATGATCTTCACTGAATACCTTCCTGAGTCACCTCAGTAGGTCTGCGCAGTGAGAAAGGATTACTGGAGCAAGGCCAGCATACCCTAGGGGTATTAGACCAAGCTGAAAGTAAAAGGACAGTAGGAGGGTAAAGCCCACTCAAGCAATCAAAATGGACTTTGCACTCTGGTAATTCCCAATTTGCACTCTACCTGAACAAAATAGCAAGCTGTGTAAAACATTTTAAGAACTGCTGGGAAAAAGAAGCAGGTGAAACGTGCAAGTGCACACAAGCTGTCACCACAACCCATCATAATCATGCTCTTCCCATGCTCCTGCTGTGACCACCTGCGACTTGTTAGCTAGTCTCTTGGCATGGAAGAAATGCCAGTTTCTAGCCTCCCACCTTTGTTTCTTCTGATGTGACTTAGGAAATTTTGTCACATACTACCATAGCCTTTAAACGCACATATTGTATCTGACCCGAAAGGGTTATCGTTTTCAATTTGGGGATCTGCTTACTGGCAAAATCAGCTGCTGACAGAAAATGATGCATACAACAGTACTGAAGCCTAGGGGAACAAAACAAAGCTAAGTGACCAGGCAAAACCAACAGAGGTAATGAAAGAACAAGATGATTTACACTGGAAGAAACAATAGCAACCTGTCAAACATACAGGAACTCATTAGCCTCTCCTTTCTCACAGTAAGGAGACTGTGAGGTCATGTATCAGAATTGCTAACTACTTCAAATGCCACCCTTTTATAACTCAAACCAGAGATAGCCTCTGTGTTCCAAAATCTCCGGAGGCTCACACTATGGGCGTAGCACCACCAGCAATGAAACTCAAATTATCTGCCTTTCCAGTTCACATCCTCCTGAGCAATGGTTCTTCCACCTTCAGAGACTATGTATAGCAACTTCTGTCATCCAACAAGACATCGGCCTGTTATCTTCCAAAGATCCCTATTGCTCCTCTTCAGGCAGAAAAGTCTGTAAAGATACTTAATGCTGTGAGTTCTCAGCACCCTGGTCTCTCTAATATTGTTAGTGACTATTGTCTTTCATCTTTATAGCCTTTTCTTGTTATGGCACATTCAGAGGCCTTGTCACAGACTGATTTCTCTCCCTGGTCACATAGCTTCTTCCTATTCCAGTTCTCACAAGCTAACTACAAAGATTTCTCACACGTCACCTTTCTTTTTCTGGTGAAATATGTTTCCCCCCCATTGTGCAGGAGATGTGTACTTTGGTCTCTCCACCTGCTCAGAACTTCTTCCTTCCCTTCACACTGTGCAATTATCTTTCACAAGCTGCTTTAAGCTCTGCAGCAAGCCCAAGAGCTGAAAATCTCACCAAACATCACTGAAGAACTGCTTCCTCTAGTGTGAAAAGCTCATAAATGCCAGATATGCCACTATGTGCGATGTTATCTGCACATCTCCCTCCAGTGTCCACCTCCTAAATAATCCCCCCACATCTGGGACAGGAGAAAATTCTTAATTTATAGAGCCAAAAGCTGCTTGCCACAAGTGTCGAATTAGCAGTAGAGACTGCATCCTGATGACTTTTTACAGCTTTTGAAAGCTGTGTCCCACCATACCTTCTGTCTTTTGAAATTAATTTTCACCATTCACCCCATCAGCATATCTCATCAATCTATTTTATCAGGTTAAAGCTGTTCTTGCGTCTCCTTTATTCCGTCACAGCAAAGCTCCTTGCCCCCAAAACTACAGGCATATTTGGTCCTTACACATTACAGTTTCAAGGTCTTTACAAGGGCAATTTTCAACTTTCCTTGCTCTATACTGCTCCAAGCACAGCAGGTCCTAACTTTGCACATCACTAAGCATTGCATAGTGTAAGTCAAGTCAAGTAATGAATAGAGCCATCAACATTTAACTTTACTGAGCATTTACCCAGGCCCCTCAACACACCTCTCAAAAACACTATCTTAGAGGTTCCTTCACCATGAAGAAAGCTCATCCATTTGATCAACTCATTTTTTAGACTTTTCTGTGGTGTGACCTGCAAAACACCGGAATGATACTTCCATATCAGGTTCATCATCTCTGAACACGAGCCCCTCTGCCTTTTCACTCCCTTTCAGATCAAGACAGCTCATTGAAGTGTGAGACACCCTCATCTAATATGTTCAGCCTTTTTTCACCAGCCATTTCAAGTTCAATTACTGAGAGAGGAGAGGGGACAGTACTGACATGCAGGACAGATTTGAATAGGCTTTCCTCCCTTTTTTCCCCCCCTGAGAGAGTCTGTGCTCAAGAAAAAGTAGGCAAGAGAGACTTTAAAGGAGAGGCCTTGAAGGAGATCATAGAGGTAAAATATACAAACAATGCACATGTGTCCCAACATGCATTTCTCACAGACTAAGTGAAAACAGAGATGAAAAGGACTTTAAGCAGTCACTTAATCCATCAAGGCATAGTCATGTATACTTAAGCCATCCTTTTCTTTCCATATTCCAGCACAAAATAGCAACATGCAATTTGCTGTTTCTTTTCCAAGACAGGACTTCTCCTCTTCATACTTATGATTAGATCCACGTAATCCTCAAGGAGCTCTGAAGAGTCAGAGGACACTTAGACTAATGCAATGGGCAGGAGGCATTGCATGCCAACAGGCGGATTCAGAAAGATGGGTTCTTTCCCAGAAAAATGGGAATTCCTTCAAGCCAGAACAGCAGTAGGATTTAAAAAAGCAGACCTCATGAGCAGAACAAGGCACAGGGAAATAAAAAACAAGGGGAGAGAGAAACTTTCTTAACAGTGTGTTCAGCAAATGCACTTCAAGGTCTTACTGAGCAGTGTATAAAATGTAACACAACAGGACTTTTCAGCTTGAGGCAATAAGGAAGCCAGGGAGGGCTGATTCTGCTGGTCCTACTGCTCATTGATGCTCTGCCAGCATTTTAACAGGGAAAAACCATGAAAATAATCTCCCTTCAGCTTGCAGCATCTAAATTTATCAAAGCTCACCCCATTATTTCCAACACAGAGAACCTTCTAACAAAATGAAGAAAGTCAGGCTTGGTCGTAAAGAATCACTTTTTTCAAATTAGGAGTGTGCTTAAAGTTTAAAACACTCTAAGCTAGATTTGCAGTGGTTGCAGATGTAACTAGAACTTTTGAAGGGAATTACAGACTTTCATCTGCTAAACAGCTGGCTCTGCTTTTACCTGCTGTTCTGATTGCAAAATCATCTGTTTCAAAGACAGATCAATTTTTTACACACAGGAAAAAAAAAAAAAGATTCATCTTTATAGGTTCATTTTTGTGGCTTCAAAGTAGGATTACACAATCACTAATAAATACAGGAACTTATTTTGCCCTGTCTGAATGTCTGATCCTGCATAAATAAATTTTTGTTTAACAAAACACCCTTTGTTTCCTGTTGCTTTGTTGCCCAGGGGTTAATTTTGGCATGCCACATGCTAAGGGGATATATTGCTTTGAGTCAGAGAACAGTGGGGATGCTGTTTATCTGGAATGCAAAGGGTATGGAGCTAATCAGTAAAGAAAATAAACATTCAGCCCTACGCTCTGCCTTCTTTGATCCGGGGCTGGTTCTGAAGGTGGCACTTGGTCCGCCCAATTAAAAACAAAGACTGACGTTGTTAATACTGTGCCTCAGCACCATGCGTGTTCGCTGCAGAAAGATACACCACTGTAAAACACTGAAGCATGATATCCAGAGGGAGGGTCTGTCCTGCTGCACGGAACAACTTGTGAAGTTTTGCAAGCACAGAGCTACCCTGAGAGAAGTCTGACTCACCAGAATACCGTGGGAAATGTATACTGGATTAGAAAAGACTTCCACCAGTTAGGGTCAGTGGATATTCCCACCCGCCCATGCAAAGGGTGAAACCACCAAGAATTAGGGTGCAAACAAGAGAAGCAAAAAGGCAAATGTTAGCGACAAAGGAAAATGTAAGACAAGACTAGCCCCATGACTCAAGAGTTGCTAATGTGTTCTGCCTGCCTTCCAGCTCATCACACAACAACCTGGTCCAGTTTGTCAGAGCCAGGAAGATCCAAGTTGGTCACGTCCATCTGTCTAATCTCCATGTACAGTGAGGAAACTTTTAACAGCACCTGTGGCAGTTTAACAGGAGAGGGGTACAGAGCAGGGATCTAACAATAAGAAAGGGAACAACCAACCTACGGTGTCATATTTATCCAGACAAAGACATTTTAAATCTTCATAAGATGACTTCCTTCTGTGATGAAAGCCAGTTCTTTGGACAAAAAAGCAAGAGTCCATCATTTCTGTAGTAGGTGGCAACATATGCTTCTTAGTACAAGGGCGAAGTGGCATCAGGATACATGGAGAGGCCACATAAAAAGAGGATGATTAAGATCTCCAGGGTGTGGCCGTTTGGGCTCTGTTTTCTGACAATGAAGTTGGAGTTTTTGTGGTACTGGCTTTGTAAAAAGGCACGAAATGCAACCAGGTGACCCCACCATTTAGGGAAGAATGGTTTTGTCCTTCAACTAACAGCTGCTTTAGCTAACAACCAGTTTGGTTGCAGTGGGGAATGACAAGTGGCCCATTGAGGAATGCCCCACAAGACGAATACACCCAGAGAAGATTGGTCTAAGGCTACATCACTCCACCACTCATACCAGGCTGGGAGCCCTGTAGGTACCTGGCAGACCTCCTGCCATCAGCTGTCCCTGCAGAGGAGCAGCCCTTCTTAGGGACAAAGGGGCAGGAAGGCTCCAGTGTCACCCACATCCCAGCACGTGCTGGAGGAAAGGGGAGGGCTTACCCACCATCTCCCTTCTCCACCTCAAGTGCTACATGGAGGTGAACCCTGTCTCACAAAACTCAGACCAAATCCCTGGATCCCTTTTCATAAGAGAAGCGGTGAGGGTGGTGGAGGAAGTCTCTGAAAGCTCCCATATCTCATTTTGTCCCATGGAGAGGGCAGGAAACAGGCTCAAATGCCTCCAGGGTCCTTCATTGTCATTCCTCCTCTTCCTGTTTCCACCCCTGTAGCTAACACCTAAAGAAAGGAGCCTGAGAGTCTAACCAGGGCTCTGTCACCATAATTATCTCCACTGTCCTGCTTTCTTGCTCCATTCAAATTTTCATCCTTCCTCTGTCAGAAGACCTTAGTCTCTTTATTTTTGAAAACATCTTTCAGGCTTTCTGGACTTCCTGCAGAACGCAATCCAAACAAAAAACCATGAAAAACAGTCTTGGTGAGAGAGGACAGCAAAATTCGTATTTCCCCCTCCTAGATTTCTTCCCAGGCTGGCTTGAGTCAACACCATCAATGCTAGCATAGACAGAGTCTGCAGAAGCCCTCTCAGCTCATGCAAGAGCAGCCAGGCTAGAAATCCTTTAGCATTTTCCTCCAGGACATGCAGAGTCATAGCCCTGGACATTTAAGCCAGAGGTCTTGTTCTCAAGCACATAAAGAGGAAAGAATCAAAGAAGTGGAGCTGGTTGCCTTTGCTTGTCTTCTGGGGCAGGGAACAAGTATACAGAAAAAGAAAGGACAAGGATGGGGAGAAGAGGGCTGTATCTCCAGATCTCCCTGCTTAAGTGACTCTAAAATGGGAGAATATCCCTGTGTTGGCCCTCCACAAGTTCTGCCAAATTTCAGAGCAATCTAAGAAAGTGAGTAGATTTTGGACCATGCAGTCAGCCCTCAGGAGCCAGGAACAAGCCTGAAGCCTTCATTGCAACAGAGCCTAGAGCCTGGGTAGGTTGTAGACAATATATCTATTAAAAAGTTAGACTCACGACAACCTCCAGGCTCATCCTCCTTTCTCAAGTGTTTGTAGGGCCTGGATGGAGTCTTGCTCCTTGGCCCAAATTACAGCACGTAGCCCATCAAGTCCTCATGTTCTCTACTGACTAACAATATCTGGAGTGTGAGATCAAGGAAGAGGAGTGAGGTCCCCATGCTTGACTGCAGTGAGGTTCCTGCCACCCACAACTGCCCAGCTCCAACTCTAGTTCCATTCCCATTCCCCCACACAAGTACAGTGACTACTGTCTCATGCTTTGGGTCAGGGCCAGGTGTGGGCCCTCCTGACTGGCCTGACTCACAGTCTCACACCCTGGGAAATGCACACACATGAAGAACCCATAGCTTCAGGGACATGGAACATAGGACTGTGCCTCCCAGTTGCCTGCTTCATAGCTAGTTGGTTTGTTTTGCTGTCATCTCGACATCCACAGGCTTTCCTGAGGAATGTGCAAATTGATATTGCCCCCTGACATACCTGTCATTAGCTAGCAGTGGGGGCTTTGCTTCAAGATGAGAAACATCCACCAAAGCAGTGCCACAAAAGTTATCAGACACATCCAAGAGTGCTCCCACTTCCTCCTCTGCCTCTCCTGTCTATCCCAATAGTTCCCCAGCTCCCCCAGCAGCTCTCATATTCCCCACAATCCCATCCGAAGCAGCAGCATCCTCGAGATTTGCCAGGGAGGCTGACACCACAAAGCCACACTACTTGACTTTCAAAGCCATCCTGCCTGTGGGGAGCTATCAAACACAGATGTTCTGGGCATGCCAGCAAAAGCAGATTGCAGCAACAGCATTACCTGGACTTCAAATCCACCTGATACTGTTTTCAAACAGACAATTTCCTGGTAGATCTTTTAAACATTTCTGAAGATTTCTACATGCCCTGAATAGAAACAGCAGCGACTGCCAGTCATCAGTTGCAATTCAACCACCAGCACTGCTCTGAAATCTAAGCTTTTGCACTGATGTGTCTAAACTTGAAGGACTGGACCAGCATCTCTGAGCTAAACACTGATCACAGCTTCATTTTATTGAAAAGGCCATAGTACTTCATATTTCACAGAATCACAGAATCACAGAATATTTTTGGTTGGATGAGACCTTTGAGATCATCGAGTCCAACCAGCAAAAAAAAAAACAAAAAACAAAAACAAACAAAAAAAAAAAAAACACAAAAAAAAAAACAAACCACCAAAAACAAACAAACAAAAAAAATCCCAGAACACCAAACACCAAAACCAAAACAAAACAAACACCCACAACCACACACCACACCACCCACAAACAGACACAAACCAACAATCTCGGGCACTAGAGCATGCGCTGAAGTGCCATGTCTACATGTTTCTTAAATACCTCCAGGGATGGCGACTCCACCACCTCCCTGGGCAGGCTGTTCCAGTGCCTGACCACTCTCTCAGTAAAGTAATTCTTCCTAATACCTAATCTAAACCTCCCCTGCCCCAACTTCAGACCATTTCCTCTGGTCCTGTCATTATTCCCTTGGGAGAAGAGTCCAACACCCACGTCTCTACAACCTCCTTTTAGGTAGTTGTAGAGGGCAATGAGGTCCCCCTTCAGCCTCCTCTTCTCCAAACTAAACATGTCCAGTTCTCTCAGCCTCTCCTCACTTCTTAAAGTTGGTTGGTTCTCTCTCTTGCCTGCCATCCGCATGCAGTATTGAATAGCACTGTGGGGTATGTTTACCCTTTGGGGTAAATCCCAGAGGCCAATTCAATCATTGGGAAGTAAAAGGTTTTTACCATGGGGCAAACCTATCTGTGTGTCAGTGGCTGATTTCCAAATGGTACAAAGGGTTTAGTCCAACTCTGTCAATAATTTCAGGAACAGCTTCTTGGCTAAGTCCCACACATTCCTTTGAACCGTATCTTAAGTCCTCCATCCCCAAGGGAAAAAAAAATCTGGCAAAAATTAATGCAATGAATAAAACATTTAAGCAAGGTCTTTGGGACTTTCTTTTCCCTGTGTGTTTGCCCAGTGGGGCCCCGGCATAAATATGCAAGTCATAGACAAAGCTGCAGAACAAATAGTTATTACTTCTGCCAACCTCAGGACTAATCACTACATGGATATCTGTAGGACTCTGTTGGCCTTTTGCTTTCCACCTCTGCTTTGATATGCTCTTTAAGGATAGGATTTTGAAAAAGAGCTTATGTAGCTTGTCACTCCACTCTGCCAGGGCTTTAGGGAGAGCTCAGCACCAAAGTTCTTTAGGTACCTTAGAAATGCCAGCCATGGATATTAACCCATTTCCCTTTTCTGCCTTCATACTTCACAGCTCTTCAGCACCAGAAAAGAACATCACTAGTGTTTTAATTTCCTTTCTTTAAAGGAAGAACATCTTCTTCCTTCCTGCTACTATGAAAAGTAGAGGACACAAGAAAAAAAGATTAAATGTTTAACTTCACCAGAGCCTCAGATGTCCAGCCAGTTATCAATATCTCTTCCTTCATGCTCTTTTTATTTCTCACCTCTTTGCTTTTCCCCCACTCAACTCACCCTTTCTTCCCCTGCTATTACGGGCCTTCTCCTATAGCACCGTTCTCTGGCTTAGCAAAGGAAAATTTTGCTGACTATTGGAGAAGAAATTCTAATGCTGCTTTCTTTAGTGCAAGACTGGAATAGTCTCCTGAGGGAAGTGCCAGAAGTCCAATTGATTGAAACATTTAAAACAAGATGTCATGTTATGCAGGAACAAGTAGGAAATAAACTGTACAGAACAGCCTTTAACTGGCAAGAAGTAACCATTATACCTAGATACACAAGGTTTGTTGATGGGAGGAGTAGATGGCTTTCACAAGGATTTTCTGCTGGGGAAGGGGAGAATAGATAAGGTGCAAAGGGAGATGTTTGTAACCATCCATTAGCACTGCCAAGTACAGTGCACACGGTCAAGGAGACACGACACAAAGCACATGTACCACAATATATGCCTTCCGTCCTCTTTGCAATGCCTATGCCATCTGGATCCCTTTCTTCCCCCCTGCTCTGCTTCATTCATCTCTAGAACATGTACACTATATTGACACATCAGCAATCCTGCCTGTTCTGCTCTCAACACCAGCAAATTTTGTGATTATATAGAAAAAAGAAAGAAAATCGAGCTTGTCTATGATGGAGTGACTACATCAGTGGACAAGGGAAAAGCTATGAATGTAGTCTATCTGGACCTCTCTAAGGCCTTTGACGTGGTCCCCCATAACATCCTTCTCTCTAAATTGGAGAGATATGGATTTGATGGGTGGACTGTTCAGTGGGTGAGCAATTGGTTGGATGGTCACATCCAGAGGGTAGTGAACAGCAGCTCAATGTCCAGATGGAGATGGGTGCTGAGTGGGTCCCACAGGAGTCTGTGTCAGGACCAGTACTCTTTAATATCTTCATCAATGACATAGACACTGGTATTGAGTGGACCCTCAGAAAGTTTGTGGATGATACCAAGCTGAGTGGTGTGGTTGACATGCCTGAGGGATAGGATGCCACCCAGAGGGACCTGGACAAGCTCAAGAAGTGGGCCTGTGTGAACTTCATGAGGTTCAGCAAGGCCAAGTGCAGGGCCAGGAAAACCCCCAGTATTGATACAGGCTGGGGGATGAAGGGATTGAGACCAGCCCTGCTGACAAGGACTTGGGGATACTGGTGGATGAAAACCTGGTGGATACTGGTGGATGAGGTCCCTTCCAACCAAAACTGTTCTATGATTCTATGATCCTTACCAACCCATTCTGCCTCCTGCATTTGTAGTGCACTGCAATTTTTTTCTGGAATTAATCTGCATTGGGCCAAATAACTAATTCTATCATGGGAAGTCCCTACAAAGAGAAAGATAACTGAAAAGGGGTGCAGGCAGTGCTGTGAAGTCAGTCTGATGAAATGTCTTCATTAGGATCTAGAAGGGGCTTATCAAAACCAACACTAGCAGGAGAGTGAGTGGTTTTGCAAAGGACGTACAGGACATGGGGCAAGAATTGAAGCATAAAGCCATGCCCATAAGCCTGCAAAGTTCTGCCAAAAATCTCACCCACCAGGCACCAAGATTCACAGAGCTTGTTCCTGCCAGATGCTTGGCCTGTACTTCACACGTGAACAGGACAATGCCATGGCTTCTCTTCACTGTCATGGCCCCTTCACATGAAACTCAGCTAGTGACCCAGATCCACCAAGAAACTGCGCTGGGCACACAGGATCACAGTGCAGGAGGGAGGCAGCACCTCCCATGCCATATAGTTATGCCATCTAGTTGAGTCTTACTACAATTATGACACCTCAACAAAATGATACCACCACCTCCAGCCCAGCACCCCCCATTGCATGACCAGACATATGAAGTTTCACCCACTGAGGGAGCAAAAAACGCACTAAAATGCAAGCAAGCAGCTGTCCCAGAGATAGAAGCCGATCCTAGATTCATTATTTCTAAGCAGTGAGTGCTCTAACACTGTACAGCACAGGAGTGACTCCACATAAGACATAAAGATCAGACAGGCCCAGCATCAAAAACAAAACTGTAATTAGAGTGAATGCCTGAAGAACATAAGTTCTGTACCACAGCACTGACCTTACAAAAAGTCTTCCTATAATTAAATCAAACTCTCCAGCAAAATGTTTATGCCATACTGTAATTGCACCAGCTGCAAGATCTGCAATGATGGAAACCCTTTGAAAAGGTTAGAATTATAATTCTATAATATGATCCTATTAATGGACATTTTATCATTTAAACAGTGAATAAGGAAAAATACTTTTTCCTTTCTTTCTCCCCTGCTTTCACAGCCTTCTGCTGTGGATGCAGAGACTGTGAGCAATCATCACTCATTCTTTTTTTTTCTGATTTGCAAATACTTCTCTTCCTAGTTAGAATGGCAATCATGAGACCATTTGAAAAGAAAGCTTAAAGGCTTAAAAAAGTAGTAGTGTCTAGCACTAAAAAGAAAGCTTTGGAAAATCTCAAAAGCAGTATGGTTTTATACTGAATAAAAGCTAGGAATAATAATACTTTTTCTTTTTCTTTTCTAAATGCTACTTTGCAACTTCAGAATCTAGAATTCAAAAAATCTACTTTATTCTCAACTAAGTCCAGCATAGAGGTATACAGTTCTACCTGGGGCTAAAGGTGTTTCCACAGGGAGCTCATATTAGCCTGCCATCTACTTGAACTACAGCAATAGCCAGGTTTTTGTCATTATTAACTTTAGGAGCTGCATTTCACAAAGTTCTTGTAGGAATATGAATCACACTGACATTCAGCAGGATTTGTGCTCCTAGATAATATTTGAAAATTCTATCCATAAATATTTATATTGAAAATATTGTCTGGAATACATCTCAATAAAGTCACTATCCCAGTTGCACAAGTAATGACAGAGTAACTCAAATAGTAACAGCAAAAAACAGACATTGCATGAGCGAGCAGCCAAGATAAGTCTTGCTGAGAAGGAAGGCTGGGTACAGTCCGGCACAGGATGACACAGAGTTCGAATCACATCATTATGATCCTGACAGACAAGAGCAGAGATGCCCAGCAACAACTGGTATTTCAGTGGCATTTCAGCACGGCACTTAGCATATTAATTACCAGCAAATAACACAGCCCTTCCTCATAAAGCTAAATTGGGGCTATTGCACTCCAAAGAGGCCAAGCCCAAAGGCACACTTGATTTGGCATTAAAGGTGTACTAGGGCACCAGCGGTTTTTGCACCCCCGCAGGCAGGGCTGGTGGCTGGGGGACCTGCGACATCTCCTGGCTGCGCCTGGCCCCGGCGGCTGCAGGGCTCGGCTTGGCTGGCTCACACTTGCACTGATGCACAGGACTCAGAGAAACAGTAAGTCAGAAAAACCTAGACTTCCATTTTCTAAGGCTGAGAGAGGGAGAAAAAAAAAAAAAATATTTTTTCTGATGTTTCAGGGATGCCACCTGAAGTGCTGGATGGAGGGATGGAGGTGTGAAAATAGTACAGCTGGGAGATGGCAGCAGCAGAGGAATTGGGCAAAAACCAGTTTCACCTCCCTTCAGATGGCCTTTGCATGTTAAAGCAGAGTTTCAGCGCCAGAGTAGAAACTAAACTACTGGAGGGAAGCTTTCGTGTTAGAAAAGTAGTCTAGAGGAGATGTAAGCAAGTCTATGTCAAATGAGCACAAAAGCTGTGGAATTAGGGAAGTAGCAGCAGGTACTGGAAACAGCAAGTCTTTGGATGAATTAGAATTGAGGTATCAGATAGTCATCCGGCAATACTTGCCTAAGATTTATATAGCCCTCAGAGTGAGGTGAGAAAGAAAATGAGTAAATAGTGCACAGGTATTTCTCACAGGTGGTCAGGGTGAAAACCCTTAGGAAAAACCCTGGAGGGACCAAAAGAAAGTAGCCCAGATGCTAAAACTGTGGAGAGCTTCAAAATCCCAACCAAAGACTGTTTACGAATACATAAGGTATCTCCAAAGCAGTGAAACCCCTTCACTGGCTTCACTTTGAGTTAGCAGCAGCAGTGTAGAGCCAAGCAAAGCCTTTGATAAGCAGCTTTCCCAGAAAACAGCCACAGACTGCACACACTGCCCATGTGTACACACAGAAAGTGTTTTCAGAGCTCCATCGTCTCTCCTGCCAGGACATTGCTGCCTTCTTGCGGGAGTGTGACTGCATGGACCACTGCAGCAGGGAACAGAGAGCAAAAGGATAGTGCTAGTAATAGATAATCAAAAAAGAAAATTCCTAAGTACAGAAGCACAAATTTCCTCCGTAAGACAGGTATTCACAAATTCAGCTTTGCCTCCCAAAACAAAGATACAAAGCTCATTATACAAAATAAGCATCCCAGCACTCAGTGCAAGCGCAGAGCGGTGGCACTGATCAGTTATAAGAAGATCCTCAGGGGCCACAGTGAAGGCAAAGGGCACTATTCTCCTCAGCACGCACTTGTGTTCTGGGTGCCCAAGAACACTCTGGAGCAGCTTAGCTGCAGTAACACAGAGTCAAAGTAGCTTTTTGCAGCCCACACTAAGAGGCATAGCAAATTCACCTCAGCTGTGATCTGCTGTAGCTAGTTTGCAACTGATACCAAAGCCAGGAACTGAAAAGCCACTGGATATCTCTGCACGATATTGCTGTGATGTTCCAGCATAATTTCAACAGAAAAATAGTGGATGCCGAGCAACATAGTGTCCTTTTGCTAAAAAGCAGGAATTTCTGTTTCCAATGTTGTGTTGTTCTTCTATTAATCATCAAGCAAGAGAGACAGGTTTCAAATTCACATGTGATTGACTAGATTACGTGAGTGATGCACTTATTTCCCTTGGCAAATGAAGAGAAATGTTAATGCTCCATAAGAACTGTGCCCCGTATAGCATATACTTCTCATCTGGCCGTTGCCTGTATCACATAGAACAGCAAATGGGTTTGTTTTCATTAAGGTCCCAGCTTCAATGTCTCTGTTGCTCTAGCAAGAGCCACTCTTTGCAAGTTGCTTTGAAAAATTAAAACACAATTTTTCTATTCTAGTTGGCAGCTCTTCTTAACCTAAGTGACACCCATATTTTCCACAACCCCTTCTCTACACATTGCGGTGCTAGAGCATTTCCCAGCATTAAACCACCTTTGTTTCACACCTACAACTATTATTAGGGGATGAGATTTGTATGTGGGTTCACCAGGCCAAGATGTCAAGCAGACCAGCCACGATCCCTGGCCGTGCTTGAAGGAGCGCTCCTAAAATAGCTACTGAGAGCAAGACTGGACCATGCCCACCATCTCAGTGCAATTGCTAGGGTGACGTGAACCAGCTAGGGTATGCGTGATTCAGATACATGCTGCAACCACGTTGCCCTGTTGCAGTAAAAATAAACTTTCACAACAGCTATTTGATAGGGGAAAGAGTGTGGTGAAAGGCCTGGGTGGGTCAGAGTTAAGATTACAGTAAATAAGCTGTAATGTCACATGCGGCAACAGCAGCGTGAGATCAGTTACATACCGTTAAGAGTGGCAGCTTTTCATTTCCTTGTTTTTTCTGGGCCTGCGTCTAGCATGTGGCTGCCTGAACAAATCAACTTAATGGTGTTTCTCCATCTGTTGGGACATAGTGTGATAAGCTTGTATAATTTGTAAGATAATTATTTACATATGTTCCTGAAATTGGAGGAAAAGAGAAAACTGTATGCGGGGAATGAGCAGGGACAGAGGAGTTAAGGGAAACGATGGCTGCGTTCACCTCTGATCTCATTGCAGCCCAGGGGAAGCTCGGTGGTTCTTACTGATTTCTGGGAAAATGATATGAGGGTGAAAGAAAGGAATATGAAATACAGGTCATCTAGTTTCCAGCTAAGGGCAAATAATGCAGAAGGATCCTAAGGTTGGTTACCAAGTTTAAAGTTACCCTGCCGAAGCACGAGGCTTTCAAACCAGGCAGGAGGGAGGGGGAAGGCACTGGCATCCCACACTCCTGCTCCCCTGCCATCCCTCAGCAACCCCCGGGATCCTGTTCAGATAGACCCTGTGGGCCAAAAGTTCCCTCTGATAAAGGTGCTTCTGTCAAGGAGGCATTTCTCACTGGCAGTGGACGTGTTGAAATATCCACCCATTTCATTTTACATCATTTCCAAACGCAGCACATTCACAACCCTGGTGGAGCAGACAGCAGGATTTGGGCTGCAGATGCTGTCCCCTGCAAACACTGAAAGTTTAAGAGCCTTGTGTGTCCAAACTGCTTTTAGTAATGGATTTTGTTTAAGTTTAGCAACAGCTGATGTCCCAAGCTCAGGGAGAGGCAGGAAACATACATTTTCCAGTTTTCTCCTTGACATCATTTGCCAGTGGACTCCAGGGGGATGAAAAAGCTGGCTTGCTCACTTCCTCGCTCCACAGATTGCATCCAACATGAAGGGGAATCTAAACAAGTTGTCAAAGCTGTTACAATTCCAGTTTTTACCAAAACAAAGTTTTTGTGAAACATACTTCCATTGAAAAAAACATATTTTCCCTAAAACTCCTATAATGCATTATTAGTTAATTTCACATCAGCTCATCCCACACTAAGTAGCAGCTTTCAAGAGCACACTGTGGTAAACACAAGACGCATCCAGACCAGGCTACCCTGAGATGGTGCTGTCCCTTGCCACAAGAAGGGATGCAGTGTATTATAGGAAATACATTCTCATAAGGATCCTGGCCTGGTAGAAAGAAAGAGAAAATTATGTTGAGTTAAAATTTCCACTACAATGGCATGTTCCCATTGGAATTTTATTCCTAATGTAAATTTCCCATTGAAACCCCTAAAATTCATCTTTAATCGATCAAACCGGAAACATGTCAATATTTGCTGTAATTAACTTTTAGTATCTGGGAATGAGGGCACTGGCCTATTTTGACAGACGATGCTGAGGAGACAAGGCCACAATACTAGAGAGATTTTCTGCAGTTCTTACCCAGACAAGAAATTCTTAACAAGACAAGTAGCACCATCCTCTGGTCATCAGTGGGAATCGAGCACGAAGCAAACAGGCTCGGTTCCTCAGGTAGTGCCGGATTCAGATTTCATCTTCCATGGAGTTCCCAGTCTCTGCATCACTTGCTGGAGTTCAGTGTGAGGTCTCCATCTGCCCCATACTCAACAGTCTGACAAATTTAATTCAGTATACAAGAAAAGCCACCGGAGCAATAGATTAAAGTTAGAAGGAAGAAGAAATCATCAGAAGACATAAAGCCAAGAAAAAGCAATATATATCAGGGTGTAAGCAGAGTTCTTCTGAGAGCTATTTTCCCTACTGGTTTACAACCTGTAGATCACTATCATACTCTCCAGATTAACAGTGGGTTATTGAGCCAACACATAGCACAGAATTAATTTATTCTGAGACTTATATTAAGGAAAGTTTTCACTACACATTAATATAAAAGCAAACCTTGGTGGTTTTTCTTCATTCAATAATTTAAGGACCTTGCAGAGAAAAAAATCCAAACACTAGAACAACTTATAGTTCAAAACAGTTCCTCTGTCAATAGACTGTCAATAGCTTTTAAAAGATACTGATTTCTTTCTTAGTTATTTTGATGTTTCTGTTTATCTCAAATCTGTCTTCAAGTTTACATGCAACTATGTAAGAAAAAAGTAAAAAGCTAACCGTTTCTCTTAAAAATCAGTGCTAAAAAAGGAAAACTCATTCTTGAACAGAAATGGCTGGATTTTTAACTACGATGGAGCAAAAGAAAAGATACAAATCATCCCCCTAAATGGAAAAATCAATGGGAAGATCTTGTCAGTAGTTTATCACAAAGAGTCGGTAATTCCTTCTTGTCACGATGATGTCCCTAATGGCATCATTCTAAATGATGTAACCTACTGAAATGACAGACTTTGAGGCCCGATACAGAAGGTGTGAAGAGGTGAAATTCACAGCTCTGCAACATACAAGAATGCTATATAGTACATAGGCATTACAGTAGGGGATTCCCACGAACCTGTTTGTGCAATCCCAGTGCTTATTTTATAGCTGCTGGAAAACAAAGCACCTTTTGAATATGCAGGGATAGTGATAAACCTGGGTCAGATGGGACCATAAAATCATTCTGGTAGGTTTTCAGACAGTGTCCTGGAAGGAAAATCATTTCGAGTTTTAGGCAAAAAGCAAAGGTCTTGTTACTTGCAATACAGAGCAGAAAGGAGATTTAGCATTTAATTTCCCTAACTACACTGCCAGTGCTAATATCTGAATGGAGATTAGATGATCAGCCTGACAGTCTGGTGTCTTTCTCTGTTTCACAAGAACAGATCCAAGCAATGACATTGTCCTTATTGAGAAATATGAAAGTATATCACACCAACAACTGCAGTATATTCTGGGAAATGACCTTGTAGATTCTGAGGGTCTCCAGCTTTGTTGACATCAATGGGAACAAAAGATGCTCAGCTGGGCCCATTCAAGAAGACAGTGTTTTGCTCAAAAGCAGCTCTCTGTACTGGTGATGACTTCTGCTCCCCCGTTAATACCTCCTACAGAGATGTCTAGCACAGATCAGACTAGGGTTTGGGGATGGTTCCTTATAAACTCACCTGGGTCTTTAATGGCAATAATTTACTATAGTAACAGATAGGACAGTTAGTACCAGACTTGCAATATTTTTATGTAGAAACATATTGGCTGTAGAAGAAAGCAAAAAGCTCATATTCACAGATGCAAAGGCATTCTGCCCAACTTTGAACTCACTCAAGACATTGCAATAGGGAGCAGAGCTGAAAGCGCCGCAGCCCTGGACTCTCGCCAGCTCCCTGCCCAGCGCTGATAGCACAGGCTGCTGCCACTGCTGACACAAACTCTGCACTCGTTCAAGCCTGTGTTTCTTGGCTCAGGGAAGAACGTTTTGCAGTACAGATTGGGAAAGCTGAAGGAGCGGCTCCACAGATGACAGCAAACTACCTGGGCCTTGCACGGAAAGAAGGGCAGTTGCTCAGTTCTGCTGTTCTTTTTGGGTGATTGTGTTCTATCAGAAGTGAGAACATGTTCATGTGTATACACACCAAGGTGCACTGTACCTTCCTCTCACCAAAGCAGAGGACAGATGACCCTACCAGCCTCCAGACACTCTCCTGAACAAGTGACACTGCCCGTCTTTTGATACTGGATGAAGATTCAGTGGTCCATTCTTCCCTTTTTTTCTGTGAGCTGCTTTAGAGGTGCATTCTTTATATCTACCATTGCATCAAAACAGAAGTGCATGTCTTCCTCCATCTGCCATATAATCTTCCTAGAACACCCATCCATTCCTTGTAGATAAGTTCCTTAAATGAAAACCAGCTCAGAGCATGATCATTTCTTCATGCAGTCAGCCTAAAAATAAAAATCTAAAGGTGAGGGATTTCAAATTATATGTGGCGCAACAATTGCAATCATCAAGTCTAAAGAGGATGAAAGCACAAGGACTTGAGCTGAGCAGTAGCTTCATGAAGGATTAATGTACTGATCACAAAGCTGAAAAAGAAAAACATACCTCTGTCTTATTTTCTCTACTCCAGGGGCAGAAAGTGTGACAAAAGCACCATTAATCATATAATACTTGTGTGTTTTTCTGCTCTTGCTGCTGAGCTCCTGGGTACTGCTACAGTGTTTATAGCTGGGCTTCTTTTGCTGAAGTTAAAAAAGCATCTTGCCCACCTCCCATTTCTTGAATGTTATGGTTGCTCAGCCTTCTTTACAATGGTTTCCTAAAATCTCTCTAATGGCTTGGTGGTTGTTTAAAAACTACAGAATTTATTTTAATTGCCTTTTTTCCCTAGAATTTTCAGCCACTGGAAGTGGAATCACAGCCTCAAGGGCAAATGGGTTTGGGGGGACAACCATCCTTAACTAGTGCTGGAAAACTTTGGCCTCAAGTTTCACAGGTCATTACATACTGAGATGCAAGAAAATATGATATGGTCTGGAGGGATGAAGCATCACTTACTAACTTTGCTCTTTGAATGATGCACCTTCCACGTGGGAAGAGGTGCATGGAGTTCTCCGGTGCACACTTCATACACAGCTCAAGGACCCAGCAGCTTTTAGCCAGGATGAAGACACACATCTCTCCCACAGTCCAGTCAAACCAGAATTCGCCAGGTGACATGTCACCCTGCTCCAACCTCCTGTTGTGACAGGAGAATTGCACTGATATAGAAAAACAGCCAGAAATCCAGAGGTCTCAGACATCCTAAAAATGTTCCCAGTAATTTCTATTCTTGTCTCTGGCTGAAAAGAGTTGCAAATATTTCTGATCACTTTTCTAAATGACTAGAATTTTATGGTTTATGGTTTCTGTTCTCCCATCACAAAACTCACCTTAATGTCTACCTGAGGAATCTCAGCAGCTGAATTCCCCAAAGGGACCCTAGTGATCATTTCTTCTGCTGGACTTCTGAGCCATTTAGAGATGATTTCCTCTTCCCTCTCCAAAACAGCCGTTTGAATTTCTCGAGTTTAATGATCTAGTATCTTATTGTCCATTGGGCAAAAGGTTCCAAGTACCCTAATTCTTCCCTGCATTTAGTGCACAGTTACATCAAAAGAAAGTGTATCATCGATAAGTCTTGTTTTCCTCTTCATTGCAGCCTGCTAATGTAGTTATTCAAGACTATTTTTGTTACTGTTGCAGTCACAAAACTCCAGGTGATGCTAACAGAGTTGCTGTGGTGTAAGTAAAGGCAGAGTTTTCCTCATTCTAGAAAAATCCTGTAGCTTCATACTGTGACCTTTTTGCAAATCCTCTCCTCTGTGGTGGTCTGTTGAAGTAGATATATTTCCAAATGCATGGCATTTTAAAACCAAGAGCTCTACATATGCTATAATCATGCTTACTTTATCAAGGTCCGTGCTACTCTGAAATGCTTGCAGTAGGCCACAATCCAGCATATCCTACAAGGCACCATCAATTTCTAAGGAAACAGATTAATTTACTAAATATATTTGCTTGCTACTCTGCACAAGCATTTAGTGAAATATTCAGCAATGAACCACCCTAGTATTTCCCATGAGCTATACAGAACAGAGCATTGTTACCACTCCCGTGGAGCTGTCTTGGTGCATGCAGTACACCACCCTGGTCCATCCCGTAAGGAGAAAGGGAGTCCCATAGTGGGCAGTGGTCAAGAAACTGGATCCTTCTAATTTTGCCAAGCTACTCCAACAAGCCTTCTCTCTCTCATGAACAAGAAGATGAAAAAGATTTATCTGTTTACCAACTACAAGTCAGAATTCCTTTGAGATGTCTGGGTCTACCTTAGGGAAGAAGAAAAAGTTAATATTTTCCTTAACTTCTTTGCATGAGCCTTTGTGTTCCTCTTCTGCTCTTTCTTATTTGTCTGGTCCCTTAAGGCTGTTTCTATATGCATCTAAGCACATCAGAGCTTAAACACAAAGATTTCCCATTTACCAGTAATATTGGTAATTGTCTTCTTAAAGTACTAGAAACATTGTGTCCTTTGACATTTCAGTGATGCATTAACCTGTTGTCTGGAATATAAATGTGAGCTAAGAACTGATTTTGCATCAGAGAGTAGATTAACATTTTCTTGGAAAAGTTGTTCAACCTTTTGAAGTTCTGCTTCCAGCTTTTCCAGTGGACAGGCAGAATTCGGCATGATTACACATCTTAGAATGAGAAGAGTACTTCAGTGTGAACGTTACCTTACACAAATGTCTACTACAATGGCCAGGAAAGTCCTGTTCAAGTGAAATGACTTCTATTAGGTACCTGGCATTAAGATTACTGTTGCTTCCACTAAGCAGAACGTGCCGAGCTAAACTGCACCAACCTCACTCAGCAGCCCCATTAAACCCAAAGATTGCTAGAATATTGCTACACTTTGTATGAACACCATATGTTATAAACCAGGATGTACATGTGTAGGTTCTTTTTTTTTTAAAAAAAAAAAAAAGCCTACTTACAGAAAAGGCAAGCAGAGGATTTTCAGACTAATGTCAGACCCCCACTGTGGGAGGCTGTTCTCTCCCTGTGCATTCCATGGATGAGCCCTCAACTTCCAGAGAAGAGACATAACTCACATTCCCTGGACTTCTCTCTGGAGGAATTTATTGCTCTCCACTGGTTGCTTGGGCCTCCTGTCTTACAGGCCCTTGAATTAGATATGGAAAGTTCAGCAGTGTCTCCTTCATTGCCTCCCCAAAATCCTGCTCCATTTTTTTTCTTGGGATGTTTTTTTTTAAAAAAAAGAATGAAACCACAGATATGGTTATAGTGCTGATGTGGTAACTGCAGTCTGAGCTAACTTTTCTCATTAAAATCTTGAATTTAAGCAAACAATAAGCCAGGTCTTCCAACACATCATAAGAAACTACGTTCTTCTGGATAAGTTGAACTCTCCTCAGCTTGAATATTTCAACCCCAAAACAGTTCACTTTTTTAATAAAGTGGTGAGTCAGGTTCGCAGTGTGACTGTAGCTATATGCTTTCTCCTAAATTAATGGCAAACCGTTCTCTGCAGTCACATATTTTCAAAGTGTTATTTCAATGATAGTGATATGACTTGAGGGGGATAGTTAATAGACCTGATGCGTTTGAAGAAGTTAATGAAAAGGAGTACATTACTTCTTTTACAGCAGCAGGCTCAGTAGCATCGGTTGCTCTCTAATCCCATATTGTCTGGCAAATGCGAGGCATGTAACTGCAAAGCAGCGCCAAGGGAGGATCAGTTTTGCCCACATCTCAATTCACCACTACCTATAAGCACATGTTTCAAAAGCTTTCTGAATCTGGGTCTCAATTATAAATTAAATAGCATTATGGGAGGATGAAGGGGAGTTTGAAGCTTTCCATTTAAATAGCCTTTGCAGGTAAGATAATTCAGGCTTGCTTTTCCCCGGTGCAGCTGTATGCAATTTTCAGTCAATAAGCTGAGCAAACGGCATCTGCTCGCAATAAGGCAACCAGCAACAGCCACAGCAACTGATAAAGAGGCAGAAACATGTCCTAGCAGGGACTGCCCTTTTCCACAAAAGCCTTCGGGGCCAGGCTTATGTTAGGGAGACCACACACATACAAGGGAGGCAACGAGTTCCCTGTGGCCCCGGGGCTCCTGCTCCTCCCAGTAACACCGGCTTGGCAGCTGGCACCCCGGGGAAACCAGCACGAGGTGCAAGAAGTGGCAGCAACCTCTGCTCTCAGAGGAGTCAGGCATGGGTGACGACACTGGGCTGCTCTCTGCAGCGCTGGTGGGGGATGTTACCTCCCCGGGGCCAACAGCCTTTCACAGCCCTTTCCCACCATGTACAAGGCACCTTTCTTCAACTCAGCCTCTTTTCCTGACCCCTTGTCAATGACCACTCCTCCTTTCCTTATTATTTTATTCAGCTTCTTCTGTTTAATATACTTGTTACAGGACTCAGCAGGCCTATTGCTCCCTTACCATTAAGTGTGGTTACCAAAAACACAACCTAACATGGCTCTTTTCTCAGCTGGTTCTCACTCCTTCTCATCTTCTTCAGCTGTCTTGATGTGACCCCTCCAAAATAGAACTTTGCTGTCTCACCACTTTGGTACAGAAAGTACCCAGATGTTTGTCATCAGCATTACACAGATTAGCAAGAAGCAACCCAAGAATGTTTCTTCCTTGTCTCCCACCTTTGCCCATCCTTTTAAAACTTCAGGTAGCAAAACAGGCATACAAGGAAATGTAAAGCTATCTGGCCCAAGGAGTGAAGTATCAGTATCTTAGGTGCCCTGCACCACTGGGCAATGAAGCACACAAACCTATGGTGAGACCAGTGCTGTCTTCTTCTTGTGCCAATACAACATCAAGTGCTGACTCTCATCACGCTTTCTCAGCCACTTGTGCTTGCGGTTATGAGTCTTAATCAGCGGCAAGGATCCAGCCTAGCGCTTGGTTCCCAAGCAAAAATCACAGCAAAGCTGGAAGAGTCAGGATCAGCCCCCTGGGAGTTTCAAAAACAGCGCCCTTCATTAACTTCTCAGTGGCTGTGGTTTTTAGAGGAGAAAAATCATCTCTTTCAACATCACAGTGAAAAAAAAAATAATAGTGAAACACATAGACTTTGAAGTGGTGGGGAAGTACCATTACCCATTCATAGACGACAGTCTGACATTCATTGCATGTGATAGGGAGGCTGCGTGCAGCAATGCATGTAAGGACACATTTCCTACAGAGAGCAGGAAAGACTTCACACTCACGTGCCACACAGGCTATTTTCACACAAGCTCGCTGGCGGTCTCCTACTGTCCCCTGCTCCGGGCAGTCATGGGGCTCATCCCTCTGGCCTTTCTTCTTTCTAGGACTTCTCAATGCCATCTGAAAGTTTATCACGCAGGCTTGTGGATTGTTATCCAGCCTTGGCTTTCTCCATTCAGTCTCTCAGAGCAAACTCTTGCTTCTGCTAGCTTTCATCTCCTATCTACTTGAAAGGCTGAAGTCCTTTATCTAGTTATATTTTCTGTATCCCAAATCCCTGACAGCATAATCAATCACTCTGATTTTTAGTAGGAATACTGGATTCATCATTGACACCCCATATCTTTTCCCTGCTCCTAATACTATTCCTTTGTTAAGCCATAGGCTTTTTATAAATTCTGTAATGCAGGCAGGACTCATTGAAATGTCAAGCTGTCTTTCAAAAGTTAAGAGCTGGGCCAGCTATAACAACAAAAAAAATGGATCTATATTTAGATTGTCTAAGAAATTCCACTACTTACTAATTTATAACAGAATATTGGTTGAGCAGATGATGAACAGTAATAGTAAAATCAAAGGTTTTAGCTTTATCATTGCACTTACTGCTTAGTCAGTTTATTTTCTCCCCTTGGAGACTGCATCAGCTTTGTTTGCATTGGATACTGTAGTTAGCCTGCACAGTCTGTTACTAAAGACATTCATGAGGATACAGTAGGCCAAAGAAATATCACAAACAAAAGAAAAACTATGACTTGGGTTTGACACCTGAGACTACTCTCTCCTTTTCTTGGCTCTGTGGATTGTTTCCCTGCTACAAGCCTTTCCTGCAGAGCCCTGAACAGCCATAATCCTACAGAACTGGGGATTGCTCAGTTCACTTGAAAATTTCCAAATCAGAGGGCACACCAGGGAATATCCCCTATGTTACATCCAGTGGCATTAAGGACAGCAAGATCATCATATTCCCACAGGGTTCCCTGCTGGAGCAGATCCCAGGAGGAGGATTAACATTCTTCCTATCTTCCCCAAAACTGCACCTATCCAAAACCAGTTCATTCCCCCTGTCATCCTCTGCCAGCCCCCACTGAGCCTCCCCACCTGCCTATGCAGAGATCTGACGGGCTGCGGGATCTCAGGGGATTGTGGGGAAGCAATTATGAGTGGATTCTGGATCCTGGATGAAAGAGCTTGACAACAACTGCTCCAGCCTTTCTGAGGGAAACACTGAGAAGCCAGATCCTAATCTCCCAAATCTTGTCCTGACAGTGTGATCTTGCATCAGTCACTGCCATCCGGGCGTTCAAATTTCTCTGGCACCAAAGAAAGCCTGATAGTGCTCATTTACCTACAGAATTGTGGGGATGCAGCGTGAATTAATTAGTACTTGCACAGAACTCTGAGAACAAAGCAGCCTTATACTACTAAAGACCTTCAAGCCAACGTCACCTTTGAGTTTGGGGTAGATTTGGTCTCACATTCCCTAGTATTTTTCACTTAAATAATAGTGATTTTAGCCATTCCCAAGTTCAGAACCTGTTTGGGACTGATTCCATGAAACAGATATTAAAACTGCTTTTGACCTTCTTCCATGAAAGTAGAAAGATTAAATACACACATTTAGCAGTTAGCAAGGGACATTCCAACAATGCTCCTATTACAGAACTGTTTGTGTTAATTACTGCATTATCTGTTTTACATGCTCTAATTGTTTCCTTATGTCATACTGAGGAAAAAAATGTAATTCTGTAAGAAAAACCCCACCAAGTGTTCTTTTTTCCCCTGTTTGAAATAGAAACAATTTCAGCAAACTATACTTTCTCTGCTTCGTTTGGGATTCAGGCAGGATCTGAGCTCCCCCTGCTGTTTGCAAAAAATTGACGTACGGATAAGCTAAATGAATTCTTAATATCGAGTTTCTCTGGCCAAGGGCAGGCTCTGGGGACCCCGCTATTCGCTCTTTGGCTCAGGCTGCCACATGGAAAGATATAAGTAGCTAGATTTCAGTCAAAGCCTGTTCTTGCAGTCTCACCTTTGAATATGGAAAGTATTACATTCAAAAGGAGGGAAGATAGCCATACGTAAAAACAGCTATTTGATGTATGAGTCAGAAGAGAACATTTATGAGAGCCCAAAAAGGTGTTGACCTTAAACCATCCTCTAATCTGTAGCCAGAAGTGGATCCAGCCCTTTTATAGTAGGCAATATTCCCAGCAGCACTCCTAGAGTCAGAGCAGAGGCCGTGGGATGCTGAAATTACTAATGTCCTTCATGCAAGCAGTAAGTCTGCCTATGGAAAGATATGCTTTATATATGTGAAAATATTCTGAGCTGAAGCTGTTGGAAGAAAGCCCAGTCCCCCTGCCAGAACAGCTCTAAGTCAACAGGGCACAGGCCTACGCTAGGGATATCAACGATTTGGGGATGCTCACCTTGACAGAAGTGAAAAGAGTCCGGTTATCACGAGCCAAAGGTTTCAACTCCCATTATTAAAACGCCTCTGGCACCTTGGTGTGTGGTATGAATTCCCCTTAGATTAACCAGTCATTGCCCTCAGTCTTTTAATTCGCTCATCAAAGAGACAGACACCTCTGAACTGCTCTCCAGGGGTGGCTAAATTAGATACTCCAAATCACCCTCTGGAAGAACCCCTTGTGCTGCCCAGACAGGGAGAGCGTGGCAGATCCTGAGCCAGCTGAGACGCACCAGTGCCTTCAGCACCAGTCCTTGATCTCCCCACCTCATTTGGTGCTTTTGAAAAATAACGTCTTTCACTGATGTTAACCTCAAGGGGGGAAGAAAAAGAAATAAAGCAAAATAAAGGAGAGTTATTCTAATAAAGATTCCCAAATGCTAAATATTTTCCTGTTTTTCTGGTTGTATGTCAGGTCTCATTAGGCTGTGTTAATGAACTTGTTCCAGGCAAGTTTTGGCGTAGTTGTTGTTTGTGGTTTTGCCTAACATATGTGAAAGGGCAGGCTAAGTCTGGCTTGTTTTCAAGTCAGTTTAACAATCAAAAGAGTTGGGTGGGAATTTAAAAGGAGAAACAGCTTGCAGTTTGAGATTCAATACTTGCTCCATAACAGTAAGAAAAAAAATTTAAAGCATTGTTCTGCACTTCAGTTTGTTCCTCTATCACAGCACAGTGATGAATCACTCTTTTAAGGGGGATTCCGTACAGTTTTGTCTACATTTGGGTTCCATTTTAAAGAGCAGCAATCAGAAGCTACTTCACTTAAATCCTGCTGTGCTGTTGATGCAGAAAGTACTTACACCAAGACAGCCATTTTGGCAGAGCTTTGTCATTCCTAGAAAGTTTTAGTAGATTAGATACATCTTTGTGATATGGGCAGGAAGGTCACACAGCACTTGTTTTCTTTGGAAGAATTCCCCAGCTTCCAAGTATACGCAGCACGAAAGGAGCCGGGTACAAACAGTAAATGGAGATATCCAAATTGATGAGAGCTACTGAAGCAAGAGCTTGGCGTCATTGGTATTTTTGAGATCTCACCCCAGCTACCCTGGCCACTGCATTCCTGGAATATCAGCACCAGTTTCTGAAGAAAATAAAGTTAGTGATGCTGAGAAAAAAACAACTCTTCAACTTCTAAACTTTGTCTACTGCAACAGAGATATTCTGCAAGAGAAACTGAAATCTGTAACAGCATCTGGATGATAACAGAGGGGATGAGTCAGCCACACATTGCTACTGCTTGCTTTGTTTATGTTTCCCATACCACTTTGAGTCTCTCCATTATTCATTTTTATTTATTTTACAGCATCAGGGTTGCAAAAACTGAGAGCTGTTACAAAACCAAGGTCAATGCCCTGCTGAGTGCAGAGTTTAGCAAAACTATCTGTCCAGCTGAATTCTATTCTGCAATCCTCATATTCAAATGAACTGAGAGAGCTCAAACCAACTGCCAGATCACAACATTCACGGGCAGTACAGCAAGGTTTGCCTGATCTTCATGTCTTCCTAAGGAATCAGGGACCTTCATCCAGCTACTATGTGCACCATCAAAAACCTAAATAAGTTAGAGGTGCAAAAGTTTCCACGTCTCTTTTAGTACTCAGATACACAACATGCATTATGTGGGACACTCTGCTAATACTGAAAAGCTAAATGAAAGCTGAACCACTCAAAAGCCATGTTTGACAAGCCTGTACTGCCATCCCTGATAGCTAGCAGTCACTCTAATCTTAGACAACTACCTCTGCAGGACAAGTTTCTGAGCAGTATTTCCTTGCCCCACCATTGTTCAGATGACAAACTCCTGGTGGAATAGGAAGAAGAGGTTTATTCCTACCACCCTGTTTCTATCTGCACCTTAACTCCCCCATTATATACCACTACTGTAGGTCTCTCCAGCTCCAACAAGTATTTCCCAAATCCATTTAGCAGTATCACTGTACTAACAGCTGTAAAAATCCTTCAGTTTTGCCATCAGGCAAAGAGCATCTTTCCATCCCTATTCCTTCCTCTAGCACAATGGCAAACAGCACCCAGTAGTTTGCTCTTACCACAGCTTAGTTAATAACTAATAGGCTCCCTGCACAATTTTTTCTACCCACCAACCTCAAGAGGCACTAGAGGTGCTTAACCAAGACCTGAGTGCTCTGGCCACATTGAGCATTATCACACACCTTTAACAGACCAATAAACACAGCTACACCACATGGTGTACGGGCAGCACACAGAGGCACCAAGGAAAGCCTGTAGCATCCTATAACACAAAGTTGTTTAACCTGCCCCAGAGCAACACCACTGTCCTTTCCTTACACCCTTTGGGCAGTTGCATCCAGGTTTCCTACAAACTGGCAATGTAAACACAGCTGTGGACTTGGGCTCTACTGAAGCCTCATTATTACAGTTCAATTGTTGCTGGCTTTTTTTTCCTCTGAGTTTCCCAATTACCTCCAACCTCTATGTTGTTATAAACTAATTAGGCTTTAATAAGTCAGAAAAGGAGGCAGATTAGGATAATTAGGCCCTGTGATTGATTACTGGGGCTGTTGTGGAATGCGCCAGGTGAAAGGCAATGAAGGAGAGAGCAGGTATTTGCAGAGGATGGTCAGGGTTAGGAAAATAGACACTCAGACAGCCCCTGGCAAATATTAGTCTTGAGCTAAATTCAGTCAATTCATGGCAAAAAGCCTCTAGCACAGACGCATCAATTTATGCTTGCAAAGGGAAAGCCAAAGGCTTAGACATCCAAGGTGTGGGCTCTCAGCGTTTCAGCAAACATGCTTGTCTCTCCCCCTTGCTGAGATGGCAGTGGTGGGGAGCGGTGACGGCAGCATCCTGTCTTCTGTATCAGCCTGGTGCACAGGCAGTGCAGGAAGAAGCAAAAGCCTGAGACCTCCCCAGCTTTCCCTGCCTTGAGAGCTTCCAGCAAGGCTTTGAGTCAGCCAGAAATACCTGTCCCTGTGGCCCATCGCACCAAGCGCTTGCAACCACCTAGCCAGAAGGTCTTGAGGCAAATACCCCAGAACTGAGCCAGCTCTGTGCTCACGTACAGGTGAGCCGTGAGTCATGCCCTCCAAATCTAGGTGTGCGATTTTATTTCCCACATGATAATAAAAGGGTAGTAACGCTCAGCTAGTTGGCTCATCACATCAGCATAGCAAAGGCTTTATTTAATAACCTAATCCAGCTCTGAAATACATCCAGATTTGAACCAGTTGAAAATAAAAAGTTCTCCAAGTGGTTACGGATGAGTCAGTTTATCATGTAGCTTTAAATGAATTTTGATAAAACGTTCAAAGAAAATTACTGTCCCTGTGTGAGACAACACTGAGTAATATGGAAAGTTTTCAACAGACAGAGCCACATTTTGAAAAACACCCAAAGTAAGTAGATAAAACCAAAGAATTTCTTCCATCCTTTCTTCTTCCTATGTATCCTTAACACAGTTGAAAATTTTTAGAAACCTGTAAAAGTTAGCTGTATGTGGGTAGAAAATGAATATGGTACATCAAAGCTCTGGCTTATCAAACCTTGGGTGAGCCTGCATGGCAAAATTAAGAAAGGGAGAAATTACAACTCCGTCTGCTGGGACAAAAAGGAAGTTTTGTTCCAGAATTAGAAAGTTCCGTTTGGCAACATTAGGATTATGATTACTTAAATCTGCCAAGTTATCAGTCGCTTGACAAGCACATTAGAGAGAAACTCCTTTAAGATGCCAGCCTTATTAATACACAGATTTATTAGGAAGCAGGTAGGCACTGGTAAAAAAGAGCCTCTTATCCCAGAGTTTTCTCTGAAGAGCAGAGCAGTGAGGTGTGGCTGTTTGATAAAATGAACTCAGGATCCCATCACTGAACTTACATGTAGCAGTAATCTACAGGACAAAGGTTTGCAATGAAATATAATTGCAACAGCCTACTGCTAGAAAACAGCTCTTAAGTAAAGGCCTCTCAGGTCACAGCCCTTAGCTAAGACACAGAAAAGCTGCTGTCAATCCCTTACCAGCCTGCATGGTTTTGAGCACATCATCAAATACTACTTTTATTCTGGGTCCAGCACCCACATTAGAAATAATTGTCAACTCAGTTCAAAGTTGTGAACGTGAACATCCCTGCTCAGATGCGACGTGAACATCTCAGGTTATGACCCAACACCTTCTGACAAAACGCTGGATTTTTGTGAGGTTGAACAATTTCAGGCCTTGTTCAAACCTAAACCCAGAATCCAGGTGTTCATTCACAAACAGGATCAGGCCCTCCAGGGAAAGCTGCAGCAGATCCTTTTCTTCCAGAGCAACAGTCTAATGATTAAAACCCTCAGCCAATAAGTAGGAAACTGAAATCTGAATTATTTCTTCTGCTAGCAGAAATAAAAGCCTTGTTTCTCCCCTACAAGCTTATATATTGAAACACAAACACTTGTTCCCAAAACAGAGGTATAGATGTGATTCTACCCCAAGAGCTGGGGAGTTTGCCTGTAGTGACAAACAAGCCAGGTTTCAGTCTGGGGTCAGTTTTACACAAAACGATTGCTGTTTTATGCCCTTTTTGAGCCAGCAAGTCTAACAACACTTTCTGTACAGCGGCAAGTCTATAAAAGAAAAGAAGGGTGCCATATCCATATAGGAGCCTGTATTGCCATATTTAGGGCATTTTTCAAAGAATTGCTACTTGCAGATTTGAAAGACCTGAGGCTCAGGGGAGAACAGCTGCTCCATAGCTGCTGGACTGGTACAAGGGGGTAGGCGGCACCCTCTAAGTCCTTCACTGAACAGAAAAATGAGAATCCCACTGAGAATCCCCCTCAAAAGATAGCAGGAACATGCCTTTCCCAACCTTACTGTTTCTTGTTCCTGCTACCCCTCCTCATTTTGGAGCAAGGGTTTCTAAGTAGGCACAGGGCTACAGGGAGGGGCTTAAATTAAGGCTTCTGGGGCTGGGATTTACCACCCACCCCTGTTCTCAGCTGTTCTGACTAATGAGCTGTAGGTAGCTGCGTGCTGAATACATTGACTCTGGGCAATTCCCTGCTCAATGCACCAGCTTTTGGGGTCATCAACTTTTCTTTGCCTCAGTCCTCAGCTAGAGGGACGACATAGCTGTGAGGGGGTTGGATAAGAGGAAAGTGTCCTTAGGAAGGAGATGCCAAGAGGTTCCTTAGTAAGCTACTTTTTACAACCCTTCTTATATACTGGAGACAGCGAAGAACCTGGATTCTGCTCTAGTCCCTCTTGTCACTTGACTTTTAGATGTTTAAGACCTTTGCTGGGTCTCTTCTTTTAATCCCCTCTCACCAGGAGTTACAGAGCAGTGGGACTGACTCGTGGCACTCTCAGGCTGTTTCTGCAACGCCTGTTACAAAAGGGCCCACGTTTTCTCTGCGGGTTGCTGCGCTGCAAGCAGCACACTGCCGTAATTAATACCAGGCAGATATGAAGAGGAAAAGGTTGTTTCTAGTTGTGAAGAAGCAGGTTTGGCTGAGGTTCTGCTAAGTCAGTTCCCACACTTGAGCCGAAAAGCAAATGCAAATGTTTCATAGTGCCCTGAGCAAATTTCACTAAGTTCAAGCCAGGCCAGCAGGATGGCTCCTCTGGGGAGCCTTCCTCCTCAGCTCCTTCTCAGTCTCTTCTCTGCTGCCTCCTTTTGCTCCGGTGAAGGGGAGAGAGGCACCGAGAGCTTCCTTTTCTCGGGGGCCTGCTGAAAAGGTCTCCCTCCACATGAGCTGCGGAGAGGCAAGCAAAAGTGAGGACAAAAGCTTGAGCTTTTTTTCCTTGTGTGTAGGGATGTTTGTAATTATTAATCTCACAACAGCAGAGGTAAATATGATAACTGCATGACTCAGGCTGTGCCTCAAAGGTCATTCTCGGTTCCTATCCCAAGCCAAAGGGGAAGAAGGAAAAAAGCCTGTTATATTCATGTTCTCATTTCTCTCTGAGGTGAGTCACCCTACCAGTTAAACGCTATAAAATGACAAACATTGGTAAATAAGATAATATTAATGATACTGATGACTCAACCGAAATAAACACACATCAGTCACAGCTCAGCAGCCTGAAAGAACCTTATGAGAAGAAGAAACCTGCTCAAATCAAAGACGAGATGATGATTGCAAATCTGCTATTAATAAATATTTTTCTATGACAAAGCATTCCACGCAGTATTTATATTTCATTATGCACAACACAAACCAAGCGACTGGAAACATTACTCACAGCAATTGTGGAAAAAAACTGTGAGAACTCTTTTTCATTTCTGCTAGCGCAATGTAATTGCCCCTTTTAAAAAGCAACAAACTTGTCTTCATATAAAACCCTTTCGTCCTCTGCCCTGGAAAGTTAGGCTGTATTCCCAGATTTGCACCTTTTTTCTAACGCTAAATATGAGACATAGCCTGAGTGACTGGCAAGCACATAGTCCCCAGCTCTCTAATTCAGCAAGAAACTGCACTGCACGTCTGGTTTGAAGCTATATTCCCAGTACATGGAGGCAACCCTGGAGCAGCTAGAGCTTGACAGAATGGCTCTTCAGCTGCTGGGGGAAGGACTAGAGGCTTTCAGCCCTAGGAATTCCCAGGTTTCAGAGCAGAGCAGCCATCATGGGCTTTGATTGTATTGCTCTGGACAGATATTGTCCAAAGAAAGAGCATGAGGAACAGTGACATGACACAATGGCAATGTTTTTATCACCAGCTTATTCTCAGGATGCACTCACATATGTGGCTGTGACCTCCCCTCTCCTAGCAATGGAATGACTAGACCCTGTTCTTCCTACACATGCTCTTCCTACTGTATTTTCATTCTTCCTAAATTAATGAATCTTTCATTCGTCTTATAGTATTTTTGTTTCTCAGTGGTGTCTGCATCTATCTGGGAGAGTCCAAATTAAAAACACTGAGCCAAATGAAGCCTAGATATTACAGGAATTGATGTGTGGGATTTCGTGCAGGAGGCAGTCCTTTTTTCTGCTCCTGCAACAGCCTCTCCTCGTGATAAAGTCTGGAGATATAAATGCTGCCTCCCGATATGTGGCTCCCACTGAAGTCACCAGCAGGTGTTTGCAGACAGAGGGTAGAATTTGCACATAGGGAAGGATCATTTGCAGTTTGCTTTTCAGAGCAGTTAAGCCTGATCTGTTGGAGATATGTACATGAGTCATCTCACACTCACTTTCCTCCCCTTGTGAACAGTGAGCAAACTTCAATCTAGTAACCACATATCTGTTCTGCAGCATCTTTATGTCTTCTTCCATGAATACTTCACAGTCGACTTAGGGAGGGAGAAAATTTGCACCAAAATACTGAACAATTTTAGGCCTGATCTTGCAGAACAGAAGTGATGGACTTCCCTTCCTGATCACATACCCCAGAGTGTTTTCATTTACCAGGATATAAATATCGAGAAAGTTTAATGTCTTTGGATATAAATCAGAAATAGCTCAGAGGAAGGCACTAGAGGATCTTTTGTCATTACTAGCAGTATATGCCATATATCACACAAGCCACAAACTTCAAGGCAAAACTCTTGTTCTCATCTAACGTGGTATAAATCCAGAGGAACTCAGCTCAACACACCCGAGACTCTCCGGTACTAAATTCACCCAGCCATATTTGTGATTTAGCAGCCACAATGCAAATGTCACAGCGCTGAAAAGTCACTGAGGACGAGTGGCTCTGCAGTTAACCTTGAGGCTGGGCATCTCCATCAGGCTCCTGGCTCTGTCACGGGCTCTGTTCTCTAATTCCCTTGGTCCCAAATCAGCTCTGCCTCTTGGAAACACAGGTAATTGCTTTCCTCGCAACTTCTCTCATTTATCAACTCTTCATTACAGGGACAGCCCCTTAGTAGGTGTTTAAAAAATATCTCTGACTAGGTTGAAAAATGTACTGCGTTAAGTGTGCTTTTATATAATAAATGCAAGTTAATCCCTGCATGGCATAACTGTGGCATTAAAGAATGTCAGTCTCCTTGCTTTGCTCAGCATTAATCAGCCTACTCCATGGGGTTTTTAAGCAAGAGGACTTCTAGGAGGTAAGTGTTATTGGCTATGTGATCTTGCAATAAAACTTTTCTTTGGAACTTCTGAATGCTTCCCCAGGCAATCGAAATATTTTCAATAGCTCTGTGTCTGTCCCGTCCCCCCCTGAGTTCATATGAAAACAATTAGGTTCTGAGAAAGCATCTACACAGCTGAGCTTACACTCCAAAGAAATGAGGAAATAGCTCCTCCAGCTGCTCTGAATTTTTCATAAAACTATCAGTGAGCACGGTCTCAAATACAGCTTTTCCCCCTTCAAAATAGCTTCTCCAAGTTAAGCTTTGGGACCGAGCATTTGGTGTAATTTCTTTAACCTGTCTTGATTAAATGATTCTTAATAAAAAGTCTAGGTTTCTGAATACTCTGGATTGCACAGCTAATTATTAACAGTACTAACTGGAGTTACAGACAATAACTGCACTGGAAGATGATTAAGATGCCTGTCCCAGATGAAGCATAATTTTAATGTTTGGAGGGGATGGTTATCTGTTTTTCTGTAGGACCACATAAGAATTTGCAAAATTAAGAACTGAACACAGATAAAATAAGCTAACTCAGGTGATTTACCATACTGGGCTGGCACAAATGTTACAAGGAGCAAAGGCAGTCACTGGGCTAGCCAGGAATGCCATACTGTGAAACAGGTATGCTCAAGCAAGGAACTGCTTCACCCCCTGGTCTCCATCTCGCCTCTGCTGATGTGCCTCTAAGGAGCCCTCCCCATCTCAGTAGTCCTTACCAAAGATAACGGATTGCCTCACTTGTAATAGCCCAAACCCAGAATAACTCCTTGTAATCTCAATTACTAGATTTAAAATACTTTCTCTGAGGCTGGAAGCAAGTCTGGCAAAGGAACGCAGGGGAAAAGATGGCATCATACCTAAGGTTCATCCACTACCCTCTTAAACAAGGCCAATTCCTCACTGACAAATACTCAGTGCTCCCTATCCTGCAGTGGATTTATTTTCAAGAAGAGATGTAGGGAACCACTTATCATCTTGAGAAGGGAATCTGGGGCATTACCAAGAGAATAGAGCTGCCCCAAGGCACACTGGAATTTTGCCTGGGCAGCTCTTCTCCTCAGAAGGAGCCGTGCGGACATCTCAGGGCTGCTTATGTCATTTGTTAAGCAAACTTGGCTGCATACCAGAGCTGGTCAGGACATTTTCCACAAAGTGAGATTTCAAAACTCAAGTGTTCTTGTCAAGACATCAGGTTTTGAGAAAGTTTTTTTGCAAGAGAGTCATGTAATTTACATCCTGGTAGTTAGGACAGCGGCCAGGAGATGAAAGAGCCAGGTGAAACTCCTTTCCCTGCTCAGTTGAGAAAGAGCTGCAATGAAATCTTTTGACCAGGAAGACAGATGGGGCTTAAACAAGAGACTCTCACACTCTAGGCACCCAGTGCCTTAAAGATAGGGAACAAAAAAACAGTCTGAAACCTTGAAAATTACTGCAAAACAGAGTAGTCATCTTCTAAGTGAGTTCTCCTGCATATGCAGTAGGCCTGAGTAAAGTGGTTTCATGCAGGGAACAGTAATTGAAAACAGCCATTGAAGTGGTAAACAAAACCAGAACGCTAAATATTAATGTGCAGTAAGTGACCATGTAGGTTTTCCTTCAATATTAAGGATTTAAACCCCACAGTGTATTCATAATAACCCATTCTTGTTTTTAAAACATTTTGTTCCAGATAGCTCAAAACCCTGCTCCCTCCTGGCAATGAGAACAATAGTTTTCTATTGGAAGCTAAGGATAACTTGTTCTAGGGTGAAAAATTCTTCTAAGTTCAACCAAGTCGCTCACAGGCAAACGGGTTTTGAAGCAAGAATAGTGGGTCAGAATCTTGGGTTTTGTTTCTCGTCTGAAAAAGAGCACCTCCAACAACACAGAGCCCCATAGCAACATGCTCAGGCATTGACTCTGCACTGAGTCAGAGGGAAGAATGCCATTTAATGACTCACCAGCAGCAGCACTTATGCTGCATTGTATAGTGCTAAATAATCTAATCTGTCTATCTACTCGAGAGCCTTTAAAGAGTGCTAGTATGCAATGTAAAGAGTTTTCGTTGGCATACATGAAAGGCATTAAGGACTGGATCGCACTCAATGGAAAGCTGCCATCATTTCCACTGGGAGTTGGACCAGAGGTTATATATAGTGTTTGGGAATGTTCTTGGGGGGGGGAAAGAAAGAGTCTCTTAAAATCAAAAGGCAAAGCTATCAAAGACAGTGGTTTCTGGATAAAGTTCTGTTCTCAGGTATTCTGTATTATCTGTGCATGCAGATCTCCCTTTGATGTCGATGAGAAACCTGCTCATCAGGGGAGCACCACACTGAGAGCAAAATCTCCTTTTACAGAGGAGTCAGAGAAGGACAGTTCCTCCTGCAGCCACCCGGACAGTCGCTGAGTTTCCTGGGACTTTCCTGTAGGTGGCACTGCTAAATTTTTTAACAAAAGTGAATTTTGTGAACTCTGACTAAGTTCTCAATCATTTAGTAATCTTATCTGAATGGAAAAGCTAAACCATGCAAGTCATTTCCCTGTCACAGCAGCGTGCCTTGCGCAGACACAAAGGAGTCTATGCCTGATCCTGCATTCAGTGAAAGTCTAAGGGAAAAAGAAGTGTAAGGTCAAGACTTCTATTCATGTCATCAACTGAATACTTTCCTGCTAGGAATTCAGTCCAGATGGAGAATTCTGGATCTGATCTGCTCTTGCTATTACAATTTTAGGATCTCTCCCTTCTCGGTTACACAGTGATATGTGGATGCGTCAGAGTCATTCCTTGCCTCCAGTATAAAACACACGCTCCTCTTTCAGTTCCTGGCCTGGGTTAAATGCTGCCTACTGTTGGCTTCTGCTAGCAATCTCCGTGCCTCACAAACAGTTCTGTGAGAGTACCAGAAGTGCCAAGATGCTCCTTTTCCAGCAGAAGAACCATTTCTCCTTTTCTAGCCCTACTGACAAATCCTGGTACTTACAGCAAAACAGAACAGTCAATCAAGGATGGAAAAATCCAAGTGGCAGTGGACAAAAGAGGCCATCTGAGGGCAGAGGACAGATCCCTCTGAGGACTGTTCACCCCACATCAGCCCTGGGTACCCTGTCTCAAACCCCTATGCAACAGAACCACAGTGCATCTGCAGAGTGTACAGTTAATGAGGGTACAAGAATTGCCCTTCAAAACACCTCACCAAGTCGTCAGTGGGCTGCTTAGCAATGGGCTGACACTAGAAGGACAATCCTGTGCAAATGCAAGTCCATATTAAAATGTCAGCAATAAATGCCGATTTGCCTGCTAACTCTACCTAATATCTAATATGTAACCTGTCCTGTGAAGGTCAGTGCTTTTCTTTTTTTAACTAGTGTAGGTAAATTCATAAGCTTTCAGAGTCCTGAAAAAGCTTTTGTTTCAAGAGCATCATGTGGCAGGAAGTCCCACGTGTCAGACATTATGTTACGAAAACATCCTCCTCTTGCACCAATTACGGACCTATCATCCTCAGTTTCACGGGTTCCTTTTGTCATCAGATATAAGGAACAGTAACTGGCAGGGACACATCCTACCCAGAAAACTTTGTTCCGATCCAGGCTATCAGTCCAGACAAGCTTTGGTTTTCCCCCCAGATATGCTGCTTTGCTGCTTTCCTTACTATGGGAAAGGAAGCCAGGCAGGATTCTGAGCATACCATAACTAAAGCTTCTCTGGTGGCCACATTCAAAGAAACCTGAATATAATCATAAGCCAGAGAGAAGCTTGTATCATGAGTGTCCTCTTTGTACCTCTTCTTTCGTTAATGGAGGATCTCTCAAGCCAGCTCCTTCTGCCAGCACTGAAAGGAGAGAGCAAAAAAAATCCCTCTCTTCCTCTATTGTGATGGCACTCATTTGACAGGCACTCAACCCAAGGACGCTGCTTGCCTTCCAAGGTGAAAACTCTCAAAAAATTGATACTGATGTATCTTGTAAACTCCCAGTTTTTACTATCATCGTGGGATTCAAGTATCTGGAGAAGAGATTTGACTTATGAGAGATGGCAGCATTAGCAGCTCAAAAGTTCATTCATCCTCAAGAGCATATATATCAGCTGAAATGAGTTTCAAAGGACCGTTCACTTGAACTGATTTACAGGTACACCAGCAGACACCCGAGACACCTTTCAATGACATAATTTTAATAGGCCAGGAGCATTTTTGCTACCGCAGCCAAGATATTTTTATTTTGTTTGTCACAAAGGAAGCTTTGCTTTGCATGCATTTAGCCTCAGGAACAGAGTTTCCTGACAGTATTGCCAAAAGCACATCATTTTTGCAACAGAGGCAGCACTGGGAGAATGATGTGCTTCACTGGTCTTGACTGGAGTTCATAACTGCTTTTGCAGCCGTCACAAAGAGGACCTGAGCCAAACTGTCCGGTGCAGGTGTGCCAAGGGCCATGGGAGCCCAGCACTGCCCTTCTCTGTCCCGAGGCAGGACACAGTTGTGCTGGGCTGCCCATGCCTGCCAGCACTGGGGCAGACCAGCCCAGCTCCACCTCCAACGAGACAAAGGTGCCTGCAAGGCTGCACGCCCTGCTATCACAGGGGATGCTTTGGAAGAGGCTCTGGAGAAGGTGCAAAAATACTTTATTTGGGGAGAACATTATTTTCCGCAGCCCCAGGGATCACAAACCACAAGCATAGCGTGGAAGTGCTGCCCGGGCGGCTAACGGTGCAGTGCATGGGCTCACCAGCAAATCCCACTCCTTAAGCAGTAGTGTGAGCAATGGCCATGCAGAGCAAGGCTGAGGGTGACGTGATGGGAGAGAGTTCGTTGAAGGGAGAGGGTAAATTGCACAATATTTCCCACCGCCTCAGCAAAGCCGGCACTTGATGGGGAAAAATGAGGTGGCACGGTTTTATTTTTCTTAGGTGACATTTTTTCCCTCCGTTAGAAAGGGGAACTTTTCAGCCCCAACATTTTCGCCTCCAAACTGAGTCTGTGGAACAAACTTTCAGCTGCTGACTCAGACAAACGCCCAGTGCTTTTAGTGGGAGTTTTGCCCAAGCTATGACTGCAGGATTTGGTCACTGCTCCATACGAAGTAGTTTTAACTCACAAGATGCTTTCTCTCCTGCTCACGGAAGAGGTTGCCAAAGCTCAGGTTATTCTGATGCTTCCTCAGAGCTCTTCCTTTAAGTCTATCCAATTTTCTCTCTATCCCAAGGGTGGAGGGGGTGAAAAGAGAGAACTTTGAATGTCTAAGCTAATTCATCATTTAAATTTATCAGGCTTAGAGAAGAAGGGGGCTTAAGTCTAGGAAAATCTAAGCATCGCTTAGTAAGGATCATTTTTATGGGCTTTTTCTGTAAAATTAAGCATTTTGCTGACATTTAACTAATAGTAACTATTGATCAAATCATTGGCCCCACGAAGGATCCCATACCCTGCTGTCACATTAAAATCATGTTAAGCAAAATGCATTCATGATATAAATATTCTAACAGCAGACAGACATATAGACTCGCTCCCAGATGCACTGGGCTCAATCTGACCCACCTGATCACAGAAACACTTCACCCTGGAGCAGGGTGGGGGAAGGGGGAAGATGAAAGAACAGTTTTTACTCCAGTTTGCCTCAGATGTTTCAGCGTTGGGGTTGCTGTACAGCAAGACATAGTCGGGTACTTGGATGGCAGACAGCCACGGCTCTGATCAGTAGCACTGAGGTGAAAATTATCGTGCTATAATTCAAGCCCTGTCATGCCTCATTGCTTAATTATACAGTTCTGATTACAACAGAATCATTTTTCTATAGTATGTCCCAAGCTGACATCACTTTGATTAACAACTCATTTATCTGATTACATAGTAACTCAATAACATTTCGAATTGGAAGGAAACCAGGAAGCCCTTTCATGCCCATTCAGCTTCCTAGCTAGCGTGCATATAAGTACCCTGTAATTTCATCTTCTTTATTTATAGCATGAACAATGCTTTAATGACCTGGAGAATGGAACAAGGTACAGAGATTTGAAGATAATAAAAAACCCAAGAGCCGTGAGAGAAAGAGATAGACCCTACAGGGACCTGTAGCAGTCCTGCAGCCGGTGCCATCTTCAAGCTTACGTTCCTGATCATTTATTACAGAAGGGCTGAGAGGCCCCAGCTATGTCGTAGCCCTATTATGCTCAGCTCTGAGCAGGCCTCTAATTGAGAAGAGTCTGTTTCAAAGAACTTGCAGTCTTAGGCTTTGATTCAGCAAAGAACTGAGGCATTAAGTCTCTGACTTTAGGCTTCATTATCATACCTCCTCTTGCAACACCGACTCTTTCTTTTATGACTCCCAGTGTTTCCCATAATATGGTGTAGTTCACATCTTCAAAGTGCCATAAAATATAAGTAAATTAAGCTTTAAAACTACCCCAGTGAGATCAGCAGACAGTTCTTTCAGAGGCAGAAACTGAGTCATAGAAATATGAAGTGACTTACTCAAGGCCCCATGGTCAATCATTCATAGCAAGTCAAACAGCGAAATGCTAGTTCCTAAATTTCTATTAGCCCACCACACCTTGCTATTTATTCTTGATTCACCCATTTGCTTTAGGTAACTTTCTACATATGCTATTGGAATAGGAAGAGACCACTGTTAACGACCATATGGTTCTACCCATGATGGGATCCGAGGGACAGAACTATGAGACATATCAACTGCATTTCAGCAGAAAGGCTGCCCATCAGAAAGGGCTGATTAAGTGAGATCAGTATCACACAAAAGTGCATTTGTTCTATCAAAATCCTCAGTGGGAGTCAAGGTGGCTGGCGTAGCCATTGCTTGGTTCGTTCCAGCTACTCAACTTGAGCAGCACTCCAGGGAACAGGTATGTCCTCAGCAGTGGCTGGCACCTACCTGCAACCCTGCAGGTTTCCCCTTGCCCCATCTCTCCAGCAACCCCCTACCGAAGCCAAGGCATGGGCACCAGGACCGTTTAACCAATTAGGAACGATATATTCCAAAACTGTTTTTTAAATAAGATCTATGACAACCTTTTTTTTTCTTAATGTGGCACAGCTGATTTTTCATTCCAGCTTGTTTAGAACAGTTTTGATAACAAAATCATGCTTTTCTACATTCCTTTCAACAGTTTTAGCTGATTAAAATAGCACTCCAGCTTGTAACATCCTCAGGAAAGGGATACGTCTGCTGCATGTGTAAGGTGATGTTAACAGCTGCCTCGTATATTGTTCATTGTCAGCTCATGATTATTACTTTTCTGACCCCTTAAATAACAGCTCTATTGAATTTCCAGGGCATTTCCAAAGCCAGCACGTGGTGTACGCATTCTTGTCTACTCTGCATATAAATGGGGTGGAGGTATTTCATTAGTTAATATCTGAGGGTTGCTTTGATACAGCTATATTCACTAAACCTCCAATCAAGCCCCTCATCACATCACGTGCTGCACAAATGCATATGAAATAAGCCATCTGCTGCCAAAGTTCACAACCTGTGTGACAGATCCAGTGCAGCAGGTGTGGCTATCGTGTCAAAAATTATCTTGGGAGTTCTCCAGTTGTTTCCCAGTCCAACTGTTTCCCTGTTTATTGACCTTCCTGCAGTTAATCTGTGAATGCTTCCCATTTCTCCTCTTGACTGCACAGGCATGGTATGCAGTCTTCTGCAAGAGGAAGATAATGTTCATCATGTGGATACTCCGCTTCTCTGGAAATGTTTTCCTAAATGCCAGTGGAAATGAAATGCTGTGTATACCTCTGTGGCAGACTGCAACTGAACCGAACACAAAATGGCAGCTGCCTGAAGCCTACAGCAGCCTGTAATAAATCTAGAGGGACAGCAGAAGGAAAATCATCAGCATTTTACCATCAGCACTTTGAGCGGGCATGATGAAACACAAAAAACAGGACTTGATTAATTTTATTAACAAGCAGCAGGAAGAATCCACAAGAACAATTTCTAACCTGCTTCAAAGACACCAAGAATGGATCCTCACTGTACAGCCCACTGCAGTAACAGTTCCTTAGCCATCTTCACTACACAAAGCCATCTGGCTTTGGTTTCTATCCACAACCCAGCATTCATTATTTGAAAGGCTGGCAAATGTCTCGGGCCAAGGCTGATCTAGCTCTGAGCAACTCTGGGCAGATTGGGAGCATGGAGTGAGAATCATCATTACAGATTTCTGGGTCCAAAGGTCACGGGACAAATCCAAACCAGTCACTCACGAAGATCCCCTCCCTCCCCAAATTTGAGCAAATTTGCAGTATCCTGAAGGGCTGAAGCCACTGTGCTTGCTCTAGACATGCTCTGCTTTCTAATGGGGAATAAAAGACAAATCGCGGTGAAAACATGATTGTGAAAACTGATTGCAGGACCCGTCCTGCTTCACTTCTAGCCCAAGGCATCGACGCTAGGAGAAGACAGCTATAAACAAACTGCACATAATTATTCCATTATTACAGTACATGCCTACTGCGTGGGTGGGAATTCTTCTCTCCTATCTCTAGCATGTTTCCCTGCATAGCTTCCTCCAGTCCCCATCATCTGGTCAAATAAGTAACACAACCAAAGGACATTACCTCAACGCATTAACAGGGGATACCAAAGCAATAGCAGACAATGTTTGAGGAACTTTTAGACAGGTGTGTATTTGTCTGATTAAAAATAATAATAATAACAACACTCCCACAACCTCCAGGTTCTTTACTGCTTTTCTCTGCCTTTCCAGCTTTACCAGGTGTAAGTTATTTGCATTTTATTATTATTTTTTAAAGAGTAATAATTAGGGAGGGTGTGAACATAGAAGCACACTGCATCTGGCTACAACCTTTGCCAAACTTCGAGTCTTCCTTGCATTCCAGGGTTAGGATCAGGGAATTAAGGACTCTTGTAATGTGGTGCTGTGGAAACACATATTTCTCAACCAAGGCCTGATTTTTTTCTCATTCATATGCATGCAAATCAGGAATAACTGCATCAAATCAGCTGAATGCTACAGAGTGTGAATTGCAAGGAGTAAAAGCTTTCTTTCCTTCTTTTTCAAAAAAAAGGGGGAAATAGAATGAGAGCTTTCTTGTGGACAGTTGGTATTTGCATATTTATTCCCACAAGTATAGAGTTTTGTTTGTGTGGTTAAGAAAAAGGTGTATTAATTGGACAAGAAGCTATGTATGAAATGATGACCAGCAACCTCCCCAGAATATCCTAGTGCTTCCATCAGCTGTAGGGCTTGAGTATTCAAATATGAGTTTGATAGATCTTACTCTTTCAGTTGAAAAATGGGCTGGAATAACTCTTTGCAGGGAAAACGTTTCCAGCACCTCCATGACCCCAACCCCAGTGGGACAGGCTAGAGCAGATGTTGCATTTTTGTCCCTCAAGGGTACCACTACCGGATATTGTAAATCTTAATAAGTGAATAGTCCTAAATGATACCTAGATCAGCAGAGTTCATATATGTTTTGTCTCAGAGGTTGTGCTTATCTTCCTCCCATTTGACTAGCGTCACACCCCACAGGGACAGTCCACACTATATTTGCCAACCTCTGCTGTATCTCAGCAGTTTGACATTTTGTCTGTATTTTTTTTGACCCATTAGAAACTCTGTCCAGTTTCCAAGATCTTGAATTCAAACTTGGCTTTCAGCTACTAGAGGACCATAAACTGTTGGTATGCTACAACAGCAGTGACATGAGGCAACACCTTGGCTGGAACATCACTTTCGGAACTGTTTACCTGTAGCGTAGGTGGGTCATTAACTTCTTCAAAGATTGCATTCCTCTACCAGCTACCTTCCTATTACACCCTACATTTTATTAATATCTCCTTATGGAGTAAAGGTTCATTTCTTCATCTCCAGCTCACTCCACACGCACTATCTGTTGTCCTCATCCTTTTGTTGTCCTGGACCAGATGCTTCCATTTACAGCTGTGTGCCACAGAGGTAGGATATTGTGCGATCACAAGTAAATGATGGTCCATCTGCTATAAAGGATTGTGCAAAGCAAAGGGCAATGGAAAGACAACTGCCTGTTTCCTTGAAGGACAACAGCACACAGTATATTTCTATACACACAAGGCAACTTTCTTACCGAAAAAGGAAGAAAACAGGGCTCATACATTTTCCTGATCCCTCAAAATATTTGCAGTCAGAAGTTTTTGCCCATAAACATTACACTTCTGAAGTAAACAAAAAGTTCAGGGTGCTTCTCACTTATCCAGTCAAGAATACTTCTGGTTTGTGAAAAAAAATATATCTCACTACAGAAGACACAGTTCTCCTGCCACGTGCGGAAGTACTTTTCTCCATTAAAAGAGCATCATGTTACAATTAGCCAGTCAGGCTTTGAAATACAGTTTTAGCCTTCAGCTAATGTTGTAGAAAAAAAAATTCTACAGCCTTTTAAACTTCAGTGAAGGGAATTATTCATGTTCAGATTGGGACATTAACATTTTGTCCTTCAGAGTTTGCTAGTACCAAACAAGACCTGTATTTATTATTTGCAAGATGAACTAAAATAGTGGCAAGACTGGACAAGGAGGGTGTGACTCAAAAAAGGCCTACTTTCAGCAGGGCTTCAGAAGGTATCTTACAATCACTAAGATCTTCAAAAACCCTACGCAGCTGACATTCAGAACTATAGGCAACCAGGCTCATGCCAGAAGCAACCTCTTGCTTCTGCCACTATCAAGCTTTTTGATAGCATCTAAACTAATGCCCAAATCCTGTCTGGGCAGGATTGAACCTAGGTATTCTCCCACTTGTCTCCAAGGTCCCAAACAATAGGTATACTCTACACATGGGCACAACTTCATGGCCAGGCCTCATACAAAAGACCACAGAATCACTGGTGAGATCAGACCACTGGTGAGAAGGCAATTTTATGTTTATCACCATCCCATTTTAAGCTTTGGAATGGGAGTTATCTACATTTATTCCCTAGAAAGCAGGTGTCTTGTCTCCCAAATGACAGACCTAGCTCTGAATATCTTGGTAACAGCAAGAATACATGTCCCTTGGGAACATGGGAAGGGATGTTCAATGGGAAGGGATAGTTCTGGCAAGTTCTAACAACGCAAGAGGTCTTCATCATATACAGTCTATATCAGGACTGTCCTGGAGGAAGGCACCCCATTTAAGTGCCCTAACTGTTGGCTTTTCTTACCAAGAAAACAAGAGCTAAACCCTGTGCTAGAGGTTTAACGCTCCCCCAGCTTTGCATGGGAAGGAAGTCTGAGTGCCTAACCCAGGGCTGGGGACACCACGAGACAGCAGGGTGCCTGAAAGTTAGGCAATACGATGTCTATGATCACACAAGGAGTTAGCCCAAAGGGCCCCAGAGGTATTTGACAGAGAAACGAAACAGTCTCTCTGACCATTGCAACACTTGCCATCAGAAACTGCAAAGTCAGCTGATTTTGCGAGAAACTTGCTGGTGAACACAAGCATTGGCACCTTGTGCTTTCTACTTACACATGCCTTGAAACTGTAACATCCTCAGCACTAGGCTGTGTCCTGGTTTGAAGTAAAACTGAACCAATTTTCTGTTCTGTAACTCTACATCCTAGCTAGGCCTCCTCTAACTCTCTGAAATTAACGGCATATTGTGGAGAAAACTGCTCGTTCTCAGAATGATAAGACCAATGTTTGTGCTCCATGCCAAGGAATGATATGCAGAGAGGCCCTTGCTTATACTTATTGCTATAACAACCAAGGTCAGCCAATTTCGTTATTTGCCCCCTTAGAGGGTCGGAAACGGAAAAAAAGTAGAGGGGTCACATCGGTGGGGAGGAGTGGACAGGAGAGGTGACCCAAACCTGACCAACTGGGGTATTCCATCCCATCTGCCCCATGCTCAGTATAAAAGCTGAGGGATCAAAGGGTCAGCCCCCTTCCTGCGATGGCCGACGTCCAGAGAGGACTCTGTCTGTTCATCTGCCTTTGATCCCGATCCGTGTGTTCCTGACTCCAGAGCTGGAATCCAGTTCCCATTCATCGCTGAGTCCAGTCTGGGACTTCCCCAGTGCCTGCCAGTGATGTGACTGTCATCCTGGGAGCTTGATATGGCTTTGTATATATTGTATCTATTTCATTATTTTCTTCTTTATTTTTATTTTAATATTAATTCTTCATTAAAGCAGTTTAGTTCATTCTAAACTTCTGAATCTCCTTATCTCTTTCTCCTCCTCTCTCCTCTTTTTTTTTGGGGGGGAAGGGGGGGGAAGGGCCATCTGTCAGTCCAGTTTTGGTAAAGTCGGCCGAAACCACGACAGGCTGAAAATGTTGTAAATGCTTTATTTTCCCTTTTTCCCTACTATTAATGAAACCACTTTCCTTGTTAGAAAAAAAACCTCTCTCAAGAACCTCTGTCAGTAAAGTCAGTGAAGCCGGTAACTGCTCTGTTTTGCATTTGGCAGCCTCTTTTAAACTCTTCTTTCCAGCCCACCAGCTGACAGAAGAAGCTGAGAGTAGCCTGACCTGGTACACTAGGAACTTGGTTCTGATCCTGGCTCTGACACTGACTCACTGCCTGACCTTCATCTCCATGGGAATCCATTTCCCTCCCCAGCTCTGCCATCCCTTGCACTTGTTAGACTGAATTCTTCTAGAGAAAGACTGCTTCTCATTAGCAAGAACTCTTACTTAATTTAGAAGAAGCCTGATATAAACTGGAGAGTTTTAATGCTTAAATGATGCAACTGCCCACCTAGGGGAATATGAAGATGCCAACTACTAATGATACACTAAAACATGATCCTCAGGCTGGAACTTCTTTCAGCATTGGAGCAATATCAAGAGACTGGAAATCAATCCTACCATTTTGTTTGTATGTCTCGATTTTCCAGTTCTGGTATGAACGCAGCCAGCAGTAGCTGGATTTCAAGAAGGAGGCCTGTATACTACCAAGACAGATGGTTTTGTGAAGCCCTCATCATTCCATTTACATAAGATGCCCAGAAAAGTAGAGAAGTTAGTAAGTATCTTTTAACACTCCACAGCATGCAAGAGAAGCTTTCAGTGCACATGGGAAGTCTGCACTGTCTCAACCTTGAATACACTTTCTGTTAGAAGTAAATTGCACAAGCTCAGATTTCCTCAGAAAAGAGCAGTTTGTTACCGTGGGCTGCAATAAGTTACTACAGCTCTGAGAAATATTCCAGATAAGCAAAATCCTCAGAATGCAATACAGCATCTTTGCTTTCAGCAGATCTGACAGTGCTGACGCTGCTGTATCTGAGTCAGGTTCGCATGACGGGCAGCTAGTCCCCATGAGTGGGATTCCTTCACCTTCACTTCACTCTCCAAAAGTTAAACACCAAGGTCTTCTCTAATCACTATATGGGGAGTCAGAAGCAATTTCACCCAAATTTCTTCTTCCCATTGACTTAATACAAAAGATTCAACATTGACTAGGCCATACTTGGATGTCTTCTCTGTGACACACATTCATGTACCTTCCATCACACACCCAATGATGGCTTAGTCACACATCCTTGAGACTAAACCTGGAAGTTGGAATGAAGGCCATCACAGCTCTTTTCTCATTCCATGATCCTGTTCATACTGCTCAAGTGCACTCACACAGGTTTGTCATTATAAGTAATATCTGAGGTGCAGATCATCACACCTGCCTTTGTACTCAATGTGGTTGATGCTTTCAAGAGTTAAATTCAAATAGGAGATTCAGATTGCTAACAGAAAAAGGTTTTTAAATTATAACAATAAACCTAAAGTGTCCACACAAAAAAAAAAACCACCACAGTTCCCTTCACTTGACAACTTCTGGAGTAGCTATACTGAATGTGATGAGCATAACTGGAAAAAGAATCAAATTCCAACCTAGTATTCTATGACTCTATGAAATTTTAGGCAGAACCTAGATTTTCATGACCCATAAGCAGGGCAGTGACAAGGCAGAAAACCACAAGGTGAACCTAAAGATTCAGCATTGAACATGCTTTTCAGCACTGATGGAGGTCTTCTTGTTACAAGATCTGTCTACTGCTACACAGTTCTCTATATTGCTATTCAAAATATCTTCTTCTTTTCATGGTAAGTCCTGATTTTCCAGCACACAGCAGAAGATTGGGAACATGCTATGAATTCAAGCATTCAAAAACATATCCCAGAAAATTTTAGGATATACATCTGCTTGTGAGCACTGTTTGTACTGACAAAAATAGGGCTGCCATCTAAATCCAGGTACATATTAAAATCTTTGTTATGTCAGATTTCTGAGCCACGTGCCAGATATGCTACATGAAGTGACAAAAATCATGAAAGGGACACTACTTTTGCAACCAGGAGGACTAAGTCTCACAATACTGTAGGATTTTTTCCTCTGGTCAGCACAGTGGACTCTCCTTCCAGTTTCATGGCAAGGGTTTTGATCCAAGTAGAAGATCTGTTAGAAAACTGAGGGGACCCCAAATTACATGCAAGTAATTTTGGAACTATAGTATGAGGCACATAGGAGCAACACTTAGAAGCTGTAGTACTCATACTACACAATGGAACATAGGAGGTTCCACTCAAATATGAGAAAAAACTTCTTCACGGTGAGGGTGACAGAGCACTGGAACAGGCTGCCCAGGGAGGTTGTGGAATCCCCTTCTTTGGAGATTTTCAAGACCCGCCTGGATGCAGTCCTGAGTAACGTGCTCTGACATGCTCTGGGCAATCCTGCTTCGGCAGGGGAGTTGGACTAGATGATCTCTATGGTCCCTTCCAACTCTAAAAATTCAGTGAAATTCAGTGAAAAAATTAGTCAGATCAACAAGTAAGATTGCTGCTCAGTTGAACACATGCATGCAAACAAACAGAAAATTATTTGCATTTTTGAAGGATTAATTAAGTGGCATAATTTTCCTTCAAACAGTAGAAAATAAGCATATAATTCAACAAGCCTCTGTCCTTCCCCCCAAAAAAGTAACCTTCTCATCAAGTATTGACTGTAGATATCTTCCCTGTGGTCTTCTACTCCAAGTGAACTTTCTAGTCCCATTTCACCTGTTTCTCACTATTTCCCAGTACATTTTCTTCTGGTTTTATTTATGGTGAAGTCCAAAGATCACCAGTCTGTTTCACTGACTGCTTTTTGTGGGTTTTACAGTAGGGATAGGACACAGAGAGCTGGGCATAGAGGGCCACAGGAAGTAAAAAGGTAGGAAGAGTTTACATGAAGGACTTAGCCTGGAAACTAAAAAAGTATATTGTTAATAGAAGAAAACACATTAAAGCTGAATGTTGCCTGTATGCACTGGGGAGAGAAATATCAGGCAAGAACTAAATCCTTGTTTTTAATCTTATCATCAGGAGAATCAGTCCTGTTAACTGTAGGCGTTAAGGAACTGAAAAACTAGCATGTATTCTTGAGGTCTGCCATGTTTGCTCACACAGAGGAGAATTCCTTCAGCTGAAAGAATTACTAAGTAAAACGGTATGGCCCGTTTCAAATAGCCAGATGAGATCATCTGCCTGATCTGCCTGACCCTAAAAATTACAAAACATGCCCTACCTTCCAGATACAACTGTTATGACCAGTGTCTCTGAAAGCCAAGCCACTTATCACATTTCAAAATTCAGGCTGCTACTCTGAAAATATAGTCTTCAGTGTCTTTAAGCCAAATATTGCTTTCATTATAACCCCATTGAAAGCGTAGGGAAAGAATATATCCCTGACATTTCCGCCTAGCTCTTCAGTCTCTTCTAATGTCAGGATGTTTCAGCCTATAGCATGGTGTCCTGCTTTATAATCTTGTAAGCTGTCTGAAACATCAAGACCACTGCAAATGTCGATATTGGCTATTCATGTTTATTGGAAAACATATTTTCATATAGAACTTTTTGGATAATGTTTTTCTTCACTGAATCCAAAAATCCAAAGATTTTTAAATATGGAGGGGTAAGAAGCACCAGAAATTCCCCAAGACTTGACTCTTAGCTATGTGTGCTGGCAATGACCCTGCAAAGCACTTAAGCACATGCTCAACTCAGTGCACAGGTATGTCTTCATTGACTTTGCTAGGACAGGTATGTCAGGTATGCAACACCTTCCAGGGCAAAGCTCTTCACACAGCAGTTCTCAAACACTTCCCTGTTATAACTCAGTTTCTGACATTCTAATGGCTCTAAATATTAATCCAAACAGTTTAGTATCTGTTGAGTCAGGATGCCACTTGTAACCCACTTGGGGCATGACCTCTGGTCCCAGAAGAACTGTCCCAGAGCCCTGCGAGCACACAGTGAGTTTCTGTGGTGATTATATGTCAGTATGTGACCACAAGCAAGGAAAACCTACCCTCTCTCATTACTGAGGCTGGTTCGGGCACTAGTCCAGTTCTGCCAAGTCCTTTATCTTCCCATGTAGTTAGTAATCAGTTTGTTTCTACCTCACCCATATTTACTCTGGTAGCTGAGCACCATTTCAATAAGGTAAGCAGCTCATTTTGTGCTCCCTTTCCTAATTGGAGCCTGTAGGCATCAGATCATGTTTGTGCAAGACACTGGAGAATAGCTCAAAGAATTCAAGTTCTAGTTGATTGAGGTAATGGAGAGCCTTGATACCATCTGCTGCATCTAAGATTAATTGATTGCTGTGACCCAGCATTTCAGATGAATTTTGGGTACCATTTTAGATTCACTGGGACACAGCATTGCCATATATCTGAAGTTTCCAGTACAGGTCCAGTTTCAAGCTATGGCTCTAAGCATGATTATAATATTAACTAAGATGCTAGATGCTCTTCATCTTTTTCATCCTTTGCCTCTTGTTTTCTGAATACTAGCTCTTTGTGTGAGAGAAAGTCTTTATTTTGAGTGTTTATCAGCCTTTCATTGTGTTCTTACAGCTTCTGCTCCCAGGCCCTGTAATGGAAATGCTTATACCTGCTGTGAGCAAGGGAGCCAATAATCAGACATCCAATACTAGGAGGCTAATAGCAGGAAATTAGCACAAAGGAAAATGTCATCTTCAATGACTATATAACTGTCAGATACTGACAGGAGAGGACTGCTGGAACCAATAAAATGCACTCTGCTGCAGTAGAGAAAGATGCTCAAAAAATATATATTTGTCCACAAAGGAAATGTTTACACTGCATTCATAAAACCAGCAGTTAGAAAATGAAATCTTAATGCTTTCAAATGCATACCATCTCTTATTTTAACCCTCATTTCCCATTTAAACAAATATTTCCTTAAAAAAACCAACACTGTGAGATTCATCAGCTTAAGTGCCCACAAGCTGTGCAGTCCTCGAGGCTCCATCCACGCTCCGTGGTGAGACAGACTCCTCAAACGCAACTCAATCCCATCCTAAGCAAAGTGGGGTTTGTCACCTGATACTTTTTGCTTCCCCTTTAATTGAACATGGCCTTGTTCTTTTACAGCTCAAGAGGGTAAACAGGAACACCCCCCCGACTTTCTCTATCCCATTCATTAATTTGTATAGCTTAGTCATCTGCTCTCTAACAAAGTATTCCTATTCTTTTCGGTTTCTTCCTGAGGGAAGTCTGTCCGTGCTTAATTATTTTTGTTGCCTGTTCTCAACCCCCCTGTGTTTCTGCTGTCTCCTTTGTCAGGGCAAACTGCAGTTGGTAGTCCTGATTGTAGGGCTGACAATTCACACTGACAATTCACACTATGCTGACTAGTTGTGCAAGACATTCAAGTTAGGGGAAGAGAAACTCCACAGATCTTGTGTAACTAACCAAAACCATGTAAATTACTACTGAATATGCAACTAGGACTGCTCTGCTTCCTGCAGGAAAAAAAAAAAAAAAAAAAAAGGATGAGAACGTCTTGGTAGGCTTTTGTGTGCATCCTGCTTCAAAGCCAAGAAGAGCTGAGGCTTTGGGAAGAAGCAGGGGTGCCCCATAGAAAATTCAAACACAGCCTGAGACAGGGTGCTTTACTCTCTAAGCCCCCTGCTTGTCCTGTTTCAGTGTCATGGTTGTCACCTTGCAGTCCCCATGATTTAGACTTCCCACTGTAGCCCCTCCATTCCCACAACCCCTGCCTCCCAGCTTTGACACCAGAGCAGCTCCTACCCCTTTCAGCAACAAGCCCTAGAAAGCCCTACTCTCTTATTCTGTCAAACACCCCTCTTTACTTGCACATCCCCTCTCAGCCCGCCCCAATGACTTAGGCAGCCTACCCCTGAACTCCCCTCTCCTCCTCTGATCTGCCCCTACTCAGAGACAGTGCAGGGCTCAGACTGGTTGCACATCCATAGGAGGAGGATGCTGACCCTCCAACGGACTTTGCCCTATGGAGGCCAGTAATTGGGGCTGACAGGGCTGGTTACCACAACCAAGCACGAACCTGGCCTGCTCTTCCTACATAAACAACTTTTGGTCCTTGCTCTGAAGGACACAATTAGGACATCAGACGCACTTCTCAAAAAATCTCCCTCAATGGCACCTGAAAAGAGAGGCAAAGGACATGTCCAATGAAAAGCGGGAGCTGTTGAAGCCCTCAAAACTGGGCTACATTCCCTCCCTTTTTTTCCCTTTTTTCTAAAAGCAGCTGTGAGTTATTGTTTGACTGGATGGCAAGCGTGATGCTCTGTCCTGCTGTTGAAACCAAATGCAGACAGAAAGCACAAGCTGTTCACAAAAGATCGTCATCCCATGAGTGACTTGCAGGGAAAAAATGTGAGTGATTTTCAGCAGCAAAGCTGTCTTGGGTGTTGATTATTGGCACCCACAGTGAGACGGCCACAGGAGGGGGAGGCTTTCCCGTGAACCAGTAACAGGCTGGTATGTCCCACATAAGCTGGTTAAATAACACGGTATTGACTCTGCCCCTTGGCTGGGCATCTTAGGTAAGAGTGAATTGTGAAATCCCCAACCCAATATTACCCTCTGACATTTGCTTTTGAAGAAGTTACCACAGAAACCTCAAAAGCAGGTTTCAGCGAGACACATGCAGGGCTTTGGTCCTGTACCAGCCCCATGCAAGAAAGCATATTTCATCCCTCCCAAGGCTCCAGTGTTCCACGGGGGTCCTAGTCCCAAAGGCAGAACCGCCTCCTTCCCATGGAGATCCCTATGGGATGCAGCAAGACCATAGTCCCTTGCAGGTTCTCATGGGGCAAGGTGGGAAGTCAGCCTGAGAAAAGAGCTGGTTGAATGGATGTAGGAACAGCTGCGCATGTTTACAAACCCCAACCCAGATCTGGGTATCTGTCTGATGAATAGGGATGGCAGCGGATGGCTGCAGGGGTTCCCACCTTCACCTCTGAGCCCTGCCCGTGCTTCGAGACAGCTCAGTTGCTAGTGTGGCAGTAATTGAACCACTGCAAATTACAGCTTGGTGTATTAAGGAGAGACAAAGCCGGTGCCAGTTTTTCTGTTAATATTACTGGTCTGCAAACTGTGCTGGTTCAACAGCTGCCTCCCAAAGAGCTGAGACACCTTCACAGCGTGAATGAAAACTTCCGAGATAGAGGTGGGGCAGACAGCCGGCGGCAGGAATCACTGCAGCCACCTCCGGGGAAGTCATCATTGCCCATGAATCAGAGGCCTTACAAAGTGGATCTGAGGCGGGATGTAAAATATTACACATAGCTCTAATAACTCTGGGGTTTTTTGAGCCTCATGATGTATGGCATTCCCCCATGGCACAGACTAAATCCATGACTGCATGCTTTCTAAGAAGCTTAGGAAGTGATTGTATAAAATTAGTATTAACTAGTTTCACTATTATTAAATGGAAAATTAAAGCTTTCAACACTAAGCTATTCAAGGTGGTTGCTACGCGAACACTCTGTAATGCCCTCATCAACAATAACCATCATTAAGACTGCTCCTTAAAAGCTGGGGAAAAATGCATAATCTGTTGTATTATAATCCACTTTCCTAGAGCAGCCATGAATTTAAAAATCTATTAAGAATGGTGTGTATAGGAAGCAATTTCCTGTAAGATCACAGAACAGCTCAGCCATAAATAGAGCAAACCCTATCAGTTAAGCTGCAAAGGATAATCAGACATATCCTGTCCTGGATTCATAACATCAGTTTATCTGTTTGGCTGACTTTGCTTCACTCTCTGTATTATAGTTTGTGGTTCCAATGTACCAGGATACTTAAAGAAACCAAAAACCATGAAGGATGTTTCCTTTGCAGCACATTTTGGTCATCTTAAAAATCATGTATCTTATTCTCCCTTTTTCTCTTATTTTTTGAGGTCCTTGGCATTTACAGACTGCAGATCCATTTCATTACCTTTAGCCAGGCAAACAAACACAAATTTGCCCCTCCTGGGTCTGCTAAGAGAAACCAAAGGAAAAAGCTAGTATCATTGCCAGCAGAGCAAAATGCTGCCACCAGAATAAGGGGCAGCAGCTGATGCTGTGTTGGAGCCTCAAAGAACTGTCCACATGCAAAAGGAGAAAAAGAGGGTAAAAGTACCCCAGGGCTGCAATAAGACACCAAGCTGCCAGCCAGAACACAGTGCTTTATCTGAATAGAGCACAGTGGAGAGGGTCATCTTGCATCAGACCTGCAAGGTCAGTAAATAATTAGTTTTCCAGTTTTGCAGATGAGAAAGTGGGGACCAAATTATTTAAGGCCATCCAGTCGCTCAGTGGTAGGACTAGGACTGTTTTTCTCACAGCCTCTGAGCTATATGCATAGTTTTCTAGAAAACTGTATTCTACATACAGCATTCAAAATAAAATGATAAGGCTAAAGACAACAAGAACAAGGAACAGTGTACATTTTCTGCTCTAATGGGTCCTTGATTGCTGCCTTTGCTAGTATCCACAAGAAAGCAACAGGGACAAAAGGGGGAAGGGGACACCTAAAATGCCCTCTAAGGTTCAGATTCTTGTCACTATTTGGGCAAAAATTTTGTTGGACAACCCCATGTTCACTTTCACAGAGACAGTAAGTTCTCAAAGGCAAGGCAGCCTGCCAGGGACCCAGGAGAGATTTTAATGGGTGAAGCTCTATGTTCAGCAGAAATTAATTGAATGCGAGATGTTTTAAATGAGACATTTCTGTCTGATTCCACGTCAGAAGGACACACCTATGTGCTCCCAGGATTGTCAGTCAGGAGTTGTTCCTAGAGTGAAGCTCCCAAACCAACCTTCTCTCATTAAGACAAAAAACCACCACCAACAACATTAAAAATTAAAGAAAACCACCTAATCATACAGTTATAGTTCTTGGATTCAGATTTCTGAGATTTCTGAGTCAAAAGGAATGGAATGGACTTGAATTTAAGGCTCCCGTGTGCCAGAGCAATGCTGCACCAGTGTATTTGCAATATTCACTAGCCACCTCCTAGACAGCACTGCCAAGCTTTCTCCAAATGCATTTTATAACAGACCTGGTCCTAGGTGTCTTCCAAAGATACTGCATAGATAAATATAGCCCAGAATGGCAAATCTGAGAATCCCGTGAAGTGCCACCATGAGCAGAGGCTGTGACACATCCCACACGTCAGCCCTTGGGCACTTCTGCCTGTGTTCACCTGCAGAAACCAAGGACTCGGGACTTTTCCCAATCATCTCGGCACGGCCCTTCCCTCTCCTCCCTACTCAGTGCAAAGCATTTTCCCTGAATATCCTGACCTAGATTTTGCCATTAAATATCTTAGTGCTAACTTACTGTTGATGGAACATGGTCTGTTCTTTCATAAAAAGAGCTTTAAATAAATCTCCTATGTGAACACACAGGGCTCAGCAAGCAGGAAAAATTGGATTTTCAAGAGCCCTTGCTGCTGTTTTCATTAAAATTAGCAGCAAAACTCCCATTAAACTCGAGGAGAACACTGCAGCCAGTGCTAAGCTACTTTAAAAATCCTGTCTGTATTGACTAAAATCTACAGTCTTACTCCAAACAAAAATCAGTTCCATGCAAGAGCCTCAAAAGAACTAGACTATGAAAAATCCATAAATTAGCTCATAGGCTAATCGGCTTTTCAAAGTCATTCTTATTTGTTTCCTTGGAAATGAAAAACAGCCAGAAGAAAAAGTCTTCAAGCTCATGAAAGTGTTCTCTCTATAGCTACATGAAAAAGATCCAAGGATTTAAGCAAATGATGAGTGCTCAGTAATAACCTCTTCAAAGTGTGCCCCTCTATGCTAATGTCCTTGATTGCAATAGTCAGAGGAATAATAAAATTATAAAGACTAAAATTCACCCATTCAAGTGGTGCCTGCTTGAAGCTAATTCTCTGCATGGAGGTCAAATACGAGCCACTGTAAAACTGATAACCAGATAGTGCTACAGTCAGTAGGAAACCCTGCCAGTGTTTTTAAAATATATGGTTGATGCTTTTCTCTTGGTTTTCATAGATTTCTTTTTTTCCTCTTCAGATTGTAAAATGCAGAGGATTAGGCAATTTGGAGGACTGGAGCTTTAGTCTGCCACGTTTAATCCAGCAGAAACCCCTACTTTCCTAAGGAGATACCTGATAACTACTCAGTGGCCGCTGTGAGAAGAGTCGGTGGGATTATTTTGGGGAAGTTTCTTGGGAGATCATTGTCTCACAGGATTTGAAAAGGACAGAGTATGATGGATTCTCCCACTATAGACACCACTGGGATCATCTGGTTTAGATCTATATTTCCCTTCATATTTCCACATCTTACAGAACTGATATCATAACATCAAATCTCAGGTTTGCTAGCACAGAAGCTTTCTATTTTGGTGTGGATTTTTCTACATGACAGACACAAACTAGGCCCATTTAAAAAAAGCAACTCACCTTATGTTATATTGCTAATTAGTTATTTTCTCAGATTCCTTGGTGGTTAAAGAACCTAGTGGTTTTACTGGAGTATGAGCTCTTTCCACTCAATAGGCAAACAAGAAGGTTTTAAATATATTTAATTTTTAATATTTTCATCCCTGTCTAATATAAAAAAAAAGAAAACAGTCTCCATTCCTCCATCCCACCAAGGTTGAGATATTCCCAAATTATCCTTCCAAGTAAGCTTCCTATATACAAGCATTAGTAAGTGGCTTCCTCCTGACATCCCTAATCAAAACCTGACCTAGGAACTGGACCACCGTACCACTCTACCCGACATTATATCAAGACCTTCCGAAATTGCTTCCTCAGCAAATGTATCATCTTATTTATCTCTTCTGTCAGACAAAAGACAGCGTGACTGGCCACTTAGATAGTCCTAACTAACTACATCTTCCCAAAAAGTCTAGCAGCAGCGAAACGTGCCGACTACTGATTGCAGCTCCCAAGTCTCACTAGCATGAAAAGGCCAAACCTTATAGCACGAAGCCCAATGTCACTTGCTCTGAAGAGGGTCATTTATTGCCCAAATCACAGAAGCACTTTCATGGTGCATTTCCGAGAGAAATCCTTTCTTTAGGACTTCTGATGCCTTTGCTTAGCCAGCTTAGAGGTCCTTGTGGCTAACTAAATAAAACTACAGCGCGAGCTCCCACCCACAAGTGGCTCTAGGAAAGTAAAATTACCCTCCTCGGTCACCTTTGCCATCTCTCAAAAGGCTTTTAGGAATGTGGAGTCACACGTACTTTTCTGTTTGATGGGAAAACAATAGCAAGACATCTGATAGTCCTCTGTATGTTTACAAAGAAGAAAATAAGCAAGTCTAATCTGTGCATCAGGAATTCGGTCCACCTTCTTATTCCAGTTGCTCTTATTAAAGGGTTGGCTTGAGAAAGTCTGGCCATCGCCAGGGCACTCGCACTCTTACTGTGGCTTCCCTGAGAGTCCATCCTTCCCAGGTGACCTGCTCCAGCCCTGAGACAGCAGCGTGCCAAGGCCTTGTCCGGAGGAGCAGCTCCCCAGGGACCCCACCGCCGCCAGCCCTGCCGCCCGGGGCTCCCTCTGCGGCGGAGCCAGCTCTGCAGTGCCACCATGTGTCAGGCCCCGCTCCGCACTCACACCCGGCCCGGGCAGTGTGGCCGCGTCCTCCCCAAACAGGGAGGTTTCATGCGGTACAGCGGTGCAGGAGCCTCAGCCTCCTTCCAGGCAGTGCCCTGACCACTGCTTGTGGAGCGGGACTCGCCCTCTGGCCCCACGGACACCCACCCCGTGCTGCAGGGACTATACACAGCAGCAGGATGGAGAATGTCCCACCCTGAGACACCTTCTAACCTGCTGGTTGGGAGCTGTGGGTTCAGACCTCCTCCGGTAGAGAAAAAGTTGGAGGTCGTGTGTCCCGCATTCTGGATGAGTGTCTTAACCGCAGGAATAGCTGGATGCAACTTTTAGGGGGAAGTTCTGATCTCGTATGTGTGCTCTGGGATGCCTTTTGGCTCAGGCCCTAGGTGACAAATATGAGCAGGAGGGATTGTGGGACATGCAGGGGTGTAGGCACTCCTCTACTCAAAGCAGAAGCAGACATGCCTAGAAGCAGAGACATTAGGGACTGACAGAAACTTGTTGATGAAAACCTGATACCTGCTAGCTTTATGTACCTTCTAATTTGTTGGAAATGAGTAGATGAGTTCATTTAATGTCTGAGTTTGCTCTCCTCTAGAGGTGAGACTTCAATGCTGAAGTCTTTCTGTGAATTCGTCGTGATTATAATTAAAAGGCTGGTGTACTAAGAGCCCAATACCAACATCTGGGAGAGTCACATTCCAGTCCCTGCTCAGAATAATATATTTTCATGTAAAACAGAAGCCCACCATCCAGAGGCATTCATAATGAATCACAAAGTCCCAACTGACATGGAGTTGCATGTGTGCCCCAGTGCTCTACCACCGGCCAAAAGGAGATGTGAGCCCTGGCCTCCCCACATGCCTTAAGCGCTCCCCAACACTCTCGTCCTCTCCAGATGTGAGGGATACAGTTTCATATATTCTTTAAGAGTCAGACTGGACCATGACAGCAAGACAGGTAGAAGTATACCTACCTTGTGATTCTCATTAATGAAGGAGCAAACCATGGCTTGCTTTCTCCACAGAGTTATCCAGGGATGCAAATGTAGAAGTAATGAAGCAACAGAGAAATTCCTGGCAGAAATGGCCTAGAAACAAAAAAATGAGAGAGATGTTCTGAGGGTCTAAGTTGGCAATTAGACATTTAAATCCTTCTTTCAAGTCCATCTCCATCCTTCTAGATTATGAGGACTCTAGGTGTACTTCTACTTAGAGCAGCTCAGCACCTTTCTGCACTATGTTTGTTTTGTAGAAGCAATATTGATATTGCTGTCTCCATACATCACCCTTGAAAGCAATGGAGCCAACTACAAATGAGGTCATTAGAAACAGGTAAATAAACTATTATATCCATTAAATGCGTGGACATAAATGCATGCAGTCAGGCAGGACAATTAGGTTCAAGGCATCATTATATAATGTACTTCAGACACAAACATAAGTGCTGGATCCTGCCTGGAAAAGGTAACAAGATGAAATAGAAAGTGGTTATTGGGTCGAGAGGCACTATTCCTTAACATATTAAACAATTACCTTATTTCCTGAGGCATTATAATTAACACCACAGTCTTGCCCACAGAGGCAAATACCTCCAGGACAGAGCTGAGGGCCAACACCAGCGCAGCACAGGGAGAATAACTTGCGCTATACTCCTTGGGGGACTTAAGGGCATTTTTTCATAAGCATTAGACTTCAACATGTGTTTTCTGTCTAAATCTAGTGAATTTGGAGCAAAAACTTTGTGACAAGCAGAGCGTTCAGAAATGCCCAACAACATGTTCAGAGCTGCTAATGCACTTCTATGCTTCTTAAAGTGACATGGGTATAGGAGGCAAGGAGGTAAGCGGCAAAACCACAGTGTCTTCTCCCTATGCCTTTTTGATCCCTCCTCAGCTCCTGCTCAGCCATGGCAAATAAGCTCTAGAGATACAATCCTAACAGAGGGGCAGACCAACACGAGAGCATGTGGCATCTGGGTGAAAAGTTTCTTGCACCGTGGGATGGTTAGGAGCAGGCTATGTTTTGAAAGCAGACTCTTTGACACAGGGTCTTGCATTTCGTCTTGCTGTCACGCTGTGTTACCACACCACATCACACTGTGTGACATAACCGACAAACCCTGTTGTAACGTGCTTTAGTATGTGTCATGGGAAGGCAGCCTGCTGCTTGACGCTCCTAAGGGCGCTTTAGGAAAAAGGCAATCCTGCTACTTCCCCACACCCAGAACTGTACCAGAAGCAAAGTTGAACATTAAGAGCTGCTCTTTTCCTGCCCATCCATAATCAGCTCCAAGCAGTCATCATTTGTCCCCCAGAACATTTCAGAAATTCCACAGTACATAGCGATATAAAGCCGCTGAAATGGAGTAACGTCCCATGAAGAAAGAGGCTGCCTGTTGAAACCTACTATTTCACATTCAAGTAGGAGGTGGTATGATAGAGCACACCACAGCAGAGTCCTGGCATCACATATCAGTAAGGACAAATGAACTTTTCAGCGCTGACTCAAGGCATTTCAACGTTGTCTTCTACTGAAGTTTACTCCACCAACCCTCTTCGTGCCTTGCCATCCTCACAGCAGGAACATCAGTTGGGAAGGGATGCCAAGTAACTACTGAGAATCTGAAAACTTTTTACTTTTCTTTTTGCTGCATTCCCCAGGAATTGCCAGTTGCCTCACTTTGTGGATGTCCCCACAGATGACATTTAAGCAAGCACTCTTCTGATTTATCTTGTCCCCAGGGGATTTCTAACCTATGTGGACTATGTCTGTGGATAATGAAATACATTGTCATACCACAAATTAAACACATTAAACTAAATGACTGTCTCTCGTGCTCTTTCTCACTTTGTGAACTTCTAACCATGTATCATTGTCCCTGACATCTTCAATACCACAGACTCACCTTAAATTCAGGGAAATAAATTCTGTCCTACAGCTCACTACACAGCATTTTAGAAAGCCTCTTTTTATATTCACCAAGCAGGTCGTTCACCCCTGGGTGCCAGCTCAGCAGAATGGCAAGACGCTCACTTGCACCTTGCCATAGAGGTGGATTTCATCCAGCAAGAAAAATTTGCTTCCCCAGCAAACAGAATTAAACCATGAGCCATGTAGGCAAAGAGTCGAGTTGTTTCTCTTCTCAACATCCCCCAAAGCATTTTTTTGTCAACAAGAGGTATTAGGGAGAAAACATCACTCTCTGCACTGTGATGCACAGACCTCCCTGGTGCCCACCTGTCCCACCAAAGGCATCATGGTGCACAGGAGGGAACACCTGGTCTGTAACACGCTTATTGCAGAAGAATGAAATATTCACATCTTTAAGTGTTTAGAGTTTGGGGTGAAAAGATAGAGCAAGATACATGTCAAATTCTCCCGCCCAACCTGCATTGTAATGCACTGGGATCCACCTCACGAGGTTGTATGTGTCCTCCAGTGTTTGCAGCCTTGTACCTCTGCTTTCTTGCCAAATTTCCTCAGCAGACCATGCAGCGTGACCATGACAGAACCACGGGCAGCCTGCCTGGATCTCTGCCTCGAGCCATACACAGGGGCCATACAAAGCCAGCAAAGCCCCAGGTACTTTCACCAGGTACTGAGAGCCCTTCAGTGCATCCAGGCGGGCGTTTCATGGTGTGCCGGAGCAGCCCAGCCTGCCGTCAGAGCGAGCGGTATGGGGAGGAGAGCAGCTGCCCATCTGCACACACAGCAGCCATCTCGGCGAATGGCTGCAGGCGGTGTGATTAATAAGAGCTGGGGTGTGCAGCTATCTTGATGAGAGAAGCAAATTGGATTGCAGTACAGATTACTGTGTGCATATTTGCAGGGAGAAAGGACAATGGTAAATATTTCCAGGGGCAGACGGACACGACCACAGCCCTGGCTGTGTTGGTATAGCTGGGCACCTTCAGGAGCCCCAGGACATGGCAGCCATAGGCAGGCAATGGAGGAAAGGTGTAGTGAGGGCTAAGGCTTGGAGGGAGTGGGACAGATATTGTCGGGTCAAAGGCTGAATGGCGGCAGTGGGACTCCACAAGGGGCACCCTTCTCAGCTTTGGGGCTTGATGTGGGCCAGCCAGGACCCCCTCTATGAGACACTGCTATCACCACAGGCCACAAACACAAGATGAGGGCCCAGATGGCCGCCGGCCCACAAAACTGGACAGGCCTCTGCAGCGACAGCACCTGTGGGACAGTGACACGGCCTCCAGGGCCAAGCTGCTACCTGTCCTCAGGAGCAGGACCAGGACCAGCATCTGCAGAGAAAGGAATCTCCAGCTGCTGGCAGCTGGCCTGCCCTCCTCGCGCTGCGGTCTCATCAGATCACCTCAGAGAAAATGGCTGGGTGCCTTGGCCAGCGCCCAGGCGGGACAACAAAGGCCAAGTGCGGGTGATTCACCAGCCGTGCCAGACAGCTCTCCCTCCCCACCGGCGCCTGCCCCGCTCGCCCTGGGCACGGGCACTGGCTGCCTCTGTTCCGCAGTGACCCCCTGACACCATTTTTAAGCTTTTAATCCCAGCAAACTGGCCCAGCTCCAGCATAAACCCCTGTGGGCTGACAGGACCCTCTCAGGGCCCGTGGGCTCTCACCACCTCCCCCCAGAAGAGCCCAGCCCCTCTCAGCGTTGTACAGCCCCACTGTCCTCCCCGGCCTGCACCTCGGATGGGCTCTTTTGGAGGAGGAATGGGAGCAGATTGCTCTTAATTACATTGCTAAGTCTTTGGGTTCCACAGTTTTGTCCTTGTGTAGCTCCTACCACAAATCCCCAGTCCCTACAGGGACCAGGCTGCTATAATTAGTATTAGGTAAGATTAAGATAAGGAGCAGCTAGCTAGCTAATTTATCAGTGATCCCAGTAGGAATACTCCTTGAATACTGATGTATGTTACAGTTAAGCACTATCGTTCCTCATATCTTCACCATCTTTAGTATTTTGGAGATTCGTTAGAGCAGCAATTTCAACAAACTTGTTCACTGGGCTTTGAGACATTCACCTCTAAAAGCACAGAAACAGTACTAGCACTTTTTCTCAGTGACCTTTATGTAATGTATTGCCCACCTTTCAGAGACAGTGAGGCACAGAGGAAAGGCTGGAAGAGGAGGTTCATAACCTCCCTTTTCATGGAATTTAAAATCCTGGGGTTTATTCAAAATTAAAGAAACTAAAATGATTCAAGCAAATGTGCAGATGGCCAGAGGGGAGCAGAAGGCTCAGAGCTGGAGAGATTTTATTAAATGTGCATATCATATCAGACACTGCATCGATACGTATCACTGCCCACACTGTCCCAGAGCCCCAGCTCTCTAGCCCAGAAGCCCATGTTTTATTCACTGCATACCCAGTGCTTTGAGACTAGTACAGCTACATACTATCGTAAGCACACAGTCACATCTCTATTGCATTGTTGTTATTGTATTTCTGCCTCATACACAGATATAAAACATTTTGTGTTCCCTTTGGCTATGCATGTACTTCTTAAAAGCAGAACATTTTACGACACTGCTGTACAGTGTTTTCACAAATAGATGCATTATTAGTAATAAAATACCATACTCCAATTTACATCCAAGCATCTTTTGCTTCTGGCTGGGGAAGCACACTTGCAGTGACTTCACAACCTATAAATACAGCTGTATATCTTCTGTAGAAAAAAACAATCTGTCATGATTTATGGGTAACTCTCTCTGTTAATCCTAATAATAGGGTTAGGAGAAGCAATTTGCAACCTACTTTAGCCTTTAGATTTAAGGATCTTCAGAGTGTGTCCTACTGCTCTTCAGCACAAAGGCAAACAGGCAGCTAAAGACAAGCAGCATACTTGGCCGTCCAAAGCCAGAACTGCCAGATGAAAAACAGGAAACCAATCTGGTTTAAGAGCAACAGCAAACTGTAAATATGCATCTCGATGGAAACACGTTCTCAATCTGCAATGTTCTGAGCATACACCCTTATGCTTCACAAATGCCTGGAGGAGGCATTGTAAAAGTGACTCCAAGCAATCTCATCTTCTGAGCTACAGCCTGGCAGCCATATAAATGGCGCAAGAATGACATTCCTCTGTCCCTCACCACTGAGTCACCAATTCCCACCTTTTAGCTGGGGAATGGACACACTGTCTCTTCTGACCCTCTATTTTATGGTTCTCTGACCCCATTGCACAACCTCACACAGTAGTATGGAAGGGACCAAGCATAGCTTTTGCATGAAAGTGAATCTCTCATCCGTTTCCATACCTGTCTGTCCCAGCTAATGTCATTTCTGCTTCCCAGTCCCCATCATTTACCAGCCTCACGCCTGCTTCTTGCTGCCTGAGCTAGACTCCCTGGCTGGAGTGGATCTCTGTAATGCACTGCAGTCATCAAATTGCCATGATGCATCCTGGCAGTGTAGACAGCACGGAGACTACAGTGAGGTAAGTAAGGGTAATGTAATGCGGCCATGGGACCGAGAGGCTCAAGAGGAGCCAAGACTGGAAGTACAGGAAGCCTTCTCCATGAGGCATTAGAGATACTCATGCAGCCACACTGATTAATATTGCCTCTCCCAAAATGAAATATGCCATCTCAAGGTCAGTGTGAATGTAAAAGCACGCCAGGGTAAAACTCCCAGCTTGTTCATATTGAAAGAAGGAAAAAAGGAGTGCAGAGCAGAGGGAAGAAGCAAGCAGTAATAGCAATAAAGATTACAGTGGAACTTAATAAGGATTACTGCCTGTCATGTAGTAAAGCAGGTAGCTTTTTCTCTCTCGCTTCCTTTTTAAATTCTTTCAAAAGAAGTAGCCGAGGCAGATAATTCTGCAGATGGGCACTGAACAATGAGCTGATCTCAGTTCAGGAAGAAGTTCCCGTTACAGAAGGCAGGACATGCAGACAGAAGAAAGTTCAAATGCCTCCAAAGGAAAATTAGACAAATGGCATGTAGAGTACAGAAGTTGCCTCAAATAGGGCCCTCTAAGGGTTACAGCTGACCTTGAAGGCAAGGGGAAGATGCTTAAATAATATACAGGCAAAGGAAGGAAAGGAATAATACAGCAGGTGAAGATTTGGATATGTTTTTGCCTCTAGACTCCTGGCAGGGACATTTTTAATGGTCTGTGGGGGTGAGGTATTTTGCAGGAAGTCCAAGGAGGCTATAGGAATTGTTAATTGCTTGCAGTAGATTTGTTTCAATGAATGCTGTGGTTTCGCTACCACCTCTGTAGATCAGGCCCCATCATGTTTGTGAGTGACACCAGCTCACGGCGCTGTCTAAATGCAGTGTTTATTATTAGCACCCATGCACCATGGATATACAAGCTTTAACCACTCAGGCCCAGCCTTTGGGAAGAAACAGCCTGTGTTTAGCTGTGTACATTTGCAATGATTCATGAGATTGTCTGCAATCACTGTAAAAATAGTACTTACGCAACTCAGGAGCTACTACTGAAATCCTGACATTACTGGGTCTTCCCCTCTTAGTCACACTCGTTTCAATTAATTTCCATGCCACCAAGAGAACTTCATACAGAAAAGGCATAAACCTGAAAGAGGAACTGGGGGAGTTAGGAAATGCAACGAAAGGGGATGATCATTTCTTTGCAATTGTGATGAGGAAAGATTGCAGCTGTTATTCCCCCTGTAGAAGTGAAATGTGCAAACTCAATGAAAAAAAGGAGACAAATCTGTAAAGAGCTTTTTTTTTTTTGTATTTGGCCGAGCTGATGTTTTTCTTTACTTTTCAACTGAGCAGCTAAGGCATGGCTGGAAGGTATGAAGGACCATACGTTTTTCCACCCATGGGGAATACATTTTCCACCAGTGCTGTCCAGTTCTCCATTTCTGCCTGGGCCCAGCTCTGCACTTTTTGCTGCACTCGCAGCCTAGTGTGTGTCGGCTCAGCAGCACCCTGATGAGGATCACTTAAAAGATGCCTCATAAACACATGAGGTTTAGCCCTTTCACACGTAAGCAACCTGCCAGACCTTGTCCACTGAGCCGTGGTTCACACTTGGGGCCCTTGTGAGGAACACAGAGGTTAGCCCACAGGTCCAAGCTATCAAGACAGGGGCACCTTTGTCACAAGAATCGTGTGGATTCCTGTTCGCTCCCATATTGCCTCGAAACTGTGCTGTTAACGTATCCATGGAGTTACACTGGTGTGAAAGTTGAGTCTCAGCACTCCAGATTGGACTGGGTTTGTTCCTGTTTTTTTTTCAAGTCATCTGAAATCCAGCTGAAATTGGTAGAGCTCTGTGCATTTGGCACACACTGGAAAACAAGGTTTTGGACTGTGATCTCTCAAAACACCCATTTGCTGGGACTGGAGTGGAATATCATTAGTGTGTGCAGGAGTATTAGGTGAAGGTGTTCAGAAAGATCTTGCCATAAAATCTGTCATGCACAACAAAGGAAACCCAAACGACAAACTGCTTTATAGAAATCAAGCCTGAAGGAGTACTGCTCAACTTCTCGTTTGCAGCAAGGCAGGCATGCAAAATGGAATTGAAAAATGAGTGATTGTACCTATGCCAACTTGTACAATAATATGTACATAAGCTGAACTTGGGTACCTTATCACAAATAGGTAACAATGATCTACCATCTGTTTGAATCTCACTGCAGTCCTGCTGCAGCTGCCAGAACATTTCTTCACTTTCTCACTCTGGGATTCTTCCTAATTCTTCATCCTGGCATGGAAATGGGATTTCAGAGCTCAAGGTGCACAACTCAAGCAAAAGTGGTGTTGGCTTCTCAGTAGGTTAGATACAACTTACACCCTACTGGCCCAACAGCTTGTTTCTTCAGGGCTACATGGTAGAGACACATGGGTTTTGTAGAAAAGTAACATAGCAATTAAGCACATATATTTAACACACTGGAAGATTCTTTAGCTTTAATCCCGAGATACTTGTTAGGCCTCTAGGTGTTAAGAAAAGGAGCACTCAGACAGAGACACAGTCGGGGCAGAACATTGACTTGAAATGCAAACACTGAAAAGAGGTTCTTAGGGCCATCACATCACTTTTACATGGGCAGTGTTTCAGAACAATTTACAAGATTAGATCACAGCCTCCCAGAGTGCACAATCAGGCAGCAGTGTAAAAAAGCATAGCCCATGGATCTTGGGAACCTACCTGAAGCAATGAGGAACAGCAGAGAGCATTCAGATGTGAAAGAGGTAGGTAGGACATAGGGCAAAAAGCTCTTTTCTAGTGTTTCCTATCCTTTCTAGCAATGTGATGCAACATGATGTTAGTTAAGGACATTGGTGAATTTTAGCTCCAAAACTGAGTATTTGCTTACTCTCCCAGAAGAGAGACAAGAGATGTAGCAGGTCAACATTCTTCTTACTCAGCTCTCTGTGTCTCCTGATATTGAAAAAGAGAGATATCCTTCAGAGAGATGTCCCCTGTGCCTATTCAATCTGATCTCTAATGCCAACAGAGATGGCAATTTGCATATAGACAGCTTTCTACTGGAAAACTTCCCTTTCTTCTAGAGCAGAGAGCAGCCTTCAGTTGGTAATTAATAATCCGTGTTTTCTGTAGTCAGCCAGTACTGGAGCTGTACAGGCACAACCATTCAGAGGTCATGTTTTTCTATCCCACAACTGGAATTCTGCAAGTAAGCCACCTCATCTGAATAAATCTTTTTTTTTTTCCCTAAAAAAAAAAAAAAAAAAAAAAAAGCCTCAGGATTGCAGAAGAAAAAAGAGAAGGCCAAGAAGAACAGGAAGGATGACAGGGAGGGATACAGATTAAGAAATATCTGGACAGCTTAATGTGAAAATACTCCCACATGTGAGATAAAGTGACAGAAAGGAAAGTATAAATCTCACTCGTGCCCCACCAGATTTTCAATCTAACAGCCTGGCTGAGCTCTCTCTTTTCCAGAATACCATCATGAACACTTAGTTCATGGCAATAGAAAGGCCAAAAGTATCCAGAAGTAATCAAAACCTGAAGTCTCTGAAGAAAGTATAAGATACTGGTTTTTTTCTACAAGTAGGGAAGCTTAGGTAAAGAGCAGACATTCACTGAGGCATCCATTGCCCCAGATGCAGGGACTCCTCTGAATGCCGAGTGCTTTCTCTCCTCTCTGCTCCCGAGAAGGGTTCCCACTGATTCAACACTCAGAAGCAAGCCTGGAATTTCCATGTGGTTTGGGTCCTTGGTGCATTAGCTTCTTGCTTCAAATTTCATTGTCGGAAAGCTTTCTCCTGAAATCCATCTTCACATTCCCTTTCTCTGTCTGCCATCCTCCCATGCTGCACATTTTCCTTTGGTCAGGGGAATCAAAAATTGTGTTTGCCCACCAACCATATTAGCTTTCCTCTAGAGCCAGGGTCATCACTCCCATCAAGTAACGCAGGCCTGGGGAGCTTGGGGCAGTGGGAAAGCGAGCTGAGGTGTTCACGGCACAGCAGTGAGCTGTACCACTGGGAACCGCATAGTACTGGAGGGGCCTAATGAAATACATTGGCACCAGTATAAACCATTGTCTCTCTGATTACAAAATGGCTGTGTTGAAATGACTACCAGGCCCTGCTAAAACACCAAGCTCTTATATAGCACTTGTCAGCCATCATTTTCAAAGCACTTTCAGAGGGTGGGAAATGATTTATGCAAGGTCACTGAATAGAAGCAAAATTAAACCCCTCTGTGCCTGAGTCATCTGCCAGTGTCCCAACCACTGAGATACTCCAGGAAACCCTGGCTTCTCTGTCATGTTAGCCATCCACAGGGCAGGGTATAGCAACAGCAGCAGCAACAGCTATACAGCTGGGATTTGCTTAGACAGAGTTATCAGGACAATTTTAAGTGGGGCAGCTCTGACGTGCTGTATGTGAGAAATAGCTCTTCTTTTTGTATGCAGCAAAGTGATGCAAATCACAACGCATTTTATCTCTGGAGTCTATGGGACAGAGGTGCTCAGGAAGGCCACACTAATATAACATTTATGCTTAAAGTTGTCAAAGCAGGAAACGAATAATTTGTGAGGTAGGAGAAAAACTGCAGACTCTACAGTTCCGCTTAGTTAATGATCTTTCCATGACCTTTCGGTTTTGCACCTCATCTTTTATTTAAACTCTCTATTTAGAGCCGCAGGGCTTTGTACAAAGCACATGTCTGGATCCATTTTCTTACAGCATTTCAAGATTAAAGTGAGAGTTTTTGGTAAGGAAGCCAGAGGAAGAGGCACTTAATGTTTGTCTCTAAGCGGCTTTACAGAGCTGAGCAGGGAGTCTGCACAGTAAGGCACACAGGAAGTTGGGGAATAAGAATCCTGTCTTTGGCTTGCCAAGTAGCATCAGGTTAGCCACTTCCTCACTCAGCTTTTGGTACTAAGCTGGAAAAATCATTACCTCAGCTCCCTGTACTGTCAATGGAAAGAGATAATAATGCTGAATTGTTACCAAAAGGCAGGGGCTATGGAGAACTCATTTAGGGTAATGTCTCTATCAGCTGTAGGGACACCCACTACTAAAGTTGGGTGGCCTGGCCTCATTCCTTCTGTGCCCAAGGTCACCCTTCTTGGGTCCCTCCATTTGTTTGACAGGAGGATTGAGAATCTTAAAATAGCTCTTGAGATACCAGAAAGTATTCTCTTAGAGGAGTACATTGAAGGAATGAATAGGACACAATTAAAAACTCTAGCTATCTGCACAGTTTTCAGAAGCAAGGAGCACTGGAAAGCTCTCTTTAATCTGCAGAGTATTTGCACACCACGTCATTTAGCAGGGGCCAGAAGCCCAGGCTGAGGACATCACTTTGAACATCTCCTTGGAAAACAGCTTGGCCCAGCATCCTAGCACACTCACTTCCACTGCAGAGCCTGCACTCAAGTGCTGTGTGTCACTCCCTCTGTTTGCTGGAGCTATAAACTCATCCCATTCAGTCTTCCTGGAACTGTTTTGCCATTAAAAAATGTAAATAATAGTAGCTAAAAAACTAACCCATAAAAAGCTTTGAAGTTTGCTTACAAACAAAATACCTTCATAAACTCTCTCAATGGTGTTTGTGCTAAAATATTGACTTTTCAGGGAGGTAAATATTTCTCCATTGCTCATTGCATAGAAGTTTGTTCCTGCTGTTTATTCACATGCCAAGGCCAGTAAGTACTGCTGCAGTGTATATAATCCCAGTTTAGAGGCTGAAATATAGTTCCCAGCCTCTTCCCCAAGAAGTTAGCTAGTGCCAATACTTTCATTAACCTCGGGGACAGCCAGGTTTAATTTGCCTGCCTGTAGTGCTACTCTGCCTTAAAACGTGCTTCAAAGTCTGTTGTGGTCTGTAGAAAGACGTCTTTTGCAAGCAGTCTTCTGATCTCTCTTGTGTCCTCTTGCCGGACTCCAGTGCCTTGCACATGCCCTTCTACAAAGTTTGAATCATTTGTTTTTCTGGGGTAACAATCAATTGCGGATATTTGCAGCTGAGTCACTTCTAGCAAGGGCAAAAGGTAACGCCTGTTTATGCAAGTGTAAGCTATATCCCGTCTTGGGGCTGTGCCATTTGACTATGGAGGGTGATAATTTTACCCATCCTCCTCTCCCTTACATCCCATTCAAGTTTTAATTTGCATGTTTTATTTGCAGAACAAGGGAATTCTGTCTTTTTTTTTTTTTTTTCATTCCTGTGACTGCACCTCAGGGCAGCCATCTCAAATGCTGGACAAGCTCATATAAAGTGCAGCTGCCAATGCAGAGGAATAACCTCTCCTATCTGCCCTAGGAGAAAAGAAAATATTTCCCTGGAAACAGGAAAGATAAACCAACCTGTTGTATTCCCCTGACAAAGTCACCTCCAACTCACCTCATTCATTTCCAGCCTCCCAAACATCCTCCTACTCTGCTAAACCAAGAAAAGAAGAGGGGCCATCACAGCACTGAACTCAGGTCGTTCCCAGGTATGGAGAAGATGGACCAAACCTGGCCTTCTGCAGTGGAAATCCAGTGCTCAGCCAGGAGATCACTGGGACCTGAGATTACAATCTTATTACCAAGAATGAGGAAAAGCTCCTGCAGCAGACAAGCTTATACATCTGGTTGAGGCCGACAGGGAAGGGATCTACGCAGCCACATAACTGCTGACCTGATGCGATGGGAGACACATGCTTACCACATGCAGGCTTAGTGGCATGGACGCATAAATAGATCTTCCGTGGCCAAACCCTGCCTCTTCCCTCTCCTGCCCTCAACACATTTGCAGCTGGAGGGACGGGGAAGAACAACTCAAAGAAATGACAGGACTTAACTAAAGGTATATCCTAGGTCAGTGGTGATATGGACTTGAATTGGCCTTATGGCTCTCAGGGTAATGTTCTACACCCAGGAAGGTTTTCTTGCCCTGCCTTTTTACTTCTTACCGCCTTTTTGCCTTTTCTCCCTTACTCATGCCCTCTGCAATCCCCATCCTCATGATTTCTTGAGACCACTCACCTCCCTTCACAGCCCCAGCAAAAGTTTCTGATAAGTCTCTTTGCCTAGCCCAGATAGAGGATTTTGGGAAAGGTGATTGAGATTGACTGTAGTGGACTGGACTCAAAAGTCTGTCACTGACACTTGCCAAACCCTGCCTGCTTTCCTGCCAGACAGAAAAATTAATTCAGAGGTCTCTCCTGTCCAGATGCAGTGGCAGATATGTGGGATAGACAGATGGACTGAAAATAGGGAGATCCATACCCTAATTCTCTATTTTACAGACCGCAGTTAGGAAATGACTCTGATTTCTGAACTTCCCCACGTGGCAATTTCCCCCTTCCCCACGCACTGACACACCTTTGTATAGTGACAGACCTCATGCAGACAAACGAGGAAAGGCTAATCCAGGATATGAAGGTCAGGGACAGTCTAGGCTACAGTGACCATGAGATGGTGGGGTACAGAGCCCTGAGAGCAGGGCAAAAAGCAGGATCACAACCTGGCCATCTGGTTTCTGCAGATATATCAGGAGCAAAAGGAAGACTAGGGAAAATGTAGGCCTAGTGCTGAATGGGGCAGGGGACCTGTTGAAAAGGGCACGGGAAAGGCAAAGGTACTCAATGGCCACTTCACCTCACCAAGGCAGAGAATTTAAACAAAGTGAACATACACAAGTCTGTGGGACCTGATGGGATGTACTTACAAGTGCTGAGAGAGCTGGCCAATGTCATTTTGAGGCCACTTTCACTTATCTTTGAAAGGTCATGGCAATCAGGGAGGTTCCTGTGGACCGGAAGAAAGCGAATATCATTGCTATCTTCAACAAGGGCAAGGAGGAGGAACTGGGGAACTACAACCTAGTGAGCCTCACTTCAGTACCTGGGAAGGCGATGGAACAAATAAGCCTGGAAAACATTGCCAAATGTATGAAGGGCAAGAAGGTGACTAGAAGTATTCAGCATGGGTTTATGAAGGGGAAATTGTGCTTAACCAACCCAATAGACTTCTGCGATAAGATGCCTAGCTTGGTAGATGAATGGAGAGCAGTGGATGTTGTTTTCTTGACTTTAGCAAGGCTCTTGACATTCCCTCCTATAAAAACATCATAGATGAACTGATGAAGTACAGGCTAGACAAATCGATGGTGAGGTGGACTGACAACTGGCTAAATTGCCAGGTTTAAAAGGTTGTGACCACTGACAGAAACCCAGCTGGAGGCCAGTCATTAAGGGGTCAATACTGGGGCCAATACTCCAAGATTTTGATTGATGACCTGGATGATGTAATGTCATCAGGAGTTAATCCTACCCCTCTACTCGACCCTGGTGAGATACATCTGGAGTGTTGTGTCCAGTGCTGGGTGCATTGGCCATACTGAAGTGAATCCAGAGAAAGGTCATTAGGTTGATTTAGAGTTTGGAGCATTTGTCATATGAGGAGAGGATGAGAGAACTGGGACTGTTCACCTGGAGAAGAGAAGGGTCAGGGGCATCTTATTCATGTGAATAAATACCTGATGGGGGGAGTTAAGAAGGTGGAGCCAAACTCTTCTCAGTGGCACCCAGTGACAGCACAAGAGCAAATGGGTACAAATTGAAATGCAGCGAATTCCATTAAATCAGAAAACAAACAAACAAACAAACAAACTTTTTTAGTGTGAGGGTGGTCAAACACTGGAGCAGGTTGCACAGAGACATTGTGGAGTTTAAAACCCTGGAGATATTTAAGACCTAACTGGATGTGGCACTGAAACACCGTCTCTAGTTACCCCCATTTTGAGCAGTGGGTTGGGCTAGGCCATCTCTAGAGGCCCCTTCCAACTTCAACCATGATGTGATACTGTGACACTGGGTTACCTAAAATATGCTGTCCAGCACACCAGGTAAACTGGAAATGGAAAGATCTCTAAAGGTGATCCATCTTGTTTCAAAACCAGATGCTTTTAAAACAATAAACTATACCTACGTAATTCCCGTCATGTTTGCATAGCTTGTCCTTCAAGCTCTGCAGTTGATTCTGTTTTATTATCTTTGATCATTAGGGTTTTTTCCCAGTGACTAATCTGAATCTTTTCTAACAAAATTTAAGCCAGTCTTATAGTGAACTATACATTTAAAGAAATGTTAAGTACTCTTTTTGTATTTGGACAATGCTGTTGTGTTCCTCTTCAGTCTTCTCTAAGCTGACCACAATTTCTTCAGTCTAAGCATGAAAAAGTCACTCTTTTCAGATCTCCAGTCATTCCTATTTCCCCCTTCTGGGCTCTCCCCAGCTGACCCACATCATTACTGAAGTGCCCCAGACTCAACATAATACCCGAGCCAAGGCCTCGCCACTGATAAGTAGAGCAGAAGGATGACTTCATCTGTCTCACAAGCTGCATTCCTTTTACCAGAACCCAATACAATGTCTGCCTTTTTTGCAATCCAGTGACACAGCTGATTCATGTTCAGCATGTGATCTACTATAACCCTAGAGTCTTCTGGAAAGAGAACTGTCAGCTAAACAATTGTTCCCTGTCCCATATTGGTGTAGTTACTCTATTTCTGCTCACGTGTAACATTTCGCACCTGCACCACTGAACTCTTCCTTTTTCATCCCATTTCTGCAGCTTGTCCTGAACATTTTGAATTCTGACTGGGTCTTCTAGCGTATTTGCAGCTTTGTCATCACCCAAGTTGTTATAGAAGAAGATGACCTGAGGCAGACCCTTACACAACTCCACTGGCTACAGTTTTCCGTATCTATGGTGATTAACTCATAGTTAAAATAATAGCCCACTTTCCAAGCACAAGCCATTTTGCTAGATACTATATAGTGATTTATTCTAGGGCATATTTGCCTATCATGGGACTACGTCAAGACAAAAATCAAGATGGAAGATCTTTACCTTCTCCCCATCCCCTAAACCTTTTACCCTACTATAAAACGAAAGGTCATTTTACATGACTTGCCTTTAACAAATCCATGATGACTGCTGCCCATCTCTTGGCCTTGCAGACAGTTTGTTTGTTTTTCCAGAGTTTTCCAGGGTTTAGAAAGTGGTCATCCTTCCACCTCGTCCTTCTCCTCTCTTCTATTACCCATTTTAAACATATAGCCAACCTTAATACGGCCCAAGTGATGTCTACTTCATGGAAGAGTCTAGAGGGAAATGACGTGGGAAGATGTGATAGAGCTTGGAGCTGGAACCTCAGGACTAGCCAGGCCTATGAGACTCTTCTCCCAGCTCCAAGTTGCCGATCCGTGAGTTGGTTCTCCTGGCTGGCATAAACAGAGGACATTGACCTACTAAAGTAGGGGTAAATTTGAATATTTTCAAAATGCACACCTTTAAATGTCAGCGCTTGGAGAATAATGTCTGACTGGCAGAAATTGATGGCTCCTGTGCCAAAATCTGGAAAGACCAAGAATTCTAATATGCAGGTATCTTAAACTTCTAGTACTTTAGGTAATTGGTTTCAGAATAGTATGTCTACATCCTGGCATTTTGTTATGAATCTTTTCCTGATTACTGCTCCGCTTTATGGCTTTCTTGAGATAAGCTGGTACATTATATCATGGGTCTCATTTATCAGATGTAGTTTTAAAAGTAAATCGTGCATGTTTTTGCAGAACACGTGTACTTCCAGGCCAGACTGCTTTGAGCAGTCAAATGAAATCAAACTGCTGCAGGCTCTGTGCTGTGAAGGATGTAATCAGTCGCAGAAAAGGGCAAAATCTCCCACTAAACCTTTCCCCTCTCTCACCTTTCCCCTGACTGGCAGCTTTTCCCTCCAGTATTACACTCACTGGCTCCCTGTCAGGCTTTGTTTTCCAGCAGTCCGCCTGTCACCGGCTCTGTTTTCCCAGAGATAACATTTCTGTACGTCAATGTTCACTATCTATCTGTGTCACATTTAGCTTTAATCCTTTCTTAGACTTTTGTGCGAGTCCTTTGCAGTCGGTACCTGTTGCAATGGGGGTCTTGTAACATTTGCTTGCAAACTTAGTTAGGCAACCTGATTGTGTTTGATGGAAGTATCTTGAGTAAACAGCTTGTTATGTACATGGCCACTTGCTCAAGAGGTTGAACGTTGCATTACTCATTTACACATGGGATGTTTTGAAAATAAAACCCAAAACACTGCCTTCTTATCAGATAGTGTTTAACTTATTCATGTTTGCAAAGGATGATTCTGAAATTCCCTTTCTATAGTTCCTTTCCTCTTATGACTGTTTATAAAAGGTGACCAAGCTTATGACTACCTCAGGGAGTTAGCCGTAATTAATCAAAGCACAATTGAGGTGCTTACATCTCACCTATCTGAAATCTCCCTCTAGTTTCAATTGAACAAGGCTTTCCTTTCCACTTCCTAGCCTAAATTGTTGCTCTGGAATGTTAAATATTTGCCCCAGATCACTCCATAGCTGGCTGTACTTCAGCAGGAGATAAAGTGACCTCTGAGAACTATTTGTGACATTTTCAAGAGGTTCTGAAATCCTACAAGGAGGGAAAAAAAAAAGATTGATATTGAAAAAAATATTTTTTTCCATGACTAATTAATTAGCATTACATTCATTTTGTAAACACATAAACTGAATCAGTAAACCCTCAACCTTATCTGCACATCTAAACTATAGCCAACTGGAACTGAAGAGCATTTTCAAAAATTTGACACTTAACACCGTGATTCCCAATAAAGGGCTCAAAAGCCCAACTAGAATGTCTGCAACTACAAGCGGGGTCACGAGTCTGACAGAAACTCACTGTAATCCAGGATTTATCCTAGTCCTGGGGTTGTGCTGAATGACCAGCACAGCAGGAAAGAGTTCAAGGAATGCAGTCCCCAAGCAAACAGGCTGCTAAATCACACCAAGTTGCATTTGAAATCTTCCTTGCTATTAATCTAATGTGAGCTAAAGAGCAGTAGGTAATGTAATGAGCTGAAGAAATATGAAAAAGACATATTTTGCTAATAGAAAAAATCCTATTATGATCTTCAGTGAAAATTTTTTTGTCGTTGTTATGGCACTACTTAACACTATTTAAATAATCAGTTTAAATCACCTGCTGCCATGATTGTAGTGCTATGGACCAGGTCTCCAGCAGCCAGACCTCACGATGCTCCAATAGCCCCAGGCCTCCACTTTAACCATTCCTGTTCTTTTTCCTTCCTGGACTCTCAAGGATTCCACTTTCTAGCTTGGCAATTTTCTCTGAAAAAATGTTGAGTAGCCAATTTTCTTTACTCTCACATCCATCTGGCCAGCCACAATAAGCCACAAATTTCAGAAACTGCAATAAAGATAAAACAAACAAACAAAAAACCCCAACCCAAACCACCATGGAAATAGCAAAGTGAACTACTCCAATTGAATTCTGCCAGCCTTACATAGACCCCTGGGGCCAGGTTTTCAAGTGCTTATTACTCACAATTACTGCTTCTTTTTTTTTAAAAAAAAAAAAGTGCATATTGGGTGCTGAGCACCCACCTCCTTTTAAAGATCTGACATACACAATTAATCCAAGCAACAATTGTGCAATCATAATTACCTGTTTACACACACTTAAATAAGGGGTCACAACCAAAGGCTATGTCTAAACCAGTAAAATAAATGTGCTTGGGACCATTTCTGGCCCTGAGGCCAAATGGCATGGAACAGCAAGTCCATACAGTTAAATTCCCTTCCCCATCAAAACAGGGTGGCCACGTCCAACCTGCCCGTGGAGAGCTGAATAGCCTGTGTTGACTCCCAAACAAGGGTGCCTGGGAATTGTTTGGAAGGCTGCTAGTTAAAACCGGCCAGCACTGCACAATGGAACATTTTAACTATTCAATAGCACAGATGATTGTGTATCAGGGCCCAGGAATGTGTGCTGCTTAATATACTAATATGGACATAGCCTCAGAGTCAACTATGACCTGAAAGCTTTTTGTTAGATGGTTACTTATTTTTTTTTTATTCAGAACAAAAATAAATGTCTCACTGTAAAACCAGTGAAGGCTGTCTATGCCTCTCTATGGACTTCATTCAATTTTGGCTCAGCTGCTAGAAAATATATATTTATAGTGCATATTGTTAGTATTTATGTTGCAGTATTGCCAAGGAATGCCAGCCAAGGACAGAGACCCTTGCACGCGCTGCAGACGCAAAACAAGTTGTGTCTACTTCAAAGGTTTTGGGAGGTAAGTGTTCTAGCAAATCCAGGATATATTATCAACATCTATGGGACTGACTGCATTGGCTGTTGCAGATAGATGGGAGCTTTTTCTGCCAATGCTAATCCCAGGGTTGGATGTGTAGGAAGCACAGTGTTGAGAGATTCATTCGGGCTGGCCAGGAGCCAGGTCAAGTCCAGATGTAGTCTAGACAAATCAGGGTGTAGCTGCCAAGAGCCAGGGCTTGGGAGCTCCTAGGCGGCACCGTGTAAATACAGCCTGGCTTCTCCAACCCAGAGCCGGCCAGACCCTCGCTGTGCCCTGTGGGGTCTCAGCTACCTCAGGCAGACCCACGCTGAACCCCTGTTCATGGCATAGATGTGCTCTTGCTCCACACCCATCTCCTGGTGCAGTTCCTGGCCACCACGGTCTGGTCATGTCCATGTCAGAGCAACCGGGTCATTGTGAGACTGATTGCCTTCAGCCAGAGCTCCGCACAGGCTGCAAAACTCACCCTGTGGAGCTCCCCCAGCTATTTCCACGCCACGGGCAGCACCGCAGGACTGACCACAGCATGAAGCGTCAGTGTCAGGGAGAGCCCGTGGTTAAGGCATGTGGCTGAGGCAGTGACTGACAAGTTTTCAGCTGCACAAACCTAAATTAATCTTGGCACTTGGGCAAAAATAAGGTTCAATTGTGCCTGACCCATGAATGAATGAGATTGTATTTTGCCATAAGCATTAGATTTCTTTTATAATATATATTTTATACCCCAAAAAAGAAGGGTCTTTGCCCTTTATCATGTCCTTTGAAAATTATCGATTTTTTTTTTTCTCTCTATGATGAAGGAAAAAAGCAGCACCAAACAATCTGGAAAAAATACACAGCCTTGTGGTAGCAGAAACAAAGCCTCCTGCGTTCAGCATCACAACCTTAGCTGCTGCTGGCCTCTTTGCAGCCTTGCAAGGGACTGATTGCATCCTCCATATCGATTCATGGATTTCATTGATGTTTGGCTCCCGTGAAACTCCTAATCTGACAGCTCAGCTCTGGAGCCCGCATCCACATGAGTCCCTTTCAATGGCTGCGAAGCTGGGGCTGCTGTCAACCCCAGGGCTACTCATCCCACAACCTCCCCAGGAGCCTCCGCTTCCTGCTGCTTCTTCACAAGGAAAAGCCTTTTCATCTGAACTCCTCAGCTCAGAACTGAGCCTTTTGATGTTCTCCTCTACTGCTGAGGAGTTTCAGGGAGGCCTTGAGCCCAGGTGAGGGGCTCCCAGCTCTGCCCCGCCAGCTGCATTTCATCTTTGGGGCTTTGAGGCACCACTGAAGCTGCTGAGTTTTCTGAGCTCAGTAACACCGGCTGCTTAACCCAGGCATCCAACTCAGGAGGAGGACTCTGGAGTTTACTCTTTATTCCTTCTAATTCTAGTGCTTCTGAAGGAGCTCACAGTAATTAGTATTATTTACAAATATGGCAGGAGATGTCTTAGCATGCAGCATACTGGGGCATCTGTGCACCAGCTGGAGACAGAGAAATGCTGCCTCTCCGGGACTCTCTCATGAATCTCGTGCTCTTGCAATTTGTGTTAAGCTCTGCCTAGAGGAAAAATATTGGCGCCGGGACCCCCTACCCACTCTCACAGTGAATGATCTCAATCAGGAGCCAGCACACAGAGACACACATTGATTACGTTTAAATTTCATTTCAGGTGCACATTTCATGTGTCAGGTGCTGTAGTACCATGCTTCCAGCAAAGGGCGATTCCCACTCAAACCTGAGAGCAGGGAAGAGGATTGGCCATTGGTTTGTGAAGGACAGTATGTGACCACTCATCTGACAGCTGAGCCCCAAGGGTTTAATTCAGCCAGGAGCTATCAGCCCTTCCCCTGAAAAAGGAAGAAATTAAGTAGTTTCTGGGAAAACAGGTAAATGCTGCCAGGCCCTCTTAGTGGATGTCAAGGGGCAGGCAGGCTCTGAAACTACCCCAATCCTCTGGGAAGGCAGATGGTCTGTCCAGGATGCTCCAGGAGTGTAAGAGTGGCAAAAGGATGGCAGCCCCTTCACCACCAACCACACAGGAGAGCCAGCGCATGTTGGCGGTACCCACGTTGGTGGTAAATTCTGCAGCTTCGTCCCAGTGTCAACCGATGGGGAAGGGAGGTCTCCACCTCCACCCTTTAGAAATGAGTCCTGGCTAATTTTTTCCACTGTGCATCATGTCATACTGGCTGGCATTGCAGGCAATTTTGAGATAACCAGGAACAATAAGGCTTTCCTCACCCAAGGGTGTGGTGAGTGAACAAATGGGGGTATTGGGACACCTCAGCAAGTGCCCTGGTCCCCAGCACACTGCCAGCAAGGCCTCCATGGAGGTGGGGACATGGAGGGTCCCCAGGACACTCTCTCAGCCCCACCATGTCTCTTTTGGTTACTGCCCTGAGTGTGCTCCTGGCATTAGCTGATGGGATCTGGGTGGGTGCATGCCAGGGTCTCCAGAAAAAGCAAGCCGTTGCCACCATAATGAGGCATCCAGGGGTTCAGTCCTGTGCCAGGACCTCAGGAGGCAGCAGCAGGGTTTGCCAGCTGCAAAGCTAGGTTTTATTGCAGGTGTACTGCTGGAGAGTTTACAGTTTCTGCTGATTTTCCCGGGCGATTGGATGTAATTACAGCATGGAGGGTGCTGTTACTGATAAAAGCAAATGCCAGGACATACTGTTACAGGGCTGCAGCCAGGTAGGGCTTTCTGATTGCCCTCTGAGCTCGGCACCTCAGCTGCTGTGTGGGCAAGCGCTGAGTTTCAGTTCCCCTGCCCCTGGCGAGCCAGAGGGGACTTCTTTCCACATCTTCATTGCCACTGGTGCTGCAGCTGTCCCCAATTCTACCAGTAACTGTCCTGGCTTTGGAGGGACCTGCCTTCCTCAAGGGTGAGAAATGGCCTGGTCAAGGAGGCAGGCACAGGAGCCCAGCGCTGCATCCTGCCCTTCCCCGAGCATCCCCAGTATGACGCTTTCTGCCCTGTGTTTTGTTTATTAATCATAGTTTTGGGTGGGTTTTTTTTTCAGGAAAAGCCCAAATGGGTCCAGCTGTCGGTTATTCCTGCTCTCTGGGTTGTTGATCCTGGGGGAGATGTCATAGCTGGCAGCTCTCCTATGTCAAGCAGAGGCACTGCAGAGGAAATAAAATGAATCTTGCTGGTTTCCAACATATAATAAAATATTCGCAAGCCAGTTATTTTACCTCATTTCCCACTTCTTTTTTTTTTATAAAGACTATTTCACCCCCACCTTCAGAACAGCTATTGCTGCTCTCCCTGCTGTGCACAAGCCTGGCAGGGAGCAGCACTCGAAGAGAGGGTGCAGAGCAGCACTGCCATAAGCACTGCATCTCCAAGGGGTTCCTCGTTTCTTCTCCAGCATCCCCAGGACAGAACAGGACTCCGCTTGCAGCCTCACAGCCAGACCCCAGCAGTAAACCAGGTACCAGCTGCTGCTGATACCAGTATGGGGTACTGGCAAACTGAGACGCAAGCTTTTTGCTCTTCCAGCTGTAGAAACAAGAAATTAATGCACATAATAAAGTTTACCTTACCTGACTTCTTCCTGAGACTGTGTCTAACAGTCCCATCAGCCTGTGTGGTACCCTGCAAGCTGACATTTTCTCTGAACGGTCAAGTTGTCAGGAGGGACAACAGAGCAAGTGAAGTGATAAATTTGGAGCAAAAACTTGATGAGCACGTTAGCATACAAGAACTTGTTTCTTTACTCCTCTATTAAACATTTAATGTTGGAGGAGGCTGTTGTTTTTATTTAAATAAAGTGCTGCTCCAGTTACTTGTTGGTGGAAATTGATGCGTGTGCTGGGAAGAGAGCAAACAGTCGGTGCTGGCCAGTGGGAGAAGTTCTTTTGGGCTGTGCTGATGTCAATGCCTGCTCCCCGCATGGAAAAGATGCAACATGTGTAAGATAAGTGAGTCATCCCGGGTCAGGCCCGGAGCCAGCGACTGCTGAGCTCTCTTCCCAGCTCTGCTACTGATTTGCTTGATGGCCTTGGTGGGTTTGTCAGGCCAGAAATTTGATATCGCCTGCCCAAACTGCCCCTTAAGAAATCAGCTGGTTTCTCTGCATCCACTGCTTCTCATAGCTTCCTAAAATAGCAGCCCGTCTCTGTTACCTCCTCGCTTTTATACCTGGATAATGGAGGTAACTGCTCAGGTGTATCCTAGCACTGTGCAAACAGACAAGACCTTGCCAAGATAAATGTGCAACATTAGGGTCTCTAACCCTTTACTGTAGGATGGAGATGTTTGAGTTACCCAGACTGAAGCTACAGAAACACTGAGCTCCATGGGGCTGACTTCACCTCCTCGAACATCCCTGGCCTGCTGCTATTTCCCCATTAATAACTACTTTTTTTACATCTGTCACTCAGCCAACTTTTAATCCAGGTAGTGTGTGCCCTATTCATCCTGTATAATGGGAGCTCATTAATCAAACTGTCATGTGGTGGAGAAAGCCAAGAATACCGTGTCAACCAGATCTCTAATCTTGTCTGAAGAAAAAGACAACAGGTTTCTTTGACAAGACTTACCTTCCACCAAACCCTGCTGATTAGCACTGGGTTTATTTTTAGCCTCTAATGCCTTGTTGCTGGAGGCCTAAATTAACTTTTGGCGACTGCGTCAAGGGATACTGTCCCGTTATCCAGTCTGTTTCTTCCCAGAGTGTCCCTTTGATGCCTATTAAGTCCTGGAGCTACCCTAGCAGTCCCTGATGTCTTTGGAATTTTTCCAGATTTGTAAATATAAAGCTTCACCGAGCATTTTAGCTGGCTCCTTTAAGATGCAAAGATAGCCAGCCCAGATGATGTGAAAAATGTTTAATTTTAGCAGATGCTGCCTCACATCCTCCTTTTTTCCAGATGGTAAATGCTGTATTCTATCTGCAACATCGTATGGGATGAATATCCTGCTCCTTTCCAAATGCAGAGCAGAAATAGCTATTTAACACTTTTTTTTTTTTTTTACACCACTGTTTATGATTTTACCATCTGCATTTAGCAATTGATCTATACTGCCATGGGGATGGGTTTGGAAGAGGAGGCAGCATTGTTCCTGACATGATTTTTTCAATGTTTTCTGCATTTCTTTCACTCCACTGGCTGTTGATAGTCTATTAATCCTTTGGTTTCCTTTTATCAATGACTTACATTGTTTTAACTTGTAATTTATAATTATTGTAGTTCTATCTCCCGGGGGGGTTTGCATACTTTATGCATCATTTCTTCATGTTATATTGCTCTTTCTACATCTCTTTTTAAACAGGCTGTTTCTTACCCCACGTCTCTTTTCCATCTCTGTGATATCATGGATTTTTGAACATCCAGTAGAATCTTCTTGGATAATTTCCAATTCTCATTAACATTTCTCATTTTACATTTACGTTCCCAGTCAGCTATGCCAGAACTGCTTTAAATATGTGCACACGCACACACACATAAACACAGCACAACCTTGAAAACTCAGGCACAAGGGGACCACAAAAAATGGTCCTGTTGTTAGCAATAATTTGTATGAAGTGGGAACACCAAAGAACAATGTGTTCTTCACAACATGTTGTAATGACACTGAAGTGAGAGAGTGCCTTTAACCCACCCTCGACATGGTGAGCAGGCCTTCAGTCATGTCATTACTAAAAAAAAGTCAGTGATCTTTGTCTCCAGGACGGTGCTCTCTGCTGCTCCGCAGAGGTCTCAGTTCCATCAGTCACAGTGAAGTAATGTGATGTACCAGCCTGTGTCTCCAAGAAGTGACAAAGTTTGTCAGTGTGTGCTTGGGCTTCTGACAATGATACATGTTCTTCAGGTCTGCTGACTTCAGCAAGGGCACCAGCATCACTTGGATTTTCTCCTGAAGAGGCTACAGCTAGAAATTTGACCACAAGGTCACAAGGGCATAACTGGCCCCATGGTTACTAATGTTTCATTGGCAGAAACCCAATCTCCAATGCAATCTCTTCCAGTCCTACCAGGCCATACATTTGTCTATGGCTTAACTGTTGTTCCACCACCGCCACAAGCTTTGCCAAATCCTCCACTTCCCAGATACCATCTTTATGGAAAAGCCCAGATGTCTGAAGAATCAAAAACCATTGATGAAGTGGAGATTGTCCAGCACCACAGATGTGGAGATCCTTCTCCCCACACACAGCAATAACCTCCACCTGGGTTTTGGGTTCAACCTCGTGTGTATTTCTGAATATAGAAATATATGGGTGTTTACGTTCACAAACGTGTGTGTGCACACTGCAACATAGGCTGATAATTAGGCTAATCTACTTGCATGAGATAAATCTAGTATGATTATAATCTGTGGTACAAAAACAACTTCTAAATTTTTGATTGAGTGATTAGTCCTTCCATTTCTGTCAGAAGGAGTCCCTCTTTTGAGTTAGCCAGAGCTGGCTGAACTTTAAGAAATGAACCCCTATTTTTTTAAACTCTGGGGAACTGCTGTTGGGTTGATGAAGTGACCCAACTAACAGTGAATTAAAATCCTGGTGGGGTTTCCTCCTCTGAGCTGTGAAGTGGTGACTGGAGGACTTGAATGCCCTGTTCTCTTGTGCAGTGAGGTGGTCTTTCCACAGCCACCCATCAGTATCTCATTTCCAGTTTTATTAAGTAGAACTTCACTCCATAAATCACATCTCGTTACTTGCAGTACCAAAAGGAAGACATTTCCTGCTGGTACTGGGCACAAATGCTGTGCAGGCTTTTAGAACTTGGCAGCTGCACAGAGCCCAGTCCTCGTGAAGAAGCACAGAGGTCCTGGGTTTCCCAGGACATCGGAGAGGTTCTGACTCTGCATCTCTACAAACGATCTCAATAGAAAGCGTGAGTCAATGTGCGTGCTCTTCAATTAATTCAAAACAAGAGGGCAGGACGAGCTAATAACAGTATGAGAGGAGGACAGCAGACAAGCTTCTCTGACGTGCCTCGGCTATGTGCTTGCCTCAGTGCCCAGAACACCTGTGTACAGTTTGGAATTGAGTTCCCGTGTGCTTTTCAGGTTGAACATTTACCTGTGCTTAAAGACCGTGTGACAGTAGCTGCCGCATTCCCCAGTACAATGTCCCAAACAGCCCCCTCAATAGTACAGTAAACAGTTGCTTTGTCTTTTGTGTTTATTAGTCCCACAGGAGACAATATTGCCTTTGCTTATGACCCTGTGCTCTTGCTGGTACAGCTCTTCCTGCCAGAGCACGTATTAGTTCCTGAGCTCAGGGTGCATACAATGTGTTTTGTTATGTGTTGACACAGACACACACACGCTGGTTTACCCTAATGACGTGGGTCTTTCTGAAAACCCAGAGCTACATTCCAGGCAGCCATGGGGGCTACCCGGGATCCAGAATATTACAGGATGTCTCCCTACATGTCAGAACTGATTGCAGAGGGACAGGGAGGCCAGAGCAGGGGTGGGGGAAAGAAAGAAAGAAAGAAAACGCTGATTTACAGGCCTAAACAATCTTCTGGCATTGGTGATCATGATGGAGCTTTTGCTTGCCAGAAGATGGCCTTTGCCTAATTGAGCTGCCCACCCTGAGAGTGCGAGGGTATCTGAGCTGCTCCTGGGTCCTGCTCCAAATCCCCGGGTCGCAGTGACATGGCCCCTGCACTCCACTAGCTTCGGTTTTGTCATTCCATGCATCTCCTGGCGCAGGCAAGCATGGGCAAGCAATTCTTGGCAGCTGCCTCTGGAACCACGTTAGTACTGTACTATAGAAGCTACTGCCACCCAGATGTCCTCATCCTCATCCGGCCCCACCAAAGGGCACCGCTGCCCGTCCCGCGGGAGGGTGCTGGGGTGGTCAGCAGCAGAGCAGGTACAGAAAGAGAAGTCCAGCATCCGGAGGGGATAGACATCTGCTTCGGCCGGGAAGCCTGGCTCTCTACAAAGCAGCTTAAAAGGTTATCCTAGGTAAAAGGAGGCAAACAAAGCAAACTTGTGGGCTTGTTTCCGTGGATACTTGCCTGGAAGTGGAGGCATCCTTTAGAAGTCTTCATAGCCTCAGTGCCACAGATTGTTATGAATCACTTGGGACAAATATATCCTCAAAGCAACAATGACTTTTTAGTCCATTGTAAGTAGCTCATGTGTTGATGTTTTAGAGAATAACGTTGCTTAATGTGTTTATACTTTCTGAAGGATGACGCAACAACGTCTCTTTATAAGGTAACCAGCTCTTGTGGAAAGACCCATATGGCAGGTACAACACCCACAGCACTATTATCCAGAGCATTCTGTTGTCGTTTGCACAGAGTTTTTCTTTCGGGTGTTCGGACATATACATTTCTCCCTGTTACTTTTTTTACTCCAGCAGATACGTGCACGACACCCGTTTATAGCCCATTCCAATTTTGCTTGCCACAGGGGCAAAACTTTTCTCAGAACCTCCGAAAAAATTTAGTAAACTCCCTTATGTGTGTTTATGTAGCCTTTCATCAAAGACTATAGAAAGAGGCCATGTGGTCTTGTGGCTAGATCAAAGCTAGAAAGCTCCTGAGATCTAATCTGGGCTGAGCCAGTGACTCACTGGGTGGTTTTGGCAAGTCACATGATCTCAGTTTGCTTAAGTCTATCCAGCTGAAAAAAGCAGGTGAGAAATACATGCTGAATCCAGTCGGAGCTTTCCAGCACAGATGTATTTACAGGAAAGAACCTAAATCGATATACCACACATGCAGGCTGGAGGTAATACTCCGTAACAAAGATGCCAGGCTCTCGATAATACGGATTGAGTTCGGACCTGTGGCTCTTTCTTTGCATTTGCAGTTCTCAAACAACCTCAGCATATGCAGGATTACCTGAACAAAAGGTTGTATAGATGCATGAATCCTTGGGATCTCGCTCTGCAGTCAGGCTTTTAACTCTGTTCTTTAACCCATCTCCAATAGCGGGTATTGTATGCTGTCGGCTTCCCTGGTAAAGGAGTGAGCTCAGTTCTTTTTTCCCATTATTTTATTACCATTTTACCAGAGTCGCTCAGGACGCAGCGTGTGAGTGCACGGGCAATTACTGTCATGCCCGCATGCAACGGCATTTTTGCTTTGCACGGGCCTGCAGCCTGTAATGCTGCTCTCAGAATATCTCAGAGTGGGAAAAGCCCAGCTCAGCAGCTGCCTGATCCCAATCTCCAGTTAGCATTTATCCAACAATTCCTCCTGGAGAGATTCTCAACTGGCAAATAATTTCCCTCACGTGTTTTCCCCTTACACCTGTTTTGAGGCTGAGAACATGAGGAAGGCAATCCTGATCCTAATCTATATTGTAATCCTTTCAGCCGAGCATGGGATGGAGTGAGCAATCTGTTTGCCTGACAGTTGTAATATCTGGAGGACGGTTGTGTGCCTGGAGTTACGCTGCCGTGCGGAGACGGCGTTGAGTCACAGGCGGGGCGGGGGGGAGGAAAGTAAAAGGCTAAAAGTAAAAATTTCCTACACAAATCTGAGATTTTCGCTATTACTGAAACCCTCCCGGTCTCTGCTCACGCGCGCAAGCCCAGAGAGTGAGTTGAAGAGCGTAGTGACAGGACAAGGGGTAATGGTTTTAAATTGGAAGAGGGGAGATTTAGATTAGATATTAGGAGGAAATTCTTTACTGTGGGGGTGGTGAGGCACTGGAACAGGTTGCCCAGGGAAGTTGTGGATGCCCCATCCCTGGAAGTGTTTAAGGCCAGGCTGGATGGGGCTTTGAGCAACCTGCTCTAGTGGAGGTGTCCCTGCCCATGGCAGGGGGGTTGGAACTCGATGATCTTTAAGGTCCCTTCCAACTCTAACCATTCTATGATTCTATGATTCTATGATTCTTGGCTTTCAGTAGGCTGGGTGCAACCTCAGAGTCATCCAGACACGTGCCCTGCCACCCGCTTTTCTCCCCTCCCTGTCTGAATAAGTGCAGAGGCTGAGCTGCAGTCACTTTCTGAGGCAAGGGGCAATGGGAACAAAGTGGCCGGTGACCTGGCATCACCCACACAATTATAAAGCACAACCAGCAGCCTGGCCAACCCTGGCATCACCCACAAAATTCCCACCCTCAGTTGCTCCCCTCCCAGATGTCCCCTCCACATCCACACTCTTCCTCCTGCTTCCGCCACAGCTCCCAGTCTCACCCTCATCCTCGTCTCTGTTTTTCAGCCGCTGAGACAGGGTGTCCCCACATCTCTTAAAGCTCCGAGGGCTAGTTTTACTGCCAAAATCGCCATTTTTCTCTCATTTTGATGGTCCTTTGCAAGTAAAGCCGCAGCTGAAGAGCCTAGAGGGATATCTCACAGCTGGAAGTGTTAAAAAACTGGATCCAACCTTTGAAGATGTTTTGGGGGGGCAAAAAGAAATTCAGACCCTAAGTCTGAATCTCAAAAACTGTTGTGAAGCACTAAGGAACTACCCAGATTCATCTGTAGTGGAAGGGAAGGGAGTTTTGAACCAAAACATATTAAAACCCACTCCTAGTTAACACCCTGCAACCGGCCATCCTGACGATTTCATTCTAAACCCAAAAGAAATGATGCGTGTGTTTGCCCCACAGGAAATAAAACCAGTTTTCCCTGAAAATACATTTGTTTTTGCCTAACGGGCACAACGGGGCTTCGAGTGACTTCTCAGAGCTGGGCTCGTCCTTCCCATGGCAGCAGCTGCCACCGCAGCTGGACACTCGTCCCTGGCAGCCACTGCCTGGGTCGGATGCGGAGCCATGGGAATCCGGAGCCACAGGAGTGCCCAGTGCAGGGTTACAAGTCAGCATCTGAGGTGAAAGAAAATGTCAGCGGGATCCAGTGGTGTTGGCATCCCTTCTGCTCTATTAAATATATTAACAAGTAATGGCATAGTAAACTCCAAGATGCTGTGGAGTAATTAATGCAATAAAATCTTGAAGGTTGAAATGATGCCTTTTGTTGTGGGTGGAAGGTGAGTGAAAAAAAAAAAAGAGCTTTATATCTGCATCAGCTCTTTGAAAGAGATTCCTGAAAACAGCCTGGGAAGCGGTAGCCTTTCCCTGCGGAGAAATCAGAAGAGACAGAGAGGGTGTGGGTCCCTAAAGTTCACCCTTCTGCAAGGTTGCAAACACCTCCTGCTTCTTCCCATCTTCCTGTCCCACCCCTCAGTCCCCCCAGAGCCTCTCCAATAAACCTTCTACACTGGGACTCATCGCATTTGAGCAACGAGCACTCCTTGCGTTTTGCACGTGGCTGAATTTCACTCTAGCAAGTAAAAATTAAAACCCGACGGTTGACTTTGGTAAAAGGAACTACCGCGCCTGTGGGTCGAATATGGGAAGAGTCACAACTTCTGCCCCGGGCTCGGACAGCTCTGCCCTGGATGGAGAGCCCAGAGCAGCGCTTTACTTTGCACAAAGTGCTGACACCAACAAATACCATAATAGTGGAAGTAACTTTAACAAAACACTGCTGGCTAACACAGCACTTCTGAACCCCAGCCGCTTTTTTTTCTTTTTTTTTTTTTTTAAAAAAGCTGTTTTGAAAGTTAATTGTTGAGCCTCACACAAAAAAAAAAAAAAAAAAAAAAAAAAAAATTGGAGTTGGGCAACTATTTATGCCAAGGTTAAATTGGGTCAAATCCTGAAATCCTGACTTCAGGCCAGACTCTGCAGTTCCCATTGATTTACACAGGAATGTTGCATGCGCTGGAGAATTTCTCCCTGGGTTGCTCCTCAGGCTGCGCTGGGTGAAAACCGAGTTGGGATCTCTAGGTTTGACCCAGCAGACAGCAAGCAGGACAGCAGTGCAGTAGGCTGCTGGGCAGGCCAAGCCTGACTCCACTCCAGATTACAGTGGTTGCGTTAGAATTTACACCAGAACAAAACTCCTGAGCATATCCTGAATAGAGCTGCACTATAGCTCATGTCGGAGAAAAACTTCTGGATATACCCTGACGATCTGGCTGGGGATTTTCTGTGTGTGGGATCTGCAGGACAACATACCCCATGCACGGAGGCTGGCTCATCCCTGCAGAAGACGTGGTGGGGCTGCCAGGGTTTAGTTGCAGTTCTCTGCTTTCTTAGAGGCATCTGGTTCGAGTGAAGCCTTTCTAACTTGCACCAGTGGGGTAGGACCCACAAGGGCTCACAGCAGACAAGACTCAGGGGCGTGCTGGTCATTCCTATCCCCGGTTGTCTTTGCCTCTGCAACTCCCTGGCACTTTTTGACATTTTTCTAGCAAAGGAGGAGCAACTAGGATATGAGATGGCTCCATTAACACACTCATGCCGTGTGTCTTTGTCACCAGGAGCATCCTCAGCTGGCCCATAGGGGAAAACCCCAGCCCCTTAAGCTGCCCAGCATAGCAAGCAGATATGAGATGAGAAGCTGTTCCTGCGTGTTTTCAGAGCATGAATTTTCTATGCACACACAGAGTGATTTATTTCTCCTTACTTTGAACTGCTGCGGCAGCCTGGATCATGGCTGTATCATTATCCACATACTTCTCTTGTTTTGGTTGATTGCTTCCCAACTTAACTCCTCCCTATTAGGTCTTTAACTGAAGAATTTCTCCCTTGCTTTTGGGAGTTACACGTGTCCTTTGGCAGCTGCAGACGTACCTGAGGAAAGTGCGTTATCCAGCACATTGGTGCATTATCCTGTTGGGTGTTTAACGTGATGGTCACTGGAAGAATCTCAATGCTGAACTGTGCTTTGTCTATTCTTGGCATGTGGTGAGGCTAAATAATCCTGCCTGTTACCAAGTCACTCCTGCTAGTTGTTTCCAAATGAATCAATAACCCTTTTAAAGCCACAGCTGCGAGGCCGTGATCCATCTACCTCTGGCTTTTGAACTGCCTACAGTCATACCCGGCATTTGCTGCTCTATGCAAGTCATCCCATTGACTCCAAGAAGCGCTGGGGATGTTTGGGGCTTTGTGTTTAAGTGCCAAACCATGGACATGCTTCCACTCACGCGGTGCTGGGAGTCCATTGCAGCTGGAGTGTTTTCCAGAGTGATTCATCCTGACCTTTGCTTGAGACACGCGATGGCTTCCTAGCAAAGATGAACCTGATTTCTGGAAGAATCACTCTAAGACTGTAGTAGAAAATTCCCAGAAATAATTAAATGCAATCATTTGCAGAGGTCAAAAGATCTGGACACCTGTTTCCTGGCAAGCAGCGGGGGGGCCAGCTGGACCATGGCTCAGCTGTTCCAGTGCCCGAGCGAGATTAGCACCGGAGTAAAGAGCAGCTGACGGGTGCTGAAGATAGCAAGACTGAGGTCAATCCAATGGGAAGAAGAGAGGTAAAGACTGCTTTGCTTTTCCAGAGACCTCTGCCCAGCATAGAATCATAGAATGCTTCGGGTTGGAAGGGACCTTAAAGATCATCAAGTTCCAACCCCTCTGCCATGGCCAGGGACACCTCCCACTAGACCAGGTTGTTCAAAGCCCTATCCAACCTCGCCTTGAACTCTTCCAGGGATGGGGCATCCACAGCTTCTCTGAGCAACCCGTTCCAGTGTCTCACCACCCTCACAGTAGAGAATTTCTTCCTAATATCTAATATCTCCCCTCTTTCAGTCTAAAACTGCTGCCCCTCGTCCTATCACTACATGCCCTTGTAAAAAGTTCCTCTCTGTCTTTCCTGTAGGCCCCCTTCAGATACTGGAAACCTGCTATAAGGTCTCCCTGGAGCCTTCTCTTTTCTAGGCTGAACAACCCCAGTTCTCTCGGCTGGTCCTCATAGGAGAGGTGCTCCATCCCTCTGACATCTTCATGGCCCTCCTCTGGACCCGCTCCAACAGGTCCATGTTCTTATTATGCTGGGGTCCCAGAGCTGGACACTGTACTGCAGGTGGGGTCTCACCAGAGAGGAGTAGAGGGGGATGGAGGTGGATCTGCTCAGCTTTGCTGTGCCTTCTCACTGCAGGAGATGGGCAGTGGCTTGGGATGTGTGTGCTCTGCTTCAGCTGTAAGACACACAGATGCCAAAAGGCAGGCTCTGAGTCACCTCTACAAACCCATCCTGTAACATTTGCATTGAACCTCAGACAACGTTCTGGGCGAGCTGGTTAGCTCCAAGCCCCTTTCCCGCACCACAGGTGCAGGGATTTAGCCAAGGGAGGCTGTCAGCAGTAATAAGCGATCTCCTCCATCAGCACACAGCCCCAGCTCCCTGCGCGGCTCTGCCTGCCGCTGGGTGAGGCCTCTTCCTCTCCGGCTCTGACTCATGCCCACATGCGTGAGCAGGATGTGCATCACGGGCCAGCCCCGGGTCCCCAGCTCCGCTCCCAGCGCCCTGCGGGAGCAGCCCTGCCAGAGTCCAGCAGTCAATGCCCTGCCAGAGCTCCTAAGCCATACCCAGCACCCAAGGCTGAAAATACATGCGACTCCTGTATCTTCCCTCCAGCAGAGAAAAACATCCCAGGATCGACCATCTCCTGGCCATGGCTATTAAAGACGGTGCTGTCTCCAGTAAGCATGGCTTGCCCTGAGAGCCTACAGGCAGGGGGTCCCTCATGGCTGGAGTCCAGGTCCCATCCTGACATGTTGAAAGCACTCTCCCTGCAAAACTATCCTTGCCTCACACTGGAGATTTTTTTTTTCAGGGCTTTCACTGATGCACATGAAACACCCAGGCCACAGCATGGCATGAAAAGGTGCTCCCCCTCCAGCCGAACCACAAATTCTGCTTTTCCACACACACGGAGAAAAAGAAGAGGCGATTGAGAAAAATGTTACCAAGTCAGGAAATGATTCTGGAGGAGGGGGAGTAGTTCCTCTAACCTCGTGCATGGGGAAAGAAAACTATTTGCTGACTTTGCCTTATTTTTTAATTTATTGTTTTGCCAGCTGCTCAGATAAAAGGACGAAGCTCTGCCTGCCGTAATGAGGCAGCCAGTCAAGCATGCCTTTGCAGCACCGAGCATCTGGCTGGGACACCGGTGACGAGCGGGGAATAGTCCAAAGGGTTCACAGGACACATCCCTTCAAATCCCTCTCTGCAACAGCAAGGGCCGGACACTTGCTCATTTTTCCTCACAGGAAAGTTCAAAATCTCCTGGAGATCATTAACTTCAGTGGACAGGGCTCTTGCATATTAAGGATCACAAGACTCATGATAAAACAATTCCGTGAGTTTGCTGATTAAGCCTGTCTGCCCGCTGGGCTCGAGTCCCCATCGCCCTGGGCACTGTGGCTGCCCCCAGAGGCTGCTGCCCTGCACAGAGCGCAGCCACTCTGCGTTGCCTCCGGTCCCTGTGGGGAACGAGGGCAGCACAAAGTCCCTCCAAAACTGGGCCAGTTGGTCCTCTTAAGTGTTTCCAGTCCTCTCCTTGTGTTTCGGAGCACATTCTCTTTCCAAGGAAGGTAGTTTAACCGAGCAGCGCCAAGCTTTACTCCGGAATTCACTGCCGCAGGATTTTGAGGCCCCAGAGTACAGGTAGGGTCAAAGGCAGCCAAGCAACTCTTCAACAGGAAGGTCCTCAGAGGATGGTTAAACTCCAAGGTGGACATCAGTGGGCCACATTGTCATAGAATCATAGAACGGTTTGGCTTGGAGGGGACCTAAATGATCACCTGGTTCCAACCCTCCTGCCATGGGCAGGGACACCTCCCACTAGACCAGGTTGCTCAAAGCCCCATCCAGCCTGGCCTTAAACACTTCCAGGGATGGGGCATCCACAGCTTCTCTGGGCAACCCATGCCAGCATCTCACCACCCTTACAGTAAAGAATTTCTTCCTGATGTCTAGTCTAAATCTCCCCTCTTTCAGTTTACAACTGTTACTCCTTGTCCTATTGCTACCCTCCTTGATGAAGAGTCCCTCCCCATCTTTCCTGTAGGCCCCCTTGAAGTATTGTGTCCCTGTGCTGCAGGGGGGATATCACAGGGCCAGCCTGACAGGCACCTGCCCTGCTCCCATGCACATCTGTAGGCATCTGCAGGTGCTTCTCCTGGGGACCAGGTGGCCCTGTTGGCCCCACGGCATCCTGCCTTCCTTCAGACCCAGGCAGCCGGCTGAGCTTTGTGAGCTTTACCCTGCCGCCTTTACTCACCAGGGGAAACACTTACTCACAGCAGGCGTCCCACTGCCCATCTGCAAAGTCATTGTCATCGGGCACGAGAGTCTCATGCAAGCCTTTTGCCCCAGATTGTGTTGATATTTTGCCCCCAGTTGCCAGCACGGCAAAGAAAACTCGCAGTATTTGAACCTCAGCGAGACTAGAAATCTGACAAGTGGAGACTTGACGGGGATGTTATCACAGGGCCCAACAATGGCTTTACACTCAATTACATTTATGGTTTCTGTGATTCATCTAAATGTTTATGGCTTTGTCACTACCTGGAAGCTAAAAAAAAGAAAAAAAAAAAAAAGAAAAGCGGAAAAAAAAAAATCCTGTAATGAACAATTTACTGGTGCAAGACGTTGGGTGACATCGGAGAAACTGAGCAACTACCTTAGGTGGTGGGGAAGAGTCATTTTCTGTGGTGACCGGAGCTATATTTGATTTCTTAGGCAATGTCAGCTTTTGCATGCTACATTCTTTGGCTAATGGCCAGCGCGATGTGTAATACTTTAGCCACACTGTTGTTACTTAATCCTTTCCTAATCTGCAATTTGCGCAAGAGGAGTAAAATCTAAGCAAAGCCACTGAGAACATCTCCACTAATAATTTATCAAACTCAACTTTTGTTGTTGGCAGGAGACGGTAGTCGGTGGAGGTGAATGTTTTCCCACAGCAGCGCCGTGTGATAAACACGGGGCAGCTGATTCATGCCGCACTTATTTTCTGTCATCCACCCTCCCTGTCACCCTGATATTTCTTCGAACGATAAGCCCGCCTGGGCGCTTGCAACGCGCCGCCGAGGTCCCGGTTTCATCCCTTTCTGCAAATTACACATTAATTAACCGTTAATAACAGTGGGAGTTGCACGCAGAAATCCACACCCGCTGTGATGAGACCGTGCCCTGGGTGAGCAAGTGCTTTATTAATCACCTGGGTTTCAGCGCCCGAGCTGCCTCCCCAGCCCTGAGAGACGAATGTCCCTGGAGAGGAAAGCGCCCGGGCGCTCGCCAGCCCTAATCCTGCCGTAAAGAAAAGCGTTACCTCTTGCTCTATGAATTTTATTTATTTTGGTCCTCTGGGCAGCGCTTGCTGTTGTTAGAAACATGATTGCTTCATACAGTTATGTTAATGTTTGCATTTGACAGAATGTAATTGATACTTCTGCTGCTCCGTCTTCAAAGCCAAATTAGGAAATGAAGTGCCGCACATTAGCTTGTTTAGCTGGTTAAATACTGTAAATAAATACATACAGGGCAATGAAAACTAATGAGTTTTCTTTAAGGCATTTTCTAAATAGCTGGCTTCATTAAAAAATAAATAAATAAAAAGTTCCTGCTGTGAACTCATATCCTGAAGGATTTGTCGTTTTGCTGCAACAAAAATTGATCCTGGCTGAAATCCGAACTCCGGATTTCACTTGGAGAACAGGATTTAGCAAGTTCTGGAGGAATCGTGGCAAGAACTGTTGCAAGTTTCACGGTATTTTTACCAACAATAGTTCTGAGAGATGTTGCATTTAACAAAGCCGTTTTTTTGCAAGGGATTAATTCAGACCGTGGTTACATGGCAAGCTATTCTTCTCAGTGCTCGCCAGGAAAACACTGTATTCGTAAGAAGCCTTTGCATAGGATATGTCTTTGTGCTACTAAATCCCTGCAGTGCCATAATGCTAGACCTTGGGTTATTTTTTTTCCCTGACAGAATGCAGTAGCATGAAAAAAGTGGGAAAAAAAAATCTGCTTTTGTATAACGAGGTAAAGAGATTTGCTTGACAGAATGCACTCAGCACTGACTGAATAAAATGCGTTTTTCAAGTGATCTCTCAGGCCTGCCCTCAGCGCGTTAAAGCAGAGCTGGGGAACAGCGTTGCACCGGGTTTGCAATCCAGCCAAGTGCAATGAATCTTCATCTTGTACATCTGAATAAAAAACTGTTCTTTTCCCCCTTTTCTTTCATAAATATTACATTGATGCAGAAGTGCTTTTGACCGACCTTAAGGCATTCTCCTAAAATCAAGGCGCTTTTTAGCATTGGTAGGACTGAACCTCGACCAATCCTTCTTAATTAACTGCAAATAGCCTCAGCAGTATCACCTGCTTGGCAAAGAGATGTTGACCTTAAACCTGAGCTTGCTGAGCTGGCTGTTTTACCTGGCGCTTGAAGAGGAAGCTGGTTTATAAATTCTGCTGTGCTACTTAAAAAGAAAATTATTGAACTGATGCCTAAAATGCAGCCAAAGGATCAAGAGCTGATAAAAATACATATTTAGGATGTAAGATCTATCCTGACTGGGAGGCAGTTTGATGCCGGTTTAGGACGGAGCCCAGAATGTTGTGAAAAAGCTCAACTTTTTTGTGTTTTCAACAGCAAATGGAGGAGGACTGGAAGCTCCCAGCGCTTTTCAGAGAGGCCGCCGATATTTTGCAGCTTCAAGATGAAGATGGTGACCAGCTCTGAGAAAAACACGAGAGATTCAGGCAGTCCTTATCCAAAATGTCCATTTAAAAATAGACAAATTATGACTCTCTCAAAAAGAAATGTATGCATTGCATAAATCAAATTTCTCACACCCACCATCAAAGTTTAATCACTTAATACGCTGGTTCTTTCAACATGCTCTGAAACTTTGTGTACAATAATACAAACGATGGGGTTACGAAGCAATAGCAATTTATTCTGCTGTACAAACGGATGTTGCATTATAATCCCTAAAGCAACACAGAGGCTGTTTGCAGATGTTACTACAATTTGGCGTTTATTTTAATTGCTCTAGAGTGTAGCTCATGAGAAATACAGTCATGGGATGACCTACACATTCACCTACTAAGGGTGACTTAATTGCAGGGGAAAAAGAAAAAGGTGTTTTGAAAGTTTTCAAGGTTTCATCAAAACATGAACCTCCTGCCGTTGTTTTAAAAGGATGCATGTGGGCTTCTGTCCAAGCATGAAAGCATGGTAGGCCAGGGGCTAATTTAATCAGCCGGGCTACGTGGCGCATGTATTTTTACAAGTCTTGCAAGAATAACATCAGTAAAGTAACTTGAGATATTTTGGTGTCTGACATTCGCTCAGCAAGTGCTAAGAAAATATGCTTACTGCACAGATTGCTGGTTTCTCAGAGTGGGAGTCAAGGTGCCTAATTAAAGTCTGTGCACTCTGCTTTGTCATTGACCAGGTTCCTGTTCCCTCCTTTTCCCTTTCCACTCCCCTTCTAGAAGCAGAGCCGATTTAGAAGTTGCCCCTCCTCAAAGAGCTGCCTGGAAGGAGTTGCTCCGGTGAACAGATTTCAAGCAAAAGGACAAAGTTAAACATGAGGCAAAGTATAAATAAAAATCAAGACTCTCTTCCTCCTCCTCTCTACTTGTGAGCGATGATCTCACCGCTCCGGGTGGATTACAAGGGTGGTTTGATCTCTTTCAGGGAAGCACATTCTCTAACCTTGATACTGCTGCTATTTATACTCCCCTCTTCTCACCACAAAGAAAAGCAGCTCTAATAATCTCTCCCTTCGTTTTTAACAGCAGCACGGGGTGGGCTCTGTGCTGCCTCCCAGCAGCGGGGTCAAGCCCCTGCCCGCTGGCTCCGGCTCTCTGTTAAAGCCAATGCTCTCGACCACTGGTTGCTCACTTCTAGACACCTGAGATGTGATTTTCCACTGGCCTGAGCGTGGCATCGCCGCGCACAGCGGTGCAGGGTGACAGGTGACAGCCTTGCGGTGCCACCGTGTTTTCTGCTCACGGGGCACAGATGGAAACGGATGCATGTGCTGAAAGGCAATAGGGTTTCTGAAGTTCAGAGGCAGAGCTGTAACTCCTCTCCCCCTTGTTTATCAGAAGAATAGGACACCTCATTTAATATAGCCCTTTCCACCCCCACAGAGGCAGGAGCCGTCCCGCATCCCCACTCGTCTCCATGGGGATTCCCTGGGCAGAGCTGTGGGAGTTGGGGCGCAGACCCTGGTGGCTCAGGCACGATGGGGCACGTACGGGGACCGTAGATGACCTGATCCTCCTCGAGGCCAACCCCCATTTTCTCAGATGAAACCAAACATACACACGCTCCGTTCCCCTCGAGACACCGCAAGAAACGGGGACAAACATTATGAAACCAAGTTTATTAAAACTTTCTACAAGTCAGACTTTATCATCCAGGTTTCCACATACATATACATATTTACAAGTGGGACATAGTGTTTTTAGCTTTTCTGGCAGAGTTTTCCACCAATATATACAAATGTACTGTTTTTCATAGAAGGGTTAAACTGTATCACAGATACAAATGTCAAGCAATCATGAGAGGTTTAGTGCAACGGAGAGCTGTAGCGCCCTGCTCTTAATGCTCATGATTCTGTCAAGTTAGTATTGCCAACAATAATTCACATTAAATTGCTCTTCGACACCTCTTATTAGGACAAACAAAATACAACAGAACGAGAAAACAAAACCCCAAACAGTAAGGTATGTACAAAGTACACAGTCCATGAGGTATACATGGTATTCTCGCAAGGGGTGGTGGGACTGCAGCTTGCCGGGGGTTAACCCTTAAAATGACTTCACTCGAGCTGTGCCATGTCGGGGACACGCGTTACCCACCTCACGGCCACGTCGGAAGCCGCGCTCTCGCCCAAGGCGAATGGACATCTCTTTGCATAAGCCACTGGACACAAGTGTGAAACGAAGCAGACTAAGCAGGACTAAGCTTTACTTACCCCCAACCCAGGAAACTAATGATTTAGATATATTCATTATCCACACACGTTGGACAGACTATGAATAACCATGCAAAAAAAAAAAAAAAAAAAAAGAAATTAAGGGGGGTGGGGGGGAAATACGTAGCCAGAGGCAAACAACATACCTGAATAATCAACTAAGGGCGTATGGAAATTTTACTCTTAAGACTAACTTTTTGGGGGGTGGAAGGAGGAAAAGGAGAGGGGATGTGATGTTTTTAAGAGTTGAGCCTGTAGGAAAACACGACCGTGTTTACATGTACTGTACAAGATACCCCTTATCGTTTTCCAAGAGAAGGCGCCCCAGCCGATAGTGTTACGGTTTGGTAAACGGATATGTTTTGGCACTCGGAGCTAACGAGACCTGCTACTTGACAAGCTCGCAGAGGGCATTAAGTTATATAGGCTACACCATGGTAACGCGAGGCTTAAGTCTATTTAAAATGCTTTCCCGGTCAGCAAATGGAATCGGAGGGGATCCGTCTGGGAGATCCACCGGCTTCTGCTTCAGAAAGAGCCACAGCAGTGATTTGTCCTGCGGGTGGATCTAGGAGCTCCGTGGCTCTGAAAGCAAGGCCAGCTGGAGGAGCAGCAGCGAGCAGGCGGCTGGCCGTGGCGGGCGAAGACCTCCTTCCCTCATTAAAGTGCGCTTACAGTCAGACAGCTACTTTGCAAGCCGGCCGGTGTGGCACGCCGAGTCGTCCCCTTTTGACACATTTCGGTCAGATTTCACTCAGAGGTGCAGCTCGTGCTCCCCACCTCCAAAGCATTGTGGCCAGGGCTGTGCACCCCCGCAGCCACTGCGGGAAAGCAGAGGGGGCTGCCTTTCTGTCTCGCACCTCATCAGCCGTAAGACTCTGGAGCCGAGATGCGGCCAGTTACACCGGTGGAGGATGTGGGAGGCAGGAGAAAAGCCAAGTGGCTCTCGCAAAGCTGCACAGGTCCTCCAAGGCCATTGGGACGGACCAACCAGCAGAGTAAGAGGATGAAGCTCTGAGTACGCTGGGGGAGCGGAGATCTACGGGTTAGCGTTTATTTCAAACAAGGTCACTTTTCTGACCATACTGGCACTTTAAGATGCTGTTGAGTTTGCAAACGTGGAAAAAGTTAAACCCTACAAAGATGCCGGAGGTGAGAACTGCTGAGGTTCTTGAGACTTCGGGGTTAGCAGAAGAAGGAACTAATATCGTCACTTTCTCCGTGGTATTCTGGAACAATTTGATCCGAAGTTCCCGTCTCCTGGTCTGTATATCCAGGCTCCAAGACCGCCTCGAACCAAGGGTGAAGCAAGATCTCCGGAGCAGTGAGTCTTTCAGAGGGCTCCCGCCGCAGGAGGCTGCGAATGAGGCATCGGGCTTTGGGGGAGACGTGGTCAGGAATACAGAACTGTCCACGCCGAATTTTGGAAAACAGAGTGCTAGGGTCCGAGTCATGGAAGGGGTAGCGTCCCACCAGCAAGGTATAGAGCATCACTCCCAAACTCCACACGTCGGCTGATTTTCCAGAGTAAGTCCCCGTCGTGTTTAGGATCTCGGGGCTGACGTACGCCGGGCAGCCGTGCTTGTCCGAGAGAGCGTCGTCTTCGCCTTTGATGATGTGTGTGTCTTCCAGGCTCTCCAGCCGCAGCTGAGTCCTGGGGAGGGGGCAGGAGAGGAAGGCACAGGTCAGAAATAGCAACACCCAGGCACAAGCGAGCCCAGCGAGCCCCCCGCCACGGCAATCCCCACTCCCCTTCTCACATCGGCACGAAGAAAAGGAGAGGAAACACTTTTTGATTTGCATCAGGGAAGCCGCCTGGACTCCTGGACCCGTGTGATGGGCCCTCAGCGACACCTGCTTATTTTATGTCCCGGGGATTGGGACAACACAGAGGGCTGTCGAGAAACACCAGCAAGTCGCCTCCTGTCTACGCAGGCTGCACGGCAACTACAGGGGGTTAGTGGGCTACAGAGCACCATGCACCCCGCTCTCCGGGGCCCAGGCTTTGAGCGAACGGCGTCCAGCTGCGCAAAGCCCAGCTCCCTCCCGCACTCGTGGGAACCACTGGCTCTCCCGAGTTTTGTGTTTTATTTTGTAATCCTTGTTCTTTTTCCCTCTCTGGAGGGTACCCCCCGTGCCCCCCCCCTCCCCAAGCGGACATGGGCCCACCCCGACAACCCGTTTTGGGGTGGAAAGGGGAGTTTGGCAGGGGCGGGGAAGGGCTGAGGGCGGCCGGGTGTCGGTGTGCGTTGGCTGCAGCCTGTCCTCAGCCTGACCTCGCCAAATACCCATTGGTTCTGCAAACGGAAAATATGACTCAACGCGAACCGTGGGGCCGGGATTGGCTGCGGGAGCCCTGAAACTGCACCTGTGCCGGGGAGCCCGAGCCCGCCCGCCATTGCTTAACCCTCTTCTTGCCAAATGGGATGCACATGACACTGGCCTGTGCAACGCGCTATTTCCAAACCAGCGAGACTGTGCGCAATGTCACATTTCAACAAATGTTTCATCTTCTCAGGGGCGGGAAAAGCTGCAATAGTTTCCTTCAAAGGAGTTACTTTCTTTGCATGTCAACATATGGTTGTGTCTGTTCGAGAGGGGCAGTGCTGGTTAATTCTCTTATCACGTTTATAAATGATATCCTGAAGAAGCGTTAGCCCAGAAAATGTGTTTCCTTCTGCTTCAGTAATATCATCTCCAGTTTCATCAGATTCAAAACAACTCCATTACAGCTTTTACTTTTTTTTTTTTTTTTTTTTCCAGCTTTCCACGGGATAAGCAGCTAGGCAGAGTCAGTTTTGCTGATTAAAAATGTATTTCTGGCTCTGCCACGTGTGGTGAGGCACTAGAAGAGCAGCAAGGACTCCAGGGAAATACTGAATTATTTCCCTAATCTAAATTTAACAATCAGATTCTGTATCTCCTCTCTATAAACCGAGGCTTTAGGCTAAGTTTTACCAAAGTGCTTTTCCTCAGTGCAGGATTCCCAAGGCAGTATTTAACCATGTCCCACCTTCCCTCCTGTGCATGCCCACATCCATGGGCACAGAAGGCACCGCCACCGGTAGTGGAGGAGGGATAAAAGTCTCGAAGGACACGGCCTGTCTTTCGTTAGCAGCGTAACCCTAATCAGCAGGGGATTTCATTGAGGAGACCCTTCCTGAGTGCCGCGGTTCGGCCACGGGGCAGCATTCCCGGGTGCCAGGAGGGACCAGAGCTCCATCTCCTCGTACCTCCTGCTCCCCCAGCCGGGTCAGTCCCCTTCCCCGTCCCAGCGCCTCAGCCTCTCTCCCCTCCTTCCCTCTGCCTTTTATTCATTTCACGCTGACTGAGTGGCACACATGACATCTTCTGGCGCTAACGAGCATCTGAACTATAGTCCCTTTGTCTACAGCGGGTTTCACTGAACTTCTGCTGAATGAGAGGAAGCTCCCGGAGAGCTTCCTCCCTTTCATCAGGCGAGCTCTAACGAAGAGTAAGCGCGTACCGGTTAAATCCGTGACCTACTACACACCCGTGATGGGGACCTACTTGGATTGCTCGCAGGTGATGCCCGGCTGACACGGCTGTTTCCACTCCCTGGGACGCTTTTTGCGTCCCTGGATGTGGCACTCCTCCCTCCCCACTCACCCCAGGGCTGGCTGGTGACAACCGCTTACCTTTCTTCATTAGAGAAGACAAATTTCCTGAGCTTGAGGTCACCAAGTACGATGGCCGACTGGTGGCAGTGAGCTACAGCCGAGACGATCTGCTTGAACAGCCGGGCAGCCTCCTCTTCCTTCAGCCTCTTGCAGCTCCTCACGTAGGAGTGCATGTCCCCAAAGTCCTTTTCAAAGAACACATAGGCCTTGGTGTCCCCCAGGATGACTTCGACGACCCCGGTGATGTTTCTGTGCGACGGCAGCTGAATGTAAGGCCGGATCTTGTCCTGGTAGTGTTTGAGGGGGAACACCTGTAAAGAGGAAATTAACCCAAAATTCGTTCTCAAGGGCGTTGAAAGCAGCCGCTCACGTAGCAACTCTCCCCAAACAATGACGAGGGAGCTGGAGGGGAGCCAGGGCTCGGCGGGAGCGCCGCTCAAAGCGGTTATTGAGACCCTTCCTGTTCGTTTTATAGTGAAAGGAGCGAGGAAAAAATAAAACAAACCCCCATCCCCAAAGCCTTTTGGGGACGGTACCCCGAGGTAGCCCGGAGTTACGGCTGACTTCCAGCGCACAGGCAGATCCCCGCCGGCCGGGCGTTTCTAACCGGGAGGACGTTTTGCAAGGCTCTTCCCCGGGTCGAGCCTTTAACGGGGCGCTGGGAAACACCCGGGAGGATCCCCCCAGACACACACACACACACACACACACACTAAACGCTCTCCCTCCCTCCCCATCCGCACCCGCGGAGCTCCGCGCTCACCTTACAGCGCAGCTCTCTCCCGGAGCTAACGCTCAGCGCCCGGGACACCTGCTCCCGCTCGGCCAGAGGCAGCAGCAGGTAGGAGGCGATGAGGCTGGGACCCGCCGCTCCCCCGCCGGCGGGGGAAGCCGGGGGACAAGGCGAACCGGGAGCGCTGAGGCAATCCGGAGGTCCGCAGTCGGCCAGGCGAGGGGCTTTGGCGGCGGGGGCTTCTTCTGGGGGGCCGTCGTGGAGGAGAGGCTGGAGGCGTTTGGCCGGAGCGCTGCGGCAGCGGGCGGCCGGCAGGAGGGACGCGGGGCGGCTCATGGATGGGGAGCGGGCGCGGAGCTAGAGGCGGGCGGTGAGGCTTTGGGGCATCCCTTCTCCCTTCTTCTCCCCGCCGGCACCTTCTCCTAGGGCCGCGTCCACCATCTGCTGCCGGCTGCGCGCTAAAGTAGTTGAAGGGTTTTAAAAAAAAAAAAAAAAAAAAAAAAAATCAGAAAAAAAAAAAAAAAAAAAAAAAGGAGTCTCCTCCTCCTCCTCCTCGCCCTGACGCACGGGGAAATGGGAGGAGGGATGCTCGGACACGCCTGCTCCGCTCCTCCCGTTGCTCTCCGCGTCCCCCGGCCCCCAGCGGGACACGCAGCCGGGCGGGGCGGCGGGGGACCCCGCCGCCCCGCCCGGCTGCGTGTCCCGCTGGGGGCCGGGGGACGCGGCGGGGACCCCCTACCCGTGGTCCTCCAGCAAGGTCATCTCACGTCCGACTCAGCCTCCTGAGGATGGCAGGGCTCGGGGGGGTGTGTGTGTGTGGGGGGGGGGGGGGTTACCCTTTGCTTTTGGGGTTCGCCCCTCGCAAGCCCAGCGTGTTGGCAAAACCCTCCAAGGCAGGGAGCAAAAGTTAGAAGGCACTTTTTTTTTTTTTTCAATTTTCTTTCTCTCTTTTAATATATATATATTTTTTTTTTTTTTTTTTAATGCTAAGGATGAGCGCCTCTTCTTGCAAAGGCAGCCCCGGGAACGGCAGCGTGTGCCGCTGGGGAAGCCGTGCCAGAAATTTCGGATGCCGCTGTAGCGCTTTCGAGACAGCATCGCCTGGTGCGCCCCGCAACAACAAAAAGTGAAGCCAGGCTAATCGTGGAGAGAAAGCGAGCCCAGCTCCGTTCCCCGGAGTTTCTCCTTTATACCTTACCCACAGCTTCTCCCCAGCCCCAATTCTTGCTTTTCACTAATGGCTAATTAACCACCGCTCATCCCAAGGTTTGCATTACCAAGCTGTTGCTTTTTTACCACTGTTCATCCACCTTCGTGGACTTAACGTGCACCATGAGAAATATTTTGCGCTGAGCGTTTTCCACGTTAAAACTCTCTCCAAAACGCTCTCCAAAAAGGAACGGCACCGAGAGCGAGCAGTAGCCAAAGTGACCCGTGAGGAGCAGGGAGTCGAGCTCAGCAGCCACCGTCAGGCGCAGAAAGCGTGGGCTTAAACGAATAGTAAATAGATTTGCAGCCAGGACTGTTAGTAAACGAAAGGATAATGAGAGAAAACCAGACAACAAATCATCCCTGGAAAAAGCGCAGACAGCTGTAGTTTTGACAGGAGTGCTTCAGAAGGAGACTCTCCAGCTTTTCTGTTTACATATATGCAAATTTTCTGTAATTCAGTGCTGAGGCTTCCCTAATATCACAGGGAGCCTGCCTTTTGTTATTCTGTAGGATCGGTTCCTATCCCATTTTGGTTTCCCCAGCCCCGGTCCGTTTAAGCAGCAGCGAGGGACGGGGCCGGCCCCCGCCAGCAGTGGAGCCCGTGATGCCAGGCGTGCAGGTATTCGCCCGGATTCCGGACAGATAACTGCACGGCAAACCCGAGCACGCCTTCAGCTACTTCTGGTGTATTTTAAGAAACACATGAAACTCTTGTGCGGGATGACTCATGGCATAGCAGTCCCATTAATGCATTTAAACATAAAATGCGTATGCCATAAAGGGATATCCCAGGGCCTGCATTTTAATTTTCCTTTTCTTTTTTTTTTCTTTTTTCCCAGAAACACAGTTCCCTTCATGCCAGCAGATTGTTTCTGAGCGATTCACCACAACTCTGAAAGCACGCTATGTTATTTCGTTCCTCTCATAGGTAAAACACGCGGGAGTATCCATCAGACCTTTGTTTTACTTTTCCCTTCCTGGAAGTTTTATGACTGGAACGCTGCTGCCGGGTGAACGTGGATGAATTCTGCCTGCGTGGGCTGCTTCCGACTTCTGCGATAGCACGGAGAGGGGGGTGTGTGTCAGTGATTTTGGGGACAGGGGAAGGGTGTAGACACATCATTAAATTAGTAATGGACCCACATAAATGTACTCATAGGCGTTACTACTGGTGTATAATGGCTGTATACTGGTGTATAACGGCATCCCCTGTAGCTCTCCTAGGCTGAGAGTGCACCTGGGGTAACCACGGCCCTTTGGTCCTCACCCTCCCGAAGATCCCCCTCTCCCACCTCACTGTCCCCTCTGAAGAGAAGGGCCCTACTGAAGGTCCTTTTGCACACGTTGTTGGAAGCCGTATCCTTCACCTTCCCACCCTCCCACCCCTTCAAAGCCTCTTCGAGTCCACAGCTAGTCACCTCATGCTGGCACCATGACACCAGGACCAGCTTGGTTACTGGCAGCCAAATGGAGGATGGCACCCACTGGTCCTTAAGAAGGGCAAAAAGCCCCCTCTTGTCATCCTGTGTCCCCCCCCCTCCAAACCATCTGGGGTGTGAGAGGAGAGCAGAGCACAGAGGTACACACAGCATTGCACCCCACAGGCTCCTGGGGTCTGGGCAGCCTCTTCGCAGAGGGATTCCCCAGATTTCACACTCTGTGGGGGTGTCCCTGCCAACTGGAGCACAGAAACCATGCGCGCAGTCCCCAAAGACCTGGAAAAAGGTAACCCCAGGGCTATTCACCCCAGAAGTGCTGGTGGGTGCCCCCCTCTCCCTGCTGACTGTATAGACCTAACTTCAGTTGTCCACATGTGGCTGAGATGAACTCAAGCTTAAATCTCCCAGGTGTCAGGTCTTTGCAAAATGGGGCCAATTCTTCACAGCAGGAAACCTTCATGGCTTCTTTAAAATGCCTGGCATGCTTTCAGGTACTTAAAGCATTCATGTCATGAATAAACATGTAGTAGCAATTATTAACCAAATTAATAATGCTCACTACCTTAGTCTTATGGTTTGGGTATGGATCATAAAAAAAGGTCCACATCCAGACTCCACCCCCACCAGACTCATTCCAACATGCAGAGCAGAGAAGTGATTCTGTTTTCTGTTTTTTCTAAATTTGGCTGATCCCCAAAGAGCAAAAAGAAAAGAAAAAAAAAAAGGATGGTGTCTGATGCACAGCATGATGCTTCTCAGAGGGTTAAAACGTGTCCTCCTTACCCATCTTCACCAGGGCTTGCATGCAAGCCTGGTTTGGTTATGAAGCAGCGCAGGACACAGGAAGACTTCAAGGAAGAGGTTTATGAAGTACAGAAGAAGTGTTGCAGCCTTTCAGTACTGGAAGATTTTGCAGAATATGGGGCTACCACACTTGCCATAGTGGTCTCTTCTTCATTGTAGGTCACACCACAGGCTTTTAAGTATCCAGACATACCTCCTGCATCAGTCTCCTCCTGAAATCAAAAGACATTGGGGGTCTTCCTTCTTTTCCCTGCAAAAGCCTTCATCCTTCCATCTCCCTCTCCCCCTTCCTCAAAAAAGGCTTTTTTGGGGGCTACCTGCTTAGCATCCACAAGGTAAATACTGGTGTGGCGATTCCCATCTGTGCCCCAGGTGAATTTGAGTCTGAGCAGCATAACAGCCCTTCCACACGAACCAAGGCAGTATTACACATCCCCGATGGATAAATCATTGTGAAGCACAGATGAGTGCACAATTACATTTACAGACTTAACTTTGCGGTAAAACATTGACTCTGTGGTTGAGTCTTGCTACCCAAGTGTTGGAAAAATGAACAGCTGTGAGCCAGCAGACCTCAAGGAACCAAACACCCAGCCTTGGATACTCCAACAGGGGCCTGGGACCAGTGAGGTGGGGCAGGGACGGCCTTTGGGAGTACAGATCAGTGGTCTTTGTGCTTGGCAAAGGACAACAGTGTGCAACAGGCACCTTCCAAATGGCGAGGAAGTCTGAGGAGCTCCCAGCCAAACGATATTGTAAAACCATTCCAAAAAGTAGATCCCGCATTGGAAAAAGGTGGTCAAGGCAAGCAGGACCACTCACTGTCTCCTCTCCTTGGAGTCCCAGCTGGGGCTGGAGCAGAGGCAAGATCCTCTGGGATGCGTACCACAGAGTTGGCACGTCCCAGCAGAGAGAAGCGTTTTGCCCAGCACAAAAAGCAGAGAGAAGCGTTTTGCCCTTGCTGTGGCAAGCTGAATGCTGCTCTTCATATATTTTTTTTCACCTTTTTTAAAGCAGACAAGCAGCACCGCTGCATCTGCCAGATGAAGGTTTCAGAATCCGGAGTTTCTGGTGGTCAGGCATCGACGTTCCCTTTTCCTGGTATGTTATTTTATTTAAGGGGACATTTGTTGCGTGCTGTTCAAGCATCTCTCTGTCTCGCCCTCAGCCAGTGCCTACGACTCACCTGATCAGCTGCTTTTCCTTAGATGCTCACAAAATTATCTCTGCTGCTCCAGTTCTCTGACCCTTTATCTCTGTAACTAGAACAGCCGGCGGCAATGAGAATTGTGTAACCATCTCCCCACTTCCCAAGTGCTTGGGACAGGTCTGGTAACTTGGATAATACGTCTCATGGGATGCACAGAGTAAATCTCTATTAGATTAGGCCACTTATAAATAAACTGGCTGCTTTCTATGGGAAGAAATTTAAAAGGCATTATTTTAGTTATGGGATGGGAGAGGTGTGACACACAAATACTTGGGCTAATATTAAACTATCAGGCAAATGATGAACAATAAGTATCTTTATTTTACAAATTATATCTCAAGCCATGTAATGAAACTTAAACTTCTGCTAGACTGAAAGCCAGCAAGTTAAAACCAGCAGGTTGTCCATAATCTACTCGTGTAAAGAGCCACCCTGCACAGACAGGCCTCAAAGAGTAGTTGTGTGGCCAGGTGATAAAGAACTTAAAAGTAATGTTTTTTGATAGCAGGAATGGCATCTGTGATAAACCCACAACCATCCTCAGACACCGTAGAACTCAGCGGCAGATTCACTGTTAAGATACAAAACACATGACGAGCACAGAGCGACATCAAAGGAAGTGCAATGTAATGGTGTTCAGATGTCTCCCCTCGAGCCCGCGGAGAAGCTGCTCTGAGGGTTTCTGTTGCTGGGAACTCTAAATAATTCCCTTCTGATAAGCCAGTCATTATCAAACCCAAGTAGTCTCATAAGGAGCACCTCCTGACTTTGTTCCTCTGTGGACTGAGGAGCATGAAGGCTTCTTCTGTTGCTTGAAAGACGTGTGAAGGTTCAGGTTTTAAACCTCAAATCCTGTTTTTACTTCAGAAGTCGATTGCACAAGCGGACAGTGAATGAGTGTCTCTCCATTTCCCTTGCGGTCAGAGAAGATCCTATTCATACTGAGTTTACAAGCAAACACTTCCTTTGGTAAGCTTCCCGTGCAGTTCAATTCATGTGCGTGCTCTCAAGCTCTGGCTTTAGGTCTGGACTAACATCAGAACAAGGCAGTGAGGCAGGCCCTCTCCTCAGCCCACCATAGCGTTGTCTGCAGCATTTTGACATGAGGAAACACACCATCAACAAACGTACATGTTTTCTGTACGTTGCCGCAGCCCTGTTTAGTCGCTGAGATTACTCATGCATCCAGAGGCTAAGCACATACATGGATATCTACTGTTCGATGTACACGCATCCCAGAATTTTACTCGCTTAACAATCGATCTAATGTTTGTACTTCTTATAGTTTCTGGCTGACAGCCTAGAATCCGCTGGCACCTACACACAGGATTATTCTCTGAGCATTGCTGTGACCACGTCGTGTGTTTGAAATAGTTATGTATTAGCAATAAGTACTTTATGACCAGAAAATAAATCATTATTTATGGAAGACTTGGAATTTGCAGTCTGGACTAGTCTGTACTTGTAGTGAGGAGCCATCAGCTTAAGGCTTTGGCTCTAGCAAGAGAAAGGAAGACCTGTCCTTGGGATATTCTACCGTTTTCCACTCCAGGAAGCCCCTTTCCCAGGTGCATCTTTTCACTGTACAACACAGTGCTATCCATTATAGAAACGTTCAGTTAATGGGCCACACAGTACCTCAGGATCCACCCACGGAGATTTTTTAGGGAAGGTGGAGACTAACATTCACTTGAAACTGCAGTGGAAGTTATCATGTTGCACAGTGCACTCTAAGCCGGTTTTGGCCACAATACTACAGCTATTCTTGAGAAAAACGTCAGGAGGTACTTGTGACCGCAGGTAGGTAAGACCTTTGTCATCAGCCACTCATGAGGAAACATGAGTGTGTCCAAGAGGACATTGTCTAAAATAAGGCAGTGTGTTGGCCTTGGCTGTTGAGTCATCGGTATCACTTCCTGCAGCCCCTGCTTTTGCTCCGGGTATTTCTCAAGGGAGCACTGACTTCGCCTCGTCTTTCTGATTCTTCTAGAATGATTAAGATCACAGCTCGGGAGCAGTAATGATGAATACGTCCTTGATTCAGAGGAATGTGCGCTCCTTTTAGCACAAGTGTGCTAAATCTTCCATGAGATGCCTGCCTGATTAGTTTTTATCTTTACACGTCACGGCTCCACTGATTTGAAAACTTCAGAGTCTCTAGTTGTAAAGCAGAGAATTCTGCTTCACGGGGCGAATCTGTTCACGTGAGAGCTGGGTTAATGGCTCCCACCTCGGGGTACTGCTGAAAGCTGCTGCACAGACATCTCTCTTGCCTTTTCTTTATTTTAATGTCTGATTAGAAGTTTCTTTAATCACTCAAAATGCTATGTGGGACTTCTGCTCTCCGGCAGAGACAGACTCCCACCAGGTTTCAGTGACAGACCCTTACCAGCTGCGTCGAGGTTTGCTGCGTTGGTACAAAAGCACCCCGTATGGAAAGAAGAAAAAAAAAACCTAGTTCACCTCCGAGTTTCTTTCCTTAAATATTGTTGCAAAATTTCTGACGTCAAACAATGAGACACAAATTACCCTGTGAACTGTTAACATATGCCTGTTGCCTGTTTACATATGATATCTTATAGCCAAAACAGATTAAGCTTTGAAGGTTTAACTGCTGTTGAGTTTCCCCTTCTGTGAATCATACAGATCAGCTTATTCATCACAGACTCTTATTTCTATTCTTTAACTCTTTCAAGCTGCTTCTGTCCAGAGGGGACTTTATGGGGGACATGGGAACAGGGAGGGCACAACTGCATAGCAAACCCCAAATTTGCAAACGAAAAAGCAAATTGCTGCCAGTAACTGCAGCAACCCCAATGGATCAGTAGCGGTTTATAACTTCCACCGGGTCCCTCAACGGGCACAGAAGCCTTCCCCCATCGCCAGGGCTGGTCCGTCCTTCCAGCTGGTAAAGCGCCAGCTGCTATTCACCCTGATGACCAAGCCAGTAATATTTCAATTTCAGAAGGAAAATTACTTGTAAGAACCAACAAGAGAGAACCAGCCATGAAAAATCAACAGGATGGCTCAAATTCCAGGTTCAGAGAAAAAAAAAAAATACACTCAGCGTACTAGGATTCCTTGGATGTTATAGTTTAAATTCAGAAATGCCAAACATTTCGGGGAGAACTTCATTGATTTCAGTAAATACAGGCAGTTTTCTCTAGCAGTGGAATCTCTGTGGTGCATCACTGATTTTGATGGGACTCAAGTGCTCTCGTCAGCAATCCCGACCAAAGTGCATGAGTATTGGTCTTTTTCTGGATTATTTCTGTGGCCGTACTTGAGAAGAGGTACCTCTGACGAGAAAAGAAAGAAACCTACCTCTATTTAAATACAAATGCCTCTTCACCTCCTCTGCGATTGTTACCAAAGCTAGGCAGGTAAGTGCTGCCAAAAATCAGTCCGTTTCCTTCAGCTGAAGACCGAGAAGGATTTCAGAGCTGAGGCTGCACCTGAGCTTGTGCTCGGGCTCTCTGAGTCACCGGTGCCGCCTGGCCGGGCCAGCAAAGGAGGGAAGGAAGATCATGTATTTTGAGGCAGGAAGGTGAACATTGAAAAAGTGCCTTTCCACTTAGAGTAGCAATAAGAGAGTGCTTGACTATTTGTTCTCATTTAAAGCGTTGCTTCAGCTTTGTTTGTTTTTTCCTCCCAGCTGCGCCACCTGAAGCAGGCAATTCACGTTATTGCCTGTGGATTAGCTCACACAGAGACACAGCGAGCGCAGCTGCCACCGGGGCCACCAGCACTGCCACGGCTCAAGCCTCTCTCTGTAACGCAGGACAACAAAGGTGTAACCAAGAGAGCAAGCTCCCATCGAGCATTACTCGCTGGGACTCGAGGGTAAGGACCGAATCAGGAACTGCAGCTACCAAAGGGTACGCGGGTACAAACACTGCAAGTAGCAACCCAAACCTGCTGCCACCAGTTTGTCGGTACGAATTAATGCGGGTATAATTTAGTTTTTATAATGCTACGTGTTACTGGAAGGTACGGTCAAGCATCAACTCATCCTACGTGATCTGAATTTGAGGTGCGACACTGCGGCCACGCAAAATGTGTGTACATCTTCCCACCTGAAGACTGGGGAGAGTGATTGCCACTGAGGGTAGAATTAGATCCATGAGGACAAAGTTAACGCATCTCTGACAGAAACGGCAGAGATTGTTTAACTAATGCAAGTTTCTGAGTGCTCTGCTTATACATGGTGCTGGAGTACATTTAACCACAAATTTAAAGATGAAACAAAAAGCTATGAACAGTTTCGGACGTTCCCTCCCCCCTCCTCCTTTTTTTTTTTTTGAGAAATCCTATAGTTAACATCCTTTCTTGTGTTATTGAACTGAAAATCAGTGACCCATCTTGAAAACTATAGGTTTGAGACTGGAGGTGTTTTAAAAGGTACCTGATTTTTACATATAAAATACAAACCAGTACATACTGCTCAACCGCCCCCAGCCTCTTTCAGCTATTCCAGCCGGGCTTCCGCAGACAGAAGCACTCGTGATCACTGCTCAGTTTTGAAAAGATGGACCTTTGGGGTTAGACCATATTATAAAAAAATTACCCAGCTAATCCCCATGAAGTGTTTTAAACAGAAAAACTCAGTGCAAATAATAAGGGTTCGGTTTCCTTTTTCAGCTATGAAATCAGCTTGCAGATTAATATTCTTCAATTACAAAATAACAATTGCAGTTTGAAGTGGTTTGCACTCTTAAGTGCAATTGGGGTTAATAATGGTGTATGAAAGGAAAGCTGTCAGCGAACAGCAACCCAGAGTGAAAAGCTTAGCATTTAGGTACCTTAGCTACATTTTACTCTAAATGTCAGATTGTAAATTCAGAAAAATGACCTTGGAAAACATCATCTAACCCGCTAAGGATCCCAAAGCTCAAAGAAACCTGTATTTTTTGTTTCACATATGCCAAGAGATAATTGCCATCTGACCACCAATGCAGCTCCTTTACCTATGGCTATTTCTAACTCATATACATAGTGCCTTATTTGTTAGATGTGTTCACATCAATTTAAGTAATAAAGACGGAGTGTCACAAAGTGTAAGTTCTTTTTCGGTTCTGTGCCCAAATGCAAAGATATCTGAAGCTCATAGAAAATGAGATGAACTGCTTTTCAGTTCAAGGCATGGGGTTAAAATGTATTTGTATTATCTACAAACTAGTTACTGGAAAAAAATTGTAAATAATTGTAGTCTCCTAACCTACAGTATTAAGGTAAAGCCTTCTGGGACTTCCTAATGCAAAAAGCCTGAAATAAAAGCTTCTGAATCTCAAAAGAAAAGCCTAAGTTAGGGCAGAGTGTTCAATAATTATAAGAACGAGGCCAAGATTATCAAAGGTGAGTGGTAATTCTGTGTGTCCACACACAAGGTACAGATGTGCAACCCTTCCTGAAAATTAAGCTCTACTGAAGTTTCTTGAGGTTTGTATTAAAACAGGGACGTGCTCCCAAGCAGGGTACATGATCTGGGTAAATCCTTGGCCAAAGTGCCCGACTCCAAGTATTCCCAGCAGTTACTGAGACAGCAACAGCACAATCTGCAATACTGAGCAAAGCACTTGCTATTACACGCCGGCAGAAAGCACTCGCTATTACACGCTGGCAGAATCTGCATCTCTAATATGCAGAAAAAATTAGCACACGGACAAGGAAAGTTAAATGCTGCAAAACGTGTTTTATTTATCAAACACAAGCTTTTAGAATTTCAGGAAGGTTAAAAAAAACAAGTTAAACTGGAATTCCCCATATTCGCCAGTTTAAAAAATGCTTTCAGTTACAGCTGAAACCTTCAACTTTGCCTATAAATGAAACACTTTAAATAACAATCAGTTACACAACCTACTCACAATCAGCAGCTTATCTCACAAGACCTCTAACAACAAATTTTCTCTGTGGCAGCAGCGTATCCAGCTGACTTCTCCAGTGTTGACCAGCTTTGTTTATTCTGACTGTCAATCGCTCTTTTAAGTGCTTCATCTGGCACAAGATCTGATTCTTTTACATCAGCATGGCTACAGCCAATTTTAGGGCATCTGTTAAAAAGAAAAGAGAGACTCCATTAAATCGGAAGAATTGCATTTGTCAGATATAGGCTTTTACATAACATCTGCTGGTTTATTGTATTTATCTGGGATTCACTCTCTCTGTCAGTTCCTCGTTACCTCTTTTCCTCTTCACCAGCTCTCTGCGGGGAAAAATAAATCCATTTATCTAAACCGGTGGGAATCAACAGCTGAAGGAAGGAAGGAACACAGGGAGGGACGGAGCCTCTCACCTGTAGATCACCCTCTTGCTTCACACACACAAGCCGCCTGCAGCAGTAACGATGCCAGCATCGCATGGACACCTTTCGCTGTTGCTTTCTCTCTGCAGTCCTCCCCAAACTGCAAATAACTATCCCTTATTAATCTGCAATGGAGAAGTATAATCTTCACTGATAAATAAATAAGGAAGTTAATTTCTAGGGAAATAGAGAGAAGAGAATGAGATTTGCAAAGGCTGACAGGTGAATCGGTGAACTACCTACTTGGTGTTAAAATTTACCTGGCGTTTTATAAACCGAGAAATCACAGAAAGGAGAGATGGGGTCAAATTAACAGCCTCTAAATGATAACCAAGTACAAAATGTCTTACAGCTACTTGAAACAGCCAGATAAAGACAGGAGGGTAAAAGATATTCAGGGACAAAAAGTAATTTTCCTCTGGCAGTGGCCCAGACATGCACAGATGGTACCTCTAGTTAGAAATAACCCTTTTCCTGAATTTTTCCTCTATGAGGAGTAACTTTTGTCTGAGGCACTGATTTACACTCAGTACTCACAGCTTTTACTCCAGATTTGTCTGCGGCTTACTGTGTTTGTCATGGCTAAGTCACTTAATTGCTCTGTGCCTCAGTTTTCCCATTTATCACCTTATTAGAGCAATAGCTCACCAGATTAATGAATAACAAGTGCTCAGAAAGCTTCCCATGTTTCCTGTAAGCATAAAGCATTAGTAGGTCCTTCCAGGCAGTGGAAAACAGTGAGCAAACCAAGACACGTAAGAGTTGCCTAAAGGAGTGTACAGCGAGTCTATGGGCACAAAACCAGTGGCTGTGCTTGGGTCAGCCAGCGCGCTGCCCAGTGCGCCAACGGGAGCCCCTGGAAAAGTGCCTGTGAGGAAACAGTCACTTCGGTAACCCCAGAGTGAGCCACAGCTTTGGTTTCAGAGGCAGGATGGAGAGGAGCCCCCTAATAACCACGGCGCTGCTCTCTCACGATACCTGCTTCCACCTGAATATTGCTGGCAGGAGCGCGGTCAACCAGGAACACCACCAGAACGGGGTACCCAAATGGGGAACTTGTTGCATCAACTGGCCCGTCTTCCCACCACAGCAGACTATGGTTTTACAAAACTGACTGCATTTTCATGAGAAAGGTTAAAATTACAGCAGGTCAGTGCGACTGGGCAGAGAAAACCAAGCAGCTTTTCTTAACTTAGTTACGGAGAAGCCGAGTTATTGCTGTGCTTCTGCCTTTCTCGCGTGCTGGAATAACTGCTGTGAGAACGGTGAGGCAGCAAGCTAATAGCTCAAAATTAAGAACTGCCAGGATTCAGACTGCACAAACAACTTCAGTTTGGGTATAAGGTGGCTTTTAAAGTTAAATGTTGTACAGCTTACATGAATTTTTTTTTTACTCTGTTTCCTGTGTCTTTAATTTCTTAAAAGGTAAAATAAAAATGCAATCATGTGCCCCCATTAGTTTTTCAGCAGTGCTGAAGCTTTTGATTCACCACAACAGCCTCTACTACCACGACATTTTCCTGATGGATTTAACAATACAGAGAATTATTTAGATATGAACACCCTAAATTCAGTTCCGTATTGCAGAAGGTATTTTTGCCGTGGTTTGGGGCTGTTGAGTACACGCTTCCTAGCCTGTCCCTGTCCTCAAGAATGACCACTTTCTTCTCTCCAACTTGTGAGCTAGTTCCCAATTCCCGTTCATTTTTCCAGCCAAGTTTCTGTCCATCCATGTTGCTGGTTTTGTTGTTATTCCCCGTATATTGCACCCACTCCACTTTTTCTCCCTAGACCTCACAGCACAGGCAAGTACTTCTGTCTCATTCTTCGTGCTGTCTTGACACTAAGGCAGTGGTTGGACTTCTCAGCTGATGCTTGATTTCCCAGCGGTGCTTTCCCATAGCCAGGGAGGAGCGTGGAATAAAAAGTCCCACTCCACCTTTGTATCCCCACAGTGAAGTATGAAGAGTTTAACAGAAATGCAAGAGCAATGGAGGGAGGAAGTAAGGTGCCTGTGGCATTACCTTTGGGAAAACCAGGATGCTGGTCTCTGACAGACCTTCCTGACCATGTGCAAACCGCACATTTATTAAAAAAATCCACAACTTGTAAGTTTCCATGAGGTCATCAACCCCAAAGCATGAGGCTGTAGCATATATGGTGTAAAAACATATGTGAAATTAATGGTGAAATGATATGTCCTCTAAACTCGGTCTAAAAAGTTTGAGCTTTTTGGGGTTTTTTTGATTTCATGTTTAAAAATTCAACTGTTACATCTTTTCATTCAAAAAAATATGTCCTGTGTGGGAAGTGGCAGGCTGCTTTGATGATATACAGTAATAATTATTTAATTGCATCATAGTAGGAATGGCATAATCCTGCCTGATCATTCTTAAGCCCTGTACTACCTAAAAAGTTGTGTTTTAATGTCTCACTTTAACTCTCATTTATGTGTTTTAATATTTCTCAGCTGTACTGGAATATAACTGCAAAAGAGGGTGCACAGAGGAGATGTTTATTTTTTTTTCATTAACTTCAGGGCTTGCTAAATAAGCAGTGGGAACAAAACGAGCAACTGAATTTTAGGAAGCTGAAGTTTCTCTTTGTTGATCACGGCTATACAAAATCTCTTCGCTTCTGTTGTGCAGGTACCACGAGTAGCTGTGACTTCCTGAATATTTCCTTACACATTGTTTTCATTAAAAAGCAAAGCTCCTTCACGTGTCCAGTACTAATGAGGAGACTGCGACTTGGGCAGACACTGAAGTATTACTTCCTGCAGCCTTGCCAATCCAAATACATTTCCTAGAACAAGTGGAGTAAAATTCCACTTACACAGCAAAGCAAATAGCTTTTCCACACATTCTCGTTAGCTTACCGGACTTTTTTCTTCTGCTGCTTTCGAGTCTGGATAATTTTTATAATGGCATCTTCTTCATAAGTATGTCCACAGACTTTGTTTCGAACTGGCCTTTTCATTTCCACCTGTAATCAATAAGGTTTGATTTAAGGGAACTGATAATGCCCACGAAAATGCTTCGTATGAGATTTTATGTAAAAGAGCAGGCAGTGTGTTTGCCGTTCATACATGACATTCCACTCAAATTACGGGGTCAGGTCCTGCATGGTAAACTGCATTCCTACTTACGTGGGGTTTTTTCCCAAGCAATATTTCTCTTCTCTGATAATGCTTGTAATTTATACTGCCTGATTTTTAACATCTATTGCAGATTTGTAATAAACAATCCAATGAAGAATATGAAATAACTATTTCCCAATCGATTACAGCAGCAGTGATAGCATACCTGTGTAATGGGACAAATAAAGTTCATCTGACTCTGAGTCACAGCTATATCTTCATCGATTTGTTCAATGGCCTCATTATCATTATCTGATTGATGACAAACTATAATAGGAAACAAGAAATTGTTCATGTAATATTTAATATAGATAGCAAATACTTAAAATAAACAAATAAAATCCAACATTTGCGAAGTGTTATCTCACAGGGATATCTAAGATGCCATAACATATTTCTGTACCACTTCCTGAACAAGACACTGCAAAAAGTACTGTACTACAGTCTGTGTTAGAAAATGTGGATTTTTACACGGTAACCACTTGTTGTGTGTGTGGCTATTTACAGCCAATGCTAGAAGGGAGGGCTGGGAGGGAAAGCAAGCTGGCCTGCACAGATGCAAAGCCTTTGCTATTCTCTGATCAAGTTCACCAAAAACCAGTAACGTGCAGATGAGTCCCCAAAATCTAACACATGATGAGGTGGAGCTTTGCAGATTTGGCAGCCTTATCCTTAAGATCAGTTTGTCTTTGAATGTCATAAATGGGCTTGCTATATAGCCTGTACACACAGTATATACTTTAAAAGGAATTTGTACTATTTATCATCTTGCGTAATTTGCAAAGTGATGCCGTTGTATTTTAACAAGACTGTAATTAGTGAAAAACAAAAGCCAAGAAAGTGTTTTTTGAGATGGACAATAGAAACGTTATTGAAGTAACCTTAAGGAGGAGGGACAGAATGAAATACTGAAATCTCCCAGAAAACACCCAATGGCCCAATGCCAGGGGAGGAGGGCCAGACAAATGAGAAGAAATCCACCTTGAGCTGGAGAAGATGCAGATCCCCACCTTCACAAGGTGTAAGCAACTCTGCTTACCCAGGGGCACATCAGCCCAGGGTTCCACGCAGAAACTAATTACCCAGAGTCAAAATCTGAGACATAGGAGCAGCTAAGGAGGAGATACATTGCTAAGTATAACCTTAATAAATGTATACATGTTATTTTATCTTTACCTAACTTCGCTCTGTTACTGTGGATCTAGGCTTTTAGTTGAATGCATTTGTTTATCTTTAAGATTTATCCGGTAATCACAACAAACTTAATGCCTGCCATAACTTTCCATTCCTTTGGGGAAGTTCTGCAATGTTTTTGCAGCAGTGCCCTGGGGCGCAGTCCTCGAGGTGTCCCAAGCTGAACAGAACATTTTTCTCTCTAGCTGCACAAGGTAGCTTGCAAGGTAGCAACAGGGGGCTCGGAGAGGATGAAATGCTTCAGTGGCCTGCGTGGGCTTTGAGTGCCAAGGAGCAGTGAGAAACACAAGTGAACACGGAGGGTTTAGAGCTACTTCATGATTTGCCTTCCACAAAGTCTCAGCGGTGGTTCCCTTTGCTCCTATTGCTCACTATCAGCCAATCTTTGCATCTTTGCATCCCTGCTATCAGCCTTCCACATCTGTTAAGGACCAATGTTTCCTAACTCAGGGTCAGCCCTGCATGCTTGTATCATGCCATCACCTTCCGGGTGATACCAGCAGACACGGCTCTCGGAGCAATCACAGCCTCTCTCTCACCCCCAGCCGAGGCTGAGCTCGCTGCCATGGGGGCCGGCACAGCTCTGGTGGAGCTACGCTTGGCATCGGTACTGCAGCCATCGCTCCGCTGCAGCACCTCTTGGCACGACGGTTTGATTTCCGTATTTTTCCTTCCTCCTTAACAGAGCTCACCCTTCTCTACAATCCAATATACCAAGAGTTTTCCAAGCAGTCAGGAATGTTTCTGACCCAGATTCTCCTGCAAATACTTAGGCAATACTCAGGGTATCAAAACATCAAGGGTATTTCTGTTTCTATTACTAAGACCTCACTCAGTCAATAGGGTGCAGATGCAGGGGGAAAAGGAGCTCAAATGTTCAATGTCAATAATCATTTTAAGGCTTCCATCTCCAAGAACACTAACATATCTTTACGACATACTGATCCTCTAACAAAAGTAAGCACTTGCAAATCAGAAGGAAAAAGTGGGCACAATTTAACTGTAAATAAACTGCAATAGTATAGAGATCAGAAAAAGACTTGGACCAGTTACCAGTTTTCAGAGAAGAAAACTTGTCACGTTATTCTTCTATTGCTCAGATATAAGGCTTATTCTATCACGAACACATAGTATTTTGAAGAAAATACATCTTCGGGGTGAAAAAAGTGGGGTTTTTTAAATGAAGCTTTTGAAATACAAATTAATGGGTGAAATCCCACTGAGACAGCAAGGCAATACTGCAAACAATATTGCAAATATTGGTAGGTGCCAGCTTCTGCATGGGCTGCTTTATTTAAATACTGTACTGATTTTTTTCCTATGAGTAATGCCAACAAAGAACAAGAGGTTCAGAATATCCTTATACTCACGTATCTGCAAATTTTTACATACTGCAGCTCTAATCTTTCCTGCTGAAAACATCTGGAAACTCCTATTTTTCTATGTTGTACTCTGATTCCACTCATGAACTTGGCACATAGTTCCAGTGTACCAGCACATCACGTCGGTTAAGGAAGTCAGACTGCAGCAGTACTAGCAGTATCTAGGACAGGTGATTGTTTGCAAAGGATATATTTTTTGTATCAATATGTAGATGCCAAGGAAGGTGGGTAAAGTTTTAAAATGGTGCTTGTGCCTTTGATTTTACTTTTAAAGCTCAGCGCTCCAAGTTAGGCATCTAAGTGGCCTCTTCCGGAAGAGTGTTCACCCCGAGCAGCACTTTCTGACTTTGCTAAAGAGTCACTGCTTCCCTCATCACTTCTGTGTGTGCTTCCCCAGGCACCGACACCAGAATTTAGGAGACCATGTTGAAGCATCCAAGTTTGAAAATACGAGCTCAAGCTTGGGCACTGGTGCTTGAGTCTCTCCTGAAGGTCTCAGATCCCTAAATTCTGTGAGCTAAATCACAGTCTGGGTTTACCTCTTTCTTCTACTGGCTTTGGAGGTGATTTAGATGCCTCATGGTTGAAATTCCATGAGGGGAGACCCACTCCTTGTAGGTGGGATACATTAATCTTCCTGAATTCAAATCATCCTCTTGCAAGCTTATCTGAAACACTTCAGGCTGCACTTCATTTGCAATGATTTTGTATACTGGCTACCAGAGTGGAGCCCTGGTTTCAAGAGGTTATCACAGGACAAGTGAATAATTATTTAAACTATTTCCTTTTCATAAGCAGCTAATATTTTTAATAATAAATATTCAAGACTGGGATGATGCAAGTGATACCTCAGACATGTCAATAGCAAATTAGCATGAATCAGATAAACCACCCACAGATTTGTTGTTATTGCTTGATGTTCTAGATTACAGGAGGAGAGAGGAAAATAACTTTTTTCAATTACAGTAAATTTTGCAGAGATTATGCAAAACACACGTATGTCCTGAACAGGTCAGAAAGATGCTCTAAACTGTAAATCTATACCTGTAAACTCATATCGGAACATGTTTTTCTTAAGATCAAAGGGATTTTTTACCAAATTAAATGTATGAAAGTTTGGAGGATCTAACTCGCAAGTCTGACTATTCTACAGAAAGAAGAAATAAAACCACCGGGTCATACATATTTCAGCCAAGTCAGGTTACATTTTTGTAAAATTGAGTTTTCCTTGCAAATGAAAACCAGATGCAGAAAACACTAAGTTATTGTTCCTGAAATTCAGATGTTGCCATAAGTAACAGAAGTACATCCATCTATTTTGGTAGTCTGAGAGATTACATTCTAAGAGCCTTAAGAGTTTCTAGGTCTCCATTCCAGGCAATTGAAACCTGTTATGAGTATTACTAACACATTTTCTATCTGGCTATCTCAGCAATGATGTTTACAGCTAATTAGTGCCCACTGTTGTAATAAAACTGCATTCTCATAAAGGTATCTATTTTTGGTAACACATCATAATGAATTTTGCAACGGCCAACTGTTTTTTACTTATTCAATTTTAATTAAAAGCTGGTAGTACTTTATATCTCTATCACTTTCATCTCTTGATAAAAACATGACTAATATGCCTTAGCTTGGTTTTTACCTACTCTGCTGAGAGAGACTGTGAACTTTTAAGCCAACTTTTAAAAATAAGAAAACCATAGTGCGGAGACATATTAACTGCTATATTGTGAATTATATGAAGCATGGATAGTATACGTATCAAAAAAGCATTAAAGATCTCTCCGTTGTCATAGCCACTTCTATGACAGACTGCTGCCTGCTCACTGCTTCCAGTGCCAACAACCTCCTCTCCCCAATTCCTGTTCCTCTACGCCGGTGAAGTTTGCCTTAACCTGGCCTTGAGTGCATACGTGTTGCAATGTAAACTTAATGGATTTCTTTCCTTTTGTGCTGCTCTATTCTGCCTCTTCACCTGCCATCAGTCAAAGACTAATCCCGGAAATCAAAGGGTAACGTTAAGCATGGAGGACTGAGTCTTTGTAAGCCTGAGCCACCAGACAGACAAGGTCTTGGCTCCCAAGAGGGTCTATTGTCCTGCTGACTCTTTAGAAATAACAGCAACTCAGCCAGGCTGGGAAAAATCCTATCTCGGTGAGCTCCAAGAAAAACATGAATGTTATGAGGGCAAGTCAAATGTCAAGTGTTCCTGCCAGCAGGACACAGAAAATAACGAATGCTGGGGGAGGTGAAGGACATCATCACATCCAAGAGTTGCATTCTAAGAGTCTGAGGGAGTCTGGGGCACTGCTAATGCGGGGTGAGGAAGGTCCAAGAAGAAATCTAAAGGAGGGAATGAGCCCAGACACTGTTTTCCATGAAACACACCGCTGAGACCACCATGGTTAGTGCTTACAAGTGGGGGAGCACGCCCACCAGTGCTCTGAATTTGGGGTAGACTTCAGACCCGGAGAAGCAGACCAGAACAAGTGTCCAGCGTCCTGCCCCAGGGACGGACCCAAGTAAATGCTGCAGGAGGAATGAAAGAAGAGGGGAAGCACATAGTAATACCTTCCTGGCAAACTTTCCCAGTCTCTAGCAATTTGTGGCCAAGGACTTCCTGACTCAGAGGTAATGTCTTTGTACTTAATAAACCCTGAAGTTTTCCTCCAATGAATCTGTCTAAACTTGGAGATGGCAATTTGGGCCTGGACTTTTCAGCTTGATTAGAGACAGTTATCTTTGCTAGAAAGGTTAGCAACAGTTTAATTTTCCTTGAAACTTACCGCAGAGGCTGCAGGTTACAGTTTAATTTGATTTTTAAGAGGGAAAATAAGGTGTGCAAGCTGCAGCTGCAGTCAAACAGTTCAAAGGCTTGCTGCTTTTGCCAGAGGCATGCGATAGTTTAATTTGCCAACCAAGCCAAACCAGGCTTTGCATTAAAGTACATTACAATTTGATTACTTGCTGGTGTTGCAATACGTAAGCTGATCTAAGGAAGGTGGCCTCTAACATGTTGCTCCAGATTGCAATTGCAAATGTAGTTGCTCCTGCCCAGGCCAAGCAATTTGCTGGTAATTTACTGGCAAGTCCCTTGTATGTGCCCTGTTTCATACATACTTGTGTAAGAAGTACATAGACATGCATTAGGTCAATCCAAAATAAAATGAAAACCCTGTAAATATTAGCCATTCTGATTTTCCGGGAGTGTGAAAGACAACTTAGATGAACAAATTAGTAAATTGTTAGTTCCTTTACATAATAAGAGTGGGGAAGGAAAGGACAGTACCCTGTACTAAGCAACAATCCTCTAAAAACTCCTTTAATGCCATCAAACTCACAGCACCTGCACATTTTACTGTATTTTGTCCCACTAAACTACAGGCCTTTTAAAATATGCTATTCCAAATGAAAACACTGTTCCCATTTTGTCCTTTCATGACAACGTAGAGCTGGCTGATGCCAGTTTTCCAGAATGACCTTAAAATGAAGAGAGACTGTGATTTGATGGAAATGTTACGGGACACTCATTACAGAAACGTAAGTGAAGGAGACAGAAAGACTCTTGAAGCTAGATACAATTTGCTGTTTCATGTATTAATGAATAAAATGTGACTACAAATCCCACCTAGGAAAAAGCCAAAACAAACTCTAGAGGTGCCCTGTGAAACCTTCAACTCATACACTGTTGAAAGGAGAAGTAAAACATCATCTTTGCCTTTAGATTTTGGGAAATTCAGACTGTTGGCGCAGTGGGAGCTGTGTCCCCAGAAATGTGAACAGAAAGGATATCTTTTGATTGTAAACCATGCAACTTGAACAGTTTGGTGGGCAAACACACAGAGGCAGCTTTCTTGCTCCTTCTGTTACTGCAAGCATGAGAAATCCACACTTCAAAGTCCATGGATGACATTTCAAACAGCAGCTTCCTCACCACTGCAGTTTGGACTTTGTCTGAAGAAGCTCCTGGCGGAGACGAAGACAACCTAAAAAGATGTCATGAAGGCTCATCAGTAAGCTCGGAGAAGCCACTATTTCTGGAAAATCTAAGGTGGTCATATTCTTCCATCTTAACTACCATCACCCAAAATGGCGTGTAAACTTAATAAGCAAGTTAAACACCAAAGGCTTGCTGAAAATAAACCTAACTGATAAACAGACTACTTAAGTGATCAAGAAACTCTAGGTCTACATGAAAGAGTGCCAGGCATGTGACTATAGAGTAGAAGTGCTAGGGTTGCCACAGCACAAGCAAAGCAAGACAAAAACTGGAGTACCTTATGAGGAAAATATATCAGACACAAGCTACTAAATTGCAAATATATGTTAAGAACATTTTTATTACTTGGGTTTCCTCCTGCTCAGAATCACAGAATCACAGAATCTTCTAGGTTGGAAGGGACCTTCAAGATCATCTTGTCCAACCATCAACCTAACTGACAAAAATAAACACCCACAAAACAACAAAATGCAACACCATCACTAAACCATGTCAACCTGTCTTTTGAACACTTCCAGGGATGGTGCCTCAACCACCTCCCTGGGCAGCCCATTCCAGTGTCTGATAACCCTTTCAGTGAAAAAATTTTTCCTAATATCCAGCCTGAACCTCCCCTGGCGCAACTTGAGGCCGTTTCCTCTAGTGCTGTCGCCCGTGACTTGGGAGAAGAGACTAATCCCCGCCTCTCTACTCCTGCCTTTCAGGTAATTGTAGAGAGCAATTAGGCCTCCCCTCAGCCTCCTTTTCTCCAGGCTGAATAACCCTAGTTCCCTCAGCCTCTCCTCATAAGACTTGTGCTCCAGATCCCTCACCAGCCTTGTTGCTCTTCTCTGGACCTGCTCCAGCACCTTCAGAAGAAAAAAGGCTGCTTCACACTGCTCAAGAAAAAGTATACTGTACAAAGGCAATTTCCATGCTTAGAGAGCATCATCCCATATATCAGAGATTAGAAGAATATTGCACACATTTGAAAAATGAAGAAATTCACTCCAGACACATGAAAGAAAAAGTTGCAAAAGATGAACCACTTTCCATTACTAACATTGTGGTCAGAATCTGGAATGTCACTGATGCAACGCTAACCATCAAATGACATGAGCATGTAGGGCTTGCCTACACAGGGAAGCTGTTGCAAAATAAGCGAGGGTGTGAATGGAGAATGCATTAGCTCCTTGGTATTCACTCCCTGTGTGGACGCTCTTATTCTGCACTAGGAGTGCCTTTTGGCTGCTCAGCCTAATCCACTTCCACAGTGGACTTGAGAAAGGCACTGTTAATGCTGGGGAGGAGCAGTGAGAGGAAAGCTGTCAGTATTGACAGCAGTTTGGAGCAATCTCTGTTCATGTGTGAGTCCTCAGCAGTTCTTGGATGGTCTGTTCTGTGAATTTACTTCACTTTTTCTCAGAACTATCCATGCCGAGTATTCTCTACATACTAACTCACAAGCAGAAACCATGTCTACAACATCTCTGAACAAGAAGCAGTATCAGGTATCTTGTAACCTATACAGCTGGGAAGGTGCTTTGCCCATTTCAGTATGTCACTTGTGCATTCTTGTAGTCATTCACTTCTGAAAAGCTGGACTGGTGACAGATTTTCAGGTGGAACAAGCTTCTGCTAGAAAACACTCCTGGACGGATCTGTTCCAGGGTCAGAGAGGGACAGAAAACAAAAAGAGCAGTGATTAGGCAAGCGGACCAGGTAGAGCAGCTTCCTGGCAGCCCATCCGACAGGCTGTGATGGAACCAGTGAGAAGAAAAGCCCCTTGCTGGCCCAAATGATCACACCTCAAGATTATCATTCTGATTATCATTTCCATCTGTCTCTTCACGTTCTCCTCACGAGGCTCTTTGACAAAAGACTTCACTGTATTTCTTTCCTAAACAGCTCTGTTGAGAAACACCTTCAAAAAGTCAGCAAAATAATGCCCCTGGCCCTACTGCCAGGAGAGTGGTGAATACAGACACACGAAGTTTGTCATGTGCTGGGGCACAGGTAGGAAAATTTATGAGGTGTAGGGTGAGAGGGCATGAAGCTGTAATCCTTGAACATTAACCTGTTGATTCTGTGATTGGTGAGGACGGCACGGAGTCAGCAGCTGCCTGGAACTGCAGAGAGAGCAGAGGGAAGAGCCATCTCTTGCCATCTGGTATCAGCAGGTTCGCAGTGTAGGAAACCAGCTCCACTGCCCCCTTCACCCAAAGGAAGCTGGAGAGACAGATCTGCCTCTCTTCACCAGGAAAAGACAGATGCACTGTATCGCTCTTGAATAGTCATGAGTACAAATGAGAAAAAGTGAAACTGAAATGGCGGGGACAAAATATTCTTTTCTCCACCCCCTAAAAGCCAAAGTTGAAACACTTGAAAGAAACCTTTAGGCAAGATATATTTTATTTCAAAATTAATATTAATGAAGTGAGCATCATTTGCAGTTCTGTTCTTAGGGATGCATTTCAACCCTTCAGAGCGCTTTTAAAACTCTTAACTACTTCAAAAATTAATTTACTTAATTTAGAAATATATAACATCAAGTGATTACAATTCAATGTGCAGTGAAGCACTATATATATCTCCACATAACTTATTGGAGTTATATTATTAAGATGTATACAGAGAGAAGTTGTGTTCATTTCCCAAGCTTTTTCTATAGAATTTCTTCTGTATCTTACATAGAAACTTTACCACTCCAGTTATTCCAAATTCTGCAGCTTTGCACTGCCTGAAATGCCTCTGCTGCCCTGGCCTCTGGGATGGGGAAGAAGACTCAGCTCTCTGCGTGTCACGATGATCACTCACGATGATCCATCTCGGAGCTGGTCCCTGCTGCGGGCACTGGCTGGGAACCCGGTCGGGGCTGCATCTCCTGCTCTGCTCCTGCCTTTTGGTCACCAGCCCACGGCCCCAACAACCTTCGCAGAAGGGGAATTTTCCTAAAGCAATGAATCATTTGTGGAAGTACTAACATGCAATTCCTTCTCTCGAACTCAAAGCACTATAAAAAAGGTCCTTTTTACTACCATGACCATTTCACTGGTGGGAAGCTGAGGCACAGGCCAGGAATATGCCCTGAGCCACTGGCACATCTGGTGTGCTGGACCATTGTCTTTCCCATTAGACCACACTGCCTCCCCCCTGAGTAACTCAGGCTATGAACAGTTTCCAAATACATTCTCAGTGAACGCATCAGCAAAGTGAAAAAAACAACACAGAAACCAGTACCCTCCAGTAATTGCACAATATCTGGTTGTTTATTTTGAGAAAACTAACACTTGCACTGACGAACACATGGTATTTTCTGGTAAGTCATATTCATAAATTAATGCTTCTTTGCTAAACTACATGAGAAAAGGAAAAAAAAACCCAACAACCCAACATTTAATATCATATTGAAACAAGTTAAGAAATAAAACTCACAGTTTGTTTTTTTTAAAGAGGAACTTACAGATCTGCCATTGCTCAATCGTAAAACTGCAAGGTTTTCATTTAGGTTAAGGCAGAGTGACATATTGCGTGTGTGCCTACTAAGACATTCTGCATAAACGATGCTGTGCACACTGAGCAGTTCTTCACTATAATAATCCTCGGTAAACTGTTCCCTCAAAGAAATAAAAAATGTTGCTAATCCCAATTTATACAGCATCCTCCAAAACAATGTCAGAGGGGCTTGTACAGCTAAACATAACACCATCATCAGCTCAGAACAGCTGAACAGTTATTTTTCTCAACCTGTGATGTAAGATTAGACTTCTTGAATGGCAGTCAGTAGAAAAAAATCTAACACTAAAGCCCTGAGCTATAAATACTCATGGATTATAACTGCAGCAGCCTGATAGCTTCTGATGATAATTAGCAGTTAATTTTAAATTGGATTGATATTTATTTCAAATCCCTTTCTACAGATTCTCATTTGCCAGGAGTATAACTGGCAGAGTGCATCTTCATTAATGCTACATGCATCAGAAAATCATTACCATTCTATAGGTGCCATTTATATAGCAGCACATGCATTTCAGACTTCACCTTGACATTTTTGCATGGTGCAGATAACAGACAGTCTGGAAATGACTCTGCTTTATGGCAAATGCACTGGGAAGACTGTGAGGGGCTTAACTAAGGTCAAGCATGAGGCAAAGTCTTTTAAACCCATGAGGTCTCTCTGTGTCTGCACTTTCCAGATGAGGTTTAAGCAGGCAGTGAAGTGAGAAAGGACTCGAACACCCTCGGCACAGACGCACAGAGCAGCAGAAACAGGAACGGCGCAGCAGGACAAGCTGAGCAAGGGAAGCTGATGTTGAATTGATGGGACAGCAGTTGCAGTGTCACTCGTGCTTCACAATACAGATAACAAGCACATCGCTAAATCACACGGCATCCTGCACAGTCTTCATCTTTCTAGCAAAACAGTTAACGTTACGCTCGCTATTTCAGTCTTATTACCAGGATGGAGAAACATTACAGTTGTCCTCTCAAGAACTATTAACTTCCCTTGCACTCTTTGGCTGGCACACGAGCTCTTGCAGAAACACATACAATCCCTACAGGGATGCTGAGAAAGCTCAAGATTTTCTACCTCAGAATAAATAGTTTAATATAGAGTGAAACAATCACACTGCACTAATGAAGGAAGGAAAACAAAACTGAATACAACAGAGCTACACTATGGAATCACCATTTCAAACCAATGATGATAAGGCACGGACTGTTTTTGTCAATGCTCCTTTTCACATCAGAAATCAAGCACAGCCCTGCAACCCAGAATCTAGGTTAGGTCAGTGTGACTGAGACTCTCTGGTTTGCACAGGTAACTAAGATTCCTCCTTTTCTACACATTTGGCTACAGCTAGTAAAAATATGTGGCAATTGGGTTTGGTGACTGGAAGGAATGGAAAACCTTTAATGACAGAATCAATATATTAAGGGAGATCGTAAGAAAGATGGGAAGAGACATTTCACCAGGGCCTGCAGTGACAGGACAAGAGGAAATGGTTTTCAATTGAAAGAGGGTAGATTTAGACTGGGTGTGAGGAAGACATTCCTTAGTATGAGGGTGGTGAGACACTGGAACAGAGAAGCTGTGGATGCCCCATCCATGAAGCGTTGGACTGGGCTTTAAGCAACCTGATCTAGTGGAAGGTGTCCCTGACCATGGCAGGGGGCTTGGACTAGATGATCTCTAAAGGTCCCTTGAACCCAACCATTCTATAATATTTCCCTGATTCCAAGCTTTTATTTGCAGACACCACCACTGGCCACTGCAGCTCTTCGGGATCGTGATATGGCTGCGTGTCAATACAAGAACACGTAACACAATTTAGGAAATTGTTAGGTGAAGAAGCTGAAAAGCACTTTTAGTAAAGACCATAAAGGGACTATATCCTTAAAAAAATGCAACAATAGAAAATGCTAGTCACGTAGACAAATGGCACAGTTAAGCTCTCCCCATGACAAAACACCCTCAGCCTAACTGAAAAACTGCTGTGACCATACACTTCTAGAGGAGTCCTGCGAGTTTTTTCATTGCAAAGCTGATGTGCAGCATCCCGTTTCATAGAAAGGAAAACATACAAAGTATCAAAAGGGCTCTTCAGAGGGCACATACTTGAATAATAAATAATTCCAGCCAGGGAGTACAGGGGAATCTGGAAAACAGCAGCGTCGCATGCTGACTTTGTAAACATAGGAAATGATCACTTCAGAACTTTCAGCTGCTTGAGGTGCCGTCCACCCATATATGACAAACCCAAGAGGGAAGAGTCACCGTGTTAGTGACACCCACAGGTATGTGGAAAGGGCAGTCATTTAGCAGTAAGCAGAGTTCCTTGGGAAGTGACAGTCTTTGCAATCACGCATTCCTGGGTTACTACATTTGGCCTCTGGCTTGCACAGCACAGAGCTTGAAACCAGGAGCTCGATTATCACTGACAATGCTGATCTGGAATTTCAGGAATGGGTTGTAGTGGGTCCCAGGAAGCAAACAGCATTTATGAAGGGAAGAAGCACTCTATACCATTGCCAACAGAGAATGTTATGCTGCTCTGAGATGTTGCAAGAGCACACAAGCAGTGTGGGAAAAGCGCAAACAAAGCTGGTGCAGTGGGAACTACAAGCGGCATCATGTTATTTACCACGGGGGGCAGGAAAATGTATGGAATTCCACACCAATCAGTGCCTGAAAATATGCTTCAGCAAATTATCAAACAATTCAACTGTAAGCAGCTAAAGGATAAAAAGGGAGTAAGAGGCAGTCAATATGTTTCTTGCCAGATCAAATCATACCAAACTGATCTAACCTGTTTCTCTGATAGATTAACTGTCCCTACTGGACACGGGAAGTCAGCTAACATATAGATGCTGATTTAATACAGCTCTTCATGTTCTCCATATGACATTCTCCCGAGCAAACTAAAGAAATCAGTATAGATCTTCATCCAGATCCAAGTAACAACACAATAATTAAGCTTTCTTCTGAGTACACTTTCTTTCTTTCTAAAACAGATCACTGCTGTAACAATCATTACAGTGATGCCTAAAAACCATAGCAGAGAAGAAACAAGACTGTACAAGACACTATACACATTCATGAAAAGACAATTTCTGGAATTGCAGAGCTACAGTCTAAACAATCAGGACAGACAAGGAAAATATCTTGCCAGCACTGTCAGAGATGGGAAACTGAGGCAGAAAAAGATTAAGAGCCTGATTTTCAAATGAGCTCAGCGTATTTGTTGCTGAGCTTGCTTGAAATTCTTACCATAATCAACATCATGGAAATCACTACATATTGAGCTCCTTTGAAAATCAAACTTCAATATGAAAATTTGGCCCAGAGGTCTTTTGAAAATCTACATCAAGAGGCTCACCCAAGGTCACCCAGGAAGTCGGTGGCAGGGCTGGGAACTGAACTCACATCTTCTGACTCCCACTCTGGTGCATAACTAATGTCACTCTGTGTTCTGTTTTAATTAGCTTTGGGGAGATCTCAAACCAGAGAACGCTTTTGAAATGAAAGAAAAGAAAACCCTCGCAAGTGTATTCAGTTTCCTTTCAGAAGCAACAGCACAATGGGCTACCAGTGACTCACAAGCAGTAGGGATTTCTAACTTCTTTAACCAGCTTCTGTTTTCCTTTGAGAAGAGAAATTGTTTGTTGTTTATTTCTCATACATAAAGGGATTCATTGGAGAACTGTTCATTTTTTCTCTAATAATATTTTTTTCGGCTTGTGCTATGCCTCTTACCCATACAAATATTTTTCCAGTGACAAATGAGGATAGAAAAAGGAAGCCTGCAGAATGCAAAGGCTCCTCAGGATTAGTAGACAACCTCTGGGGCAAGGAGTGGAGCCTTATGCTATTGCTTATTATTACTACATTTTTCCCTAGGTAGAGAGAGTTGTTTGAAGTGGTTTCCTTGCTAATGCAGTGGCAGAGCAAACTATTTACTTTGCATGTATATGTGGTTGCTTCAGTACCTCTCTTGCTGTTCCTGTGGAACACCTAAGATGCACTGTTTTCAGCAGTCCACAAGTTCTTCCTCGAACATCCAAATTCTCCATATTTTCCCTGGCTTTGATGGCATCCATAGGTCTCTAAGCACCTTCTCTGACAAGTCTTTGTCAGAGAACTACCGCAGCCATCTCAAGAACAACAGAATACAGAAAATTATAACAAAGGTGGAAAACAAGCCAAAGACAGAGTAGGTGTCTGTAGCAGCTTCTTTTAGTCCATCGCACTTTGCTAAAACCTAGACATGGCATTATTTTGTCAAAGACAGAATAATAGGTTAGTATTTCTATTCATATTTTTTCCATCAAAAGCTTTAGCCTACTTTCCCATGAAAGACTATGCAGGCTGGTATGTCAGAAGGGCTCTTCAAAAGGAGGAGCAGGTCATTTCCTTAGCTCTCTGACCCTGATACCCTGATGTCTGTGACCACAGGAGACTTCTGAATTCACTTTGTTGTACACTGGGAATCTCACTGATAAAAGTTGATGAGAATTTTGCCCAGTTTTCCTCAGACAGAAAGCTACTTGGTGGATAGAAACAGAACATACACCTGGAGATTTCATAAAAGATGAGCGGCAGGGTTCATTATTCCCAGATTTCTGTCAGAAGCAGAAAAATGGCTTTCTTTCCTCTTTCCAACTTTCAGTCTTCTTGTACCTCTTTAGTGCTCTTTTCAAATCTGCTGCCTACTTTGGGGTATGTTTCTCTGGGGCTCAGAACAGTATCTTACTGCTCTGTCAAAGCCACCTTCCACTTTTCTTCTTCATCATTTTGTCTGCGACAGGTTTATGTGTCCATCCGTGTCATGGTTTGGGCAGGACTGGCCACTGAAACCAGCTGCAAAGCAGTCCAAGTTTAAAAACAACTTTATCTAGAAAAGCCAAGAAACACTTCACTAAAGACAAAACACAATCGGTATGTAATGCAAACAGATGGCGGAGTGAGAGATTGTGTACAAGCAGCATGTTTGTTTCTACAGATTAGCTGGGCATACAGTTTCACTCATAGAGCACTTTTAGTTTCTTTTAATCAATAAAAAGATATTATTAGCTTTAGTTTAGCACTGTTTCAGGGATTACTAGTGGTGTTTCTCCAGTGGAAGTCATTAAAGTGGGGTGTTGAGGGAAGACAAATGTATTTTATAGGGCTCCCTCCCTTCTGGACAGTATTTCTCACGGGAGGGACAGCACAAGAAAAAGCAAAGGGACGCTCAGGGGACAATCGATGGGAAGTGGGTGACTCCACCAAGTTGCACATGGCACTGCTGGTTGCGGCGGAGTCAGAAGGTCCTCACAGGTAAAGCATTCCCAAAGCCTGCTCCTCCAGGAGTGCTATCAGTCAGGTTCTTTTTTTCCATCTTATCTGTCTCTTGTTTCACTCCACACCCTCCTTTTCTTGTATGGCTTTCTCATTGTCTTGTCTCACTTATCTTGGATCGCAAGCATTCTGGGGCAGGGAACGCATCTTTATATAGTAAAGAGGCAGTGCTTTTATGGCACTATACACATAATTAATTGTAATTCATTCAGTATATAAAGTGAAACTTCTCAAATAAGCATTAAAAACCAGTTGTCTAGAAGAGGGGATCTCTTCAGTTAATGAAAAACATTACTGAAAATCTTGGGGTTAACCTTAAAGTGTATGCTTAAAACAAACCACAGCCGCTGTCAAACACGCGGGTTGCACATGTTCTGGAATGCTGATTGAGCAGGTTTATATGGGATCATCCAACACCTTTGCAAGCTGATGAATCTGAATAATTAAGCTCTCCCTCATTATAGGTCTCCAAAGCACATTAATGAGGTCTCCACAAGAGTAAAGTTTACTCTGGAGACAAGAATAAATCTCTGACTAATTCGGTGTTTTGATCAGCCAGGTTTGGTAAACTGAGGCTGCATTTCAGATATCAGTATCGACCACATACAATATTATATGTGCCATATGAGTTAGGCATTCTGCTGTCTGCATACTGGCCCAGCAATAGAACTTACGATGTACGTTATTTTACTCTATCTCTTTTCATTTTTGTCAAGTGTGAATTTCTAAAGACCTTATGAAATACTTTCTCCTCTCCCAATAAAATCACAAATGGAGTGTTTGTTTTGTTTTTTTTTTTTTTTTTTTAACTAGGGAATTTGACTCTAATATGATCCTGACCATGAAATGAGCTCCACAAGGGCAGTCTTGTCAATTGTGTTGAACAGTCGTCTTCTTGTCCCTAAGCTTTACGTATGCTGCTGTCATGGCTAACAGCTTGAGAAGAATTTTTTCTAGGCCATAGACCACACAAAGTTTAAGTAACACTTAGACAAAGCATATCCATGTATGAAAAAACAAATACAATTACAAATATCAAATAATACAAAAATGTTTTTGAAGATGCATGGGAAATTTTACTTGGAAGAACATAATTAGAATCCTGCTCACACTGATCTAAAACCCTGAAAAAGGAACAGAAATCAGGCAGCACTAACATACTAAAACTGGTACAAACCAGTAGCATCAGCACCACCCCACTGCACTCTTGCTTTAATCCGGCAAACTTGTCTGGCCTAGGTAGCCGCAGGCATCTTTTCTAATATGCAACATTGTAAAGATCTAGTTATTGGACTCTTTAACATTTAAAGTGGGTTGAGCATTATAACATTGTAAAAACAAGTTTCTAACTGAAATCTTAGTTAGCAGTACAACTTCACTCATTTCTTTCCAAAATGAATTAACTATCTTGAGATAATGCACAGCTCTAATGCTTTACATAAAGATTTTTGACATAGAGCACTTAACCAAGCAAGAGCAACTTATACTCAAATATGACTTGAAATGATGAAAACTTCCTTATCAGAGGCCAACATCAGACTTAATCCATTGAGCAATACTTGTGATTAGTACACAAAGAGATGGGTGGAAATGCAGAGTGTTATTAACATTTGAGAAATTAGGAAACCTTATAATCAAAACATTATTTTACAAATTGATTTAAATACAGAAGAGGAATATGTTCAGGCAGGTCTTCTGTTTCAGACATTTTATTTCCCTTTGAAACTTAAAAAAAAGAAGAAGCAAAAGAAGACGACAGACATGTCAATGGCTGAATGGGTGGGTGGGTCTTCCTGTGAAATGAATCACACTTTTAATTCAATTTTATGAAAGTCTTGCTTCAATCATGCCTATAATTACTACTTGTTGCAATGGCACACCAGTCTGCCATGCAGTACAGTTTACAAGGATTTGCTACTTTTCTGAGGGTGTGAATCTCTCTGGGAGACACAAATTGCAACGTGGGTCCCTTCCTCAGCATGCACAGGTGGGCTGGGAGAGCTGATAACAAAACTTCAGTAGAGGATCATTGTTATAAGAGTCCGAATTGCTAACTGAAGATGTACAGTAATTACCAATACAGACTGAGACAACTGTCTAAATCCCGTGGCCAAAGGTAGCTCTGCTCAGAAGCTGTTACTACAAGGACACACAAACCAACCCAGGTTATGGCCTGTCTTTGTCAGTCTCGATGTTTTATATAACTTTCTAGTAATGCTTTGCTTGGGTACCTGCTATGCAAAATTAAAAGTGATTCTTTTACGAGCCATTCCACCAATGGTGCCCAGTCACTGTGTTGGCAGAGAGAGCACCAAGTTGGGTGCCAAAGAGTCTTATATGCAGTGCTTCATCAAAGTCGGCAACAACCACCTGCAGTTCACACGTCTTTCCTTTTCTAACATTTCTTTTCATTTCGTCCTGTATCTCAACCCATCTCTCTCCTGTCTCACTTCACATACTTCAACACTGAGATCAACACAGAAAGGGCTGAAATACAATTTTTAGGCCAGTGTCTACTGTTTAGACAGATTTGCACAACAGTCTACAAAACATCAAATACAAAGTAAAAAAAACTTAAGATGTTTACAGTCCAACACCAAACACGAATCAGAGAAATCACATTGTCTGGCTGATCTCGAAGAGGGCAACCAATGATACCAGTGGGCGATTCTGGAGCCTGGTGATGACACAGGGATGCTTTTCCAATGACGGCCCCTTCCAAGAAAATCCTGTTACACTCCTTAGAACTAGGATTCGAGTGAGTGAATATTGGTTTTACACCACCAGGGAGAGAGCACCCCTTACATTTTCTCTCCAGCCCCTATAGTTCTTCCATTACCTCTAGTCATGCCTACATTAGCGTTGTCTTTGATAACCTATTTTTCCATGGGCACATTAGCCTGAGCTGGGCTAAAAATTCTATTGTCGGTATTCGTACTGCCCAGTTGAACAAACTGCTTCTGCCCCTGTTGTGATCACAGTACACACACACACTCACTTTGACAAAGCCAACATCTGTGCCTTTCAACTTTTTCTCTCAACTGATGACAAAACTAATGGGAGAAGGGAAATAAAGATGAGAGATACTGTTCAACGAGCAAATACATTATATAAACTCATTAAGAGTCAGAAGAGAAACAAAGGTGTATAAATAGAAAACCTGTAAGAAAAGTATCTGTAAAGATAGAAAAGCTATAGAAGAAAGACCAATGCCTTGAAATTTGTCTAGCATATTATTTGCAAACTGATTTTTAGGCACCTGAACAAAAATGTCCTGATTCTCGAGGTGCTCATTATGCATAATTCCTTGGGCCTCAGTGTTTCTAAGAAATCAGGACACCTACTCACATGTCTAAACACTGGGTCAGTTTATGACAGTAAATGCCATAACAGTGAATTGGCATCTCTTCTAAGAAATGATAGTTAGTTACCTCATGCATTGAATGAAACCTTATGTTAAAACTGGCCTTCAGTTTACACTAGTTATCTACACGCTCCAAAGTATCTATCTATACATTAGTTTCCTGTCTTCATACAAAATGTTCCAACAAAAGTAATTCTTTATCCACATACGAATGCAATTATTTACACAGGAGGAACACAAAGTCTGCTACCAAAAGACCTTCTTTACTTTCAAGAAGTCCACTTTTTCTCAAGCCCAAAACAAATCCCTTTGTGCTTATTTTTTTGGGCAAGACATAAACACAAAGACTATAAAATAGCAGTATTCTCCACAGACACAATGAAGTCATACATGTCATTAAAGTTTAGTCAATCTGCTCAAAATCCTCTAAGGCAAATACATTCAAGGTTAACGCAGTCAGCTCTGCTCTCCTACTGATTATATGACTTTAGCTCCTCTGAGAAATGTAGATTTGACCTTCAAATTCTGCAAGTAACTAGGAATTTTAAATTAAGCATACTTAGCTAGCTTTTGACACCAAGAAATCTTTTCCATTGTTTCAGTAAAGTAGCTGAGTAGAACGAAAAAGACCCCCAATCCTGCTTCTGTGTTTGCCCAACAGCAATTTTCAGTTAAGTAGCTTTTAGAGCATCTTACCTCAGTGTTTATCCATCTTTCTCACATAAGTCTGGAGCTGCTGACCTAATAAATCTGGCTTTTTACTATTTCTAGGCTAGAAACATACTATACTGTATCACACATTTTACTTCTTGTACTGACCCTAATTTGTCTCGACCTTAATAATCAGACTGCAACAACTGTACAATTTAAAAAATCAGATTAACTTACACGGTTCAATTTTCAAAATGAACACCAACAAAAAGGATGAAGTATGTCAGCTGTAAAGCTAATGGAAATGTGTGAACTGTAACAAGGTACACAACTATACACAGAGTCCTGGTTTCACCAAATAATAATTATAAACACACTTCATGTTTTCAAGAAAGGCTTTTGGTTGAATAGTGGACTTGGAGACTCAGGGAATTCTGGCTTCAGCTCCTAATCCTACTATAGAATGATTTTGTCTTATTCAATAAATAATCAGTTTCTCTGAGACATTTTTTTCCCCTAAGTAAAAATGGGAGCATAACAATTTCCTTCGTCACAGAAGTGTTCTCCTGTTGGAGAGAAGATTTGGACATGAATGTGCTAAGTATTTAAATAAAAAACAGAACGATTAGTTGTCCTCGGTTACAGAAAGAGCTTAAAATAAGTCTTAACAATCAGATCTTTAATAGCTTAGCAATTTGAGTGTTATTAAGAATAAAACAAAATTTTTAAAAGTAAACAGTTACAGTTAGCTAAGTATTTTTGCAGTGCAAGAACGGATTAACAGAAACTACTGAACTCAGTGGGCTCAAGATCATTCCTAAAGTTCAAGGAAAAACAGCACAGAAAGTTAAGTATTCCTGCCATATTTCTAAAAGCACAGTTAATAATGTTTGAACTCCTTCCTAGCTTTTAAATATTTTTGTTCGCAACACAAATTAGCATTGTTTGCTCTTAATGATTTTCTCTCGGAGGATCTGCTCCCTGCATCCTGCCAATTATTTCTGGCAGAGCTCAGCCAGGCTATCGAGCGATCCTTCTCTGCCGTTTGTGGAGACCTGCCAGAAGAGGCCAAACAGGAGTCAAGACTTGATTTAAACAAGTCTTAGTGTCCATGCAGCTCCCTGATTAGCTCCTTTGGCTAGTTCCCACCATAAATTAGATCGCAGAAGCATGCTCTAGGGTGGGCAAAGTGGGAGAATGGGAGGAGGGGAAGGTACACTAGGTATTTGACCTGATAGATATATGAAGAAGGATTTTAAGTGCAGGACTAAAAGTAATCAATTTTGTCCTGCTCAGATTGTGAAAGGCCACTTTTCTACAATTCCGGCAAATACAAAGACCCTCTGAAACTCTCTGCCCCTCTAAACTCTCTGCCCTAATAAAACTATTAAAGCAACAGAAGACTTTGTGAGGATTCCTGAACCTCCCTTAGACCAGAATACATTTCAAGAATCTTGCTTCATCTGAATTAACTAAAACTCATGCTATCACTGTAAATTAGCTTCCTTTCTTCCCCAATTATGTTTTCAAAATTTCATACCTTTAATCCTTTGCATCACTTCCCAGCAGAAGGCAGGCTCTCTCATAATTTGAATTTACAGAAATTTTGGGCAGAATGATAGCAATTTTCAGCAGATCTAATGCTGTTAAACTGTAAGGGTTCAGACAGAAATTTTCTGAGCCAGCTGCCTGACTCTGGCTGATATGTATGTTTTGATACCAAATCCAGCAAACGTGGTACAAATCTGTTCTGAGATGAAATTAGGCCAAGACACAGTAGGAATTTCAAAGATTAGCAAAATTGTGTTGTAAATGATGATTTTGGGAATCTCCAGTATCAGACATTTGGCAATGAAAGGGACGTCATCGTGTCATGGATTTGGCACTTGGCATCCCCACACAAAACCAGGCATGCAAAAACCTTAGCAAAAAAAAATAAAATTTTGTGCATATCTTACTAAATTTTTATCACTTAGGAAGTTAAAATTTCTAAGGATTTCCTCACAAGCAGGAGCTGAGATGTAGAAGGTTCCACTTCAAAGATTGTTAAATAAATTATGTTTCTGCAGGACTAAGGAAAGATGCTTTTACCTACTGAAAGCTGGAGAAGAGTCAATGGTAGGATCAGTGATCCCTCCTAGGGATCCCTGCTGAAACCACTTTTATTCAACATTTTCATGAATTACCCAGAGAAATGAGAAGGTGGTGAAATCTCCAAGTATGGGGAAGATACTAAACTCTTTCAGGTAGCCAAGTGCTGCCCTGATAATGAGAAACTGTTAAGACTTCACAGAAGTGGTCAAAAAGGTGACAGAAGAGCTTCATTGTAGACAAATGTAAGGTGATTAATTTAGGGAAAAATAATCTAAACTGTGCCTGCACAGTGCTGAACTCAGACTTTACAGTTACAAACCAGGAAAGAGATCCTGGAGTTGCCACTACCAGTCCTGAAGCAGCTCAATGTGCAGGACAAGCCAAGGAGGCCGAGAAGCTGCTGGGCATCCCCAAGAATGGCACCAAGAACATGAGAGCGAGAGCCCTCCTGCCTGTCCATAAAACACCAGTGCACCCACATTTAGGGTACTATCTGCAGTTCTGGGTTTTGCAACTCAAGGACAAAGTGGAGTTACAAAAGGTACAGAAAAGGGCAATTAGAACGATTAAGGAAAGGGACAAACTGCTTTGACATGGAGAGACTAAAAACGCTGAAACTCTTCTGTAGCCCAGAATCTGAATCTGCAGACTACGAGTGAAAAACAGGAAACTAGGCATAGGAAAAGGAAGGGGAAGGGAGGCAGATTTGGGTAACAAGTAAGATAAGTGGCAGGAATGCACAAGGCAGATGAATTGGGCAAGAATTAGGATGGTAAGATGAAAAATAAGTAGCAGTTGGGGTGAAGCAGAAGACGTGGGAGTGACAGGCACAAGCAGGGGTTGGGTTGAAGAATGTCAGGAAAATCTGGAAAGGGGAACAGGGAGAAGTATCCAAGGCTGCAACAGAATAATTTCTACAAACCCAACATTTTTCATCTTGAGTCTGAAAGTAAACTTGAAATTCCAGAACCTCAGCACTGGGAAAATCTCTCAGTAGTGGCTGGTCAGAAAAGAGAACCATAAACTTGTTTCTGCTGGTATTTCTTTGCCTTAGTGGGAGGGGACACCATATACCCAAACGTACCAAATCAGCTGGTAACATATGGTCTCAATAGGATCTGATCTTTTCAATCATTTTGTGTCACTCCATGTGAATTAAATTGCCTGAAGTAACACACTGAAAAGGAATTTCTCTGACATTTCTTGATTGCCTCCACAGCAGGTTTGAGGGTACCAAAAACCAAATAAAAAACAATGCCAGTTCCAGTATTTCCTAAGTTTAAGTACTAAAAATTTCATCTTGCAAGTCTTGTAAAAGTTTTGTCGTGTTTTGGCATGACAATACATATGAAGTGGGGTAGGGGCTGGCAGAAGGTTGGTAGGTGGAAAGGAAGGGAGGAGTAAGGCATAACAATGAGACATATTTCTGAAGTTTTATAAGGCTATTTCTGTGACATTTCAATGAATCATTTTCTAACATCAATAAAACTTACAAAATACTCAAGCCTGTTTATAAGCTGTTGCAATAACGGATAATAAACTAACAAGGGATTCCTTACATCCCTAAGAGGGAGTTGTCTAACTCCACATATGCTACTCAGTATACTGTCTTCATGGAAATACAATAGCTTTTGTTCCATTTTAAAAAATTAAAACTGAAAAAAAAAACCATCTCTTTTTGAAAATATCTCCCTTTTCCAGTTGAAATACTAGTCCCATTTGTGGTAAACACTCTTTAACCCCTGTAGAAAAGTGGGAAGCTCTGCACAATTCTGATAAGATCAGTTTTACAAAAGAGTGTGTCTAAACACTGCTTACATGAAAGATTTCAGTTTACAGGAAAGAAAGGGAAATCCCCACTGAAGGAATTGCACAAGATGTACCAATTACAAGGTAAAACATTATGACATAAGGATATTTTTTTAGTTTGGTTTCTGATGACCAGAAAAAACGCAAAGACAAGACTTCAACACGCTGCACTCTGCACATGTAACTGGTGTCAGGAGACAACAAACTCACTGCAGCCACCTTATACGGACAGATATTTTTAGCACAGGTATGAAAAAATACAGAAAGGGTATTGAAAAATAGAAGGAACACTTGTAAATATAAAATAAAAAACACCAGGCACAACATTACAGAATCGATCACTTTTTTTCTCATCAGAAGAAAACAGATTTCCTTTGATGAAAACTGTGACAAATCTAATTCTATGAGCAGCCTGTGTACTCTTTAATAAAAATATTCCAAAACAGAAAATAACACTTTTACTAAAACATATGTGGCTGAAAATTTTACCGAAAGCAAAATCAAAAACATTGGAAATTAAAAATGTTGAACTATGTAAATATATTTGTGGTTTCTCATTTAGAATTTACCCTTTTGACCTCATGCGTAAGTAAATAAAAGTTTTTATTCAAGATACTATCAAACTAAAAATCTTCTAAGTTGATTAGTCACATCCAGATATAATTCCATTCATACTTACTTAATCATATCAATAGTTTTGCCTTGAATAAGAAAATATTTCATAACAGCAAGTGTGATTAAATACTTCCAACTTGAAGTGCTGGAATTGTGCAATATTCTTCTGAAACCTCTTGCTAAAATACTCTTTGAAGCCACTTGTGTCTTGTCCTTCATTTTAAAAACATGCAATTAAAACAGTATTTATATAAATCTTCTTCCAGTCTTAAGCAGCCCTGTATGTTCACTTAGAAAGACATTATCCACCTTGAGCAGCCAACATAAACTCCTTTCTGTATATATTTCTTCCAAAATTATGATTTATTACACTGCCCATCTTTGTGTTTTGTATTACATTTTTGTAAGTGTTGGAAACCAAAGAAGAGAGTAGGAAATACCGTATTATATCAAGAATATTCATTAATGGGATAAGTGTCTGAAGTATTTAATTTCTTTGTTAACAGTATTTCTATGTAAGATAAAACTCTAGGGCAGAAAGAAACCTATTCTATTGCTACAAAAAGAACTACCAAGTCAATTAACTGCTTCTTCTTCCTGTGATTTAAATGACTGCTCATCTTAAATTCAGTGATGTAAAACATCAAATAAATCTTAATAATAGCAGCACTGTGTTCACTACACACGAGTCCTCCAGTCCTCTGTTCTCATTACCCTCCAAGTATTTCACAATTATTTTGAACAGATGAATGGGAAGAGCTATCTCACTGTGACAAGGCTATCATCTCCGGCGAGGAGAACTTAAGATCTGTTTAATAGTTTTGATGTTCTAAATGCCTTAGACATAACTTCATGCAGCTGTTGTTTCACAACTATCCTCTCAGGTTTGGTTTTGTCTTGACTATTTCATAGTAAAGATTGTATGTAAGCTTCTTCTCTTTTTTTTTTATTAAGTCGATAATTTAACTTTTAGCCTTATTTTCTGCCTTATTTTAGCTTATTCCACTTACTTTAGCCATATTTTACATTTTTTATTTACCTTTCAGAAAAAAAAAAATATTTGGGTTCTTCTTCCTGTAATGCATATTCTTCATCTCTCTCTTTCCTGCACTGAGGTTTGTTTTTTGTTTTTTGGTTTTTTTTAAGTAAAGCACAATATGAGACTGCTTTAACATGATGAAAAAGAAACTCACTCATTTTACCATTTTACTTGCAGAATCTAAATTTGGGAGATTAGTACTTGTACACAAACTCTCAAGGAAGTTATGACAAAAGAGAAAGCTAAAGAATCTCTACTACAAATTTATGGTTTTGCTCTTAAAAACCATGTGCATTTGACCTTTGAACTTGAAGCTAAATGAATTTCTAATATTATTTTTTTTAAATTTTGATTTGATTTACTTGCATCTTCTGAAGGATCACAGTGGAGCACATCAAGTTATATATCAACTTTTAAAAAGCATTTTAAAAACATCATTCTTTCCTGAAGATAAGCTGTCACATGCATTACAAAACAGTTCTTTAATTATACAGTTTCATACTTAAAAAAAAAACAACCATGAGGTCTGTGTTATTGACAGCACAAGATAGCTGCAGAGCAATAAATAGATCAGTCTTTAACATTTCATTTTATCATCATGACTCAGTGTGTGGTTCAATGTCTCATTCAGTAGAGCCATCAAAACCAGAATTACAGAAAGACCCATTTCCTCCTAGGCTTTTCCATGCCATGGGGCTGTATTCCTGACGCTGCACTGACTGGTGGGGTGACCTTCAGAAAATCACTTTCCCTTTCAGTATCTGAATTTCCTCATTTGAGATGCCTTTGTTGGGAAAACACACTAAGAACTAGAGATTAAAAACAAGGTATATATGCAGTAGTAATTAAGTAAAAGCAGGTTATCTGGTACTTAACAGTGCACAGACCTGTCAAGTCTTTAGAACATCTGCTGGTCTTGACACAATGGTACCCATGATAATGACTATTGTTAATACATGAATATCACAGAATCACAGAATGGTGGGGGTTCGAAGGGACCTTCGGAGACCATCTAGTCCAACCCCCTGCCAAAGCAGGGTCACCCAGAGCAGGCTGGGCAGGAATCAAAGAAGCTGGTTTCTGTATAGATGCTGACAAAGAATGAGGAAATCCAACATCAGGCAAAGAAGGATACTAAAAGCAATGGACTTCTCTAAGTTCATTCATCATCTGCTACGTGCTCTCAGTGATTCTCCTAACAAGGAACTAATTTTACTGACCTTTTAAAGAAAGTCCAAAATATAGTCAATATATTTAATGGAGTTGTATGTACAATCAAAAGAAAAAAATACAAACAGTAGCAGTGAAAGAAAATAATCACGTATAATGGGGTTTATTGCTGGTTCTCAACAGTGCCTGGAGCCTGATAGTGGCAATAGTGATGGACAAAGGCGCAAGAGAGAAGAGAAGAGCAGAACTTGCCCTGTTGCTACCCAGGGAAGGTTTTACAGATGCCCTCCATTACACTCCTAGAGAAGATGATCTCTTTGCATTTAAGTATGTTCTGTAGTGGTATTACTTTCTGTACAGTAAAATGACAAAATTGCTGCTAGAAAAAGGGACTGCTAGATATTTAAGCATATCAAAGTGAGCCCATATTACAAAAGACTCAGAAAGGATGTGAAACTTCACTTCCAAGTACTTATGAAATAAAGTAGGCTTAATGAAACTTCTGCTGAAAATGAGTAAATAGCACATGATTACACTTTCCTTCTCTATTTTAATATAAACTCCTTGATCTAATGAGTTGACTTCAATTGAGAAATTACTTCTGTGACCCTTATTGTTCTGCCCTACAACTTCTTACAGGATATTTTTGTTTGGTTCATTTAGATTTGGACCTTACATTCACCATTTTCCACCTTGTTTTCAGAACATGAGTTCAAAATAAGACTCAAAGTGTGTATTACTAATTACTTACAAAACCCCTTTTCATGGCCCTCTCCTCCTCCCAAAGTAGTAATAATGAAAAACAAACAAACAAACGAGTAGAGGCCATCAGTAGTCTCCCAAGGAAGACCCCAAAGCAGGCATTGGTCTTGTTGCAAAGGAATAGTTCAGGACTCAGCAGATCTGGCATAACCACATGTAATCTTTGGGATTTTGCTTTACAGAAATTAGGAATAGTACTGAATTTCCCATTGTCTGTTCTGCATCTAGACTATAAACTATTCTGAGCAGGGATTACTTCTTATCATGCGTATGTGTAGCACCCAGTCTGATGGGATACACATCTTAATTGAGATCAACAGAATTTATTCCTGCGAAAATTATGAATGCATACATAAATATGAATAATACAGCTATGGGAACAGATTGGTGGGTGGGGAGGAACTTGAAAATAGACGCAATAGGAATAACAAAGCAATCACTCAAGAAAACTCTCCAAACAATACTGAAGATTTGCCTAATAACTATGCAGACTGCAAAATACAGGTAGGTGGCCTTAGTTTCTAGAAAATGGAAACATAAATACACACATGAACAGTACACAGTGCTACAGACATTGCTCACAGAATATCTACAGCACAAATGTATGCAGAATTTCAGATTTCACAGCAGAAATCAAGATATTGAATTATTTCCCCTTGTTTTTAATTTATGTTACATCCAATTTTTTAAAAGTACAATGTTGTTTTTCTCTTTGTAACCCTCCAACAGTTGTCTCATTGCAGCAAACATCTCCAAATGTCAGTTAAAGGTTCATTTATTTCCTTGCTGATTTCCTGTAAAACTCGTGACTCAGCACATCGTCTGAACCTGTTACTCTGTGTACTCAAAGGCCATCGAACACTTTTGCAACCGCGCTGCAGCCGCGCACTTTCTACCTCCTTTTCTGTGAGCAATGTCGAAGTCATTGCTGAATTGGGGGTGATCATCACCCTGGTACTAAATTCAGCCCTGTGTGTAGGAATGAATGCAGGCACATACACCTTGCTCACTCTGCCAGAACTATTGGTCATACTTATTCACTATAGATGAAAATTCTTTTTTCTCTATTCACTATAGAAGTATGCTTTTTTTCCTCTCAATAGTTCTGATATTACTACAGTCTTGAGTAATTCCCTTGCATCACTGCCCTCCAGTAATTCTTTTTGAATGAGATCGACTTTTGATGATGTAGCTATCTTTTCAAATGCAACCCAGAATCATCCATGTGTTAATTTTTGAGTATTTACTAGAAATGTTCGTAAGACTCTCCTTTTCACATATTTATGATGAAGCCTTTCAGTCTGAATGTCTGGCTATTTAGCATCATAGATTTAGGACTAAAATTATATGCCCTTAAAAAAAAAACCTTTCTCACATGACTTCTTCCTATTCGGTCTCTGAATTTCTGAATTTCTGAAGGTTTGGCTTCTGGGTTTTCAGAATATCTTTTGTTTCCTAATGTAACTACATTGGTTTCTGGAAGCTACTTATAAAGTTTTTTGGGTTTATTTGAGGAGGTATTCAAAATACATACTTTAATTTTTGTGTTTAATATTGAATTACTTTAAGCTCCTGCATTTAAAATGAAGAGAGTGATTTACTGCAGGTTTGAACAGAACCTACTTGAATACTGCAGAGCATATCTCTATCTGAAATAAGGAGTAAATTGTACTCTCTAATTTGTTTTCTTGGCATGATTCATCCCTTTACAGGCCTCTCTTCTGTCATTTCATTTCCAGTCTAGATTTCTTCATACAAGAAAGTTTTTTGTGCCTTTAATAGTTTTTCCTGCCTCTCTCTGAACTTTACTTTAACTGCCTTCTCTTTGAAGATAAGATCCCTGCAGATGAATACAGCATTCACGGTGAGGATACATAATTTGTATATAATGTCTGAGCTTTCTCTATTCATTTTTAATATGATCCTTTTCTTCTTGCTGTACCGAGCCCGATTTTGGGGACCCAAAACCAGAAAGCACTTATTGTTTTAGGCTTTTCTTGTCCGTTTGTTGGTAACAAAACAAGGCAACATCTTGCTGGAGACGTTTAGGCTGAAATTATTTCTGCTTCTAAAGAGTTTGGGAGGAAAAGTCTGCGATCAAGATGGCTTTATACAATGAAGCTTGTGTGTTGCTGGGATCAGTTCTTGGGAAACTCAGAGCTCTCCTCCACAAAGTTGTTCTAAAGAACACAAGTGCAGAACGACAAAGCCATCTGACTGTAACATCTACTTGGCCTCATGAGCTGTGTCAGTGTTTTGAAGTGTATCTTATACTGACTTAAGTAAAAAAATTTCTTACAGAAAATAATTTAATTTATTCTTCTGAAATGCCTTGATTTTCTGTACCAGCAGCATCTCGTTCCACTTGTTGTGCTTGTGCCAGGCTGTGGGACCTGGCTGGCACTTCCCAACGTCCAGACAGGTTTTGAGTTTAATCATGGCAGGGGGGTTGGAACTCGATGATCTTTAAGGCCCCTTCCAACTCTAACCATTCTATGATTCTATGATTCTATGATAGTTTAAGTTCTCTTTTCGGTAGACATTACCCCTGAACTTATCTGTGCTAGCTTGAATTAATCTAAGGTAATGCTTACCACAGTTCACACAGTTTTTCTACTCTGGTCTAAGTTAATTTAAAAAAAAAAATTACTCAATAAAATAAGTTACTGTGTTATGACCTTTATTCTGAATGGACCCCTAAGTCACCTCAAATTTACTCTCCTATATGGCAAAATGTGTTACTTATTCCTGTTCTTTATTTTATCCTCTCCTGGTCCATATTTAATTGCTTTTTGAAATAAAAGGCTTCTCATGTGCCATAGTTGGGGACTTAATTTTTCCAAATCTGATAAAGACTTTATTATCCACAACGATTTCAGATTTTGTGCAATGGGTCAGGAGACCAGACTAATTCCGTAGTTCAATAGCACTCTATTGAAATTATTCTCATGCTTAGAAAATTCAACAATGTTAACTTGTTCACCACCTGAACAGAAATACTTTAAAGGCTTTCTGAAAGCTTTACGGGTTCTGGCACTCTAATTCTGAAAATTATGTTTCTGTTCATTAGGGATAAGTTTCATTTGCACAGCTTTACTCCCCGTGAGCAGGCATTTTACTAGGGCTACTTGTGGCCAAAGATATTGTGCAGGAAGTGCTCTCCAGGTCTATGTTCTGCTTTAAGATGTGTATAGAGACAGACTGAAAGGGAAAATAAGGAAAGATATGGTTGAGAAAGGATAGTTTGGAAGAAAAAATATCAGTCTGTGACAGAAGGGAGTGTATTCAATTTTCTGTTCTGACACACTTTCTGAAAGCTCCTGTACAAATCACTTCAGCCCAGATCCACAAAGAGAACAATATGCTGATCTTCCACTGAAACACCTGAGAGTTAAGGCCACAAAGATATTTTTGTGGAAGTAAGTCTAGTTTTTCTGGGTCTTCAGTACCCATCCGCAAAATAGGTATTACTGCAAACCAGTATTTTCTTCTAAAGCAGTTCACATATTCCCCAGTAGTATCCACAGCACAGAAGAATTTAAAGACAGTACTGGCTGTGTGGGATATTACACAAATAGACAGGAGAAAGAGAGACCTAGAAAAATACATTTCGGACCCAAAGTTGTACTTCTCTCTAAAACAAACAGTCCCAGTGTCTCAGCGCTCACAGTTTCTCTGACACACTGCTGTGCTAGGAAGATTCCAGAAGAGCAAAACCCTTAGTGGCTCTACTAGCATGGGAAAAAGAAATATAACCAGCAAGGGTATAGCAACATACCCTCCCTTTCAAAAATTAATAGAAAGAGGAAACATTTCTACATTTGAAACAGAATCAAAGATTTTCTGCCAAAATATTGCTGTCATTAAGTTTCATGCACTTGATTTATTGCCACTTCCTGCTGTTCCTATTTAAACTCTCCTTTCCAGCAGGCATGTAATCAAAATCATATTAAGTGTTCCAACAGCTTGCTTGTCCTGGCTATTTATAGTAAATATTTACTGTTAGATACTTTAAGAGAAAAATAAAGTCCTACATATGACAATTATTTGGAAAATACTGATCAAATTCAGTTGGATCAACACTTCAGTATAGGATTTGACGTTCAAGGCAGAATTATACTGAGTCACATTTTGCTTATTTTTAGCACCTATTTCATATTGCCTCACTATGAATCCACAGCGCAGTTGAATCCTAGCATGTCTCAGAGATGTGAAGCTAACAGAGATATTTTTGCTGCATCGAATTATCTCATTAGGTATGAAAAAAGTTTTCTCTATACAAACTCTCATACTGGTGAGAGCAGTCGTCATTTGCTCAAATTAGTCACAATCTATTCTAACAGACAGTGTAAAAAGGGTCTCAGGTTCGATGACAGCAAAAGTTTTTGAAAAGCCATACTTTGGAATTCGGAGAGTTTGGAAATTCCACGTCCTGCGAGAAAATAAAATGTGTGTTAAAAAGTTCAGTAACATAAAATGGAAATCACCGTCTACGGTGTTCAATAGTCTGCTGAACAGCTGGAATTTTAAGGCTACAAGATTGTAAATTAAAGAGCACCCAAGCCATTTTTCAAAGAAACACATTAATACAGGAAGCTTGTGACAGTGCCAAAGCCCCTTATTTTTGGGCTTTTCAGGACTTGAGCCTCTCATTTCATGATTAAATTGTCAGCTGAATTTATTTTGTGCTGTCTCAGTATACTGAAATTGTACTCAAGCAGATGATTTAAGAAGACATCACCACAGAGTAGCTAAGTGGAAGGCAGCATGAGTACACATGCCTCCACGGATGAAGCTAACGAAGGTTTCATGTATTAGATACACTAATTGTGAAGGTAACGGATAGCAGTACAAAGAGCTCAAAAGAAACAGGTATACTGCCAGAATCTACTTCATTAAAAAGAAATGGTGCATCTCTATGGTTAACCTCTTACTCTGGTAACAGTGAGTATAAAGAATCCAAAAACGAGTCATAAATGTAAAGGTTCGTGCAAAGCAGTGAGCAGCTTGCGGGGGGGGGGGCGCGGAATCAACTGATTGCAGGGAACGGAAAATCCCATCTGTGAGCACTGATGAAGAAGGTCTACGCTGCTCTTCTGACACAACTGCAAGCAAAAAAAAACCCCATACAACATAAACTAGGTAGTGAGAAAAAAAACACTTCCTAATAATCCCACACAGAAGATTGTCTGTGAAAAGGGCACGGTCCTAAGAGATTCTGGGATCTTTAGCTTGGCTTTGTTACTTGTGAACACAAAGCTTGGATAAACAGGGAGACAAAGGCAGAATAAACCTCCTTATATCAATGACCTTTACTCAGCAGCAGCGCTTTAGTTTTCCCAGGGTTGAAAATAAGGTGGCTTTAACACAGCCAGCTGGCAATATCATCCAAGCATTACTTCACGGGAGATGCTGAACTTTCAGGTTCTTCTGAGTAAAGAGAGACACGTCTGTATTTCACCAGCATACTGATGAGTCTCCTTTCTAAATTCTGAAGCAGTGGCTCTACAAGGCATCGTATTAAACTACCTGGGAGGCAGAATATGGCCTTAAGGGCTGCTGCATTTCAAAACAGTTGATGATGACATACAGTTGTCTGCCAGTACCTTTTAAGCCCTTTCTCAGAAGTGCAGTGAAGAGCAAGAAGAATCGCCTCCAACATATCAGCAATGTCCCTCATTCACCAAAGCAATAAACCACAATCAAACAGGCTTTCAGACATTCAGCAGAAATGTGATGATGAGGCAACGTACATCTGAGAGTGAAGAAACTGAGGCACAACCAAGGCACCTAGTACAAAAATGAGAGGAAAGCCAAACTCAGTCCAGAGCCTTTCCAAATGTCACTGACGGGCAAATTCAAACTATTCTCTACTCATTTTTTCCAAATGGATGAAATCCTGGTATTACTGAAATGAAAGGCAAAACTCTCCATTTAACAGTGCCTGTAATTCATCTGCAGGAAATTAACTGTCAGGCTTTCAAGCGTTTTTCCTCTTGGGTAATACTTGAAACATTCATCAGCTGTGCAGCAGGGTCCCAGCATCTCTGTTTAGTTTTCCTCTTGGTAGATAAACATTGCAGCAGCTTCCATGTTGCTGCATTTATCTACATTCTGAATAATAGAACAATAATCTTTCTACTTCCCCTACCAGGATGGCCTTTTTCCATTCTGAGCTCTTCGTGTTTCCTCATCTGCAGCTGTCAGGAAGCGAGAAGCTGCTTGGGATCATTTGAGTATTCTACCGCTTTCTGCTTAAGAAACATGATTCTAGGAACAGACAAGTCAGCTGTCAAGAGATTATTTCACAGATGCACTTGGCATCATGTGAAGCCATTTTCAGCTGGCAGTAGCTTGAATAAACACGTAATTCCACCACAGAAAAAAAGCAGGCTTAGGAAAAAGTGATGATGAAATCAAGAGTGAGGAACGTGCACTGCTGAACTGTTCTTTGATGTTCATCGTGCCCTTCCAGAACTCAGTGTGTATCTCTTCTGTTTAGCCCTACAAGCCCACACTCCTTTTATGAGGCACCAAGCAGAGAAGCAAAAGGAGAATTAAGAGACCAAGACAGGGAATTAGGTAAGGGTATCAACAACTTAGGCAAGTGGCAGAGCGAGCTGTGTAGGTTCAGTGCCTTCTTTCACCTATCAAACTCCATCTTTTATAGGGCAATAAAAAAATATTTCCTTGATTACACATAGTTGGACATTCAGCTTTGCTGCTTATGTCAGGAATATGCCTATGCTCCAATCTCTGTTGTGTTAACACGTCTGAGACTCCCAAGCCACTCTCCAAGTGTGGAGAACAAGGAGTATTTGATGTTGAACAGTCTATTACTTGCCAACCACAGTCTACAGTATAGATCCAGTCTGACTACAGACAGGGAACATTTCTCACAAGGATGTTTTATGAGCTGAAATATTTTCTGATCACTCTGTGTAGCTGCAAGAGAATAAGCGAGTTTATTATTTGTTACTTTCCACATGTATCTGTATTCAAGTAGCACCCAAACTGTGCAAGGTGTTTTTAAGTGGAATTTTTGTTCGTTTTTTCCCAGAAGAGTTCCCAATCAAAGGCAACACAACAGAAGAAAGATCCAGCTTATAGAAAATTCAATTAAGCACTTTTGCTTCAAATAAGAGGCTTATTCCTAGTGCTGTAAGAAGAGACTGAAAATGCACACTGCCCTGTGTGGGTACCGAATCCATAGCTAATCCTATATAAATGCACCAAAGCGAATATTCCAGAATTAACAAACAATGTGCATTTTCTCTTGCACATCACATTCCATAAAGTATTTGTACTGTAAGCTGCTTGGAGCAGGGACCTGTCACTGTGAATTAGTCCATAAGAACTATGTACATTAGGGACTGCATTTAACACTTTTTCTTCTTTTCAAAGTTCTAAAGAGCAGATTTGACTTTACAGTTCTCCGATGAATTAGAGGCTAAAGAAAAGAAAGCAAACCCCTATTTTCAATAATGTAACTTATTACTTGGGGTTTATTCTGGTTTTTTTTAATTTGTTTGTGATTTACATTAGTGTAAACGATAAGACAGTAGGTTTTGGTGTTTGGGTTTAAGTTTTAAGCAGGTGCTCATACAAAAAATCTCCAGTCTCCTCCAGCTGGACTACCTGCATAATATGTGGAAGAACTCCCAAAATTACATGTTCAGGACACATCCTGAGCTATATCTTACATTCACAATTTCTACAGTCATTAAGGCATAAAAGCATCTCTTAGATCAAAAGATTTTGTTGAATCGGTTGAACTTGGTTGAGGACTTACAGAAACAATAATTACTGGAAGGCCACATTTTGGTGAAATTTGGGCTTTTTTTTTTTTTCTTAGAAGGAGACGACAACATAAGTAAAGACTTCCTTAAAACTCAAGAAGAGGAATTAAAATCTTCCAGATGCCCAAATCCATAACTAACTTGAAAACTGATCTTTCAGAACAAATAATACAAGTCATTAAAACATCAACAAAATATTTTATACCCTTATTGTTCCTCCCATACTGCTGACCACACTGACTCTTTCAATATGCAACTCTGAAATAAAGCCAATCCAAAAAGAAAATATTTCTCAAATGCAATTTAAAAAAGGAAAGAGGAACCAGACTGGGCACGCACATTTCAAACAATCTGACCTTGCATGTAAGTTTTTGAATCAAAAACCGTTGTTTAATAACTTTCACATGAGGTACGTCCAGAACCAGAGCAGAAAACCCAACTGAAATAATCAACCTATGATGTGCCTCTGCCCAAATATTTTCTTCTGAGATTGCTAAGAGGATAAAATAGCATGTACCAAATGCAAAGTTCTTTGATGTACAGGTGTACCTGATTGCTTGTGAAATCCACCTCACATGTAAATGTGAGTCTCCATATGGATGTAGTTGCAGCAAATCAGACTCTGTTCTAGTTTATGCAAAGAAAGGGTTCTCTGTCCTGCAGCTTTCACCACACTCCCTTTACACTTTCCAATCCATTCCTCCCCAAGCAACTCCAGCATTCACATCTCCTCTGATACTGTTTCTTTGCCAGAATTGCAGCATTTAAGTTAAGATTCAAATCCAGTCACTCCCCAAAGGAGCTGAATACCCTTAATTCTTAAGCATAGTTATGAATCCTTTACCTGAAAGGTTTTGGGCCAATACTATCATGAACTATAACATTTTTTAAGAAAAAGCTCAACTTTGAGTGTATTTTGCTATACCTGGAGCTACTATAGAAGCAAATTATTTTGAACAATAGGTGTCTGCATGCCTGGGAAGTTGACAGCCAACCCTATTGCAATTAGCAAGTATGGAATGTAACTTTTCTTTAAAAATCTCAAAATACTAATCTGGACAATTAATCTTAAATATAATGGCCTTTTTATATATATATCTCATTATGCTGTGTAAAGGACTTGTGAATTTTTAAATTTTGAAAGTTCCATCTGTAGTTTAGTATCATTTATAACACAAGTCCTGCAATGCTACTTACTATTGTGGTGCTTTGTGCATCCATGCTATTTAAAAATATTAATTAACATTTCCCTCTTCAAGGATTTGCAAGGTAAGGCCGCATTCATTAATGGGCTGCAGGTCTATGTTTTTCAGTCTGTGGTCTGTGAGACTGTAGGGTTTAAGAGAACCAAACTCATCTTCAGGAGACAGGCTTGTTTTCTAAGGGCCAACATCTCCATTGTGTGAAGGCTGCATTTGAAACTGGTAACTACTGCATTAGCAATAGACAAATCACACCGAGATTAGTAGGACCAGGATCTATAGACCAGCCCTCCCACAAACAAGAAGCTATTTCTGAGATTCCAGGTGCCCTGGATTTCCTCTAATACTCTCTTCATTATTTAGTCTGTACTGTCTGCTGGATTTACCAGCTCATCAAGCTGTCTTTGGAGATGGGTCTAGACTGGGTTTGCTTGGCAAAAAATGTCACCACCTTCTCTTTTTTGCTTCCAAAAATGGGATAAGACCCCTGTTCTTACAGCTATCAGTCACTACTCTGAATTTGCCTTAAACCTACATATGCATCTCTGTTCAGTCTGGCTTCAGTCAGAAAAGTTAAAAACAATTTTTCTAGTAAATTCTGTTAATCTCATTATCTTTTTCATCCAGCACAAACAAATAACAATAGCCGTGATAGCAATTCAGCCCACAAATTCAGAAGCTATGAATTGCTACAGGATAAGATATCTGTTTACAGTACTTTCGGATAAACAAGCTATTTGTTACAGATGAAACTTGCCTTTTCTTTCTGGCCTCACCAGATCTGATGCCCAATAAGTGCATATTCTGCCACTTAGAATATATTCTGTTAAGGGATGAGGACATCAAGCAGAATCCTCCAGTACTTCTGCTGTCCTGCCAATACAGTCAGTGCTAGTACCTGGATGGAATAGTTGCACAGATGAACAAATTGCCTGAGACGGAACTAAATATAACATTGTTTACTGCTAAAATATGGATAAACTCTGACCTGTAATCTTTCCACAGTTTGCTGCTGGACCCTTCCAAGTGCTACAAGAGGATCAACCCTAGAACATGCCATCACAGAAGATAACTATATTCTGTATCAGCCCCAAGACTTTGCCTTTCCTGTGGATATTGAGCTTTTTCTGCCACTTTTCTACTGTATGTTTTCTACTGTGTTTTCTATCCGTAAAGAAGCTCAAATACCGTATTGTACATAGTGCAATAATATAGTAGCAATTTAATCAAAGAAAATTGATTTTCTTAAGAAAAAGAGATCTATACATTTTTTCATGCCCCAATTTAAAGTCACCTGACAAAGCAGTAGCAAATAAGCTAAATTAATGATATTTTGGCCTCAAACATACAGAAACATATCACATTCAGCAGTGTTATCACAAATAGCAGTGTTAGTAACACAGCAATATAGGGCTTATCATTTTGCTAAATGGTACCCACTTGGACTGAGACTGACTGACTGAATTTCAGTCAAAAAAGTGAACCCAGAGCACCAAAATCACAGAGCTAAGGAAAATTATGCAGCTTTATCTCCAAAATTCGGACAATTTGTTCTTTGGGCAGCTCCAATGTCCCTTTGTGCTGAAGCAGGGACCTGAGGTTAAGCTCAAGTCATCTCTGTGTTGGGAAAAAATATTTGTCTTTCCCATAAGAATCTGTCCATTTTACCCAACATTAACTTTCTGAAAAGCTGAAATCTGCACATTCTCTTCTGGGCTTCCAGGCTTAGTTATATTGAGATTTCATCTAGACTGGGCATAAGTCCAGAACGAAGAAAGGCGGATGATCATTCCCCTGCCTGAACTAAGTGGACGAAGTGGAGGAAGAGGCTTTCTGATCAAAAGGGGATAAGACGCAAGCCTTGAGAAAGATCGGGAAAAGCAGCCTGAGGGGGATGGAATGAATAAAAGACTGGTAGGCAAAGGAAGAGGGAAGTTAGGAAGGGAGTTTCCTTATTCCAAATTTAGAAAAGGAGTGATTTCAGATGACCTATGAAACCTGACGTAAGACTGCAGTCCGCTCTGCATAAACGCTGAAGTCAGTGGGAAGTGCGTGCCGTATAACAACTACTGATAAACCAAGGCCTGGGCTTCTCAAAAGCTACCAAAAACATTTATGTTAATCTCTCTGAATTTCAGTTTCCCATCTGTCAAGTGGGAATAATAATAATCCTCTCATATGGGGAATGTAAAAACAAACTCATTAATGCTTGCAGATACTGTAGTAATGAGTATCATAAAAAAAGCACAACAGAAGTACTAACTCTGCGTTCAGAGCAGGGTTTGATTAGTCTGCAGGAAACAACGAATGGGCCTTTTGTTCTCTGTCTGTGTTTATATCTTAACAGAATAAAGTTTTGGTATTTAATAACTCAGAGACTTATGTAAGCGAAACCTGTAGCAGCAGTAAGAAAAAGGCACTGACCATATAGCCAACACGGCAGAAAATGCAAAATAGTGAATCAGAATTGAGAGGAGAAAGGAAGCTGTGACTGTGTAACTTAGAGGCTACCTGATTGCTCATGTGTGGGGAAGGAGGAGGGGATAAAGTAATAATTTTGATTCAGGAAGTTTGTAAGGTTGCCTTTGCAGCCTTCATAATTTCCTTTTAAGTCCACATTATGTGTGTGCACATATTGATACTCATTCAGGCACTCACACACCTTCCACACTGACAACGTGTGTACACCTGTATCTATATATTAAATAATTTTCAGTTAAACCAATAAAATATATCTAGAACTAATATACTCAGTGTTACTGCACAATGACGTTAACAAATTCACTTATAGCATAAATTATTCATGCATAATAGCGGCTTGAAAATATATTTTTCAATTCTTTTGAACTCACACTAATCTTAAAACAACAAATGATGAAAGTTCAAACAAAAGCTAATTTTGTTTAATGAACTAACCAAGGAGGTATTGTGAAAGTATTGTGCAACCAAATGCTAAGCTAATTATTGTGAGATCAAATAACTGTTGCCATAGTTACTGGACAGTGTTTTCCATAACCACTTTTATCTCTTCAATAAATCTTTGTGACGCAACAAATATAAAAAGTTTACTGTGAAATGACTATTATGTTTTGAATAGCATTTAGTTATGACTGACCTGTCATTGTGCTTGTGTTCCCGTATTTGTCAGAGGATAATAAAAGACAAGTCTCTGCTCAAGTTAACAGAGAAACAGTTATAGCGATAGCTTGACTTGGGGACTGCAGTTCAGGTTGTTGATTTTAGCGTAAGACATTTTCTTTTGCATTATCAAACACTTTTATTTTAATTTGTTTGTCTTTAGATGGTAAAGTATCAAGAAGGGTGGCTTGTTGTCTCTTTTTCCCCCACTACTGTATTATTCTTTTGTGTTAGTTCACATTAGATGATATGGTGAACTCTACAGCAACTGAAAACTTAAATCAAAATTTGGGTCATAAACAACTGAATGTGAAAGTCAACATCAAAACCATATTCCACTGCATAATGAATCAAACCCTGCTGCTCTGACTGAATGCCCCTGTGAGGGAGTCTAGTCTGTAGCATGTCAGAGACTCAACAGCTGGCTTCTGCAAAAATTGTCCTCAACAAATAATTATTTCACTTTATCCGTATTTTTATGTACACACTTGCACAGGGGATTCATGACTAAAACTAATGCTTGGAATTAATCTAAATTTGAAAGGTCTTCAGAAGATACTGAGTTTGAGTTGTGAACTCCAGAAAATAAAGACAAAGATGGATACTCTCAGCGGAATTTTCTAAACTCAACATTTGAGTATAAATGTTGAAATGAAATCCCCAACAGCAGAAATTAAATGTCTTCAGACATCTGTATTAAATGACAGTTCTCTGCTTCTCTGATACCCTGCAGTTTCATGGAATTCCTGCCAGCTTACACAGGATGCTGCAGAAAGTCCCACAAACCAGATGCGGCTCCAAATATGCTTCTGTCTTAAATTCACGAGCAACTGATTATCAACTAAAGCTAGCCACAAATTCTACAATGAAAAACATAGAGTTGACCAATTTCATATGTTTCAAGAAAACATTGTGGATTTATACACCTTTTTTCATGTCACCAACATGTTTCTCATTTTCTGATGAGTCCTTGGGGGAAAAGGAACATGTTCAAATGCAAAACAGTCTCATTTTATGAGATGTTCCAAACTTCCTGCTGCAGATGCAGGAAATCTGGCCATTGCAAGGCCCACAAGATCCTACTCTTGCCAGACTTTGCAGCAGTAAGAGGCAAGGAAGCCCAAAGGTCTAACTGAAAGCCATGACCCACAGGAGAGGCTCCATTGCCATCGTAGTTTCTCTGACTGCCCCAAGAAGGGACCATAGGTGTTGAAGACTTGGAAGATGGCAGGCCAGAGAAGCAGGAGGTAGGTCGTGCAAGAAGAGGTTGCATTAGAGCAGTCTTAGGGTTCTTGAAACTGGAAGTGCTGTTCCTGCCAGTTTCATAGCAGTTAAACGAGACCACAGTCCAAGTCAACGTTGGGACATTGTGTATCACTTCAAAGCAACAATTTGTCCATCTTTTTTTCCCAGCAAGCATTTTCACAATTTTTAATACATAGGAAATTCTCTATTTTAGTCAGTTCAACAAACAAAAATATTATTTTTTGGCTATTTTCACCATACCTGTCAAGCACGAGGACAAAAGAAATGAAATGGAATTACAACCCATGAACTTCCAGTTCTAAAATACGCTCTAAATAAAAAAAAGTTACATATCAAACTTAGATCTGCGCAGACACCACAATGTTGCAGCTCAACTAATAAAGCTCAAAACAGCACCAATCCCCTCTGAGGCACTTGCGTGGCTCACAGAGGAGATGAGTAGCACGGGCTATCTTTGCTTTCCACTGATCTCTGCTGCTCCTATGGCCCCTCGACAACCTCACAGCATCTGGGCACTTGAGATCTGAGCCTAGAACTGGGAATCAAAACTCTGGGCCATTTATCTTCCTGCTTCTCAGCTGAATCAGAATTTAACATATTGTGTTAATAAGACAAGAAAATAGATGCATAAAAAAGCATCTAATCAGATGGTTAACAGAGAAATGAGGTAACTGAGAAGGCACAGCATAGAAAATAATAGCCTATAGAATAAGAATTGAAAACAGCAAAGAATAGAGAAAATCAGTTCTACAGAACTACATAAGAAAAGATTTTCATAGTGCTACAAGGGACTCTAATGCTGAAGTTTGGATCACAAGTCAATGATTCATGCATTGCTGCACATTTTTTTCCTCCTTTCTCATTTTCCCAGCCTAGTAAGAAGTTTCATTATTAATTTACCCAAGTTTGACTGCTCAACTCAAGGTAACCTTTAGCATGCTTTTCAATGCTTCTGTAACAAAGCTGCCATCTCAATATCGTCACATGCCTGCAACATAAACTGACACTTACTAAAACTCTCTTTCAGGTAGAAAATAAAACGCTACACGTGTTCCAAGGACAACTGTATAAAGAAACAGATAAATTGGTTAGTTACATTCAAGTTACCTTGAATCAATGAAATTTGAGAAAGCTAAAAAACCTTAACCAAAGAAGCAACCTTGTCAGTAACCTAAATCCCCACAGTCCTTAGTCAGGGCAAATGTATGTTTTGTTAGAGAAAGGATAAGTTTGCAGGAATTGTATTCATAGGAATTACAATATCAGTTAATTTTACAGCAACTCTATAAAAATTATTGAGAACGTTCATTTTTTTAATCCAGGATACATTGGAGAAGGAGATACTTACTTTAGCCAATAATTTATTTTTTTTTTAACATTCTTCAACTGTGACTGTGCAGATCTTGCACGGCGATGGATTTTAGCTTGGCTGATGCTGAACTGCACAGGGTATGACACAGAAATTTCACGAGGTGAAAAAATGTAGTCTGCAATCCCTGTTAATGGGAGCATTTTGCATCATGAGCTGTGCTACAGTTTTGAAGGTATTTCTGTCCTTTTTGCTTCTTGCAACACTCAAAAGCACAAAGTTGCACAGACTTATACAGTGCATCTCAGGGGCAGCATCTCTATGTATCACAAAGAGCTTGATCAAACTTTGAGCACCAGCTTGTAGGGCATTTTGGAACTTATTTCTCTAATAACTTGACAGAACAAACCCCTTATGAACCGAGCTGACAAGACTGTATCATCTCTGACAATACAAGACATTCCACGATGCCAGACAGCCCTAGAAAGCAGACAGCCTATTTCAGAGAGCAAAAGAGGTGAAGTGAGGAAGAAGAGTTGAATAATAGTTGAAAGAAGGAATTCAGACTTCAAGGGTTGGGGAGATTTTTAGATTTAGGTCAACAGCCCCACTGCAGTGATTCCTAAGCTTTTATTTCATAACCCAGCTTGTAGGATTACAACCCTATTTTCACTGCAACTTTTAGTAGTGTCCATACTTGCAAATCACAGCTCTTAACAGTAATTTTGAAGTTTTCATAAAATTGTATGAAGTTATTCCAAAGTACTGGACACAAGAGAAACAACAGGCACAACTCCTAACTCTGCACACACTTGCATCACTTGCTTAGTGGAGCTTCCCTTCAATTCTAGCAGTGTAAAGGAAGGGGGGGGGGGGGTGAGGCTCTGCATCTCTTATATAAATAGAAAACATTCTTTGTACCATTACATAAAACTCATTTTGCAAAAGACTTTTTCTAAAGCTTTCATACTATTTTATTTATTTCCTCGCCTGATTAGCTTTTAACCAAATGTAGATGTTTTCCATGACCTATTTGCAAAGCTAACTAATCCCTAAATCCCCCAGTTATGCAATCTTGAAGGATTAAACGTTTGTCATGAAAGAGTCTCGATTTGTTTAGACTGAATAAATTTCAGTGGTTTAAATACAGTTCATTGATTAAATTACATTCATAGAATGCTGGCTGCTGTCACAGGGAGTCTGCCAAAGTAGCTCTATTTAGATGTATATGATATAAGCTTCTGCTCATAGTTAAGCCCACAAAATATTTGCCGCATGTGGTGCATCTTGGAAAAGAATGCATCTCTTTTTATATAAAATACTTGCTCCATCTCCGCAGAAGTATTACAATGATATAGTAAATATATTGAAGCGGCACCTGAATGCCAGCCGGGGTAGAGCGGCATTATACTAGGTAAAATGACAATCTCTGCTCTGAAGCATGCAACCTAAAAGGCAAGACAAACCAGGTGGAGGAGACAAACAAGTGGGTTGGTCTGGGGGTGGTAGCAAAGATGGGGTAACAAATAATAGGATGCACAGGATTTGCAGCCAATGAGGAATAACAATCGCAACATGCCATCTGCCCACCCATAATTAGATCAGAGCTCTCTCTCTGCAGTACAGCAGAGCAGTTGTGAAGAGACACTTGGAGGAGCACAGGACTTTGTCTTGGAGCTTCTCCTACGCTTAGTAATGTGTCCTGAGAGAAAGGATAAAGATGCCCAAGGAGAAGTGGAAGATTGAGACCAGCAACAAAGGCAAGTGTCAAGCATGTAGTGAGATAACAGGTCACAGACAGAAAGGGCTCAGTGGTCAGAAAGGTGTATTCTGTTTGTTTAGGTTTTGCTCACACAGTCAGAACAATCTTTAAAAGTCACCTTCATGGTGGTTTAAGCTAACTGGTTTTACTTCTCATTTACAATGGACTGGGAACTGCTACCTCTAGCTACACTGTCTTAGTTGAAAGGGTATAACCTCAACCTGTTGGTGTCGAACAGCTGCTTCGTATTTCTTAGAATCTAAGAATGCACCGAAATCATTTGCAGCGAAATAAAGATGTCTTTATTGGAAGTGTGAACATCAAGAGAGTGATTTAAAAGAACTGAAAACATATTTCTCCAGGGTTATACAGGAACCTCTCTAAATGAGGAAGTCAAGGTTTTGTTTTTTTTTCCTTAGACATCATGATCCCTGCTCAGGTTTCTATCCTTTCTTCCAAACCAGTATGCCTGTCTCTCTCAGGACAGGAAACCAGAACAGATGAACTGCTCTCATGAACTGCTGCTTTCACTAACTCTAACAAGTGCTATTTTAAAGCAGTTGAAATAGAACGGTCATACACAATTCACCTTCAAACCTTCTGAATCTGTAGATTCAGAACTTAATACATCAAGATCTGTGCCCTTCAATTCTGAAGTGAAGAACTTGAGATTTTATTTTCAATTCATTCTGCTAAATCACTCCATTATGTGAGCAGGGACTACGGATTAAATGGTCATGAAATTCAGGTTTAGCAAAAACAGTTATTATAGCATTGCAACATATCAACTGAATATAAAGACGCAAAAATAGTACTTTCCACATTCCATGACATTTTCTGTAAATACAGTCTTTTACACAATTACATGGTCCCTTCTTTCTGGAAATGCAAGTCATTTTCAGTTTCTACGAGGACAAGAAAAACAGCTCACTGAACTTGATGCCTCAGTATTGCAAAATTCTGCATGGATAAGCCAGCTCTTAAGAAGAAAGTCAGAGCACTTGCTCACGTTATGGGTGGATACCCTGAGCGGCTGCAAAATATGACTGCAACTATTGCCCTGTAGCCAGCACCAGAAAACCACAGCTTTACGATAGGTACCGACAGCAGCAGATTTGCTGTATTTAGGACAAAATCTGGAGGAAATTCTCAGCTGTCACAGCTGTGGGTCTGCGTTTGTGGCATCCCAAAACAAAAATACTGGTCAAAGATGAAAAACAACTGAGTAAAACTGAAAGCAGAAAAGTAAGACTACTCTTGAAAATAATGGAAATGAAGGAAATGAAAATTAAGGGAAACTTAGTTGCAGTGAAGCACTGGCAAGGACATCTAAGGCCTTGAGAAATTAAAGGAACTATGCTCGTACGTGTGCCTCATGCTGGGCGACCCCACCACGCAATCTCTGAACAGCTAATATGCATCAGAGTATGGCTTAATCAAAACAACTTAAAAAACTGTAAGTGGTGGTGAGAAAGAGGATTTAACACAAAATCTATTTCCAGGAAAATTAGTTCACAGAAGTAAATCAAGAATACAAGATTAATAATAATAGCAGCAAAGGCATTTTTTTATGTGTTTTATTTTCCTAAATTTAAAAGCAGGTATTTTGAATCTACTGTGTTTTTTTTCCCTAAGCCAATGCAGTCACGAGCAGTTTGATTTATTTACTATTACACAAACTGGACTGCACATTGAACAGCTTTGACTGTTGGCTTCATACAGAAGAGTTAAAAAGCCTCCCTGGATTATCAGCTGAATTAGCAGAAGTCACCCGGAGCGCACCTCCTGTTGTTCTTCCTTCAACAGCTGGCAGGATTTAGGAGCAAGATTATAGAACTTGTCATTAGAGATCTCTCAATGTAACTCAATGCTGACACATGGGTCTCCATGTACCTGCTGATACCACCGGGGCAATGGGTATCTAGATCCTCAGTGAGGACAAACCATATTGAATGTCTAGCAAGGGCCAGGGTGCCAGGCTGTTTCTCAGGGAAAGGATCTTCTAGGAACATCTTCTCAAGCACGAGATCTGGCTAGATGGCACCGCCACCATAAGAGCAAAACTACAGAATACGTCCATCGGTCCTTGACCAGAAAAGGAAAGACCACAGGGTTGTAAAGCAAAGTGAGATACTGCAAAGAAAGAGTATGAGATAGGCCTCAAATCAGTGAACCTCCCATGGCTGGCACGCCGCTTGACAGGAGTAGGCAGTGAGCACAGTCACAGAAGTGAATGTATACACAGCACATAACATATACACGGTGCCTTAAAATCATTAGTAAAAGGGGAAAATTCCTGCTTAAATACCACACTGATAACTATGAAAGACCATCAACACAAGTTTTAAGAATAATGGTGCTGGGTCAAGTCCCGCGGTGGCCATGGGTACAGGCCTAGCTCATGTATTTTGCATTCTTCAGTGTTTCTGGACAGACTTTGAATTCGTTGCTAGTATGTTCAAACTCAATTTCTAACAGCACTTCAAGTACGTTGGTATTTCCTTTAATGTCTGCTTAAAATACTTGTTTCGGAACATAAAATTCATATATCTCATCCAGGAACAGCAAATCGTACGTATATTTACTCTCAAACCTCAGCAGAAAACTGTACTTTTGCTAGTTTTTGGAGAAAGAGTCAAACACCTTCCAGTTCAGCTCTTGAAGAAAAGTTAACTGAGAAGTAAAAAGACCATCAACGTCAATGGTTACAACAGGATCTAGGGAAATGACACTGTTGATGTCAATGGTTACAAAAGGATCCCTGCACACAATGCCCAGCCAGTTAGAAAATGCAATTTCTCCAAAAAAAAAGTGCACTAGCATCCCTTTGTCATGTTTACAGTCACCAGGTTTCACATAAATATTAATTTTAACCTGAAATAATTTTGAAACCAAACATTAAACCAAACGTGTATGGAACTTTTGGAGAATGTTCGCTATAGAGTAGGGGTGACATTTGCCTAAATGCTGATGACCTGCATAAAATCTAGGCATATTTTATGATGGTGTGAAGCGCTTGCTGTGGCACATATTTCCTGCAGTGTCTCATAAGACTTAGTCCATGCAATATGCAAGGTTTTCCAGATTAAACTCTAGTGCTGCGTATGTGAAACATCCCTCATTGTTTAATTATTGTTTATGAATTAATTTCTATAAGGGAATTACTTTTTGGTGTTACAACACTACCATCAATTTAAAGAGAACTGCCTAGAAAAAGAGCAGAACAGAATGTATTATTTCAAGTGAGATCTTTTGTTCAAGTCTTTGGTTGTTTATTTTAAAGATAGTGTCTTAAAACCATTTTTTGCCTAAAAGACTGCTTTTCTATTTTAAGGCTTGAACAATCTGTTCCATGAACCACCTGGAAAAATGTGCTGAAGAATAGTTGAAAAGCATCCTTTCATTATAATTCCTGGAAAAAAAATGTGACAGTCATTATCTATGATGAGACTTTTGTATTTACAAAGAGTTGATTTAAATAACGTGTTGATGTCTCCTTCCCCCTCCAAGCAATACCAAACAATCAGAATTCATTACATTGCCTATTATAGATCAAATGCCATTATTTCTTGTTATAATGAAGACAGCATGAAAAACAGACCAGAATAGAAAATATTGCCTAGTAAAACTGAAATGGCATTTTACACAAAAAACTCTTTTCTATTCTTTCTACTTGGATCAGACCTACACTACAGAGCACTGGCTAAATATTGCACCGCGGTTTTCATGAGCCACTCTCAAAGGTTGACTGACCCAAAGAGATAACATCAGGGGTTCTATTACTCAGCCACACGTCCTAATGAGAAACTTTCCCATTCCTGTACCCGCAACCACTGACAGGTTGGCTCATGGACACACCTTTCCATGCATCATCCAGGCAGGTCAATGGATTGCTCAGATGGTCTGCGAATACCAATGCAGAGAAACCAGGGAATGCCGCAGTGCCTTATGTTTCAACATGGAGATGCTCTGTGCTTTTATGCAACTGCTTCTAAGGAGGTTAAGGAGCTGTAATTAGCATACATCACCTCCCTGTCAGTGGAGGTAATCAGGCTGAAAAATCCCAAGCGTCTCCACTCCTGAGCAGTCTTGCTTCTTGCGATGGAATTTTCAAGCTCTTCTTGCTAATTGCCTACACTGCTTTCAGACTCGCTGGCACCACGGAAAGCTTCCTTCTGGTGTGGAAATCAGGGGGAGACTTTCGGTATGGAAGTGACCTTTTCTCTCTGCTAGGAATCTCATTAGAGTCATGGACTCTTCTGAAGGCATCTATTGATAGTAACAATACAGACCACTTTGAAGCTGGTGTTATACATTCCATTTAATTCTCACTGAATTTCAGGGGTAATTCCTGGCCTCTGTCTACACCGTAAGGTCAACAGTTGTTTGAAAGCTAAGTATTGTAGATGTCACAGCTGGTAGCGCACTGCCAGCTGCCAGCACAGCTGTAGCTCAGGCTCAAAGCATCCAAATTATGATTACAAACAGCAGAGGTTATGTGAGCTGCGGTTGGTAGGTGTTCAAATCTGCTTGCACCTGATCAGATCAGACCACATGATTGACAGCGTCGGGTCAGGCTGGCAGCCTCAAGCTTTCCTCATCGAGGGCATCTCCCAGAACCAGACCCAAGTCTGCACCCGAGCTCACACCCAACATAAACAGTGTGGACAATGGGCAAGTCTGTAGCTGAGAATGGGCTTAATAGTTACTATTCCTTTACCTTGAATATGCATTTACTCCAGCTTCAGGCTCTAGATACTATTCACTTAATGCCTGCTCAGGTCTAGATGTGATATTCACAGTCCTTTGAGACACAGATGATCTAAGACCCAGCTGTTGTAAGAAACTACCTACCCAGCTGCTCTCTTCTGGTTATGACTGGTGTCTGCTGGGCTTCTCCCTACCTTGCCTTCTCAGGCCCAAGAGTAACATATTTTTCATGGCAGGTCTGGCCTTTTCAGCTTGCTCCCTCGGGTTATTGGATACTGTCTTCGTTTATCAGCTTCAGAGTACTTTTGCACTGAAGTTTTTTGGAAGCTTACATCACCGTTTCACACTATGAAGTAAGAGTGTACTTGTAGCAGAGTGCTTCATGTTATTAAAATTCAAACTCCAAAACAAGTCACTATGTAGGGAATGTCATGAGCAGAAAATAAATTTTAACAGCCAAGAACTAAATAATATTTACAGGACTTTTTATATCCTTCTTTTTTCATATCATGTTAACATGATTTATTTTTGCTTTGTAGCTATTTTTTCAACCAAATAATTTTTAGAAATCGGGGCTTCGCGAGTTCACCTTGAAAAAACCTAACACATATAAACTAAAAAATAAATAATTTTATTCTGTTGATATGTCAGAAGGATGATATATAAGTTGCTACACCAGGAAATCATACTTTTAATGGCAGTCATAATATCAGAATTACTTTTTTTTACAGTTAACTGTTTTGCCAATGTAAATGCAAACCTTAAATAGATCTACACATTAAGATTAATAAAAAGGTAGGAAACACAAAAGCTTCTGAATATTTTACCAGAGGACATAGTTTAAAAATGTCAAGGACAAAATTTGCTATGAAGAAGTAGGGCACTGCACTATATCCTCATTCAGTTTTTAAGTTAAAAAACAAAAAAACAAACCAGCAATCTCCCTTCTTTATTGAAAGGTCACTGTAATGCAATAGGACACAGTAAGCAGTTGTGAAATTAAGCCCTCCAGAACCTGGTTGCAGCTGTGGAATGTAACCATTGTTGTGCAATGGAGTTTGTCACCATCATATGAAAAACCCATTGGGAAATAAATCTTTTGTTTACCTGCTCATCACAGATAACCATCGACTGATTCACATTCTGTAGTATTTTACTAAGGTCTAAAACAATACCTGAACTTCAAACATCATGATCTTTTTCTTTAAATGACTCTATTCAGGCAATTTTGTAATAAGCTTCATACATTCTATATACAGAATGTTTTCCTTTTTTCTGTGTTCCTCTTTAAAGAGAAGGTATGTCAACAGGTTCACAGCCTATTAAAAGCTTCTCAGTTCTTGCTACCTATTTTTACCTGCTTAAAAAAACCCAATAATGATGCTGTGCTAGATATCCAGTGTAATATTAATCATGCTAATGTCTCAAGCAGAGGTTTGACCTCTGCTCAGGAGGTACAAGCAGTAAAAGCAAATTAACCCACATGTAGAGACATCTATATAAGCAGAAGTATGAGCACATTGTTCTAATTACAATCTTCGTTCTCTGGAATTTTGGAGAATCTGAGGGCAAATCGACATAGTAGGTGTAAACAGGGCTCCTTGGCCCATTCCCTTGGGTGAAATGATGGAGACTAGTGCTGATTCAGAATTTGTACAGCCGCATTTGGATGGCACTGCACCGGCTAGATGTAGAGACAACGCAGGCAGAGGAACTCAGTATGTCTGCACATGTCTGCAGACAATCATCCTGAGCTGCAGACGTTCCCCAATATACAGAGGGCAACATAATAAAGATGATAATCAAGTTTTTCAATCAGGGAGCTAAAGTGATACTCCCAATTTATATATAAACTAAAAATATGGCTCCAGATTTAGAGTCCTAAATGTGGCTTTAGGAAGCTAACTTTGTCATGTGCACTGTTGATGCAGAAAGTTAACTTTCAATATCTGAAGTTTCCCAACTGGCACAGATGATCTGAAATACCCAAGCTAGTTCTGCGGTCAAGTAGGATTTTCTAACTTGCATAGCAAAAAGCCCGTCTCTTCACTCCCATCGTCTTTGGTGACTTGACTCTCCCAAGACTGAGGACTCTCATGACTCGGAAGATCTTTTCAATTGCAAACACCTGTTTTCAGTTTCTGGTCTGTAGTTAATCTCAGGGCAAATCTGTCCACTAATACTTCACAAAAACACCTGCCACCATATGTATAAAAGGCTTGCCATAGATTTTTTTAAGTGTCGAAAAAACAAAAACCAGAAGCAGTGAAATCTGCTAGATTAACGGCTTTTGAAAAAGAAAAGAATTTGGCAGCTGTTTAGAAATGAGCAATTTAACATGCAGTCTCTTCTTCTCAAAAGGTGACACTGATTAATAGTCAGTCCAATGATGCTGCTGGATCTTGTATGACTATGCCTGTGAATCAACCTCCGACAAACTGCAACAAAAAGGCTATTTTTAAGATTAAAGGCTCACAGGACAATATTAGTCAGTAAGTTTGGTTCCGTAAGGGCACAGTCACATAAAAAAACAGTGCAAGAAAGAACAGTCTTTTCTGGCCATCTGTAGCTCACGCTATGCAAGTACTACAATCAGTGGTAAATCTGCTTAGTAGCAGCAATATTATTCACAACTCATGGGGAATAAGGAATCACATCCTGATCATCCCATCAATTATATATGAAAAAGAGTTCCTCGGGTTAGACACACCTGCTAAAATCAATTTGAGAGTGGGGAAAAAAAAAAGCCTGTGTTCTGCTGTTGAAAGCAGTGCTGAAACTGAGTACAGCCACAGAACACAATTCGTTAGTGCAAAGTCCCTATCACTTTTCTATTGACATCTCACAGACGTATCGGTTCCTGTTCTGTCTCTCAAACACATTTCAAGATCCAGAAGAAGAATGCAACAAGATGGACGTCCTCACAGCCTGTAGTGGTTAAGTAGATAAGAATTCTTTCAGCACCGTGCACAGCTTTGCAGCTTTTCATAATGTGTTCTGTTTGTTCTATCACGTGAAAATATTAAAGAAAACCATCTTGGATTCATAATTGGAACAGAAAGCGATGTAAGGACTGAGAATTTTCATCTGTCATTTTAGGATGCACGTGGAACAGGATGTTGGTTTCAGTTCAACAGAGTATTTCTTACGCATTTATGGAGAACAGTTAATACTTTGCAATGCAGTTCACATTCAGTGCTAGACTACTGTGCTCCTGTGTGCTTAATCTCGAGCTCAGCACATGGTCTTCTGATAAGCCCTCAAGAAAAAGACTCCACGTCACTGCCCTGCCCATACTCTCTGTGTCAATAGGTGTGAATGTGGACACAGAAACACACGTATATGTGAGAGGAATAATTTGCTATAGCTTAATAGAGGCATTACTTACACGACGTGTATAGAGATGCCCAAGAGATATCATGCCTTAGGCAGCTCCAATCTTTCTGATGATCCTCAGAGCAGAAAAACCTCCTACACAAAGCTGTCTTTTAAATGGCACAGTCTTACTCCTAACATAAATTCTCATGTCTATATTCTGCATAACATGTCTGGAGGTGTGGCTGAGGTACAGCCTATTCAGTAGCTTTGAAGAGATTGCTAAAGAGCATATACCATGAGTAACTACTGAAACCATTTTAATAACAGTGATTTGGGGGTCACTGTCAAAGAGGTAACAGAAAAAAATCAAAACTCTGTCCAACTTTACACTGTTTGATATAATTTTTTTTTTAGTCTAGGTTTAGGAAAATAGTACAGTATCATTTTTTATTATGATCGCTAGTCAAGAAAACTTAAAAGAAAAATTACTTTAACCTTATTTTAGTTAAGTTTACTGAAAAATATTACGTTTTAAACAGAAAAAGTCTCTTCAGTGCAGTTACGTTTGCACCTTTATTCACAAATCCGTGTTGAAATAATGTAGGATAGTGCACATCAGGACAGTGCATAGGATGTCACTGTTAAGCTTAATTAATCATTCTTACTTCTCTCTTGAGTCATCATAATGAGATTTTTTTAATAGGGAAACCACATCAAGAGAATTTTTTGAAGTTGTTCTAACAGATTAGACAGAGAAAATGTTTCAGCTTATAAAAATCCTCCAACTGCATGTGTTATTAAATGTACAGAAGAAGGCACCATACAGCCTCTATTTCCATCATCCGTAGTTAAAGGAAGAGATACATAGCAAGCTTTTCAACTGTACCCAGATGTGGATTTTACTTTTGTAGATGTTTTGAACTTACATTATTAGTATTTCCATTTGATTTATGGTACCTCCTTCAAACACATGCAGGAGTTTGTATACTCATAGCATAAGATTTTTCTTCAATTATTGTAGTAATTTTTTTTTTTTTAAGTAGAAAAAATTATGGAAAATATCGAAGGATTCTGTTATCTATTGTTCTAAGAAGTGGCTTTTAGTTAGAGGTGACATTTAGCTGGGACCAAAATTTTAGCATACTGAAGAGTGATATTTGGCCCTGCCAGTGTATTTCAGGATATCATCACATGGTTGCCTCAGCAAGTTGCTTTTGGTTTCAGCCCTCTCTCATTACCCCTTCCCATCTGACTGAAATCAGCTGATCTTTTATAGGCATTCCCACAGGCAGCCAGCAAACTACTCGCTGTCAGATACCAAGCACCATATTTAGGGTGTGCCTTTTAAATACAGAGGCCAATAGGGATACAGTTGCCTCGTTTTGTCTGCCCCTTAGAGCTGATTGCCTTCCCATCATAAAACCTCTGCCAGCTAACGAGAAAACGCTCTCAACCTATAGGCTGAGCATTCTCATTCCACGTCTGCCTTTGCCGAAAATGCAAATAAACGAAAAAGAAGAGAGATGTTAAAATGTTTAAAGTGTATCTTACATACTCTGAATAAAATGTAATTAACTTTTAACATCGATGCAATCATTTCGTTATTGCAGCTAAAAAATAATTCTCAGAATCCAGCTCTTCCAGAATCTCCAAGAAAAATACTCTGTTTCACCATTTTCTGATTCATTCGACTTTGGAAGCAAAATAAACACATTGCTGTGTTTAATATTGTTGCACAAGAGAATTCACAAGAATGAAATGTGTTCAAAGTTCCTAGAAAAAAATGTAGCAATGCAGGCTGCCAACTTGTTCAATGTCAAGCTCTAGGCAGTATAGCAGGACTAGCAGTAAATGACTCATAGTGAGTCACGCTTTAGCTATTTTTGCTTTTAAAGTAATGCCAGGCGCTGTGTTAATATTCAACCCAGAGTAAATTTAGCAATGCAAGAAAACAAGTGTTTCCATGGTTGCTCCTTCACAATGTTTATGGTATATACACAGCCATTAGGCACAGGAATTAAGCCAAATGAAGAATATGGAAATGTTCCTCTTTCATTTACAACTGAATTTTGCTACATTGGGTTTCATGACTCACTCAGCTACTAGTTTTTCCATCTCTAAGAAAAATGTAAAGCCATAGCTCGCACACCACCAACTGTACTGTTAGTGGTCAATAGCCACGACTTTCCTCTAAATTACGGCTTGTGCTGTGTACACACAACTGAGCTGGGAGCTGGTACATCAGCCACTGCGCAGGCAAAGGCAACGGTAAATGAACCAAACGATTTACCAGGATAATGAAATTACGCATATTTTTTTCAGGACAAAACAAGACTGACATGACGTTCTCATTAGTGAAACTAAGTGCATCAGTCATGGGTAACATATTCTTTGTCACTTCTAAGGAGAAGCTGTCAGGGAGCAAAGCCGAAGTGGAGCACTGAAGGGAGGAAGAAGGCTGTGGCATCGTGTGAAAAGGGAAAGCAGCTGCAGACAAACAAGGAAGGATGGATTCAGGCTGGGAAGCAGTTGGGTAAAATGAGAGAAGTGGTAAAGAGAGTACGACAGAGCTGGAAAATATCTGTTCATGACATAGCTGTGACGTGACAAAAGCCATATGCAGGTATGATTTCCATGCAGCTATCTGCACAGACGTGTTGGTGAAATTGTGGAACATGAGCCCAACCAGACAGACATCTGACATGGCATAACAAAACTTTGCTGGAGAACAGAAAGAGACAATTTTATCTATAAAATTATATAATGTTTTGTTTTTATAAAACAAAAAACCCAAAACAATGGATGCTGCAGCAAAGGTTAGGTGAATAGCTTACTTTGCCCACACTGGTAACAGAGCTGGCAAATGATGGATGGCATATGACTGCTTGTTACAACTTTTTTGTTCACATTTTAATACAGTGATTTATTCATTAATCTTAAATTGCAGTAATTACTATTTTTACTGTAGAGGCTGATAAAGCAATCAGGAAGCCTTTACATTTTTCTCCTTAAAGAAAACTTGTTAGCTTTTCTGCATGAAGTCTTCTTCCAGGCTGTGATAAGCTGGGTATTTTTTCCTGTGTTTTGCTATCTGATTATAAACCAGCCACTTAGTTTATGCTGGAAGTTTATAGATAGATCCTGACGAACAGCCTTCCTGGAAAGCCTTGATTTCATTAAGTCTTGGATTGACCCATAAGCTTCCAATAGGGAGTGAGGAAAAATACTTAAGCCTGGGCCAGATCCAAAGAACTGAAGCAAACTACAAACACTAAAGCCCAAAATCATGAAAAATCCTGTTCAGTGGCCTCCTAACCCTGAAGACATCTAACTCTAAGTCCCTCCCAGGTTCTCCAGGGATCTGAAGTTCTGACTTCTGCACTTGCCCAGAGCTGCCCCAGCCTGAGTAACAAGGAATACGTTGTTTGTCCTGTGACCTCTTTGGCTCTTCAAAGTAGGCACAGCTCCATCCCAGTGGAGGAAGAGAAGGTGGTGATGGAGATGTAGAGAACCCAGTTTCCCATTCCTTGCTGAGTGAGTTAACTACTGGAGCAGAGAGTCATGCACTCTCTTCGCATCCTTCCTAGACCCCTTCCATGTCCAGCGGCACACAGCGCAGATTTTGCTTCAACTGAAGGGCAGCAGAGTGCCCTCTACAGACTTGCCTCCAGCCCAGGGGTTGCTTAAAAGCCTGTGAGCAACTGTGTGATGTCAGACGTAAGGTCCACCCCATCCAGTTTTACTCTGATGATGAATAATAGCAAATTCCTACGTAGGGCACGAGGCAGGGAAAGCCTACAGGGATGTTTTCCTGGTATTCTTGTCCAGCCTCCAGTAATCTGGTTAGGGGCATTTGGAGGATCCAGAGGGGAGCCAAAACTGGCATCTTCCCTGTAACGGATTTCTCTTACATGCTTATTTGTGCATTTATTTGCATCACTTTCTGGGCAACTGCTGCAGACACAGTGCTACGGCATAAACCAGAAGCACTCTCCCCATCACTCCACTAACTGTTCCTCTCCCTCATGAAGTGTTTTTGGTGCCTGCTGGAACACCTGTTAAGCAACTTGTCCTTAATCCTGAGATCATTCACAGCAAGCCTGGTAACACAACAAATCTGCATCCATATTTGAGATGGTAAGACACGATAAACCTCTCCACACTTGTAAAGACAGATGCTGTGTCTCAAATGAGAGCTAATAACAGCTGAAAGACATCAACTTAAACCACTCCTCAGTTGTGACGGAACATCTGAATGCCCCAAGCCTGTTTTAGAGTAAGTGTAAATGCCAACAAAGGTGTTTGACTTCTTTGACTTTGTGCTAATGGTGACTGAAAGCAACATATCTTAGGTTACCCCTAAGAGACAGTACACACAATTACCACTTTGCCCCTGACAACTCCAGTAACTGTTCAAGTGCCTGAACTTCCCGACTCCACAGATTAGAGCCATGGTCCATTTCCTCTCCAGCTATACAATATAAGCATAATGTGCTCAGTCTCACAGTAAAAGCCCTGATTCATTCCCTTTGCGTTACTTTAGGGTTGGCACGTTTTTAGTCATCTTATGCAATCCCGTGATTGATGTACGGATGTAAAGCACGCTACGCTGACAGAAGAGATTCGTCACTGAACAAAGTTGTTCGCGCACATGTGCCACAACCCTCCTTGTGGGAGCCAAGACACTTAACTCTGGGCTCTGGCATCCAGTCTGAGGTCCACAAACCTAAAAGATGGGTGTTGCAGTCCTTTAGCACTTCTCCACTTCTCTGCCTCCTTTTCAGCTCAACGTATTTTACAGGTTTGGGGTGGTGTGAAGATCTCCAGTACATTTAATGGCATAAAATTCAAGTTGGAAAGAAATCATGATTTACTGTGAAGTTATTGGTGCCTACGGCTTTTGAGAGGGAAATGAAACAACACGGATATGCAGAATTACGGTAAGCAGCCAACGCATGTGAACTTCTGATAAGGAATTAGAGGATGTTTATTAATCTTGCTGCACATTACTAGTTTGCATGTTACTGTACGTTGCAGGTACAAATCAGGGAAATTCCACTGATTTCAGAAGCTACACTGAGGCTTACCAAGCCAAGATCTAGCTCAAACTGCAGCTCTTCTGAAAGACACACCAAAGAGCTACATGGGAAATAGCTTCAGGAACCATAAAAACACCGAGTATTTTTCTTTCTCTGAACTGGAATACTCTGAAGTTACCATGCAGTGTGATATGCACTGATGGATTACTATTTAGTCAGCATTATCTCAGATCTACTTCCCTGTTCTTCCTCAAATGCTTGTTGTGCTGGCACTCAATCCACTCAATCCAAATGCATTACTTGCAGTAGAGTTCTCCTAGGAGCAGTATTTCCTTTGATCCCAGCGCATACTGGTGGCACAAAGTCCCACACATAAATGATTAAAATGAACATATAGGAAGGGTGAAAAAAACTCTACCGTCCCTCCAGGAGTAAGACAAGCACTCAAGAAACAGAAACAATGAGTAAATTAAATGAAGTTTTCTAAGTTTAAAGCTCCATTGAGCTTTACTTTCCTCCTTTGTCTTCAATATGCTAACTTCAAAATGAGAACATGTCAATGACCGAGATGTTCTCCCTTTTGTCTTTCTTTGCTTTCTTCTCCTGGGAGTGTTCTTCACCTCTTTTCCTGTGATTACTCGTGAAGTTTAAGCTGTAAACTCATGCCGTAAGAATGGAATTCCTCCATCCTCTATCTTTTAAATTTGTTTGAATAGCATGCAAAAGACATAATGGCAAGTAACATTCTACTGAGCTGGCAAAGGCAGTCCTTGCATTTTCACTGCTCAGATTTTTACAAGAAAAGTAGTATGTATTATTACACCGTCAAAGAAGTGAATGAAAATTCTTAGTGAAATCGCTCATGTTTTGTTACCAGAAAGCAAATTTTCCATGTATTGAAGTTTTCAGAATTTCAGACACAGGCAAGCTTTAGCATCTCTCTCTCTCAGCTTCTTACTCATCTGAAATTTATAAACCATTTCTGATGAGTTCAAATATGGTCAGAAGTTTCCATGTTGCACAAACGGATTATCGTAAGTCAAGATATGTAGGAACTGACTGAATTGAACTAAACACCATTGAGAGAGAACATCTATATAAGCCACGGTGCAGTGCTGGCACAAGAACAAATGAGCAAAAACTTGGTCACAGACTTGCTTTGTCTGAGAATTTCTCACCATCTGAGCAAGATTCTAAGTTTTTTCATCACTCTTCCAACAGAAGTAAAGGGGAAAAAATTAATGTATCTTAAGATGGCATTTTATTAGATAATGTGATTGACTGCAACATCAAAGGAACAGAATCAGCATTCAGAAGCTCCCTTCCTGACCTATATGTTCTTACAAACAGTAAAAATGCTATGCTGGTAGCCATCAATGTGCTCACTTAAGAGAGAATTATCCCATGACAGTAACAATAAATTACCCAAATTATTATCCCTAAGTGTATAATAACAATAAAAAATTATTTCTATGCAACACTTCATTTCCTTTCTATATTTTATATACTCAGCACTGATCTGAAAGCCAGGCTGATATAAAAGCAAGAATTATATCTTGCAAAGACTTTTGCAACGGAATAAAATGTAGATCTCTTTAAAAATACATGTATAGATCAGACGAGTGACACACAAAGAGATAAAAAGAGTTTACCCTCAAGTATTCACTGATTGGAAGGGCAGATATTTATAAGGAGAGAGACCTACATCTGATGTTCTTTCTGATTTAGATACCTCCCTCAGCGGAGGGCCTTTACCACAGGGCTAATGGATCGGGGTCCCTCAATATTTCCTTCTGCGTTTTTATATATAGTTAAATACACACTGAACAGAGAGAGAGGGAGACTGATTGCAGAGCTACAGGCCAATCACCTGGTAGGCGCAGAGTCAGACAAGTTCTGATTTTAAATTGCTGAGACTGAAACCTAGATCTCCTATACTCCGGGTTACTTACAGCAGAGAAGAGCTGTTCGAGGGAGTGGGTTGATTCCTCTTTCATTTTAACTACGAATTCCACATCAGAGCTCTAAATGCCAAAGCAAGAAACTTCTTGTTTTGATCAATCACATTAGAAAGGTAATAATTTCATCAAAGAAACCCTCACCAGATCCATTGGCAATTGATGTTCTTCATCATCTACTAACAGAATTATTGTTAATGCAAGCTTCTTCCTGTTATCCTACCAATATAGCTAATTTTTTACCTGGAAAAACTGTCCCAAATTGCAAAACAAAAGTTCTGATGGTTTAATTCATTCTAGAGTTGACCCTTCTTTGCAAACTAGGAAGGACACTAACTTTCCAATAACAATGTGAAATAAAGGCTTTGTATGTCAGGCATGATCATCATCACTTTCACTCATTCCATTTCATTCCCAGGCCCTGATCTCCCAATCCTTCAAAACTATGAGTGGGCTAACTCACTCCTGAGTTTCTTACAGAATATATCCAGGCAGGACAGTCCCAAAAGGAAAAAAACAAGCCAAGCTTCTCTCTCAGCGTAGTCCTTTAACCGTACCCCAAAGTCATATCTCATTCACACAAATGCCTCTAAACATATTCATGTCACTCCGCAGGGGCTGCAATTTGCTCCCGCAGCATCATGCCATGAAAACATTACTCCGGTAGATTAAAACAGAGTTATGTTATTATTTCCAGCTCTTTGAACGGAAAAAATCACAAAAAAAATAATAACAATGTTTTAGTGCCAGAGGAGTGCCACAGGAGAAGCAAAGTGTTTTGCAGTGCAGAGTGGACATGGCTACTTTTGCTCCATAGGGTACTAGCCCACAGCAGCATGGACATGAGCTTCACGTTCATGAGTCTCTCCTTGCACAGTTCACAAACACAATACATACACAGCTGAATTTCGGGCATAGGTGTAAGGTTCAGACCCACGAAGATTTTAGGCACCTAACTCCCAGTGATCTGATCTGAACCTAAATGACTTGACGTAACACAAGACTGTAAAAAAGCAAAGAACTAAAGCCAGGTCTCCTAAACTGCAAGTGACCTTCCTGAGTCCTAGACCATCTTTCATTTCTTTACTAGTCTGTCTATAAGGAATTTTACATAAATGAAAAGTGCATATCCCACACACATCACTGAACTGTCATAACACCAATCCCTCTTTCAGTTAGAATTTTCAACTTTTGTGCTGAAGTTGTTTTCCCATAATTAGCCAGTAAAGGGATTTTAAGTTCTACTATTATTTTATATTAAAAATACAAAGACAAATACACTGCCACTTTTTCAGCTGATCCTCTACCAACACGTTTAAGAATAAAGATGAAATAGACCATAAAAGAGGTTAGGTACTACTGAAGAGAAACCCAGATCTGTAAATCAGTTATGTGACTCTGCACAAGTAACTTCAACTATTTACTCAAGTTTCACCTCTGTTATATGGTGAGGAATAAAATTAACTTGCCTATCTCAGTGCAATGTTGTGAGGATTAATTGGATGAAACTTTTCAAGCATTATACTACACAGTGTCATGTTGCAGCTTGTTCTCTTATCCTATTAAAACCAAATCAAAGACTTTAGTCTTTCCTGGAATCTCCATATAGACTCTTTTATGAATTTAACAAGAATTCTTTTCACAGTGTCATTTTTTCTACCTCAAACTGCATTATTATCTCTCAGCAAATGCATGGCTTAAAATACATTTATTAACAGGGCATAATGGTGTATGCTTGAACATTAAATTTTAAAACTTCTATTTTGCAAATATTTGCTTATTGATAATGACTTTGAACCTCTCTTAGCAAAATGTTAAACCATGATACATACTTTTTCCTTTCAACAACTCTGAGACTTTTTTTCTTCAATGGAGAAGGCAAGGATGAACTTTACAACTGCAGTGCTGCTACCTTCCAAACTACATTACAACGATTGGTTTCCTATGACAAAAAGCTGCCTGAACTACCATTGTGTCTCAAAATTATTTGTTCCCTATCAAAAAAAAAAAAAATTATGGTTCTTACATTTTCCAAATTCACTCCTTAAATTGTTTGGCATAACCAGCGATATTGTCATTCACTCAAATCTTAGCACTTTTTACCAAATGACTCCCGAAGCACGCAGCTGCTGGGCGTTCGTACAGACCACAGTTATCAAGGATTCCAAAGTGCATGTTATCAGCTGCTATAAAAGGGCCATGAAACCTGTCATCCTTTGTGCACCAAATGTGAAACTAAATAACCTTCAGCAAATACAGTGGTGGCAGCTTGGGTCACAGGCGTAGAGATTATACTTATTGATTAGTTCTCTTCACAGAGTATCAGAAATTTCAACTGATACGTAGAGATTAAAGACAGCTCTTACTTTCATTTTGCGAAGCCAGAATTCTCATACCCTGTGCCAGAAGATGCCTTTGATACATATATACTGGCATGAAATAAAAAGACGTGGTAATACAACTTTAAACAGAAGGTGGGATTTTAAAATTTACAGAAGCTACAAAATGCAAAGTTAGAATTCCTGCAGTAATCACCACTTAGTTCCTGTAGGCTCAGTCCTGCAAGGTTCTGCACTGTGTTACATCCAATAAGGAAGTGAAACATGCCAGCAATCTCACTCATTTCAAAGGATCTACTCATGTTATTTAATTTAAGCAACTTGCTTAAACATTTCACTTAATCAAAAGGACATCACTAAGCACTGTGCAGGTCCGGGACCCTTATGTGTGAGGAGTCATGTAGGGTCAAGGTCACAAAAAAATCTTCTTACAAACAACACATGCAATTATTTAGAACTTCTGATATTATCAGATTTAGTGAGTATCCTTCCAAGTGCTCAGCTATTTGGAAAAGGTAATGTAGTCATTCTGGGGCATAAGAAATGGTTAAAAGAAAATTTAAAAAAATAATCAACACTTCTTTTCTACTGCTTACATTCTAAGCAGGTTTGAATAGAAAAAGGAAAATGTTTGCCATTAAAAATAAGAAGTGGGAATTTAGGAATGTAAGATAGTTCTGAAAACAGACTTCAGAAAAATCACTTGCTGTTCACATAAAACCTGTCTGACAGTGTTTTGACACATATCATCAGAGGTGGAGATTTTGCATCATTTTGCACAAATTCCAGCAAAAGTAGCTGCATAATAAGGGCTCACAGATTGAGGGAAAATGCCTGCAAACTGTCTGAAAGATGAGCAGAAACTGCTCTGAGGCACAGTATTATCCTTACTGCAATAGAGATGCACTTTCCCAGTCCCATTTCTGCACCTCAGCTGCTGATGAAGTTCAAAGCTAAGAAGGTCTTCTTTCTGCAGAACTGCCTAGAGAAGAGGACAATCTGAAGGTGATTTTCTCCTTTCGCCTTTTGCCTTTCTCTTCCCTGAGTATTAGTACTCCCTACCACACTGCGTGTCACCTGTCAGGTGGCAGGGAACAACCATGCAGCTCCCTTTCATCACCGTGGCAGCAAATATCAAGAGAGAAAAAGATTAGCTTTCTTAATTTTCTGTTAAAATAAGGTTATCATTAACTGCTTCACACTCTGTACCGTACCTAAAAACTTTGTGTCAAGAAAGTTTTTCTCCTTCAAATCCTAATTTCTAAGTAGAAAGACAATGTGAGAATATAACATTTTCTTGTTCAGCTATTCTGGAATAGAAATGTCAAACTCTGCATAAAGGAGATGTAATGATTAATGGTAACTCATCATGGAAGGCAAATCACTTTAGAATCTACTCCATCTGCTCCTTTGAGATAGAAAAGGCTGGGACAAAAGAAAACTCCAGGAAAGCTCCTCTGCAAAAATTTGGCTGGAGTTTTGGTATTTTATCTGATTTAGCAATAAAACCAAATCCCAGAGAAGAGCTAAAAATTGGACCGTACTGTAGATATGTGCTTGAAACAGGCCACAGTTACGCACTGAGTTGTGCCCAAACCAGAAAGACTAATAGTTGAAAACAAAATATTAACCAGGTGGCTGTTGATAAAGTTATTGATGTATGTAACTCACATCAAGTAGTTTTAAAGTGTGTCTCAAAATTGCAGACGTTATAATATGCTCTATTATGGGACCTGTATTGTAGGATGCATGCTTTTGAAATCACAACTCATCCAGGAGAAGCTAAAGAATACACAAATGACTTGAATTAAGTGTGGCTGCTGAACATATAACATTAATGTTCTCCTTATAAAAGAAAAATAAACCAACATGTACACATCGTGTGCTACGTATTTGATATATATGATATTTTAGATAATATTGACAGTGCTCAATTACACATCTCAGCAAAATAGTAAATACTATGCAGAGCCCAACAATAAGAGGCGGCTTTTTGTACCAGATGGAGTACATGTGTCAGTTTAGCCTCTCACAAAGATGTTAAGACCAGAGGCCCCGATTCTGTAAGAACGTGGTTATCTGCCATTTTAAAGCTTGTGAATAAATTTGTGATATTCAGCTCTGTGGGTGTTTTTAAAGGCTAGCTATGAGTGAGAAAACCACACAAAAGGAGAGAGGGAGAATAAGGGTAATGGCAAGAAGATCACATAACTACAATAAATAGAGAAACTGGACAGTCTTACTGGTTACAGGTCACTGGGTCATAAAGAAGCAAATTTACATATGTGAATATAAACAGACTCTACTGATCTTCTGTCACCCATTATTACCCAAGAATTTCTGGGAGCCTTCCTGGTAAAAGAGCCTTTTGAAGGGGAAAGTGAAGTAGAAAAGTGACTTTATGGGTGGATCAACAGATTATTTAGGCAGAAGAGACAACACTAACTCAAGTTTAAGGCATTAAACAGTTTGCTTTGAAAGATTTAACTTTGAATTTTCCACCTCCTTCCTATCTGCAGCCCTGAGGTGGCCTTTAGTTACCCATTCCAAAAGAAGGTGGGCTGAACCAGGCTGTTTATTTGAATACATGATCATTATATTGCATCCAAGATTGTGAAAGATAACAAACAATTTTCCCTTCATCCTTTTACATTGCATTAAATGCTGCAATAGGAGCAAATGTGATGGATTTACCTCATTAAAAACGTCGTGAATTCTACAAAACCCAAGCTGACCCAGCCGATCAATAGTCCACGTACTGAACACAGCAGCCCATCCAGCATCATCATGCATTTTGTTCTGGGCACAGTCTGACCTCTATGCACAACCAAAACAAAAGTCCAAGTGGCTACTAAGACAAACCTGGATTTCAGGCAGTATTAGCACAATGATGTCCTCTTTTTTTTTTTTGCTTTTTCTTAAAGAATAACTCTTCTTGTGTTTATTTAATCTGGTTTTTTTTCAACAGGTCTGCCAGTTAGAACTCAGCCCCGTAGCCCGAGCTGAATATATTACTAGGGCATACACCCCTTCCTCAGGCAATTACAGGGTGGAAAGTAAATCCAAAGTCAGTTATCAAGATTGTATCTTCTCAGTTACAAACACCTGGAAATTAGGAATTACAACATAATGGTGGGGTAGTAATAACTTTATGGTTATGTAGGGAGTAAAAATTACACTGTTTTGTGGTCTGCAACTTGGTATTTTCACTCTTACAGTAATGCCAAGAGCCTATTAAACTCAGAGATCACTGCTAATATTCAAATCCAAAATCTTAAAAAACATAAAGATGGGAAACAAATATATTAAGCCCTCAAGCTCTAATCATAGGGAGTCTTGAGATATCAGATCTAAAATTCACCTTGTCAAGCATGTCCTCACACTTCATAAATCTCTATAGGGAAGTAATCCAAAGTCCAGTGAAGTCAGCAGGAAAATTCTTTCTGCTAGTTTCAGTGGGTTTTGGATAGGGCTCCAAAAAAACAAAACTCAAGAACAGCTACAGGAGAGCACCCAGAATATCATTTTCAAATCATATAAATCATTAATCTATGACTCCTGAAGTTCCTGAGATACCAGTTTATGTTGAAATCAAAATGTAGGGTGGGAGGGAATAGGTACAGGGGTCAAGGGACAGCAAGCAGAATAATATGATTTCAAAACATAATCATGATTGGGGAAGAACAGCACAAATAGTGTTAGAGCCCATGAACTTTCCCGGCAACAGTAATCAGAGTGAGATTTTAATGGCTGCTATATGTGCAGGGCAATAAAAGCATACAATTTTGTTGCGTTGCATAAATATTAGAACTGTTGACTCTCCGACTTTTCTGGTAATTTAAGCATAAATGACTTAAAATTTTAACACTTGATAAATCATGTGAATTAAGAAAACCAGATTTTAATAAGTTGCAGTGTTACACGGTGCGTGCATAGAAGCTGTAAACCTCAGAACACAGAGTAAGCATTTTCCAACAATATAGTTCTACGATTAAAGCAAAGGTCTTCTTAGAGTTGCAACACATCCTCAGTTGTGAAACAGGAGCAATTTGTTTAAGTGACAAATGAAAACAGCTCACCTAATCCTTTCAGAAGATCCTATCAATTAAGAAAAAAACCCGAAAAAGTCTTCAAATGAAAAAGCCCACCTTACAAAAAAAAAAAGATGTGAAGCAAGATTTTCATATTTGTATTCAGTCACAGCAGGAACTGTGTGAGTCTAAATAGTGAGGTTAGTGAGTCTAACCTTGGTAGTGTGAAACTACCAAGGTAATTATACTGCCTTTTTTTCTACACGGATATCAATTTAAATAAGTTTTAAATAAGTACACTCACCTCAGATTGAGCCCTAATTGGCAGTTCTATACTTTACAGCTGTTAGTCACATCTTACCATTTAGCATGCAAAGAATGTATTTTTTTAAAAATAAGACTTACATTGTTTTCTCATCTCTTTAAGTTGATCCTTAAAATATATATATTTTTCATTCTTTTGCAAATCTGAGTCTGTGTTCTTGCTCTCCAGTGCAGTAAATTTTTCATGTACTAAATATTTTAGATCTGGTATATTTTCTGGTTTTTCTCGTTTTATCTGTAAGGAATAGGAAATAGAATGTTATTTATTATGACACATTTTAATACAAAGCGAAAGACATCAGGCGAAAATTCATAAGCATAATCTCAGTTTGACTCCAACTGGATTTCCTGCTCTGAAGTCACAACCTCCAGGTTATTACTTATTTCAGCAAAAACAACTATAAAATCTGGTGTTTCAGAGTCATTTAACTCATTGCTGTATACAGGGTGTTTCTCACATTACCAATAGGAAAAACTGAACCTCTGCAGTCAAATTTACTTCCGTGAGTGGTAAAGGTCAACACGTTAACAGCAACCAGTGTAACACTGAACGTGAATGAAACCAAAGAATACGACTGTCCCAAAAGTGAGAAGACAACTGAGAAACAGAAACAATTTCTAAGGGAGTTTTCTAAAAACCTCCACTCTCTCATCATTTTTGAATCAGCTTTACAGAAGTTTATCATCTGCATGCATGATCAGTGTGATAATGCCAGCAAAAGCAGTACAGATAAATGTAACATAAAAGGAAACCACCTCAATTTATTTGTGCTGTGTGAACAAGTAGCCGTTATGCCGAACATTATGCCGTACAGACAGGCAAAAACACGGTTTCTTGAAAAGCATTTGCTTACAGTAATTCCACCCGGAATGATCTGAAGAATAAATGACTGGAAATAAAAGGAAAGTCATCACATAGGCAACATTAAGTTACTCCAAGAATGCAAAAAGCACTTTGGGAAGCCCCGGAAAACAATAGTTAAGAGTTTTCCCTTCTGTTTCTCAAGCCAATATTAAATTCTAGGGAACTGTACCTTTGACAGGTCTTCATAAGAACTAGCTTACAGGTGGTGGGGTTTATGCTGTGCAATGATGATCAGCAACAGCACAAACTCTGAAAGATGGTAGAAATCTGTCAAATCCTTAATGCTACGAATTTTCTGAACCAGACAAAGGCTATTTCTATCCCAAGCATATGGCAAAGCATGCCAATCTGAAAAAAAGGAGGTAAGCACCAATTCTGCTGAGCCCCTCCTTCCCTACCGCATACATTAAATTCTGCCCCTCACCAGACCACCACACTATTCACGGCTAAAGACAGAAAAAGAGCCTACTGAGAAAAAAATGGTCCACTTCATCAAATCCCTTACAGATTCCAGAGTTTACAGAGACCTTAGAAATCCTACAGAATATATTCATTTCACGAGCCAAAGAAATAATAAACGTTTTTGTAAAAATGGGCTGTGGAGATATATAGAATGCTACATAACCAAGAAAACTTTACTTTCCTTTCAATCAAAGCAAAGCAATTCATAGAATTATTATTCCTTCCAAGAGTAAAGCCAATTTGGCACTTTTACGTTAGGTAGATGCGAGTTGTGGCAAGAAGAAAAATAAGAAAAACCAGGCACTGCTAGGTGAGAGCCTGCAGTTTTCAAAGGCACCTGAAGAGAAAAGATCACCTACCACAACACCCAACTGCGAATGGGAAAGATTCCGGAATACCTTGGTACCCAAGGAGCACAGTGACTACGAAAGACCAACAGCCTGTCATCACAGATGCTCAGACTGTGCATAAAGCCAAGCAGTAGCGTCCAGTCCTCATCCTCTGAAACTTGACAAAAGGAGCACAGGAAAACAGAACAGCCTGTGCCCGGGGGAATGGGGACAATCATACACACTCAAATGATTTGCCTCTGTCAGCATCACAGCAAACTGCTGCGAAAGGAGGCCTATCACAGTCAAAACCAACATTGTTCAGTACTCAGCTGGAGAAGAAACTTGGCCATCAGGTGTATGCAAGTACAAGAAAGTAGTTACTAAATCAAAATACATTTAAAATCCAACACATTATAAAGTAATGATTTGATTTGGACAACATGTAGTGCAAACATATTCCTTTCTGAAACAACTCCATCAGGTTGTTTTTACAGACATTCTCTCTTTAACTTAAAAATAACGTATAAACACAGGCCCACATTCACAAGTACAGCCCAAATAACAACCTGTCTCTAAGACCTGCCCTCATCATGAACCAGAGCACTATGGCCAGACACCATATAGAAGATCCAGCTGCGTATACTAAAAAAACCCAAACAAGTGCTTCTGAGTTGCTGATACTCACACAAAGAGTAAAAGACATTATGCGACATTGATTCCAGACATCCATCTGTAGCAAAGACGATGTCAATAATCTTTTCATCTCCACAGGGACTACTTTATACATTGATATAGTTACATCAGGCTCTTTTTATCTTTTTCTTGACTCATGGAAGATTTGAGCACAGAAATTCAGCAACGCAGCATCTTCAATCATACCCTCAGAATGAGAGGTGAAGAGAAGGACACAGCTGATGTTAGTTTAAACAGTGGTTCTCTCAACTCCAACTTCCAGAATTAAAGGACTCTACCTATGTGAGCAGGAACTGTAACTTATACTGTTATAAAGGACAGATATATAAAGGACAGATGTTTGAGAAGCTGCATTATATCACCCAAATAAGCTTTGCCCCTGCTACCGTGGAGCTACAAAAATTTGGATGTGGTCATCTTTACTAACCTCAAGAGAATGATTATATCAAACCCTCCCTTGGCTATGGGACTATAATCACACAGCCTGCTGCCATATACCTAACACAGTAAGAGCTAGCACGCTATTTGATAAAGGCAACATGAACAATTCCACCAGTTATCAAGAAAAAAAAAAAAAAAAAGGAAGTCTTTCACACCAGCTATTTTCCCAATAGCAATACATTAAGTTACAGGGGTAGTACATATGACATAGGCTCAGCCAGCCATAGAATCATAGAATGGTTTGGTTTAGAAGGGACCTTAAGGATCATCGAGCGAGTTCCAACCCCCTGCCATGGGCAGGGACACCTCCCACTAGACCAGGTGGCTCAAAGCCCCATCCATCCTGGTCTTGAACACCTCCAGGGATGAGGCAACCACAACTTCTCTGGGCAACCTGTTCCAATGTCTCACCACCCTTGGAGTAAAGAATTTCTTCCTAAAATCTAATCTGAATCTCCCCTCTTTCAGTTTAAAACTGTCACCCCTCGTCCTATCGCTACACTCCCTGATAAAGAGTCCCTCCCCATCTCTCCTGTAGCCCCCTTCAGGTACTGGAAGGGGCTATAAGGTCTCCCTGGAGCCTTCTCTTCTCCAGGCTGAACAACCCCAGCTCTCTCAGCCTGTTCTCACAGGAGAGGTGCTCCAGTCCTCTGATCATGGCCCTCCTCTGGACTCGTTCCAACAGGTCCATGTCCTTCCTGTGCTGAGGACTCCTCATATAGAGGACATCTCATACAGAAACCTAAAGAGTCAGATGAGAGAGATTCTCAAAGAATGCTCTTTCCTGTAGTTTAACTTCTCTCACATTTACAATTTAAATTCAGTATCTGTTCACCTCCAATGACTGCTTTCATTAAAATGATTAGTAGAGACACCATTCCTGACCATACTCAATACTGTGCCATCACATATGTCATTACTGAAACGCCAGGTAGACCTTCTGGAAGGTCAACACGTCACAGGTGAATAATATGGCATGTCCACCCACTGTAATAAAGTAAATACATTTGCTGTACACAAGCAATTTCTCTTTGGTGCTGCATATCCAATTCCATGAAGAGGGTTAAGAATGGTCTAACCCAACAACATAGATGACAACAAATGAAAGAAAATGTGACATCAGTCCTAGTTCCACAGTGGGACAGAGTTGCAATGTCTTGCACATTGCATCAGCACAACACCCTTACAAGTACATTACAGTTTTCGTTAGTTCTCACCACCCACTCCTACTCTACAGATTCATGATGGATGCAGTGACGATGAGATCAGCGCAACAAAACGTATGAGGACAATACAAACATAGGATATGGCTAAGGGACACGGCAAATTAACCAATATTCAGGGCAACAAGTCGGGCTCATACTTCTTTTTGGTCTCGGCAGCATGTCAGATAAACACTTCCTAGCAAACCTGAAGCCACTGGCATGTTCAATTTGTCAGTAAAAGTTACTTCACATGGGAACCATGAAAGACATGTTAAGCAAACAACTGTTGGTTTAGTAGCACTGTCAGCCAAAAACAGCATGCGAAGTAACACCTTGCAGCCATTAGTCAATCCATTGAGAGTTACATCGATTTTGAAATGAGGTGGAGGCACACACACCCTACAAAGCATCCTGGAAATGACATATAGCTATGAACTGGGAGTGTTTGGGACATATGGTGAAAAGAAGTATCAGTCACAACAGCTTGTTTACAGCAATAGAAAAAGCAAAAGCATCTGCTGTGACAATCCCAGAGCAGCAAAGAACCACATGGGTATTTACATGGGAGGTCAGCAATAAGAAGAACAGACATGTTATACACGATAATTAATGATACTCCATACATGATCTACCAGCAGTGCTGAGAGGAAAGCACATTTAGAAACATTAAAAAAATTATTGTTTAGAAAAACGTAGCTGTGGTTTACCTAACAAAAGATACATTTGCTCATGGCAACCCAGCACGCCACCTGGTCACAGCTGCTATGTGCAAAGAGGTTTGATGGGCAATGCTTATGAAATGAGCCAGTTCCTGGCAGGTCTTTGACTTCTGCCAATACCTATCTGGAAGGATGAGCCTTCCTTTTGTAGATTCTTCCACTGGTACTGTGTGTATTCCATGCATAAACTGTTAGACTTTGCCTCCAAAAATCAAGCTTTTTGAAAGGCCAGCCTGCACGGCCTAAGGTAATCGTAAACTCAGGGTATTTTAAGGGGCAGTCTGGGTAATCTTTATTTCATCGATTAGCATAACCATCAAATGGGAAATACATTATTCTGTTCCAGACCAATCCCAGAAACAGTGAGGTCAAAGGCACCATGGAGTAAAATTGGACCAACCTGTGGTATTAGTCTACAGACAGTAAGGGATCAGTGTCTAAAAAGGCATAGTCAGCATAATTCTGCATGCAGCATTGCAGCATTTAGTAATTTGTCCTTCACAGTATTACATCCCAAAACACTACAAACATTGAAGAATTTAGCCTCAAACGTCCATTGTGACATACGTACCATCAACTGTATTTTACAAATGGGGAGACTGTAGCATGAAGAGATGAATAACTTGGCCTAAGGTTGCACAAGGAGACTGTGGCAGGAACAAGAATAAATAAATCCCAGTTCTGCGCTTTGAGCACAAAGTCATCCTTTAACCTTCTCCTTTAGCTGAGGGAAAGTTCAAATTAACATGTGCATCTGGTTCACTTTCTACAAAGAGGTCTGAAACAGCTTGTGGCTGTTTGGCAAACTTTGTGATAAAAAAAGCGGCATTCTGCGTACCACAAAAATGCTCCACTGGACTTTGCATTGCAGTGGTTCAGCATGTGACACTCCACAGTTATTTTTTAGCCTTTTCTTTCTTCTCTCTCTAGCACAGGAGTCCTTTAGTTGCATGCTTTTAATCCTGTCCCTGTTCCTAGGTACCCTTTCTCAGGGCTATTGTTTTATGTCCCTTGGTTTTGGGAAGTTTGCCAGCGCCATGCATTTTATTTCTCAGAAATTTCTTGCCGCACCTGAACCGTGTTGAGGTTTCCTCAAACCAGTGATGTAATCTGCGAAAGAACTATCTTTCCAAAGAACTCAGAATTCTCACCTTAATTTTTCAAGCCACACATTATTTGTTCCCTGTAATTTAATCCCTACAAAATGTGGACTTTTAAAGTTTAATTTATGGATGTTATTGACACTTGGTATTTTGAGGCAAAGAAACATTCCTGCTTGTCAATGACCTTTTTAATGGCCAAGTCAGCTGACATGGCAGAATTTCTTCATTTTCCGGATTCTTTGTTGTTTCATTTATGAAATGGAGGGTTATTAGTCACTCGGTACTAAGAAGCTCAGAGGTATGCAGTTACCTAGGTATTTATATCCTTTTGGGACAACTCAAAAAAGGATCCAGCCCAGAAAGCCAACCGCATTCTGGGCTGCATCAAGAGAAGTGTGGCCAGCAGGTCGCGGGAGGTGATTCTACTCCTCTACTCTGTGCTCGTGAGACCCCACCTGGAATACTGTGTCCAGCTTTGGAGTTCTCAACACAGGAAGGACATGGACCTGTTGGAATGGGTCCAGCAGAGGACCACGAAGATGATCAGAGGGATGGAGCACCTCTCCTATGAAGACAGGCTGAGAGAGCTGGGGTTGTTCAGCCTGGAGAAAAGAAGGCTCCGGGGAGACCTCATAGCAGCCTTCCAATATCTGAAGGGAGCCTACAGGAGAGCCAGAGAGGGACTCTTTGTCAGGAGATGTAGTGACAGGACAAGGGGTAATGGTTTTAAATTGGAAGAGGGGAGATTTAGACTAGATATTAGGAGGAAATTCTTTACTGTAAGGGTAGTGAAGCACTGGAACAGGTTGCCCAGGGAAGTTGTGGATGCCCCATCCCTGGAAGTGTTCAAGGCCAGGCTGGATGGAGCTTTGAGCAACCTGCTCTAGTGGGAGGTGTTCCTGCCCACGGCAGGGGGGTTGGAACTCGATGATCTTTAAGGTCCCTTCCAATTCTAACCATTCTATGATTCTATGATATGCTGACTCTAGCTAACTCTAACCTTCTAGTAATTTAGATTGTATTTACACTACAGCCATGTGCCTGTGCATACACTAAGGGAACACTGACAGCAGCTGCATCTTTTGAAGAGAAAGTATCTTAACGCCCCTTTTGGGACAGAATTTCTCATCTCTCTGAATTTGATATTGTAAGGAAACTCAGTTGAGATTTCTCAGACAGACAACTTCAGGTAGTTAAGGATTTGGAGTGACAAGCCTCACACATCCTACAAAGACCCAGTTTTCAGAACCTGGGTATTTCACACTTTCTGAATTGACATAACTTTAAAATGTCTGACCCAGACATGGGCATATCTAAAACTACTCATTTCAGAGAACAAATGCCAAGAATTGGCTGGCAATAGCAGTAAGTACGGACACTGTCCAAACAGCCTCTCTGAACATCTCCATCAGACAAAAATGACTATTCTTCCTTTATTTCCATCTGCTATGCAACAAAATCAACCAAAAAGGCATGTCACAATTCTTTCTTGTTTAATGATTCCTACATCCTATTATTTCATACTTACCTCACTAAATAATTTATTATTACAAATATGCAGCCTTTCAACATGCACATTTATTTTACCTCAGGGTTAAGTCAAAGTTTGCTGTGATTATTTATTATAACCAATTTTTTTTTTTTTCACTGAGAGGGAAAATAACATGGGAGCTAAGTAAATTTGTGGGTTGAGTCACCCATACACTTTGTGAATCATGTGAGAACCAACTCTAAGTGAGTCACCACTGTAACTGGATCAGGCTGCAAAATTTCAGCTCAACCTAAACAGTCATTTATTATTCTTCAATGGCTGGATTGAAACCCATACCAAATATCAGATCATTTGTTGATGCACAAATAAAAGGCAGCTCTTGGAAACCTCTGCAAGGGCAATCGAAAAGGATGTCATCATTCAGCAGTAGGAGCTCTGCTGTGCTGCACTCGGGATTGCCTGAGGGCCCACATCTGATGCCGGAGATTCAACACCTCTACACACCGTGGCTGCAGGGCTGGGGCTCGGGTTGAGCAACACCTTCGCAGACAATTGTGAAATGCCAAGAGAGGCATATTTACGAGGGCTGACCCATACTTATGACACATACTGCCTATTAAACCTGGCCAGCACAACAGAAAACGCCTGTCAGCACGTTTCAAATATCCCCAAACTCTGCCAGAGTAACAGTCTGAAGGCAAGGCCAGGTTGCCATGGTTCACAAGCAGCGTGTCAATACGGTGGTTGTAGCTAAGGTGTCCCTCATAATTAAATTGTTAGGACCTTCCACCATTTCTTTTCCCTACTTTGAACGCAGCTGGAGATGTTTAACCTCTATAAAGAAAGCAAGCACCGCTTCCCTGTACACTGGGGTACATCCAAACTAACTCCTCACAAGTTGTGGCACATGAGATTCATTTTGGGAAGGCTCAAAATGGACTTTGGCCCACCCTGTTTGCTTGCTTTCTCCTCTTTAGAAAGGAACCATATGTACAGAGTGGGATTAAAATAAATGAGCACCAGGCGAAGAAACAAAATTGTCTGGGCGCAAATGCAAAGTCTGCAGCCTGAACAGCATTTCTTGGGGTTCCCATCTGTAAGACGTTGCACCTCAGGCAAAATGCTTTATCTGCACATGGTATAACAGAAAAAAACTGCTCTTTGTATTTTCCCCAGTTACCCACTATGGTAGAGACAAGAACGTGAACATCTTTTACCTTCTCCTCAAGACCCCTTGTGCGCTGCTTTGCAAAGTGCAAAGAGGTAAAAAGAAGCAATGAAAGAGGATCTTATTGCAATACCAGTATTGAAATTACTTGCTACCGATACTGTAAAACTAGCTCATAAAGACAGCAATAAATGTGAGCATTAAAGCTGAGGTTTTCCCAAGGTACCAAAGTGAAGAAAGCTAATGGACATTTAGCACCTCTGTCCCTTCGGCATTTCTGAAAGCCCAACTGCCTGTGGTTTGCCGTGACAGTTGGTCTGAATTTACTTAATGATTTCAACCAAACAGAAGTCTGTCCTCATCTTGCTTCTCTGTAGTTTTTCAATATATGAAGTACGAATATGACAAAGCAAAAATTTCCACAGTATTTAGGAGAAACTTATGAAAACACATGAAAAATATGGTTCAAGACACAGTGGAGAAGAAAGTACATCAATTTACTAATCCCTCTTCTCTATCTGCTTTAGTGTTCTGCCACAAATATAGTTTATCTGCAAGCTAATTTTGGTGCACTAGAGATACACAGCATCTTGTTCCATGTAGTTTTGCCTGAGCACAGATTAAAGCCTGTAACAGCAAAAGTAATTATTATAAAAATGTTGCTTTGTTTTAACAGCATGTTAGAAACTGTGAGGCAGATGGTGCATCTGTTTTAGCAAGGTTGATTCAGCAAATGCATCAGGCTGTTGAACCAGTTTACCAAGCTGCTGATTAATTCACATATTTAGAAAATACATTAACATGGATATTAGAGCATTTTTTTGGTCTTTAATATCCCACTCAAACTGATGGGAATTTAGACATTGATTTCAGTGGGAGCAGAAGCAGGCCCTAAGGTGATTTCAGATTAACAACCTGTTTACTCTTGTACGGCTCTGCTTGGTTAACTGAGATCACTAAACCCCATGTTTTCCACAGCGTGGAAATAAAGGACTAAATCCTAAAACAACTACAATTCAGTGTTATCTTCACCAGCTCCTACAAAACACTGTTGATTTATGCCAGCTGTGAAGCTGATCCCTGTTTAAATACAAAGTGTGACTTATCCTTTGGAGAACTCCTTACAGCATGTATTGTTGAAATCAGCTGATTTTCCAGCGGGATGTTTTCCATATTCCTTGGGTACACCTCCAGTGAAAGTCAAGCAGACTGTTTCAGTTTTTACTCCTCTCATTTTTTCTTCATTCATCTGATGAAATTCTTGTCCCCGAAAAGTTTTTCAGCACTGACAGCATTTCTTCTTCATACTCTCCAAAACAGCAATGTGAGTCATGTTGGCATTTTTCATTAAGACTAAATGTAACCTTTAAACTTTTGGGAAACAGCAATAAGATTTCTAAGTACAAACTCATGCTTTATTTGAATTGACATTAGTTGAAAAACATAAATCCTGGCTGACACTTACAGCCTAGACTCACCAAATTAATATATCTGTATTAATTTACAGATCAAGATAGCAATAGTTCCATCAGGGTCGGCTCCACCTTCAACACAGAACACTGAATTCAGTGATGGAGCAGAGTTGCACTAACCAGAAAAAACCCCAAAGAGTGCAATTGCACTACATCCCCCCAAATCTCCTTGTAAGCAGGAAGGACCTACGTTACTTACACTGCAGTGGGTGCAAAACACCACACCTGTACAACAGCCCCAGTCCATACCCTGTGGGAAAACTGCCTTTTACTTTTCCCTTTACTGCAAATGCCTTAGAGACAAGTCTCTCCCTCAAGCCTTTCCACATATCACACTCTTTAATCATTATTAGTGACATTGTCTTATCCAGCTTCCTACTGGGACAGCCCTCAATAGAGTTATTAGCCACTATATCCCGGGTCTTACTTCCATTCTTACCCTACTGGATTTACCAGTTGTGGCTGACACCTTGCACCTCTTCCCTTGTCTTGGCAAACGCTATGTGCTTTCCTAGTACTTGCACAAGTGATTCTTTCCTGTTAGGTTGCACCATGGGACACCGGAATACCCTTTTTGCTCTAGAGGTGTCCCAGGATATCTCAGTTCCCCAGTTATACAGGCTCCCTGCAAGCATTGTATCATCTGACAGAGAACGGTATTTTCAACTGCAGTTCTTTTTCTCCTCTTTGCTTATAGGTCTCATCTTTGTTACTAACACAGTTTCAGCAAAGCCTCAGAAACAGAACTGTATCAGAAAATTACCATTTAAAGGGCCTTTCTTCCTAGTATGCTAAATTAAGCTGCTTACATGTTCCTCTATAGCCCCCAATTTTTGCAAAGACAACACATGCTGTTACAGCCTGGATTAATCTTGTCTGCGTTACCGCCCTACACATCCTTCCCACCACCTTTCCAAAATCCTTGGAGTCTATCCACACCTTTCCTGTTATCTATCAAAGCATCAAGAGGCTGGTTCTTGCTGGTAGATAACTGATGATGCCAGTCCCTGTCACTCTACCTGTTTGATTTCCAAAACAAGTACCTTCACACTTTTTCCCTCCTGGTCCTCCTGCCGTGGAAAAGGTCCTCACAGACATTTGGGAATAAATCTTTAAATCCTTCTTCAAAATCCTTGTTTAAAAGCATCTTCCTTCATTATGATGCCCACAAACCCCTTCACAACTGACTGTTTCTGTGCTAGGACATCTGTCTGTCTTCACAACTGAGTCCAGCTTCCCGATTCCAGAGCATCCCTTTCTGTACAGGGCCTCAAAAAACTGCATCCTGGGAAATCTGATGAAACCTGAACAGCTTTTTTACTACAGGTCATTACATAGACTTCCACATCTTAGCTCAAAACCAACTTGCTTCGTACTCTCCACATTAAAGGAAACCTGAAAAATTGCGAACAATATATAATAAGCTGTAATTAAACACAGCATTAGCAATAGTAATATCTAACTGTAAGGTGGATACTGGATGCAATCTGATAGCTGACTGTAGTATAGAAAACACGTCAGGAGTTTTTAAAAATTCAGAGACATTTGTTTCGCAACTCTCACAATTTATATGCCTTTTTAAAAATCTAAACATGAATTATCAAACCAGGTTTAAAATTATGACTAAAAATGAAATCATATTCCAACTCTCCAGCCAGTATAGATTCCTCCATTATACATAAGTCCTTGATTTTTACATGTTGTTCAAATTAATTAAAATTCAACTTTAATTTAAAACAGTTTTTAAATAGTTCATAGTTAAAATAACAATTTCTGTAAATGAGACTGGTGTGTGACAGCAGTATTAACTTACTCATCTCTGCAAAATGTGACAGCAGGGTGAGAAGAAACAGAGTAAAAATAAGAGTTCACAACTGCTGTGAACTGCTGTTTACAACTGTAAGGCTGAAGGAGACACTTCTGCCTGAGAGTCTGTCTGCATGGCAATAGGAAAAAGAGGAGTATGAAACAGAAGAATTCCTAAATGGGGGTACTTCTCACATATGCTGATTAAAAAACATTTGTAAAAACAAAATAAAATAAAAAGCTTAAACTCAAATACACTTCTCTTAATATTGTCTTGGCTGACAAGAAAAGGTTATAGAACAGAAATCTTGTCTCAATAAGAACTTACTCACACAGGAAGTCAAACTAGTATGAGTTTGGCTGTAATACTGAAAAAACTCAGTACTTTTTTGATTATCAAAAACATTTCCATTATGCTGGCTGACAAGCCCAGAAATGTGATGTTGTCCATGGCCAGAAACCATCACTTACCGCAATAATTTAAAGCATAAAAAAGAAGTCATTGTCTTCTAAACTTATCACTCTATGCATGCAAGTATTTCCTTTCTGTTATTTTCAAACTCAATGGACACATTTTTTTCTGGTTACTCAGTTTCTGCAATGCTATCAAATTTGTCTCCCCAAATTCTTTAGGCTGCTAGCATAAACCTGTGCCAGCCAACTCTCTTGATCACACCTCCCCTGCCATTCAAACTTCTCCCTACATCTTCCTGAATTTACAGCCCTAGTTCTTATATTTACTCTTGGTTTTGAACTTGTCCTTCCTCTTTCTCACGTTACTTTGCTTTCCCTTTTTTAGCTTCTTTTGAAGCTCATCTCATCACCATTCATCACTTTTTCAGTACCGCCACTTCCCTTCTTATAACTCTATCAAACTCGCTTTTCCTTCACTTCTCTGACTCATTCACTGCATATCACATGCTAGACTGATTCCTCTCTTTATTAGTAGCCCTAATTATGGGATGCCTCCACTATTCCTTTTATATATTACATTCTCACCAAACACCAGTTCCTGAGTCACTGGCAAAGGATTTGGGGAGCAGACGGAGCGAGTGACGGCCTCCCCTCCATGCCTGAGCCATCAGTCTTGCAGGAAGGGCAGGTTTCCCTGACCTCTTCGTGGGGTATCGCAGTACCTGCTCCCCCAACTGCACCCACCGGTACCCACGAATATTTCATCCTGAGAGTGCTACTGCTGCGTGCTTTCCTCAACTGCTGGTGACCTCCTTAAGCCGCCTCACTACAAAGTGAAAATACACCATCCAAAGTGGAACCATGTAACTCACTGTAACTAAACCTTATAATTGTATCTGATGCTTCAATAGGGATCTTCTCTATAAGTACACGTCACAGCAAAATATTCTATTTTGACTTGACACTACTCTGTAGTTATTTACAATCAGACAAAATTTTGCCCCTTTCTCAGATGATCGCTTGCTATTTTGGGCAGTTCCTGCAGATTAACTTGACGTTTCAAACTGTTATCAGTCCCCATCATGATTGCTCCCCTTTGGTTTTGCCTTCTGCCATGCAATATACAGTCACATGATATTTCTTGCTTCATGAGTTTCTCTTCTCCACCAGCACATTCTCTTATCCAGAGGACTTTACAGGAGACACAGCTCATCTCTATGAAATACAGGGCAGTTGATATCTGCCCTTGTTTCTCAAGTTCATGACAGACTCCTGTGATGGGCAAGGAGGAATCTCATCTTGTTATATAAAATACTACACGCGAAAGAACCCAAGAACAGGACAAACAACTCCCTGAGGAAGTTATGGATTACAACCAGTAAACAGATAGATCATTAACTGGTCAACCATTTCATTGTTCGCATGACAGAGAGAATGAGACCTGCCTACTCCAAAGCTGGGTAACAAAACTGAATAAAAGAGAACACTCAACTCACTGGCAGAAGAAAAAAACCTCTTTTGCAGAGTCACTAACTCAAAATGGAATAATTAAAACTCCCACTTCAGAAGCAACCACTTTGAAGTGGAACTGCAGATCTCTATTTGCATATTAGGAACGCTTGTGTCGATTTCCATGCTCCATCTGGGCAAGAGATTGCAGATGAGGATGACAAGGCTCCGAATTAGGACAAATCAAATGGATGCAGACTCATGAAATCCTGTAGAGATAATTATGAGTCTCCCAAGATGATGTAATTAGTATATTAGCATGGTTTCCTCCTTTAGCCGTAAATACATTTTAACAATATGTAACGTCTTTATGTCTGCTATTTAATACGTCAGCACTGCTAAAAGTCCTTTGGGCCCTTCCGTTTGGTCTGTCGGCACCATTGTAAGTCCCTACATGGTGGCAGACAACAAGATGCACCAAAAGCCTAAGTTGTAGCAAACATGCAAATCGTAGCACTTTAGATTTAGAGATCCTGCTACCTAATGGAATTTCCTCCCCAAATTAGACAGTCAGACTTCTTATAAAATGGGTGGAGAAAGCTAAGTGTCAAAAACCAGAACTCGCAAAAGCCAGCTAAGCAAAGATTGTCTGAGTGACAGGGAGTCCTATTCCTCTAATGGCCATGGGTGCCTCCACCACAAACCCTTTCCTGGAGTGAGTTGCTTAAGCCAGGCAAATCCTTCCTCATAAATACTGATGAGAGAGATCCACGTACTATCAAATTTAATATCTCAGTGGTTGAAAGAGTCATCAGTGAGGTGAGTGACCCGTTTTCAAATCTCTGCTCATCCCGTATTAGGCTGTCCTAGCCCATAGGCTATTGGGTATTCAGGGGTAAGACATCTCCATCTCTCCTGTTTGAAGTTGTTCCACTTTGTATAACTAATTAAAAGATAATTGGAGCAAGCACTTGAACCTGACTCTCCCACATCCCAGGTTATTGCCTAACCATTCAGCTGTGGATTCAGTCTCTCATTTTGTTTCTGCAAGGTTCTTCAATCATGTAGGCACTTTCGAAAATCCTATTCTCGGTATTTTACTTAAAAATATTCACAGAGCAGAAAGTCACATGCATTTCAGAATTACCACTGCAAATACCTCCCATTCTCCTCATAAATAGTACCAGCTCCCTTAGTCAACGGTGAAATTTTGGCTGTTTGTTTGTTGTTGGGGGGGGGGGGTGTGTCTCTTTCAAACCATTTGTCACAATACAACCCATTAGTGCAAGTACAAACCCAACTTTTTCTGCGGTTCTTAGTTTTGATTCCTTGCTCGGAGAAGGCAACAAGATGCCTCAAAAAGTATCCATAGATAGCAGAATAAAGGGATATTGGTCTTTCACAATGATTGATCATCGTTCTTTGAATTCTAAAAATATGGTATGGGCTTCAAAAAGCACATGATGTGATTAACAGCTCTCTGCCCTCAAGAGCTCACAAAGTAAACGATGGACCTGGCACAGAAGCAAAGACGCAATATAAACCACACATCGGGAGAAACACAGATTACAAATCCAGGATAATGAAGCACAAGTGAAAGCTTGTAAGGTATTTCAAAATAAGGACAGCCTGGTATAACAGGCATTTGCTCAAGGACTGTAAGGGCATCGTGAGCTGATAAAAGAAAGATAACAGACTAGGGAAGAAGTAGTTCCAGAAGTAGTACACATGACAAAGTAGTTCAAGGAAGGCTGCTCAACTGGTCTACACAAGCAATAAATGTTTGCAATAAATGTTTACATTTATTTTACAGTTATCCCAGTATAAAACTTGCAGATCCTTTTATTTCATTTCAGCTGACATGTCCTATATGAGAGTTTAACAAAACAAAACAAAACAAAATAAAACTACACCAAAAAAAAAAAAAAAAAACCAAAAGAAAAGCAAAAAAAACCCCAACCACTCATCCCACAGCAAGAATGCAGGGAACACTGATATAACTATTTCAGTTGTGTCACTGGCAACACCTTCCCCATAAACAAAGCCTTAGTTACAAAATGTGAAGTAACTTCAGTCTAAGAAGAGATGAGGGAAAATTTTAGAAATTTTGGGTGAACAGTGTCTTAGGAAACATTTAACAGTCCAGCAACAGTCTTGTGAAATGTTAAATGCAACAACATTACACAGCAAGCAGGGGAAGATCTGATTCAAAAAACCAAAATGTTGGCTGTGCAGACCCACACTGGCTCATTTATGGTTTCCAGAAATGTTTTTGTGATACAGCATTCTGTTAGCCTTCAGCTTACAGGAGTTCTTCCCCACAGCAGTGGCTTGTGGTGACATAATACAGGCACAAACGAACCCCCAGAACAAAACGTTAAAGTCTTTTACAATATTTAACTTCTGTAGAGATTTAAACATTTAAATATGTCATTACCAAGCAAAATGACTCAGTATAGATGTAATTCAGATGTACCAAAATGCATTAGTCATTCAATGAAATGGGCACTGAGGATTTGCTAAAAATACTTTACAGAAAAAACCAACAACATCTATTTACTTTACTGAATGGTTGTTTTGGAAAACAAATAAAACCAAACCCTGCATAAATCACCCTAATTTGCCCACCCCAAAACTAGGATTGCTAGTCCCGGTCCTAGAGCAGCATGGCTACCTCGCGTCCAGTTTCCAACCCCTGTTTTGGACAGCAGTGCAGGAGGAAGCGACGTGTGATAGGATCACACGGGAAGCAAACAGGGCAAGGAAGGAGATAAGAAGCAGTAGCGTGAGGAGCTCCCTGCCAAGTGGGAGTCTCACCTGGAACAGAGTTAACTTGCATCAGCTTCCTACTCATCTAGAGATGAGAGGGTGTTCCTTAGGAAATGCCAGCAACAAGGAGCCCGACCACCAGGACACAAACGGAGAAGAAAAGCAGTTAATATGGCAGCTGGACTGCAGGGAGCATAAAGAAAGCCCAGAGATGCCACCGACAGAGGCTGCTCCCAAAAGGTGGTAACACAGGATGGGCCACCAGTACAGCCTTTCTGGCCCTTCGGCAACCTCAGCCTCTATGGAAGTGCTGAAGGTACATTCTGCCATGCAGGGCTTGGGCTGCTCAGACACCCAGTGCTCCTCCCCGGGGAGGTGCGTTCTCGTCAAGTCATGGCTGTGATCAGTGAGGAGCTGCCAAGAGAGGTCAGCGGCTTCGCTGCCTCAGGGGTGCTGCACGGGAGACCTGCAGGATCTTTGAAGAAACTTCTCCAAGACACAAGATTAAGCCCCATTAGGGTAAGAAGAAAGGTATGACTGAAGGACCAGGAAGAGGACACAAACCTGCAGAGGGTGGAAGGTGGAAGCTTGTGACTTCAGGTAACAGGAATAAAGCTCTGTTTCCTCCTCCACTTGTGCTGAGCTAAGAGTTTCAGGAACAATAGGGGCTGTTTGGGGAGAAAATTCTGAGTGGGTATCTCAAATCTTTGAATTAGTACCAGCACTAAGGAAAGCATCGGTGTTAGTGGCTGATGATGCTCCCCTGTGTGAAACAGAAGAATCCACCCCTACTATCCAGGTGGGTCTGTTGCTTGCCCAGAATCTTCATCACTGATGTTGCGGAGAAATTCCCAGGACTCACACAGCCTTCCAGATTCTACCTGTTGCTGCTGACCCTTGCGAGACAGAAGTAAAACAGCCAAGGGAAACCTTGAACAGCTCAAACGGAACAGAGAGCTCAGAGCAAACATGAGAAGGAAGAAATCCCAGTGGTGCTCTCTTCAGTCCTGCCAGTCACTGGAGAGGCCTGGCTAGCAGATGTAACCAGCAGACTGATGCCTGGCTGTACAGCTGCTGCCACCAGCAAGACTTTGGTTTCTTGGATTACAATGCCCCATTTGATGGAGTGCTACAAAGGTATGGAAGCCACCTGACAAAGAGAAAAACATCTTTGTGAAGAGACTTCCTAATCTAGTGAGGATGGTTTTAAACTAAATTCACTGAGGAATGGGTACTTAGGCTCAGAGGTAAGAGAAGGGAGGAGAAAGTATGTGTGAGAGAAGGCCACAAAGGAAAGTTAAACATTTCCACTTGGAGGCAAGGCATGCAGAGCCGTACCTCAGGTGTCTGGATACTAACGCACAGAGCTTGGCCAACAAACAAGAAGAACTGGAAGTCTATGCACAGTCAGAGAATTCTGATGTGATCGGGATCACAAAGATTAAATGGGATGACATCTATGACTGGAACAGTGTCATGGAGGTTGCTCAAGAAGAACAAGCAATGAAGAAGAAGGGCAGCTACACTTTCTCATAAAGCACCTCCTTCTCTATGCAGAGGACCAGTGAGAATCCAGAGACGTATCTGACAGGAATCTTAAGGTCAAAAGCAAAGGCAAAAGCAACACCGGACGTGCAGCCGTGGGGGCCCGTTACACTCCACCTGCCCAAGGGGATGAAGAGGGTAAGGTTGTCTACAAACCAAAAGCAACCCGATTACCGGCCTTGGTCCTCATTGCAACCATGTGGGCACCATGGCATTATGCAAACAATCCAGGATATTTCTAGACTGCATTGGTGATAACTTTTTAATGCAAATACTAGAGAGACCAAACAACGGTAATACCCTATGTGATCTCTGCGCACAAACAGGCATGAACAAGTGGCAAATGTGGTCACAGATAGTAGCTTGGGAGCAGTGACCACAAGCTGATTGCATTCAGGATCCAGAAGAAGACTAGGAAGGTAAGCAGAAGAAGTAGGACTCAGGATTTTATGAAAGTGGACTTTGGGTTATTCAGAAAATGGCTCAGCAGAATCTCCCAGGAAGTTGATGCAAAAGTTGACCAGGACAGATGGTAACTTCTTATAGAAAACTTATTGAGAGCTCAGGAATAAATAATCCTTTTTTATAAGATGACTGGAAATTTCAGTAGAAGACCCACTTGACCAAGCAAAGAGCTGCTTGATGAACTGCAATGCAAAAAGTCAGCATAAAGGAAACAAAAACAGGTAACAAAAAGGAGTACAAAAGCACTACTTTGGCAGTTAGGAATAAAATTGGGAAAACCAAAGCACATTTACAATTAAAACAAGTGAGTGATATAAAGAGCACCAAGAGGGAATTGTGTAAGTTCAGAGGAAACGTGGGGATGTTACTGAATGGGGGAGATAGCCTAGTCGTTGTTCAGATGGAAAAGGCTGAAGTACTCAATATTTTTTTGCTTCAGTTTTCACAGGCAAAGATTACTCCTAGATTTCCAGGTGCACCAGGATGGTTTGGGAAGGAACAGATTAGGGACATCAAGTTAAGAATGAGTTAGAGCAGCTGAATGTATTCAAGTATTCATATCTATGAGGACAGACAAGATTAAGCTGAAAGTGCTGTAAGAGTTGGCTGATGTGTCTCCAAGAGTCCTGCCTGTCACCTCCAAAAAAAGCACGATCATTGGGAGAGGACCCTGAAAACTCGAAAAATGGTAGCGCTATGCCTGTCTTTAAAAAAGGCACAAGAAAAAGAACTCATGCAACTACAGGCCAGGTAGCTTCACCTCAGCCCCTGGAATGATTACATACCACATCCTTTTGGAATCCACCTCCAAACACTCAGGGAACAAAATGGTAATCAGCAACAGTCAACATGGACTTACAAAGGGCAGTTCATTCTTGATAAAACTGATCACCTTACGTGATTAAATGACCTGAAATGCAGATGTGGGAAGGGTGGAAGATGTAATCAAATGGTCTGGTAGGTAGATTGAAAATTACCGGGACGGTTGGGCTCAGAGACTAACACTCACAGTAAACATTAGTTTGATATCCAATTGGTAGCTAGTACCAAGCAGAGTATTATAGTGGTGGACAGTAGGGTTGAAAATGTTCCATATCCTCACCGAAGACCTGGATGATGAAACACAATGCACTCTCAGCAATCTTCTAGACAATACTAACCTAGTGGAGTTTGACACATCAAACAGTAGAGCTTCAATCAAGAAAGACCTTGAGAAAATCTAGGATTGGGTCAACAGAAATGTCAAATTCAACAAGAAGAAAAGTTCTGCAGCTTTCCCAGGGACAGAGTAACCCCATCCACCAGTGCATGCTGGGAACTGACTGGTTTTGTAGCAGCTCTGCAGAAAAGGACAGGGAGGTTATGGTAGATGCTAAGTTAAATGTGAGGAAACATTCTCACTGCTAATAAGGCAAATTGGATCCTGGCTACATTAGGAGCAGTGTGGCCAGCAGGACAAAGGAAGTTACTCTCTCCCTATATGAAGCATCCATTAGGCGACAGCTGAAATACTGCATCCAGTATCAGACTCCCCAGTTCAAAACGTATGTCGAGAAACTGGACCCTGGGGAGGGGCGATGGGCTCATGACTGACAGAAGTTGAAGCAGCAGGGTTTTTTCAGTCTAAAAAACAGGAGGCTGAGAGAGGCAAAAAATACTTGAAGAAGAGTTACAAAAATGGAGGAGCCAAGCTTTCCTCAAGTAAATGAAAGTGCCTGTAAAATCAAGATTTTTTTCTGACACTGCTATCAACTTAGTGCTTTCTTTTTTAAAAAAATAAGACATGCTTTGTTGTCTCTTATTCAATCTCTCCTGTAATAAGCAGCCCATAGTCACAACTTAGTTGGCCACATATATAATTCCAGCTGGACCACTTTTCTAGTTTATAACACTGTTGATGGGGATATAAAAGGCACTTTTATGTTCACCAATCCAGGAATCTCAAGGACTGATCTTAAAACTTTCAGATTCTGATCTACTGAAATAAGTTTAAAAACTACACTGTATGTTACCTAACCGTTCAGGAAAACATTTTATCCCATTTGGTGTGGTTGAGATCAGAGCAGGTACTTAAATTATAATTTCATCAAATTTGTAAGAAGGGGTCCCAAAAGATACTCACCCAGAGCTGTAGTTCACCTCCTCCTGTCAATAATAAAAGCAAGATTTGTTATTTAGAACAAGTTACTAAGCTTTCCTTGGGCATTACGGGAGAAAATTGGCTGCAAGACAAGGATCTAGCTGAAGATTCCTCCTTTCTTTGGTCCAAGTGGGTGTAGCTCTGCTAACTTCAAGCAGGATTTTATCTGCTGGTACCTAATTATTAAATGGTTTGTGTGGTTTTATACGATACGGATTTGAAGTGAGCTTTGAGATTAAGAATTTTTCAATTATGTAACAATGCCCAGAGCAGGAGCTGTTCATTTACTTATTTTTTAAATCATCAAATATAAGAGTAAGAACACAGAGTTAAATTATTAGATACCCTGAAGGCTTTCCAAATATTAAAATTATGGAGGCAAAAGGTACTTTTAAGATAGAATTATGTTCCAAAATAGGTTTGAAACAGAGCGTAAATGTTATTTGTCTAAAGCTACATAGTCAGTCAACATAAATTTCAGGATGCAGTAATGCTCGTGGACTCTGTATTTTCTATGTCGTTCATTTTCTGCTGCATATGGATGTGAGTACTGCATCAGACCAAATATCCATCCAGACTATTCTCTTTCTCTGACAGTGGCAGAAGCAAAAAGATGGAGTAGGAGTATAACATGAGTGCCAAACAGAAAGATATTCCCCTGTTTCCCACCATATACTTTCCCTGCTTCTAGCAACTTGCAGTTTACGAATTTCCCAAGACAGTGACTGTATTTGAATCTTTACATCTAATAGCTGTCAATGAGTTTTTATTTCATTTGTCTAGCAGCTTTTTGAATCCATTAATGCTTCTGGTCTCCATAACATCCTGTGGCAATTAATTCCACAATTTAATTACTCCCTGTGTAAAAAGTTACTTCCTTTTGTTGGTTTAAAACATGCTGCTGGATAATTTTATTAAATGGTTCTTTGGTTTTATGTGACACGTTGTGAACAAGCACTTCTGTTCCATCCATGACTTTACACACTATTATAGTCACCTCTTATCTGAATTAACTGGCAATTTCTCCTTGAGCAGCAGTAAAGCCACACCTGTCATCCTCTATAGGTGCTTTTTGCTTTAGATGGATTTTCTTCTTACCATAAACCACTGTCCTTCTCTTTAAAATTTAACAGACAAGTAAGTACTGCAAAGAACTAGTATAAGGACGGACTAATATAAGGAGTTTGGCTTCGAGTTTTGTGGGGTTTTGAAACGGCTGAGTGTAAACTCACTTTCAGCCGTGATACACATTACAACTATAGTTATCTATGCTGTGCATATGAACGTGGTTGATGGGATTTGTCTGTATATATGTTTATAAGCCTGACCAATGAAGGAGGCCAAGCATATGCAAACCTAACTGGTGGATTAAGGAGGATGACCAGCTACTCCCAGGCCTAATTAGCTCATAGAGAGTTAGCAGAGACATACATCATTATAATTGATGGGGCAGCTCTGGGCAAATCCAACGGATAGGCCAGATTCTCTTAAGGCACTGTTCAACAGGATTCCACTGTTCTGCCAGATTTTGTCTGCCCCAACAGACACAATGCACTGCTGTGGATGGGAGGAAAGGTAACGCTTCTCTAAGTCTTCTCCAAGTGCATGCCACCAACTAACAAGAGCCAACTCTGGTTTTGGTCAAAAGAAGATGAGAAAGGGATTCTAAATAAGAGGGGAAGGAAGGGGAGAGGCAGAGGAGCTGCCCACCAAACTGAACACAACCAACGTGACTGGGAGAAGAAGGAGTGGTGATGAGTTAGTGGAACTGAGCAGACAGCAGTGGTGGAAGGTGGGGCTGTTTTACGGGGAGTAAGGGTGTACAGTGGGGCTGTTAATAGCGAACTCCAGAAACGCCCTGTTTCAACAGATAGTTTTACTGAACTGGAACAAACTGCCTCTAGAGCAGCCCAGCCTTTGCCTGTATCCCTTGATCACCTCCAACTAAGCATAAAAATATCCATGGAGAAACACTTCATCTACAGCCCACACTTCATCATTACAACAATTATCACACACCACAAAACCACACCCCATAAGTTTTCCCTACTAGAGTTGCTGTCTTCTCAGCAACCCTTGTAAACTCACCACTGCATCCAAGCCCTTACTGTCCTCTCCTCTCCCCACACAACAGGCTGCTGGGGAAAAAACAACATCATAACAGCTTTAAAGAGAGGATGAGTATCTATTTGAAAAAAAAATCCCACTGTGAATTGTTCACACGGCAGCAGTGGCTATGCAGCAAAGCACAAACCTTTGAAAAGAGTAAGAAGAGTTAACAGTAGCAATATCATCACTGAGCTTTAATTTCTCCGTTTTTGTAGAATTTATCAGGCGTAATATGTGTGAGTACATGTTAACGTGGGAACGTTACACTTTACAGGGAAGTTCTGAGTGTATCTGATGTGCACACTTTCTTAAGTCTTTTAAAATATTTTTTTACTGTCAAAATAACACACAAACCTAAGGATAAAAGAAATCCTTCAGCTGGTTAAATCAGCTTACTCAGGCTATGCACTTAGGTCAGCTAAATAAGATGAGAGCCCAGAAATTAGTCCAACTTGCCAAACCTTATTATCAAGCATAGTGTTTGTAACTCACAGTAGGTTATCAACAATGGGGCCATGTTTGGGAGATACTGTGACATCTGGTATTGATTTCTGGCAGGATTTAGGTCTTTCTTTGAAACCTCTAACTCAAGTTGGAAAGATAATAAAATAGAGACGTACTATTAAGCAGATTTTTGGCTTGGTTTAGTAGGCATTAAAATAAGCATAGTTACATACTGCAGCAAATCACAAACACAAAGAAGTCATGCTGCTTCTTTTAAATCAAAGCACTACCTCCCATCAACAGGAGCAATGGGAAAGGTGAGAAAGACAATTCCACATTTGCAGAACAGGTTGAGTGCATGTGTTAAAAATCATGAGAAACCCATTATATAATTTAATTATATAAACATCAAAAAGCTGCTCTTAAACTCCCAACATCAAAAAATAAAACAAAGAAATGCTCCACAAACCTTCAGTTCTTTCCATTCTAATGAAGGTCATAAATATGCAGTTCTGTGAAAGTTAAAACATCCAGAACAATCCATATTATGAAGCTGCAAGAATTTGGTTCATTCTAAGCTACATGTAACATGTTGCATGCACACTCCTGCTTATGCCCAGTATTGGAAGGCTCACTGAGAAAAAGTCCCAAATAATATAATTTATGAGGAAGATAGGAAAGAGAATAGCAACTTCTATTAACTCCTTCTCAACTGAAATTTTTTAATAAAACCAAATTCATGGTAGTAGCAGCTACATAAAAATATGCTCTAGTTAATGCCGTAAGCAACATTTTATCTGTGATTCATTATAAAGCTGCTAAGTATTTTGCAGAGGGAAAATCTGTGTAATTAAATACTTTTATTGATAAGGTCAGTTAAAAACATACTAGGAGAAAGAGTAAATGTTTTTAAATGAGTGACCTAACATTTAACTTTTTAGGGAGGCATATTAAAATATCCAACATACACATATAATCTCTGGAAACAATTACAGTAATTAAAACAACACTAAACACTTGGAAACAGACATTTTCTGGAAGGTATTCCAGAAGTGTCTCCCCAAAGACGCTGATCAACTTGGGTGTGTTCAATTAACAGGAGAAATTAATTTCAAGACAAAACCCCTGCTGCTGAGAATCCTCCAGCCTTTAGCGCTCCACCACCACCACCCGGCCCCAGCACTTAAATCCCTGGACTGTCAGCAGGAGCTTTCTAGATGAGATGGTTAATTTGAAAGACTATTTTCACTACTGATCAACTGAAACTACAACTCCAGTGTTTCCAGTAATAAGTTTCATCAACAGAAAAAAATAATAATCCATGATTTGAGATGAAGATGGCCTTTTTAATTTGCACTGGCTATCTACCTCAACACCTACCAATTTCATTACATTTCATTATTTTATCTTCTTCCTCTAGGCTAAGCTAAGCCAGACAGAGTTAACTCATGTTGACTCTGAAATGCAGATATTGCCTAGAAAAGCAGGGATCCAAACCACAGAGACTTTCAGTTGCTCTCTGTTGTGACCTTCTGGAACTCCAGAAACAGTTCAGACTGACAATTACAATCCTTAGTATTAAAAGAAAATAATTTTTAAAAATTAATTCAAACTGCTTTGAAATCTTCAGGTAGAAGAAATCTCTTTACAGACAGAGATATGGGATGCTGTTCACGTGACTGAGATTGTGGTTGAACTAGATGATAGTAAATTCAGTTTCAGTATGTCTAGTCCGAGATCAAAACCACCACAGCTGCATGACGCACCGATTAAGTGCAACCCACTCTGCCAATTCTAATTTTGCACCGAGTTGTGCTCCATCAGGTAGTGTCTGTCCTTCTGCAACCGGCTGGCAGCCAGTATAAACATGATCTCATGTGATCTGGCTTATTTGATGAGAACGCGTTACCAGGTGATGTGCTACTGCACAGAAGTGGTATTAATGAACACGGGACCATGGCCCAAGGCACGGAGCAAAACAATTTGTCAAGGTCAACCACATAGACCGCGAGTAGACCTGAAAATAGTATCCAGTCCTCCTTAATCCCAGGCTAGTTTGCTTCCTACTGGGCAGCGCTGCTGCCCAACATAACAAACACAGTTTTCAAATTACAATGGGGTTCTGAGGATTTCTTTGGCACATTTGTTGTAAATACTACCCCTGCTGCCACCCTGCCCACGGAGCTCCCAGTTCCGTGTGATGGTCCTTGGTCCAAAACGTTTCTTTTCACCCAAATCCTCACCCTGCTAACCAGTTGTGGCCCCTGCTGCCCCAGCCCTGGCCACAGAAGCCAAGGGCCATTTCAGCAACTGCAGTGTTGACACTGCAAATATTTAGGAAAACGTTTAGCTTGACAAATGTAAGTAACCTCAGTGAAGTCAAACAAACCTATGTTCATGTGCAAGGGTTTCCTGGGTTTAGTCTCGAAAAGCAGGACACGTTTTTATGCTTGCTGTGAGACACTCAGACATGCTACTGAGCATGTGCTACATAACCCACATAACATCAAACACTACTCCTACTTCTTTATATACTGCTCACTCAAACAATATTTTTATTGCAGCTCATCAAATGTGGATTCCACCATATTATTGTATTGAACAATACAAACAGCTTACTAATTCGGGGAAAATAAAAAAGCGGCTTCCATCAAATGCTTTGTCCAACACATACAGAGACAGGCAGAAAAAAAGTAAAGTAAATATTAGAAAGTAAATATTAGAAATGTGTTGAAATGCATCCCTGTCCCAGTTTCTGCAGGAAATGGAGTACATGCCCACAATAGTTCAATATTGTTTGAATTACTGTTTGGAGACAGCCATAGGACAGAGCAATCATTACACTATTGATTATAAACTATATCAAAGAAATTGCACTGAAGAATCTTCAAAATGTTAAAGAACTCCATAGCTAGTAAATGCCAGAATGAAGTTTGCCTGTAAAAGTATTATTAAGCCCTATGGCATTACACATATGCAAAACCATAACTATAGAGCTACATACTATTTTCCCCTACTATTCTGCCTGAGTCATAATAAAGATTTGATCTTTTATATCTTTTATATCAAAATATCTTTGATATTTTACTTATTCTGCAAGATGAATTATCAGTCTGAAGGCTTCAATAGAAGAGAGCAAGTAAACAAGCAGTAAAGAGCAATTCCAGGTAGCATTCAAGGTACCAAAACAATGGCCAAGGAGACATCCATCGTTAACAAAAACTTGAAAGGTGAAGCAAGCTCTCCAGAAATCTATTTAATGATGGGAGAGAAGACACTGCACGGGTACAATGTCTTTCACGAAGGGATTAACTTGTTGCTGCTGCGGGTGAACTTCAGTACACTGTAAGTGAACTTCAGGACAGAGACACCAGCTTCTACAAAAACAGAGTCAGAATAAATGCAGTGAAAGACTACAAGAGCTTTTATTTTTCTTACCAGCCCAAGAAAAGATATAGCCATCTCACTAAACCCATTTTCATGGGAGCAGACTTCACAAACACCTTCCTGAGCTGTTTCTGTGTAGCAGAGCACTTTTTTGATGAAAAAGAAGCTCTCGAAATTTCCATGGCTAGCATACAGGATTTCAGAATCTAGAAACACTGATGCACTGCACGTAACAGAGAAAATGCTCTGAACTCAGCTGGAACAGTAAAGGTCATAGTTGCAGATATGGATATTATCAGTGGATTTTGCCCTAAAACATGCTGTCATGACAGTGCAGCAAGAAGAAAAAGAAGAGCAAAGTGCTCATTAAGAAAGCATCAGCACCAAACAAGGCTGTTTGTTCACTGAAACTAGGAAGTTCCATGTCGAAAATTGTTTCACTTCACAACACTGCAATGGGTATCACAGAGCCAGCCACTGGCAGACAGTCCTGAATCAATTAAAACACACGAATCCCATGGGATTCATAGTCTTCCTGTTACTTAGCCCTACAGAAAACTAAATGACAATCTGATTTTCAAGCACAGCCCTGTCTCTGACTAGGCAGCAGATGACACTGTCGGTGCCTGCCACACAGACTGGACTTGGTCGTGACATCAGTTTTGCTGCCATAGCTGTGTCACCAAGGAGGATGGGAACTGGGTGGAATCACATCCCCTGGTTTACCTTGCTATTCCTTCACATCCCACACTTCAGGTGGAGCTACCACTACAGAAAGTGTTTCATTGGTTTAGTTTGCTTTGTCAAAAGAGGTAACCAGATATACCAGCAGAACCTTCTCCAATAGGACCCATGGCCAACACAGCTATGCTGGCAGAGCTGGGTTACAAAGATGTTCTCTTTAAGTCACTTCCATTTCTCTGAGATCAAGAACGACTTTCCTTGTCACTAGAGCATTATATTATGAGTTTCCAGTGAAGAAACTGGAATTCTTCTAAACAGTTTGCAAGTCAAACATAGCCCATGGAATTTCCTGTACAGCAGTTTTAAATATGATCCTTTCCTTTTCTGCAGATGCTCCCTAGATCACTCACAAGCTGTACACTTGGAATGAATATGACCTACATCACTGAAGGGAATTACTCCTCTGCAGGATGAAAACCTACACACTTGGCCATGAAGGTAACAGATTCCAATATTAAGTAATCTGCTCTAAATTACTGACAAAGTGAACTAACACTCCCTCCTATCTCCTGCCCAATGAACTTACTAGTCTAAAGGGAACTATTATCAAAAACACAAAGCAAACATCAGAGTAGTTCCTGCATATTCTGTAGAGACAAAAACGCTCTTGTATAAGGAACATGGTGCGCTCATCTTTGCCAAAGGCAGACTGAGCACTTGACAAGGTGTGAAGTCACATGGGCACGAATGACCAACACATCCAGACTTCAACCCAGATGCAAGACACACACCTACACCAGTTGTATGTAGTTTTATAGATAAAAACTAACAAAGAACATGTTTAATTTCACTTCCTGTGTTCAAACTATAATTACGTTTGATCTAATTAAAGTTATAATTGCTCAAATCAGTTTCCATGCAGGACAATCTGAAAACAAAGATGTCAGCAGCTACTGATACGGTGACAGAAATGACTCAGCTAGAACAATATGGGAAAGCTGTAGCAGAAGTAGGGATAAAACCCAAGCACCAATGCAACTTCTAATACTTCCATCTTTTTCTACCAGCCCAACATCACCTGCTTCCCAGGACTCTTTCACCCAGTCTGTTCCCCATCTGTCCATACGACCTCATGCCTTCCCAAGCCTTTACCTTTCCGTCTGCCTCTTCCCACTTTCAGTCACTCCTTAACAGGGCTCATAAAATTTTTCATAAACAAGTCTCCTGTGGTTTTCACCCAACTCACTCAGGTTTAGTTTTTATCCTCCCTCACAGCGCTCAGGCTTAGCAAAAGGCAGACACAATTGAAGCAAGAGAGACTGATGTTCAGCAAAGCAGTACTTTACAAGAGGAAGTACTAAGCAATCTGGGCCAGAGATGCCACTACCACATTCAACGCTTTGCTCTTACCTGCAAAACAAACAAAATAGCCCAGGTTCTCTTTCCCTGGAGAAGAAGAAAAGGGAGGTGGGAGTAACACAGCATTAGAAAGTTATGTCTTCCCTGTTCTGTAGATAGATCTACAGTACATTGTGATTCATTTTATTTAGAGAAGGCTGGGGACTTCTTCAGAAAATTCACCCCAGCTTCTGCAGTGCCAAACAAGACAAATGCTTGAAAAACTGAGATAGTGATCAGAGTCCACTGCCAAGACCCCTGCTAATATAGAGAGCAGAGCGGGCAAGAAAGAGCAGGCACAATATGCTGACACTCCAGCCACTCGAGGGCTCTCTGAGAGTAGGAGACACTTGAGCTGGCTAAGTCAGCCTGGATCCATTGGAGCCACCTGGGTCCATTTCAAGAGTGTAAGTCTGCAAGACTCCAACTCTATCAGTCTTTTGTGGTTGTTCCACTAAAAATAAGAGTGCTGTCTGGACTTTGCATGGAAAGGACTCAAATATTGGCTAATTTATTTTAAAAATACCCGTTAAAAATGAAAAAAAGAAGCAGCAGTAGGAGTCCAGTCATTACACAGGTACAAGAAAATCCAGTGGCACAGGGAGTTTCCACAGACAAAGGGTTTCCCACAGCCTATTGTTGGAAACACTGTGATTCAACTGCTCATTTCTTGCTCAACAGGCTGCTGATTCAAGCAGAAGAGGATGCTGATACGTTTCACCTTCTGCATTCCACCTACTGCAGCCTAAATCAACAAAAAACTTGGCTTTTAAAAACATGTGACTGTATCTCATGCTAGTTCCTAGTTATTTACATTACATACTTTTGTTGTACAATATCATCTTTTTGTCAATGTCATTTAAAGGTACACATAATAAAATAATAAAACAGGAATTTTAACTGCCTCTGCCTCCTTATCTTGCTAACTTCCAGTTGGACGTTTCACTGCAAGCAGGTGGTTAGAAGGTGAAACACAGAATATAACATACTTTCAGATTCACTGCTCTATGAAGAAGCTACAGACCAGAAAAAAAAAAAAAATGACAACATACAAACTCACTAAATAATCAGATAAAATGCATTTTGCAGCTTGAGACAAATACTGTTAACACTGTATCTGAAAAACAGTCTGCTTGTGAAAATGAATGACCTGCTGTAACTCCGTAGAGAAAGCACTCAGGTAAGGAATTCGGACAGAACCGGGGAGCAAGCCAGTGGAGGCTATTTTAAACCCAAGCCTTTCTACAGCTACCTCCAGGTGCAGTCCTAAATTCAGCAATAGTATCTGTTTCCCTGAAACAGATTTTAAGCTGCCTCTGACAGGTAACTGGAGATACACTGGGCAGTTCTAGAGGCACGGCATGTAGCTATCCTTCAAAACAAAGCACTAGCTGTTATTGTTTAGGGAACAGATTGTACCTCTGTTCTACTGCAGAAGCTTATATACATTTCTTTCTCTTACTCAGAAAGGCTTGTTCAGGATGCTGGCAGTGGAAAATACAGAAAATTCCCTAGAGCGAGGTAGGAAACAGAGATAGGAGAAGTGTGGCCAGAGGATATTAGATTAGCCATTACTGACTTTATAATCCACGTAGGCTCTTAAATGTGTTAAATGTCTTGGAGCTGCATTTTTAAAACCTTAGGAATGAAAGAACAGGGAAGGAGATTGTTTTAGCAAAGCAAGGAGGAGTCTCTGACAATCAAAAATGAGCTACATTAGGGAAAAAATGAAAACCAACCCTTCCAGAACTTTATTTTTTTTGCACACAAGCATAGATACGCACAAAACAGATGCTGCTGAATTCAGTCCTTAAAATCATGAATGTATCATTGCCCTACCTAAACCCCCCAAAATACCTTCACTTCAGTCAAGCAGCTGAGCCTGTGCTTAACTTAAAAGATCATGAGTGAATGCATCTGAAGTACACAGGATTTGAGTGTTTTTTTGGCAAAGGCACAGGCTTCCTCTTTATATTCCTAAGGATGAAGAAAGTGTTTCGCTGATACATAGGAATAATGAAAGCAGTTACATTGTTGAAAATGACTTGAAATTCCTATTATAACAATAACACATCAATTAGTTAATAGCTTACAATCAAAATACAAACCTACTCTTTCACTCAAGTCTGGATATACATCATTAATGTCTAATGATGTGACGACTGTGTTATGTTTTACTAGGAAAGCTTTAAAAATCATTAATATTCCCAATAAAAGGAAAAAGTTCTGAACCATACAGTTTCCAACAAATATGAACTAGGAGGTCTGCAATTATGGTGCCATGTGAGTTGAAATATATATTTAAAGACTGCATAGGGAACAGTGACTGTTTTTAATGCTGTCCAACGTATGCTGATGTGGACATAGTTTTCAACCTCTATTAAGCATGTCATATTTAATTATTTGGATGAAGACTTTTTAGTTAAGCATCTGACTCAGGATGATTTAAAAAATTTATTTAAGGAAAAACTTTCTACAAAGTAAAAACCTGTTGGCATTTCTCAGAATAGGACTAGTGGAAAATGCATTGCTTTGCTCCCATTTTTGTTTTAAAAATAGCAAAAAACCATAGCAAGATAATAGCAAGACAGGTTTAATTGAAAAGCCTTCATGCTTTGAAACACAGATTTCACATCTTAAAAGAGAAATCAGGAATGTGCTTTTGCCTGTTCTAGAGAAATCCATACAAAACCGGCACCTAAGAGCCTATTTGCAGACACTAAAATAGGTTACTTAGAAAGTTGAGTCCTCCAAGCACGAAGTGGCCCAAAAAATAAGTGATCAAGTGTAGACTACACTGAAATGGACTCTTTCAGTGCCTGGATCCGCCATGGAGCCTGCACTTTCAATGCCTTGCCGGCTAACGGCCAGGCTGCGATGATCAGAGACAAGAAAATCACGGAGCTACCGTAGGAGAGGGGTGGGGGACAGCCCGAGAGAAGGCAGCAGCGCACCGGAACGGGGGTAACGCGGTTACGGGGTCGAGTGGATCAGGCAGAGCCCGAGAGGTGGGACAGAGCGCCCCGGGGGCCCGGCAGGCCGATAAGCGAGAGACAACAGCAGGTAACGGCGGGGCGGGCGCGGCGGGGCCCGGAGCGCTGCCCGCGGGGAACGGCACCGCGACGCCCCCTGGCGGCCCGCAGCGCCGCCGCGCCCCGGCCCCGCCCGGCCCCGGCCCGTTCCCCCAGCGCCGCGCTCCCGCCCGCGGGGACGGACAAGGGGTTTGGTTCCACGACGCCGTCTGTCCGCGACAGGCAGGGAGGGAGAAGTCCTCTCAAACGTGATGTTCAGAGGCCAGGCTGGATGGGCCTTTGAGCGACCACCTGCTCTAGTGGGAGATGTCCCTGCCCTTGGCGGGGGGGTTGGAACTAGATGATCTTTAAGGTCCCTTCCAACCCCAAGCAATCTATGATTCTGTGATTCCGACCCATGGTGTCCTGCGTGGAGCCCGGTTTGTTAATGCAAAGGGGCTTACGCAACCCCTGCTGCCTGCGTTTCATCCCCACAGCCCCAGCACCTGCTGCGCAACTGCGGCCACACTCTGCGCCGAGCCAGAACCCCCCCATCAGGCTGCCACGCAACACCTCTTGCACAAGGGAGCTGTCAGGTAGCGACCGAGACCCTGGTTAACTGAGCCAGCAATTAACAAGCTCACCCCTTATTAAGCACCAGCAAATACACGCGGCAGAAAGCCACTGGAAACCAGGCTTCATGGGTTTCCCGCTGCCACAACCACTTGCTTGTTCCTGAAATCAGGTTCATTACGCAGTTTCCATGTTCTGCAATACGTGAGGAGGTATCACCGGTGACTACGGTGTCTTAACTACAGACTCCTCACTCATTCCCGAAGCACTATTCATCCCATGCTCCAACTGGTGCAAGAGTCTGGTGGGAAGGAATTAGACACTGTGTGAGGCTGTATTTGTGCTGGGGAGAAAAGTTAATAGGTGTACTGGCAGCTTTAGTACTTTATACCTGTCAAAGATCTATCCTTCCACCTATATATTGCTTTCATGTAAGATTTGTGTCTATTAAAAATAAATACATATTTTCGTAACTTTAATAGAAGTGGCAGTTTACCTGATTGACCGTTTCTTCAATTGCTTTCATATAATGGTTAAGTTCTCTGTCCATTGCAGCATATTCTAACATGACATTTTCCATACTGTTAACATCCTCTACATCATCTGCAAAACAAAATGTTTTGTACATGTATGATTTGTATTATTTATGTACATGTATGTTGTATTATTTTCAGGCAGCATTTTTTCTTTACAGATATGAAGACAGGTGTTAATGCCGTGAATCTCTAAAGCATCTGAAAGGCACAGCAGGTGTTTTCAAGCTCCTCAAACATACACTTTTTTTCCTATTTTGCAACTGTAAACTTTGACATTTCTTGGGTAACTTGAACAAACAGCTTACTCAGAAAGACACTTCCCTGGTTTCATATGAACAAGAGAGAGTGTGTGTAATTTCATCAACCAACACCTAGTCATTAGGCAATCAGGATATTTTCTGCAAAAGTTATATTTCATGACTCATCACATTGCCTCAGAAATAGTCAGAAGAAACTTAAATGCCCTCTCAGTACAGTATAGTTCACAGCTATAATTAGGCCCCTTATCCCCAATAAACACAGCTACTGCAAAATCAAAACACAGCCAGCATTTTATAATCCAGGAGATAATGGGAGACTGAACAGCATTGGTGAATCAAACTGTAAAATTTTAATTGCCAGTGAAAATCAATGAATACAGGACACACGCCTAGTAATTCACATCCACTTTTATTCTCTTCTGCTTTCCTCCTAATTTCACTCCTTTCATCTCTAACTACACCTCTGCTTTCCCATTCTAGAGTTGCTGTGCATCTGCTCAGCTGGACAAGGACTCTCCATGGATGCTACAGGACTGAAGAGCCACCGCTGTATCTCCCGACACAGGTGCACGTACCACACCAAATACCACCAGCTGTGGGAGGACGCTCCACCACAAGCCCCTACCCCGTTTAGGAAACTAAGAAATTAGGAAACGTAAGTTTCCACTTTCCTACTCCCATTTATTCCTACACTGCAGTTTCCAGGTATAGAGAAAACAGCTGGAAGCAGTGAGAAAGCCCCATAGCCTGCCGTGCAGCATTAAGGGTTGTCATTTCAAGGAGCATTCCTCTTTACAAGCAGCTTAAGTAGCCAATCAATCTGTGCTGTTATTTTTACGATGAAAATGGTGGTATAGCTTTTTTAATTACTTTTTTTGTAAAGAAAGGAAAATGTCTTCTAATTTGACAAGCTAGTGCATTTCCTAAGTTGCTAACTATATTAGCATTTCACAGCACAAAAACCTGCCTCTGCAGCAAGCTAACATAAAGCATTGTGTACGGCCGTCTTAGCTTGAGAGCAAAACCTGAAACTGCTGCTGAAACACATCACTCAGGGACTGGAGCTTCATATGAAGCAGTGATGGATCCAGGAGACAGAAGGAAAAGCACGAAGATATATTTATACAAAAAAAAAATGTATATAATAAGCCATACTATTTTGTGAACATGGCAGTTACAGTCAAGATGTTCCCCTTAATTATATATAGGCTTGCAGTTTTTCATTAAGTAGATGAATGGATATTACAGACAGAATCTTGGCATTCCAGCAACTTTCTTCTGAATAATCAGCATTTCCGTCTCCCCTTTCCTTTCCCTCCCTCCCAGTTTCCATATCCTATCTGGTAACTATGATCATGCTCTTTTTCCTCCCTGCTAGGAAGCATATGAAGTGCCTCCTTCAAGGCTGACACAAACCGCACTCCATGAATCACAGGAAAGGTTTGTGTAGCAAGTAACTGTCATTCTCCTCCCATGGCCAAAATGAATCATATCCACAACATAAAGAAACTACAGTGGCCTAAATCTTTTCTTTTTAGGGGAACACAAGTGCAAATACACCGAGAGAGCTGTATTAATGCCATCTTTCCAAAAAGTTTAAAAAAAATCTTTAGATAAAGAATAATAATGTTGCAACTTGAGAGATGCATTAAAATAAAGCTCAAACAAAGAGGTGGAACACAGCTCAGGCAAGAGGGACATTATCTGTGACTACATCCTGTCCTACATTCTCTATGTCCTGATGGTTCCACCCATCCACCGGCCTGTTTTAAGTCTTGGTGTCCACTGTTGTTTCCCTATTGCTGTTCCTTCATGCAGATGAAGAACATGCACATGTTATATATACTGGGAAATCACTGAAAGCATCACTGACGCATGGCCATAGCCTGCCCTTAAAGGCATTATGGACACAAAGATAGATCTGAAGGACTGTATACAGGTCAGATGTTGTCCATCCCCTATTTGTGCTCTTTGACAGATACTTGAGTCCATTTTCTTTCTGCAGTTCAATCCATAGTCCAAGGTGTTGAGAGCTAAGAGGAAATCCATGTTGTTCTACCCACTCATCTCCCCATCTCCTAAACAAGACTTAAAAGAAAACTTACATGACAGGCTCTTCTATTTGCCTTTAAAAACCTCCCACCGTCCTACATTACACACGGCAATAACCCACTGTGCACGGCTCCTCTGCTCCCACTGCACTTTTCCTTCCCCTGGTGAGTTGACAGCATTTCTGTCCCTCCCTGGTAAGGACCAGATGCAGAGCAGAGCTTGGATGCATGTGATGAGAAGTTGTGAGTGACTGTATGGGGATGTAAATAAAAGATTTATAGCTCACCATGCAGGGATTCCAGCACCTTCAATGTTTCCTTACAACAGACTCCACCACCAACTACTCAGAAAACACCAGTTGACCTGATCCCACTAGGGAACAAGAAATTAGAAAAGAAAGACTTCTCTCTCCTCACCACCATCCCACAGCTCACTCTCCCAAATCCCACCAACCCATTAGTTTAACAGCACTATAATATCAAGAAGCATCAAAATTGAATAATTATATCAGGCTTTTGAAAGATTCAAAATGTTTTCCATTACCCACTATGCAAGCCCTGCCGCTACTTTTACTTCAGTTGTGAGGAAGGCAGGAGAGGTTCATGGTGAAGGGATCCAAGGCATTGCCTCTCTCCCAGCAGCCTGTGACCGCATTATCTGCTGAATCCCCTCCAGCCAGACTCCAGCTACAAAGCCAGCGGACTCTCCAAAGCACTCAAACCTTTCCCTCCGCAGGCCAAGAACCCGGCTCAACACCAAAATCAAACGCTTTGCAAGTGCTGGATCAGTGCCTCTCTGTCATCTTATCAAAATTTATCCTGATCTTGTTTCTAATTCATATCTAAGGAATGCATTCCAACCTCTCTGCATATGCTTTTAGCTACTGCCACAAAATACCATCGAAGTTGCATACTGTAGTTAACTCTCCCTGTTATCTAGGCTAAATACGTTGAGTTTAGTAGGCATTTCTCCACAAGTCCTTACCCTCGCTACCCAGAGATTACATCTTTTGCTCACAGAAAGCACAGTTCAAGGCCATAATTTTCATTTTCAAAGGCACATATGCATCATGTTAAAATTAGCTGGCTGAATATGCACACTTCATGATTATGAATTCCACCCCGCATGACTTTATGATCTCATTTTTATAATGGAGACAGGAATATTATTCTGAAAAGTCTCCCTAAGTATTAAAAAAAAAAATTACCTAACAAGACTAGCAAGAGTTCAGTTTCTCATTTCTAATAAGAGATCAAACTGATCATGCCCAGATGCCTTACTGCTGATTCAAACTGTAATCAATCAGGGCTGGGTTATGTATCACGAACCCCACAGTGTTAAAACAGAAGTAGTAATAACAGGATAGAGTCCAGTCAGCGTTGGCTTACTACTTCCTATATTAACACTTGTATAAAATGCCACTCATTTATCCAAAACTTGCATTTCCTTCTAACATCTGAGTTCATATTTACTTCCGTTCCCTGTTTACATCCACAAGTTAGCAAAATTTCTAAAGATTTTTCACAACTACCTCTTTTTCTGTGCAAAAGTTACGACATCAGTATTTGGTTCTTCAGGGTAGTACAGCTGTCCTGGGGCCAACACACAGCAATCCAAATAAGCACTCGCTTCCACCGCAGACTATCTCAAACACAAAATAGCCTGGAATACCATGAAATTACAGGAAGGCTCTAAGGCTACAAATATAACAGTACTTAAAATGAATGCATAAGCACAGACAACGTGGATTAACATCAATATATATATACACTCTAATGTATATGGTACATATGGTACATGATATAAGCATATCATCTTTATGGTATTGTCTAACAAAAGCTAAACTTTCAATTTCAAGAAAGAGTTGTCCATTCTATCTCTTGCACTACATATTAGGTTGCTTTGAATTTCAAGGCTACACGCTGCTTTTTCTATCAGACTCTCCCATCATTCAAGGCAGAAGAGGAATGGTATAACGTTGCCACAAATTTTGTCAGTAGATTTCAGGCTTTTAAAACACACCTAGCACAAACATCTGTCACTTGAGCCAATCCCAACAGCAGGAGTAGGCAGTTGTCTTCATGTGCACCAGCAGCAGATAAAACACACACTTTGCCAGCAGGTTTCCAGTTACTGCTGACAGCAGAGGAACACAAGCTCCCAGACTCCTTGATTTAATTCCATCTCCTGGAGGATCCTCAATCCAGGATACAGCTAAGCATTTTTGCTGGTTTTAGCAAGTACTTCATTTTCAAAACCAAAAGTGCTAATGACACCCCCTTGTGCCCCCAATTTTGGTCTACTCAAAACTGTTGGTAATTCAAGTTGGACAAAACATCTGGAAAAAAACAGTCAACAAACCCATGCTCTTTGAAGACAGATTCACAAAACACTTGTAGAAGGCACTAGCAAGATGTCCCTCTACTGTCTAGATGCTCAGTAGTGAGAGGATACAGACCTGTGTAGGAGACAACTGACTTATTTCCCTCCTCTGTCTAGATATACTTGAACCCTGCCACGGTGCTCCGGACCCTACAGACCAACAAGAACTTCAACAGGAGACTGGCTGCTTCTGCAGCACCGAGGGTGCATCTTCACTTTTTCTCCTACAGATACAAGGATAGCCCCTCAGAAAACTCTCTCCAAAGGAGATTTCTTTCAAAATCTCATCTCCCTGACCTGTAACATATTTTATGTTAGGCTGCAAAAAGAGTAGAATGCTAGTACAGAAAAATCTAAACTAAAAGAAATTAGAAGCAATACAAAGGAACAGCAAAATACAGGAGAAAATCAATTTGATCGCCTGAATGCAGGTGTCCTCACATTAAAACCAGAGAAATGGCTGAAAGTGGAATGCCCAAAATTCTCCACAAAACCCTTTGGATAGGGAACTAACCACTGCAATTCATAAGAGAAGAAAAATTATTGCTGATTAGAGGGCCAACCACCATATAGGAAATGGCAACTGGTGGAGTAAAGGGGAACTCAGGACAGTAATTGCAAAATTCCCCTTCGTGCAACAGTCAGAAGTTACTGCTGAAGCAAGTCCTAAGAAATCTCCAACTTCTCAGGAAATGCCTTAACTGGGCTGTATTTTGAGCTGGATTTCCCTAATAAAGCCATTCTGGCTGCATAGAAAGCTTTCATATACACGGAGTTAAGAGACCAAGTGTGCATCAGTGATTTTACAGACCAATACCTTCACCTAGATACCAGCACTCCAGTGAAATTACATCAATGACAGAAATAGAAACCTACTCTAGGTGGCCCTGCTGGAACAGGGGGGTTGGACAAGATGACCTCCAAAGGTCCCTTCCACCCTCAACCATTCTGTAATTCTATGAAATTCCCCAATATCCAACAACATCATCTCTCTATCGTTCTTCTGGAAGGTGGTTGAAAGTGACTTAAAGTTCAAGTCCTCTCAAGCAAAGAAGGAAGTTGAATCTGAGTTTCCTATATTCTATCAAAGAAAAAATCTGAGTAGAAGGAATAAAAGTGAGAAGAGTGTGGGAGACAGGACTACTAGAACTTGCAAAGGAAAGACCAGCACAGAAGAACACTGTTAGTTGACTGTGCCCACAGTTACACCAGAACTATCACTTGTGAATGACTAGTTCTAAAGTTGCATCTTATTTTCTATTCAGCTTCTGTTAAGAAATTGCAAATCAAACTACAATACTTGGATTCAGGTCAAGCATTTTGCTGTACCTGAGTAAAGTCTTCTGAGGTTTTATTTTGGAAAGGGCAGTGCTTTTCAGTCTGGATTTAAACATTTGTTTTATTCAGCAAACTACTGAAAAAAATCTTCAATTATCCATTTCTCCCTGCTTATTTTTTTTTGAAGTAAGATGAACCAAGAGTGTCTGTTACATTACAGACTACTCCTGACAAACTAACAAAAAAAAAAAAATCTAGTGTTACAAGCCGTTTTCCTGTAGGGTATGACAGTGTGAAATGGGAAGAGACAAGATCCAGTGACCCAGGAGGCTCCTGCCAGTCCCATGGAAATGAAATCCAAGTACATTATATTGTAGAGAGGGTCAGAATTTCAACAGCAGCAGACCACGCAAGGTCTAAGTGCCCACTTTGAAACATCTCAACTGCTGGAATGCCCAGTTTGAAACACCTCAAGGGGTCAGCACTTCCAGCCAGTGGGTGTTACACACATTCTGAAAAAAGAGAGTCATCTCCAAGTGGGCACAGAGAAGCTGAGGAACCCAGTATTACTAATCACTTTTGAAAATAACTTACTATATTATTCTATAATAAAGTAATCATGAAACTTTTGCTCAACATGAAACTCCCTTAAACTCCATTGCCAGCAGAACTAGGCCAACAGGGCTTTTGAAAGCAACTTCCTTACAGGACTTTTTTTTTTTTTCTTCAAGACTACCAGGGGAAGCTAAAAAGTCATAATGATCCCAGTTTAGACATAAGAGCAGTAACAAAGATCTATCTTACCAGATATTTTTGCCACGATATCCAAACAGACTGCAAGGTAAAGAAGGGCGATTGCTCCAAACACCTATTGACACTATGGTAATACCTAATGAAATAAATAGGGCTCTCCCAAAGAGTTTGATTTAGCAAAAACACTCCAACATGTACTGACATGCTTTGCTGTATAAAATCCAAAGAAAAATACTATTCAACACAAATAGAGGTGGTTTAATTTAGGCTAAGGCACACAAATAATAAAAAGACATCAACTAATCTCTCATAAAGGTAAACAGTTTGCTACGGAACAGAAAGAGAAAAAAAGTCTTTATGTCCTATCTACATATTTTTTGCTGTTGTAACATCTATGTTTGGTGCCACGCACACAGCACCAGGACATGAAGACAGGTAATATGTACACACTTCCCCAAATTAAAAGGGATGCTGGCTTGACTAAACATTAAGGTCCATACAATTCCCAGGCTACTTCCCTGCCTTCAAACAGAAGAACCAGCACCTGACCAACACCTCTTTTCTCCTTACTAAATTCCAAGGTCACGGTGAGGTTAATCTTCATTTTACCAATTAACACCTACTTAATTTTGCAGAAAGACCAATTTAAAGTTAACAAAGACAGTGTAAGGAGTAAGCAGGAGCACTGAAAAGAGGATTAACATTTCTAAGATGCAACAGCTTTGAGAAGAAACTCAAGCTCTCCTCTGAAGTAGTTCAGTATCAGTGTCCTGGCATTATGGTGATATCCATCCACAAGTACTGGGCTCTGTTTAAGAAATAAGTAAATCAGCGTTCCCTAACACCATCTACATCCACAGGCCCAAGAACAAGAGAAACACAAGTGATGTTTACAGACAAGCAGCAAGAAAACACTAAGGCTGAGGTTCATGTACCTTTTCTTTGGCAACAGAGGGAGTTTCACAGGCCATCTCCCCAGGCACTCATCATTGCTGTTCCTCTGTTCCTCCTCTGCTGCCCCTCAGCTAGGATAATAGGACTTTTCACAGGATTATACTATAAATTGGATTAATTAAATAATCAAGCTAAAAATAGCATTCTGTCCTCCAAAACCAAACCAAAACAAACCAAAACAAACCCCAAACCCATGGTATTCCAGTAATTTAATGTGAAGTGCAGATATACACACACTTGTACCAGTACAATTGAGGGGGTGGCAAACTGTTGCAGAGTGGAGTTGGGGGGGAAATAACTTCCTAAGCCAATTTGATTGCCAAGAAAAAGGTAGAGGAACCACACCTGTATTTTCTAAGCAAGTACAAGGCACATGCTATCTTCACACTGAAATCTGACCAATCTCATAATCTTCTATTTTCCTAAATACATATATATATATATCTCCCTCTCTTCTCAGTGGGTTTCAACATATGATGAAATTAAGGCTGAAAACAACATTCACTAATAATTTTAATGGGAAAGGATTTTCCTATGACTAACAAGCTTCTTGCCTGTGGAGGCGTGGGCATGTCTACACCACACAATAGAGCGTGGTTCAGAGCCCCGAGCTGCTGCTGACCTTGCCTTCCTTAGAATGAGTGATGGGAGGGCTGAGTATCTTTAAAACCAAGGGGTCTACTGCTGTCCTTCTTCTACTCACTTTCTCTTCTCAGAACTTGATATGGTAACATCAGAATCTGGGCAAAAATTTTCTTGATATATAATATTTCAGTAAATGCGACTATCTTAGTTCTGGGCTCAAGCTACCAGAATCATAGAATCATAGAAGTGTCTAGGTTGGAAGGGACCTTTGAGATCATTGAATCCAACCATCAACCTAACACTGACAAAAACTATCACTAAACCCTGTTGCTAAGCACCACATCTACCCACCTTTTAAATACCTCCAGGGATGATGATTCCACCACTTCCCTGGGCAGCCTGTTTCTTGATAACCCTTTCAGTGTAGAAATATTTCCTAGTATCCAATCTAAACCTCCCCTCAAGCAACTTGAGGCCGTTTCCTCTTGTCCTATTGCTTGTTACTTGGGAGAAGAGACTGACCCACACCTCACTACAACCTCCTTTCAGGTAGTCGTAGAGAGCAGTAAGTTGTAGAGAGCGATAATATCCATGTCTGGTGCAGATATATCCGATTTGAAACGTAACTGCACATGCTGCATAGGTCAGCACAAGAAACAGGAGTCCTACAGTGGATCATCAATGGCCTGGCCAGAAAACGGGGCCATGCCGTGGGACAGGAGGACAAGAGAGTCACTTCACACAGTTTCACACAGTGGCAATCTCACTCTCGGTCCCTCATTGCATACTCCCATCACCCTTCACAGGTGTCAGCACTAGGGCTTGTGAACGAACTGCTCAAGAAACCGGTCCCACTAAAACTGAGAGAGCTGCTGTAATGCCCAATTAGCAGACTGCAGTGAGCATGAGCTCTAGCTTAAGTTAAAGCAGTAGAACACATATCAAACGGGACACGAAAACCAAGACAATCCTTCACTTCAAGACAATCCAGCATCAACTTATTTTGGCTCAGTTCAGTGGTCACATTTAATTCCCACTTAAAAGGAACACAGAATCCAAACTAAGCTTCCATAACTGACAGCGTCATGCAGACACAAATGAACCCACTTCCAGCACTGAAACTGTAACATTATTGACCTAAAATGAAACAGCTGGGGAGGAAAAATGCCAAAATATGTCTGGTTTTTAAATGTCAAATATTTTTATTAGATACTTCCAAACATAACTTTTTGTTTTTCTCTGAACCCACGCGGTCTCCCATTTTAACTTTTTATATTTCTGCTTCTACAACCCTTGGCACTACTGAGTTCAGAATCCAGAGAACTGATGGGTAGCCGCAGACAGAGCGAGGCTGGAGTTGGGCTCACTAGCCAGGCACCAGCCAGAGTGCAGCTGCAGCAGCCAGCAGTTCAGGGTGGGAAAATAATCCACTTCTATAGTCAGCTTTTTAGACAAATTTGGCTGGCATGCAACACCACGTTCTACACAACTGTGGACAGAGCAGTGATGCGTCTTAGAACCGAGCTGACACTGGTCCACACACGTAAAGCAATAAACAAAAGTTGAATCAGATTCCGAATATACAGCTGACAATGGGAAGTTTGGGGTTTTTAAATCAGAAACAATGATCTGTTAGATTATCAGAAACACGAAGGTTAGTAGAAATAGACAGGAATATCATCTCCAAAGTTATTTGTTTGCTGAAAATGTAGATGCATCCATATGCTTTGGATATTTTCTAGTTTCTGTTGAAGAGAACTAACAGACAGAACAAAACCAAGGTTAAACTAAAGGAGTCTAGAAAACCAAGGTCTCATGGAAGCAAAGGTCAAGCGATGCTGCCCACACAAAATAACCAATTCGGCACAAATTACAAATTGCTATGGTACCTGACATGCTAACCATGCAGCAATACTAAAGCTAGGGGTTTCAGAGCCCGTAATTCCTCAACACGACCAAAAAAAACCCCGACCCAACACAAAAAAAATGTCCCACAACCTAATCCTCCCACACAGACAAGGCAAAGGCAAAGACTGGACACAAACTGGAAGCCTAATGAAAACCAGCAATTCATTCTGCCTCTAGCAGGCCTCCTTTCCATAAAACCACTCCTGTGAATTGGCAGGTCTCCCCCTTTTTGGCACCAATCACTGGTATGTGGCATTCATTCTGTTGCTTGCATACTGGTAAGTGACAGAGCTAAATCTTTCCATTGCTGGAATTTCATTTCCCACAAACTTCATACAAAAATTTCTCTTACTATGAGGAGCTGCTACTGTGTTACCATGTGAAAAATGCACATCTCTGTGCAAAAAAAGGGCAATGTAATTCTGTATCTCTCATGCACGCAGAAGTATTTACGATTTTGAAAGGAAACAGGAATTTTTTTGATGGCTTACACTACACCAGAGATGACAGTCTCTCAGCCCTGTTATCTTTGTCCATAGTAAGAAAAAAGTAGCTTTGTGGGGGCCTCATGGCATTGAAAGGGGTCGTTTTGAAAAAACAGGAATATAAATTGAAACCTAGTGTGGAAATGTTGTGTAACTAGATAGAAGACGTAAGTAGAAGGCTCCCTCTGTTCAACACTTAAACAGAACTGGTAAACTATATCACATAGCTATCAGGTGTTGTGTCATTAAAATAAATTAATCCAGAACCATAGGACTATGCTTGAGATTTGTGTAGCTGAAACATACTTGTAGAATTTTCTCCCCTTTATATTGATATGCTTTTGCATCTTGTTCAGTTTCAAATCTGGTCTTCTATAAAAGTACCTGGGCCAAATCTGTGCACTAAAGAAACTCTGTTCAGTGGAAGAGAAGTCTTGATTACCTTGAGACATCAGGACAGACTGCACACCTCCAACAAAGCATGGATAAAAGATTAATCTAAAAATACTGAAGAAATACAGAATTTGAATGAGTGATGATTAGGTATGCCCTAATTCACTGAAAAAACAGCTGTGAATTAGATCCACACCCACAAGTAATAAACTTTTTAAAAAAAAAAGCCTTGTGAAAATGTCACATTAATCTACCCATACAGTAAAAAGTCTACTCACCCACTGCTTACTAAGATGATTAGTAAGGAAATCACAAGTTAAACTTTATTCATCTGCTTAAGAAAAAGAGGAAAGAGTTTGCAAGGTTGATTTAACTCAGAAGATATTATTGTCACTTGACATTTACATGCAACGTATAATTCCATTCCCACTTACAGTCTGGGGAAAGCCTGTTAAAATACTTCCTTAATGTGTGAACACTTCTTTGAATTGTGTTCTTTTCATCTGCCACCTTCTCCTTAAGCCAGCTGGCTCCTTGTTAAGTCTTTTTTAATAAGAAAGTTCATTATATGTAATTTATAGAGCAGTTTGAGATTGTCACCTTCTATTGAGTGCTACAGCACATGTATATTTCAGAGCATTCTATAGCATTTGTTGATAATGTCAAAAAAGTAAGGAGGTTCACACATACGTATCTTGAACAACTCTAGTGTGAGACTAATCAGAAAGACCACATCTCTCTCCTCATTTTCAACCACAGGAACCAGTCCTCCTTAGATCTATATTCCAGACTGCTCTTCCCATTTGGAAAAGCTAACACCTTTGTGGAAACTACAGAAGTTGCTTACTTGGGAAACATCATTAGGAAGGCATTTAAATATCTTTCGTCATCTAGAGCACAATCAGAGTACTGTTCTGCTTAATCCTTTTGCTGTGGCTTTCTTATTTTTTACCTCTTGTTCTCCTTCATTACACATTTCTTTACCACTTGCTCCTTTCCCCTTCTCTTCCTCCTCAACCAGTTCCCCCATTCTTTCTTCCCTGAGCACTTGCTTGCCTGCTTTTGATTCTTTCTCTATTAGCAAGTGAAATCTTCCTGGTGAGCACAATCTTTGAGGGTCACCTCCTACTTTCTCCCATCCTTTTATATAATAGCAGCTCTAACAGAGATTTTCTTTTTATTGACATAAAGGTCCATTAACACAAAAAAACAACCAAACTGTAACAACAATAACAAAAAAGACATAAGCTCACCAGTCATTAATAGTGACTGCTACGTAGTGCACAGTTTGGGAAGCAACCTAATGCGGACAATGCCTGAAAGGGTGGCTGATGGCAGGTCTCCTGGCTACCACTGTGTGCCCTACACAGAAGGTTGTGTTGTATGATACTCATGATGAATACCAGACCCTTGTTCAACATCTAAAGAGGGGTACAGGGATTGTTGTAATTTTTCATTTTTTTTTTAAAAAGGGGCTGATTCTATGCTGACAATTTTTCCAGATGCATCCCTATCTTTATATGGCACATAGCGTATAATCCGGGCAAAGGCTCCTTCTAGACCAAAAAGCATGAGACTAAATCCTGCTAATTGCATTTTCCTTCAATAAGCTCTTTCAGTATTTCCAAGAAAGAGCAACACAAATTACTTAATGCCTGGAAAGTGTGACTTACATCAAGACCCACTAAAGCAGCTCAACTTGGGAAGTTTAAGTAAGAGATGCTAAAGGTGACATGCTCGTGATCTACCATTACCATCCTGAAGATTTCTGAACATATTGGACTCTTTGATTATCAGACAGAAACAGAAGATCCAGTGCCTGAAAACTGAAACAAAGCTAATGAAGAAAGAAAATACAAGGTCCTGTATTGACAGAACTCTGTTCTGTCAGAGTTGAACTGTTTATTCAGAGATGGGACGGATTCTCTACCACTTCAGTTGACTTTTTGCTAGATTGTGGGTTTCACTGGTAAATTTTCTTTCCATAAGCACATTTTTTGAATCAGTGTAATATTTTCTCTCTTCACATAGTATTATTTATTGACTCACTTAATAAACATCAGACTATCCTGCAAACATGGCTGAAGGATCCATTCATAAATTTCATCCAAGAGCAAATCTCCGCTTAGTGTCCTCTGTATGTTTTAATAGTTCAAACCATTTCATATCACCTATAATTGTTCTTGGAGATGTGATACTTCTTATTTGTTAATTCAAAAAAGGTAAAGATGACATTTTTGTTAGGCCACTGTTTTCTGCTGCCTTTATTTCCCCTGCACACATATTTTTCCTGGCTACCTATCTCCTACCTTTTCCAATCACCTACCACCATTACAGACAACCCAAATTATTTCTAGACTTCTGCAGCATGATTTCCACAAACACAGAAGACACAGGCAACAACAGGAGTGAATATCCACACAGGCGTTTGAGATATTCAGATGTTCATACCTCCTGTTTTGAAAGACTCCAGACACCTCTTTTTATAGAAGGGAAACTGATGCCTCGTGAACTTTAATGACTTGCCCAAGGCCACATGGTGGCAATGCCAGTTTGAAAGTACAGTTGTTCCTACCCTCAAGGCATCAGCAAAATCAGACTTGGAGCATCTCAGTTTTTTATCTCTTTCATATAATACTATTATGAGTTCCTTGTTCTTCTTGAGAGAAAATGGAAAAGAAAATGAGAAGGGAAGTAAAAAAATCTATTAAAATTATAATTAAATAATCTAAGTTCGGACAACCAACTTCTGCCTGTCCTCCAAAGGATGAATTTTTTCATAGGTCTCACTGTCAGCAATCACAAGGAAAACACAAGTCTTACATGTGATTCTGACTGATAAAGCAGACATCCCCGTTTAAAATCTTGGAATTTAATCAGTACATATTATGATCTTCATTTTTCGCTAGAGTGTCAGTGTGCTATATAACATTGGTGTAAATGGAAACATGGCATAAAACCTGGATTTGAGTCAGAATGCATTTTAAAGTTTTCTTTTTTTAATATTTTTAGCTGAAAGTATTAAAAACCTCTCATAATTAATTCTACATGCACTGACAAAAAAGTTATTTGAGTATCAAGAAAAAGAAAGGTAAAAACCAGTCACAAGTTATTGAATTACTGAAGAGAGGAACAAAGAAGAAAAAGAAAAAGAAGGGCGGGGGGGGGAAGGAACACGAGTCTTGTGTCTATTGGTAGGGGATCAGGATGAAGGTTTCAGAATGATCATATCTATCTGCGTAAGGGATTCTCTTTCATGTTTTGACCAAACATCGAGAACATCTCAGCACAATGCTTACTTTTAACCCAGATAAATCTTCCCCTAATGGAAAGAATCAAGAAAAGAAATAAAATTGCTTTATATTCTTAATCTTTCTGAATGCTGCCAACCACAGATTTTTTTCTACTTTTGCGGGTTCCTCCTCCCTCCCTAGTTATTTAGGCACACAATTAGATCACTGAAAGCTAAATACTGATCTACTCAAACTGATAAAAATTAAAGCCTTCAGAATGGGTTCTTCAAAGCCCACACTACTTTCTATATATACTGTATGCCTCTACATTTAAACAGGATTTAGCGGTATTTTCTTATTGCCACATTTCTGTGGCAGAAATATGATGGTAAGAAAATGACAGATTAATATACTACAGAGAATATTTTCAAACAATAAATTATTCAGATAAAATATTCCTCTCTGGCTTTTGTTCAAAGAGGTTGATTTATCTTTGTGCTGAAGAGCCCACACAAGACCTCTGCAGTACTTCATAGCATTCTGAAGCTGGAACAGACCATTAGGATCATCTATTCTGATCTCATGCATAGTAGAGGCCAAAGAACCTCACCCAGCAATTTCAAGCCTATAACTTACGGCTGTAAGCTCACTCATTCTCTCAAGGTTAACATCACTACTGTGCAGAGGCTCTGCAAAAAGGTCTATAGAGCATTTAAATCTCACTTATGATCTACTTTGAAGACTGTGCAGAATTTATGAGGTCTAGGACACAGAGAAATTTATAATGACTATGGGTACATGAGGTAACCCACCAGGTGACTGCAAACCTCCCTAACTCGTAATGACCTTTGGGGAGAAAATTACCCACTTCCTTAGGAAAATACATAAGAAAAAAGTATAAATACGCACACATACATGCATATGTATGTATGTATTTGAAATCAGACATTATGTGAATACCACCTACCGAAACCTGAGAAATAAAGTCTGCGGTTTTCTTCTGAGCATTCACAAGAGTTGTGACAAAAAACGAAACTGTCCGGAGCACAACCTTCTGTTCAGGTGCAAGCTCTCAGTACATTTCCATGAGAATGCACTAAAGGCAGCTATTCAGCAAGATAGCTTTATATCAGGACTGGATTTCACTCTGAATGATACTCTCTAGTTCAATGACAAAATACCAGCTTCATGCGAGAGTACAAAATGCAATGATCTGTATTATGCAGGAAGTCAAACCAGTAGATCATGCTGGTCCCAAACAGCCTTAAAAATCTAACATCTGATAATACAAGTCCTCTTTCTCCACTATTGATCGTAATCCTCCATTTATATTTTAGTGTTACTAATTGCAAGAGTACGGTGATATGGCACCAACACCTCTAAATCCATTCTAGGAGTGAGTTACTGTAGTGCCAGAGCAGGTGAAGGAGTAACAGCACAAGCTGGAGGAAAGCCTTTGCTGCCACCTAATGGGTTTCTCCTTCCTTCGAGAACTGCAGAAGTTGAGGAACAAAGATACTTACTTGGATGCACTCATCTTACCAAGCACCCAAAACGGAAAAGAGCCAGCAGAACAAAAGCACGCTGCTTAATATAGCTACTTTCTCCTTGCTCCACTGTGTTCTTTTTACAGTCAAAATTCCAGCTAGGAAATCATAACAACCCCACATATTTGTTTCTTTCCACTTTTTAAGATTACAGACTATGGTCAGAGTGGTTTTTGGATAAATATAAAAGAACACAAATCTTTCATTACAAGTCATATTTTTCCAGATTTTGAAACAAGGCATATTTCCAAATTCTCATTTTTCAGAGAGCTTCTTTGAAGAACAGCCTTCAGAACCAACCACTGTATTCCAGCAATGGGCTCATCAGTGCTGGCTATAAACGTTCTAAGTAATCTTTACACTGTAATTACTGAAGCACAAAGGTAGGACAAAAAAATTAACCCAACCCTCTCTTCTCAAAAATTTGGTACCGATTGAAGAGCATAATGCACAAAATGTAATTTTCTTGTCACAAGAACCCAATCAGTCCTTTTTGTTTCAAAAAATAAAATTACTTGAAGAAATAAAGTGTGACACCATTTACCTGCCTACTTGAAGAAAACATACATACCTTCCTCACTGTTAGTTCAAAGGTAAAATACCTATAAAACAATTCAAGAAGCACAACATAATCGAAGACAAGCGTAAGTTAAGATAAAAAAGAACATCTTTCCTAAAAGGATGAATCTTAAGAGAGGAATTTGAAGGAAAGAAAAATTTGTATTTTTGAGAAAGAGAATCTGAAGCATTTTACCTCACATATCCCAAAATACAAGTTTACTTTCAACAACAGGAAAAGAACCTTCCCAAGAAGAAAGATGCAATTTTGTTGCCTACATTGAGTTTGTGCATGCCACCAGTTAGTACCACAGACACTGGTGTAGCAACAAAGCAGACCAGTTAAGAAACAGCTTCTGGCAGATAAACGCCTGGGGTCAGTAAGAAACTTCCTCTGTGAACAGCTTGGTGTGAGGGAATTCTTGCAGCTTCACAGGAAGCATCTGGCAGAGGCTAACACCAAAGAACTTACTGAACTTAGTGGATCATTGGTCTCTCTTTGTTTCCTACAGTACCTTCCCATAGCTGGAAAACACTTAGGTACAGCAAGCATCAGTGAAAAGCTATTTATCTCCAGGATGGACTGACATACTACACTTAGATTCTCCACCAAGAAAAAAGAAAAATAATCCTGCAACCCTTACTTGGAATTTACTTTAACCTAAAGACAAAGTAAGTTCTGAGAGACTGAGGCATACTCTTGGGGACTGTAAATCCAAATAAGATTATTCCTTCATGTCCATAAAGAAGTAATGGATTGCTCAATTCTAATACTATTCCTACACTGCATATAAAATTGTTTGCTATTTGGTTCCCAAGAGCACCTTCACAGATATATGGGCTCATAAGGGAAAAACAAGGTCTGATGCCTCATGCAGGGTCCCTACAACACAGGCCACAGCTTTGCCCATTATGAGGCCACTATGAGGTGGAAAGTGACCTAACAAAACCACAATTCATACGCGAAGGAAGGTAGGATGTGCAAGAAAACATCTTGGCACAGCTTATCTTCCCTGGACAAGAACGACAGTCAAAGTTTAGTGCTGCTTATTTCCTCGGCCAGCAGACCCTTGTGCCAACTCTTACTCAAGCAGGTTGCAAAGTGTCATTCCAGCCTGTACACTAAAGCCTGTTCTCAGGACAAGTACCTTATGTTTTGATTATTTTTATGAAACACAACAATCTCTAACACCATGGAAACTAACAGAGCATGAGAATTTTAGAAGTACAGCTGTCAGCAGGTTCATTTCTGGATCCCCAGACAATCACATCATGGTCATTTCATGCACAAGAACTTTGCCAATGTTAAGATTCATGTTATCTTATCGTACTGCAGGAATCCTGCATTTGAATTCTCAATGAAAAATAAACCAGGAAAAAAAAAAAAAAGAACTAAGGAAACAAATTAACCAAACCATTTTATGTTCAAACACAGCTACAGAGCCCATCCTTATACTGGAGTTTGTACCATTTGGTACAAGGTAGGAGAAGTTTTAGGTCAACGTCAGTGAAACTTCCATGGAAAGGTCCCCTGCTCTCAGTGATGAACAAACTTCTTCAAGCCTGACTCTTATAGGTTGCTGCAATGTATTTAGAAAGCCACTGCATATAAGAATAGTGCAGATACCATAGAAACTCATGAACCAACCAACTCAGGAACCAACCAAAAAGCTGACAATAATTTTCACAAAATTAGGCTGACTGCTATATCTATATTCTCTACACTCCTTCCTGTGTCAACAAGGGTCAGCAACATTTAGAGCTATTTGATTCCTTTTTAACACCATTTTAAGAGAGCAGTGAGAGAAATCAAAGTGCTGTGGGTAACCTCACAGACCTAAATCCACATTGAAAAATGATCCGACATTAAATACTAGCCAAACAGTAGTTGATAACGGGCATCACAATGCACGTGGATCCCAAGCAATCTGCAGTATAGAAAGCAGACAGTAAAGGGAGGCCATTGCACATGTGAGATGCAGTGCAACACACGTGAAGAAAAGCACAGGGATGGCTCCAGGGCAAGGGGAACAGGCAAATGGGATAAAGAGCCGGGACTGAGGTAAGCTCTGCTGGCAGAGAGAGCAGGGTATGCAATAGCAAACGAGCAGACAAGCAGGAAGAGCCAGAGCAGAAAAAGGCTAACTTAATCTGGGGCGCATGCCAAAGAATCCTATCACTAACACTCTGTAAGACCCACGGGCCTGCCCTGTACATACTAGTGAGCAGAAAAACCCTTCCAAGTGTGGAGACAGAGAGGAGGAATTCTCATGCAGACCCTGATCTTGCTATGGGAAGATCACTGGTATGCAATACAGATGGCAAGCAGCCACCAGTAGCAGCTGACCACAACATTCTAGGGCAAGCTTTTGAAGAAAAAGAAAAGCAGCTCATTTTTTCCCCCAAAATAAGGTTAGAGTTCAGTGCTTCCCATCCAGCTATTGCACACTCCAGGGCCTCTATGCTTCACAGTGGGAATGGGATGTGTGGTTGGAAGAAAGTCCATCAAGGAAGCATCTTGCTCTTTACTAGAAAACCTGTTCAGCTAATTAGACAAAACCCCTATCTGTTAATGCTTTAAAATGCTTTTCAGAAGTTTTATGCAAGAAATTCTTAGCGCCTTGTCTGCAGTTAGCATACTCTCCAGCCCTCCCAGTTACTTCCCATTTGTACTGGACATCTCTCCCAGTCCCACATAGCTTTGGCTCCAGCCCAGACAAAAGACACCTCTAAAGAGCAAGCTGCTGGGCTGGAAGCCTGGAGGTGACCGCGAGTTATTCTTCTTCATGCCCGCATCGATAGGTCTCTGTACTTCACAGTCCCATATTCTTGAGACAGTTCTGCTGCTTTCCCCTGAGGAGTCAGATAAAACTGCCATCCTCAGCAAGTTGACAGAATTCACATCTGATAACTCTGAGCCGAGCTGGGAATAGATGCGGCAGTCCTGGGCCGGCACATTCACACCATTATCAGCACATCAGTCAACACACAGCAGGTTACACTAATTCAAAAAAAAGAGAATAAGACTTGTCCTTCAAGTATTTCACACGGATGTCCAGCACCGCTTTCTAACTCTATAGAACTACTTTACGTAGTTGAAGTAAAGACAGTTCAGCAACTAAGAGAAGTTAAATTAGCATTGCAAACAGCTGTTCCTCATGGTGCAGAGGTGTCAATAGGAGGCTTAAAATTCAACCCTAGGAGCCAATTAAGAGACATTGCCAAAGAAGTAATGACTTAGGGAATTCTTTTTTCAACCACACTACTAAAGCTCAGACAACAGATTGAGGCTAAATTTAGGAAGATGCAAATGATAGTAGAACCTAGATGATTTTGCTTGCATTAAAACTGATTTCAAACAGCGTCACCTTCAAATTCACGTATCTATTAGGACTCCAATCCAGCACAGGATATAAGCATATGCTGAAGATTTAAAATATACAGACCCCTCTGAAAGTTGGCAGACCGTTCAAGAATTTCAATGTATCCTTTCCTTCAGTGTTTTGCCAGGCTGCACCACAGAACATCCAAGAGTGTTTTGAGCACCGGGAGGACAAACTGAAACCAACTGTGCACAGCCTGGTTTGCTGCTTACATGGTTTTTTATATAATAACACTTTGAAATGTTTCTATACCACAATGGTATTCTTAAAAGAAGAGCAAAATACAACTTTTAGACAGTATCAGTGTCTCAAGATAATCAGCAGAAAGACTGGCCTGGACATAAAACCTACCTTTCTTTTCTACTCATTAAATAAAATGGGCTTTTAAGTTGGCTGTTTCCCTTTGCCATTCGGTTTGGCGAAACTTATTTTAACCTCTAGATCCTTAATCCCTTACAGGATCTTTTAAAGTTTTGTTTCTTTACCAGCACATGATCACAATTACACCACCACGAAGTTACTCAATACTAAAAGTCCACAGATTCTCAATGGGCAGGGAGGTCTTAATCAACAACTTAATTTCATGGACATCAACAAAGTTATTTGAGAAATAAAAGGTTTTCAGGATGAGATACACCAAAATTATTCTTCAGCTAAATTAACAGCAGTTAACAGGAACTCTGCCTTATTTTGCTAGAGATCACACATGTTCATAAATGAGCAATCCCTGACTGAATAGTTAACACCAGTCATTTCTTTTCATAAATCTACACAGGACCAGAATAAAATGGACATAAATTTATTACTGGACAAAGCAATAGAATCACTGATGAAATTAAGACTTGGTTAAGTGCAATTTTGGCAAAGAACCTTACAGCAGTCTAAATATCTCATCCTTACAGCACACTGTGAACAGTGGATTCCTTAGAGGAAAGACACTTGGGAATCACTGGTTAAAGCTAACTTAAGATTTATCTCCAGAGTGCAGCAGCAGTGAGCAAGCTCCTAGAAGGCACAAAAGAAAGGGGAGGTAGTACAAACCTGGGAAAAGAGTCTGAGTGTTTATAGCATTAGAAGCCTCACAGACATTTCAGACTGTCTTAATTCTACTGTGAAAAATTTTCCTTTTGTCTTCTTCCGCTGAGGTCTGTTATTATTTACAATTCCAAGTGAAAAATCCATACTTCCATATTATCTCTCACTAGGACTCCCAAAACATTTCACAGCGTTAAATAAAGCTTAAATGGACAGGAATAATTTTAAATTTACCATTGTGGACTGCAAACAGATGTCAAGAGAACTACAGGCATAAGTAAAGATGAATGTGAATCTGCTTAGAAATATTGGGTATTAAATCTTTCCATTATTCATATGAAAAGAAAGCATTGCTTTTATTAGTATTATTATTTTGCAAACAATAATAAAACAAACTCATTCAAGGTCATGGAGAATTAGATTAATTGGTACATTCTGTCCTACATTTCAAAATGTAGGACCATGTGATGAGGTTAAAAATCTTCAGATCTTCAAAGTAATGTGAATTGCAATTTATACTCATGAAACTGATTCCCTCACTTTTCTAGATTTCTCTGACCACTACTTATTGCAGCGCTGCAGTGTTTAATTATTTAATTGACCCTTCCTTCCCCATCAATTTCTCTAACGGTTGTTTATACTCCTCAGAATAGCTGTGTCCAGTGAGATTACTTTATCTTTCCAGAACAGAAAGTGCAAAAGCTATAGGGGAAAATACCAAGTTAATAGGAAGTTCTGAGCACAATTAATGCATAGGAGAAAAAAAAAGAAAAGAACCCCAAACCTGAGAACTGTATTCAAACTAAAAAGCTCTGTTGTTACTGCCAGAAAGTAATGGCCTCATGTAAGTTAACTATGAAGAGCAGAAGTGTTCATTTTTCAGAATATAATGAATAGATATACGTAGGGCTCTTAAAACAGAATAAATTTAACTACAGCAGCGCAGTAATGAACAGTAGGCACAGTAATCAATAGCAGCATCAGTACGTGCACTGGCTGGCAGCCATGCTGCCTTTACACAGAAACAGATAAATTCCATTTAAGCAGGACTGAAGTGAGCCAGTAGGTAGACAGCACCTTCCTAAAAGGAATTATGGTGCAAAGAGAAAGGATAGCCTCAATTCAACAGGAGGCATTCTCTATATGAAATTACTGCTGAAATGAAAACCCAGTGTTTGATTTAGTTCTGAAACTTTCAAATGTGTCAAAATAAAGGTGTAAAAGATCTACTGTGATATTTATTCAACAAGTAAGCAATTTAATCTGCTGTCCAACTCAAAAACCTCTCTCTGTCTTCTCTAATAAAGTTTTCTCAGTTGTTCAGTCAGTTGGAGGAAATTTTGTTTTTCTCTTTTGGATTATGATAGAATTACAATGTTTGTATAGAGCAACCATTATTCACCCAAAGAGTTCCATTTCAGTGGCGGTGAAGTAAGTAATCTCTGTAACCATTATTTACCTCCTAGAGAGCTGAGCCACTTAGCCAGTGTTCACAAAGCCTCTGAGATGTCTGAAAAAGGCTACCATAGGTTAAAAGGTTACTATAAATCATGGAATATCCTGAGACAATTCCTGCCCACGAGTCTGGCACCTCTTCCTATCAGCAGCCCTCCAGTTTCATGATCAAACATGGAGTTTTATTCCCTCTTTATTCTAGGTAACACTACCACCAGCTGTTTACACAGTTTAATTCAAAAACATTCTGTGTAAGAGTTCTTTGTTCTCTGGATGGTTTAACTGGAGAGGACTTCAGGCTACTCAAGGAACATGGCCAGCTCAACAGACAGGTAAAGAGGTCAGTTTCTTTTCAATGCTTTTTGTAACTTAAATGGAAGTATCGCTTACTTCCTAGCTTCTTCTGCCCCCTAGTGAGCTTTGATTTTCACTCCACCTGAACAATCATCTGGCTGCTTTGTAAATTACACGCATATGAAAGTGCTGAACACCAAACTGTTTTCTTTTTACATCCTTCAGAAGCATCCTTCTTATCGTTCTCCACTAAATAAGCCAGAAACCAAAGAGCTTTTTCTAGCCCTACAGTGCTAATATGCAGGAAGTGATTTTTACTGAACAGGGAAACACCCACAAAATTGGTACATCATAAAATCCCTTTAAACATGTCAAAGAAAACTTAAATTCTTAATTTATACTTCTCAGTTCAAAAAAATCACACAGAAGTTCTTTCACAAATCACTGTTTAATTAAAAAAAATAAAAAATAAACCCCAAACTATGGTGTTTGCTGCCTAGAAAGTATCTCAAATACAGCACCAGAGCAAACCCACTATAACACCTAATAACGTAGGGAAAAGTGATCCAGTTAGATCCATCAGTTATGTTTACAGGAAGCCCTTCCAAGATACTGCATTAAAAAGCAGGCAGTCCAGCAAACACTAATGTGTACTAATTAGCATGCTTACCAGTAAATGTTTTTAAGGTTGGGCTTGTGGAGAATAGCAATTAAGAGAATAAACAGGTATCACTTACTGCACTAACTTTGCCTGCCTTTTCAGTTATTTATCTTCAAATGTAAATGTAACTTCTCTCATGGACTTGGTATGAGAAGTTTTGGTACTATTCCCAAAAAACAGCATTGTCCAATATGAAAGTCTGAAGGAACAAAACACCTTCACACAAATAGTGCTTGTAAAATAAAATAACAGTCACAATAGAAATCTTCAGTTCTACAAACCCAACAAAGAAACCTGTCAGAAGCTGGACAGTTACATTTTGTAAAGGAAATTAAAACAAATCACAAATGGGACAGGAACAAGAATGCAGAAACATCTAACGCTGCCTCAAAATTTAATTTATATTTTGCCTCAGAACGTGAAGGGAAAGTAGTATAGATGAGCAACAATTCTAGAAACAGAAATTGCCAAATATGAGTTGGAGGTAAGAGTTGAACAGTAAAGCATGGCAGATCAGATGATGCCAATTCTAAAACACCAAAGGTATTTGTTTACCAACAGTATGTCATGCCACAGAAACCCTGTATCTTTCCTGATGGGATTGTGTAAAGAACCTAAGAACTAGAAGTCCCATTGGAGTAGTCAGGGAAGTGAAAACCAAACTTGTAAGAGTGAGGAGCTTCACTCATTTGTTTGTTCCAGGTAAACGTGTACATATATATGCAAGTAAAAACGTAAGAGTGAAGATGACAACTACTGTAAGTAAAAAGCTAACACCGTAACACCAGACCAAAGAGGTAGAAACTACAAACACAAGTCTGGAATACCTTTTCTGTAGAGCAATGGGATAGACTATTTTAAATGGTCGTGCTTGACAATTCTATAACTATGATTCTACAGGAAAGTTTCCCTTGATAAAATAAAATGAGTGTTATGGTCTAGGAGCTGTTTTCCAGTCACATGATATAACTTAACTCTAACAATGACCATAGGTATTTCACAAAAAGTAATCTCCTACGCAGGATAGAATGCTAAATATGGTCCTTTTGGTTACTGAAAGAAATGGACAAAATAATTTCAAGGTTGTAATTAAAGATTAACGTGTCAGAAGCAGGTAAGTGAGGAAGAAAACGACATTTCGTAGGAGTACAACGCACAGGTTTCCAGCTGCAGACCTGTACAGTGAAGCTTAAGTTGCCTTTCACCCCGCCAAATGGGAATGCAACAGAGGCTTCTACTGAAAGGTGAAATTAATCAAAGCTTTTAACTTCTGTACAAATAACTAATTTCTGTGGATCATTCTGTGGTCTTGGGACTGAAAGAATTCAGTACATTCAGTGTACTTCCACGTGTTGCTTATGGCAAAGTAGGAGAGATGGCGACTGCAAAAGCAGAGAGGAAACTGAACTGGTTATACCAGTTTTACCTCAAAGGGAATCCCCAGTTGACTGTTCAGACAAGCTTTCCATTTCCTCTACCCTGCTAGAAATGACATGTCAATTGTTTCTGACAGCAGTATGGATAAAAAGGTCAAAGGAGAGAGAACTATCACCCTAGGCAAACAGAAAAGCATTCATCTTGATTGTACATAAACCTTGGCTTATTTGAGTGCAAGACTTAGGATGAACAGCAAAACTTTTGTTTCAGAGGATTCTCGTTCTCCACTCTCCACTCATATTTAAAACTATTAAGGTTTTGGAGTTTAAAGTTTTTATTTTTTCCTAGTGAAAACATTATCACAGATCTAAGAAGACTTCTAGAGAAATGAGATGCCTAATGTTTGCCTTTGAAAACTAGCTTTGCAGTGCACCTGTTATTGTGCAATAGCAATGACGAGACCGTTAGAAGTGATTGCAGATTTACGGTACCCTACTTTGCAAATGTTCAAATTGAAGCACCCTAAAAGGGCCTGATTTTCAGCAGAGAAAGAGACAACATTTAAAAAAATTGCATCCCCTAATAGGTGTCTCAAGCTTTGTACTCAAAATCATTAGCATTATTTTAATACATCTTGCCCTAAACATCAAATAAACACACACAAAGTATTAGAATGAAAAGTCATTTTATTCACCCACTTAAGAGGCCCTCTCCATCTTGTTCAGCAGCATTAAAGTTTTTACAAAGCTGTAGGGTAACAACCACTGGAACAGAATTAGTCTTGGGTGTTACAAAAGCTGGGACAATGTTTGCCTGGTATTTACATTTTCACTGAATTTAGCATTTAAGACTATGAAGTGATTGGAATGAAAATACCCCGGTCTATCCAGAAGAGCTACAGTTTCTATAATGAAGATAGATATTGACAATAACTAAGTCAAAATTCGTAGGTTTAGGACTCATCTGTCAGGTTGAGGATGCAATACAAGAGAGAATATACTTACTGTAACTTTCCACAAGGTCAAGGGCAACGTGAGTAGCAATATCCATTCCCGTATTTATGTAAGACTGGCAGTTTTTCAAAGAGGAAAGTGAGGAATCCACAGAGTTGAATGAGATTCTTGCACTGCCTGGCATCTTGAAATCGTTACTCTAGAAATAACAGATAAAACATTTATAACCATTCTATGATTCTTTGATTCTATAATGCAGTTTACACCCAAAGAATTTGGGAGAGAAAACAGAAGTACAGATAGCTACCCATAAAGCAGTGTCAACAGAACCACTGAAACATCAGAGAGCAGGGATGAAATCTTAGCTCCCAAGATGCCAGTAATTTCAGTGGAACTGCAATTCACCAGAGGTTTCCAATTCACCTCCTATTCACTATTTAGCAGAACTACAACACAGAAAGCAACTTGCAGTTTTCATCTGCTCATTCCTATTGCTAAACTACAATGAGATTCAAACTCAGTGATTATGTTCACTTGAAAATTACTGCTCTATTTCAGGTCCAAAAAAGCCCATGTGCCCAAAAACTTGTCTGTGTTTTCTAGGCATATTATCAATTAGGCTAGAAAAAAATATAACTTCTTGCATCCAATTCAGCCTCACCAAATACAAGCCTCTTTCAACAGTTGGCCCTTGGAAAAAGTAATCTAACAAAGGGCCACTCTTCTAAGAATGTACTTAACAGTAAAACATCTAGCACCATTTTTAAATAAAAACCCACTTTACAGATGCCTACTTTCCCCAAAGATGCTACAAATTTTTACAAACGTTCCATTAGCACAGAATAGCATCACACAGGAATCATATTTAGCTTCTTTACCGCTGTCTTCCTTTCTAATACAGACCCACAACCTAATGCCTTTCGGCGATTAACTGCTTCTCCTCTGTCGTTACTACAGCCTCTGAGTGCATTTCGTGCATAAGCCTACCCACAGCGTAAGCAAACTGTTCAAATCAGCTGGTTTCTTCTGGACGTGGACCTGTTGGAGTGAGGCCAGAGGAGAGCCACAAAGATGATCAGAGGGCTGGAGCACCTCTGCTATGAAGACTGGCTGAGAGAGTTGGGGTTTGTTGAGCCTGGAGAAGAGAAGGCTCCAGGGAGACCTTATAGCAGCCTTCCAGTACCTAAAGGGGGCCTACAGGAGAGATGGGGAGGGACTCTTTGTCAGGGAGGGTAGCGATAGGACAAGGGGTAATGGTTTTAAACTCAAAGAGGGGAGATTCAGATTAGATACTAGAAACAAATTCTTTACTCCAAGGGTGGTGAGACATTGGAACAGGTTGCCCAGAGAATGGATGCCCATCCCTGGAAGTGTTCAAGGCCAGGCTGGATGAGGCTTTGAGCCACCTGGTCTAGTGGGAGGTGTCCCTGCCCGTGGCAGGGGGGGTTGGAACTAGGTGATCTTTAAGGTCCCTTCCAACTCTAACCATTCTATGATTCCATGATCCTCAAAAACTCCAACTTCTGTTCTTCCTTCTTCATGCTTTGCCATAACTTGCTCGGACAACATGTAGCTATTATAAGAAACATAAACCCGGTGTGCAGAATTTTATACTGTAAGTTGCAGGAGATAAGAAAAATTCTGCTTAGCTTTAGATACACCATTGTTTACAAAAACAGATGTCTTGGATAGACAGAAATACTGCATTAGTCCATGTAAAGAATAACTGGTAGTTCAAGGACTACACTGAGATCGTGTTGGGGGAGAACAGAATCCACAACCAAATTTCAGCTATACCAGAAGTTTTATCTGAATTCTACACAAAATACCAGGGGAATGAGTTGTCCTATCAACAACAGCCTTTGACAGGCTATAATCCAACAGAAATCTGGAAAATATCTTCACAGAAAGGACAAAGCTTTGCCCAAGCTTTGCATACCTAAGGCCATACTCCTTCTACTACTTTCCCTGGTATTCCAGAACTAAATCTTGCTCTCACCCTAACCTGAACGACATTGCCACATTCCTCACAAGTATGATGCAGACTCTGAGACCTGAACACCTGCTGTCGTGCTCTCTTCTATCCTAAGGTTTTCTTTCGTATCTTTTCTTTTTTCCATTTAAAAAAATGTCCTTGGCCACTCAAGACTATCTTTTTTAGGTCATGTGCTTCCAACTACATTTTAACAGTTCAAGTTCAATACTTGAACTTCTTGATTACAAACAAATTGCTTTCCTCTCTATGCCCTTCTAAAGGTGCATCTTGCCACAGAGGAGGCAGCAGCCTTCAACAGCAGCTTGTTATGTCAGCTCACACTCTCCACGCCAAAAGACAGCAATTGCTACCTTTAGAGATCTTTAGAGGCTGTCAAACTAACAACAGAAGACAAGGAAAAAGTTCCTTACAGAACTCCTTGAAAATAAAGGAAAAGGATGCTCTAAAAGATTTACCTACAAATGCTTTCAGCTGTTACAGTACTTTTTTTTAAAGCACCTGTTTGGCGTCTTAGCAAAGCTGTTTGTATAGAACCTCTGTGATCCAAATACCTGACTATTTAATAGTGTGTAAAACCACGTTAGCAGCTTTATCTTTCTGGGCCCATTTAGTGAGAACCTAATTTCCTTCTTGAACTTCGTAAATCTCACTCACTGAGAAAGCCTGCTGTTCTTTTGGAAATTTCAGATACACACTGTGAAAGGCAGGAATCTGAAAAAAAACAACAGTGAAAAGTTAAAAGCCTTCTTCATTCTCTTGACATTTGAGGAAGCACTGAGCAAACTACACAGGAACAGAAGTCATTGTTTACAATATTAAATCACACCATTGCATTGGTACTTTAATCTCAATTTGCCTAGTGCTCTTGGACTCCTTTTTTTTAAATAAACTATTATTTTTCTTAGAAACTGTTTATGATCCCAAGCAAAGATTTCACTCTTGAATTTTCTAAGTGAATTCTTCAGCTTCCAGCTGTCCATCTGCCTTCAGCGAAAAAGCCACATTCCTCACTGGAACTGGTTTCACAACGGTGTTTTTAAGACATTCTTTTTTGCCAGGAAGGTCTTCAACGGGTGCATCAATGAAGCACTTAAAATTTGCAGCTCTCACCCCCAAACCCCCTCACTTCTGGAAAATACAACCAGCAAAATCAGAGTTGAAAAGGTGACCAAGTGAGACTACTGAGGCAGGTTTTTTTCTTTCAATAATTAGTGACCAAATGGTCCAGACGGGGCTACCAAGCAGCAAGCTTAAATTACAGGTTCTATTCTGCCACTTGTTTTAAATATTTGAGAAAATGAGCTAATTTCTCCATGCTTCAACATCCCAAATTATGAAGCAGAGATAAGAAAAAGGAAGAGTTACTTCTGTAACACAAAATCTAGAGGTGACAAGTGCTCACTGACTACCAGGACCGGTGCCTATCCCCTACATACACCCGGTGACCAGCTACCACGGGGAGACGTTACTCCCCCCGCCAGAGAGGCCTGGAGCAGAGCCCACCGGGCAGGAACCCCCGCCCCCCACCTCACTCCCCAGCCCACCCTGCACCTCCTCAGCCATGCACAGAGGGGCATCGGCCCCATATTCCCTTCCCGCCCGCCTCTCCCCGCTCCCTCGGCCAGGAGGGAAGGAGGCGGCGAAGACAGCCACCCTCACCAGCGCCTCACCTAGTCCCAGCCGCCGAGGCCCGAAGGGGCTCCTGACCCAGCGGTGTCCCCCCTGCACCGACCCTCCCGTCAGCAGGGGCAAGCGGGCGAGCTGGGCCCGGGGGAGGCGGGCCGGGCGGGCGGCGGAACCGCCTCATCAGCCGGCGCCGCTCCACATGACGGCGCCATCATGTGAGGGGAGGGCTCGGCCGCGCCGCACAGAGGGCCGCCGCCTCCTTCCTTCCCTCATTCCCTCCTTCCCTGCCACTGCCTGCTCCTCACCTCAGGCGCTGACGGAGCCCAGCACCCTCCTGGCAGCCGCCGCTCAGCGCAGCCGCGGCGGGGGGAGGGTGAGCGCCGCCGAGCGGGGCTGGCAGCGGCGGGGAGGCCGCCGGGTGAGGGGAGGCGGCGGGCGGGCGGGCGGGCGGGCGGTCTGGCCCCCCCCGAGGCGGGGTTGGAACCGTGAGGGAGAGCGCTGGGGGAGGGAGGCCGGGGCGGCCCGGAGCCCGGCGGTGGCGGGGTGGGATGGGACGTAGCTCTGAGCCCGCCGAGGGCTCTGGGGCCCGCCGAGGAGGTTGCTGCGGCGGTAATGGTGTCCGGCGGGCGGGAAGGCCGGGCTCCCGGTTCCCGTTTCGGTGCAGAAGAGGCACTGTCATCTTCAGTTCGTCTCGGTGGTTTGGAAGGTTGTCGCTGAAAAGTCAACTCCTAACTTCCCGTACATGTTTCTGAATGCAAAAGCTTATTTGCACTCCGAATCTTGCAGGAAACATGTCAATAAATAAAACTGACCAGGAAACGCAAGCACAGCGTGGAAACTGACCAGCCCTGCGGCAGTACATAAAGGAGCGGAGCTGTATTGTTTCCATTTGCTATAAAAGTTTTCCTTGTTGCTAAAGCCTGTTAAGATCACTGTGGCTGTATTTCTAAAGTGGATGGCTATTACAAACGCATCTTGTAACATGTTTTTACATTCCTTGGTGCCATCTCCTTGCGTGGTCTCAGCTGCTTCAGCAGTTGTGATGGTTTCCTTCTTCAATAGTTCTCTTCAACTTTTCTGGTACAAAAGGTCGTGTTTTCCTTGCCTGGTCACACAAGTGACTGAGTCAAACACAGGGTATGTGCTGAAGATTAATTCAGTGCTTTTTTTTTTTTTTTTTTTCATTTTACAAAGCTGTGGACAATTTCGATTTCATAAACTGAAAAACTTGAGAGTATGCTTAAAAATACATATAGATTCTGTCAAAAATGTTAATACTCTGAATGCGTGTCATTTTGTTATTGCAGGTTATTAATGGCGCAGCTAGTTTTCTCATCAGACTTCCTTCTTCAAATAACCTAAACACTAGCGGTCGGAATCTGACTGCGGGACTTCTGCTGCTCTGTCACATCCAGCTCCACAATGGTTGATTTTCTAGCTGAAAACAATCTCTGTGGTCAGGCAATTCTTCGGATTGTCTCCTGTGGAAATGCCATCATTGCAGAACTTCTGAGACTTTCCGAATTTATTCCTGGTGTTTTCAGGCTAAAGGACAAGGCTGATCAACAGAAGTATGGGGACATCATATTTGATTTCAGCTATTTTAAGGTAAATCCTTTTATTATTAAACTTCTCCTTAAAGCATTGCTGTCATGAATGAGGATGCATCACATTATGAAACAGCCATTCCTAACTATTGTGTTTATGACTAGCATTCTTCAGAATTGACTATTGAGACTTCTTACTTGCTTAGTTTTTACCAAAAATTCACTGAACTGTGATAGGAACTGGGACATGCTTGCATGCTAACGTTCTGCTCCTGGGTTGTCTTGTATTTTATATACTTCTGGTCATACTCAGCCTCATCTTACTCATTCCAGTGAGCAGAGAGAGTCTGGGGAAGGTTCTGTGCTTAGACCCCGTAGGCAGAATATAAGTATAACTGGTACCAGTACTAAGAGTATTGGGGCAAGAAGCAGGCAGTAGTTTTAGGTGCATTCAAGAGCAGTCCCAGCTATACCTTTCAAAATGTTTTATCAGTCATCTAGCCTGTGAACTTTGATGGATACTGATTATATAAAACTTGACTATTGTATGCTGGGGGTGTGTAGTGTTATTGTTGTTATTATTACTATTTTCCTGCAGGACTGTTAAATTATACTTTCACCAGCAGGTTCTGAGCCTGTGCAGTTGGTTGTTTTCCTTTGGAGCAGTACTGCTGCGGGCAGTATGCCCATCTTCCTTTGGTTATCTGTAGCTTATTCTTTGCAGCCATGAAAACTGCTTTCTGCTTTCCTATTTGACAGTACTGGGATTGTTCATTCACTGGACTTGTCACATGTGCTGAATAAACAAATAGATCAAAGAGTAGTGTCCATGAAAAGCCCTTATTTCTCTTACAAAATTAAGCTTCTTGTAGTACCTATTTCCCTCTGCCATTCTCCAGCATGATTAAGAAGGAACTACAGAGACTATCTAATCTGACTTTATCTGGATTGTACAATCAAGAAGTGTTAATAGTAAAGCAAGGGGGGAGGGATTTATTTTTTTTAGTGAGAGTTGTAAATTTTAAGCATTAACGATGAGCCTTCGACACTGAAAACCCTGAGCGCAAGTTATCTCCCTGATACATTTAGATCTAAGTGCTTGCTGTTTTTAAACAAATTACTTGAAATTTTAAAAGCAGGCAGGTATAATTAGAGAGAATTATCCTTAAAGATTATCCTTAAAATTGTAAGTTTTTTTGAATGTTAAGAAAGCACAACAGTGCTGCTGCTTTTCAGAGTAATCACCCCAAAAGTCTAGAAAAGACATACTTATAAAGCAGAGATTAGTGAGTTTACAGATATTTTCATTGTGAATGTCCCATATTCATGATTCTTAGAATTACCTAATGAGAAGAGATTTGAGATTTTGAAAATTCAGGCTGTTTACTTCGGGCATTTGAACTTCATGGGCAGTTTGGGGCCTGCTTTTATCCTTTATTTTATGTAGGTATTCTGCACAAAAAGAGAAGCAAAGAGCATTTTTTAAACCACACAAAAAAATAACAGCTGGGTATTAAGCTTGATAATTTATTTTAACTCTGTTTTAAGTTATTTTTATGGAGTTCATGTTGACTAAATCCTTTTAAGCCATGATCTCATGCTGTCATAAGTGGTCTGTGGAATGACGTTAACAGTATTTTCAATTGGATGTTAATAATATTTTCAACTGAACATTAAGAGTATCTTCATTTAAATCATGATGGTAAGACCAAATGGTGGTTACAAGAAATGCTGGCAACGGTAAATGATTAGAAAAGTTTGTATCATTGCTTTAGAGAATTCAGGCTCTTCATCCCAACCCTTTTTCCTCCATGGTTGTTAATGACAGTTTCTGCATTAATTTGGGGGACTAGCACTGAGCTAGATCTGTAGAGTTTGTAAACTGTACAGAGTCTGTAAAAACAAACAAACAAAAAAAAAACCAAAAAAAAACCCAAACAAAAAAAAACCAACAAGGAACTCTAATACTTTCAAGAAGTTTAAATGTATGAGAAAGTACTAAGCTTTGTGAGCCTTCAATGTTATTATTTCTGTCAGAGAAATTAAACAGATTAAATGGGTAGAGGAAAAAAAATCCATCAGGGAGATTGTTAGCACTATAAAATGCACACAGTGACTTCAGATGCACTGGGGCTTTACCCATAAGTGTTAATTATTCTTTTGCATTGGTTACCTGGGATAAACCATATTTTAAATCATTACAGATCGTAACAAAGTGTAAAACGCATCTTTATGGAATCAATGTTCAATCATAAAGCAGCTCTGAAAACTACAGATCCTTGTTTTAGTAAGCAATGTTAGTTCTGGTGTTGTGCACACAGTGGTGGTTGCGAGTGTTCTGTGTCCTACTGAAGAGAGGTCAAATAGAAGTCAAATATTGTCTCTAAAAATTAATTTCTGTTCTTAGGGGCCTGAGGCATGTGAAGGCAAACTGGAAGCCAAACCTGAGTTACTGGACTTAGATGAAGAATTTCGTGAAAACAACATTGAAATTTTGACAAGATTTTATCTAGCTTTTCAGAGTGTACATAAATACATTGTAGATTTAAACAGGTATGATATCTTAAGTACGTGTGGATTTTCCTAAAGACTAGAGTACTGTTTAGTCTTGATAATGAGGTTTTTCCTTAGTGACCCAATGTGCCCGCTGTTGAAGCATATTCACATGCACCTGGAAACCTGGGTTGCTGGAGTGAACACTTAACTTTTACTCCTGCTGTTGCTTGCCAGCTTAATGTATGACTTGAAAACGTTTAACCTCTCTACCTCATTTCCTCAGTTGTAAGCTAGAGCTAGTTTTTCTCCTTTATCTTGAGATTGTCTTGAAGATTTTTTTTTAATAAAAGGAGACTCCACATTATTAAACTAAGTTTTTTGTGATCTTGCAAAGCAGAATGTCAGGTAGGTTTTTTCCTTTAACTTTCATTGGCATTATTTTCATGACCTTAATTTTTCAGTGGAGTTGTCATATTCTCAAGTTTACTACTCTTACCTGTTAAAAACAATATGAAAGGTTTATGAAATACTCTAAGCAAACATTCCAGAGAATCTTAAGCGTAAAAATTGCTGTTGTTATTGATTATATGAAAAGATTAATTACAAGATTCAACATTTAACATTATTAGAAAGTAGTGTAACTGGAAAATAGGAATTAATTAATAGGAAGATATCTTCTGTTAATCGAGATGGACATACTCCAATTGAGATCAATTTATGGTATTTCCAGGAGATATTTTTGAGGAAACTTGAAAATATGGCAGTTTTACTAAATTTTGGAGTGCAGGCCTTCTCAGTACTCTCTTCTCAGGCTGTTATCCATCCGTAAGAAGATTAAGAGGATGTTAACTGTAAATTACAAAGTATCCTCTAGTGTCTTCCATATACACCATCAGAATATGGAGGAGGCTTTTGCCAATTGGTTGGCTCTAGCCAGGAGTTCCAGCCTCTCATTTCATAGTAGAGCATCTCTTTGTCTGAAAGACTCTGTCCTGCTTGTACTAGGGAAATGTTCTGGTGTGTCTGTTGGCTTTCAGAGAAAATTGACCAGTTGAGTTCTGAGGACGTATAATTTGAGAGCAATGACCAACTCTTTGTTATGATTCCTAGATATTTAGATGACCTCAATGAAGGAATTTACATTCAGCAAACATTAGAAACGGTCCTCCTTAACGAAGATGGAAAACAGCTTCTGGTAAGTATTGAACAATTCTGCAATAGTGGAAAATGAACCAATTAATTTAGTGCCAAACTAGACAATAGATTTAAATTTACTGAATGCATGGAAATGCTACAAGTCACTTTTAGGAGGTCAAAGACCATTTTTCATATTGTATTGACTATGCAGTTGACATTGGGTTAGTTTGCCAGTACCTGTTTGTCTTTGTATGTTACTACAATATAGTATTTACGTGATTTCTTCCATTCATTCTTCCTTTTTCTAAACAGTGTGAAGCACTCTATTTATATGGAGTCATGTTACTGGTCATTGATCAGAAGATTGAAGGAGAAGTCAGAGAAAGAATGTTGGTTTCCTACTACAGATACAGGTAATGTGTATTGTTTTTCAGAAGCTCTCAAGACTGCAAGGATGTAACATGCAGTACATTCAGTTAACTAGGTTATTAAGTTAAATCAGCAACTTTTTGACTGTCTGACCATACAGATAGACTCTGATAATTCTGCAGGGCTCTCTGCATGTTAATAGAGCCTTGCATTAGCTGGTTTTCCCGGTCTAGCTGCAAAACTGGAGTGACAGATTTTTCATGCTGTCACAATAGAAATTTGAAATCCGCTGACAAATAAACTTCCAGCTAAAGCTTTAGTGTTGCAAGTGTCAGCTATGAAAGTATCGCAGGTTCCCAAAAATTTGAGCAAATCTTGATGAAAAGAAGTTACTTTTCAGTAGTTACAGTAGCGCTTGCTTAGTCAAATCAATAATGAATTTCCAGGGTAGGTTGACAGATTTGTTATATGACAGGATTTCAAAGGGCATCAGTGCAAATCCTTTAAAACATATAAAAAATTAGTTATCTGTTTCAATGCTTCTTTGACTATGTTTATGCTTCTTAGTATATAATGAGAGAGGATTCCTTAACTCTGGAATGTAGAAGTGGATCAGCAAGAGCAATTCAGAAATAGGGAGGAAAAAAGAAAAAAAAATAAAAAACAAAAAACCACACCCTGTAACAAAACTCCTCTGAATATAAAGGTATATGTCCCTGATTAAAGTTAATTTTTCTGTTTGTGCTTTATATGCTTATCTGGGATTCCAGTATGGACATTTGTCAGTGTCCTCCTATAATATGGTCAACATTATATTCATGGATTAAACAACCAAAAATCTCCCTGACCTTAGTGTCTGATCATTTTCTTGGAGGAAAGGCGTGATTACAAGGGGAGGAGGGGGAGGAAATAGTTAGGTCACGCAGCTCGATTTTTGTTTCTTTCTTTTGTAAAACAGTGCAGCCCGATCCTCTGCTGATTCCAATTTAGATGATATCTGTAAATTGCTTCGAAGCACTGGATACTCAAGCCAACCTGGAGCTAAAAGACCTCCAAACTACCCCGAGAGTTACTTCAGCAGGGTACCCATAAGTGAAACGTTCATTAGCATGGTTATTGGCCGCTTACGGTCAGATGACATTTATAACCAGGTAAGTTACTGTGAGATGAAAAAGGGATCTAAAACTGAATATAAAATGGTGTCCTATGTTAGTTACTCAACCAGGAAGTCCAGAAAAAGCTCAATCACAGAACCATGGAGCTTTGTAAGGACGTCCTTGAGATCACCTAGTCTTAAGCAGAGTCAGCAGACTGTGTCCAGTTGAGTATCTGCAGAGGTGTGGGCTGCAGAACCTCTCTGGGCGACCTGCTCCACTGTTTGGCCAACCTTGCAGTAAAAAAAAACCTTTTGTAAACACAAGTGTCTTTAAATCTTAGTGTCTTTAAATCATAAATGATTGCTCATTGTTAATAATTCTAATTCCTTCAGAGATTCCCATTCTTTTAGTTACTGCAGAAATTTATCCTCCCTTAGTAGAAATGCATTTACAAAGGGATACTAATATTGCAATTCTTAACTATGACAATTGTATTAATAAAGGAAAAGAATGATAATCGCAGCGAAGTATGAGTAATGGCTATTATATTTACAGTCTCCTCTAATACGACTCCTTTGAGAGACCGTTAACAAAGCATTTGCTTTTGAGCAGACTTCCGTCTTCAGAATGGACAGGCAATCTTATTTCTGTAATTATTGGCCCACTTTTAGGGAATCCTGGATAATGGAAACAGTTTATAGATGCCAGAAAACCAGCATTTGAAGATTAATGAATGACTATAAGAAATAAAGTTTTAAATCTTTAGGCAGGAGTAATAATTTAAAAGTAGAGACCTTAGAGAAAACACTTTAAAATTATGGACAGACATAATAACCTTCAAGGGGGAAAAATGCCTTTCCAGCTGTGCAGCGTCCTAGAAACAGACAAAAGATAACTTGGTGAGCTGTGAAGAGTGCCCATTTTAGGACATAATCTGTCTCTGATAGGAAACCATGAAGTGCTTGTGAAACTCAGCTCTTGTACTTAATCTAGAAATTTTACTTAAATCAGCTGATACTTTGTATCAAGATTATTTATCCTCTTTTTTATATAATAATTTTGGTTTATTGCCTTTGCGTTAAAATAATTCTGCAATTTTTCATTTCTATTTTGTAGGACTTAGAGTTGATAATGAAAGGCATAATGTTTCTGCACAAAGCATGAGTATAACCAATGTACTTTTGGGAAAAGTAGTACAAAAAGTAGGGTAGAAATCTTCAGCTCAACCCAAACTGGGGTTTGTTTTTTAGGTGTTTTTTAGTTTTTTAGTTTTGTTTTTTTAAAACAGCTTGTTTTACTAAATTGTGTTATGTCTGAGGTGTTATCTCCTTTGATACTTGCAGCTTATACTTGATGGCAATGGGCAGAAGCCTCCTGGTTTTTCTTGCTAGTCTGAACATTTAACCTAATAAAATAACCAAACAAAATTAAAGAAAAATAGGATGTTACTAAATAAAAGCAGAGAATGGTTTTCCTTTGAATATGTTGAATGTGATTTTGATGCCAACTTTCTTGTTAGTATGGACGTCTTTTAATATATTATCCTATGTATTTTTTAAATGAAAATTCAGTTGATAATTTGAATCTTTTTGATCTTTCTTTTAATCTGTTAAATTAATCCTTGTTTCTATCTGAGAATAACTAAACATGCCTAGTCCATATAAAATACTTATTTCTAGCTCTTTTCCTTTCAACTCATTTTAAGGTCTTTGGTTCATCCCTCCTTTGACTCATTTACAGCATAGTAAAATCTTACTGAAGCCTGTTAAAGTTAGCAAACATCTACACAGTCAGCTTTTATATTCCAGAAAATATATCTGGTAAATATGCTGCATGTGTAAGCACATCCAGTTTACCTAAATATCCTCCTTGCCTCTTAGTATCTGTTTACTGTACTCTTTAATGTGCCCCGTAATATTTTCAAGTGGTTTATGTTGCATTATGTTATGCTTAGCTTTGTTTTGTTCCCTTTTTCTAGGTTTCGGCATATCCATTACCAGAACACCGCAGCACTGCCCTGGCTACTCAGGCTGCGATGCTCTATGTGATACTGTATTTCGACCCTTCTATTCTTCACACTCAACAAGCAAAAATGAGAGAGATAGTGGATAAGTACTTTCCAGATAATTGGGTAAAAATTAATTCTGTTTTAAAACTGTTCCCTGGATTTAATGTTATAGGAACAATTTAGCTTGTTTTTACAATATGCATCGTAGAAAATAATAATGTCCTAAAGCTAGAATAGATTCTTCTCTGTGGAAATTTTACTTTGTTCAGAGAGAAGCAGTCTGAGTCAAACCTTCTGGATAAGCATGGAAGTAACAATTTGAAAGTATCAATTACCTTAAATCAACTACACTCTAATACCATCATGGTAAAGCAAACCCAGCTCCCATAGCCTCTACTCACACAGTGGGTCCCCTTAAGTGTCTTACTGGCTTTCTGTTTGATTCATTCTGGTTTGTCCTTGTCTGTCTTGTACTGAGGAGCCCAAATCTGGACACATTACTCCAAATGAGGGCTGATTAGATGGAAAGAATCACTTCCCTCAATCTGCTGGCTACAGTTTGGCTGACGTAGCCCAGCACACGATTACTCTTTGTTGTCATAGGGCTGCATGTCTGATTCATGTTCATTTTGTTCACCAGGTCCTTTTCTGCAGAATTGTCACATAGGCAGTCAGTTCCCAGATTGTGCTGTTGCAAGAGTTTGGTTTTGTTCCAATTACAGGACTTTGTATTTATCATTATTGAACTTCATGTGGTATCTGCTGGTGAATTCTTCCAGCTTGTCAAGGCTGCTCTGGATGACAGATTGCTCTCCAACAAATCCCGCCCCCCACCCCTCTACCCCCCCCAATGTTATTTGAAAACTTGTTTAAGGATTTATTCTGTGCCATTGTCCAAATAACTTAGAAGCAAAACCTGTGACTCTGTGCAATGCTATAGACCTTTTCAGATGCAGTGATCAAAATGGAATTACTACGTCTCAGTACTGAGATTTAGGATTTCTGTCCAGAAGTCCTAGTCTGCAAAAAATGCTACTGAAATAGTCTGGCATGGAACAACAGAGTCCCCAGGTAGTCTATATCAAAGGGTATCAGACTAAACAAACTGTAAAATAATTTGTGTATCTGTATTGTTTTCAAATTGTATTCTTCTGGACCATAAGTGGAACAGTTAGGAAAGGAAGGAAGAAACTGTAATAGCCAGCTATTTTAATAAACTTTAGAACCCATCAGAACCCACGGGAAGCTAATTTTAGAAATGAGAACTTGACATTGTGAATTTTTGATTATGCCAGCATTTTTATTCACTTGACTTTGTAATACAAACTTATTTTAAGACAACACCTATCTTCTTGTAATCAGGTATGGATGAGTTGGCTGCATCGTACAGAACACTTGGCTCTTGGGCTGGTTTCAAGTGAGCGTTAGGAGTTGAAGTGTAGCCTTTTCAGGAGCTGTCATCCACAGGAAATAATGAGTTTCACTTCAGCAACATGAGCAGGATCCTCATATCAGCAGACCAGTGTCCCATTTGCCTTTACTGGCTGCCTTTTTGTCACTGTCAGAAGAGCTCAAAGGCTGACAGTGTCCCCCTAGATGTGATCATTCCTGGATGGAGGAATATTGGAGCAATGGTGTGGTAAAGCTCGTAACGCCACAGCTCTCTGTATCCTTCATCTGTCAGGATACACCGAGGCTTTCATTTTTAATCAAGTATCCTACAAATGCTTGTAAGTCAAACACACTTAATCACATTTAAACTTGCGTTAGGGGCCTGAAATCAGTTCCTCTTTGCTCCTTAAAAATCACAGCATGGAATCATAATTTCCTTCTGTTTGTGTTCACCATAGAGGATGCTTTACATTTCAGTTTGGTCCTTTGGGCATTCTCAGAGTAGGATTCATTCAGATCATTTTACACCCTTATCATAGTCGTTTCCCCAGTTGCTTTCATCAGTCTTCTGCATAGCATCGTGGAAATAGAAGTTGTAAGTTCATGGGGAAAAAATAGAGGCCAAGGTTCATGCATAGTGAGTGAAAGAACTGTCAGCTTGTTTTCAGACCTCTAATTAACGGTACCTCTAATTAACGGTACCTCTAATTAACAGTGTGCCTTTTATTTTAAAGTCTTCTTACTCCTTGATTTCCAAAGGTAGTGGAGCAAGAAGTACTGCTACCAAAAAAGTTTAGTTCTCTCATATTTATACCCACAGCATATCACTTTCTACTCACATTGCTAGGTAAAAAGTATGTGTTTTCCTTAATAAAAATATAAATGCAACTTCTTGTTTTCTGCTTCCCATCTTAGGTTATCAGCATTTACATGGGAATCACTGTAAATCTAGCAGAAGCATGGGAGCCCTACAAAGCTGCTAAAACTGCCCTCAACTACACGCTGGATCTTTCAAATGTCAAAGAGCAGGTACATAAGCCAGAGTTCAATATTTTTAGCAAGATTCAAGCTGTATGGGCATCTCAAGTGTATTATATGACATCAATAACGCATGGGTCTTTTGCATACAATTATTTGCATTACTTTCAAGTACAATACTTTGAGTACATAACTTTGAGTTAAAGATACTTCAAAATTTCAAAATCTGGTCTTCGCAGCGCCGCTTGTTTCACTTCCTTGCGGTGTTTTTTTCCCCTAAAAGTTTCAGAGCTGTGACTTGACTTAATAGATGGTAGCAGTCATCGCCATGTTGTTCGGTATTGGGATGTCTTAAGCTGACCATAGCTTTTGTCTTCCATAGATAACAGTTTTAGAAGTTACACATTTATGCTGACAGAGTGTGGCACTCAGTCAGTTGTAAATAGGGTCTCCCAAATTAAATAAACAATAATCTGGAAAAAGCATCTATTTAAAAGAATGATACTGGAACGTTGTATGGGGCCATACAGTTAGTTCTTTTTACATTAAATACTATTTTCCATGCCTAAAAAACAGTGAGTAATACTGCGTTGAGTGATTGTTTGCCCAATCGACAAGTCAGTTGAGTGACGACAGCTAAATGCCTCCTTAGAATCTGACCCCGGTGCTCAGGAAAGAACAAACGAAGTATCTAATCAGGAGACTTGTGCTATATATTGTCTAGTAAACTTAGGAAATATGAACAGAAACTTTTCCTTAGTCTTTAGGGAAAGAAGTTCATGAAGTAGAACTGACATTTAATTCATAATACGTATTTCCATTCTGGAATGTATTTTTGTTGTTGTTCTTTCCCATTAGGCAATAAAATATTAGTATGATTTTTTAGGAATAATTTCTAGAGAGTACATAAGTGAACATAGGAAGTTTACAAGTCTACATTTTTGAAACATTATGCTTCCTGCATAGGCTCTTTGCTTTAAAATTTAGCTTCCATCCTTTGTCATGCAGTTGCAGTGTATGGTATTGCCTGCTAGTAATGATAATAATTTTTATAGCACTTTCTTGATCTGTGTGCCCTTTAACTTCTTGGGAAGCCACAGTCACATCGTACATGATGTGAGACAAGGATTAAATTGACAGAAGCTTTGTATATTCCAAGGCGAGCAGATACGCTGCAGTCACCGAGCGAGTGCACACTCAGGTGCAGCAGTTTCTCAAAGAGGGCTGTCTCAGGGAGGAGCTGGTGCTGGACAATATTCCCAAGCTGCTGAACTGCCTGCGAGACTGCAATGTCGCGATCCGCTGGCTGATGCTTCACACGGCGGACACAGGTAAGACTTCACAGTAGACTTCTGTTACAGAGCTGTCAGCCCTGCTATCCTGGTGCTTCACGTTACATCCGGAGGGAAGTTCAGTGTGCGCTGCTTTTGAAGTCAGCGGAGTTTCATCTACTGTTTTCAATACATTGTTGAACTGTTCTTTTGCTAACAGTCTCCTGAAGTCTTTGGCTGAAACAGCAAACGTGCATTTGTGTGGATGCCCCATCCCTGGAAGTGTTCGAGACCAGGTTGGATGGGGCTTTGAGCAACATGGTCTAGTGGGGGATGTCCTTGCCCATGGCAGTGAGTTGGAACTAGGTGATCTTTAAGGTCCCTTCCAAACTAAACCATTCTATGATTTCCTTAATTCTTGTGAGATAGACACAGATATAAAAAGTAGTATGAGAAATCATGACCCTTTTGAATAGTACTCTGCAGAAAAAGTCTGGAAACTTTATCTTTTTCTGTCTTATCAATTAAAGTATCATTCTGAAAGTTTTACCTAGCACCAAAAGGAAAGCAGTAGCCAACTTCATAATATATTAGTAATTAATGGTTTAAAACCAAGGTTTTTGTTTTGTTGAACTGAAATTCAGCTGAAACTGTTGAATAATGTCTCTGACATGAGTTTGGGTCTGTAAATTTACCTGTTTAGACATTCCCTTTGTTGAATGCTTCTGTTGTCTTTGAGGCTTCTTGGTATGTGAGAGGGCTTCTGTTACACCTCCTTGCTTTTTCTGTAATCATTTTAGAAATGTTGATCTCTGGGTTTCTCATTCAGCTGCACTAAACTCACATTTAGTTTGCAGAAGCCCACAGAAGAGTTTTAAGAGGGCTGAAGCACCACAGAAACCTTAATAATTTCCTATTCTAAGAAAGGGTACACATGGAGAACAAATAGGGACTTCTATATCAGAATAAAATGTTTTTGCTTTCAAGCTATTAAAAAAAAGAGTCTATTTACAAAGATTGAAAAGCTTGGCCAAATTCTGTAACAATGGAGAAATGTCTTTCTGTTTTCAGCTTGTGATCCAAATAACAAACGTCTCCGCCAGATAAAGGATCAAATTCTAACAGACTCCAAGTACAATCCCAGGATCCTTTTCCAGCTTCTTCTGGATACAGCTCAATTTGAATTCATTTTGAAAGAGGTAATGTGCTGCTTCCCTTCTTCAGCATTTCCCCCTGAATGGCAGAACAGAACTGACGACTTGAATAGTAGTAGTACATTTACCACACACGCCACTTACATAAAGAACAATTATTTTGATTTGTTAATTGTGAGTTTTCTATAGAAAATTACAAACTACTATTGCTTGAAAGTGACTTTTGCAGTCTTCTCAATAATTGACAGTTTTCATTCTTACCCAACATGTTTATATTTACTGAGAATTTTGTATGAACATCCTGATAAAATTTTTATCCTGCCATACTTCTCTTTTTCAGGCTTTCTCTTAAACAGAGGTGAAAGCCTATGTATGTTGAAGATAAGCTTCTAAGAAAACTCTTACACCTATATATGAAGTTCTGCCATTTCTAAAAGATTCCCCGTTATGCTCTGGTACTAACCTGGTAGACTATTTAAGAGTATGCTTAACTTCACCTACATGCTTTTTTGACTTGGATTTCTCTGTATAGGCTCAGATGTCTGTGAAGTGTAAGTGAACATTAGACCAGAGTCTTCTAGAATCTCTAAGCTAAAAAATTTACTGGATATTTTTATAAGTGACTAAAAATCAACAATACCTGCATCATACTGTTTTTTAAAATACAATTAATTTCCGTCACTGTATGTTTACCACACTGGCTGAATTTCTTAATATTTTTAATTTTGTATTTAGTATTTTGGCAAGACCTTGAAGTTATGTAGTAGTCACTGTAAGTCAGTTCCGTCTGTTTTCAGTATTTTATTTCATCTATTGCAGTGTGTCTTCTTGTCAGTTTTGTAAACCAAATGCTTCATTTTTCAATAGATGTTCAAGCATATGCTGTCAGAAAAACAAACAAAATGGGAGAACTATAAAAAAGAGGGATCTGAAAGGATGACTGAACTTGCTGATGTCTTCTCAGGAGTTAAACCTCTTACTAGAGTGGAGAAAAATGGTAATCATTAAGAACTAAACAGCGGGGAAAAATAATTCTGGTTTTTGTTTCTAAGCTGGTACAAAAAGAAAGTACATGAGGCTAATATTGATAATAAGAAAAATGTTCACATCCCTCAGCTGCCGCAGAGGTCTCTTACGTGCTGTCTTATTTAGATTTTCTGCATCTATTCCATATGTAAGCCATATTTAGGTACCTAATAATTAGCTGGCCCTATTTTTAAAAATATTTTATCACTTTATTTAGATATGCCAGGTAAGACTATGAAATGCCAGTTCGCTTTTCTATGTATAATGGAGTTCACATGACTGTGTTCCATGTGCAAAGGAATGCGAAGATCACGCCCATTAAATATGGGGATGGTTTAATCTCTCTTCTTATTCTTTCCCTTGTTGTAACCTGGATTTCTGTTGTATCAGCATTTTTTTTCAAAGCTGCTTCTACTTCTCGTCTGCACGAGTGGTGTTCTCCAAGGACTTGAAAGAGTCGAATCTGTATTTCTTTCCAGATTTCTTTCTCTGATTTGAAACATCTTTTTTTTTCTTAACGTGGTGTAGGAATAAGAATTTTAAATCACTCTCTGATTTCATCAGCAACACTGCATAAAGTGTCAATGTAAGGGCAATGTTTGTGATCAACTCAAACCCATCCAACTTAAAATACAGGCAATTTTCTCACTTGCTCCACTTAAAAGTAATAACCTTACTGAAGTATTTCTCTTTGTCTTTTTGATGTCAGCAAACTTGTAGCTAAAACATAGAAATTGCAAACGCCAAGGCAATTAACACTGTAAAAAAGTTCATAAACCAAAAATTTATGATTTTAGGGCTTTATCATCTGTGTATAGATTTTATAATGCCCATTTGTTTTGGTAGTTGTTTTTTTATTGTTGTATGTGAAACTTACCTGAGCATTTGCCACTTTACAAGTCTACATGTTGAAAAGACTAGAAATGGAAATAAGATGAATTTTTTTTAAATAATCTCCTACACGTATAGCTTGCTTGCTTGTTTGTTTTGACTAGCAGGTTCCCTGTGTCTTTGTTGCTTGTCATATGTGCAAAGATTTGATTAATTTTTTCCTGTTCCTCCATAGAAAATCTTCAGGCTTGGTTCAGAGAAATCTCCAAGCAAATAATGTCTCTAAACTACGATGACTCCACTGCAGCAGGCAGAAAAACTGTACAGCTAATACAGGCACTGGAGGAGGTATGGCAAAGAAATTTTGAGATAAATGACCTCATCCTTTTGAAAAACAGCATTTGATACATGTGCACTGACTTCCAATAGATGAGTTACAAAAGAGATCTGCTTTTTAACGATGGTTTAAGCCTTTAGATTTTTGCAGTTTTATATATGCAATCAGAAGGACTTGCTTATAGACCTTATAATTGTAAAATAAGGGATCATGAAAAATCATGCCACCTGTAGCTGAGGGTTAGTAGGGTTTTTTGAAAAAATTGTGTTAAACATTATTTGACAACAGGATTTGTTTTATTAGAAATTCCAAAAATAAATTAATTTGAATCTAGAGAGGGTAATTTGAAAGGCAAAATATTATCCATATTTGTTTTGTGTACATTTCTTCTACTTCCAGGGTATAAAAGAATACTCTGTACAGTGTTTCACAGTACACCTCCTCGAGTAAATTTACTGTTTAACACACTCTAAAGTAGGCCAGGATTTATTAAGTGTCTTAGTGTAATAACATCCTGAAGAAATCTGTCAGTTTACTGATTCTATTTGTATTGCTGTCCTTAAAGATGAATAGAAAAAAAAATAAATAAGGAGTTGTTTTATGGAGTTGGTTTGTTTGTTTGTTTTTTAAAATGTAGGTCCAAGAGTTTCACCAGCTGGAATCTAACCTGCAAGTTTGCCAGTTTCTGGCTGACACCCGCAAATTTCTCCATCAGATGATCCGAACCATCAACATTAAAGAAGAGGTCTTGATCACCATGCAGATAGTTGGTGATCTTTCTTATGCTTGGCAGTTAATTGACAGGTATCTTAGCAGGAGCTTTTTCTTCCAAGTCAATCATCATTTGTGAAACTTGTGGGAAATAACATGTAGAAGTATTATTAATACTATAAACTTACCAATTTGAAAACAGTTTTGAATCCTTGTTCTATGAGTTGTTGGGTATGTTTAACTCTCATCAACTTGAATAAGAATTAGCAGCCATCCTTGTCATGTTGTTACCTGCAGGTTAAGTGATAGTGTAACTTCTTACTATCTGTCTGTCTATCCTGTTCTAACTAGAAAAATTTCATTAAGCTTCTGTCTCCAGACTTTAGTCTAGTTAAGTGTTATCCAAAATACTGGAGATCCTTTTTCAACCAAAAATAAATAAGGAAAGGCAGATGTTGGAGAATTCCTTTTCCGTGGTGTGATTTTGCTGAGCTGCTACTTCATTGTCTTGGCTCCCTGATGCCCTCTTCTTTTGCCCCACCCACTCCTTTATCATGTAGGTTTTTTTCTAACCAATATCTCTTCAGACCAAAATCCTCCTTTAGTGAAGTTCTTTACTGATCTCCGGTGCCATTTCGAGATTACACTGGTGCTGGTGACATATGATTTAACAGTTGAAAAATAAGTTTCAGGGGAAGAAGCTGATTTGTTTTGTTTGTTTCCTACCCCAGCTTTACATCTATTATGCAGGAAAGCATCAGAGTCAGCCCATCCATGGTAACTAAACTCAGAGCCACTTTCCTGAAGGTAAGCATGAACAGCAGTTGAATGTACTTGAACACTGCAGGTCAACCAAGGCATTTGTTAAATAAGCCTTCAGGCTGTGAGGTCACAAAAGAGTCAAAACTTCCTTTTACCAACATTTTCTATATCCAGATTTTTTAGACTCTATTAAATTAATTCAACATTAGTTTTGAAGAAAATAAAACCAAGTTTTGCATGGGGTTTTTATGCAACCAGTTATATTGCTGCTGTTAGGCAAATCAGTTCCATCATCCAGCCCCTACTCGTTACAGTTATTTGCTGGAGCCGTTGGTGCATAAATGGGATCCTCTGCATATGTATCAGAGGAGGCTGAAAGAATTACAAAAGTTATGTTGGTTACAACCTATGTCTGTCATGATGATCTAGCATCAGATGAAAATATTTTCTTTAAAAATAAGAATGGGAAATAGCATGGGGGGAGTGTAAAATTACAACGATAAAGTGTCTCACAGAACTGGTAAGATCTAAAAAAAATAATAAGGGAAATGTAGCATTATCGACTGTTAGACTTTTTTGACTTTCAACAATTTATTTTTTTTCCTTCTGTTGGCAAACCTGATGTAACACTGCTCTTTAGGAAGAATCTAGTGCTTTGAGTTGTAGGTTAAGAGCCTGAGCTGGGGAGATCACGCATGTAATTTATATTAGAAAAACAGAAACGTGAAGTTAAAACGTTAACTTCATTTCTAGCTGGCTTCTGCTCTTGACTTGCCACTTCTCCGCATCAATCAAGCAAACAGTCCCGATCTTCTCAGTGTATCGCAGTATTATTCTGGCGAGTTGGTTTCCTATGTCAGAAAGGTAAGCATTTGAAGAAGCACAGTTGTCCTGTTCTGTAATTGCTTTTTCTTAATTGAGGATTCTTTTTTTTTTTTAATGAGAATATATTAACTGTTTGTTTCTTCTCTCATTTACAAAGGTTCTTCAGATAATTCCAGAAAGCATGTTTACATCTCTTCTCAAAATTATAAAGCTTCAGACTCATGATATTATTGAAGTGCCTACTCGCCTTGATAAGGACAAGCTACGAGATTATGCTCAGCTTGGACCACGATACGAGGTGCAGTTGAAATAGGGAATTCTGAAAAAGCATACCTTATAGGTGGCCAACTTCAACCTAAGTTTAAATAGGTACAGCTCCATAGAGTTATGCTTTAACAGTGAAGGTGGATTTGTTGTCTGAGTAAGGATTAATTGACTAGTGTTATCGAGACTATATCTTAGGCTTCCTGAGGATAGATGAATAACTTTTGCTCTTCTGTTTGTAAAAGTTTAAGCTCCTGATCTTGTAGAAGAGGGGAGGAAAACTAAATATATTTATAAATGAGGTTAAAGGCTTTGGGATTTTTTTGGGGACAGGGAGCAGGGAAAGTGGAAAAACCCAAGTCTGAAATGAAGCCCTCCGCATTTGGAATGCTTCCTCCAGGAGGAGGAGGAGGTTGAAGACTGAATAAGGCAGCAGGGTTAAGCTTTTTGTTGCTCTCAAATGTGAAGACAGGATGGAGGCATGTGGATTTGATCAGATAAAGCTGCTGTTGCTTATAGGCTTTTTGTCTGTGGCTTTTTTCCTGCACTTTTATCAGTCTGGAAGAGTGAGCAAATATTAAAATTACTTGGGTTTATTTTTAAGAGAGAAAGAGGAGGAGCAAAAACCTCAGTAGACCAGTAAGTCTTTCTCTCAAAGGATGTATCTCCCGTTATCAGTTAAGATGCCAGCTTTTTGCAGCAGTTTTTGCCAAAGTGCTCACTTGTTAGGTGTTTTATACAAACAAGCTGGCTGTCTCTGATTAAGCTGGTGTTGAGACCTGAACACTAGGTTTAGACACCCCCATTAACCTTTGTAAAGTCAGTTTATTTTGTGTGGGGGCAGGGATGGAGGAGGAGGCAGTATTCAGTAATATTTATTTCGAGGAGGTAGAGGGGAAACTACTTACCTTACACAGAAGCTTTTCACTTTTGATTGCTGTAGAATTGTAAGTCTGAACTGTGTTGTCTCTATTCTATGTTGTAAATGTCCTGAAGGCAAAAGATTGGCTTGTCTGAACTCTGAGCATAAGGCTGCTCAACTAATAATTTAAAACTTAAGTGAATGCACTCCTGTATTAAATCAGTGGAAATACTAAAGTGGATTCATTGCTGGCAGCAGGTTTTATTATGGAATAACCACTTCAATCTATGCCCCTGCCCTGCTCAAAGAGACCAACTCATAGTTTCTTCCATCATGTTTCATACACATGTGATGTAGCCGGCTGGGTCTTTCCTCCCATAAACTCTGTAAAGCCTCTGAGAGGTACCTGTCCTTTCCTACTGGTAACACACCAATATTGATCTAATTAAAAGAAAGATTATTGTTGTACTATAAGTCTAGAAGAAGATGCAAAATTGAAAGTGTATCAGTGCAAATTAATCTAAAATAGGAAGCTAGCACTGGTGAAGATGTATATCTTTTTAGAGTAATTATTTGAATCTATTGTATTGCTTCAACAAATTGTATTTTTTCTTTCTGTTAAAGGTTGCCAAGCTAACCCACGCAATTTCAATCTTCACTGAAGGCATCCTCATGATGAAAACTACTTTAGTTGGTATTATCAAGGTAATATTCCATTATTCCAGTAGGAAAAAGTCATTGGTGGCAGTTAGCACTTTAGCATAGATATTTCAGCACATGAAGCAAGACTTTGAGGAAAGATAAAAAGACAAGAAAAACTAAGTTAGCATACAAATTTTCAAACGGTGGTGCATAATTTGGCCTCCAGATAAGAACTGTATTATTTGAGGTTGTTAAGAACACAGTTTTCCTTGTACATAGATTCATCAACCTTAATTGACACTTCTTAAAAATTTTTACTGGAAAAATGACTGCAAGCTTTTCTAAAGAGTTATTCCTTCCATTGGCAAAGACTGCTCTTCCTACATTAAGATACCTCTTTCAGGACTTCAGAAGTAAGCATTCTTAAAGAAATATATACTTCTTAATGCATTCTGGCTTTTTATAACTGTATAATGTTCTCAACAGATAATTAACAGAGGTTGAATATGGGATCTACAGGTCTTTGCCATTCAACTTAAAGGAATCGTTTATATTGGGTGGAAGTAATAAATATTTATTCTTTGGACAGGCGCTGCTGGGAAAGTGCATCTGTTAGCACTGCTTTCCTATTACATCATTAGTACTTAATGTCTTTATTCGTACAAACGAAATCCATTATATTTTTTTAATGCCTTTCTGACTTTAAGAAAAAAAATGTTTCTTTTACTTAGGTGGACCCAAAACAGTTACTAGAGGATGGAATAAGGAAGGAGCTAGTAAAACGGGTAGCTCTAGCTCTTCACAGGGGACTCATCTTTAATCCTAGAGCCAAGGTGTGTAACAGCTTGATTTGATTTGATTTTTTTATAGATCTTGGGATTGTTGGGACTTCTTTTATTATATGACCTTTTAGAATATAATTTGTACTTTTCTGTACAGATTTCCTTTTTGTAAAAACGTACACTTTCTGAACTTCCTAAAGGTTATTTGGAATGTCTTATTTGATGTTAAAGTGAGTTTATAAATTGCTAAGAGTACGTAGAATCAAAAAAATTGTTATTTTGTTACCAAGTGTCCCATCAGTTCTGAGTTCACAATTCTGTTTTTGTCTGTGACAACTGGTGATAACACATGATGTGTTCTATGTTTACACATAGAACATACGAAACACAGAAAGGCAATGATAGAATAAGAAGTGTGACTCCTTGTTGTGATCCCGTCCAGATTCTGGAATCTGTCTCCCAGATCAATCAATAGTACTGCTGAAGCCTAAAATTAGCGTTAAAAGCAGGAAGAAAAAATATTTAGTAAGAAGAATTACTTCAGATATCAAATAACCTTGGGTATCTTTGAAATTTCTCAGTGCTTCTCAGTTTTGGCTGGAACATAGTAAAATCCTCTAGAGGTTGTTGTGTAAAGGCATTTAGAAGCTTTTTACATTTCCATTGTGTTCAACCTGTTCACAGTTTTGTTTTTATCTTTTGGTTTTTTTTCCCCTCATCTTTAGCCAAGTGAGCTGATGCCCAAACTGAAAGAAATGGCGGCTACAATGGATGGGTTCCATCGATCATTTGAATATATCCAGGATTACGTCAACATATATGGTTTAAAAATTTGGCAAGAGGAAGTGTCTCGTATTATTAACTACAATGTGGAACAGGAGTGCAATAACTTCTTAAGAACAAAGGTGTTACTCAAAAACGCGTAGAAAGTTGATAAATGTCTTTATATTTGGATGTTAAGGCTTGTGACTGACGGAGTGTATATACCCCATTGTGCACAGTCCTTGTGCTGTGTAAAACATCTGCCCCCAGCTTTTTCTGAGTGATTTCGGCATCCCCCCTGCATTAGTTGTATGTAAGAAGAGCAAAGTACCCCAGAGTATTTTCATCTCTCTTGCCGGTGAACAATATCCTTCCTGTGTCTCAAAGAAAACAGAAATAACTACTTGAATGGCAGTTGTTCTCTCTGTATCTTGTTTTCCATCAGAATGCAGGCTTAGAAAGACTGCAGTAGTTAGTAGCTCTTTTTGTGATATTTCACAAGTGGTGGAGTGAATAGATCTTAAATTTAGCTAACAAATGGTGGCTACTCTTACTGCAGAAAGCAGCAGGTGGAATTCTCACCAGGAGTGTAGGTAGTTCTCTCAACCTTCCACACTTATCTTCTGCTTGCTCTTTGTGATAAGACTCATTCTTCTCTTTGTGTTGTTCTGTTTTTATAGTGTTCCGCTTGGTGTAATTTCCAATATTGTTTTACAGTGTACTACTTTTAAATGAAACAAAAGGAAAAAAATTTCTAAGTGAATCAAAAGCATGCAATGGTAACCCTGCAAGTTACTCTCAAACTTATTTTTCAGATTCAAGACTGGCAAAGCATATACCAGTCTACTCATATTCCTATACCAAAATTCACTCCTGTGGATGAATCTGTAACATTTATTGGTCGGCTTTGTAGGGAAATCCTGAGGATCACGGACCCAAAGTAAGTACTGTGTGTTACAAGCTTGTATTATGGCACCGTGCAGTGGATTGCTCCAGTTCCACCATATACAAACAAAATACACAACAGATAGTTTTTCCTTAGCTGTCATATCACCATCTTTATCTAAAACCCAATTTACCCAGTCCATCCTGTACATTTTAAATATTAGTCTAGAAAAGTTGTGATTTTAGTCTAAGAAGGAGAACAAATGGAAGAGAGAGGGAAACCAGGGAAGGGTGAGAAAAGCATTGCGGAGAGAGGAGCAACTAGACATCACCTGAGATACTTAGAGAGTCTTTATAAAATCTCTGCCCGAATAAGAGAACTCGTTACTGAGATTATCACAGGACCTATCTGCGGCTTATTCTGTAGTATTTGTTTGTTTAATTTTTCTTCAGAATCACGTGTTACATTGACCAGATGAACACCTGGTACGATATCAAAACTCATCAGGAAGTAACCAATAGTCGCCTCTTCTCAGAGATCCAAAACACTTTAGGCACATTTGGTCTCAATGGTTTGGACCGGCTGCTGTGCTTCATGATTGTAAAGGAACTGCAGGTAATTTTTGAACTTTGGTTTCTCGAAGTCATGATGCTTCTAATGTTTAATAACTTCTAGTGAAACAAAAAAATCTGTTAAAATTTTAAATGGTAAATTAAAATGAAGAGAATTAGAAAAATGCGTGCTCAAACCCAAAGGTGAGAGTTTCAGTTACGGATACAATTATGAAGTTGGTGCTTTTGAGTAAATGGTGCTGTGTAACACAATGTTCTGCATTACATTAAATGGTGGTTTGCAAGGAATCCCTTTTGAAGGAGTACACTGTGTATACTCAAAAGTTGATCTAGGGTCAACTTCTATTTTTCTTTCTAGAGATCAACAAAGAATTAGATTGTTTGGGTCTGCCATGATACAAATAAGGAGTTCTGTGGAATGATTTTTGCCTAATACCTAAACGTGTAACCAAGTTTTTTTGTTTTCTGAGAAGAATCCAGTTCTAGCCTGGTTAAAGGTTTTAAGGAAAATAAGTATTGATGAAGACAGTTCTTCCTCAAAAATTGAATTAGTAGTTGTCAACAGTGGGTATTACATGTTGATGAGGGGGATCTGCTAATTGTCCTAACACTGATTAGCATAACTCAGAAAAGCGCAAAGTCTAACTACAGAATTCCTCAACTCTTCATCTGTGGAAATGGTCTTTCCCTGCTGTTAAAAATGTGGCTGTTGTACCACCAAGATTAAGCACGGGGTATACGTGTAAGGACTTTACTTACTTTTTTCTTTCTTTTATTTAGAATTTCCTCAGCATGTTTCAGAAAAATATATTGCGTGACAGGACAGTACAGGATACCTTAAAAGCACTTATGAATGCTGTCAGCCCTCTCAAAGGAATTATAGGTAAGTGCTTGCTGGTTAAGATGGAAGAAAGCCATTGTCTCTGTAAACTTGCATTTATTTCTCTTTGTACTTATTCTTTTTTCTTTAATGCCTCACCCTTTTTCTTTTCTCAGCGAATTCAAACAAGGTTTATTCTGCAGCAATTGCAAAAACTCAGAAGATCTGGACAGCGTATTTAGACTCCATAATGAAGGTTGGTTTACGTGACTTAGTGATACGGAAAATTCAGTCTGGACTCCTTGCTTACATACTTTAATCTGCTTATTTACCACGTTTATTATGTTGACCTGGAATTCTGTAACATCGCAAGTGAAGCAGGCCTGCATTTGCAAGAGCTCCTGAGCTCCGTTTGCACAGACAGCTCACACTCCACAAAGCACTTAGCACTGAGATTCATATGTAACGAAACGGAATGTGGCGCTAGAGACCTGATGCGGGAAGACTTGAGTTAGTGCTCAGTGTCAGGAGCTCTGAGACTCCCCACAGAGCCTCGGGAACATAATGTACTTAAGGCTAAAGTTTGGAGCAGTTTCATTTCATTCAGCGTTTTCTGAACTTGCCTTGTTCACACAGAAGGCAGCCTACCGTGCCCAAGATTAAACAAGCTGTCCCCTTAGCATGGCTCTATCTTGTCTTTGTGATGACTTTTTCTAACCAGTGTTTTCCAGAGCACTGTGGATGTTTGTGTTACTGAAGGGAAGAGGAAGGGTCAGGAAGGGAAGGGGAAGGCTGACTGCAACAAGCCTCCCTGGTTTTTATCCCATTGCTGACCCTAAGGTCTAGGGAGGGGTGGGGAAAGAGCGCAAGCATTTTCACTGACCACTGAAAAACAAGCAAGCAACTGGGCTTTTATACCCGCCACCTTTTTCGTGCCCTTTTCGCACTGCCTGTGTTTGCTGCCGTGAGCTGTGTGTAAATCTTGAGTGCTGGGACTGCTCCTCCCCTAGGCCTGAATCGCTGCCCTGTTACCAAAATGAAGAGGTAAATCCTGTTCTGTGGTAATCCTGTTCACAGGTAAATCCTGTGGCAGTGCCACAAAGGCCATTAGGTGTAATGAGGACTTTGTGTCTTCTATTCAACTCTAAATCGTTACTCATGAAGTTTTTCCTTAGTTTGACTTTACTCTTCCTTAGTTGCGTTCAGTATAAACACCTCACCCTCTTTTTCTTTGTTTCAACAGGTTGGTCAGATGCAGATTTTAAGAAGACAGATTACCAATGAGTTAAATTACTCCTGCAGGTTTGACTCCAAGCATTTGGCTGCTGCTTTGGAAAATCTCAATAAGTAAGAAGGAAAATGTGCTGAAGAGCTGCTTGTGTCACTGTGATGTAGTTGTTACCAATTCGGCAACCCTTAAAATCTAAAATACAGCAAAATGTGGAGTCGAATTGTATTCAGGTTTTTGTTGATGACTGTTTGAATTTCAACCCAAAAACCCGCATTAAAAATAAATAACTTGGCAAGTAATTTGTATGAACGTGCTAGTGGACAGCACAGCTTTTAATTGTCTTTGGTTATACCTGGGTTTGAGGTCATATTTGGATGAGAAGTAAGAACAATGAAAATGTGTGGTGCTGATTTTGAAACAAATATGTTGTTTGTAAAAAGACATTCCGAAGAAGGTGTTTTATTCTTCCTTGTAATCATTTACAGGTTTTGTGTCTGTGAAGATTTTAAATTAATATGACATATGGCATCTTGTAAGGTTAATTTGGGGATAGTTTAAATAAGTATTTAATGTAACGAATTTCTTTTCCTTTTAGAGCAATACTGGCTGACATTGAAGCACATTATCAGAACCCATCACTACCTTATCCTAAAGAAGACAACACTCTTTTATATGAAATCACAGCTTATCTGGAAGCAGCTGGCATTCACAATCCATTAAATAAGGTCAGGCTTACATTCCAGTGCTTGGTACAGTTTGCTTTTTCTATTTTATTGAAAATAAAAAAACTGAGAAAAAATTAACGTGGAAGAACTATGTTCCTCTTTTCTTTTTTCCCCTCAGATCTACATAACAACAAAACGTCTGCCGTATTTTCCCACTGTCAACTTCCTATTTCTCATTTCCCAGTTTCCGAAACTTCAATACAACAGAAATTTAGGTATTGAATAAGTTATTGTTCGTCTAAATCTAATGAAAACCTATGTGAAATTACCTGTAGAGAAGATGTAAACCTATGTAAAATTATCTGCATAGAAAATACTCAGTTTCTGAGCTTAGTCCATCCTGTCTGGGCAGGTTTATTATAATATTGAAGCCAAATACAATGGAGTAGGAATCGGAATCCAAACTCCTGACTTTCTCATTCCAACCTATGCCTTAGTTAATATCAATCCATTTGCTATGAAAGAAATGCAGTTGTTGCATTAGTTTTTAATTTTTATGTGTGGGCAAGCAGAAGGGGCGGCACAGCAAAAAAAATCAGGAGCATATTGATATGTCTGCCTCTGCTAAGAAGAATATGTTCCGGTTTATAAATGTGATGTTTTGGGGTGTGTTTTCTGCGCAGGAGTGGTGTGCAAACGGCCAGCTGATCAAATTGACTGGCTTCCTCTAGTTCTGGGCCTCCTCACCCTGCTGAAACAGTTTCACTCGAGATACACAGAACAATTTCTGGCTCTGATCGGTCAGTTTATTCGTTCAACGATGGAGCAGTGCACAAGGTACCTGGGTGTTACTTTTTCCCTAAGTGTCACCTCTGTGATGAGGGCTTCAGCAGTAGTATTGCTGCTTTTTCAGTATGTTTTTCTAGCAGAGTATATTTGCCATAATAATAACAATGTTTTTGACTAAATATCAGGTGAAAATACTGTTTATTTTTGTAATGGAATGATGTGGTACCTAGTGGAAACGATGTTATTTGAAGGCTGGCATTTTCTTGTAATTTTACCCAAATAACTGCTCAGCTAGCATGAGCATGATCTTCCCCGTGGTTTAATTTTAGCCAGAAGATACCAGAAATGCCTGCGGATGTAGTGGGTGCCCTCATGTTCCTGGAGGATTACATTCGCTACACAAAGTTACCGAGAAAGGTATGAAAGAATTCCTATTCTCCCGCGTGTGGCGCTGAGCAGGAAAACTGCTCACATGAGCTAATGCCGTTGTTAGGGACTAGCACTTCGATCACAGGTATCTGCTCTGCAATGTGGCATCATCTGTAAACAAATATCCAAAATAATGGGCTTCTTAACCCTGCCTAAAAAGCAGTATTGACCCTTTTCAGATGTTCTGGAAAAGATTGCCAAAAGGAAATACAGATGAAGAATCTGTTACCTGATCGGAGTGGGTCATAACGAGTGCTGTGCCCTGTATGAACTACAAATTGTGTTACTTCCATACTTTGTGTAACTTCCTCTACTAGTCATAGTTTCCTTACGGGGGAAAAAAAAAATAACCTAGAAAATACAAAAGGGATACAAAATACAGAAAGGATTTCAGTTTTGTGCAGATTTAAGAAGAGTCTGTTCCATTTAATTTTCAGAGAATCATGTACATTGCTGGGGGGCTTTTGGGAAGGGAAGAAATAAAATAGAAGTTCTGAGATGTTGCAGAATTAAGTAGTAACAAACTTAGTATTCTAAATGCAGGGAAAAAAGCTAATTAGCAAGTCTAAATTTTGGTGAAAAACCATAAAATCATAGAATGGTTTAGGTTAGAAGGGACCTTAAAGATCATCTAGTTCCAACCATCTCCAGTTCTGAAATTCTGAGTCTGTTCTGAGTCTCTGAAGAGGGAGTTCTGAACGTCTGGGCTTGTAGAGAGCGTTTGTTTTAGGGTCTGTTTGTTTACTTGTTTATTTTAGGGTTAAATGCAACTTAATTGCATTTGAAGATGATCTATTATTTATACATAGTATTAAAAATAAGTAATAATCCCATTTGCTCTAGGCTGTACCTCGGTGATTCTTGAATAAGCCATTTCCCAGCGAATAATCAGAGCTAAAAGAGAGGGATTCTTCCAGTTTCTCTCTTCTTCCCAGCCCACACTGCCACATAGTAGAAAGTGCCCATGTCAGTCTTGCAGCTCATCTATCTGCTGCCTCCTCCCCTTTTCCCCCTCCCTTCTTCTCCAGGCAAGGACACATCCAGGAGCACATCCCGAAGCCAGGGTCGTTCAGGTCAACAGTGTTGTGTGCTTAGTTTCTAATTAGAAACGCTCGTTAATGGCTGAATAGAGCATAGGAATGAATAATGAAGAAAATACCTGACTGTGGTTCCTGTTCACTTCAGGTGGTTGAAGCCCATGTGCCAAGCTTCATTTTTGATGAGTTCAGAACTGTTCTATGAATCTGGAGAAGGACCAGGCCTTTCCCCTGAAACGGGGAGTCGGGGACTGAGGATGAGAGAAGTATCTTTTCTGTTCTTTGAGGCAGTACCTACGACTGTCTCTATGAAGCGTAACCATCAGCACAAGTCTATATAATTAACGCTTGTTTAAAACTTGGCATGAATATGCAATTTGTATCTCATCCCAACAGTGTACATTTTGTACTGCGCATTATAAATGCTGTATGTAATTGTTTATGTATAAATCACTTAGTTTTTTGTTCTGAAGAACTGTTTGTGGAAGTTTGACTTTTCTATCACAAATGAACGATGAAATTGGAAATAAAGGCGTTGGATAGTTTGCCAGGACTGAGGATTCCAAAGTATCGATTTTCCTGTTAAAAGAACCATTAGTGAGAGTTGAATATACAGGGAAAAGAGGTTTGGTGTCTGCCTCTGCAGAAAGAAAGTTAATTTTCCTCTACAGAGGACAGAAAAATAATTAAATAGCCATAGCTGAGAAGTCCCTTTGTGCTATTTAAAAGTCACAAGTATTTCTTCTAGTGCAACCCCAGCATGACTGATGCTGGGGACAAGGTCTTTATTCAGGTAACTTTCAGTCTTGGTATGGAATGTTTTACACCTGGCATATTTTTCTTGCTGGGGGCTGCTGTGGGAATGCCAGTGGGGGATGTTATTCCATAATATTCCCCTGGTCCCTGCCCAGCTTGGCCCCTGGAGGCTGGGAGGGCTGTGGCTCCCACCATCGTGCTAATCCCTCCATCAAGCCTGTAGCCTTCAAGCGGCACCGGGGGCTGCCTTGGGGACGCCAGCACAGCCCCAGGATTTGTATCAGGCAAGAGGAAAAAAACACTTAAGTTACTGTCTCCCAGGAAATGCCACTGGAGCAGGGACCAGGGACGGAGTGCTGAGGGTTTGCGCAGAGGGTACCAGTCACCTCACACCACTGCAGACCCCATCCCTGGGGTGCCCAGCAGTGGTGGCAGTAGCCCCCCCCCCTCAGCCAGGGGGTCACATCCTGCTGCTGCCCAGAGCCCCCAGCCCACCCACAGCCAGGTCCACCACAAGCTCCTTGTTTCCCAGCAGCACTGGTGGGAACTAAGAGCAAGTTATTAGTAATATATTTAAAATACAGTTCTCAGCTCCGGTTCATGAAACAAAAGACATGATATATTGCTTTTAGCTTTGACAGTGGCAGACAGTGCTGTCTCCCAGCACCATTATCCATTGTTTAGTTGGTTACCCAGGCCCAAGGAAGCTCATTAACTGCCTTCAGATAAGCTCTGAGAACAGGACTCACACCCAGGTGTGCCCAGGGGATGCTGGCATTTATTAGCCTGCACCTTAAGGGGGCATTTGCAACGATTTCCAGGGGAGAGGAGGCATCTCCGCCCCAGGCAAGAACCTCCATCGAGACTCTTTTGGCATTAAAAAAGAAACCTGCCCCAGTGCAGGACACCCCCCTGGCCGCTCCCCAGCGCTGCGGTGGCTGTACCAGGAGAAAAGACTTCGAAGCCTCAAGCTGGATCACAGAGGGCTTTTAAAGACGATCTTTAGTATTACACACCAGCTAATGCAGACACAATCTCATTTCCACACGCTCCTGTCTTTCAAACCTTTGAATGCTGTGTTCTTCTCTACCTCACATTTGGCGAATAAACACTTCCATTTACTTGTCCAAATGCAACTGAACAAAATCAAGATGATCCTTTCTACAGGGAGGCTGGTCCTTAAAAGCAGGTTATAAAGGTATTTTAGTTATTTAGGATATTTTAGCAGCTCCCCAGAGTGTTGTTCCAGGGTGCTGAAAGACTCTCCTCAGCAGCACCAGGCAGAGATGACTGGCAATGCAGAAGTCCGAGAGGGGAAATGCCTTGCCTGTTACAGGCTTTAATTTATCTGATTATAAAGATGGCATGTGACAAATACAGAAGCTGACAGGTACCTGTAGGCGCTATATGGAGGAGAATGACACCGGGTGATACTGATATGATTGGACACGTGAAAACAAGAGACGTCTGATTTAAGTGCCCCAAGCTGGTCTTGCAAATAACATCTATGCACACTACCTGTTTCCAGACGTTGTTTGCAGGAGAAAATAGCTCTGGACAAGATGAAAAATGCAGACACCAAATACATTATTGAGAGACAGAGCTGCTCCGTGTATGCTCTATAGCAATTAGCGATTGTACTCTGTGTACAGAGGAAACCATGGTAAATCAACATCCACTTTCCACCGCCACATCATTACCTGTGGTTACCGGCCAAACCTGAGCCTCCTGGCTTTACAGCTCACTTCTGACAGAGATAAAGGCAAAGGGAGTTGAAAACTAGGTACTGGATCTGATTCGTGCCTGGTGATGGCAGGAAAAAATGGAGACCTTGGAGAAAAACGCAATATATGTGGCAGTCATTGGTCGGAAAAGCTTCCTGGCATGGGGTGAGGTACCAGGGAGCACAAGTGACCCCCGGCATCACAAGGCAGCCTGCGGCAGAGGCTTCTCCTGCCTCCTGCAGATTCCCACTTGAAAGAGAAAACTCGACTAAAAAAGCCAGTGTAAGACTCAAGATAATAGAATCGCTCCCAGCCACCGGAGGTGGCAATAAGGACTCCAGAGAAGATGGAGGCAGGGACACCCCAGAAGGTTTCCTGCACACAACACTATCTCATCTCAAATGCCTGCAACGGGATGCGCATCACAATGTGATCATCATCCACAAAATGCATTTCAATCCACCATTTCAAAAAGCAAAGCAAAGATTAGCCAAGGTCAAAGCACATCCACCGCATTCCCAAAATAGCAACCCATTTCTTGCTCCCAGCGTCCTCTTCTGCAAGTTTCCTCCAGCAGAGACAAGGACAAAGCACTTGATGAAACGACCACTGTCCTGGCACGGAGAATGCAGAGGCAGCAAATATATCCAGTCCTAAGGAAGGTGCTAACGCTTCGTAACCTAAAACCTTAATAGCAGGTTTTTATTGATGTTGAAATACAGGCGAGGGATATGTTTGTGCCGCGCTTCCCACACAAAAAGTGTATGAACCAGTCGTTGCTGGGCTTGGCCCTGTGCCCAGGAACCCCATGTGGACATTTGGGGCCAGGATCTCAGTATTTACTCCACAACTTCATAAAACACGTCAGGACCCATCCTGTGATGTAGGAGCCACCTGGCACCACACAGAGCAGGGCGGCCTGATCCACCCAGTGTTGGCAACGATTGCTGCTCCACACCAGTCCCCTTCCCCTCCACATCACTCCCGGGAGGCGCCTGGGAGAGCACAAACTGGCCTGTGCCGAGACCATTATGGACAGTGTCACCAGTGAAGGGGGACAGCCAGCTGTGGTCCTGGTGTGTTCCCCCGTGCAGATGAAGCCTTCACGCCAACAAGCTGCAGCTGGGACTATGGACACTCAACACTGCAACCTCCCCCTTCCTGTCCTGCCCTTAGAGAATCGTGGAATCAGAGAATGGTTAGAGTTGGAAGCGACCTTAAAGATCACCTAGTTCCAACCCCCCTGCCATGGGCAGGGACACCTCCACTAGAGCAGGTTGCTCAAAGCCCCATCCAGCCTGGCCTTGAACACTTCCAGGGATGGGGCATCCACAGCTTCTCTGGGCAACCTGTTCCAGTGTTCCACCCTTGGAGTAAAGAATTTCTTCCTAGTATCTAATCTAAGTCTCCCCTCTTTCAGTTTAAAACCATTACCCTTCATCCTGTCACTACTCTCCCTGATAGAGTCCCTCCCCAAATCCCATCTCCTGGCCTGGAAGAACCCATAAAGTCAAACCCACACCAACACTATGGCCATAAGCAGCCAGCACTTAGAAGTTGGTACCTGTACATACAATTCTGTATGCTTTTACTACACAATGTCAATTTTCAGGACCAGGTGTAGGCATCAGCCCCTACATAAGGGCTATCAGAAACCACACCTGGGAAGACAGCGTGAAGATGCTGTTGCCTGAGGAGAGTGAATCTGCATCTGAAGGAAACCAGCTGCATCGCAGAAACCTGAAAAAGCAGTAGTTGCCTAAGAGTGACCCACAGGTAAACAAGGTGCTAAACTGAAGAAAACCCAAATGTTCCCATAAAAAAACAAATTAGCCACTCTAATAGCATGGGTGGAACCGTTTAAAATCACGTATGAGAATGCAACACACCCCACTAAGCTGCCCGGTGCTTCTCCAGAATTGCTCACTCCATACGTACCTATCGCCTTAACAAGCATTTCAGCATCTGACCTGTGGGTCTGCTCTTTGTGCCTGGCCGGTCTGCAGACCCCTGCACAAAGACCAGCTCTAAAACCTGGCTGTGATACCAGGAGATCCTTCTTCCATGGCTCTCCTCTCCCTCTTTACCTTTGGAAACCGCTACCAGCCAAGGCCCAAAGCTTCACTCTGCAGTTTCTCTTGACGCTGCCCGAAGCGTTCCTCCTGCTCTGCCGTACAGCACCTGGGGCAACGGTTCATTTAATGCAGAATTGGGTGGGTTTTTGCTTTAGCCTTTCCCTAACAATTTCCAACATCCAGTTTACCTTTTTGACTGCCACTGTGGACTGAGCAGGAGCTTGGAGAGGACCAGTCGTGGCCGTTCCAGGACACGGACAGCCCAGTTCCACCATCAGGATTATTTTTCCTATTTAGTTACTTTGCTTATATTAACAGTGGATAACTATTTAAAATACCCCGTCAGGTTTAATTGTCAGTACCTTCAATAACTTTATCTCAGCAGACTGTCACGCTGCTGTTCACCGCGCACAGCACCGGAGCTTGCACAGCTCTTTGGAGCTCCCCCGGGAACGATCTAGGAACTGCTGACACTATTTTCCATGTAGTAACGTCACGCTGAGCCAGCCAGAATTTCAGGATGCATAATTTATCAACTGCTTATATTGATTCTGGATTGAACGGATTTTGGTTTTCTCCAGCAAACACAAGCTGGTTCAGGAGAGCGGTACGCGCGAGCGCTGTGAGCCAACCGTCAGCTACCGCCCCGCTGACACGAAACAACCCGCGTGCAGCAACAGTATTACAGCCAACGCCGACACGGAGGTTTTGAGGAGATGCGAGCAGCCTTTGAAATAGCACAGGTCACGGCTTCCACATGGGAAACGGGTGCAGGCAACGCGCCCAGCGCACCCTTCCCATCTCGCCTTTCCGCAGGGCGGCAGCCCGGGCCCGTATTGCGGCAACTGGGCGGCAGAAGGCAGAGATCAGGCCCACAACGTCACACGAGGGAGAAAGACAACACAGAAATTGGCATTATCAGGGAGGGAGCAATCTGTTTTAATCATCCCCTTTTTTCCAGATCTCCACAGATGTTTGGAAACCCTAGTAAGCAGCACTGATGTCGCACAGACTTTGGAACAGCTTGATTACAACCAAACAGGAACAGCACCTGGTCCCTGTTACTGGTGGTTGTTTTTCCCTGAGTGTACTGCAGATTTCAATGTGATAGCTTTAAGTGTAAAGTCTTCCAAGTGCTATTCAGACATCGCTAACAGTCATTTACACCTCAAGAAAATTACGTGCTCCTCTTTTCTTCAGTTGCAGAACGGACTATTTAAGCCTCTATCGATGCACTTCCCCAGAGAGACACTGTAATTATGCTTGAGGTTTCTAACATCACACTGTCTCAGAAGCACAGTCCAGTCATAAATTACAAAATCCATCAGCTGATCCAGGACTGACCAAATGCTTTCTCTTTGTTCCAGGTGATTAAAGCGGAGGTGGGAGGAAAACTACCACCGCTCTGCTTTTCCCTTGGTTGCGCTGGAGCGAGAGGAGGCATTAAGCCCAGGCACAGACTCCTCACGTGAAATCCAACACTGCATGCCGGCACCAGCAGCCATTTTAAAGTTATAATAAAAAACCCCTCTCAATGCCTCATATATTTTCGAGTAAAGGGCTCGTTCAAAACAAAGGAAACCCCAAAACCCAGAAGACCAAGAACACTTAACCTACATGATACACATTTCTCAAACAAGCTCCAAGAAATGGGACACTTGCCTGCACGAACCAACTCCCCACCTACGAACAAGCTCCCAGACCACCAGACTGGCAGAGAAGGCAGCTACAGCTTCCTCTTTCCTCCCCGCCACCAGCAAGTTTCCGTAGTCCCGCACCATGTCAGGAGCTACGATCTCACCACCAGGTACTGCTGCTTCTCTCGGTCCTTCTGCTCTGGGTTAGATGTAGCTGTCACTGGTCCGGGAATCTGGGGACAGCCACATACGCATGATACGTCCGCAACCCTTACCAGAGCGCACGCCTGAGGGTACAGGGTGGTATCAAATTTTGCAGGGTGAAAATCCACCGAACGAACCTCTTTAGCTTGCAGGTATATATGTGATGCAACTCGTGAGCTGTCTATGCATGCACCGTGTTCCTCTCAGATTCCGAATCATGCCTGTGACACACCTCTCCTGGCCCAGCACTTCCCTTCGCTGCGTACAGATGTAGAAAATGAAAACCAGGGCTCTTGCAGACTAGACCGTCTCCTGCATGCTTTGGCTACCAACGTTAGATGCCGTTCTACCCATAGACATTGCCTGCTCTCTGCCAACCTCACCCTTCTTGCTCTCCTGTCCTGAGGACGAGGCATGTAGCCGTTTCATCAGTCATATTTTCAGGTTGCTCTTCCTTACACACATACGCAAGATTTTTCTCTCCCCCACGGTAATTTCCAACAGGAAGCGATCCTTACCCTGACCATCAAGACACTTAACCAGGCACCGAGTTCAAGAAAAGAAAAGAAGAAAAAAAAAAAAAAAAAGGGCTTAAACATATACGTAAATTTAAGCACATTTCCTGATAAATTATTTCCTGATAAATCAGAACCTAACAAAACTCATTAACTAGAGATACACAACAACAACAACAACAACAACAACAACAACAACAAAAAATCTACAGGTATCACAACTTTTTATTTAAGTTAGCTGAGGACACGTATTTGGCTCAGGATTGTTTATCCTTGACTTTAAAAGAGACTGACTGCAAATAATATAAAAAAATAGAAAATGTAAAATTAATCAATATTTTCAAAATTGTCACAAATTTTGAAAACACTTATATAAATTCAGCAAACTTTGTATACCCTTAAAGGGGCATCATTTAGTTACCGTGTATAATAATATTTGAAAGCATTAGTACTTCACCCTAAAGTTTAAACATAGACATACTCATGAGACGTGTAATTTCAAGAGGATATCAAAAGTGATATGGTTAGAAAAATATACATACTTTTGCTTCCGGAAAAGAAATATGCACCAAATAAAACACTAAAAAAGCCTCTCCAGAGATTTTTTTCACAGTTCAACATAAAATGTATATGTTTATACACAACTTATGCAATCTGTCATTTTCCAGATACAGTCCAAGTTTCATCACTACAGAAAAACATGATCTTTTCCTGCTCTGTAAGCTGTTGGCTGCGCTGATGCGAGATTGCTCAGGCAAGCCAAGAGAGGAGCCACACAGGGATACACACAGCCATCCTAAGAAAGGCAAGGAAAAATGAAAATGCAGGAGAGCAAAGGAAAGCAAGTTGATCAAGAAAATTTCGAGAGGAATAGTGACCAGCAGCAAAAGGCATGAACTAACTTCCACAGGAAACAAACCATACTCCAAGTATTAAAAGGACACTTTCGTGGTACTTGTCATGAATTTTAAGCAGTAGCATTAAAGATTACTTTAGTGTCTACTGGAAATAGCCTGGACTGAATTTGTCTCAGTGGATGTGGTTTGCTGTTGTGCTTCAGTTCGTGGCAGTGTTAAACTTCAATTGCACACACCCCAAGTCAACCAGAAGAAACCCCCAAAATTTTTAAAAGGAAGGGAAATAGGAAGAAAGCTTCGAAACCATGTGCTTTCAGTACCTGAGTGCAGTGCAGTGCAGCAGCCAACATAACTATGCTTTGATTATTACTTGCTTAAATTAATTCTGGTGTAAATAATGATTTTGCAAGAGTGACATGGCACTTGCAACAGTGACTGAAGTTGTACATAGTGACACTTCAAGATCTGAAATCCTTTACAGTGTCCTTTTAAGTGTCAGAAGACTAGTATCTCAGCTGCAACTGAAAAAGAACAGAGGCAATTCCTAATGAAATAACCCAAATCAAGAATGTTACAACATTTCACAGTAATAAAGAAACAGTCTGTGGAACTACTGAACAGAAAAAAAGCATGAAGGATAATAGCAGCATATGGTTTACAGTTTTCACTTTTCAGTTTATTAATATTAGTGGTGCACTCGGCAATGGATAAAGCAAGGAATAAAATTCTGACAAAACTGGCAATTATCTACTACATGTCAACACTTAATTACGGTCCTTGTAAACAGCTAACTCCTTTCTGAACTTTAATTGCAAAGAAGAGAGTATTTACATATAATATATATGTATATAAGCACAAAACCAAAATTAAGTCACATCCTTATCAAGGAAATTGCATTTTGAAGAGAAGAAAACATAATACAATATTAAATAGTACATGTCCAAAGATTTTGAAGGCATCGTGATTTTTATGTTTTCTTCCTCCAGTCATTTCCCCCTGGATTTTAATAGACCAAACACTTCATTTCAGAGTAAATAAGTGGAAATATTATAGAACAGCTCCGGTAAAGAATAGCTCCACTACTGAAAAACGCTCGAGGCATGGTGATCCAGGACTCTGACTTAAAGCAAAAATAAACAGCGTATAAAGCCACGGCAAAGAAGTGGCCAATCAGTACCATTGGTTTAGGAGATAACCTGCATTAAAAATAAAAAGATAAAACACGTAAATAAATAGAATCAGAAAGCACTGACAAATTTTCATTTTACAAATAGACATCTCCACTCAAGATTATACACTGTCTTCTGATTTAGGCAGCTCCGGTCCCGCCATCTCAACTAAAAAGTATGAACTTGGTTGTCTTGGAGCTGCTACACACCCTGTGCTCCTTTCTGCAGCAGAGCCAACACAGGCTGCTGCCGCCTCTTCATTTCCAGCTCTGTGTCTGCCTTCATCAACCCCCAGGGGATTATTCTCAACAGCCTCTATCGATTTTAGCTCTCGTTCCAAAAAGGGAGAAATATAAGAGCACAGATTCTCACATGTTCGAAGTAGTATGATTTATTGTGTATTCATTACTTTCTGAGGGGTCACTCAAAACCCCTTGATAGTTACAGATTTCCCTGTTCCTTATGTTCTTCTATGGGAGACCTCAGCCCTCACTGTTCTCAACTTGTAAGCATGAAACGTCTCCATCAGCTGCTCTGCTTGTCTGAACCTTTCTAACTCCCATGCCATCTACATCAACTTCTCTCCAGCTTTTAGTGGCACTTATGAAAAAAAAAAAGTCAACATCTAAAGACATAGCTTCTAATAAAGCTCCATCCTTTAGTATAATCCTTACACAAGAAATATAATCCTTAAAATAGAGGCTCTTGCAGACCATTCTCCCTGTGCAGAGCTGACTGATGGGTGGCAAAGCAGATCTCAGAATCACAGAATGATACGGGGTTGGAAGGGATCTCTGGAGATCATCTAGTCCAAATCCCCCAGTCAGAGCAGGTCCACCCAGAGCAGGTTGCACAGGAACATGTCCAGGTAGGTTTTAAATGTCTCCAGAGAAGGAGACTCCACCACCTCTCTGGGCAGCCTGTTCCAGTGTTCTGCCACCCTCAAAGTAAAGAAGTTCCTCCTCATGTTTAGATGGAACTTCCTATGTTGAAGTTTGTGCCCATTACTTCCTGTCCTGTCACTGGGCACCACTGAAAAAAAGACTGGCTCCATCCTCCTGACACCCACCCTTTAAGTATTTATAAGCATTGCAGAAGAGAGGACTGAGGGGGGGATCTTATCAAACTAAAAAGACCCAAAGTCCTTCAGCCTTTCCTCATAAGAGAGATCTAGTCCCCCTATCATCTTTGTAGCCCTTTGCTGTACCCTCCCCAGCAGTTCCCTGTCCTTCTTGAACTGGGGAGCCCAGAACTGGACACAGTACTCCAGATGGGGCCTCACCAGGGCCGAGTAGAAGGAGAAGATAACCTCCCTTGACCTGCTGGCCACACTCTTCTTCATGAAGTCCAGGATGCCATTGGCCTTCTTGGCCATAAGGGCACATTGCTGGCTCATGGTCATCTGTTATTCACCAGGACTCCCAGGACTTTTTCTGCAGAGCTGCTTTCCAGCAGGTCAGCCCCCAACGTGTACTGGTGCAGGGGGTTACTCCTCCCCAGGTACAGGACCCTACATTTGCCCCTGTTGAATTTCATAAGGTTTCTCTCTGCCCAACTCTCCAGACTGTCCAGGTCTCGCTATATGGTGGCACAGCCTTATGGTGTATCAGTCACTCCACCCAGTTTTGTGTCATCAGCAAACCTGCTGAGGGTACACTCTATCCCTTCATCCAGGTCACTGATGAATGTATTGAACAGGACTGGACCCAGTACTGACCCCCGGGGATCAGATCCTCCAAGAGGCTCACAAAGCTCGACCCTGCTCACGTTAACTGTGACCCACGCACTGAACTTACACAGACAGCAATCCTACAGGACCTGAGACACATTCTCCACCGAGTCTGAAGTAATGGAAACAGGCTTGCTTTAGCTGATGCAAGGAATCTACAAAAGGAATTAAATGACTCAACAAATATATTCAACGCATACCAAAAACTTTTTCAGCATACACAACAGGCATATTAAGTCTAGAACTTTGGTAGCTGTTGTTCGGCTAAATTCAGCTACTTTTACTTAACTAAAAGATAGTCTTATAAACCTGCATATTCTTCAATACACTGACACAAGAATAAGTGTTGTCTGTCTTTGCTGGTGCATTTTTTGTCTGCTTTTTTAAATACTAACTAACTCTAGACTTCCCTTCACATTGCTAGAACTCAGTTTACATAACGCTAGAACTAAACAACTAGGTAGAGAACACAAGCTAACTCATTAAATATATTTTTAATATATATCAATATACATATATACATACACACACAAACACATGGATATATGCTCATACACATACACATCCCCTCCCCAGGCATATTTATTTACCAAGTTGTAATTAGTCATAAGTTATCTTTAAAATGTATTTACCATCTGTGGCAGCAAAGAGTTCATAAAGAGCCTGGGCAAGAACATTCACTACAAAAGAATGAGATTTTTTTCTTGACCAGTAAAATGTTTTTTTTGCCTGAAAAAGGAAAAAAATAATAAATATTTCCGTCAGTAAACACAGATGAGCACTCAAAAGATTCCCAAAGAGGTGGCAAGAGTCATACTCATGGGAAAAGGTAGAGTGGATTTAGTGACAGACTAGTTGGGTTCCAAACTAGGTCATTAAGGAACTTCGGATAACTTGTCAAACCAGTTATCTAGGCTCCTCTTACACTAAATATAGGGGGAAAAAAAGGTAGTTCCAGGGTGTGCTTCATCTCATCCTGTAGCAGGTGGCTGGGAGAGGTCAGAAACTTGAAGGGTAACACCCACGCAGTTCTCTCTGTCAACTGAGACAAAGTAGGAAATAACTGGAAGTCTGAGGTGACTGGCTGAGATGTATCTGCATTTGGTCAGGTAAGTCCTGTGCTGTCCTGATTGATGTTCAGAGTCCCTCTAATAGCTTCTCAATTTCCAAATACACTTTTTGAATCATTTACTCGTAGTCTGCAATTATTCTAGCTTTCATTTAGCCAAGTCAACATGTTCTGGTATGATTTATCTATTCAAAGCTTTGAAAACTGCTGTGTCTCACTAATAACTTCCATGTCCAAAAGTTGCCCAAAAATTAAAAGTGTGTCATTAAATTGCAGCAAAAGTTGCCTAAAATAAGTCCAAAATAAAGCTTTACCTTAAGAACATCAGAATCTTCATAAAGGTCTGGAATACCCTGGAGCAAACTTCTCCATATTTTAACATCATTTAAAATAACACTCATTCCTCCACCAGTTAGAGGGTGTCTTATATTATATGCATCTCCTAAAAGGAGAACACCTAGAGAGAGGAGAAAAATTACTGGGATACTGCATGACCATTAAGTAATCTTAGAACTCAAACCCTCTAGTTTTTTAAAAATCAAACTTACTAAGAATTCATTCCCACCAGAAAATATGAGGAATAACAACTAGAAATTAAAAAAGAAAAATGCAAAGAAAAAAGAAGAATGTCTTGAAATTAATAGGCTTAAAAGGGCTTTAAGATGATCAAGGTCAAAATCCTTTTTCCGATAGATACACATGTGTGTGTTAAGAACACAAACACACACACACTTTTCAAGGTAATTTCTTTCCTTTTTTAATCAAGTTTTCCTTAAAAAGATCACACTTGTATGATCAACTGAACAATTTAAACTTAAAAATAAAGCAGGCACTGATTTGGAGTCTGAAATCAATATAAACATCCCAGTTAAACTATGCCCAAGGTACGCATTTTCAAAATATTATTTTTCATAGAATTATGAGATAGTTGTATTGAAAAACAAACATACCCATGAAAACAAAGCTGCAAGTCCCAGAAAAAATTTATAATGTCTTTTTCCCTCCTTTTATTTCATAATACACACCTTTTTTGTTAACAGCTGAAGGAGGCAAGAAGCTGGCTGGCATGGTCCTTAAACGATCATTCTGAACCGCTATCAAGAATGGTTCCTTTAAATGATCTGCAATAATAAAATATTTAAGTTATGCTACTTAAGAGTCCAAAATAATTTGCACGCAACCTATTTTAACCTCTTCTTAGAGATATAACCCTTCTGAATTGCTGACCTCACGGATGTGAGCTGAACAAAGTGTTATTTGATGTTGAATCAAAGAAGAGTGAATGGTTACTGACAGTAACTGTGCACATGGAAAAAGCCCACACAGTTCGATGGATTCAATGAAAGATGCCTTTTTTTTGGTACATTTAATTGTATGGCAATTATGGATGGAAATCTTTCTAGTCTTACCAGGTAGTTGTGGATGAATGTTCTCAATCATGTATTCTTTTAAATTTTTTGGCATTTCCCCTCGAATATCAACAAGGACCCGAGTCTCAGTTGAAGAAATCTTATAGATTAGCACTGGACTAGTTTTAGCCAAAACAAGTTCAGCATAATTAGCTTTAAACTGTGGTGCATCCTTAAAAAGATAAGAAGAGGAAGAAAGGTTAAGACTGATTAATGAAAGGATATTAAAACTTCAGATACACAAATTCATTTTCTGAAATGCTTTGAAATAAAATTCCATATCATATTAAGTTTGTGTTATTTTTCTCTTCAAATGGACAAGAGAAATGGTTTCAAAAGAAAGTTCAGTGTAGTTCCAAGTCTTTTGGCAGGGCATTTTAATATTTACTAGAATATATTAGTCATATATTTCATTTTAATACCTCACTAATATGTAATACATGCCATTGAAAACCTGTAATGAGGGTAGTAGTTTTCAGTAGGATCACTTTGTTTGCTTTTCATAAAGTGGTGTGAGGGAAAGAAATACACCAGTTTCAATACAACTACACGGAGATACCAACTGAGGAAGAATCATACGGTCCTATCTAACTAGGTCTTAAACTTAAGTTTCCAAAAGTAGAGGAACAGGAAGCACTTGGGCAGTGATAACTATAGAGGCAGGGACCCAAGAACTGCTCAAGTTCCTCCAAGTGAGTGTTCCCAGTCTAGTGAAAGTTCTGTAGCTTTGGTTCCTTCTGCTTAATTATTTGTGCTGTTAATCCAATGGTTATTGCAGCAGCTGCAGAGGGCCCAGCCAGGATTTCTACCTGGGTTCTCCAACCACCCAGCTACCAACCTTGATTCTCACTTTCTCTCTTAAAGTTTATAGGTCCTGAAGGTATTTATGTACCCGGTTACAAGGCACCCCACCTTCAGGCAGGAGCACGGTTTGGGTATTCTTCTGGAATATAACACACGGGTGGTTTCACCCACAACGGCTAGGGTGATCTAAAACTCAAGATTTCCGCTCCCTGAACAAGTGCTGTAAGTACTGTGAACAAATGAGTGTCACCATCTTAGCTACCGAGACCTTAGCACAAACCACTCAAAGCACCTATATCCAAGGAAATAATTTTACAAATTGGGTTCGAACTTTACATGGTGCCTACCTCTAATCCACAGATTAGTGCTATATAAGATATAGCACTACTAGCACACATAGCACTACCTTATATGAGATGCTGAAACTTTTTTTCCTAAAAAAACAATTTTCCATAAACTGGTCCAGTGAGTCCAGTACTCAGTTTAAACCAGCTATGCTGAATCCTAAATTCGTTTTTTTTAAACACTCCCTTGTTCAACTATATGCTTAGATTAACACTGTACTCTGTTCTTAAAACCAGAAACCTAACCTTTAATAAAAAGGGTTTTTTTACATCTGCCTCATAGTTAGAAGTGTTTTAAGAGTTGAAAGCCTGATCTTTAACTGTACCAAATATTTAAATCTGACATAACAAGTTGAGCTATCCTAGACCTCGGAAAGCGTATGCATCAATAATTTATGAGTTAAAAACATAGGCCAAAATTTCCAAGCTCTCCTCAAAGGGACACAGAAACTGATATAACAGCTGGATAAATATTTAAAAGCATAGTTCTAACTGAATCTGTTGGAAAACATTTAATATTAGAATTCAAGACAGTCCTTAGAACAAAATGTCAATGGTTGTTTTAAAAAAAAAAAAGTTTGTCTTTCATATAGACATATTCTCTATATAAACTTTTGTGCCTTTATTTAACAACTATATTTGACAAGTCTTTCTTGCATAATCTCCTCCATAGACTTCTGAAAATTTCTCTCACTTTTAAAAAGCTCTGCTGTAAAAGTTTCTTCTGTATGATCTCATATGAAAGGGTTCTATAGGTACCTATACATTTGGATGGAAAACAAAACAAAACCCCACTAAACAGAGAAAAAAATATGTATTGAGAAGACAGCATGCAAAAGTTTTCCAAGGACTGATAAGACCTGGAGACCAGCAATTCTGGGGAATCTAGAAGAGCTAATATACTTAGGACACCAAGTGTCTGCTGAATTGGTACAAGGCCACCAGCCCACATCAACAACAGCCTGTGTGACACCACCAAGAGGGTGGTGGCTGCTGTATGAGACAGAGAACACAGCGTGCAGGATTACACAAACACCTGAGGCACTCTCCAAACACCAACTAGAAGTCCCTGGAATGCCCCTACAACCTGCTTCTCCTGAGTATATAGTCAGGGTTGGCCTCCCCAGGATTGCCCAATCAAGTAGCTGGGAATGCAAGAGTGAAGTATGTGAATACTTATCTGCCGTTAATAATTGCAGTGATTCTGTTGATAACAACAGCTTAATGAATAAAAGGTGCTCTAAGAAATACTGATTGTTACCCCTTGTCCCTACCCCAGCACAGATACTCAAACTCCTTTTAAAGTAAAAGCAATTTACGCACCTTACAGTTTGTATTTAGTATTACCTAAATACAGGAGGTGTCGGTATCACCTTGCAGTGATCTTCCCAAGAACGTTTAGATGCTGCAAGGCCTCTCTAAGACATCAGACCCTTTTCTTCTCATTTCTCAGGGTACACCACAAACAGCCAACATACCAAAGCATATGCACAAAGGTAATGAACTACAACATAACCAGTGAAATTCGGACCTGCACTAAGACACAGCAGCAAACTGGCTTATATGGTATTATACATGAAAGTTACCTTCAAAATGCAACCAACAAAATGGGATGAAACGGTAACTTTGTTGAAGACCAAGTTTTTTCTAAACTTGGAGAAAAGTCCATCAGCTACAACAGTAAGTGGTGCATGAAGTTCCTGCAGCATGGAAGAAGGAGATAAAAAAAAAACCACAAAAGAGATATGACATTTTCAATTTTATGTCAGAACAGTGGGAAACAACTCCCAAGCCCTCATTTTCAACTGCACATTAGATGTTCTAGAAAACAATAAGAGGACCACAGACCAAATTTAAAATGTATGTAATAAGAAATAAAGTATTTTTTTGCTTTTTGCCTTCCTCATCTTGATTTAACTCTATTTCCTCTAAGAGTTAGCCTAACAGTACACTCCAGCTTTTTCAGACGTGCATTCGGATAACATAGTTATGGTCACTGTGTAGAAACGTGGATAAAACAAAGACAAGAAAGTAGAATAATCGCTCCCTTCAGCCTGTAACAGTCTTCAGGAGGGAAAAAAAAAAAAAGGAAAACAAAGACATTTTAAATGAAGACCCATGCATAAGCAACTAAATAGAAACAAATCGTTACAAACTGAAATGCAGTAAGTGTACTAAGACCTTTAAAAGGCCGAGCAGTGAACTCTGAGCAGTTCCTAGTATACTTAAGAACTATAAGCACAAATAGCATATCTAGACAAAATATAAAATATAATCTGAGTAAACTGATTAGGTTCAGCCTGAATATATGCACAAATTCCTAATGTTTAACACACACATTGTTCTCTAATATGAGCCAATTATTCTGATCATTAAAATATATTTTTGAGTGTTTTATTGTTATGGTAATGTAACAACATTATTATACCGGAAAGCATTTAGAAGTAGATGTTTCCTTCTACTTACAGCCTTCTCATTGTCAGTATATTCAGTGATTTAACTGCAAATGGTTATAGATTTATATTGAGCATTAGTCCTTGGCCTTCAATAATCTCATACATCTGGCATGAGCAGGAAAAAATATTTTCCTTCTAAGCTTTCAGGTTGTAAGTAACAAGGCAAAAAAGCATGCTGTGTTTCATTAGTACTCCTGGAAGATATTTTACTATTGGATGGAAGCATCTGGTGAGCCAGTATGTGAATAGTAAATCCCTGCCTGGAACAGGTTCCTCCACAAACAGTTCTCTCCTGCTTAGGAACGGGACTCAGTCACTTGTGACACACGATCCTTACGTTGAAGAGAAGTCAGACAAAACCAGATGATCATACAGCTGAGTAAAATAATACACACTTCTGGTCTTTAAGCACATAGAAGTGAGCTCAGAAACAGTTTAAGAGACAACAGAGCTAACAAAACCTTTCCTATGGATTCATGTCTCAGATGATTGCAAGCTCTATAATTATTCATGCAGTTAGAAGGAGGTCACCTGCCCATACGGGTTCCCTAGTGTCTAATTCATGCTACAATTTTTCCAGTCAATATACTAAAGACCTTTCCCCTAATCAGTCGCCTGGCTTTGATAAATTTTGTAACTTTACCTTTAGCATACTGGCTAATTTCAACCTCATTTAAGAGAATAAAAATCTCAAAGGTATCATAGTGGACAACGGGGATGGAGAGAACAGGAAAACCCAAGTCACAACATAGATCAACCTCCTCTGCTTATGAAAGCAGGCTAAGGAATGCAAACAGACTTTATTTTTTATTTTTGTTTTCCAAAGTAGTTTCCCAGCTGTAAAAAGTGATAGGGAGGGAAACACATTTAGAAGAACTGAAGTTTAGCAGAAATTTCTCATACTACATTTCTACAATCAAAGGAGATCTAGGCCAGCAAATAGTACAGCTCTTTCCAGCCACAGAACTTCAGCATTCAAAGCAACACATGGCTTTGTTTATCCTCATTACACAGACAGGAAACTCAAAGCCTTAAGAACAAAATCCATGCTGTTGGAAAAGATGTAGGCTAAAACACTGGTCACATTTACTGCTGGTCAAGTAAGTCATACTTAACATTACAACAAAAACATCATCCATAAATGCCTAAAGCTGGAAAATATATCTCAAAGCAAAATATGCACACACACCCCACCCCCCCAAAAAAAAACCCCCAAAACAAAAAACCACCCCCTTCTATATTGCTGGATGATTAAGCCAATTGGATTTGGGGAAAAAAACCCCAACAAACAACACCCCTTCCCCAAAGCCTCCCCCCCTCCAAACCTCCTATCTTTCCGGTACCCATGTACCACATTGGTCTCTCCTAAACCTTTTATTGTAAGTTCATGCAGTTTCATAGTGTTTAGCCAACAGCTTAGTATTATTTGAAGCAAAGAACGTTAACCAAGTCAGCAATGCAATTAAAATACACCAGAACTCTCTCCCTGTGATCCAAGAAATGACTAGACAGAGCTATCTCTATGAATAGGCATCTATCTTCTTACTTTCAGACACCTCAGTCAATGGTGGAAGCACATGTGGAAATGTAGGCCACTACACACAGGCAAAGCACAAATCTTAATCTGTTGTTTTTTTCCACAAGTAACTCTCAAAAGATTTTAAAATCCAGACATTAATATTGAAATAAATAATGAACTGAGTTCTCCAGAGACAATGAAAGCAGAAGCTGCCCAATGAGTTATAACAAGAATTCCCATACGCCGGGACTGTATCCACTAGAAAGTAATCTCCCTTAATTAAAGCTTTTGCATTGTTGATAACTGCATTATTTCTGCACCAGCAGAGTTTTTAAAAATTATACACACGCACACATATATATAAACCCCCTATTCTCTCAATAATAAAGTTTGTAACAGAGAACTGTCTCACCTTAGTATCTCCAGTTTCTTTGTCCTTGTATTGAACACCCACAACACAGTCATCTTCCTCAAGCAACTGTAACACAGTGCCCTCAATGAATTTTGCACTGAAATAAAATAGAAGTGTTAGAACAGAATGGAAGATGATTAATGATGCAACATTTCAAGGCACGAGGCATAGAAGGAAAACCAGATTTTAATTAATCCTGTCTCTGCCAACCCAAACGCTTTGTTTAAACTTTACAAAGATGTGTTCTCGACCACTTTCAGAAGCCACATTAAATATCAAAAAATGCTTGTCATTAATTTCAGTTCAATACTACCATTTAGTTTGACACAAGAATATTCTAAATCTGTAGCGCTTATCTTAAACACCTTGTCACTTAGCTGAATCCCTAGCTGTGCTTCAGGTGCTCCACGGCTGTGTGAGACATGCAGAGAGGAGTCGGACAACTATTAACGGTCAGAAATCAGGCAGCTGAGTGAGCCTTCTCTGCTGAACAGTGGGAAATGCTGACAGCGTGGCTGAGACCTAACTCCAGGCAGAACTCAGGAGCAAGATCCAAAGTAGCATTTCAACACTTGGCATGCACAGTACGTAAAAGTGAGGTACCTAGTTCTCAGAGTAGTCCAAAATAATCTAACCTGTTTAGGACAGAGACATCTAGCTTTTCAGTTCAGAAATTCAGGATACATTTTTCTTTTGGGCACTATTTATGCTTTTGAAGTTCTTCTAATGCTTATGTTCAGAGTTTGAACTGAGCATCCCTTACTTCTACCTCCCAACCAGAGCTATCTGGGGTTCACAAATTAAATCTCTGTAAACTTATATCCCTTATTGAGTCTGAGCTGTTAGACCCGATCCCAGCAGTTCAGACTTAGCAGCCTGAAATGGACAACCTCTCTCCCTCACAAATATTTTCATACCCAGATGAAATTCCACAACTTGGCGAAATGAGCTAAAGGTCCACATGAGAATACAACAGTTTGGTATTTTAGACTCTCAGAGGGAACACGAGCAATTGAATTTATGTCTTTTCTACATGTCAGACAGCACGGGAATTTCAAAGCAGATTGTGACTGGCTTAATTTGCCAGGCCACAGCCAGGTTGGCTGTACCAAAATACGAATGGTAAATGAGTAAGCACAACAGAAACTTCAACAGCAAGGGAGTGCAGCAACATGCCAGGTTAATAGCAGGTAAATCAGCTATCATCTTTATCAGCTTTATGATTTTATCAATCAGCTATCAGCTTTACATTTCTATTATAGTTGTCATTTCAGTTATCTAAGCAAGTGCTCACTTGTTTTTCCAGTTCTCACCCACTATAAAAATAATTAACTAATGATGCCCTACCTCTTTCCTCTGCAAAATTAATTTTACTCATCTGAAATCAATTCGTATTGCCTAGTACTTATAAAGAGAATATATTAATCACTAATAATTACTCCCTATATTTTCACAAGTTATGAGATGAAAAACAAAGCCTCATGGCAGTATTAAGAGTCCTTAATCTCTCCCGCACCTAAATTTAACATGCAGTTTTCTCTGCTACAATTAAAATGGAAAGCAAACATACACAAAAAGAACATTAAAGAGAGTATGGAAAAAGAGGAAAGAATTTAATTCAAATCACAAACATCAGCTTTTGTAAGTTTCTGCTCCAAAGACTGTACAGCTACTAGAGTTTTCCCGTAACTTGGACAAACTGGTGCCCAAATTTCACTGAACTTGAAGCCTCAACAAGAAGGCTTTAGCTTTTATACCTAGTAAATGGTTTTCATTAATGTTAACTGTACTACAGAGCTACTACCTTTTAGTGCTAATTTTAATAATTCATATGATATAAAAGCTATGATAGGAGAAAGCATTTTTGCAGTTAAGAATAAAGACATGTAAGGTGTAAAGATGATAATGCCATGTGTGTTTCCCTTGTAAGCATTGTTTAGGGGGAAAAAAAAGCCACTACAAAACAAAACAAAAAAAACACCCCACAGAAAACAGCACCTAGAATCTATTCTGTTAAAATAAAAGTTTCCTCCTCATCTCTTGTATAAAAGAAAGCAATCAGTTAAAGAGGAAATACTAAAGACTAATTTTTATTTCGTTAGAAGGAGAAGGTGTCTTCAAGGTTCTGAAAGACAGAAGTTAATAACTGTTGGAAGACCTACTTCCTTTAACTGCTCCTTTCTCATTATTTTGCTTGAATTCTTGCTATCAGAAAAAGCAGAACAACATGCAATGTAAAAGAAAGTTGATTTCTGGCATTGCAGATAGCAGGGACATTTATATTTTCCACCAATGCTCATTGCAGGAGGGTTGGACTAGATGACCAAACCATTCTATGATTCTAAGAAATGATACCAAATTTGTCACTCGTTTCTTGACCAAAGAAGTTCTACGCATTGCTCACTGAAAAGACGTCACTTCTGTAAAATGCCAAACCCCAGAATTAGTAGAAGAGAATCAACCCTTTACCCTTCAACTGTTCTCTCACATAGACGGGACAGTACCTTGCCTAATATTTAAAGCCTGTATTTCCGTAGTTTAAAGATTAACCTGTCCCAAAGGCTAACGTATGATGTATACACAACTCATGAACATGTCTACAGAAATCAGAGCAAGTAACTATAGCTGTTACATCCTCTCAGTCTTGTTCATTGCAGCCTTCCGTGTTGGGACAGTGAAATGGTTAAGGAATCTCACGGATGCTGGGAACAGTGCTTCTGAACTTCTGGATCCCAACTGTGACATTCACAAGGTGACTCACTTGGACTCTCCCATAGCCGCCCTTCGGAGACCCATGATGAACTGGCCATGATGAAAAGATCTTCCACTCGCCACGCGGCCATCCTCAGATGTTGGATAAGGAATTTCAACCTCCGTCTTGCTCTCTATGTCATGAATTATGTAACCATTTACTGTTTGTGAATCAATACCTTCCACTGTATCTGCAAAATATAAGCCAATAGATGAGTTACAAAAAGTCTTTAAGAAAGCTTAATTATGTATTAAAAGTATTTATTTACACATAAAGTCCAGTTTTCTTAATCAAAACACACATGTTGAAGGACAAATATTTGCAAAATGGCAGAATGGAAATACGTAAGCAATTATAGTTCAAATATTAAGCACAGGTAATGTATTTCCTCACTTTCCTGGTAGGCAAGCTTTTTCTAAAAATATAATTGAGTGTAGTAACTGTTGTATTATAGATATATATACATTTTGAAATGCACTCACCTTCAAGACCCAGGTCTCTAAGTGCATTAAAACCTCCAGGTTGCAACAATTCTCCAACTATCCTGTCAGGTTCTTTCAGATCCCTCTCTATCACAGTCACCTTTCTTCCATCCCTCGACAGCACCGTGGCCAAGGAAGAACCAAGGACGCCTGATCCCACAATGATGATTTCTGGATCGTACTGAGGCGATAACGTTGTATTTGCAGCAGTCTCTGTCAGATATACATCTGAGAAGTTTACTTCTCTTTTACCCTTTAGGAAAGAAAGCCAACAAAGTTACATGTGCCAATGTATCTGTACCATAACCCCATCAGAGAGCTGACTTTGGACTCGTTCTACTTTGACCCAGGGGACTGAGAGCACATCAGTAGTTGGAGAGCATCTTCCAGTTTAGTTTTGTCCAAAATGAAATCAGGTGTACTCTACAATGCAACAAAACCACAACAAGCAGAGAAAAGAAAAAAACACCACCTCCCCAAACAAAATCAAAATACTTGCTTAAAACTGCCCTGCTGATCAAAGTCAAACCACTAACATAGTTTCAGATAGGCTAAAAGTCAAGCTCCTAGACAGTGAGTCAAGGCTGCCCCACACTCTTGATCTATAAAGTAACATAACAATGCCTTCATACCAGTGAGCTGTCACTACATGGAGGCCTTAGCACTTTGCAATGAAAAAATTATCAGATTCACTGGAAAATGCATTTCTTTTTAGTTTTACTGTAAATGCACCTACCTACCAAAAAACCAGCTTATGCTAATATTCAGCATGGAAAAGTGCCAGCAGAAGCAGCTACCTGGGAAACACTATAAAGAAGTATTCCTAAAATGAAAACTCCTCAGACAGTCAAAGTATGGGCAAAATTACCACATGATAACATTTAAAACTGTCAAGAATTGACATACATCAATTACATATCAATTAACATATAATCTGGTACCTGAAGACAAACTATGTTATGGTAGCTTCCCAATAGCATCTAAGTACACAAACTTTAAAGGGAAAAAAAGTTGTAAGGACAGTTCCAGTGCAAACCTGCAAGTCATTTCTCCAGCTGCTAGAATAGAGTCCAATTCACTCTTTCACAAATGGCTCAGCACTACAGTGCTGACAGTGGTAAAAATACGACTGCATCAGGGAAACAAGTGCCCAGAACAACAGTGGCACCAGGATTTCTAGTGGCATAGTGTTGTAGTGTTTGTATCTACAACGCAGCAAGGGTGTGCAAAAACTATCTGAACTCAGATAAAAGGCAGGCTTTACTAGAAAAAATATAATAATAAAAATCCCGAACCTTTCACTTGCAGCCAAAAACAGTTTCAAGTTCTTTTGTGCAAGGGGTCAGTGCCCAGCTGAAAATGCCCAGAAGCACACAGGAAAGTAGCCAAACAGGGCTGACCCACAGATGTACTGAATATGCATGTCCAGTCGGGAGTCTTAGATGGCAGGACTCCAGCTAAGTTCCAGCCACGAACTACAGCTCTTTCCACTGTCTCACGGCAAGTCTCACACCGGTCTCAGTGGAACAGGCTGGCTATCTGAGCTCAGGTCCTGTAGCTAATGTACAAGCAATAATTTACCAATAATTTTCAAATAAATCTATTTGCATGTCTAGTCATGTGTGTTTTATCCAGAAATAACAGGAGGCTGATCACAGAGCTACAGCATGGCTGAGGTTGGAAGAGACATTTGGTTCAAACCCTCTCCCCCCCCCGCCGCCCCTCACGCAGGGTCAGTTAGAGCAGGCTGCCCAGGACCTTGTCCAGTTGGGTTCTCAGTATCTCCAAGGATGGAGACTCCACCACTGTTCTGGGCAGCATGTACCAGTGCTCGGTCACCCTCACTGGAAAAAAAGTGTTTCCCGATGTTCAGAGGGAACCTCCTGTGTTTCAGTCTGTGCCCATTGCCTCCGGTCCTGTCAGTGGGCAGCACTGAAAAGAGCCTGGCTCCGTCCTCCTTGAACCCTCCCTTCAGGTATTTACATACATTGCTGAGTTCCCCCCTGAGCCTTCTTTTCTCCAGGCTGAACAGTCCCAGGTCTCTCAGCCTTTCCTCAAAGGAGAGATGCTCCAGTCCTTCATCTCTACATCAGCCTGGCAACTGAGGATGTTTTTCTGCTAGTAAAATAATTCTTTACTACAATTCTTTCTTCAAACACATTTGATTTGACTCTACAAACCCCCTGGTCTATCATGTAACTAAGTCTCACTGCTGCTTTTGACATCCAAAACTAATGCAAAGCACGACAAATCAGACATCCAGCATCTAAACACAAACCCTCTCCAATCCTAAACTCCTTTCCCTCACCAGGGCAGAGAGTCAGCAGTCAGAGGGAACAGCACGACGACATTGCACCCCCACACGCCACGTCTGAATAGAACCTACCTTTCTGGATTTGGGTTGTTCGACTTGTTGAGATCCTGGGGTGGGTTTTGCCCAGAAGAAACCAACAAGCGGTAAAGCTGAGAGAACATCAGAGAGCATCCCCAGGTGGGTCTTCCGCTGCTGCTGCTGCTTAGCACCCCTGAAGTGGTACCTGTACGATAGCAGGAAGCCAAGGGAGAAAAACACTAACACAGAGAGTAGCACCTCCTTATTAGCATAAGTCATGAGGTCTCCGCACTTTTTATACACGTAGATGAAGGAGGCGATACCCAGAAAGGTCCACATCGTGAGGGGACTGGTCACAGTTCCTGGTTGCTTCCTCCAAAAGCTTTCCTGTCAACAGATGCTGCTCAAAATGGGTTTCAGCACAAGGTATGAAAAATATACGTATAGAGACGTAAAGACTTCCTTTGCGATGCAAAGGAAGGAGGGAGGTCGGTCTCAACGAAAAAAAGAGGAGCTTCACAGAACCCTGTAGAGGAGCAAGCCCCACCTTGCCGGGCTGTCACGGGAGCCAAGAGAGAGGTTCCAAAAATGCGAAAAATAAACAATCAATATAAAACGTCTTCAAATCACCGAGCTCCGCAAGGCAGCGTAAGGCTTCCTCTCTCCGGCTCACCCCTCCGCCCCGGCTGCCGGGAGGGATGCGCAGCCCTTGGCGGCGGTGCTGCCGAAGGTTCCACGCCCGGTGAGTGAGGAGGCGGCGGCGGCGTGAGGGGGCCGCCCCGGCCGCCCGTGACGCATCCGGGGCGGGGGCGCGACTGATGCTCTACCTGTTCGCCTCAGGCCGCCCGCAGCCGCCGCACGGAGGGAGGATGCGCCTCTTCCTCTTCTTCTTTTTCTTCTTCCTCCTCCTTCTCCTCCTCCGCCTGGCCCGGCTTCCCGCCCCGCCGCCCGGCAAACCCCGGCCCGGCGCCCCGGTCCTGGCGGCACCTCACAGCCAGCGCGGGGATGCGAGGGGCGGGGGAAGCGTGCCGCCAGATGGAGGGCGGGGCTATGCTAATGAGAAATCGTCTCCGCCTCTTTCCAGGGACCGCGCGCCCCGTGCCTCAGCGGCAGCTGGCCAATCGGCACTGCTATGCCGAGATGGCGCTATGGCCGGGCACCCAATCAGAGCGGGGGAAAGGCGGGGCTTGCGCCCGCCGGGCTGCTAGGGCGATGTGACGACGGGGATGGGGCGGGGCGGGCGCGCCGGGGTTGCCATGGTGACGGGATGAGGGGAGATGCCGCGCGTTCATCCCGAAGGCCGGCCGCGCATGCGCGCAGTGGGGAGCGCCGGTGCCTGAGGGGGCGGCGGGCGGGAGCCGGCGGGCAGCTCCGGGGACGACGACGGTGGCGTTCAGGCAGCGGCACGGCGGTCTCCCGTGCTCAGTTCGGCGCCTGCAGGGCGCGGGAGGCTGAGGGCGAGCAGTTCAAAGGGCGAAGGGAGCGGCCATCGTTGGTCCCTGCGCTGGTCAGTCCTGAGGAACGGCACCGTCCTGCAACCTGAGGAGATTTTAAAACATTTTCCAGGGGAAGGCCGTAAGGGTGCGGCTGCGGGACAGCCGAGGGGGCAGGGGCAGGCTGGCAGCCGCCCTGCTGCTGACTGGGCACAGAAATGCAAAACTAGTGGGAGAAATGGCAGGGAGAAAGATAAGAAAGAGCCTGCTGTGCCTCAGCCTTACCGACGGGAAGGGGGGTTTGGAGATTCGTTCCTGGGATGATTTGTATGGCTGGACAAAACCAACAAAACTGAAATGATCCTTTTTTAGCATTGAACTCGCCAGAGGCCCCTTTGGTCCTCCCTTTTCTCTGGGAGAGGGACCTTCCTTGGGCTATGTACTTGTTGCAGCGCAACGGTATTGGACAGGTCTCTCTGTTATACCTAAAGTGATGAAGCTACGTAACATGTCAGGACCCCACTCCAGCAGAACTGGAAAAAGAACGAGTAAAACGAATTGCACACAACTGGAGTGGTGCGCTCCAGCTTGGGAAAGGAGACAGGATGCTTGCGGTGGCAGAATGGAGTGGATTTGGAAGAGGGTAAAGACTAGTAGTTTCTCATACAGTAAAAAGGAGACTGAAAACAAATGTGTAGACTTGAATGAATCCAGGCAAAAGCAGGAGCCAGTAAGAGAAGGTGTTTTGTGTCATTCATCAGTTCAGTCAGTTTAGGCTACATGTAAAGATCCTGTCAGCTAAAGGAGTCAAGCACAGGTTTTTCTATATGGTAAAGACATGGGTCTTATCCAGCAATGATGCTTAGTCCCTCAACGATGAAATGAACTCTGCTGCAGCAGAGGCATCCGCATTCATAGGCATCTACCTGTAAAAACTTGTTCACACCAGGAGCTACTTTTCCCCAGGTTGAACTAGGGTTATTATAGCTGTCAGAAAGTTTTATATTTAAACCACTTGAGACTGAGCCTCTTAAATACATCTGCACTTGATTTCCTATGTTCAGTTTACTGATGTGCCCTGTGCCTGCTAAAAATGCCTTTTTTTATGGACTGAGCTCCACAGAGTCACTTAGTACTTTGTAAGAGCAAATTGGACTGCGTCTAACCCTTCTGGGTGTTTCATGGTAGAGACCAAACATAAGAAGAACCAAAGCTTTTAAGTTACTGGGACCAACACAAACCTCCTGAAGACTAAGATATGTCAATTGACATACATGAACCAACAACTACTGGAAATAATACCAAGTGCATAGTCAGAACTGTAACAAGGACCAGTGCCAGCTTCAGTGGCTAACAGAAAGAGGAAGGGTGTTGAAAAAAACAATCTGAAGCAGAATTATGTGAGTGAAGGTAATGGTATGATGATTTCAAGATTAGAGTAAAATTTCATCTTCTGTTTTACTACAAACTACCCAAAACACCTGTTCACCGGCCGTGGATCCTGCTTTATGCAGCTGTAAGGTTACTTGCATTGACTATGTGACAACATGTGAATGTAACCCACTACAGAACATCAACTTTTTGTCTCGTTGAAGTCACCCTGTAGCCACCATGTCTGAGCCAGAGGAGAGGGCAGTAATCCATGGCTGGTACGGAGGAGTGGGTGTGGGTGTCTCTGCGGCTGCAGGCTGTAATTAGATCTTATTAGGTGACCAACAAAACTGCATGCTTGTTCTCCTTCCACACCAAGAAATCACCTCCTGTTGATGAAAGAAATATTCATGCAAAATGTCTTTCAGGATTATGTAAATCATGAGTCATTTTTCTTGGTACTTATATTTGGAGTAGTTAACGCTGGGAATTGAAGCAATTACAGAATATTGGTTTTGACTGCAATGCTCACAGATGCGTCTGTTGGAGGCTCAGATGTCATCAGAATATTTCCATATTTCCAGCCAAGGCAGCGAAAATGAGTGGCTCCCGACTACCTCTTAATTTGCTCTCGCTGTCCTGGCTAGGGTGAAGAGCTTGACATACTTGCATTTCTTTGTTCACCATAAAAGCTACCTTTTGTTACTTACATTATTGTAAACAAAAGGTATTTCTGTAGATAGTTAGGTAGAGCTACTGATTTTTTTGCTATGGCCTTATTTTCCAACTTTACAAAACAATCTGTTTTTTCTTTTTTGTGTTTATGTGCATTCTTGAACTTTGTTAAGAATTTTGTTTCTAGAATAAGGAACTTCTTGCTTCACTTGTGAAGCACTGTTAAGATGATGACTATGAAACAACTTTTAATGATTTAAGTCTCACAGTGACAAATATGAACAGGCTGAAGCAAGAATTTCTGAAATTCCATAACAGCTTCACAACCAGGAAATAAAGGCAGCCGAGAACAGGCTGGAGTTGAGCAGACTTTCCTCTTAGCCCTTCTCCAGAAGCAGCTTCACTCAGCGAAATGCTGTTTCCAGGCTCAGACAGCCAGCAGTTGGCAGGGCAGCAATGTGATGTTGGAACAACCAGAAATGGTTGGCTGAACTCCAGCATATAAAAAATAAATCACTTGATGAAGACTTTGCCGGTTTTGCAGAAGCAAGCATCATATGTATGCCATCTTAAGATGCAGACGCGTAACACACAAGGTGCGCCCCCAGTTCGTGGTCACACGTATCAGGACCAATATCGGAGGCATCAGACCTATTGCTTATATCCTGCACCACTGACCAGCACGTGCTGTACGAGACTGAGCCTGGCTGTCTGTGGGCATGTTACACGTGATGTAGAGCCTGGTCTCACTGTGTGTGTTAGCGGTCATCTACCCACACCGGTAAGTAGGTGGAGAAAGTCTGGTGTGTAGACTAAAAGATGAAAGAAAGATATCTATCCTTATGTTTCATTAATCATCATGAGAAGAAGCAGAACCTGGTAAATGTTTGGAAGAGGAAAGTGGTAGGGTTCCTGAAAAATGAGAAGGACGCTTATATGAAACTGCAGTTATTCAGAACTAGAGATTCTTTGAGTTTTAAGCAAGAGGCCACTTGCGTAAAAAGCTGTCATTGGTGCATATATATCAGTGGGTGTGTGAAGGAACACAAAACTGTTATCCTTCATGGGGTTTTTATTATATTGAGAAGTTGGGTGGCTTAATTAATTTTTCTAACCAAGTAGTGCAGTACTGTTTGGTATTTTCAAGACCTATCGCAATGAAGAACTATGCAGATATTTTCAGTATGTTTTTAATAAATGTCAAAAAATACAGCTTAATGTCTGAGCAACAGCAAAAACATTATAAAGTATATATATGTAATGCATGAATTGGAATTCCACTAAGTATAAAATATTATGCAGCACATCATGAAAGTTCATCCTGATGACATACTGTATTTATAAAGTGTTCAAAGGGATGCTTAGCAATATTTTCTCTCAGTGCTAGCAGGAAGACTGTAAAGTAATTTGTCTCTCATTAATGCATAATTATGGAATTAAAGCCAGTAGCTATTATGTTCCTTGCAGTCTGATAGTACAGAATATTTGAGGGCACCTCTTTGAGGGTAAAGCTGTAATGCCTGGGGAGTACAGGCTGTAACTGAAAGTTATTTGTGCTTGAGGAGTACAGGCAGTACAGGCTGTGGTATAGCCAGTGGCCACACACCCGTGTCTCAGCCCCAACAGCTACATCTATAAGCACTTGTCCCCTTCTTGGTTCTGTTTTCCCTATAAGGTGGGAATTATGCTGTCCATTTCTGTATCATTTTATCTCTTGGATTGCACGTTGTGATTTTTTAATATATTATCAATGTGCTTACCTCTTTTTCTTACTCTACAGAGTGGGCAAGGTTTCAGTCAATGATATTCATAATCGCAAGTCAGCTGACTGGAACAGAAGGGAGGAAAAGGAAAGGCTAACTCATTATTTTAAAAAATTACAATCCTCACATGGGCAGTGACAGAGTTTTGTGTTTTAATCTGAGTTTGAAGTTCTGTTCCATAGTGTGAAGGTGGCAATATGGGAATAGGGTTAATAGATAGCAGACAGACTACAGACACCAAAAACGGTGTCCTGGTTTGAGAACCTGTTTTACCTCAAACCAGGACAAAGGGATAAAGAGGTTAAAGAACCAGAACACAGAGGCAGGGTGGAGCAGCATATCAATGTTGCAATGACATTTATTAAGGAAGTCTTTGTGCAGCTACACAGGATTTAACAGAAATGCTGCCTCTGTGATGTCTCTTTTCACATGCAGTCCAGGTGGTTCTTTCTCTTTACAACAGACATTGCTTGGATCCCAGAGGCTGTTTCTCTCCATCATTTGCTCAGAGAGCAGCTTGTTTCTGCATAGCTAGGGCTCAGATTCACCCACAGGACAACCAAGTTCAGTATAGAGCGATGCTGAAGCAAGACATGCACTAGCTCTATAAACAGAAAAGCAGCTGATATTTGTGAATTCCCATCAGCTGGAATTGCAAATTACACATCAACAATAATCAATCCATGCACTAGAATTTCAGAACATGTGAGCTCTTGAGGGCAGATAGACAGGACAAGCCAGACAACCGGAAGGGAACAGCAGAGAGAGCTTAGCATATAACAAAAAAAAAACTTAAGAGACAGGATTTAATTCACATCAACTTTGCTGTGAGTAAACTTTTCCTGCTGCTGAGCTAACTTACTTCCCAAGAGGGTTAATTGCCACATACTGAATTCCACAGGACTTCATAACAGAAAATATTGCTTGCCAATAAAAGTGGTTTACACATAAATCATTCGACATCTATAAATGTCAAGGATAGGTAAAGTTTATCACTGAAAATTACGATTTGGAACTGTCAGTAAAAATGGTGACAGCCTGTAATTACAGGCTCTGGAGGAGCACATTACAGCAAGATGCCTGAACTACAAAACTTGATAGAGAGAATCCACACAGCTGGCAAGCTCCAGTTAGCAGGATTTTTGGTTGGTTGGTTGGTTGTTTTGTAAACCAAATATTGTCTATTTAGACTACAGGAGCATGTGATAAAAACTTGGGAAAATTCATAGTCTCAAGGTGCAGATAATTTCTTTCACCCAGTTCTGTATATTTTCTCTGCTGTCCACCTTCCCTGTTTCTTTTCAGTCTTTTCTGCATCTACTCTAATTTTTCATTAGGAGGTGCTTCTTGATCTTTAAAGACTGGAAAAAGTACTCCTAGACAAAATACTCTTGGTTCATAGAGCTGAATATTTTCCTCTGAAGTCCAAACTAAATTTAGTAGCACTAATCTCTCATTTCACCTCCTTAAGGATGCTGGTTTATAGCGATTCACCCTGACAATGAGGGTATCAGAGGCCACTTTGCTCAGGTAACTTCACTGTGTAAGCAAAAACTCTTTAGACAGGCTAAACACAAGAGCAAAACCCAAAAATTTGTTGGCCAAAATACATAACAAATAGAGAGTTAGAACTAATGAGCTGCTGGTCTAAGCATGTGCTCACTGCCCCAAGTAAGGTGCCCAATGACTCTTTGCATTCTATAAGATCATCAGTCAGGTGGGGAGAGGCTGACCTCCGCTGCTCTGTGGAGCAGAGACACCTTTAGTGTTGCTGAGTTGCAGTCTTCTGATATCCTGATTTGTTTTTTTAGGATTTTATGTCTTCCATATCAGAATTCTCCTCTAATCCTTATGCTGATAACCGTTAACAATTTCAACAGCTTCACTTCTGCTTTTTACTTTTCTTATCTGGCAAGGCTTTAGTTCACGTATTTTTTCACCTCTTAACAATTTTCTCAATAAAAGTGACAGAAATTCACTCAGCTGTGCTACATCAAACTTGGCCTTGGATGAGAGACAGAGGAACCCTTAGATGAGAGGTTGCACTGCCTTCTAACTTACTGTTCCTCCACCAGAGGGGTGTTACCTCTGCCTCAAAGAAAGCTCACTTCCTGGTCTCTCTATCATGGGACTATTCAGGTACCCACAACCATGGCTCAAGGCTGCTTCACTGCTACAGTTATAAACAGCTGCCAAAACTGCAGCCTATCTCTTGCGTTCTTGTCCACCCCACCACCTCTACATGGTGACTGCTGAATGTCCTGCTCTAGCTCTACCTCTTCTCTAGCTTCTTCTATATGTTTTTGTCAATACCAAGTCCATGTCCCACGGATTCTGTCTCCCCTAGCTTAGGGCAGGTCCCTGGCTCCCAAATTTGCTCTTCTGCATTTCAGACCAGGCTGATTTTCAAGAATGCCAGCCTCTTTCAGCACAGTCAAGGCTGATGAGCAGAACCAGGCTTGCTGATAGTCCTTCCTGGCCTGCCTCTTCCTCTGGGAAGAGGTTAGGTCCCTCACAAATGATGTGTGGGGCAGGCAATGGACATCCTCCTACAGCCATTGAGGAGGGCAGGCTTTGTAGAGCTGCTGTCTGTATTCTAGCTGCCCGCTACAACCAGCCACAAACACAGGCACTGGGGACTGATGGAAGGCTAAGAGGACTCACACTCTAGTTGGGTAATCTCCCTTCCCTCGCTTGTTCTCTGAGAGCAAGGAGAAAAAGCATGGTGGTTAGCAGGTACACAGCAAGGGCTGGTGGGACAGGCAGTGTCTCCAAAAGTGCTGTACCCATGGTAGAGTGTGGTCACTCTCTAGATGCTCTCAAGCCCCACTGTCAAACTGTAGATGGATATTCCTGTATGAAACCCTTGTAGGAAGCACTTTAACAACATTTGTGGTCTCCTACAGGACTCTACTTGCATGTGATGAGCTGATAGTCACCTAGTGGGACAGCAGCCCATGTCCCTTTCCTCCAGATCAGAAGTTTAGGCTACAGCTACTGCATTTCCCACTGCAATCTCTTGTAATAGGTCTGAGTTACAACAGCTGCGGGTTGGCTTAATCTCCAGGACATCAGCAGAGATGAGCAGCAATCATGGAGCTTTCAAAAGGAGAAAGGAGTGTGTAATGAGTACAGGTGTATTGCAGGGGAAACATAAACATCAAGAAACATAAACACGCTGAATTTATCTGAAATTGCACTTTTCCCCAAAGGTTCTCTCAGGTACAATCTCAAATTTGTTTTTCTTAGCTAAAACTGGGATGATTTTCAAGAACACTGGTTGCTTTCAGCTTCCATCAGTGCTGGAGAAATCGATATGTACTGGATTGTCTGGAAATGAGCCCAACAGGACTCTAATGTTGAATTTTTTATTCCGCAGATAAAAAGCTATCAGAGAGTCCTCATCACAGAAGTACTTCTCTGCTAAGCATGCAGCATTGAGAAAAAGAGAACAAAAGTGTGTTGAAAATCGACATGTAATACAGATTTACAAGACTCAAGCTTTAGACTTTCTCATTTCAAACTCTGAAGTTTGGAAAACACCCACACAAAGTATCTAGGGCCAAAAGGTAAGAAAACAGGTTAAAAATGGATTTAAGTATTGCTCTGTATAGTGCAGTTGTATGTAAACAGTGTTGGCTTAAATGAGACCTCTAGTTTTGACTTAGTAACATTCCCTGTAAAAAAGGGGATTTTTCAAAAGCTGAAGTGACCAACAGGAAATTTTCAATCAACATTTACTTCAATACATGTAATTATCAACTATTTTACATAGAAAGTATTTCAGCTGCTTTAGAATCATAAAAACAACTAGGTAGGGCTGTCTAAGCAGCAACCACAGCGGGGCTGGATCTCCATCTCCAAAGAGCCCCCAGAAGTGCTGCCATGGAAGTTAAGCTTCCTGCAAAACCAGAGCAGAGCAGAACAACCCAGTCAGATCCCATTCATATTTCCTGAGCAGTCTTTGCTTGTGGCTAGTACTCCCCTCTTGTGGAGTTTTGCTAAATTACATGCCCAAACTCTCCCATATTTTGTCTCTAAATCAAGGTCTGATGCACAGCCACGCTGCTGCCTGCATGTGCTACTTTGCAATATGAACAAGCCAAAGCTAGACGGGAGGTGATTTCAGTAAAAGAATTCAATTTACTTTAATTTAATCATTAATTTCTGTTTATTGGGACTTCTCAATCTGTGTCTTTAGCTTTTTCTGGTTTTTTTTAGTTTTCTTTTAACTACTTGATGCAGAATTTTCTGAAAAACTAATGGGTACTTGAGGCTCATCTCATGCTTTCTGTATTTTTAGGGCTTCGAAGCTCTCTTGACACTTCAGTCAATATAAATTGAGGACTGTGTTCTGGAAAGAAACAACTGTGAAAATCACTAAACATGCATATCCATGACAATAGCTGTGGCTGTAGCAAGAGGTATTAAAGTTATAATCTTTGGATGTATAAATAAGAAGAGTGGGTAGGGAAAGTAAAATGATTTTACTGCGGTATATGGCATTGCTGACAATGATACCAGAATTGCCCATGGGAATTTGTGGTCTCAAGGGCAAAAATCAACCTTAAAAATTGAAAAAAAAAGATAGGCAAAAGAGCACCACACCTGATTTTTTAGACTGGAAAAAATGCATCTCACTAGGATATTTAAGAAATTCATTGTCTTGAATTTGTCAAATAAACGCCTGAAAAGTAACTGGATTATAGCAGAAAAACACCTTTGGGTAAAAAAAATCCCGTGTGCCAATGGTTTCTTTAATCAAGCAGCAGTGGCTCAAAAGCAGGGGCTGCCAACTGATCCATGTCATTCAAATGAGGAATAAGGCCCAAATGTTTAATGCTGAGTATGATTAATGCCTGGCACCGATCTCAGGAGAGATAATAGAGCCATCTCTTTATGTCTGTAAATCAGGTGTCATGTTGTACATATTTTAGCCAACCACAAGGTATACTTTTTTTCAACATAAGTAATTGGGTTAAATACAGAGGTAACTGGTTGGCACAAGATGGTTCGTATTACATGTGACAGTTTAAATGACTGTGTCCCCTCCTGGAACGTAATTCTATGAATTTGTATTCTCTTGTGGTTTCAAAACCAGCTGTTTACCAGTGTGATAGGGAAGTAGAGTTAATGAAGGAAGGAGTTCTCCTCGCACTCCTGAGATACGCTGTGAGCATCTATATAAAATGCCAAGGGATATTAATTAAATGAAATATTAGGAAAAATGAAAAATTGGGAAAAATCCCAATAAAAAACCTAAGTACTTGACTGTAGCAGAGACACATGTGAATGTCAGATCTGATGGTACAAGCAGAGTAGCAGGTGAGTGTTACAACATCCTATTTGAAAATGCTGGCTGGCAACCTGAAAGCAAAATGCAGCTTTGCCCCTCAGAGGGTAGAGTGAGTTTATTACTTCTTGATAGCTGACATAATGAAATGAAGATGAGCATGACCCTACCAGTGGAATGAAAGAGAGGGACTGCTTCTTCTGTAAGCAAGTATCTGAGCTGAGCTTGTAAAGAGACATACAGTAACTGCAAGAAGATGAGAATAAACAAGGCAAGTCTGAAGCAAATGCATCAGAGGAACAAATAAGAGACTAGAAAAAGGGGACCTCTTCCATTTTATTGTCTACAGCAATTCCCTTTTACTAACGTCTGTTTTCCATCTACTCTCTGTTGCTACAGTCTGGGCTTGGATGTGAAGAATCATAGAATCATAGAATAGTTTGGATTGGAAGGGACCTTTAAAGATCATCTAGTCCAACCTGCTATAGGCAGGGTCATCTTTCACTGGATCAGGTTGCTCAAAGCCCCATCCAGCCTGAATTTGAACACTTCCAACGATGGGGCATCCACAACTTCTCTGGACAACCTGTTCTAGCACTTGGCCTTGTTGAACCTCGTGAGATTGGCATGGGCCCACTCCTCAAGCCTGCCAGAGTCAAGAAAACATTCAGACTCAGTTGGATGGATGATCATTTTAAGTCTCTTCCAACTGAAATATTCTATTTTTATTTTTTTTTAATATTTTGTTAGCCACGCTGTCTCTAGTCCTGTTGGCTGGTAGCTGGCATGCTTCAAGAGTGAAAGCAAGCGATGTGTTGAAGGACAACAGCTTCTGTGCCAAAGCTGAAGTGCTTCTACTAAGAATGGGTCTCAGTAAGATGAGCCTCATCCTTCGCTCTTTACCAAAGGGCCAAACACAGGCAACAGCAGGGACTGAGAGGGGGCCTAAGGGTGCTCTGACGGGAGAGCCAGTACTGGACAAGTAGGGATCACAGAGGGTGCTCCTCGGGGAAGTTGTTGCAGGATACTCCCTGCTGCCCAAGCAGCCCATTCTCCTATGCACAGTGCCTACTGCGCTGCTGACTGAGCTTTCCCTATGGTCTTGGCTGTTCCTCAGGCTTGCCAGGCCTTGATAAGCTGATTTACACACAGCCTGAACACAGACCATGTTCTGGCATTTGAAGAATCCTGGTCTATAATTACCTAATGGGCTGTACCGATGCAAATATTCCTGGGAGATCTGGTCTGAGAAAACAGTGCTGGGACTTTACTGAGAGAGTGATGAAGACAAAATACGGTCATTAGAGTCAAGTCAAGTGAGGTCTCTCCATTAACTTCCCCTGCGTGGGACACCAGCAGGCATTCTCGTCATTTGGAGCCAGAGCCAAAGAGGAGGTCCCGGAGAAGTCCTGATTTCACATTCAAAACCATGCAAGGGATTGTAATGACAAGCAGACCGTGCAAGAAGTGTCTGAATTAGTGGGCAGTTCTGCTGTGAAACAAGTCATTAGCTAAGGTCGAAATGGTTTTGGCCACATTCATGCTACTGTGCTATAAAGAAAAAGAGTTAGCTACATGAACAAGGGTATTTGTTGTTCCCTCTACATCCTGTTCCAAGATACACGTGATGGGCTAAATAGTTAAAGATAAATTAACACCTTTTACAGAACCGATCTCACCCACAAACTTCAGCTTCTCTGGCTCTTGTTTTCAGTGTGTTTTTCCTCACAGATCAGACTGAACATTTTTTCTCACGTTTGTCTTGTCCAATGACACTTCTTGGCTGAAGTTTCCTCTTCGCTGGCAGCAGCAGAACTGTACTTAATGCTTAAGCACAATGTGATGGCAGATTAAAATTGATGGCAGATTAAAATTGATGGCAGATTCAGCCCACCCCACATATGTGCCTCGCCCTGGTGTGGGATAAGTAAATGGCAAGTAAAGCAGCTTTTGGACCACCGCAGTTTTCAGGCTACTGTGATAAGGCAGGTTGTGTTTAAGGTTAGTTTGCTTTCGTATTTTAGATTTAAAACGCCGTGGCACTAGCTCTGCTGTAAAGGTTTGGCAGACAGCCAGAGACACAACAATTTCAGCCAACCAGATTTAATCTGTCACTGCATATGTGTCAGACACCTAAAGGTGAATCTGCAGATGCAAGAAAATCTTGTTTTAATCTGATTTATTGTCATTTATGAAAACTTTATCCTTTTTCCTGAAGTAAATGAATGTTTCATTTTATTAGCTTCACACAATTTGAAATTTTCTATCTATAAATAAATCATACGTGTATACACACACAAGCATATATTTCCCTTAAAAACAAAAAAAGATTTCTCTCAGTATCTCACAAGTGTCCAGTATTCATAAATACTAAGAATTTGGAAATTTGTTTTCCTAAAATTTTCTTTAGCATTTCCAATTAGTTCTGTAGAAGTTCTCATTATGTAAAGTCCTGCCTTAGCTGTGGCAGTACCAAACGTGCGCGAGATCTCTGGTCCATTTTCAGACTTTATGCTGATTTCTTATTTATTTCTTTCCCAAACCTTTTCAGTTTCTTTGCTTGTCTGCTGTGTCCAGATTTGCCTGCTCTGAAGATCAGTTTGAGCAATTCTCCTTTCAGTCTTGTATTATTGTGCATAATCACACACATTGTTCTTCAGTATTTGAGAAAAAACAGAAATGCAGTCTGATGTTTTAGTTTACTTTGTGACTGTCACAGAGCAACACACAAACTAAAATTCAGCTCTTCAAAGCATTTCAAGGTCTATTGAAGAGTTTTGCATTTAAGATGTTATTGACTAGTGTCGCCCTTTTTGCTCAAGTCGATCATCAAATTGCAAGGCCTTGCAAGGATATTTTTCCCACTTGAATAAAAATTGCTGATACAAATTAGATATGTTCTTGGTATAACCTTGTTTATTTGCAAAAAATGTGCATAAATCCTGTTTCTGCATAGGCAGAAGCAGCAAACATTCGTAGGAAGTTTCATTGCCCATAAAATTGGGTGTGTGTGACTCCAGGGCCTGGACCCAAAAAAGCCATCTTTCAGCTCCTTCTCAAGATCACACCCATAAGTCTTTCCTCTGCCTTTCTATTGTTAATGTTCATAGCTTACAGGCCATACCCCATCCTCTTTTTTTTCAACTGCTAAAACCTTTCCGAATTTATCTTCCTTAGCTCTGGCCACACACATTCCTGTCCAACTGAAAACAGATCTGGACTGAGGGGCTGATCTTCTCAGGGAGGTAGTCTGGAATTTCTAATGCTTTAAATTCAAAACAGCAAGAAGACGACACTATTTGAGATTAATTTAGCAATATTATAATTGCAAATTAACATTATTCAGAATCTTCCCTTTGTACCCACAGTAGTCTTTTGATAAATCTTGTGTTGGAGAAGTCACGTTACAAAAATAATCGTATGTCTTGGTATATATCAAAATGACAAAAAATTCAGTATATGGCTCTCACATAAATCCAAAAAGCTACCACTGGAAAGACAACCTTTTAATCAGACTTTTACATGCCTTTCTGACTGGCAGTCTTTTTAATCCTTCATTGCAAAATTAAAGCAAGTGTTACAGCACTTCATGAGACAATAGAAGAGCTGGCAGATCCCAAAAATTTCATCACCAATACATCAGACCCAAATAATGAAACATCCACAAGGATGTGAGGCTGTGCTGGCATGGGGAGTTCAAAACAGAAAGCAAACAATGGGGAGAAAAATAAGAAGCCAATGTAAGGAGAAATTAGGCATTCACAAAGTCTCACATCAGTCAGTTATTTTCCCAATCTTTTACTTTTGGGGCTTTCAAAAAAATTGTAAGTGATATAGGGGAAAAAAATCGAAGTTGTTCCGTAAGAATCTTTACAATTTCTGCCCCCTGCCAGCTTTCAAATTAGCCCAGTCTCAGCTGCAAAAAGGGCAACATTCTCAGTGTGGAAATAATATAAACCCAAATCCAGTTTTTAAACTTCCCAGAAGATATTGAGTACCTTTTTTGCATCATAACAACCAAATGAGTCAGCCTTTTCCTGCTGTATAGAGGCAACCTGAAAATTGTCTGAAGATGGCAGAGCCCCACTGAACAAGGTCAGCTCCCGCAAGAACTTCACTTGCCTTTGATTCTCACCCTCAACGTGAGTCAGAAAACTAGCAGTGGGCAGAGCTGTAACAAGGTTGAATGCATCCTAGGTAAAATCTCAAGGTGGTGATCCTTCTCAGGAATGGGAATAAACCAGCACTCTCTGGCTTTAATATATGTGATGGAGAGGAGGGTAAGCATGCGTCAGGAGGCGTGTGTGTGCGCAGGAAGCGCTGCTTTTCATTACATAGTGACGTTTGTGAATGTAGGGCTGCTCCTCCTCACACGCCAGGTCTCAGGATGACATTGGTACAGCTTGGCCGTTCTTCCTACACCTTTGTGCTGTGAAGTTCTCTTCTCATCCCTGGAGACCTGTGGCAAGTGTCTCCTGGCAGCCACTTCTGCAGTGGCCCTTCAGTAAGTGATCCAGAGGTTTGGGGGATGCTGACTATTCAATTAAATTGTTAGATAAGGCCCAGCTGCTACTTACTACATTCGTGGCTGTCCTGAATACTGTAATTTTTCTAGGAAGTTTGAGGTTTATTTTAGCAAAAGTTGGGATCAGAGTTAAAGCACTCATTTTAGGTAAGGTTTCAGCCTTTTATCTCACTTTTAACACGGCCTAGCCAAACAGGACAGCTTGATGACTTCAAAAAACATTTTTCCCTGGCTGAAACTCCGAAGAACCACCCTTAAGTGTGCCTTTTATACCTAATTATATCCATCTCCTTTGCTCAAGCATTTCCCGTTTCGTGTTTTGTAAACACTGCAGGCCCTGAGGAACGAGGAACGTAACTTTGAATTTGGCCCAGCTTTGTTGGGGGAGTTGGGCCAACCTGCCTCCAGAGGTCCTTCCAAACTAAACTATCATATAACTCTATGATTCTTACCTGCTGAAAAATCACTAAGTTGCATTTCTATCAATCACAGAATCACTTTTAATTCAGCAGTCATTACCTCACCAGTGTGATTATCCTCTTATTCCATCTTAACCTTGCACTTGCTCATTGACACAAATTTTAGTCAACAAGGTGAACTTAAGAAAAATATCATGTCAGTGTTTTCTTTGCTAATCAGCAAATAAGATCACTATGACTTTCCTGGATAATTGGGTCCCTTATGAATATTAATATGTGTTCAATAATTAATTTATGGCAAGCAGTCTTCTCAGACTGAAACTTTCCTGCTTGTATTTCTGCAGAGCTTTTAAAGCACCATGAAAAAAACTCCCCAGTTTAGGAACAGAAGCAACAACACAGTTTCCAGTGAATTTAACAGGTTTTGGATTATATTGTAAACAAAAAACATGTAAGAAAAAGTTGCAATACAGAACAGGTTAGAGGTGACTTCGCAGCTAAATACTATTCTTGAGCTGTTGCGGGAAGAACCAGTGAATGTTTGTATCTGCCAAATTTACTACATAAAATTAATGTAACTTGCATTTTTAAGTGTCCCCTGCTAAAGCTCTTGCTGGGTAGTTCCAAGGAGCTAAAAGGAGCAGGTCTTCTCTAACCTTAATAATAAGGCTTTAATGAACAAAAAAGTGCTAGGAAGAGGAAAGGGAGACCTTTTTTGCAGTCATTCGTAAGAGAGTAATTATCTAGTTGCAAGACTTTACCAATGGGAGCTTTACTGTACCTCCTGCTTTCTAACTGTTTGCATTTGGGGTTCTGATTCTGCCCATACTGAGGTGTAATTCTCCTCTTGGGAAAAACTCCTTTGAGATAGCACGAAGGTCATCAGCCCTTTCAAAGGAGAGCCAGGAATTGACCATTTACCTAAATGCTCACAGTAATTATCCAGCTGCCCGGGTGAGACACCCAGGATGTGGGACACTGAAGTCCAGGTGCCATTATTCTGGAGGAGGTTTAAATCCAGAGCTCCTTCCTCTTGGCTGTCACTCTACCCATCTGCTGCAGGACATTCTGGTCTCCTGTGGAAGTTCTGCTTTGTGTGCCATACCTGAATGTTCAGCAGGACAAGGAAAGCAAATAAGTATGATACTACAGTATGGTCATTAGAGCATTCAAGAAGTGGGTGTTGTGCCCAGCTCTTATTACTATTTAAGCATTTTATGGAAAACAAAGTTTAGAACTTCTCCCCTGAATAGCTGAGCAATTATAGCACTTAACCTGGAGAAGAATTAGGTCAAGGTGAATGCCTCACTTCTGAGCTATCATGGACAAAAGGCAGACTCTTTCAGCCATGACTGTATGGAATTGGATCTCAGCATATACAGCATATCAAATCCTGCAGGTGAAACAGGAAAGGCAAAAAACGTGTCCCCTGAATCTTAGTTGGGTTTCTGTCTAAATTCAAAGTATCTGGGTGCTGCAATGACATAGATGTTAGTAACAAGGCACAATAAATATCTTCAGGTTTTGGCAATATCTGAGTAACTGTCACTAATTTTTCTCTTTTTATTACAACCAATAGCATCTATATTTTGGTCAAACACACCTAAAATGACATAGAATCACTTGAATTCCAGTTGTGTAACTTCAATGTTCTGTAATTTCTTAAAATTTTACAAATTGAGTCCTAGTAAACCAAGAGTAATCGTTTTTCAGGCTCTTCTCAAAAGAGAAATTAGGAACCTCAATGAAGAATAATTCGTAAGTTAAGAAGTACTTGAAGGAAATACTTGCACAACACTGGAGCATTGAAGTTTCCTAAAAAAAAATAAATAAAAATAATCGAAAGAGTCTTATTGAGTCTAGCTGTCAGGTAACTTTGTTTTTTTCTCTTCTTAAACAATGTGAAAAGCTTTAGTCCAATCTGCACTATCTTGCACAACTAGTGTAAAATCTGGGACCTAGAAGTTCAACATTCTCAGGCAGATAATACATCTGCCTCTGATACCACATTTCAGCATTGCAGCTGTACAGTCATACTGTCCTATTACCAAAATACTTTTTTCTTCCTTGTAATTCTATGAAAGAAGCACACAAACACACATTAATTTTCCAAGAAACCTGAAGATACGTCATGAACAATTAAAGACAGTCCTTGACTAGAAGGGAAGATTTGATACGGCATACAAACTTACAAAGAGAAGAAAGAAGAGATTGAAAACAAGAAAATCATCCCTTTAGCCAATTAGGACAGCACTGTTAATTTGCTCATCCCTACATTTTTTTTATTCACAGAACTGAATTCCTGGGAAGGATTGAGTGTAGCAGAGATGCCTGGTGAATAGCTTTGGGAATAATATTGTAAGTACACCTTCTGCCAAATGGTATCAGCAGTCAGGGAGAGCTAAATTTAAATATCAAAGACATTTAAATTGACACACACCCTGGCTGCCAGCCAGGAAGCTAGGGAAAGCTGTGTTGTTGGGTTTGTTTTTTAATGAGCTCCTTTTTGGATCTCGGTGAGCTCGGTAGCAAGCTGTCTGTCAGGATGTAGCACTGGAGAGGCAGTGAGATGCGAAACCAATGTGCAGAAGATCAGCAGCAGATAAGTATTTTAAAGGTACTTGGCATAGAGGTAATAGTTACATCCACATCAGCATAGGAGGTCACCCAAGGACAGAAAACAGAGGGTGGGGTGGAAGGGGCACCAAGAAGTTTTGAGGGAGCTCACTTTGAGGTGGGAGGAAGAGCTCTGGGGAGAGATGCTTGGGAGAAAGTCTAGACTGAGAGAAAAAGAGCATAAAAAAGTCATGATGTCCAATGCGACAAGGTATCAAAGCACAAGTGTTTAATAGTAGTGTTGGGGCAACAGGTACGTCAGAGAGGATGAGGATGATGATGATGTGCAGGCTTGAACCTTGGCTAGGAAGAAGACTTTCAGTGATTTACTTGGAGGATATCAGTGGAAGGGAGCCAGAAGGAACAAACCAAAACTGGTCTGAGACTCCAGATCACAGCCATCTTTTTTATTCCCTCATTGCCACCCCAGTCAGTTTGTTCATCCACTTCTTTTTTGTAACAGTTTTAGGCAGCAAGAGCTCTAGGACAAGATGTTTCCATTTTATTTTTCTTCACACCAAAGGCCAGAGATGTGAAGGGACACATAATGGGCCAGTAAGTTGGTTTTTTCTTAGGAAAAATTAAATCAACAAGGTAACTGAAGGGTTAATGCACTGAGCAGGGGAATAGGGAAGAAATTACAGTCAGCAACACAGGAAGGGAAAAAACAAAAGATGTTGATAATCATATTAAATTGAGGTTAGTGGGCCCAATTACCATTTGTTACTTTTGCTGGGTTTGTTTATGAAACTTGTAACAATACTACAGAAAGTTGCATGTTAATTTAAAAGAAATCAAGAAGCACAGATACTATCTTTTATTACTAAAATCAAAGCAGTCACTTAATGGCTTATCTTGATAAAACCTCACTGAAGCAGGATGGCATCTTACCCACCGACAGCAAGCTGAAGAAACCTCTCAGGAACCACTCCCTTAAGCATGCCTTCCTAGGCCTTATATTATTTAGTTTGCATATCATTTTCTAAGCACTTCTTAATTGATTAACATCTTTTTAAATACATTAGGATATAGCTAATACTGACTATGCAAATTTATTTAATCAAAGTACAACCTGCAGCTCATCCACAATACGTTGAATTTATGTCAGGTTTCTTAGGCCTGCCTTTCCCTGTTTGCACTCCTGCAAAGCTAAATTCAGCCGCAGGGAAGGACGGAGGGTGAGAGGGTTTCTAGGGACTCCTCACAGACTTCCTAATGGGGTGCAGCACATCATATCTCCCACCCTCTCCTTCCTTGGGGCCAGCGTCTCAAGAAACACCAGCAAGTAGCAAACTGTAGGCAAGAACAGTCAGGCAAGAGCCCATTCCAATAATGCTGCTGAGAGACCTTGAACCTTCACCTGACTTACTTCTCAGTACCTTCTGCTGCAAAATGGGCATAATTATACAAATCTACTCTGCAAAACTGCCATGTTTTCATTAGCTAATACGTGCTAAGTGTCTGGAAGTAACTCTTGGCTCGTATAAAACAGAGAGGGAATGTACATAAAAAGAGAGAGAACACAAAGGCAATAAAGATCTCAAAGATCTTTCAGAACGAGAAATTGATAGGTGAAGTTTGTTTAAAAAGACATTGGTGGTATGAAAGATTGACACCCAATCTTCTTGTGCCTCACAGGAGGGAGAGCAGAAGCTGTCAGGATACAGGAACAAGCCACCAGGTGGCTGTAGACGCCAGCAGCTGCCCCACTGCGGGGCGAGCTCCAAGGATGCCTGTCCCCTGCCAGAGGAGACCCGGAGAAGGCTCACTCATGTGATTAACAGGTACCTTTACAAGCAGCTTTATGGCAGAGTCCAGTCCTTAGTTATCCATGCCCCAAAGAGGCTCAGCCAATATAAATTTCCCCTGTTCCCACTCCATGCAGTGTTTTGAAGTCCAAACCATTTGCACCAGGGAATTTCTACTTCAGAAGTGCCTACGACCGAGTAAACGATTGCTTTGCACAAAGTAAAAGGCCATAGCAAATCATACGTATGTTTATGAAGGCCTTTCCCAACTCAATGAACCAGTATACATTAATTCTTAACTAAACTGAACTCGTTCACTTACACCACCCTTCAGTACTCTAATCTTGGCAGGCTCTGGATCAGAAACTTGTATCCTGGAGTCTACCAACCACACTCACCTTGTTATGGCGAGTGGGATTTCAAGGAGAAGGGAAGCGGCTTGCAAAGCATTCTCTCCAGTCTCACCGAGGGGTATCAAACAGCAGGAATCTTACAGGTTTTCCCTAGAAGGTGATTGGGCAAGATTTTGCACTGGTCTGCCCATTGGACTCCCATGCACTGGGATTTCACAACAAAGTAGTGCTTTTGGGGGTCTGTGTGTGAGAACCCTCCCATTTCAAAGGATGAAGAAATCACCAGGACCAGTGGAGGCATTAGAAAAAGGAACTGACTGGAGCTTTTCATAGCTGCACAAATCAGCGCTAAAATAAGAGAATTACACAAGCATTGCACAAGGGAGGCTTCACTGGAAGTGTTGCCTCTGGCTCACATTCCTTTTAAGCTGTTATAAAATTTTAAATATAATTAATAAATAACAAGGCCTCTCAAGCAGAGATGTGTCCAAAGCTCTGTCCCCTGCATGAACCGAGTTTGTTATTTCAGCTCTTGATATAAAAATACAGCATATCACCATGAGCTATAATGAGACTCTGGGCTGTAGGCTTGCCAGTGGAGGTCAGCCAGACTGGAGGGGCTGCATTACTGCTGCAAAGGAAACATAAACCCAGGTGGCTTAAATTGGTGGGGTAGCCTGAATCAGAGACCTAATTCTAAGGCAGGGTGAAGGTACCTCCTGCCAGCTGCTATTTGGATACAGCGAAGAAGATTTGTGTCTTCCCTTTGCTACTACCCCACTAGATTTTGGGGGGCTTTCCTCCTCCTCCCCTCCCTTCCCCTTGCAACATCAGCAGGGGCTGAAAGCTGTGTGCTCGCAGGGCTGGGAGATCAGTGTGGCACTTTCAGCCTTCATCTCGGTGTCCTGCAGTGACAGGAAGGAGGGCCAGGACAGCAGGAAAGGCCAAGGAGTCACTGCAGTGAAGGAAGAAACTTCCACCTCTTAGCTGGGTGAGGGGAAGTAGTCTTCACCTCTCCCACTGTGTCTTCCAGGCAATTGTTTCATGGCAAACTTTTTGACAGTAGTCTTTCCCCTCTTTCTTTTGTTTAACAGACTTTACAGAGCTATTAGTTGGGTCTAGAATGAAAACATTCTCAAATTCTTTAAGTATGTAAAGAAAGCTTTTTAGAGCCATGTTACAGTTTGGTATTTTTATCCACTCACATATTACTTTCTAAACTATTAGACATCTGTTCTCTGGGATACTGGTTGGAATTCATTTATTGGTATGACCTGGATTATGGTGTCTCTTTGGCCACTGCCGTGAAATATTAATCACAAGCTTAAGAACTGCTTTACTAATGTAACAGGCCATTTAATGAGCCAAACTGCTCCTGGTGAAGGAGGTATGACTAGACACAAATACATGAGAGTAGTATATATAGACTAGTGTTTCTATTTGCTAATTAGGAATGCTAATAATTAGTCTTCATTGATTTCAGTTGGGAATTTATTGGGTTTTTTATGTTTCTAAAAATCAGATCACTTTTATCTAGGGTTATAAATAACGGATTTGAGTGCAGCTTCTGACAGCTTTGAAAACATTTGCTATGGTTGCTGGTCTGTAGCTGAGACAACATTGACTCAACAGTTCCCAGAGCCGAGAAAATCTCTGTGGGTGTCAAATACCTCATAGAAGGTTAAAGAATGAATATCATAATTGCATGCTTTATATTGCAGTATTTTTCCTAGTAAGTACAGCCTAACAAATTCAAAGTATGAGAAGAAATAAGCACTGACTATCAAATATTTAGCAACCAGACAATTACAGAGATGAAGAACAGGAATATCACTATAGCTTTATAAAATGTTTAGCTGCTGTGAAGTAATAATTAATATCAGGTCTCGTTTAGACTTGTAAATTCATGATGCATGACAAATCGCAGCTCAAAATTGACCCAAGGAGTGCATTAAAATTAATTGTAAAACATTTTCCAGGATTATCACAGAAGATAAAGCCCACAGAGTACATTAGATGGCTAATTTGTGACCTCTGTTTGATGATCCGTGATTTCAAGATTTACTCTTGTAGCAATATATTCTTAGAATAAATTAATTTAATATTTTACCATGTATAAAGTGGTGAAAGGCAGTTTATAATCTATGAGGAACCTACTTGCACACTCGGCTTTAAATTTGGAAACGTGAGTGTACTGAAAAAGATCCGTTAAATTTCAGATTTTACCTAAGAATAAGATACAGTAAGAGTCAGGAAGATTAGAGAAAGAAGAGTTGTTAAAAACAGTAAGCAAGGTTTATACCAAAGATGACGGTGTAGTTACTCAGCTAATACATTTACATATCATGAGACAATAGACTTCCTGGTTGTTGCAGATTTTCCTTGTCTTCAAAACAGATACAATTAAAGTGTCATCATTGACTCATATTTTGGGGCATCTAAGAAGAGCTGAGACTGAACTTGGAATAGGAATAAAGAGAGGACACTGGTTTAGAAGTTTCATTTACTTCTTAAAACAACACTTTTTAAATCTGTCTATATCAGTAGCATCCAATATAAAGCATTTCAAGCAAAAAATATGCTGCATAGCTATATCCTTGGATGATATGAAATTGCCTTGTCTGCTATTCTCTCTGTTTAATAAGAAGATTTGTGAAGCTTGAATGATCACAGAGAACATTTCAGAAACACTCTGTACAGGTTTTGTAACATCACCAATGTTCCCTATTTTGTCCAGGAAAGCTGAAAAAATTTCAAATAGAAATATTGTTCTGCTCTTTCTAAAAGGAAACAAAGAAATTACTAATTTTGCAACCAAGCTTAAAAAAAAAAAAAAAAAAAGAAAGAAAGAAAGAAAGAAAGAAAAAGAAGAGATCCTTGAGCCACTTAGAGCAATTCTTTATCAACAATATTCTTTGTGAGTATACCCCAGCGTACGAGGAGACAGGAAAAGGGTGCCCCTCTCTTCTTCATGTCTACTAGCAACCCCTTGTTGCCCTTCCCTGAGAGCATCTAAATCTCAAGACAAGTTGTTTAAGCTCTGGAAGGTTTCTGCTAGCTGCATTTCCAAACAAAACAGGCATTTGTCATAGGAGGAAAAGGATGCTGTAGGTGTTCATCAAGTGAGCACAGCAACTGGGCACAGCAACTGGATCAGGACCTTCAGATGTAGGTAGTGGGGTGACCTGACTGTAGAGCTTGACTGGTGTTTCTGAGCGGGCCCAGAAGCAGAACTTTAAGTTGCTGGGAAAATCTGTGAGTGAAAGTTTAGATGTCTATAGACTTCATATGTCTGTAGTGCGAAGTGAAACTTCTGATATTTGAATGCTTTGAATTTAGTACCTAAACACCACCTAAGTCTAGCTTCAGGCATTTACAGCCCTTCACAGACCCAACCCAATGGGCTCAGAGAGATTTAGAGGGAATATCATAACATCATCATAACTTCAACATCTGTAATACACAGATATTTTGTGTGTCAAATATATTCAAGAAAGTCCATCTTTTCCAATTCTAGATCTGTTGCCCTCACACCTTCACAACTTCAACTGCAAAGGGCAGGAGACTGAATGTGTTTCTGTGGGCTTTTTAACATTTTCATCCTCTAGACTATCAACTTCTGATTAAATGATCTGTTATAGAGAAAGAAGGAAGAGGCAGTAAAACATTACATTCCGTTTCACAGAGAGCCAGAAAATAAATGAAAACACAGTTGCCACATTCTTCCAGCATTTCTTAAAAATGGCTTGTATAGAAGACGACAATATATACACTTCTCAAAAATACCGGAACATAATCCTGATAATTCTTTCTGAACGTGGCAATATGCTGCAGAGTAGCTGTAAAAAAATTTACAGTATACATTTTCTTTCACACATTAATTGAACATCGTAAAACATAGTTCTCCCATGTGTTCCTAGAAGTCTGAACGGGTGATGTGGAGGATGATGGGTTTCAGTGGACAAACTCCCATTATAGTATTGTAATAATTTGAAAGGACAGTCCACAGGGATTATTTTTCTCTTGGTATTTTTGCACTTGTCTCTATAATGTTGTATCTTAAAAAAACCCCCAACATTAAACAACAGCAGTCTGCAGGGAATTGAGTCTGATCAGGGAATTTTCTTCCCACCACTCCCACTGATGCCTTGGCTGGCAGAGTACTTCCTTCACTTCCCTGTTTACCAGCTTCCCAATTGTTTTGACGTAATATTGATTTCAATTTAATTGTGCTATATGATCTGAGCATTCCAGTGAAAAACACTTCATAAGATCAAGATCTTATCATTTGATGACTTGTGATATCATTCGTGTGTTTTAACTTTGGTGTCTATCCAAGCAGGTGTTTTATCGTTCTTATGAACAACCTTCATGATTAGCATTAATTCACTATTTGCATGTCGCTAATAACAAAAAAGCCCTTTCTTCTCCTTAATAACTAGATACTGTTCACTACAGAGTAAATATTCTTATAGATACTGCTACCAAATCAAGGCAGTCTTCTTTTCTTTTAAATCATCACAGACATTGAAAATGAGTTGTACTACAGATCTACAGGTATTCTGGCTGCTCAGATGTAGGAGCGTATTGAATTAGACACACAATGGCTAGAGTTGGAAGGGACCTTAAAGACCATCCAGTTCCCACCCCTCCTGCCATGGGCAGGGACACTTTCCACTAGAATGACAAAAGCTATTTTTTTTCCCCACTTACAAAGAAGAAATAATATAATAAAATAGAAAGAAAAGGGGTTTATCCACCTTATGTTACACCTGGTATCAAAAAAGATGATGTAACCTCAGGCATTTTCACTCACACCTCAGCTGTTGATCACAACCAAACACAGAAGACTGGCTTAGATGCACCAAGAAGCTGAGCCAGCACTGCAATCTTTTATGAGAGTACCTGATCTCACTGGCTAATTAGAGACACTTCAAATTGATTCTGTCTGAAAACCAGCAACAGCTGGTATATTCAAACCTGCATGAAGCAGCCCCGGTGTACATAATTGCCAGGACTGAGAATTGACAAACCCTGTATTAAAATGAGTCTGTAAGACGTCAGTGCTTTTTGAGCTGGTGCAGTAATGCGCTGTTTTAGTAGACCCTCTAAGTGTTACTGGGAATAATGCAAAAACAGTCATTATAATTTATGCGGAAAAAAAGCATAGCCACTGTGATGAGACTTCACTACCTAGAAGAGCGTGTTTTGCTCTGTAGCTACTTAACAAAGCTATTTCCCTTCTGTATTGCCTTGCACCTTTTAGGTTGGGGCAAACTGTCAGTCTGTCCTTGGTACGAGGATGTCTGTAAGAAAAACAAAGAATAAATTTTTTTATTCCTTCCCTCCACCCTCCTTCAGGGTCGGTACTGCCGGTGCTCTCTTACTGCCTAATCTTGCCTATTGCTGGTTATTCAGGTAATGTAGATATTTACAGTTTGTCATTATAGAGCTATAAGATTAGATATTGTAAAGACTTAACTTCTCTTATGTTATCAAACACCAAATGCTGATTTATGGCAGCCTTATTGTTTTCTGCCTCTGATTAGCCTTTGATGAGATCTGGTAGCAGCACTGGTTTACATAACCTACCTGAACCCTCTTGCCCTTGCTTTGCAATTTGCCTGTGTTGTTGAGAGCAGAGTTAGCTCTCACCTGCTCCTTATTAGCTCTCTAAATACAGTATAACTTCTCATGTCTTAGAACTGAAGGAATCAGCATAAGAAGATGTGAGATTTCTAAATCATTAGAATTTGCTAAAAGGCAAATAAATTCCTTTTGATTTTGGCATGGGTTACTACTTGCTTTTGTTGTTTGTATCAGCCCAAAACACTGACTTCTATCTTAGAATGCAGCTGTTGTAACTATCAAGATATATGTATGAGTGCATAGTGAAGAACTGTATGAAGAGTGTGATTATGTGTTCATCATTAACCCAGATCTTAACTCTAAGGAAAAAAAGATTCCTTATATAAGAAATAGAGGAACAAAAAAGACTATTGGGTCTACTCTATTAAAGCTCAATCCATTCAGAAAACATTTCCCTGCGGTCAGAATCTAATTGCTTTCTGAATAACCATTATGTATTCGCCTTTGCCCACTGGGCCATTCCAAACGTGACATTCCTTAGAGGGGAAAAAATGACATCCAGCTGTTTGGTTTGAATTTCTTCTTTGCTAGCATATACTGATATTTCATCCAAGAAACTCTATTAGAAGAAAATGGAGATACAAATACAGTAACTCTGAAGGTAAGTGTTAGAATTAACATTTGCCATGTTACCTTAGTTTATACCCTTTCTGTGCGTTATGATACAGGGTTTTATTGCTTGTCTACATGCTGTCTTTTCCGTATGACGCTTGCTTTGTTCAGTGCAAAGGAGGGATGATGACTGCTGAATGACCAGCTTTAGCAGTTCCACTACGCAGCTTCGGACCATGTTCCAGGGGGTTCCGTTTAACACTACACCAAAGTCACAAATGTTTGTTTCCTAATGGGCTTTTCTGTGTTTCTCAGAACTAACATTAATATTATTGAATTCATTTTCATACCTTTCTAGAGATGAGTATAATTCCCTGTTTACTAAGGAACAGCTGAAGCCCACGTAAGCAAATATCAAAGATATTCAGTTGGTTTAGATTTCCATTCTGAGACCATGAGAAAACTAGGTTTCTTTGGATTACTTTACATGTGCTGTAGATAAGAACATAATTCTGTGGAGAAACCCTGGAGATGAGCTGAAAAGTGGTAAATTGTCCTTCCGTTATGTCCCCATCACAAATGCTTTTCTTTACATAGTTCCGTTCTGCCTGAACCCTGTCCTAGTCACGTAAATACTATATTCCTTGACTGTCCAGGTCAAGTCGCCTCACTGGTGTTCTGGTCTTCCTTCTGCTCAGTCTCCTCTAAGTCAACATCACAGGCTACGTCCAAACTAATTGCCGGAAAAAGGTAGGCTGCCAGCAGTGTGGGGAAGGGAAGTATCCCAGTATCAAGACTGCAGTTGTAGCAGTCTGTGAAGATCCTGTTGTTTGGATGGTAGCTGGTATCATTTGTATGAGGCATGAGAGGGACACAAAGCACCAGCAGAAATAGCAAGTATAAAGTGAAGAGGTGGCTGGGGGATGAGTCAGGCCAGGAGAGGTGCTGGAAGAAAGCAAGGAACTGCAAAGTTTGGTTTTATTTGGTTTTGTAGTAGTAGTCTGAGCCTTAGTGAAATATCAGCAATAGAGGGGAGCAGGTATGCAGGAGATAACAGTAGCAATCCCCATGCTAAGCAGATATGGGTAAGACACCAGTTAACTGCACTGTGACCCTTGAGCCACACATGGCTTGCCAGCAGTTCCTACGTAACTCCTGTAATGTCATGGTGCCTAGGGCCAGCACAACCTTACTGCTGATCATAGGTCTCATCTGTGGGAGAAAGCATGTCTTCAGCTTCTGAGGTTGATATGGTCAGATAATCCAGAGGCCAGCTGGGTACCTAAGACAGGTTTGTCTGGCAAGGAAGGGGTTAGGTCCTTGGAACCACTGTTTTTCTTCTCCAGGCAAAATGCGTTGGAGTTCACCATCCTTCATCTCTCTGTAGTGTCTTCATACGGCTGATGGAGACAATTTCTCATCAGATACCGAAGTAAGGTCAGGAAGTTTGGGTTCACCTGGAACTGGAAGACAGGCTGTGGTGGAGATAGCTGGAGTTCTCTTAAAGGGGAATGAATCTGTGTGTCAAGCTTGATTGCTGCTTTCCAATGAATCCTGCAATTTGAGATGAGGCACACCTGTGAGATGAGAGGCTCTCTTTTAACAGATATCACAGTTATAACAGATATCCACTCTGATAGCTGCTGAGATCACTTGGTTTTCACCTCCATGTATCTTCTAAGGCTGTGGTTCCTCAGTTGCAAGTAGAACCTGTGCCCTGTTGGATGACACTAGTGTGTGTTCTACGAGTGTGCTTTTGCTCAACTCACAAAGTCTTCCAAGAAGAGGTTGATGCTGGCTTTGGCCAGCCACGGGAGAATAGACAGCGTACTGGTTGCCCCTGCCACATTAACCTACAAAAATGTTTTTGATAAAAAAGAACTAGAAAATTGAGGGGTTTTTTTATTGATCCAGCTCTTGCCGTGATGTGTGCATGATGTGTGAGATGCAGTACTAGGACCTCGAACACAGACTTTATCTAATCTCATCAAATTGTAGTCTGGATTGTACTAAAGCAGTCCCACTGAGTTTAGCCTAAGAATGACAGGTAAATAAATAAAAGTCTGCCATTTTATGATAGAGTTTAGTGACCTCTTTTTCCTTTTCTCGGAACAGAAGATATGTTTCTTTATAATGTAAAAATTTTTCATCTGAAATATAAGCAGCTACAAAAATAAGGTATGTAAAAATGTCAGCAGGAGATCGACCTTTTTGAAACTTCTAAATAATCATTCTAACTTTAAATCTATTTTTCTGGAAATATAGGTCTAAGTTTAAATGCTGGCTCCAGGCAAACTTTGAATTGTTGAACTATCTAAAAATATACTTAAAAGCTGCATATGAAGAGACAAGAAGCTGATGTAGAAGCAAAGGAAGAGACAGAATGTCAGGGCCTTCGGGAAGCTGGAGCACAAAGACTTCACAGATGTTCCTTTCAAAGAACCCCTCATCTCCCTGCCCTTAGTGCAGATATTCGTGTGGAAGGAGCATGCTGAATTCTTCCATGGAAGTTACATAAAGAGAAGTAAGCTAAAAATAAAACGTTGTGACCAGGAGACCTAGAGGCAATAAAGACCAGAAAAATACAAAATATTAAAATTAGAGAAGGTATTTTGCTTCAGACAATCTTTCTAGTAAGCAACTAGGGGCAAAAAAACCAACGCTGTTTGACATAGCCCCTAAACACAGAAGACCTTGCGAGCTCCTTAGATTTTTCCTTGCAAACATGAGAGAGCAGACAGTAGCAAGACTCGTTTTCTTGAGTGCTGGGTCTGCCAGATCAGGAACTGAGGAAGATAAAAGCAGAAGATTGCAGCAGTGACCGAAGGGGCAAGGCTGATGAAATGGGCTCTTGAGTTTTGTTCTCTGAGGCGAAGAAGATTTTGCAAGGCAGATCACCTGATTCCTTGCTCCATGCAATCTCTTTTCATTCAGTCACAGGAGGATGGAGATAGTTTATGTTTCTTTATAAATGGCTTTGAAAGATTTCTGATCTGCCTTTAATTGGGTTACCATCCTGTCTTTCCCTGCTGTTCTGCGTGAAGTGTTGCTTTGTGACATAGATTTCCTCTTCCTTTCTGTACAAAAGCAAAAGATGAAGATCAAGTTATTTCTGAATAACAATGTCTAGACTCTATCGCTGGACTCCATCCAAAAATGTTTAAACAGGTCATAGCTTAAGCTGGCGTAAACTGGCACAGCTGCACCGGCTTTGTTCTCATTATTCGAATGAGTAAGGCAGGTGAGGATGTAGCACACGTTAACCTACGCCAGCCTTTGTCCCTCTGCTCTGACACAGACTTTTCTGAGCTTTACTCAGGCTTATTCATTTTGGGGTATAGCGAGTGATGGTTTAATGTCAGAAATGATGAATGGGCTTTAAGTGCATGACCCAATGTCTAGACTTTTGCTTGCACTTAATCTTCTGCCTTCCACATAGGCATTTTTTTTGTACTTTTAAAAATGTTTTACTCCTGTTCCTATCTGTGTGTTGGACTGCATGCTCATTTGTATCTGCAGCTTAAAGAATGCACATAGGGATGGCTCGAGATTGCAGAGAGACTGATGCAAGTGCACTGTGTTACTTCTTTGTGCCTACTCTTTTCTTCCTCCTTCCTCCTCTCACCACCCTGAACAACCTTTGGTTTGGATTCAACGGCATGAACAAGGAGTTATGAATCATCCAATCTGGGAAGAAACACTTCAATTGCTTTTCATAATCACCTGTTCCGTCATCACTAACTACAGAAGAAACAAAATACTGTCAAGATTTACCTCCACACTCTTGTAAACAATCTGGTCTTGCTGTTTGTCTCCTGTTGAAATAATGAGGTGTACATCAGGCTGCCGAGAGATGGGCCCAACCCCTTTGCCCAGAGTTTTACAATGATTCCTCTCATCTTAGTACATGTTCATTGTCGGCATCGTACAGGTCTCGGCATGCAGTGCTTCATCACAACCTTGCTAACTCCACTTCAATCAGAGGAAGAAATCCTTTCCTTGTTAGCTTTGGAAAGACTTGGATTCTTTTTGAAGGCATTTCATATTAAAACAAACAAAAAAAAATATAGACGGAGTGAGACAAAATTGTTGCTGACACAAAGCTGAAAATGAGTATGTTATCTCAAGATACTGAAAGGCACTTTGTTCAGAAAGACACAAAATGCAGATTTCCTAATCTTGATTGTGCTCTAGATGATGGCTCTGGTTAAGCAATCATGTATATTTTAACTCTGCAAACTCTGCTGAAAATGCAGGAAATAAAGAGAAAAACAGCATGGGCCAGCAGCTGCTTTGTTGGATGGGGCATGAAGTGGGAAAGAACCACCTGTGGCCTTACTGCTTGGGAACTAGCACCGCAGGGTGGCACGTGCGTACTGTGCAAGGGCTGCAGAAGCGGGCCGTGTTGTCCATTTGGCAGGGGTGTGCTGCTGCTGGTTGGCACAGACGTGAGGCAGAGAAAGAGATGAGCAGGTTACCATTACCTGGGAAGTTTTAGTTATGCAGGTTTCTCTCTCTTTTTAATGTCTACTTTAGCAAAACAGCTTGTGAGGGCCAAGGCACCCCCAGAAAATCTTGCCTCTATGTTAATTGATTTAGGCTTTTTGTCATTTGACTGCTTAACTCTTTTACTGGAAGGAAAAATGTTGTTTGGAGAGTCCATGATCATTTAGACAGTTTGAGTTAATACTTCTGATCACAGATGAGCCCTGTGCAGGCAGGGAAATGATGGATCCCCCTCTCTGTGCTTCCTTGTAGCCTAATAGATAATGTGATGGAACTTGAGGGTGGTTTTCTTAAAATGTCTATAAATGATAATGCCTGGAAAGAGGAATCTGGAGATCTGGTCTTTAGTTTAACTGCTGATACTTTTATAGCAAGGCATAAAAAGAGATTTTGAGTCTACTTAGCTCCCCATCAACCACCACCATTGCCAGATGACCCTCTTCTTGTCAAAGCACTAACCTTTAGAATGTGTTTGCTCACAGGCTGTGTTCCTGACTTGGCTTTTCTCTCTCTGTTGTATCTCAGGAGGCCTCACTCTTCCCTGGTGCCACCACACAGTGTGTATGGGAGGCCAGAAGCTGCACCTCGCTGTGCATCCTTGTTTGAACTTCATACCCTTGCTACATCTGGGCCTGCCCAGTCTTGCTGCTGCCAGCCTACTCACCTTGCCTTTGTCCCAGTCCTCTCCTCCCCTATCTCTGAGTTGCCTTCTCCTGTCACGCATACGCCTACTGAGGCATGCCGGCTGCCTCAGTCCGGATTTTATAGTCAGGAGGTTGAGACTTGGGTTTCTTCAGGGCTTTCCTGCCTCACAAAAGGGGACAGAGAAAAAGGATTGCATGGGCCTTCCCAGTGACATGGGATAAGCAGGAAGTGCCTGGAGCTTCTCCAGAAGGCAGAAGTCCTCTGCATCCTGGCTTTCAGGGGAGGGCAACTCATGTTGGCTCTGGTTCAGTGGCTGCTGCGTGTTCCTTTGAGCCCACCAGCCTGCAGATGGACAGGAGAAAAGAAAAAAAGAAACTCTCTGAATTGCTCTGCCTGTCTCTGCAGGCTGTGATTTTTCATGATGGGTACAATTCACTTCTATCTACAGAGCACTCCCTTGTCTTCTGGTATTAAAGGACCAGGGGGTGTTTTGCTCTAGTTAGGAAAAAAATCGAGCATTTGAGGGCATCTGTGGCATAATTCAAGCTATGGCTTCTGTCAAATTTTTTATAGAGTAACTACTCCTTGTAAGTTGTTCATGAGTAGATTACATTTTTCTGCACTTTGTTTTTTGGGTGTTTTTTTAACATTTTGATTAAATATTTTCTATCGGTTCTCTCCTTGATCTGAAAAGTTGATTACAAGCATTTAGCAATCAACATTTGAACTGCTCCTATTGAATACATAGAGCTACAGTAGACTTAAACTCCACCTAGTCATTACTTGAGATACTTAGTTTGAGTCTTTATTCAGGCTGTTCATGTGCCTTCAAAAGTTAAATGAACTTTAAAATCAATTAATGGTTGAAAATGGAGACATTAAGTTGCCTGGGAGCCCAGGTCTTGAAAGGCATTCCCAAGGTATTGATAGGAAGTCAAATACACTCAGACCTATGTCTAATGTACCTGGGCAGCAGTGCGACTTGGGGGAGAGGAGGAAGACTCTCCCATTTAGCCTAATGGCAACCTGAGATGGTAAAAGCCTGCAGCTCCCACTTTCTTGATGAGTGTCCTAACTATCCCCACGTATGCACAGAGAATGTTGGTTTTCAGGTGTTTGCTTTGGCAGGATGCTGGCTATCAGTTACGTAGTACTCTGCAATATATGCGGAAAACTTTCTGTGGATGTTCCTGACAAACAAATCCATGTGCGGGAATATCCTTAGCAAGTAAAAACATTTTCTGGGGAGGAGACTGAGTGTTAAAAATGTGGTCAGAAATGCCAGCATTTATGCTAAGACAGTTTCAAATAAGCTTGTATATGGTATATACATAGGCCAAGCAATGAGCTTCAAAGTGATATAATAAACGATTGGACCATGTTTGTAGTTGAAAACCAACTACTGGATTTACTTTGGAAAACAGAGCCCTTTCTCATGTGTTTTTAATATATGTCTATTATCTATTGAGGAATTCCTTCACAGTATTTTGTCCATCATCTAAGATTTTGTTTGCAACCAGGAATTAGGATGAATGTTCTAACTGGTCACACATTTAAAGACTGAGGGGAATGCTTGATTTGCATGCATGGTAGCTGTTTGTGTGCTTACACTGGCTTATGGAAACGTGCTTACCTTGGAAAAGCTCTCTTCAGAGAAGGACAATTACCACTGGGCAGTCAGTATTGGGGGGAGCAAATGTGAAGCATGTCTCACAACTGCTTTTTTTTTCCCTCCTCCAAGGACTGGAAAGAGATCACTCTCTACCTAACTCCACAAAAGCACGATGTGCTCCGTTTTCCTCCCTGCTCTTGCCAGGGACCTCCGTGGTTGCTCTCCAGTTCTTTCTACTCTTTGTGCAGCTCCTGGCATAATGGGATGTGGGTCTGTAGTCAATACTCCAGATCAATACGACACTGATATACCAAAGATGTATCTTCTCATCATCCTGCAGCAGGAATAGCTTGTTACTGCACTGACACGCAGTGTGTGTGAGTTGAAGAAAGAGAGAGCTGGGTGTGGGAAATAATTGTGTTGGGTGTTAGATGAAATTGTACAAGGTTTTTATAGAGAAGTCTATAAAGTATAGTGAAAAAAAAAAATGCTAGTTGCCTGAACTGACCGCTATATTCTCAGTATTTTTATGTTTTATATAGAATTCTACATGGTAGGTTCAAAGTGTAATTCTTTTTGCTTCAGTTTTTTAAGCTTCGTTTCTTCCTGTACTTTCTCAGCAAAGTAATTGTCTCTACCCTCCTCCCACACAGAAAATGTGGTTTTATAGGTACTGTCCACTGCTAAAAGCCAGGGTATGAAGGAGTCATGCTTAGTGGGATTTTTGAAAGGTGACTAACACCTAATTGCCATGGAAATTGATGGGATTTAAACACTATTGAAAATCTCTCCCCAAGGTCTATCTACTTCTGCAGTGAGCTCAATGCTTCTTAAAACTTGGCCCATCGCCTCTAGGCAGTGCCATCGTATTCTCCCATAAGGCTATTGCCATTCGTGGCTCATCAGAAGAGCACTGCAGTAACAGGGAGACTTTTTCAGTAGCTGCACGGTAACATTTGCACTGCATTTATTTCCAAGCTCCTGGTTAGGAGACACCAGCAGGATGAAAGGGGCTGAAACCTCTCCCCGGCGCTTACTCCCTGATTGTAATGATAAGGTTTCAGATTGCGAGGGAAGCGGGAGGGTTTCTCAGGGGGAAATTGCAGGGTTTAAGATGCTTCCCCCCAACCCTTCTACTCTCTGCAAGTTTGGGACTTCCTACAACAGGAAGAGGATGATCACATTCCCTCCAAGATAAGCCATCGCAGTGGGCAGCACATGGGTGGTGCAGGTGGAGGTGCAGTTTTGGCTGGTGTCCTTTAAAAAGCCCCTCTAGGAGACCTCCCACTGCAGCAGAAAAAGGCTGGAAACAACCCATTAGCCCCTTGCTCACGTTTCCACTCCTGACGGAGTGCAAATTTTTTTTGCCCTGACCCAGGATAAACACACCTGCATTCTTTTCTTGCCTTAGCATTTTATTTTGCCCTGGTGAATAACAGCAAAACAGAAGCGAGGGCTTTGTGGTTCAGGAAGCTGACAGTTATTAAAAGTAAATTTTACAAGAAGGCAAGATGGAGGAAGGGGAATTCTGACAAATCCCTGATATGTATGGAATGTTTTTATATATGGGAATAAAGCAGAGCTCAGAGTTTCTTCAATTACATTTTAAGAGGTTTGTTATTTGAAAATAATTGTTTGTAGTTGCTTTATTTACCCAAGCCAGGGCAATTGTGATTGACATAACTGGAACAAACAGGATTGCATAAGTCTGTAGAGGTTTCCTGGTACGCTGGCCAGCTACAGGCTTTGTGCTGATTTTTATCGTAACTGTGAAATTCTCACCTGACATCTGTACAAGCACATCACGTCGTTTGCAGTAATGCTAACATAAGGCATTCCCGCAGAATGATCTCTGGCACGTCACTGTGGAAGGATGGCACGCAGCTGCCCTGGGCTTCTGCTGGACCACGGGCACAGCAACAATAAAAATAACACCTCTGATTTAGCAAAAAAATCCACAAAGGCCGGGTCAGCTTCAGGTCGACTAAAATAGTTGAACTTAGATGAAATTTTTTTTAGATCACTTTTGAATGTAATTGCATAGTCTTGTCACTTTCGTATGGAAGCGGTGTGGGCAGATGCAAGTGAACGAAAATACCAGCTCAGGGGTTTTTTTTTCTTATTTTTTTTTTAATATTACAAGTTGCTTGTATTTATAACTCAGTAAAAAATTTCTTCTATTCACTGCTTTTGGATGACTGTAGGGTTTTGTATCAGAAGAACTCTTTGGAGGACAAAATGCAATATTCTACTGGAGGCAAGTTTAATATTTGAAATGCTTCTTTGTACCTGAGAGAAAACCTTTGCTCTGGGTTTAGAGAAACATGTGATAAACCGACATCCTGAATGTTCGTAGTAAGAATAGAAAGGACATCTGTGCTTAAGGTGTCCTGTGCCATGGCGGCAATAATTAATTAAAAATGATTGAGAGCTGCAGAAGATCTTCTAAGGAGGACTGTGGTGACAGAAATCTCCTGACATTGACTCTGAAGTGGTCCCCTTGCAGGTAATATAAAATCCCTGTGGGACACCAGCTTGCATTTACAAGACAGATTTACAAGAGCCTGGAAGGCTGTTTTTCAGCCTCCATCTGACACTCTTTTATTTCTACCTGGAATCATATTTAATGCTGGTCACATAGTAATGGAGAGGGGAGAGAGCGCAGGGTTACGCAGGACTGCCCCTGTGCAACATTACTCCATACAAACTCCTGGCAAAGTGCCACTCTGGCCTGATGAAGGCATCTACCCACCATGTGCGTTGGTATCGAGATGATTTGCAGGGTGTAACTGGCAGCAGATCTTTCTCAAGAACGGTTGGGCTTTTGGACAGCCGGATGAGTAACTATAGATTTGAGGTAAACTTTTCAAAACCAGCAAAGACTAGACACAATAAAAGCCGTATAATTACAAGGGGCACTTTGGTCCTACTGATGTGTTTCACAACGACACATCAGGACAGCTAAGTACTCTAAAAAACAGTTCTTTGGTGTCCCTGTATCATTTTTTATTGGTGAAACTTAAACTCTTGGCCCAGATTCTCAAAAGTATTTGGGCATGTTGGATCCTACGATCCCAGTGATGAGCTAACTCAGCTCCAGCTGCGTTGGAGACTTGAGCTCAAGGGTTTCCTGTCACTTTTCAGAAAGAAGATTTGCACTTTTAAGAATTTTACCCATTATTAATGGAAACAAAGAACCTTTTCAAAAAAGAGGTTTCTAATTCCCCAGCACGGGGCCAGCTGTGCCATCGTTCCCTGGGGTGGGGGCTGCTCTCTCTGCATCAGGAGCAGCACCGAGCTCTGCTCAGCAGGACACCAGCACTGAGGGCTCTTTCCACAGCCGACCTGCAGCAACCCCAAATCAAGGTTGGACTTTGGCACTAGAGTAGCCCTGTTGCAGGAGATACCTGCCTGAGGTAACAACTGATGTTTTGTTCCTCATTCCTACTTATTTAGAAAGCAGGGAAATAGTGATAAGCTTTAAAACAATTCCAAGAAGTTTGTATTCACAAACAAGCTGTGGGAACTCTGATTTAAATCCAGTATTTTTTTTCATAGAAAATATGGCATTTACACCAGGAAACTAATAAACATATTGTCAACAGCAGCCATCAGAATAGTTCTTCAGGATTTGAAGGGCAGCTTGTAACTTCATCCAGTGACTGGATTCATTCCCTCTCCTTCTTGTATAAATCTGAGAGATGAGGGGCTCTGAAACATCAAGCGGGAGCTGTGTCTTTACGTTTGGAGTCTTAGGGCTTTTTGTGTCATTTTTTCTCTATAAGCTTGGTATAAGCGTGTCGCTGGTCTTCAGTAAAGAACAAATAAGCAGTAATTGCTTGTGTGGTGCCAAAACTATAAAAATGACTGACGTTAGTGGGAGCTTCCAGTGCTCATGAGTTACTTAGAAATGGGAGGCCCAATGTGTATGATCCAATGAATAAGATTTTGTATTTTCTCTGATAGTACAAAATGCCCAAGTCCATATGTTATTTTTAAGGGGCTGCAGCTCAGTTAAAATTCTTGTGGAAAGTACAGGCAATGATAGGAGTGGATAATGACTTGTGATCCGGACTCCTGCTGTGTAAGGAACATCTCACTTTTTTCCTTCAGTTCCCTTGGGGTGTCCTGTGATGTAGCTGTTCTTTTCTTCTGAGAATAACATTCAGAGTTTTTCTATTTTAGAAGGCCCAGAGCCTCACAATGCTTCTATAAAAAATACAGAACTGCTTTGTATGCATTTGAGATAATGCAGTCTGATTTTTCCCCTCACCCCCAATTTATTTGGGTCCTATAACTGGATTTCCAGTGTCTAAGAAGGGTTGAGCAACTCCTGCATCCCACTTGTCACGTGTCCTCCCATGGAGAAGTTACCGTGAAAAATTGTAGTAGGAACCTCATATGCTTGAGATAGATACATATTTCTCTGAAATCATCTATAAGATTGGAAAGCTCTGAAGGTGTGGGAGCTTCATGTGAAAGAGCAGTGGGAGCGCATGTAGCTTTGCCTGATGAGCCAGCTGAGAGCTTATGGGTCAGGATCAAAGGGCAGACCAATGTGACTGACTGCGGTGGGTGTCTGCTACAGATCACCTTGTTGGGAAGAAGCAGACAACTGGAAGAAGCCTTGTGTTTGCAGGTCCTGATTCTTGAACCACCCTGATATCTGCTGGAAGGACAAAACAGCAGGACACAAGCAATCAATCAAGGCAGTTTCTGGAGTGCATTGATGATAACCCACTTCCTAACACAGGTGACGGAGAAGCCAGCAAAAAGAAGGGCTCTGCTCTACCTGACACTTGCCAACAAGGAAGAACTGTTCAGCGGTGTGAATGTCAGGGCTAGCTTTGGTTGCAGTGATGATGAGATGAGAATGACAGGGAAACTGGTGACAAAGGACACAGAAAAGGTCAAAGTACTTAGTGCCGCCTTTACCTTGTTTTTTACCGGTAAGATTTGCTTACAGGAATCCCAGATTCCTGAAACCAGTGGGAAAGTCTGGAGCAAGGAAGACTTACCCTTGATGGATGAGGATTGATTTAGGAAACATTTAGCCAGACCAGACATGTACAAGTCCATGGGACTTGATGGGATGCACTTGTGAGTGCTGAGGAAGCTGGCCAATAGCATTGTGAGGCAACTCTCAATTATTGTTGAAAGGCTATGGTAACTGGGGGAAATTCCTGAAGCCTGTTAGAAAGTAGGTGTTACTTCTGTCTTCAACATGGGGAAGAAGGATAATTTGAGGAACTACAGGCTGGGCAGCCTCACCATGATCCCTGGGAAAGTGATGGAGCAAATAATGCCGAGTAGTTGGGAGTAGTCAGCATGAGCTTAAAATAGTCAAATCATGTTTGACCAACCCAGTAGCTTTCTACACTGAGATAGGTGGCTCAGTGGATGAAGGGAAGCAGTGGATGTTGTTTATCTTGACTTCAGCAAGGCTCTCGACATCATCTCCCAGAACATCCTCAAGACAAAATGTTAAAGTATGGACAAGATAAGTGGACAGTGAGGTGGATTAAAAACTGGCTGAACTGCTGGGCTCAGAGGGTTGTGATCAGCAGCTCAAAGTCCAGCTGGAAGTCAGTCACCATTGAGGTACCCCAGGGGGTTGATACTTGAGCCAGTACTGTTTAATCTCTTCATTAGTGACCTGAATAATGGGGCCAAATGCACCCTCAGCATGTTCATGGATGACGAAAAACTGGGAGGAGCGACACATGAGCCAGCAATGTGCCCTTCTGGCCAACAGCCTCCTGGGATGCATTAGGCAAAGCGTTGCCAGCAGGTCAAGGGAGGTCATCCTTCCCCTCTACGCAATCCTGCTGAAACAGATCTGGAGTGCTACGTCCAGTGCTGGGCTCCCAGTACAAGAGAGACATGGACATGCTGGCATGAGTCCAGCGAAAGGCCACAAAGATGATTAAGGGTCATGCAAGCAGGGGCTGAGAGTGCTGGGATTATTCAGCCTGGAGAAGAGAAGGCTGTAGGGGACCTTATCAATGTGTATAAATACCTGACTGGAGGGAAGGGGGGCTGTAGGGAAGATGGGCCAGATGCTTCTCAGTGGCGGTGCCTAGTGACGCTACCAGAGAGGTGATGGGCAGAAATAGAAATACATGAAATTCTGTGTGAACATAAGAAATAAGTTTTTTACTGTTCAGTGGTCAAACAGTGGAGCAGGTTGACCAGAAAGGTTGTGGAGTCTCCATCCTTGGCGATATTATAAACCTGACTGGATGCAGCACTGAGCAAGCTGTTCTTATTGTCCCTGCTTTGATCAGGGGTTGGACCAGATGGTCCCAAAGGTGCCTTCCAAGCTCAACTGTTCTGTGATTCTGTGGGGTGGGCACATCTATACAAATAGACGTCTGTGAACACACAGATAGTTTGACTCCATGAACTCTTCAGAAAATCAGGCTTACCAAGATAACAGAAATTCTCTGATGCTTGTTTCAGGGGGAGTTGAAAAGTTTGGTGCTCATGTGCAGAGCACTTTTTAATCAGTCTGTGTTTAGACTTGGGTATTGGGTGCAATACAGGCCACAGACTTTTTAGCATATAATATCTAGAAGTGTATTCAATGTATTTTGGTGCAAATCCTTCAAAACTAGTAGAAAATGCATGTTAAATGCACCAACTTGTATGACAGATAAGCAAGTCAGACCAGGTTTTAGTTGCCTTACAGCGTCCCTCACCAAGTTGCGTTGTTCTAGCTCTGTGGGATCTTGGGCCACCCATTCTGCCTAGCCTGTGTTTACTCAGTATGGGGAACTGTACTTCCATTTGGGACCACTCAGAACTGGCAGAGAAATACTAGGAAAAACCTTCCTGTTTAATGTCTATCCAATGCTGTAATTAAAAAAAAACCAAACCAACAACTTCCACTTTCTGTTCCTTCCTCTGTTGACTAGGCACCAGGATCTTGCTTGCTTCCATTGCTGCTTCTCTCCTCTGACAGTGTTTGAGCCCTTTTGAACAGCAACCCATGGAAGGGGAGGCATGGACGGGTTGCCTACTAAAAGAGGCAAGTCATTTATTGTGCAATAAATAATTCAGCATAAATCATGAAGTCTAGCTAGTCTGTTACTTTGAATGTCTCCAAATCTACACATCCTATATTTTATTTTTCAGTCAGCTGCAAAGATGATGCAGAACACAAGCAGAACAAGATCAAAGGCTGTGTATTATTTCACTGTGTAAGTCTATAATGGAGACACAAAGGAAAACAATTTCTCCTTTTCAGTCTATTATGTCATTTTATGTCAAGGATAGTAAATGAAGGCTCCTCTTTGTTGCTGAGTAAAAGTTTTAACAGAAAACCCTTGAGCTGAGGGCAAGGCACTGGGACTGCCTGGTCTGGGGAAGTGCTCTTGCTCTCCATCACCTTCCAGGGTCTGCTGTCAATTTTCAGGAGGTTTTCAGGAGGAGCTTGGATCTTGAATCCAGTCTTGTTTTAGGCCAATTAGTGCAGCTGAGTCAGATAAGCTTGGACAGTCAGGGGAAACATGGAAGTTAAAATTGTTTTCTTGAGGAGTTCCTATGACTCACTTGGTTTTTGTTATCTGTATTATGCTGGTTGGGGTCTGAGTCAAGGAAACATTTGACCCTGGGCTTTGTTCACTCCTATTCAGAAAGGCATTTTAGAGCTTTGTGCACTTAAGCATTTTCCTGGAGCATGGTGGTTTTCTGAGGTAATGTCTGTAGCCATCCCACTGGAGCTAATGGACAAAGATCCTCTTGACTCTTGGAGGCTTGGATCTAACTCTCTCTTTAGTAATGTTGACAATGCCGAAAAAAATCAGGGATCCGCTAATAGACACCACCCATAGTATGTAGCCCTGGAAGGGGACAGGGTGAGTTAAACTACCTCTATTACTTTTGCTTGGACTGTCCTGGAGCTGCAGAGATTGAGACCCTTTGAATATTTTGGGGGACCAATACCAAAGAATCAATAACAGTTCAGGCAGTTCTGGAGGAGGTAAGTTTGTTTCTCTCTGCTCTCTACCTGAGAGCAAGCTAATATTGCAGTCAACCAGGTGCCTTTGTGCCACAGTGGAAACTGAAAAGACCAGCCTAGAAGAGATGAGATCCCCAGTGCAAGTCATTTCTTGACCCCTTCTGTTTCCCTCTTCCTTGTACCTGCCAGAGCATAACAGAACAAGCACTTTGCTGGGGAAAGGAAAACACGCTGGGCTGGAGGATGAGGATACTGCTGTGGTGGAAAGCCCATGCAGGTAGCATTGTCCCAGCTCTGGATGGAAGCACAGTGGGGAGACAGAGGCTCAGCAAGGCCAGGTGATGCAGACCTGCAGTTCTGTTGCTGCATCCAGAGCTGTAGAATTACCAGTAGAGGTTCCCACAAGCTCCTGGTATCCCTTCTGCACTCCTAGGATCTACCTAAGGTGTGGCAGTGCCACCCTTCTTTGATTTCTTTGCAGAAACACCATCCCTGCCACCAGAACGCCCCATTTCTCAGAAAGCAGCTTTGTAGATGGTCCGCAGCAGTCCTGCTCCGCTGAGGAACAAGGCTTTTAAACGCCCCCAACATCACTCTGGCCTTTCTACAACCTATGAAGCTGTGTAGTGAGTTCACCATCTCACCTGTGTGCGTATCACTGCTCAAACCAAGAAACCCAGTTAGTAACGAGCAGCCAGGACCGGCCGTGGTAACAGTGGATGTACAGTGACCTACTTTTAACACAGCTTATGTAGCCTTTCTTGCTGCTTTATGCTTGAATGGCAAAATTTGCAACAAAAGGTCAATTTATGGCAGCTTTTTATTGCAAGGTTCTTTTGCTACAATCCAAAGTTATAATGACAAAATGCTCTGCTGAGTACAATGAGGACTGAAAAAATCAGCCCTGCTTTTAATGTAAGGCTTTAAAATTTATCTGTTTTAAACAGCTTTCGGTGCTGAGCTAATTTTTTTTTTGTTTGGTTGCTTATGAAGAAAGCTTTATTATTTGCACAGAGAGCAATAGAGGAACATGTCTGAGTATGAATAGAAAGGCTTGGCAATAGGGGGTTTAAGTAAAATTGTAAAAAGTACTTCTAAACCTCAGTGAACCACCCCCTGTACAGAGGGAGAAGCGTCTAAATCACAGCAGAAAAGTGAATGCTGCATTGCAAAAATGAAACGGGAACCTGGTCCTTGCTAAGGGAAGGCACAAAGAAAATCTGATGTGACCCAACCACACAGGGTCATAAACAAGCTGAGACAAATGCAGGAGGAAGGACACTGTGACAATAGCTAGCCCAGAGGGCTGAGACACATGGCTGAGTTCTTACATGTCAGCTGTGCTGCAATAGCCGGCTGATTCATACTCTTCGCCTACGGCAGCCATGAGGTAAAACACATTATGTTAAGCCTCAGTGGAAGAGGTTAGATGAACGTGCTTTCCTTGCTGCTTGCAGAGGGGTGAGAGCGTGTACGTGAACAGTTACCACAGCTCAGCTAATGTGTGGGCATCCACTACCTCTCTGAGTACCCACGGGGCTCCCATTCTGGAATGACCCCAATCCCTTTCTAGCGAGGGTTACCCTGCTGCAAATAGGAGCTGCGGGGTGTGTTAGCATGAAACTTTTTTGCCACCAGCCCTGCATAAGAAGTATAAGATGAAGCAGAGGGTCCCCGATGCCATACAGTGCCTTCTAAAGCTTTAGTTTTGGCCGATGCCAATGGGATGAGGTTCAACAAGGCCAAGTGCCAGGTCCTGCACCTGAGTCACAACAACCCATGCAGCGCTACAGGCTTGGGGCAGAGTGGCTGGAGGGCTGCCTGGCAGAAAAGGACCTGGGGGTGCTGGTCGATAGCTGGCTGAATATGAGCCAGCAGTGTGCCCAGGTGGCCAAGAAGGCCAACAACATCAGGAACAGTGTGGCCAGCAGGACTAGGGAAGTAAACATCCCCCTGTACTCGGCACTGGTGAGGCCCCACCTCAAGTACCGTGTCCAGTTTTGAGCCCCTCACTACGGAAAAGACATTGAGGTGTTGGAGTGTGAACAGAGAAAGGCAACAAAGCTGGTGAGGGGTCTGGAGAACAAGTCTTATGAGGAGCAGCTGAGAGACCTGGGGTTATTCAGCCTGGATAAAAGGAGACTGAGGGGAGACCTTATCACTCTCTACAACTACTTGAAAGGAGGTTGTAGTGAGGTGGGGGGTCGGTCTCTTCTCCCAAGTCACAGGTGATAGGACAAGAGGAAACGGCCTCAAGTTGCACCAGGAGAGGTTTAAATTGGATATTAGGAAAAATTTTTACACTGAAAAGGTTATTAAACATTGGAACAGGCTGCCCAGGGAAGTGGTTGAGCCACCACCCCTGGAGGTATTTAAAGGACGGGTAGATGTAGGGCTTAGTGACATGGTTTACCGAAGTTTTTTGTCAATGTTAGATTGATGGTTGGACTAGATGATCTGAAAGGTCCCTTCCAATCTAGGCAATTCTATGATTCTCTCTTGCATTTCTGAACCTTTAGCACAACTGTTACACATGGGAGATGCCCTAAACCCTTACAGAGCCTCGTTGAGCTGAAAGGGTCGCTTGTCATAAACCATGGGTGATGGCAACCTGTGTCAAGCTTTCCAAGCAGGATGCCAAGGACTGTGCCCCCAGTACAGGCAGAGCCTTGTTTTCCTCTCTACTCAGCTTTCTGCCAGATAGCAAAAGCAGCCTTGCCAAGGTTGCTCTACAGCTTCTACTCCTGCCAGTAATCTGGATAATCTCTTATCTCGCCTTATTCCACCGTTTATAGCCATGACAGCTGAACCCTAGACAATGTGTAATGGGTGAGTTATGTTAGACGTTGTCGAGCCAACAATGATTCTGGAGCAAGGGCATTGCTGGCCGCATACTAGAGCTCAGAGCACCAGGGGTGGAAATCAGTAATGGCAAGTGATTTGAGAAATCCCTGTGTCCTAGCTTCAGTTTACTCATCCACTGCACCGTCTGCTCTTTGGTACTGATGGAGGGTTTTGCCTAGAGGTGGTTGAGTGTTACTGGTTATGAGACACTCAGCCACAATTTCAAGTGAAAGGTTTGTTAGTCATCTTTCCTTCTATCTCATGTATCATCATGGCTAGTAAACATCTCACAGCTATCTTCCAGGATGCTGGGAAGTTAGACTCTCTTCAGCTTGAGCCTGCTCTATCTCTGTATGTTCCCAGTGCTTTGTCTGGATTTGCACTGGTAAGGACTCTGGCCAAAGTGAATCTCCAACAGCGGCTGGAAAAAATACAAAGAAATCATATCTTTCTTAGCTGGATTTACTCCTGAGTTTTGGCAGGACTAAGGAGCTCTTTAGACAGAGCTGGAGCTGCTAATAGAATCAGTTACTCCACACAGAGCATCATCTTTTGCATGCAAACATATTAGTACAATCCCTTTCTGAGTCTTAATTACTGGGTGGGTCTAAAGATAAAGGCGATTAAAAAAACTCATCAGTCATGAACTGACATCATTGTTTGCACCAAGGAAGTAGGTCCACACTTCAGTAACATCATGAAATCTTAACACAAGCCATCACTGTAGAACTGGCAATGCTGTTGGTCTTTTTTATGATAAATAGGAGGACAAAGTTTCTTTTAAAGACCTGTTCTTAATTTGGGCTGAACATCTCACGCGTCTTTACTTGGAAAGTGCTCGGTGCATTTCTGAATCAGCCTGGCTGAAAGAAAGATGAACTATGAAGACAAGTGCCCAGATGTACGAGTTTTCTCAGATAGTCATAACCACATCCCGAGTTGGGGTGCCATGTTTGCAATCATCTTATCAAACAGCACTTGATGTTATCGGCCTATCAGTGACAAGTCACGAGTGTTGAAGTAGGGAAAGAGATAGGAGAAAGGGAAAATTCTTTGAGAGGCCAGCTGGGAAGATGAGTGATGGGGTTCCCCAGATGGGTGTCCCCTCCAGTGTAGCAGTGTCTCCTACTATAACATTCCATAATTACAGAGTTTGCACCAGGAACTGTTCAAATTCCCTGTGGGGGAAATTTGTGCTTTATTCCTGCTTGTGATGCTGTTGGCAGCACACTTTTATCAGAGGGGGTATTGCACGCCAGCTGTTGTTAATATTTGTGTATTGTTGGGTCCCCTCATTTCACCAAGGGGAAGGGAAGGGGGAGGTATGAGTCTCACCCCGGTGGCAATTCCTCCCCTTGAGAACCCACTGTAACAACAGTATCAGGGTTTGCATGTTCAAGGCCATGGGAATAACAGCATGAGAATAACAGTGTGAGAACAACAGAGGAAAACAATGTCCCAGAAACTCTGGAAACACTCCTGCAGCAGCCTGGGAGAGAGGGTACGAAGCTGCAAGTGAAAAGCAGGCTCCAGAACGGCAGCTAGAAAGCCCTTAGCGTTACATGGGCTAAGGCACCTGTGGCACCGTGCCAAAACAAGGAGAGCTGGCATCCCAGAATGGGGCCCACAACATTGACGGTGCTGAGCAGGACATCGCTAAGACCATCTGAAATGTGAAGTCACTCTTGAAAATACCACCTTTCTCTTGGACTTAGGTATTTACCTGAAAGTCCAAATTAGGTGTCAGCTTGTACCTAGGGACATCCAGCTGTCTGGCTGCAGAATACTGATGATCCACAATTGATCTTACAGTCCTCCGTACAGCCAAGCCAGGACCTGGCTGGGACAGGTCATGACTTCTAACCAGTGTGCCCACATCTTCTTCCCATGGAAGCTTGGAGAGTGGAAGAGAGCAGAAGGTTACTGCACACCTTGGTGTGCCCATGGCACGCAGTCAGGAAATGGCAAGGGCAATCGTCCAGACTGAGGATTTGCAGAACGCTCCCATACATAACCATAATCCTCCCCTTGGGTGGAGATTACCAGCTAGCTTTTTGTTTTTCTTCCTGAACATAAATGGAACAGATAATTTTTTAATCTTTTTTCTTTTTTTTTTTTTTTTTTTGTAAAAAAAACTCCTATTAGTTCAAGCACTTGCCTGGAAATGATGAGACCTGGGATTCCCACCCTCAGCCTAGGAGGTTTCAAAGCCGTTGCTTCCCTTTCCATCTGAGCATCATCACAGGTTTGCTGGAGATCAGTGAGAGAAGGAAATGTTCCCCACACTTCACATTCCTAATTGTAACAGGGATATTGAGCAAAAAGGAGTGAGGACTTTGCACCTGCAAGAGAAGACAAGCAAAAGAGACCCTACCTCTGTGGGGAACGAAGCCCTCTTGTTTGGGCTTTTCTGGGGTGGGGAATGAGGAGTAATGGTTGAACCTTGCACCAGAGACTTCTCTGGTCCTGCTTCATGGCATGACGTATAAATAGGAGTGACGAGCACAGTTCTGGGCTTGCTTCTCCTGGGAGGAGTGTCAGTGGCTACTCACCAGTGAGAGACCTCTTCCTTGGTATTTCTTCGTGTAGGGTTCAGCTTCAACAGAAAGGGTAGGAAAGAGTACGCCTTGTCATCAGCCTGTAGTCAGGGTGCTCCTGAGGCTGGCAGCAGTAGACTTTCTGTTCTGGTCTTCTCTCTTGAGTTGTAAACTTTTCTAGACAAAGCTCAGATTTTCATGATGTGTCTATGCACCAGCTAGAATAACACTGCCAAGCACCTTGCTATTATCTTGCTACTGTCATTAATTACTCAATTAAAGATGGTCATGATATGTTAATGATAAACCTTAGCCCGGTTTCTGAGGAGAATGGAAAACTGGGTTAGTTTCCCTAGCTCTGGTCTCATTAAAGGATCATGTCGTTCTCATTATAATGTGATTTTCATGACTTAATCCATTATTTACTGCAGGGGAAATCTGGAATGCACAGACTATATTTACAATGTGAAAAGGCTACTTGGATACTAGTCTTTGAACCAATGGTTTTTTACAAGGAATTGCTTTACTGGTCTGTCTCGTGGCTACTTTTAAAAATAATACTATTTAAAATAGACGTTTAAGGGATGAGTAACAAGTCTTGGCTTTGCAAATGCAGACATTAGATCACAGTGACCCTCTGCCTCCTGGGGACAGCAACTTCCCTCTCACTTCCAAACCACCAGATAATGTGTGCTGAGTACAGAGAGCTTAGGTCAGAGAGCTGTTCACATATGCTGTTAATTGGTGAACTCCTCATTTAGTGTTTTAAAGGATCTGACACCAGGTAATGTTTCAGTTGTACTCCCCACAGGACTTCTTGATCTAGCAGAGCTTTTTCTTTTATTATTTTTTTATTTTAAATAGCAATGTTTTCTCCCCAAAAGTTTTAATATCTGCGAATCCAAGGCATGTTTTATCGTTTTGTTCAGAACATGGTACCTTGACAAAGAGCATGTTTCCCCATCTCCATTGATGGGCTCAGCGGTGACTCAGAGTGAGATATGCCGAACAGTCAGCACCGCTCCCCGCAGTGTCTGGCCATTCACAGAACTCCCTCTCCACCCATACGTCTTTGTGGTTTGAGAGGTCTGACAAGATTGCCATCAAAAGTGGAAAATTCGGGAAAGCCCAAGTCTATTTCGACATCGGCTGTTGGTTTAAAAGACCAAAGCACAGAGACAGCAAAACCACAAAGATATAGGAACTGCAGTGCAACTGTTGTCAAGCTAAATGCAAACAACATAATGATATGAAACATGGTCTTTGTAAGCTGAGGCTACAATTAGAAATATCTCAGTTTTTCCTTCCAGTCTATCAGGACCTATATCCATGAGGAGGCTAGAGGGCAAATGTTACAAGAGTTCCCTTCCTTGTGTGTACACAGTGAATGGTCTACGAAGAGCTACCTTTCTTGAACTCGTAGAATCATAGACTCATAGAATGGTTTAGGTTGGAAGGAATCTTAAAGACAGAATCATAGAATGGTTTGGGTTGGAAGGGACCTTAAAGATCATCAAGTTCCAAGCCCCCTGCCATGGGGTACCTCCCACTAGAGCAGGTTGTTCTAAGACCCATCCAACCTGGCCTTGAACACTTCCAGGGATGGGGCATCCACAGCTTCTCTGGGCAACCTGTTCCAGTGTCTCACCACCCTCATAGTGAAAAATTTCTTCCTGATATCTAATCTAAATGGAATATCTAATCTAACCCTTATGTGTGTCAGAGTTAGGTTGATGGTTGGATTAGATGATCTTAAAGGTCCCTTCCAACCTAGATGATTCTATGATTCTAAATCTCCCCTCTTCTAGTTTAAAACCATTACCTGTCAGTCTATCACTACGTGCCCCTGTAAGAAGTCGCTCTCCAGTTTTCTTGTAGTCCCCATTAAAGTCCTGGAAGGCTGCTATAAGGTCTCCCCAGAGCCTTCTCTTATCCAGGCTGAACAACCCTAACTCTCAGCCTGTCCTCACAGCATAGGTGCTCCAGCCCTCTGATCATCTTCTGGTGGCCCACCTCTGGACCCGCTCATCTCAGGAGGAGGTGAGTCTATCATGCCCAAGAGAGATGGAAAATGCGGGAAGAATGTCAACCTCTCCATGGAGCAGGTCCTTGGAGGACAGATGAGCAGGCTTGAAGGCTTTCAACAGTGTTAATGAACATGCTTCTTCACAGACATTATACTGTCCTGCTACTTGGCATCTGTGGTGAAATCCTGCTCAGCGCTGGGCAGGAAAAGTTAAACAGTCTCATTTCTCCAAAGAAAAAAAATAGTCTCTTGTCCTCAAGATGTCACAAATTTTCAAGTGTCTCCACACTCGAATATCCACCTGGCAGCCTTTTGGGTCTGGTGCTTAGTGCCCCTGAAATTCACAGCTCTAAACGGTGTTATGAAACACGGTGGCTATTCAGTGTTTTGGAAGGAGCAGATGCCGCGAGTAGGAATGTGCCATTTGAAGCAGCCCTTTGAAATACAGTGGAAATGCAGTCAGCTGTTGTCCTTAAATAAAGGGAATAGGAGAGAGAAGACTAAATCATATCTGGTCTTTGCCTTCAAGTCTGACCATTCATGATGCCTTTTTTTTATTCAAAACCCAGCATGCCTTGAGATTTTGCCATCTGCTCTCTTTCCTCTGAGGAAAACTCTGCTTCATTCTACCTGCCTTGCAAAAATTAATATCATAACAAGGAAAGCACTTTGCTGTACTGGTTTGCAGTACACCATAAGGCAAAATGACCCACAAGTCCACAATTTGCCAATGTCTTAGCATCTATGTATTTGCAACCTCTAAAAGGTGTCCACACCAAGTGATATGTGAGCTGGAGCAGCAGTGCTGGAAAGACACCTCCCTGTGCTGAAGGGTCATCTTTCTGGGGGGAGCTGGTACCGTAGGCTTTTTAGTGTGGGAACATTAGTAACTGCATGTTGTTAAATCTCCAGTCTTTGCCTGTATGCCAGATTCATGTTGTTTTAGCTTTCTGGAGGAGATGAGTGTTGTAAGCCTCTGTACCCCAGCCAGCTCCAGCTTGGGCATCGCTATTCCACCCACCGATCTCTCTCTGCCATTGCAGCAGCAGATGCTCTTCGTGGGCTCTGTTAACCTGTTCCTCTGCTGAAGAAAAGCCTCCATGATCACAGGCCCATGTGTCTTACTAAACCACAGCACTTGCTGTCTGCAGAGGCTGTTACTCCAGAGAGAGTCCTCCTTTCTCCGAGCAGCTGTGGGAGATGATCCTTGTATTTGGTATCCTAAAGCTGCTGCCCCTCTCGAGGAAGAGGGGATGACTTCTCTGCATCTGTGGAAATCCCACACATGGAATAACACCGGGAGCAGTCCCAGATTACGTGCTGAATGCCTGGATGTCCCCACGTGGCCCACAGGTCTGCCAAAGGTTTTAAAGAAGCTGTAGCATAGTGGTATTTGGGACGGGATCCACAGCTTGATATAGACTGGCAAGGTTATAATCATACCCATTTGCTGGGGATGCCATGAAATGAAGCAACACCGATAAGTTAAAGAGGAAAGCAAACGCTGATGTGAAGACAACCCGTCTACACCTCCATCCTCACCCAAGATACAACAGCAAGGTGATTTCTGGTAGTACTCATACCGTAGGAGTACTCACACATATGAGTTCTCCAACACCAGAAAACACACCACCTGCACTGAGGTGACTGCAAATATAAGCTGAAGCAGGAATAGATGAAGAAAAACAGGATGGCACAGTCATGGTCAGACATATCCCAGAATACAGCAGCAGCTCTCAAACTGCCCCCAATTTCTCAGGAACATCAGGACGAGGTTGCTTTTTCAGGAACAATTTGAATCTCAACTGAGTTGTTGAGGTAGAGATCACGGAGACGTCACTTCATGCTCCCAGTGAACTAGAGAGAACTTACCGAGCTATTTGCGCAAGATCATGCCAAATGTCCTGTACGGGACAAGATTAACCCCACTGCCAGCAAGACAAAGAAATCTAGCAGTAAAGATGTGCGAATGTTCTCCACCCCAGCCTTTGTGAAAGTGAAATGGTATCAGGTGCAGTAAAAGGCAATCAAACATTAGTCCAAATGGAACTTGAGTTTCTTTCTGTAGGGCCCAATCTGGTGCTGCTTTGATATAAAAAAGGGAGGGAAAGGAAAAAATAAGTGTTTGATTTCTTAATTAAAACTGGTCTCCCTTTTTTTTTTTGGATGAATATTTTCTCTGTACAACGATGACTCACAAGCTGTAAGTCAAAGAAGAAAAGAAGAAATAATCACCAGGGAAGGGAAACACAAAAACAAACAAAGCCAAAACCCCTAGAACTGCTGCATCTCTATGGGGCCGAGAGAATGAGTGTGTTTCCTGTGATGCACTTGGCTGTATGACAGTGGTTTTCCTCCCGCGTTTCCGTCTCAGTAAAATTAGAGGTTGGAGCTCAAGGGATGTGAGTTCAGCTTCTGATTCTGCAAAGCCTCCTGTGAGGCACGGGACGAATTCTCAAATCTCCCTGGGTCTCACCTGTAAAACAGTAATAACATTCTTTGTCTGTTTAAATTACTGCTTCCCTATGAGTTTCTACCAAGCCTAGAGTAACAGGGCCCTAATGTATCATTAGACTCTCCAGGTGCCACTGTGCTATGAATAATAATGTTTATTAATTATAATAAACATGTCAGCGCTGTCAGAGAGTGTGCACGGAGCAAGCGGAGCAGTGTGTGATAATCACATCCTGCCATGTAACGCTTGAGGTGGAAAATAAGACTCATTCTGCAGATAAGATAAAACCCAGGCACGGCCAACGTCTTCCCGCAGGCAGCATAGGAGGAAAAAAGAAAAGGTCAGTTTTGTTCTAAAAAATAATGCAGCAGCGTCCTGTGTGGTGTGTCCCTCTCTAATGTGCCGAGAGAGCTCCTGACATTTACAGACTGCAGCAGTGAGGGATGAGTAATGTGTGTCCAGTCCAAAATATACATAATAATATCAGTAAACCCTAACTGATATACTCAAATTACCTAAATTTACTCATTAAGTCTTCCCCTCAGTTGCTCTCCTCGTCTTACTCCTTCATCCAACTCACCATTTTGGTTAAGAGGTGATGAAGGGCAGAATTTAGGCCATTCAATCTGACCGGTCAATCTGACCAGTTACAGGTCCCTCCACCTGTGTGCTAGGAAGGGATGGACCTGGTCCTATTTATGAATCACCATACCGTGAGAAAGGTGGGATGGCAGTCCATCTAGGAGAACCTTATGCTTTGAATGCTCAAGAAGCTGATGTTATGCTAAGGCACAACCCAAAGTGGGCCAGATTACCCCAAATTGTACCTCGTTTGCCAGTGGTGTAAAAAACAGAGATCATTTCAAACTCAGCTCTGGTAGGATCCACCCTTGCCCATATAAAATAATTGCTGCTGCATACAGTGGGAAGGTCAGGTCAGATTTTGGACTATTTATACTAAAACAAGACAGATAAATCCTTTGAAGCTGCTGGAGTTACTTGAGACTTCAGCTGGTGTAAAGGAGGTCAGAACCTGCTTCTAGGTCCTTTGGTTGAATCTCATTGCTTGATCTATGCTGGAGATACTTGCTGCAGTTAGTCATCTTTGTGTCCTGAAGAGACCTCACAGCACTTTCCATTTATCAGAATTACCTGCTGGGAGGAATGGTCTGGTGAACCACAGGGCTGGATTTGGGAACAAATAAGAAGGAAATTCTGTATACTGAGAAAGGACCTAATCAACCCAAAATCTGTAAAAAATAAATGGTTTGCTGGGCAATCAGCAAACAGCTTCCCTCCTTGCCTGATTGCCTGTGGGTAATTACAGGTGGCTGATTTATTCTCCTCTGGAGCATGCCTGATCCTTTGCTCTGGTGTAATCCGCCCCTGGCCACTCCTGCCAGCCCCACCGGCGCGGGAGGCAGTCTGGAGCAGGGCCTTTGGCCGCTGCCACACTGCGATTACTGACAGCAACCTCTGACTTTCTGTGACAGCATCTCCTCGGCTTTGCAGCCCAAGCCGGGAATCATTGGCCTGAATTGAGGAAAGTGCATTAATGCCCATTTCTGTATTAAATTCATATCAAGTTTTTGTTATTTTAGATGCTGGAAGGAGTTGGGCACTCAAAGCCCACTGAATATCTGTGGGATCTGAAGATCAGGTTTTCTTCTGTGTTTTTGCAATTCCAAGCTCCAGAGGTGTCCCAGCATGTGAACTCAGTCGACATGTCACACGTGAGTGCCTTTATAATTTTCCCATTGTGGCACTGTTGATACCTTTGTGTGTGTCAATCGCTCCCTGTTTGTTTTGAAACAAAACGAACATTATTTGCAAAGCGTGCCCTCTCAAAGGAATCCCTGAACCGTTCACATGGCATGCATCACCCGGGCCAGGAAAATGTGTATATCTCCATGTAAAAACCATTTGTGCACCCTGCCTTCATAAATCTCCCGTGCTCACTCCCTGGTCCAACTCCTCTGTTATGTCAGAGGACAGTGACGATGTATTTGCTGCTGTGTTCCCACTGCTGCTGACAGACAGCAACAGCCACGATGACAAAAAAAAGCGCAATTATTTAACACATGCCCTTGCAGCAAACAGTCCCTGGAATTTCCAGCTGTGGCCACGCTGTGCCAGGCTCTGGGTACACCTTGCTGATCTCCCAACACGAGCATTTCTCTAAGGGGAGGAAATACTGCTTAGTTCAGGCAAGAGAACAGTGAGGCAGAAAAACAAAGCCTTGCCCTAAGCCACCATTTCTAATCTGTGGTGGAGACTGTAACAAATGCCAGGAGATTCCCAGCCCCCTGTTTCAGCCACAAGGCAAATCCTATTTTTGCAGCGACTTCAGTAGCTCCCTAAAACCAATTGACTGTAGCATCCAATTCATCTTTACAAGCTCCGTGGCACTATGGTTTGCCAGGGATCCTAGAGTGTGAAATAATTTTCATTTTAACCATTTTTTAGCTGTGGATATTATAGATACAGGTGGATTGAAATAAACCCACATGGCACATCTGACGTTTTTCCACCTTTTTCATTGTCTTTGATGTGGGAGCTGGACCACTGCATCCTCCATGTCTGTACATCATCTAATACGATGTTTGAGAGTCACTGTAATGTCAATAATAAAGGGTAAAAAAATGTCAGCTTATGTTTTATCTAGACAGAGAACACAAAAATGCTTACCCTGCAACTGCCTTCGGGAGAGGCGGCCGTGCCCAGGAGCGAAGCCGGGGTGCCAGCCAAACCACGTCTGATCCTGAGATGTCACCCTTGACATACAGGTTCGGAGATGCCGTCTCCCAAACACAAATGTCAAAATGGTGGCACTCATTCAAAAATCAGCCCCTGCTTTTGCTAAACACATGAAATACCCGGGAACATGTTTAGAAGCAGGCCAGGTCCTTTACAGTGGGTTTTAAAACAGAAAATCTGGCGTAGAGAGGAAAGAATTTGGAAAGAGATGAAGAAGGCTGAGAGGGGGAGAAACCGCCCCACCGGCTGTGCCAGCGTTATGTGTTAATGTGCAATCACCATGAGACTTTCTTCCTAAAACAGCCTTATATGTGGATTAGTGTTGGAACAATGTCATCTGCTCTTGAACCTTTCCAATCTCACTTTGTGCCATTTGGCTCCCGCCCCCTACACAATAAGGGCCTCTGAGAGCCACGCAGACTGAGTGGGAGCATTAACACCGGCGCCTCGTTACAGACCGTGTTACCAGGAACGATTAATGCCCGACAGCACATAAAACCATCCTTTCAGCAACATGGGCCCTCTTCCTTTCAGTCCTTCAACACAGCTAAGAGCAAGAAAGCACGAGACATCCCTGACATCCTTCTAAATATCACGGAGGGAGGGTCTGTTCCTAAAGCCCTTCCACATCTAAGCTTCCCACCCAAATGAATAGCAAGCATGAAACACTGGGTTAGCTCCCCTCCTCCTGGAAGCATCACCCCACTTGGCCAGCAGAATGGAAGGACCAAATAAGATCTATTTTGGATAATCTGTGTGACAACACGGGGCATTTCCTTTTATTTTTTTTTTTTTAATTTGCTGCTGGATGAGATTGCTGCTGGGGTGTTTCTGTAGCTTTTGGTTCTGGCTAAGTAGTAGGAGAGCTCCCAATAGCAGGGGTCGAAGGCTCTTCCATCTGACCATGCTGCTGTACACTTGTGAATGGAAAATCATGTGTCTTCATAAATTGCAGGAATATAAAGACCATATGTGGTGTGCAGAGCTCCCACATATCCACATGAGAGTGGGTCAATGCTAGCCAAGAAATCTGGAAGCAGAATCATCTGTATTATGTGTTTTACTTTGCTCTAATACTGAACATAAGTGGAGAGGAGAAGAGAAAAGACACAAATAAAAGAGAATGTCAAGAATAATGAAAAAAATGTATGTTCCGGGCTCAGAGAAATTATTTTGACACCAGCTTTCACATTTTTTTATTGTCACCCCTTTGGGCAAAGTCATTCAAAAGGACAAACAGAAAATCATACTGCAGACTAAGATACAGAACCTGCCTCTCTTAGCAGACTGGATGTGACAGATAAAATAAGACCCCAGGATGCAGCCATGGAAGAAAATAAAAGGTTGCTTTAAAATATTGCTGTTTTGGTAAGTGGGGAGATTGGTGAACCCTGTGTTATTAAGACTGCGATTGCCTTACTCTAATTTTTCCCCAGTGTTAATACAAGCAGACTGAACAACCACATCCTGACTGTGGTGCCAGGGTCTGCGCCAGGACCCACTAGAGCAGTCCCTAATGAGACCTGCATTGTCCTTGTGTGTGTGTCTGTCCCCTGCGGATGCTGGAGAGCCACCCACAGGCTGCGCAGAGGGGGCTCTTGCGTTCAGAAGAGCTAGGTGTGCTACTTCTCATCTTCATGTGGAATACCTACCAAGCTAGAATTAGCAAAGACTGGGTGGACTTCCCTTTGCAGCAGCTCTCCACAGACAACATGGTGCGTATCTGCCTTCCCTGCTCTTTTCCATTGTTCTTCCCACACTGCTGGTGCGCTGCCCTCCCAGCCTTCTCTTGAGCAGGAAACCTCTGGAAGCCCTCCTGCCCCTGCCTGCTGCCAGGGGCCTCCTTTTCCCCATCAGGCCCTCCTTAACAAGGTCCTGCTTTGAGCTTGCCATAGACAACAGACAAATCCCCATTTTCTTCTGCTCCTCTGTGTTTTATTCACCCTTTCTGTTTCCCAGGATTTTTTTTTATTTTTTTTTTTGCCTTCTCAGGTATGTCACTGTCATGGCAGTTGTTTTACTCACCCTTGAGTTGTAATATATGAGCGCACACGCAATGAAGGCCTTTGGACCATTGCATTAGCATTCCTCTGCCTATAGGGCTCCTTCTTTTCCCTTGAGAGTTGCTTTCTGACTACTTGTGGAGCTATAACCCTGGCCTATATGAGCTAAGGTTGGTCCTGTGTGTTATTACAGAGGGAAGAAAATTTAAAGGACATAAAGGCCCCATCATATATGAAATTTGAGAAAAATGTGCTGCAGGGGCTGCTGTGTTCTGTGTCATGCTGTCTGACTTGGAAGAGCTGTTTCCATATCCTGTTCAGACTTTCCTCGTGACCTTTAGTGAGCTATCTAGGACCAGATTCTCCAGGCTCGTCAAACCTTGGAAGGCCTGGGGCATAAGATGTGTCTACCTTGCAGAAATGCCAGCTGGATGTGCAGCCTGGGATTCGGCAGGAGTTGGTTTATGTGCTGGGAATAAGTAAGGTAAGTGCTGAATTATGATTTATGATTACTCTAAATGGGAGATTTCTGTTACATCTCTACAGGACTGCTGCCACTCTAATTGCAGTGAAGGCATGCACATTGCGTCACTGCAGACGCCAAGGGGACACATGCACTGAAAACTGGGAGGTAATGAGGGAATTCACAGAAATTAGCACCAGCCAAGCAGGGAAAAGAATCCTCAATGCTTGGAAAGAAGATATTGCTAAACCACAAAGCAAGTTGGCATTAGTTTGGCATGACCACCAGCAGAGACCGGGCTCAGACACCGGAACATCAACACTGTGAAGGTGTTGGAGTGGTCTCAGGCATGATTACAGCCCAGGGTAGGCAGAACTCTCCTAAACAAAGGTTCAGGAGTTAGCCTGAGCCAGGGAATAATAACAGTAGGAAGTTTGCAAACTTGTTTTGGAAGCTAAGAGAAGCTACAAGTAGCGACATGGCCAGACTATGCCAGCTGGCCTCAGGACCAGAGGGCGGGCACTGGCACCAGTTCACTACTACAGGTGTAGCCAGAGGAGTCACCAACAGGCCTGACAGTCGTCAGCATCTTGGCACCCACAACTGCTGCTCATCAGCAACTTGGCCCTGTTCTGGGCCATAGTTTTTTTAAGCCCTAAAGAGCAGCTGGCACCTCCCCAGAGCCAACAGGTCTCTGCTCCAAGGAGCCTCCGTTCAGGTGTAAAGGAAGGTGTAGCTGGGCTGAAGATGGAGGATGAGACACAGGAGGATATCACGAATCTCTGAACACTCGGTCTAAGTGTAGGCACGCTTCAGGTGAGATGCATGGTGTGGACAAAGATGTAAATACAGCCCAGTGAACACGGCGAGGAAGAATCTATTAATTTAAAGAATCTCAGTGAGTCTTACTGCCAAATCCATCATGGTTTCAAAGTGACTGTGCCCTGCACAAATAGACTGAAGGAGTAGAGGAAAAAGAGGGTTTTAAATCCAGCCATGGAGCCATGAGAATGCCAACCAGGTCAAGCTCTGCACACAAGCAGAAGAAAACCTTTGTGGAACCTGCTGAGGTTTAGATGTGCACTTGATGTCTACAGAGACATTTCTGGTCTCAGCCCCAAGTCATACCTTGTGGTGCCCTAAAGAACTGTGATTCTATCTCCTCTCCTCCCCTCTTTACCCTAATTACTACATAAAAGTGCTGTGTTTCCATTTTACACTGTTATACTCCTTCACCCAGAAGGTACCTAAGACAACAAGATGCACTTGAGTTCTCAGAGCCGAGGCCTAATATTTTGACTTGAATTGAAACGTGTTTCAAAAATAAAGCAATTTTTTGACTGATTTTTTAGGGGAAATCTCACTGAGGTGTGTCTTTTAGGCTTTATCTGCATCCAAGGGGAGCTCATCTATGTAATATAGAGGTCTTGAATACACAGCACTGCCCAAGCATGGCCAGCACTCTTCAGAATGAAGCCTCTGATCTGCAGGTCGATGATGGCTCCAGGAAAAAAAAATGGACTTTGAAACCTTTGTCAAGGCCCACAGATAAAGATTCAATGGCAAGGATGATTCATGGCAAGAAGAAACTTTTCAGAGCAAATCAACCCTTCCACCGAAAGACACTTTTTGGGAGAACGGGGGCTTGAGATTTCAAGAAAGATAACTTGTAAAAATATGGTTAGGAAGGGACGTATCTAGTGTTTGAAATATCTGGCTTTGCTGTGCTTTCACCAACTGTTGGGCTGTATCACTTGCAGATGGATGGCTTTGCTTGGTTAGATCAACGCGATCGTCCTTGTAACACTGGCCTGACGGTACGGAAAGAAACTGCAAACAGGCACACATCATAGCTGAGATTTTGTGACCAGCAGCAAAGTGACAGTTAGAGCTGAAGGGTGACAGGGAAACAGAAAAAATCTGAATTCAGGAATAAAAAAGCCATGGTAAGCTCATGTGGCTGCGTTCTCAATTTGGGTCCTGTTTGGGGTTTGCCATTTTTAACTTCAGTCTCAATTTCTCTGGGTGAAGACATGATCCGGAAGAGAAAATCTGGTTTTGAAGTGCATTTTCATGAGTAATGCATGAACTTTCCCACTTAGCACTGATTTTCGAACACCAACTGCAAGTTTGCAGTTTTTCATCAGAACCAAAGGTAAACAACAAGACATAATTTGCACAAAAATGTATTCAGGTTGCCACTGTAGAGCGGGGCTAGGATGGAGCTCCTGAGCCCTGCGCTCTGATGTTCACATTACATTAATAGTGAAGGGAAATGAAGAAATACGGAAAAAAAATCTCTCTGCATCGGTGTGTAAGTGTGCTATATTTTATAGATGAATGAGAATGCTTAATGGCTTCAGAATAAAGAGAGGAGCTTGGAGTCTCCATTGAATGTCACCTTTGAGCACTGTAATGCTATATTTTTGATATAATTCGAATCTGTGAAGGTCTAATTCACTCATACTTCAACCTCGGAAGTGAGGAGGTGCGTGAGTGGGGTCACAGACAGAGTAAGAGCAAGTCAGTGAATTTAAAAGAAAAATAACATTAGTGGATCCGAACATGGTCTCAGTCTAAGACCCTCAAGGATGGCTCCTCTCTCTGCCGTGCTCAGGCTGACAGCAGCTTAGTGAATTCATAGCCATAAACTGCTGTGAGATTTCTCTGGGAGAGGAAAGCAGGTGTCAAATATTATTATTTACACTAAGTAATTGCATAAAGAAAATCCCAGAATCAGATCTTTGTTCTAGACTCACACTTATTCCCTTAATGATGTCTTTTCAAGCCTTCTGACCTATAAATAGGTTTGTAAGTTTAAGAGCTGGAAATAAGTCACCAACACTGTGACTGACTATTGTGAGAAGGTTTCATGAATTTTGGGTTGGGGGAAGGTGCTGGTTTAAATCAGAGTGGGGCAGACAGGGCTGAAACCAGCCTGTGCCTGTTTGGGAGGAGACCGTGGGCTGGGACCCATGGAGGAGAGGGGATAAGGAATGAAGGGAAAGGGGAAGAAAAGCAACAGAAATTCAGTGGAACTAACAGGATATGTGCCAAATGTTAAGGTTTTTGAAAATAAGCAGAGATAACTATAAAAGGTCTGTGCCTAGATAGATAAAAATAGTTTTAGGTTATGTACACAGAGGAAAAGCACAAGCAAATAGGCCTGTGCTGTAGGAATGTCTTTATGCAAGTAGCAAGGGCCCATGCTTCTCAAAGCAGAAAATGTTACGCCACCAGTCGCCATCAAAGGGCCAGCGTGGCCAAGCAGCAGCGGCACATGAGGAGTGAGTAGGTGGGACAGAAATCAGCAAGTCCATAGCAAAAGCCGTGACACCAGCTGGAAATGAGGCAGGACACAGTTCTGGTTGTCTACACTCCTTTTGGCTGCCATCTGAGAGATCACAGAGGCGCTGAGGTGAAGCAGGACTGCTGAATTAGGATCTCTTCCTTCCTCAAGCAATCTGGACGCTCTCTGCTTACCTTGTGAACTGTACAGACTCCAGGCACTGAGCTGAGGACACCACCTGCTTGGAGCAAGACAGTGTCTGGGAGGAACACAACAGAGTGCTAAAGCATACAGCATCCCACCAGTGCTTTTTCCAGGAGTAGAGGCCAGTCTTCAGGCTTTAGACCCTTTTAGCCCTATTTCACAAAAACTTTGTAGCTTCTTGAGGCCATGGCTTTGGTGCCACTCACGGGGAATTTAGTAGAGGCTAACCAGTCTTTCTCCGTTTGCAGAGCAATGTTTATTTTCACATTATAACTCACAGAATGAAGAACTGAGCAGCTGTATCACTAAGGACATTTCTTAATAAACTGTGCTAGCAAAAATAATTCTAATCATCTGTAGCATGTCAGATGCATACATTTCTCTGGCCAAAAACTGTCTAAAAGGGACTTTAAAGCCATCCTCCCCTAGGACTGCTCACAAGAATAGAAGGTCGAGGTCTACAAAATGGTCCAGACTCCGTGCCCAGTCTGACTCCTGCTGAAGATACCAAAGTAGCTCCAGGGACTTCTGCAGGACACGCTCTGCACTAGCCCTTGGTTTATCATCCACATCCTCTGTCTTTCACCAATATTTCTAATGAAATTTCCTCTTAACAACAGCTACCTGACAGGGTTCGCTGTGCGTTGCACCGGGATTCTGTCTCTTGGTGAGATGACCAAGTTTTTTGCTTGTGCTAAGTGAGATACCAGGGCCCAGGGAGGCAGGTGGAGGTTGTGGGAATTAGACGGCAGCAGAACCTCTGACTTCTACCTGCCCAAGTGACGTTTTTATCAAATGTCATTTTTACAGACAGAACAAGGCAAGTGAAAGAAGTGTTTTCCAGCTTGTTTTTTCTCTTCTGGCAATGATCAGTTAGTAAGACATTGCCCAGGCTCTTAAATTATTTTAATCTTGGTAGGTCAGGGTTGCTTTTTCAGTCTTTAAATACAGAGAACGAGAAGTTACCTGGCTTTACAGCCTCATACAATGAGTCCATGGTGGAAGTGGGAACATCTCTGAGCATCCCACTCCTGCGCAGCCAGTCTGTTCCCAGACCCACTGCCGTCCTGTCCCAAAGGACACAGCCAAACCAGCCTGAGGCGGGGTTTGGGGGTGACAAAGCAGAATGGAAGGAAACGTCACATCATCACATCATCTTGATGTATGAAAGTATACAGTGTATAAAAGACTACATGCCCGTCTTCTGCCAGGGGCTTTCCAAAGCACTGATAATCCCTGACTAGTAGCAGAGGTCTGCAGGGGGACATAGACCAGAGCCAGGCAGGTGGTGAGATGGGGAGAAGGCAGGTCAGGGACCCTTTGCTGCTGGCTGGGAAACGATGGCAGGGGGAGATCCTCTCTGGGTCCCAGGCTGTGGAGAAGACAGTGCTACGTGTGCAGACGTGAGAGACCGACAGCAGAGGCAGATGTTGCAGGAGGAGCGGCTGCTGTTTCATCACGCCAGGCCCAGGCGTTTGCACACACACTTTGATTACTCCCGGCTCGGAGTCGCCGTGGGAGGCAGGTTTGTGACTGAAAACCGCTTCTCCCCGCTGAGTCACCCCTTGCTCCTGATGCACTCCCTGATCCCTTCGAGGCTGGTGAAGTAATGGCTCCAGAAGTGCTTTTGGAAGGTAGAGTGCAAGTGAAGAAATCAAGCTGGTTTCTCCCAGGAATGGGAAAGGACAGTGGGAGATGAGGAAAAAGGTAAAGTCATTGGACTTCACAAATTTGGATGGTTCATTCTTTGGATTGAACTTTAGAATCTCCAGTGTCTGGTCTCCTTTGCTGGGAAGCTGAAGACCATCAGCTTGAGATCCTCAGATGTTTGAGTACCTTGGAATATCAGGCCAATCATGTCAAAGTCACTGTGCATTTAAGGAAATGTGGGCTCTGTGCGTTACATTAGAAGCCTGTTGTCGATAGCCCCAGAGTTACCCTTACCAAACAGAAACTGCTTGTGCTTTTTCAATCAGAATGGGATTGCACATTCAGAGCCTCGCTGCTGTTGGAAAGAGCAGAGAGTCAAATGCCGTGTAGATCCTACCAGGTAACACATTCCTTAACGGCATTTTTAAAGCATTCCACATTGGCAATAAAGTATAGAAAGAGGGAGAACAGAGCACAGCCTTCACTGAAAATGGAAGAGGAAAAGAAAAATAATCACAAGAGCTTTTCACTGATGTGGGCTGTGGCATCGCTCTATCCGCTGCTCAGAGCAGACATTGTTTCCAAAATACACACAGCACAAATCCAGCAGAGCAAAACTTGAATAGCTAGTCATGGTCCCCTGAATTTAAATAGGTTGCCAACTCCCTATGGAAAGGGACACCAAAAATAACTAAATCTGGATCACTGGAATATTCCAGTTGTCCCTCAAATAAACAACCTCTGCAGAAACATTCGATTTCCAGCAGTTTCCCACTGAAACTACAAAGGTCTGGTCACGGTGCCCAGTGATACATGAAACTGTTGATCCCATTCTCGGGACAATTAAGGGGTATTTATTTGTTGTTACCCCTTGAGAGAAGGATGTGATTTATCACAAAAGAATGGTGAATTTCACAGGACAGCATCAGGCTCCGTACAGTTGTGATGGAAAGGTCAGCATCAAGCAGGCAATGTTTTGTGCGGTCCTGGAAAAGTTTTAGGATGGTATTATGCCAAGGTGAAATTAAGGCTCCATTGAAGTTGATTCCAAAACTTCTGTTTACTTCACGAGAGCCAAGTTTTCCTCCAAAGAATCCCTACGTATATTTTGGCTCCCTGGAGCTTTGCTTTAATAGCAATGTTTTCCCCACGGGACTAGAAATGGAGAGGAAAAGAAAGGGAAGTAAAGGTGCGTGGGAGAGGGAGGAATCAAAGCCTCCCTCCCTCAACCCTTTCATGGGGCGAAGCTCCTGATTACACCCTCAGGCGTCCACATCTCCTTGTTCTTCTCTTCCTTTTGCTCCAACAGGTCTCATCCCTTCAGTGCAAGGGAGGCCACAGGCAGGCCACTGCTTCAGCCTGGGAATGCTCCACCACTGGCACTTCTCACCCAGCAGGATCAGCCAAGTGCCTCAGCAGCATCCTGCTCTCTTATTCACGTTTAGACTTAGTCTTAAATTGGCAAGACTGACACGTGCCTGCTTCACTGCTTTGCACCCACAAGTGAAGCGAAGATGATGACTTCTTTTCCCAAGTGAGTTCTGCTGAAGGTCCAGCTTACAAGTAGGCGCATGTGCGGCTTTAGCTGAGGCATCCTGCTAAGATCCATCACCAAGTCCTTCATCATGTCGTAGCCAGTCGGTGCTGAAGAGGGAGAGGGAAGAAACATAACAGATAGGTGCATGTATGACAACCTGTCATTTAATATCTTGCCTATAATTGTCAATTAATATCTTGCCTATAATCACAAATAATCAGAGCCTGACTTAGTCCCCAAACAGGAAACTTCTCTCTCTTTTCCAAAATGTTTTTGATTAAAAACTATCATTACATAGTCCTGCTACCTATAGAATTGGCTGGGCCTCTTTGATTTGCATTCAATTACAACCTACAGCCAGGCTGTCTACAGCCAAACTGTATGTGAAATAAAAGCAATTTTCTTATTTTGGTGAAAGAAATTTGCTATTTCAGTTACACATGAGTGATGGTGCTTTGGGAGGACATGGCACCTGGGGATTCAGAAGATGTTTTGCCAAGAAGTCACTGCTTGGAGAAAAGCTGCTTGCGGCAGTGCACCTTTCAGTCCTCTCCTGATCCTTTTTTTTTTATTTTGTTTTTTATTTTTCAGGAAATCATCATTCTCACAGCTTGGGGGAGGAGCGAGAGCTGTAAGACCTGCAAAGAGGGCCACTGCTCCCAGAGAGCTGCCGCAAACACACTGCAGCAGGCAAGGACCAGCGCTGTCTGTCACCGAGACCAGACCCCACCAGCCAGCTGATGGTGGTTTCCTGCTTCTGGGACAGGCTGGAGCGATTGGTTTGTAATCCGATTGAATTTTGGCCAGAACACAGCCCGGGAGACTCACTGCTGAGCCATCTCACTTTGACAGCTGGCAACAATTTGTGGACTGCAGGAACGCCTGCTGAGCTTTCCACACAGAGGTGGAGAGCGGCTTTTGGAGAGCCTGCCAAAGGAAGAGACACCTGCTCCTGCCTCCCAGCTCCCACCTGGAGATAAAAGCCTCAGTGTCTCACGAGACACAAATTTTCCTGAAACGCAGGAGGCCCCAGCATATAAACCTACCCTCTTTCTTCTTTCCTTCCCTCTTTTGACCATTGCAAAAAATAATTTGATAGAAGTCCGCTTTAGTTTCAAGGAGTAAGTTTCGCAGAGAGGGTCTTGCTTCTGTGACCAATGAATGGAAAAGGCATTAAGTCAATGAAATCAATGCAGTGCCACATCTACAAAATCCTCATTATCAGATTTCACATACAATATGCTATTATCACATTTGCCAATTCCCCCTCTCAGCAACATAAGCGGGAGACTTGCCGCTAGCATCACTACAAAGTGCACTGAGTCCTGAAGAAATAAAACAGCAGCCTGGCAGAACAAGGCTCAGCCGTTGCATAGCCTGCAATGGTACAAATAACCGCCCGCATCTTGAAAAATTAATGCTCCAAAAGCTCTGCTTTATTGGTATATCAGAGAGACGAGCTGACATAGTGTTTCAAAAAGCTTGTGCTGCAGCAGCCGTGCATGTAATGTGCCCTCTGTGGATGGTCCCCGTGGGAGCGGGAGGACCAGCTTTCATACAACAGCGTGGCACAGATCCATTGCAAACCACCGTTCCTCCTTGGCACACTCAGCTTCTTGCCTGCGACGGAGGGATGGGACAGAGAAGGAAAGTAAGCCCAAGGATTGATCACAGTGGGAGAGAAATAACAAAATCTGGAAGCGTATTTCCTATTTGTTCTTTGGTACCACTATCTCAGATTGCATTGGCAATCAATGCCTGATTGATGCAAGGGAATACTATTATGCTCATTGTAAAATTACTTCATCTCCCTGCATTTAAGTAAATTCATAAATAGAAATGGGGAAATGGAATATATTTATTGCACTAGCCCTGATAAATATTTTAAATGCACTGCTTGCCATCTTTGCATTTACTTTATTACTTGGAAAGCTCAGTACCTTTAAGAGCAAAGTTGCTGAATTCGACTGAACGTTAAACTCTTGGCAGGTGACAGACAAACCAGCTCGCTGGCTTCTCACATTACCTTGTTTTTAATCCACTGGTGCCACTGCAGTCCTCCACAGTGTATTTGGTATTTTTTAAACAGAAATAAAACATCTACATTTTTCAGCGAGCTATTCTAAGGCAACGATTTGAATAAAAAAGCTTCTAATAACAGGCTCTCCCTCAAAATAAACACCCCAAATATAGTCTACGCTGTCAAATCACACGTGCCTGCTTAGAACATCCTACAGCCTCCAGCCCTGTATCTCTGATCACGTCTCGCTGTCCGCCTTTGTGGCCTGGGGAAGACGGCCTTTGCAATGTGCACCGAGAGGTGGGAAAAGCAAGTCCGTTCTCCACTGCAGGAGACTGTTGTGGGAAAGACAGAAACAAAAGACCCAACTGGCTTGTCCTGGGGCAAGTTACAGTCCAGTTTGATTCTGCTGAGCTGAAATGCAGCCATGGGGTCTGAGAGAGGGGTGAAGCCTTCCCCCAGAGTAGCGGGGCACCAAATTTTTAGGATATTGTGTCCTCTGTCACCAAACAATCTTAGCAAACATCAGCCAGGCACTGGCTTTCAAGGCTGCCGGTCCTGTTCTGATGAAGTCCAGCCCTTGTCTCTAACAGCAGAAATGCCCTGAAGTCTTCAGGGAGTGGGAAACCACCTTGTACGCATGTGTTCCTTGGGGAGCCCTTCTCAAAACCCTGTTCTGCTGCCACCCAGCTTCCCCAGCACTCCCTCTTCCCACCCAGCTTCGTCACTCAGACTTCACCATAGGGTTGAGGATTTGGCCCTGGCAAGACTGTGGATGTAAAAGAAAGATCCCTTTTAATCAGAGGTTGGTGAGGGAGGAGAAAAAGTGGCATGAGGTGAAAATGGGGCTGACATCTCCCCAGACCAGCCCTTGTCACAGTTGCTCCATCAGCAAGAGCACTTCTGAAAACACTGTTATTTTTATTACCTCAAGAAGAAAAGCATCAGCCAAAAAGAGCAGGGTAGGGCTGCCGGGTCTCACCTCCTTGTTGCTTCCGCCTTCTTGAGGAAAAGATGTCTCCTGAACTCAAGGAATCCCTCACTTCTCTCAAGATGCTGGTCTTCACAGGATTCTTTTTTTTTTTTTAATTCTAAGAGATTATCAGGCTCCAATGTTGTATTTTTATATGTCTTGGAATAAAGTCACATTGTTTCCCCTCGTTTCTGCATTATTCACCTTGCCCTGCAAATCCTGCCGAGTGAATTACGATGTTTAATGCTCTGCCTTGCAGTATTTTCTTCCCGCTTATCAGAACAATCTGCAAGAAAACTTGTCGGCAACAGCCTCTCCTCTTGTCATATGTGGCTGAATGACTGGTGGGCTCTTCGCTCAGTCCCACCTAACACCAAGCCAAAATCATGGTGGGATCATCCTCCACCCCACTGAACAGATGCCACCAGAGCTCTGGTGCAGCACGCAGGGGTGGCCGGTCCCTCCAAGGCTGCAATAGCCTCATAACGAAGATAGGAAGCCAAGGGATGGATTTTGAGCATTTTAGTCCAAATGCTTCATTTCAGGCTGCACAAAAGCAACGTGGAGAAGTAGAGAACCGAGTCTGTGGCACTGTGTGGCTCGAGCAGAAAGGAGGGCAGGGATTTTATTCAGAGCAGTCTGTAGTGCACAGGGTTCAACCAAGGGGTCTCCAGGTGCCAGCAGCTTTTCTCCTCGAACAGGCAGCTCAGTACCAGGCTTCATCATGCTGCAGGATGCTGTGTCTGCTCCAGGCCCAGTGCTGCCACATGAAGCAAACAAGGAGGAGGAAGTTTGCCCTCTGGGATGCTCTGCTGGTGTTGCCCCTGTAGCCCTCTACAGCAAGGCTGCAAGGATAGACACTCCCCTTTACTGGGAATCCCAGATGGACCTTTACAGTTGTTAATTTTTTTTTAGAGGGAAAAATTGGATTTGCCAATCTAATTTGATTCTAGTGAAATTTTAGAGGCAATTAAGGGTTTTGGTTTTGGCTTTTTTTTCCTGTCCTACCTAGTACAGATCAGCAGCTACAAAGACACTTTCATATTATCAGCTGTACTTCTGGAGCTGGACCGAGTGCCCCGTTAATGACACGCCACTGGAGTGCAATGCGGACATCTCCGATGGCTGCTGTCAGAGGTCCAGGCTTCCTCTCGCTTGGGACCCCCCTTTTTATCTAATGAATTATCTAATAAATTGCCCTCCCCAGTCTCTGTTGACATATTATGGAGCACATAGTGGAGATACAAGGAAAGGAGGGAATGGTGGTGGCACGCTTCTCTTCTCTTGAGGACAGCGTATGTTTGAAAACTGGCAGGATTTCTGAGATAAAGCAATGTAATGAGATGGCGGGGAAGGGGAGCAGTGGGGGAAGATTAAGGCAACAGAATTCCCTGGGAAAATCTTTTTTTCCAGAAAAATCATTGGAGGAAAATACTATTCTGATGCACACTAATTTGTTCCTTCTTTTTTTTTTTTTTCTTTTTTTTTTTTTTCTTAATGTGCAAGGCAGGATACGGAGCAGAGCAGAGACCGGGGAAATGGCAGCCCGGCCGCCGAGCCAGCGCTGCAGCAGAGCTGATGGAGTATCTAGGTCAGCGTGCGGCAATTCTTCGCAGATGACTGAGATCTACAGAGCCGAAGGCCAGCCTTGACAGGGGAGCCAAGCGCTCCTTTCGCAACTGAAGGGCGTAAAATCCGCTCCCCCTTTCAGGCGGCAGCGCGGGAGGGGACCCCACACCGCAGCCGCCGTCAGCCCTCCTCACCCATCGCTGGGAAATCAGTGTTGCCATGGGATTCGGATACAAAAGGCCAAAAGATGTGGATGTCAACCAAGTACCCAGATATCCAGGGAGGATATTTTCAGCCCTAAAACCAAAACTGGTGTGGAAGCTCTCCTCTAAAAAACGACGCTTTGCTTTCTCACACAGGAGAGCAACACCAAATGTTACCCGGAAATCATTTTCATATTTTAAATGTCTTCACTTAGCTTCGAATTTTGTTGCATTTTACACAGGTTTTAGGAAAGCTTGTGCGCTCAAACACTTGTCTGCTTTTCCCAAACATCCTAGATGGTCTAATGAAAGAAATTACCTCTGCCAACAGCCTTAGTGTCTGCAGAAGAGATACAGCTCTGGAGACCAGCACACTGCCCACCGGGCACGCACACATCATTTATCACGGGTTCTTTCTCCCTCCTGCTGTTGTGCCTCAACCCACGGGGTCGAGAGCATGAAAGGATCGGTGCTTTCCCTGTACATCATCCCTGAGCATCAGTGAGACTGGCAGCTGTCTCTCAAGATTTGTGATAAACCCTGCCTCTTCTGTAGAGGTTGATTCACGCAGCCGTGGCCTTCAAAGTCAAAAGACATCGTTAGATCATCCTGTCAGGTAGCACAGGCCATCAGGATTTGTGCTAATTTGTGTCTCCCTAAAACACGTCCTTCAAAAAAAGACAGTCCACTCTTGATTTGACAGCCACAGAAGAGGGAATATCTATTATTTCCTTGTACTGACAGAAGTTCAGGAAGTCATTCAGGAGGTTTATTCTCGATTGTTGACAGCACCAGGTGAATTTTCCTGATTATCTTGATTCCTGGCAGAAGAATACATCGAATTTTGTGCTCAGGACCTAAACTGGTAAACTGTGATGCCAACCAGCTAACTAACCTACCTCGCCGCTGAAGATTGAAAGACATACGATAGATGAAGTGCCCTGTAATTCAGGATTTTGAGTAGGAATATTGAGAAAAGGACAGTGCCAGAAGAAATGTTCCTGTTTCTAGAATAAAGGCGGCTGCTTCTGCATACACTGAGAAGGGAGGGAGGCTGTTAACACAAGGATTTTGGTGCAAGAACTCTGTTATTTGTATTTTGGATGATAGCTACCACATTATAGGTGTTAATCTAATAATACGCACCCTAGTACCGGTGTGCTTTGTCTGAACTAGTCAGCCTAACGCAGATCACTCCTTTGCTTCTGCCGTAGCAGAACTTGCCAGAACAGAATTTTTTATTATGAACATTTCTGCTTAAATCCTCCATGTTCTAATGCTGGATAACTTCAAACTGGCACTACAGGGCAAAGAACAAAAAGATCCCCAGAAGAAAATACTTCATTTAGCGAGCGCACAGTATCGTACTCTTTCAGTGTGGGCACATCTGGAGGCAGAGCATTTGATGAGGCGTGAGGACCTCACACCAATCTCAGATCTGGCCGTGCATCGTCACTTGGCCCATAGAAGCGACCCCGTAAGTTAAGCGCAGGGATGGTTGTGCATAGTCCGAGTGATGCAAACAGAGGCGTGGTTTGAACAGCGTGTAATGAACATTAAATTGTATTTATTTAGTGGCCATGGTTAGAAACAGATGTGGCTTTTGCACTATTTCTGCTGGTAGACACATTACATTGCAAAACTGTCTCTCCATCACTGGCTCCTGTATGGAGTGTACTCACTCGGGGCCAGCGGAAAGTAAGAAGGCAGGAAGGACCTCCTGTAATCTCTGCATGTTTTGCATCCTGCTAAAGCTGCACACATCTGTGTCCTGAGCAGCCAAAAAATAAAAAAGGCTATTATGTGCCCCAGACAGGTTTACTCAGAGTCTGGTGGAGTCGGGAGCATTGCAATCCACGTGATAAAACTGGTACAAAATGTTACTAATCAAAGACTTGGAAAGAAGATGAAGGGGGGAGAGAGAACGAAACTGTCATTACCCTCTATTTTGACTGTTGAATCTGGACTATTCATAGTAACACACCAAGTGTATCTATCCAATTGCAGTAACGAGTGACAGCTGACTACTTAGCAATTAGGTTTTCCTTCCCCACCTCTGAAATTAAGGTCATAACCTTTTCTATTTACTTTTGGGATGTGGTAAATTAGAGCTTTGGCTTCATTACAAAAATTAATTAAAACAGTCACACAATGGCACCATTCATGGTTGTGCTTGTCCCTCCCTGCAGTATGTCCTCATGTCAGCTCTCTTTGGTTTTAGTCCCAAATTCCAGTACGTGCTAGTCTGCCTGTATTATTTGGATCAGTAGACTAGATTTTTCTTTTTGTCCATCTTCTTCGCTTCATTGGAAGGGCTCCTCCTGTTTCTAACTCTTCTGTTTCTTTGTTTTTGAAGAAACTGTACACTAGCAGGCTCTCAGCATGATCTGATCTGCCCAAAATGCTTTCTGGCTGCGGAGTTTCCAGCAGAGCTTTAGCTTGGACTCATAGCGGAAACCTCTACCTGACGATTTCTCCTTCCTGACATCCCAGGTGTCTAGGCCTGGAAAAGGGTTAGCATTCAAGTTGTTTTCATCAGAATTTTGAAAACTAAACATAAAGAGATAGGGGGGAAAAAAACAGCCTGACTCCTCCGCACTTACACAGTTGGAAGTCTGCCCATTGAAACACGTTTTATTTTTTTTCTAATGCATTTTATTTTTTTTTTCCTAAACCATTTCTTTGTGAATGTAATGCTTGTTTTAAAAGCTGGATTTATGGACTGGCAAAAAATAATGTTTTCTTTTATGGGAGAAAGTGTTGCATTATGTTTCACATGACCACGTCCTGAGGTGGTTCAACACCCTGAGTTCTGTGCATACCAATAAATACGGACCTCAGAGATTTCAGGAATAGTGACCTACTAAAAATTGTTGGTTGATGGAAAATACAGAAGAACTCAGATTCATTTTATATCACTTTTTTATATCACACCTAAAGGGAGAAATGGCTGACAAAGGCTTGGACTAATATACATGCTGGAGATAAAGCCCAACCGGCAACTTGGAAATATATGTGTAATTATACTGAAGTCAAAGTTGATGTTGCTTTAAAGAAGAGAACTTGAAGTATTTGCAAAAAGTGACACCTATTACAGGCTTTACTTCTTCCAAGTGCTTAAGTGTGTATGTAACTGCAAGCATAACCTGATTTTTTTTTTAACTTACTGCTTGTCTACACAGGTGCACTCAGGAAATTTTATCCGAATTAACTTAGGGCGTGACTTTTAAGATGCATCAGCTGAACAGCTTTAAAACGTGGAAGCAAGGCCAGCGTTTGTGGAGCGAATGTGTCCACACCAGAACTTGATATAAGGTAACGAAGCCAGTTTGAAAGAGGGTTCAGATCAACGGTTCTGGAGATTTAAATCTGTGTTGGCTGTAGATGAGGAACAAGAAGATACCTACTGGGGAATGAGCATGGGAATGGTTATACAGGCTGCCACCTCCTCATGAACCACAAAAGGCAGGGTCCTCCTCTAAGGCTAAAATAATCTTTCTCTGTAGGCTTTATTTTCAAACACGTCGGGTCCCTGTGTGACCCATCATATGGCTGCCTGAGCTCCAATGATGTGGGATGCCGTAGGAAGGAGGCCACGGCTGGGCGGCGAGTGTGGAAATACGATGTCAGTGCTACTGTGGATGTGCACGGGATGGAAGTGCCCGCCTCACCTCAGCTACGGTAACCCCACCAGCCATTTACTGAGGTTCATCATGCAAGAGCTTTGAGAGTAACGAGAAGAGCGTTGCTTGGAAGGAGGTGATAGACCCAAGCACCTGTTCTGAATCTACCAGCCTGAGACAGCAAACGTCAGCAAGAACATTTCATGTTCCCACTGCTGAAAAATGTGGACCATCCGTAAAGCCCTTGATAGAACATGCAAACCCCAATTCTCAGCTTTTGTGCCTTGTGCACAGAGATCGCTGGGGGAAGGACTTCTTTTTCCGACTTCTTGGCGAGGGGAGAAGTGGAAAACGAATTTAATCCCTTAAAAACAAGCATCTCGTCCTCTACGTGCTCTGAAAGAATGACATCCTGTGTTGGACTTTGCTGAAAATGTTTTGGTTTTGTTTTTTTTTGCTTCTGAGAAAAGCTTGCAGCCGAAAATGAGACTGCATTGATATTTTGCTGCAGAGTTGTTGCCTGTAGGTAGGCTTTAGATGGAGCTGTTCTATGGAAATCAATCCTGGAAAAGCAACAGCAGCTGTTATTTTGCCAGCAAGCAGAAATGGTTGCAGAGGTACCCCCACTACAGCAATGCTACTTGGTAATTTAAAAACAATTTGGGACATAAAAATAACCCAAATAAAGCTGGAGAATCACAACATTGTTATTTCCCGTGTTCTGAAACCAGAGGCTGTAAACACCTGCTCTTGAAAAAAGGTGAATTCTCCCTCGCCACGTCCCCACTTCCATGTATGACCAGTGAATAATTAAGCCTCTTTAGATATAATAGAGATTTTTCACTAGCGATAAGGAAGCATCACTATTTAATATTCATAATGCTGTTAGGACGGCTGGCTCACGTGGATGCTGTTGGGTTTGCTCCATTTTTGATCAATTCATTTTGTCATCTTTCTGGCTGCGTTGCCTGTTCTTGTACCTTTCCACGCAATTAGTAAAGTGAGCTCATCTGCTTTTGTGGACGGAGCAGGGTTGTACCTGGTGAGCCCCTTGAGGACTGAAGGAAATCATGTCAGGGACCCCGTCTCTTGGAGGCTCTTGGGCTCTTTTTTCTCAATCTATAAAGAGGAAAACAGCGTCATCCTTCAAACTATAAATGGTTATTAGAAAGCCTCAAACAGGAACAGAACGCTGGTTTGTTTTTCAAGTTTATTAATATGTTTTATGAAGGCTTAAGGATGAGAGATTCTGTGGCAATATAATGGAGTTTTATAATATTAATTTGCATCAATTTCTTAAAGAGATAATTCAATTAAATAGTTCAGCCTTTAGCAACCTATTTTTAAAAAATCATCTCTTTTTGAACTGTCAACCACTTGAAGGAACAGCCCTTGATTCTTTCTTGATTGTATGCTAGATGAGGCAATTTTTCCTTGGGGAATAACATTAGCTAAATTAGAAACACTGTAATTTAAAGGTGATTAAGTACCTTTTGTGATTGTTGTTCTATGACTTCAATCTGATAACACTTAAGTGCGTGTGTAATCCAGTCTTCCACGGGGCTACTCGCATTCATAAGTGGGCTTAAATCGTTGCAAGATCAGGACCTAAATCGGCACCCCAGTTAAATGGTTTACGGCACGTTGACAGAGTATATATTTATCCTGATTGCAATGACATTTCACACCCGTGCTTGGTGCAAAACCACTCAAAATGCTTTTAAAAACTGGGATTTCCATTTTACAGGAGAAAGCAAGGCACAGGAATGCAAATGGATAGGGTTTGGCCATAAGGCAAGGCCGGGGAGCAGGCTGTGGACTCCTGACCCTCAGGGATTTGTGCCCCGGTTCACTCCAGTGAGAGAAGCAGGAGGAACAACCCAGGGCAGGCAAAGCGATCAAGGTGTTGCTCAACCTGTCCACTTATCTCTGGAAAAATTCCTTCTTAACCATCAGCCTTCTTGCGATTTCAGTGGCACGGGCTTCTTGTCAGCAGAGCAGCCGAGGCGTTGAAGGGTGTCAGAACACGGGCTACTGTTGCGCCGTTGACAAATTTTAAGGTTGGCATCTGTTGGGGGTTGCCGAGTAAGATGCACTCAGCCATCCCACCGTCGGGAAGTGGTGCTGGCATTTGCCCATGCACAGGGATATTTTACAGAATGTCATCACTTGGTAATGAAACGTTCCCCGGTAACGAGGGCCCACGAACACAGAAATAGCCTTTGCCCATATTAAAGTTTTGCAAATAAAGCTGGCAGGAAGTGATTTGCTAGGAATCAATCAAGCAGATCCCAGAAATAATGTGACAGATGGTAACCCGACGTTACCGCAACATCACCACACTACTTCTTACTCGCACTTTAAACAACCATTTGGACTCAGGTCTTTAAAGAAGAACGTTAACTCTCACTCTACAGCTGGTTGAAGCGGAATTGTCATCCCGCAGAAAATTCTATCATTACGAGTCACTAAAAGACAGAATAAAATTAAAAGTCTGAAATTTCCTTCAATGCAAAAGAAAAAAAATATCTTTCAGTTACCAAGACACTATTTTGATGCCTTTAAGTTATATGCCCTTGCTTTATTTTCAGCTGTGATATGCTCTAAACAAACAAAAATTCTAAAATATAGAATTAGCAAACTCAGTCTTCTAAGTGATATGTACAATGAAAATTTAACTAAATAAGTTTTCAAATAAATACTGACAAGAAGAAATACTTTTCTGTTTGCAGTGCTTCTTTTTGATTTTTTGTCCTATGAATATAAAGTTTGTTGAAATCATCATGTTTCCATTTTTCACGACCTAGCACCTTCCGACAGAAAAATGTTCCACCTGAGCCGTTTTGAAAAGGTCTCTCTGGGTCGTGACTGGCTACACTCGAGTTACGGTGGTTCAGCAAGTTACTCATCACAACCAGCGACGCGCACTGTTTCTGCTTTCAAATTTGCAAGGCAAAAACCTTCCTCTTACATTGTATGCCTAATTTACTCGTTATAATTTATTGAAGCTCGAAATGCTTATTTCATCTTTCTGTTGTATACCTGCGTGCTGTTTCATCCCCATATGAAGACCTGTTGCTTAGTACAGAGCAGAGAGCCCGGGTTTATTAACTAAAGCATTAACGCAGTCCTTAAACCGCAGCCCTTCTGTTGTAGGACATTTTTGTCCCTCCTGTGCCATGCGCACCGTGCACTCTGCAGCCTTTTACGCTGGGCATTCTCACCCCCAGGAGGGAGGTTAGCCAAAACACCCCTCGTGCTAAACCACGGATCATCCCAGAAACGCAGGGGCTGAGGAAAGCAAAGTAGGCCACCACCTTTCCCTGCCGAACTGCTGGATGTGACTCCCTCCCTGGGGACCGCTGTCACGCTGGTTACGTGACGGCACCTGAACCTCTGCACCTGATGAGCAGGTGTCATTGTCACAAGCCTGTGGGGACATTTGCTGGGCTTGTCTTTGGTGGTGAGGGTCATACAGAGCCACAAACCCAATCGCTGGGTCAGACCTGGGTGGGTGTTTCCTCCCTGCAACGAAGTGAGGAAAAGTGGAAGGAAATTGCCGCGGCAGCCGGGGCTGGAGGCAGGGCCCATGTCCCGCCGTCTCCTTCGGTGCGGAATTCACAAGGAGAACGTACTCCAGCACGTGCGTGTACCTAGGACATGAAATGAAATGCTGAAATGAAGCAAAATATGATGTCACACGCTTGCCCTTTCAGGCAAATTTTGTGGGATAACAGATTTCCTAACTTCCTAATTTTAGTAACTCCCAATTTCTAGACTTCCCTCTCAGTCACGGCTGCGCATGTTCCTCTGTGTGTGCACGTACACGTGAACACAAACACCTCCCCACACACACACTTCAAGGTGTAGGGCTTATTCTTCTATACTTTCATACTTCCATAATTCCGCACATTTTCCTTGTCCTACGCCTGGTTGTTACTACGCCTCGTGGCGATGGAGCCTGCTTCCCCGGGAGCGGGGCTCCCCCGGGGTTGGCAGCGACGGCATCTCTGGACCCCAGCTCGCCCAGGCAGATGGGCAGTGCTTCATTCCAGCGCAGTGGAGTCCCGGGGACCCTCAGAGCGTTTACCGGCTCATGTCCCGACCTCCAGCAGACGCAGGAGCGTTTGGGGGACAGGAGCCGTAGCCTCTGGGTGGGCATAAAGACGTCATTTTGCTTGCAGTGTTTTCCAACACGATGTGAAAACTGAATTACTTTTAAAAAACACGCGCTTTATATACCTTACGCTTAAATATTGTTTTGCGCGTGTGGGACAGGGTGAGTAAACCCCACAACCTGTGACTAACGCTGCCGCTGGCCGCGCCACCCCAGGGCTGCATCTCCCCTCGCTCCTGACTTCGCTGAGAACTTCCACCTCCAGTCGTTCCGAACCGCTGGGCTGAGGCAGACCGTTTTCACCCAGAAACAGCCCAATTCTAGGCAATCGCTCCGGCGGCTGTCACCAGACGAAGCGTCCCTCCGCCGAGCGCCCAACACCCCGCGGCGGGACCCGGCCGCGAACCGGCGGCCCACGGGAGGCGGGGCGCGTGTGACGCGGAAGGGCGTGTCCGGGGCGTGGCCAGCGGCGGGCGGGGGCGGTCGCCGCCGCCGTGGGGGGGGCCGGGTGGTTCCTGGCGAGGGCGGGCAGCGGGGTCGGGCGCATTCGCTGCAGCCCGCTCGGCTGGGGCTGGCGGGGACCCCCGAGGCTGCGCCCTGAGGAGCGGCTTAACGCGCCATCCCATCTCTTTTTATATAAATATATAGAGAGTATTATTTTTTTTTTAAATCTTTTTCCTTATTTTTGTTTTTTTGGGGCGTGTGCGTGCGCATCTGCCCAGCCTGCGGGCTGCCGCTGCCCTCAGCGGGCCGGGGCCGCCGGGGCTCGGGCCATCGTGCGCGGCGATGGGCTTGGTGGCTACCGGTGGGTGGGAGGACGGTGCCCGCTCGGCTCTGAAGCCCCGGGCGCTCCCGAGCGGGGCGGGGAGGTGTGTGTAGGCGAGGGGCGCCAGGACCACCCGCTTTTATCTTATTTGCTTTCCCCCTATTTTTGCATTTTTAGAGGTGTAGGCAGATAGGGGTTCAGGTGTGTTGTTTGGGTTTTTTATTATTTTTTCGCCTTATTGCCTACATCGGCTTGTTTGGGCTCCCCTCTCCCCCCCCCCCCCCCCGCCCCCCTCCCTCCCAAGGTGGGAGACGGGGGTGTCTGATATATTTTTTTTTAGCGTAGTAGTGAAATTGCAGCAGTTTCTGCCTCCTCCCGTGTGCTCGAGCGAGGAAAATGGAGGCTGTGATAGAGAAGGAATGTAGCGCGCTCGGAGGGCTCTTCCAGACCATCATCAGCGACATGAAGGTAAGAGGCTGAAGGATCTGGGGGGGGGACACACACAGGTGAGAGGAGACCTCTCCCCGCCCGACCCGGCGAAACTTTGCCCCAGGAGATGCTGCCGCACCGGGGGGGGCGATGGGGACGGCGGTGGCGGGGTGACCCCCCCCGGGCTGCTGTTGGGGACCCTGCCCCAAGCGCTGGGTACCTGTGTCCCCCCCATCCCGGTGGAAGCAGCAAAAAGGGGCTCCTTTGTAGGTGCTTCCTCCCCCCCATGGTTTGGGGCTTGCGAGTTGCTTGCAGGACACCACCTCTCCCTCCCTCCTGCCCTCTTCTCTCTGCTCCAACACACGAGCTGTTACCTGGCTCCAGGGTCACCCTTTTCCAAACCTGCCTTTTTTTTTTTTTTTAAAATAATATTTCCCCCTGCCTTCTTCCACCTTTTTTGGTGGTTGGTTGGGGCTGTCAGATGGGGAGCGGGATGAGGGCAGCCGGGCGGGAGCGTGGTGCGGAGGAGATGGACACGGTGCCTGTCAGCCCTGGGGTGGGGCTGGAAAGGGCATCGCCGGGATTTCTGTGCCGTGCCCATGGGCACGATGGAAAAAATAAAATAAAATATAAAATCTCAACCTGGTGATGCTCAAAAGTTGCCGCCTGCCTGGATTAGAATTGCTGCTCCGTCGGTTACGTGGTGGCATTTTCATGCTTATGGAGGTGGTGGTTGCTTCGTTCTGTGTGTGAATTGCAAAGGTCTCAAGTTGCTGGGTGTCTCCTCTCCACCAGCCACCAGGAATCTCCGGCTGCTCCGACCCCTTCTGCCGAGGGGTCCCCTTGAGAGAGGCGCTCCCCATCTATCCTTGGCAGCCAAGGGCACTTGTGCAGGGTTTTCTTTGGACGCCTCCCACCCTTTGGTCCTGGAAATCAATCCTGTAAAGCGTTGCTGTGTTCTCCCGGCGGTGCCTGCCCCAGACCCGGGGTGGCCGTACTGCAGAATACTGCAGTGTTCCCCCGGACAAGGGCAGCTTGTCTTCTCCCAGGGCCGGCTGGGAACGATGGATGCAGTTGTTGGGAGATGTTGAGGGACACGTCAGATAAATGGGGGGAGCGCTGTGATTTAAAGGTGGCGAGCAGCGACCATGCACCCCGTGCTTCTCCCAGCCAGGGGCATGGGGTTTCTTCAGGTGTTTTAATCAGCGGAGGGATGATGATGAGGAGGGAGGGCTGCGGGAGAAAGGGCCACCAAGTAGTGGTGGAGGAGGAAGATGATGGGGTCTGCTTTATGAAGGAGCCTGGCAGAGGTGAATGGCTTTTAGTGTATTTTTTTGGGGGGGTGGAGAAGCTGTTTGCACTAGAAGTTATTTTTTGGCAAGGGTTCACGTGCACTTTCCTCTCAACAGATCTTGGGAGACGTTTAATTAAAAGCATGGCTTGTCAGGAGCAGGCAGGTTGCGGAGAGGAGGGGGAGCCTGTGTGTGTGTCTCCGTCAAGACAATGCTGCAGTCCTTACGGTGCCGTTCCTCAGGCTCTCGGCCCCCTTGTATTTTTAATAATGACTGCACATTAAAATAAAACAACCTCCCCCCTTCCCCCCCCCCTCAAAAAAAAGCAGGACACATTCACAAATCCTGGAATGGTTGTAGCGGGCTGTGCAGGGAACACGCAGGAGATGTTCTGTTCCAGCTGAAGTGCGGTTTTGGGTTTCAGCACAGAGGGACACCCAGTATGTTTATTCTCTGCTCCTTTCCATAAGTGATGCATTTCATTTTTCTTGCTCTTAAGCAAACGGGCCTTTGCTGTGTGGATTTATCTTTTTTTTTTTCCTTTACACACTGTTGCTTACATGGGAATGCTGCTCCTCCTCAGAAACATGTTGACATGAGCTTATGGAGATGGGCACAGGTGTGAATATTTTTTTCTTAATCCTCCATAGTAGTGGAACCTGTTTTGTGAACTGGCAATTACTGGAGGGGGGGGGGGCAGGTTTGGAAGGAATCACGGCAGATCCTTAGCAGCGTGGTGGTTAAGGTTGAAACAAAAACCTGCTGGTTTATTTAGCGTGAGTAGGACAAACGATTTTTACCCGTAGTTCAGTTTGCTGCAGCTGATGCTGTACGGCTGGTGAGATGCACTGGGATTCGCTGTGAATTGTGCACAAAGGAGCCTGACGATTTCTAAGAAAAAGTAGCTATTTTTTGACAGCTAACCAGAACCTTTCCACCAATCATACCTATAGTAGTAAAGTAAAAATTAGCATTTTAAGTGCTGTTTCACGTAGCCGGGTCTGCGTGGGCAGGCTCCTGGCAGCATCTCGGAGACGTTGCGTAGGGGTCTGCCCACGCGTACCCAAGTGCACTATCTGAGCCTGTTTCTCATCGCAGGCTGCCATCGAGGCCCCACGTGCCCTGCAGTGCTGAGGGCTTTGCTGCAGCATCCGCCTTTTCCTTTTTTAACTAAATAATTCGCAGGTTCTTTTCATCGTATGTATTGCTCTGCCTTAAACTTCGTTGTTAAGATGGCAGGGTTAATCAACAGCGTATTAAAATGACTCTGAAGTCTTGCCAGTGGATGCGGGTGGGTGCTGCAGCCGAGGGGGTGAAGATACAGTAAGCGGGAACTGATTTCTTTCTTTCTTTATTTTTTTCCTTTGTTCACACCGATGCAGAAGTAGCTCAGGTGTACCTCTTGTTAATTTTGAGCTCTCCTTGATCTTGACAAGGTTACAGGAACTGGAATTACAATCCTGAGTAATGTGATTGTTTCCACTTGTCTCCGTACTGTGTTAACTTTGAAACTTAATGAGGGCAGTATATGGCCGTGTGACTAACACATCACATTTTTTGATAGCAAGATTATCTCTTGCTGGCTGAGGTCTTCTAAACCGCTTCTAGTATTTTCTCCAAAAACCCCAGATTTCTCTCCATCCTCTACCAAAGATAATTTTGTGGTTAGTATTTGACAAAACAAGCTCTAAAATAATTCAGCATAAAGCTAACTGATTTAGAGAAACGGTGTTCTTGAGTTAAATATAAGAATGGCTAATGAACATCCCATTTGTACAGCACTTTCATGTACATCTGGACCTTCGGTCTCCTGACAAGGGAAGTCCATGTCTTCCATGCAAAACGAGGGTCACGTTTATTGCATAGTATGGTGGTGTGCATGGTGACAGGGTTGTTTGTGGCAAGCCCACAATGGGAATTGTACTTGGCGGTTGCGTGCCAGAATTGGGCTTCGATGCTTTGCTTTGAGATTTCAAGATCAGATTAAAGAATCATAAAGGTGGGAAAAAGTCTGCCCATCCCATCCTTAAGTTCTGGTCCATTGTCAGAGCCCTGGTGTTTCCTACGATACATCACCGAGTACGTGGCACTTATCATATCTGTTATACTCTTACGCAAGATCTTTTTCAAAGCAATCAAAGTTTATAAAAGCAAAAATAAAACACGCATGTCCCCTCGGAGGAGTAGCTTTGTGTGCTGCATGCAAACGCCGTGCGATTTCTCTTTGAACACGGCGTACTTTCTGTAGCTCCCTGCGGGAAGGGAGTATTTGATCTGAATGGTTTTTGGCAAATTTCTGGCAATTGAGAAACGAGATGCTGTAATGTGCTGTTAATTTCAATATTTCTTGTAGTGCAAAGCAAATCAGTGCAGATAATTTCTGGGAGGGCCTGTTGCGGGTGGGTTTCAAAAGATCTTGTCTTCTCATGCAGAGCAGATTCACTTTAATGCTGCTTTTCCTTCTGAGTCTTGATTTTACATTCCTTTTAATGGCGTTGTTCTCAGCTGTCTTGAAAGAAAAAGGGAAACAAGAAAACATCTCTGAAAACGTTGAAATTGGCAGTTTGTAGTTCATTGTTTGCTTGATGCTGGTTCTTTTCCTTTTTGTATGTTCTTTGTCTCACCTCTTCTGCCAGTGTGTGTTTTGGCTTGGGGTGGGCGCAGGAGGGAGGATGAGTAAAGAGCAGTGGAACCAACACACGTTGTCTGTGACTTCGTTTATACCAAGTTTGGAGGACTTACTGAATTTTTATGGGTCTGGTGTGGATTACCAATCGGCCTCCCCCATCTCCCCCCATGTGAGGGATGTGCAGGTATGAGGGGGACTGCAGACATCGTCCTGTTGGTGAACAAAAACAAGGTTCCCAAAGGAGGAGTGAAATTTTAGAAATTCTTTTGGTTTCAGTGTGTGTACCTTATTTATAGTCACTTAACTGAAAGCTCTCAATAAAATCAACCTTTTGCTTTTGTCAGTAACCTCTACTTTAATACTATGAAGTAGGTGAACCCTTCCCTTTGCTCCATTGCAGCTGGTAGGACTCTTGGACAAGAGGGTGGTGCACCTTTGCCTTCAGCCCTGCAAAGCCCTTGGTCAAAGCAGAAGAGAAGGACATGAACATATGGGCATGAGAAACATTTATGTTTTTGCAGCCTCTTACCTCCAGTTAGGAAGTGAGAAGCAGCATTTCAGTCTTGCTTTTTGTGGAAGATGGAGGCGGGGGTGGTCACATCAAGGATTAAGAGCCATTTGTTAAGTAGGCCTGATTTGCTTGTGAGGGATGGCCTCGTGTTCACACAAATAATACAAACCAAGTGGAAAAAAATATTTGTTGGCAAAAATAGAAATGCTGACACAGTTACTACGGCAAGTACAGCTGCAGGTCCTCTGCATCTGTATTAATCCAAGGGACAGCCCAGATGTATCAGAGGATCTGGGCAAATTTGTTTTACCCTGACATGTGGTAATACAACTGCTCTTCTGCAGCTGTGCTTTATTTGAAGCTTGGGATCTCTGTGGAGATCAGGAATGTTCATTTCAATGATTTTAAGGTCTAATTTCAATCCAGCTGTTAAGGCTGATATCTATTGTAAGGAAGAACAAATGTTTCATGTGCAAGAGACAGGTACAGGCTTGGAGAGGAGGGGGAATCTCCATCTTCCCTTTCCCGTGTGTGCGGTGTTGCGCTGGCGTGTCCCTTGCACGACGGTCTTTAGGGCACTGATTTATTCCAAACCTACCAACTTGACGTTTCTTCTCTTTCCCAAGAAGCCTGAAATGACTTCATTTCTGTTCTAAGCACCTTTTCTGCCTTTTTTTTTTTTTTCGTAAAGGTTTTACCCCCAAGACATTTTGGGCTTAGCTGGCTGCACTGATTTCTTACCCCTTCTGCCTCCCAACAACCTGCTTGCCCAAAGGGTTTGCGAACGCTGAAATTCCTTGCCTTTTCTAAGCAGCTGCAGTAGTTTTCTGTAAGCGTCTTGGAGGAGAGGGATTGACGTGCAGCAAAGGCTGAATGATGGTGCAGGAAGGCAGCCACTGCTTGGCTGCTTAAATACTGGGCTTCATCGCTGGGAACACACTTACAAATCCTTTATGTTTTTAGGGGCACGTTCTTTCTTGATCCGGAGGCTCTTGTGTGAGTGTTAACAATTCATCCAGCTGCAAAGGCCTGGCTTATTCTGTGGCATACCCAGGGCCAGGCAAGGATTTTTAATGTCCGGTAAGAGTACTCCTTCTGGATCTGGCAGGGCGCCAAGGGCGGCGTGATGGTGTTTGCGAGGTCGTGAGTGTGGAAGGAGTTGTGCAGCGCTGCATGAAACACAATTGACTGAACAAATGTTGGAGGACAAGAAGTCCATGTAATTACAGGCTCGGCACTGGTTAATACCTAACAGAGGGTGATATTCGGGAGAGTTCGCTGCTTCCTTCCTCAGTTCTGAGTCCGCACAAGCTGTACCAAAATCTTTGATATAAGAGACCTAAAAAACCCAAATTTTAAGAAGTTGCTACAGTTGATGGGAGTATTCCTGTGAATCTGTAAACAGCATCTTCTGCTTAACAGCCTGTGTGTTTTCCACTTCTGAAAAATATCTTTGAGGTTCATGGGCTACCCAGAGACAGTGTGGTCTTGAAGATGAGCAGAAAGCAGTGCATGGCAGAGAACAGAGTATCCAAAACGGGGTTTTGGTCTCCTTCAGGGCACACAAAGGTGGCATCAGAGGGTTTTGAGTTAGTACCACAAAGAGGCTACTATAGAACTGCATTTCACTCTTCAAGTGTGTGTTTTCCAATTCAAAGTTACGTCTGCGTTGATGCTGTAAGGTGCTGCCCTGCTCCCTGGCATCTGTGCTGACCTTTAAGGACGTTGATTGACTCCTTCCTGCTGGGCTGTGAGATAGCTGGAATGCTGAGATGTTTCGAAGGATTGGAGACAAAATGTCTGGTAGCTTCGTGGTTTAGACCATAGCAGCTTTCATCTTCAAAGTGCTCCGTGTGTGACTTAGCTCCACAGAATGGCTCCCATTTTACAGAAAGGCAAGTGACTTCTTTCCCCTAGGACAAGAAGGAATTGACTGCATCTAGAGCACGGAGTTAATGAGGGGATGTTTTTTAAGCTCCCAGTGTAATACATATTTCTATCCACACACTCCCCACTTTGTTGTTACTGCTTAGGATGTATTGCTGTTTCCTCCTCTGTGATAACCCAGTACTTGCAGGCAGAAGAGATGACGTCTACAAATGACTGATTAACTCTCAACACAAGTGTCTTGAACACGTCTTCTGTAACTTAAATTACAGGACATCTCAGTTTCTTAGTGGAGAAGTCTGACTGGAGCATCTTAACCATAGGCTGGTAGATGATGAAGAATTTGGCCATCGGTCGTGTGAGGCTGTTTGAGCTCTGTGTTTTTTCACTCCTCTGCTCAACAACCATAAGTGTTGTGTAGGTCCTTTTAAATTCTAGAATGCTAGCAGCATCATTTAACAAACCACTTTGGATATTTTTAAAAAGAACACTTGCAGGAATGAACTTGTGTTGGTGTGTGCGATGCTAGCGATGAGTGTGTAACTAGAGACATCTGGTTCATGGTACAAAAAGGTTCACATTTGTTCCTGTTTTTGTCTTCCAGAGAAACTGCCACCACACTTCCCACCCAAGCATGAGATTTTTTTTTTTTTTTTTTTTGCCACAGAAGTCACATGCATGCTTTGTAGTGCCTCTGAAGCCCTTTGTGTAGTGGCTTAATTTGGGATTTTTTTGTTAATAAAGCTTTTATTTGTGATGAGATGCCTCTGAAGAAAATTGCCCATGAGCAAACCTCATGGTTGCTCATTGTCCGTGAGCAAAGCAAGTCTCTAACTTGGAGCTTGAAAGCGGATGCTTCTCATGAGTGAAATGGGGAGAAAGTAGCCTGTCACAAGCGTAGTTGCACTTTACTGTCTGGCAAGAGTCAAAGTTCATAAAGCATTAAAAACTTTGCTACCTGGCTACTTGTGTGGTCAACTCAGATGCTTGTCAGTACTTTGGCAACAGATACAGCCACTTCTTGGGTCCTGGAGATGTTTTTTTACTGCTCGTGTCATGGAGATTGTGTTGAGATGAAACAATAAATGCTCAGAAATGAAGGCTTCTCCTTGCTTGGGAAGAAGTGATGAGACCACAGTGGTGGTGGTGGTGTTACCAGCATGGGGCTGTTGGCTTGGGGCTTTCCTCTATAGGCATTAACTTGAATGAGTGCCTCCTGATAGTTTAATTATTTTCGTTTTGATCTGGCAGAAATATTGTGGGTTTATAAAATAGCTGCCGAGTATGCACAGTGGCCGCTTAATGATTGAGTGGATGAAAGGCGGTATTGATGAGTCTCTGAGGAGAAATCTGCTATTCAGGCTTGCGAACTTGTTTAGACCTGCAGGGAAGAATGTGGAACTAAATGCTTCCTCTGGAAGACTACTTAATGTCCAGCTTTTTTAATGTAACATGGGATAAAAGGTCTCTAGAAGCTGTGGCTAGTTGTTTTCCCCCCCTCCTTGTGAATAACTTCCTGTGTTTAGAGAGGGAGAGACTGTATGTTTATGCATGATGTATTTTCTCACAGTATGAGTATAACTTTTGTTTGCTAATTACCCAATCTTGGATTTAAACCACAAAGTGGCTGCTTTGGAGCCAAGTTTCTTCATCTTACAAACTATGAAACTGGGCTGTGGACAGTACCGGTTTGACGTGGGCCTTCTTGCTACATCGGTAGGGACCACGAGTTGGGTTGTGAGCCAGGATGCCGTGCAGCAGCCAAGGGGGGGGTGAGTTCTCACAGGTCTTTGCTGTACTACAGATGGAAGGCACAACCATGGGGCAACTGGTATCCTCTACTGGGGATGTTTAAATATGGGCTGGCGCAGCACAGGCTTTATTATAGTGCAAATTAAAGACTCTAGAGCTCTAACAGAATGGTACCAGCCTTAGGTTCCCTCCCCCTTTAAATGGTTAGTGAGGCCTAATAAATACCTGTGTTCTTGCTGCATTTCAGTGCTCAGGGGAACTGAGCATTCTTTCGAGTTCTTCAAGTGGCCTTGGGAATGTAGAAATAACTGGTATCTATGTGGTTTTTCCCCAGTGGGGTTGGTACCCTTTCCTGGATTTTCCTGACTGCATTTTAGTCTTGACTTTCTCAAGGTATTATGCCATTATCTGTTTTTCTCAATGTCCTAGCGCTCTGTTTAGACTGAAAACCAAACAGTTTTGAAAATACTAAACAAACGGTTCTGTGATGCATAGAAGAAATATCTAGTTGACAGTTTTTTTAATAGCGTATGAGATGTCTTCAGTAGTGTTTTGTTGCATAATTTGCAGTGTTGTGGTAATGTATCACCTTGTGAAAGCAAAGCTTGGCATGTCTATTTATATTGTGCATGCTGAGGGAAACTTGTTCCTAACCCTGACGTTCCCTAAACAAGTGGCAGAAATAATGGAAGTAGATGTACGGATGCAAGGCTTTGATTTTAATTACCCCTGCTTTCATTCCTGAAGGGTAGTTACAGGTTAAATGACATCTTAATCTGATCTTTGACATGCTTTTACTTTCACTTGTGTGCACTACAGTCTCTCAAACCCTGAGTTTGTACCTGTCTCCTCCACTCAGTAATGCTGTGTTCAGCTCTTGCTGTGATATCCTGTGATGTTCCTGTCTTGTCTTTATCTGTTGATGACTTTTCATTCCTGGCCCAGCAAGCGTTCTGCACGAGCTGAGAGCCCCTTCGCTGCTGGAGCTGAGCTCAAACTTCCCCTGTGCACGGCGACACCTTGAGCTTAGAAAGACGGAAGGGAATTTACAGCCAGGTGGTCTCTTTCCTTGCTCTGTGGGAGTTTTACGCTTTCCTAGAAGACTTCTGTATAAATGTGTTATTCTTCCTTAAAGAGTTCCAGTGAAAGGAGGCTTCCTGATGTTTCAGAGGTCCCTGTTAACTGGTCTTATAGTTGGATGAATTGTCCAACCTGAAAAATTGTCCAACCAAATTGTAGTTGGATGAATTGTCCAACCAAGCAAACTTCTCTGCTGCAAGTAAAACTGTTTCTTGTCCTTCACCGCTGGAAAACAGCTGATGGACAACGTTGGACTATGGGATGCTCTTGCAATCAGTATTGGGACTTTCTTGATTCAGTTCTGGGTTTGAATTTAAGAAATAGGGGGTTGATACAGAGGGTAGATTTATATTGGAAATAAGAATGTATTTATTTTTTTACAATGAGGGTGGTGAGGCAGTGAAACATTGATTGCCAAGAGAAGTTGTGGATGCTCCATCATTGGAAGTGTTCGTGTTCAGTTTGGACAGGGCTTAGAGCAACCTGATCTAGTGAAAGATGTCTCTGCCTATGAGCCACAGATGTCTCAACTCCCTACAGCAGGGAGGTTGGAGTAGATATCTTTAGAGGTTCCTTCCAAACTAAACCATTCTATGATTCTGTATGAGGTAAATGAAATGAAAGTAGTCGTGGAATAGGTGTTGTGTAGACCTCTGCGTCTTTATAAAGAGTGAAGTCTCTTTTGCCAGCAAAATGTATGTTTCAGTCTGTTGAAAGATTGAGACTATTGTGGTGAGTGATTGGGAAATAGATGCAGCTTAGAAAGCTTCACGAGACAGGCTCTTGAATTGTTTATTTTTTCAACCTAGAAAGAGGCAAAGCCAACAAGCAGAATTTTTTGGATGGAGAAGAGCAATTATGAACTTTAAGTAAGATGATGTTCATTCTCTGCTCGCTTGTGTGTTGCAGGAGCTTTTGTGGCTTATTAAAGGACTAGGCAATCGTAATCATGAGTCATGGACTTGGCTAAATCTGTGTATTGCACGGAGGAACCTATTAGTGTTTGGTAGCGCTTTGTGACTCTTGCAGTTGTGGCTGCCCAAGTGCCCTTTTCCCCAGTTGACTACTGATTCTTTTAGAAAAGAGGAAAAACTTCTAGTGCCAGATGTGAGCTGGGAAGGGAAATTGATTGTCAACTGTTGAATCTTCCCATGTGTTGAGACATCTGTGGCCGGAACCCTTTTTTTTTCAGGCTGTCATTGTCTTCCCATCCCCTTCCCCTCCCAACTTTTTTCCTGTTTTTGCCTGTTGAAGGCCCCTTGGAAAAACGATAGTTTCTATGTGCAAACCATATTTTCTTATCCAAGCCATTCTTTGTGTGTAACATCTGTGACTTTGTGTGGTGCCTAGCACAATAAAGTCTCTTTGCTGCTTGGAGGTGGTGTACTGAACACCACAGAAATGAGATGTTCATAATAATCCTTGTGATTCTGATATCTGATAAAGCGATACAAAAAACTTTTGGTTTTGGCATAACTTACTTTGGAGGGGTAGGAGGACATGTACAGGAGCGAAGTTACAATTTTTGTTCCAAAGATACATGTATAGCATTTGGATGTGTTACTAGGGCGTGAAGCTTGGTAAGAGCGATGTGTGTTTGGGACGTGGCTTTTTAGCTGGTCATTGCTGAACGACTACACTGAGGTGGAGAAGTCCTAACTCCTGTAGCTTGTGTAGTGTTTTATTTTTTTCCGTTTTATTGAAGTCTGCAGATAGTCATTGTTCAGGAAGGCACACAGCTCTTGCTTTGATAACCGGTGAGATAAAACCAAGTCACTGCTCACCGGGTCCCTTTCTCTCATACCTCTTTACCTGGAACAACCAAAATTAAATTCTGAATTTTCTGTGCTCTAAAGCAGCTCTCTGTCTCTTTCCACCTGCCCCAAAAGTTGAGATGGGTTGTTGCTGTGAGCAAGATCCCAGACTGTTCCTGCTGCTTTTGTACTCAGTGTCCCAGCAAGAGCTGATAATAAGGCTGAAAAGCCTTCCTGATAAATGAAAGCACTTAAAAGAATGCTGTCAGGAGTTTTTAGATGTGATGTGCCTTGTCTGTGGGAGTTGGGGTGCATGGAAATAAATTATTAACGGAAGTAAGTGTCTTTTCTCTTAATGGGAGAAGAATAATTTTAACGTCTTAGCAGGAGGAGTGACAGAACAGTTTTAATCTGTCAAGGCTGCTGATACTCAAGTTATAATCTTAAATAAATACAACAATCTGAGTTCCTATTTTTGCTGTTAGATGTAATCAATAACAATTTCAGTAAATATGATCCTTTGGTGCAAGTCACCCTTTATTGAGGAATCACTGAGTTTCTCGTCTGGGTCTTGTCTCACTCCTACTGCAGGATTGCTGGCCTGAAAGGAAGGGAAAAACAAACTTCAATAAATCTTTTGTAGAGCTCTGTTTGCTGTAGGGTGGCTGTGCTGGTTCACAGGAGAGAAGGGGTGAAAAAAAAAAAAAAAAAGAAAGAGTTCTTCATCCATCCAGGGATTAAATGCTCCTTCCAGAGCTGGCTGTTAGTGATCCTTGCCTGCTCTTCCCTGGTGTGGTGGGCTCACCTTGGCCAGCTGCTGGGCGCCCACCCAGCCACTCTCTCTTTCCTCAGCAGGGCGGGGGAGAAAATAAGATGAAAAAGCTCATGGGTTGAGGCAAAGACGAGGAAATCCCTTACCAGTTACTGTCATCAGCCAACCAGACTCGACTGGGGAAGATGAAATTTATTGCCAATTAAAATAGATTTGAGAGAAAGACAGACAAAAGTTAGAACATCTGCCCACATCCATGTGTCTGGATGTCAGATGGGAAGTCACTGAATGAAGATGGTGTCCCCTCTCCTTCCCACCCCAGCGGCAGGCATGGAGGACTTGTCCTCAGGAGCTGCGACTATGGAGGATGCTGTCTGTTTGGACGCTGGCAGGTTTGGGTTTTGGTGTCCAGCATTTGCAGGTGTTTTGCTGGCTCAGCCTGGTGCCTTTCAAACACTCATCCTGGTGCCTGTCCCTGAGGGAAAGTTGTTTCATGTCCCTAATTGCGGACTGGCTACATGGGTGACAGGCATGAGGCACCATTTTGTTTTTCAGCCCTGAGGCGGGAAGGTGTTTCCCTGCCTGTGTTCAGCCTAGATTAGCTGGAGCTGGGCCCTGGGATCAGGTGACTAATCACCTATAAACCGACTAATTAAGCAATAGGGTAGGATAATGGCATGTTATGGCTTACCGGTGACATCCCTCGGCAGGCGAGCATCTGCGGGCTGGGCCGTGCTGAGCAGCTTGAGGGGACGCGGTGCCATGGCGTGCTCCACAGTAATGGCGAAACACCCATTTCACTGAGGACATGTCAAATTTCTTCATCCGACAGTGAAGAAATAATTGGGCACAAAGTTATTTTGGGGGAAATAGTCTCCGGATTAAACCATTAATGATTGTCAAGAAAACCATTTAAACAAACCCGCACCGTAACCAATTTCTATTTTAACCCGTGAGGAGCTAAAAAGAGGATTTGTGACCCAGATTCCTGTAGCGGCTCTTCTCCGAGCGGGGCTGGAGGTGGAGGAGGCCTGCTGCTTTCACAGATAACGCCGGGACCTCAGCAACCCTGACATTTAAAGGGAAGAAAATTGATTTCCTTTATCAGCCGGTTGAAATCGGAAATTACAGAAGGTGCAGAGGAGGCTCTGGGAGAGACAGCATTTAAAAATATTGTGTTATTACTCTTCGAAAGTGGCTTTATGTTGCAAAAGCACTTACACAAAAACGTCGAATTCCACCTGCTGTTTCTTTGTGTTTAAATTGAGAAAGTAATACATGTCGAATCGAGGACGAAGCTTTATGGCTCTTTTAGCGTGTGGTTTCCACCACTGTTAACGTTTCTCTTGATGGCCACTTGGCAAAAGCAAAGAACTATTATTGCAAACGTGGAAGTGAGACACAAAGTGACAGTGGGGCTGCCATGCTAAGGTGGCACCCAAAGAGGTCTTGGAGAAGGATCTGCTCCACAGGATACCAGGGCTTTGCGTGTTTACAGCACTTGTCCGATTCCTGCGTCACCTGCTTGGCTTGTCCCCACAAGCATCACTAAATGGCTTCCTTGCTTCCTAGGTGCTGGAGGTGGGATAAAACCCCAGTTATTAGGTCCCATGAAGTGGTAGGCATTGTGCATTTCTGCTGTAGGTAGGAATCAAGGGGGTTTTGGTTTTTAGCAGGGGCGTGGTGGTGGAAGGAAGTGTATTTTGGAAAAGCTCAAAAGGGATGACAGAATTTATGCGCAAGACTTGAATTGTGTGTTACTGAGAGAGAGATGAGCTTGTGGATGTGGCTTCAGCGGGGAAAAGTGAAAGCAAATTCTGTTGGAACACAGATAATATAAACTCCTCTTAATTTTCAGCTGAGTTTATTAGAAAGAGTTCAGAGTTGCAGAAAGCAGATCACGATACCGCAAGCTGAGCAGATAACACAGGAATTCATGTCACTGGCACAAAACTGCTGAAAGGTTTTCTTCAACATTTGAAAAACCAAACAAAACAATCCCAACAGAGCCCACCACCTAAGTTATTAATTCAGTGACATTTTTAAAAAAAATGCTGCATTTTTCTACTGTTCAAAATGAGATCAAAGGCTCTTGGCCACTATAGGAGTGCCCAGGTGAAGAGATTGCATTGATTTCAACCAAACAAATACAGCAAACCATTTAAGTGAGCTGTTACAGATTATTTAAGCAGGCTTGGCTTGAAGAGAACAATATTTTTAAAGACAAAGAACAAATAGTCGTGGAAATGCTTGGCGACTATTCCAGTCTTGCTTGCTTTGTGGCCAAGTTGGCTACAAAAAAAAAAAAGAAAAAGGTGTTTTCTTCCTGAGCTGTGTTTTGATAGGAGTGTCTTAAGCTTCCCTGTGAAGCAGCTAAATGCCAGGCTGGTGTCAATCTCCTGCATGCCATCAGGCATGTTTAGCTGGATAATATGCCACCGAGATGGAAACATAATCAGGCTGCTTCGGTATCCTCCGCTTGCCGGCTTGCCTTTTGCTCGGGAATCCAGTAAAGCCTTAGGCCCTGCTGTTAATTGTCAGGGCTTTCAGGGCTCCTGGCATACACATGCATAATGCATATACGGCATGCAGGCAAACACCGAGGCAGGGTTCCGAGTAGGGGATTTCAGTAAGACTAATAGGTTTAAAGAAATAGCATTTTTTTTCCTCTTTCAAGTAATTGGTGGGTTTCTTTAATTTTTTTCAAATGTCTGACAGTTTTTACTTAGCACGAAGCACTTTATATTCTAGGTCTCACCACCCAGATAACTGCTATTTTCTCTTTCCGCTTCTGCATTTCCCACTGGGTCCCTCGTGTGTAGGTATAATAAGGTTTTATGAACACCTGTTTTACACTGGGGCTTTTTGGTTGGGGTGGTTTTTTTTTCCTTTTAGCAAAAAACCTGCAACCCTTGCTGAAAAATATGCAGAGTACCACTTGGGAGACTTGACAATGGCCTTATGGCAGCAGCTTCTGTATCTGGGTGTATGGTGACACTGCCTAAGCCCTGCTGTGCAGTGACGCTGTGTGGGAGGTGCACACATGACCTCTCTGCAAAAACATCGTATTTTTTCAAAATACGATAAGTCGAGAACATGACAATGTGACCAGGGTCAAAAGGGGAAGGCTTGGGATTTGCCTTTGGTTTTAGCTCCAGATCTAATTCCAGTGGATCGCCCGTGGTGCGTGAATGTCTGGGAGCTGCCTTGGGGGGTGTACGAAGGGGCTGGAATTTGGCTGTCAGTTTTTGGGGAAGGGGCTGTCTTTGCCCCTTATAAGACGTGGCCTCTCATGGCAGTGTGGGCAGTGGATTTTGTTTTACTTACAAAAAGCAGACCAGTTTATCGAGGTGGATTGAGTTTGCTACAAGCAGCTGCACTTGCTTGCAGCCTCTTCCAGTCAGAGCTGGGGTAACGTTAGCCTTGAGGATCTGCCTTATCTGGATTTTATTGTGTCGTTGCTCTGGTAACAGCAAGTCTTATACCTTTATTAAAGGAAGCAGGGATATTTTATTTTACTCTCTAGACTCCAATCAAAGGGAAATTTTGAGGTTTCTTTCTACCATGGCTTTTGCTGTTAACAGAAAATACGCACTTGCTCTGCAGAGAGCAAGTTAACCTTTCTTTGGTCTAAAAAGGATGACCTTTTTTTTTTTTTTTATACTATAGGAATCAGTACTTTTTTTTTAACTTTGGAAAATAAAGATCAGAACGTTCAAGAACACTTGCTGTCCATATTCTAAATGAAAACCTGGGCTTTTTATGCAATTTAAAAAAAAAGGGGAAAAAGTTTACAGGAAACTTGAAGTCAAGAGGAATTAAACCTTCTTAAAAACTTTGCATACACTCAGTGCTACGCCGCTTTATCAGCATCATTTGGGACTGTCTCAGAAGCAGATTTTGCAGTTACATGATAGCTGTTGGGAAAGTTTGTTATCTTATGACCACTGTGCCTTTTCTGTGCCCAACTGAGTTACCTTGAGACAGTGTTTGAGGTGGTCTCTTGGTCAACTCAGACCTTTATTGTAAAGGCTTTTAAAATGATTTATTTTATTTATTTTTTTAAAAAAGAGGATGGGAAGCTGGTAACGACACAGAGAATCCATTTGTAGAGAAGAGCACCTGGGATCCTGCCTTTGGTTTTGGGAGCTTCTCTGTACATGTCCTAACACTCTACCTCTGCTAGGTTTTGCTGTATCCATCTGAAGTAAGGTGTTTCTTTCCTCTACTTCAGTTATTATCCTGCTTCTCCCCCAGTATTTCTATTTGGAAACTCTGTATAGCCTTCTCAGAGGACCTAGTGTTTATTTGGATTCAGAACCAGTTGATGTCCTGCCTGCTTGGGACTGGTGTCTAAGGATGTGAGAGAGAACTTGCTGGGAAAATGTATTTTGGTGTTAATGTATTAGGATTTAGTGAAGTCTTGGTTATTGCTTTCCTTCTAGTTTCATTTGATCTGGAGCATCAAAACCAGAATGCTCAAATTAAGTATTCATTATTGTGTTTTGTTTTTCTTGCAGGGAAGTTACCCAGTGTGGGAAGATTTTATAAATAAAGCTGGGAAACTGCAGTCTCAGCTCCGGTAAGTTTTGTGTTACACAGTCAAGATCCCCTGCAATTCCTTGTGTGTGCAAACATAAAGGTTAAATGCAGCTTCTGCCAGGATAATTTGCTAAGCATGTCCTAATAAAACTGTGCATGTTTTATAGTCAACACCCATGCATGTAATTTTTCACACACTACTACTGCTGTTTTAATGTATTTAGGAAAATACATAATCTACCACCAGCTGTAGATAATAAACACAAAATGAGCTAAATTTCATGTCTTCTAATGGAAAATTGGAAAGATAGTTTATTGCTGTTTAGAGAACACACATTTGGAGTTAGCCCTATGTTGTCCTTTTTATCAGTGTAGAATACAGCAGGTTTATGTTAGAAGAGGGCTTAAAATATTAAAGAATCTTTGGGAGTCTTAACAGTGCTTTCTTCTGCCTTAAAAACAAAGGGAATTCCTGTGCTGGATCATTCATCGGTGATGGTTAAAACTTAGGTTATTGGGGTATACTTTGCAAATGGCATTTTGGGTTACTTAATAAGTGCCATATGTATCACACTCAGACCAATTCTGCTATCTCTGGAATTCATTCACTTGTAAAACTTATTTCTGCTAATATGAATCCAAGCTCCATTTCTTCACAACTGTCCCTGAACCACAATCTCGGCTGTGCTCTCCAGAGCATGTGTTTTTTCCCCAGCAGCAGTGGTAACTGGTATGGTTATTGGCAGTTTATTTTGCAGTTCTGTGTTGTGAACCCTTCCTGAAGAAGCTAGGCTTTAGGCTCATTTGCCCTAAAATACTGGCATATGCTGCTCTGCCACGCCGTGCCTAAAATACCACACTTGCATGTGGTTTTTCCTTTTCCAGCAATCATGTCACATTGAGTGTGGAAGAAGCAGAGGAAGTAGTGAAAGGAGAGAAATGGAGAACTTTCCTAGCCCATTGTACTCTTCATACACAGGCCTTCTGGGAAGGCATGAGGGATAGTTTTGTTTATTTCCCAGTCCTGTGATGTTGCATTCAATCAATGTAGTGCTTTTCTAGCTACAGGAACGTGCAGGCAGGCAGCTTGAAAGCCTGTGTTAGAGGATTTGCTGTCCATTTCTAGCAAATGTGAGCTATTTGCCTCTGGTTCATTTCTGTGTGCTCTGATAAAGGACAGCAGATGTCATCTGAGCTGGAGCCAGGTCTTCCTGGCTCTTGTTACTGGAGAAATGGAACTTTGTTATTAGCGATATAATTAATAATTAACAACATGGTACACCAATAACAGCATGACCCACAACTTTGGAAGATGAAGAGCACAAACACTGTTAAGGAAAATCCCAGAAAAGGTTATCTAGTTCCAGGGCTGAATATTGCTAGCTAATAGTTGTCAGAGGTTGTTTTTTTTTCCCCTCCCTCTAATCTCTTTGGCATGTGGCGAGTCCTTATGCTTTTGGTTGGTCCTCTCAAGCCTGGTTTGTTGTGTGGTTTTTTTTTTTTTTCTTTGTTCAAACCTTTTGTGCTGTCAGTAGGCCATTTATCATGCTGCCAGTTATGCCGCCTGTATCTTGAGCATATTTGGAGTGACACTTGCATAAAATCTGACCTAGTTAAGCAGTCCTGTGGTCTTTCTGGCTGAGGATCAGCTTTCCTGCAGGTCTCCTGGGTTTTTGGAGGATAGCAAGGAGCTCTTGAAACAAAGTGAAGTTGATGGTCCTCCTTCAGGATTTTGCTTGGAGAGGCTGACTCTTACAGTTAGGAATCAGAGCTATTGGTAGAAAAGATGTGCAGAAACAGAACTACGAGGTAGCTGTGGAGAGGGCACAGTTGCACTTCACCTGTAGAGCCCTGGCCTACTTTCACTAAAATTGGGTCAGCCAGACTATAAACCCATCAGAAATCTGGTACTGACCTGAGGTGTTCAGGGCTCTAGGGCCTGCTTATGTAGAACAGACGTGTTCAGAAAATTGTAACTCACGTTTACTGTCCACTTGAAGAGACGTGGTCTTTATGTGCTTGCAAAACCTGGAGGGAGATGGGGCTAGTGGGGTTCACACTTCGGATTGTAGAGTGTCCAAGAGTGCTGGTGTACTTCTTGGGAAGCGACCTGCTTGGAGGAGCACTGGACCAGAAACACTTTGCATTTGTTTATTCATCTTTCGGGTGGTGGTTTTTTGGGAGGTTTTTTTTTTTTCCTTCATTTCCCTCTTTCTCATTTGCCCAAGAACTCCAGACTAGTCTGATTTCCAAGAAGTTGTTACTTTCCCTTTCAAGAGATGCTCGTGCTCCTCAGATGAGAAATTCAGGAAATTGTTTGGCCAGGATCCTAAATAAGAGGAAGGTCCTGCATGGTTATTCTTAAAATATACATATTCCCTGGAGTAGCAGTGGCGGTAATTTGTACACTAATGGGTGCAGTATAATATATGTTAGATTTGTTTTTCATGTTTGACTGCTTAATGTTAGTTCATCAGAGGAAATCATCTAGAAGGGGGATGGCTGTGCTCTTTTGAAATAGCACCTGTCCTGTGCAATTCACAGCACGGAATTAGCATGGCTGCCTTCAAGTCCATAATGCTAACACAAAGCGAGGAAGGGATTAAGAAATGAAGGAGGGAAAAGGATAAATTCAGATATAAAAGAGGATATTTTTTGTGGCCTCTGCAAGTTCACAGTGGTATTCTTTATAAGCTTAAATGTTTTTGGCAAAAATTAAATAGGCAGCAATGAGACACTGCTAATGTTTTGTTATCTGTATGCATTTCAGGACTACAGTAGTAGCAGCTGCTGCCTTTTTGGATGCCTTTCAGAAAGTGGCTGACATGGCTACTAATACACGTGGTAAGCAGATGTGTCAATATTGAGTTTAACAGAATGCTGTGTGGTTTATACCATTTGTCGTAATAAAAAGAAGTCTAACTTGTTACATTGACGAGCAGATCTGTGAGACATCTGCTAGATGGACTTGTACTTTGAAAAAGCGACACGTGAAAAAGGAAGTAATCTTTTCTTTACTGAAAAAACCACTGGAAACCTGTAATTTAAATGCGTCATCAATCATGTGAACATTTCTTAATTACCATTTGAATTATATGTTGATGAATAATATTTAGAAAGCAAGACTTACTGAAATCTGTATTCACTGACGCTTCTGTACCTTAAGCAAATGCAAAAGGCTTGATATTCAGCTGGTATAAATAAGCGTAGCGTTGCTGAAGATAAAGCTGACGCTATGGCCTTTGATGTCTGTATATAATGATGATGATAGCCCGTACTTGTAACCTTGAGGAACGTCTTTGCTTGTCCTTGCCTCTTCTTTAAGTCTGACATTACTGGTCAAAATTAATTTTCCTGGGCTGTGGGCTTCTCTGAGTAACAGTCTAAGCTTGTTGGTGAGTATGGAGGCCAAAACAGTGCAGCTGGCAATCTTTCCAGGCGGCTGAGTTGGAAGGACACAAAAGGCTGCTTGCCGCTTCTCTGATGTTGGATGCCCAGTGACTGAGGCATCGCACGCAGATGTCCCTGCAGCGGCAGGGCATTTCCCATGGTCACTGTGTCCCTGGGCTCCGTTGCTGAAGAGCGAATCCAAAGTGCGTATAGCACTGCTGAGTGAGTGGCTTTTGGTCACCTCAAACCTTAGAGGTTTTGTAATGTTTTTTTAAAGTCCTACTACGTCCTTGGCGTTGGACTGGGAGAGTAAGAAAGTAATACCGCTAACATGAAGGGTGTGCATTTCCATTAGCAGTGTGCAAGCTCAGCCAGACCTCCCTTCCCCTCCATTGCTGGCTAACGGGAATAGTAGCAGCTGCTGGAGCAAGTATCAAACCATAGAATGACAGAGGGAACAATATTTTTTTTTCCTTTTTAGAGCTAATATGTACATTTTGATAAGAAGTTCCTCATTATATGCATACGTTCTGTAAACTATGGGTGATCTATTCATGTAAAATAATAAACACTCCAGAAAGTGGAATAAACTAAGGATGAGACCCAAGGCAGAACTTAACTTGGATTTCTAACATGTCTTTCCTTTGAGAATGCTCTCTTCTATTTATTTTCCCTCCCCCAAAGGGAAAACAGAGTAAACCCTAACAAAATCCTTGAGACTTGTCTTCTGGCTGTGCTGGCAGGCTTATAGAACTTGCATTCAGATACCAGAACGACTGAATCTCTCCTACTTTCTGACAAAAAATGGCTTGTGCGGGTTTTTGAAGGGTATTTTGCACTTTCTGCTGTGTTATTTGGACTGTGTCCAACAAGCGTCGTGTCTTGTCTCTTATCTCTTCCAACACATCCTTTACAAAAGGAGCTCTGTAAATCCGGGCCTGCCAAATTTGTATAGCTCCTCTGTTCTGTCTTTCTGCCTTCCCTGACTGAAAGGATGGAAGGGAATTTTGTTTTTATTTTTAGAAAGTGATGTTCTAGGCAAAGAATCAAAATTCCAGGCTAGTTGGTGGTTCTGATCTGCCTCTCAACCCAACTTCCACTCGTGCCCATTCGAGTATTTACACATATATATTTTTACATATATATGTATGTATGTAGTCGATGGCCTCGGAGCATCTCTGAGGTTGCACATTTACAAATACATATCCTTCTAGCTTGCTATGGACAGGGATAAAGGCCTGGCTCCATTGAAGATGTTGGCAAAATTCCCCATGACTTACTAGGACACAATTTCATAAAAAAGTATTTTGCTGTTAATTTAAACAACAATATTCAGAAAACAAAACCAAACAAGCTTCCTGTTTTTCTTCTCTGATGGGGGGGATGTTAATGGTCTCCTAGTTTTCCCTTTGAGTAGTTATCTAACTTGGAAATATTCTTTGGTAAATTTTGCCTGTTACTTATCCAGTTTATAAATTCTTGTATTTGCTTGTCTAATGAAACACCTGGCTGTGCTTCATACTGTTCAGAGGGTTCTCAGTTAACAGGTTACCCAAAGTCAGCAAAGTTCACGTTCAGCTTCTGTGTGTATATATAAAGACTTGTGTCGCTCTTTCCATGACAAGGCAGGGAGGGTCGGTGTATTTTAAGTCAAGGGGCTGGTTTATCATTGCATGCGCCAAATGCTGCTTCTGGAAACTGTGTATGAAAATATTGAATCATAGAATCATAGAATGGTTAGAGTTGGAAGGGACCTTAAAGATCATCGAGTTCCAACCCCCCTGCCATGGGCAGGGACACCTCCACTAGAGCAGGTTGCTCAAAGCCCCCTCCAGCCTGGCCTTAAACACTTCCAGGGATGGGGCATCCACAGCCTCCCTGGGCAACCTGTTCCAGTGCTTCACCACCCTCACAGTAAAGAATTTCTTTCTAATATCTAATCTAAATCTCCCCTCTTCCAATTAAAAACCATTATCACTGAAGCAGATGCTTGTTTCGGAGGGACAGTGTTAGTGCTCTGTAGGATGACTGACGTGTTGTGAAGCTTAGTGCTGCATTTTATTTGTAATTGCTTATAGTCTTACAGAAGGTGGCCTTTTATTTTTAAGACCCACCAATCTAGCTGATCAGTGTTTTATCAATCAACAGAAGTACTCTCTGGCTACTCTTTAGTCTGTTTGCATCAGCATTTGCTTTGAAAGAAGGAGGAAGTATTTACATGGATGTGCATGTCCACACACATGCAACAGGAGGTGATTACCTTTGCAGACACCAAGTGTTAAAGTATGAGAGCTTATTTTCATCAATTCCAGTACTTGTTCCAGCTGATATCTTTCTCTGCCTCGTGTGCCGTTACCGCTGTTCCCAAACATTGGTTTTTCCCTTTTGGTGCATCTTTCTTTCTATGTCATTTACTTCCTTCTAATTCTGCAACGGTAGCGATGTTTATCTTCACATTCCCATTTGGAGCTCAAATAGAGGGCATAATTGGAGCTCTGCCTATAGTAAAACCTATGATTGGATGAGTTCAATAACCTGTACTTTACTTTATTTTCCTCACATAGCTTTTGAGGTAGGAAAAGCCCTGAATGTGAAGTACCTGGTGTTTTGTGGTGACTCAATACACAAATGAATTTCCCGACCAGCTCATTTCAGCTTTTTCTTCCTTGTTTGCTGTCTCTCTCTTTAGGTGCACATCAACCCAAAGTTCAATCTCTCTTTTCACCTGAGTTCAATTCATTTCCCTCAGTTTGATGTTTTTTTGGTTTCAGCCTGACAAGGAAAAACACAAGGAAAGTAGTTCTGATGCACCTATTGCCAAAAGGTTTTATTGCTGTGGGTCTGACCATCTGAAAAACATCATTTGCATGAGGGACTCTGTCAAGTTACATTGCTAGTTCTCTAATAATGCTGGCTGTGTAGCAGCGTGTGCTGTTTTTTGCTGGTACCAGAGATTTTAAAAACAAAATTCCTTCAAATGTTTGGCTCATGAGCTCTGACAAGATATATGCATCTCTCTAGCAGTTAGTATTATTCAAGCTACATCTGTTTGGCATACAGCCTGGCAGAACTTGGTAGTCTGCAGTGGAATCTGGTATTATTTCTCACTATGATTATTAAAGAGAATACTCACTAAACATTAAATAGATACTTCAGGATACCTTTAAACCTCGGTGAAGTTTCCTTTTTGGGGAGGTGTGTGCTTTTGAGTTTTAGTTTGGGTTTTTCTCATATGGCTTAAGTCTTTCAATACCTGAAATTTTTAATGTTCTTATCCGCATCAATTCTAACTGAAGCGTGAAAGAGATTTAAGTCTAATTTCATTTAACAGCTGCTTACCTGATATTTTGTGCATTAAAATTTTATTCTCTTATGAAAGCAAGACCTGTGCATCTGAAATATAAACATATTATGACATATAAACATATTATAAGCTGGGTTTGAATAGAATGTAAAAGCATGTGTGTAAATTGCTTTGCTTTTTGTATGCCAGTATTCTGCTGCTGCATTTGAATGTCCTTTGTAGATAAGTGCTAGAATTCAGGAACTTGAAAGAGTTGGTGAGAAGAGTAACTATCCTCCTCGTGTTATGAGGGAGTTCAGTGTGAAGACATGCATTCTATCTCTACTTAATATATCGTCAATAACTTCCATGGAGAAAAAAGCTGCCCTAGTCTTGCCTACCTGCATCTTCACAGGTGTAAATTAAAATTTATGGAAAGATGATCTAAAAGCTTTGATTTACCCTGAAGCTTAAAATTGATCTTCAAAGTGAGATTGTTAATGAGGCAGCTGATACCCACTCTTGTGGGTTTTTTTGTTTTTCATTCATATTTGAAGGGTTTTACATATACATAGGTGTGTTTGATATTAGCATATTAGTTAAATCATGTCAAGATACGTTTCAGTGTATCGCATAGCTCTCTCTGGCCAGTTGGATTCCACAGATTGCAATGCTGTTTGAAGTTGCCTCGTTCCAACTTGGCAAGTGCTACTAAAGGTATGTTTGCCCTGCCTTTGGTAATTTTGACATCTGTCATGCTGGTTGGCGCTATTTACATTTTCCATCTCTTTCATTTTGCAGATGTCTGAGAGGACTTTAAGGCAATGCAGACCTTCTGACAAGAGTTGCAGGAAATTCCAGTTGAGGGTGCCTGGTGGGCAGAGAGGGTCTGAGGCCAGAGAGGGAATAGCTGTGGGTGCTTAACCAGACCTGGAAGCAAAACTCAGCCTGAGCCTGCATGGCATGCAGCAGTGATAGGGTACCAAAACCAGCATAGCCATTTTAATGTTACCCGTTTGAGGAACAGCATATATCAGCCTGGAAGAAGTGCCCCATTAAAGTGTCTCTACTTTTTTCAGGCCCCGTTAAACTTTATCAGCACGCAGAAATGTAAATGTGGTTTAGCGCTTCTACTTACAGAATTAAATTTTATTAATATCTGTGCGTATATCTGTGCCTTGGGTAGCTCTTGTACTGCAGTAGTCAATGACTGCTCTTCCTGTTTAATAAAGCTGCTGAAAAAGGTACCTTTGCTGCAGATCTATGTTCCTAGGAGGACTCTGCATCTGTATTGCTCCAGGTATTGTGTGAGTACACCTCCAGGTAGTCCTTACTCTGGGTGTTTAGTTGTCTTAGCGAGGATATAAATGGTATGTATTGAAGTGGTTTTCCAAGGTGACGAGCTGCACAAAGTGTTACAGTGCTGGAATTAGCATCTGTTATCTCCCAAGTAAGTGTGCTTGGGCCTTCTGAACCAGTATCTTGCTCACTGCAAGTAAGGCACAGTGTAACCCCAGGGATAAATCCTTGGTGCCACAGTAAAGCATGGACAGTCCTGAAAGGTGGCACTTTATTTATTTTCATGGAGAGGGGAAAAAAAAAAAAGGGGAGCCTGGGGGAGGGGAAAGACACCACGATCTATAGCAGTAGACCTAAAATCTGTGTATGCTTTGGAAATAAATTCCTATGCTCCTGCCTATGGACGGGGGGAGCTGCGACGAAGACATGGCCTTGTTGGAGCAGGTCTGAAGAAAGGCCACAAAAATGATCAGAAGGCTGGAGCACGTCTCCTATGAGGACAGGCTGTGAGGGAGTTTAGATTTTTTTAGCCTGCAGAACAGAAGGCTCCAAGGAGACCTTATAGTGGCCTTCCAGTACTTAAAGGAGGCCTATAGGAAAGAGGGGAACAAACATTTTAGCAGGGCCTGTTGTGATAGGGCAAGGGGTAATGGTTTTAAACTAAAAGAGGGCAGATTTAGACTAGAGATCAGGAAGACATTTTTTACAATGAGGGTGGTGAAACACTGGCCCAGGTTGCCCAGAGAGGTGGCAGATGCCCCATCCCTGGAAACATTGGAGGTCCGACTGGACGGGGCTCTGAGCAACCTGATCTAGTTGAAGAGGTCCCTGCTCGTTGCAGGGGGGTTTGGACTAGATGGCTTCTAAAGGTCCCTTCCAACCCAAACTATTCTATGACTCTTATGATGATCTGTGCATAATTTTAGAATGAAAACAAAGCTGGGCACAAGAGGAAAGGGGTTCTCATTGTCCCATTCTTTTGTTTTTCTGACGACTCTAACTTTAGAGGCTTGTACTCAAATACTGAAACCTTTACTTGAGCTTCCTGTCACTTAAGATAAGACTCTGTAATAAGCACTTAGTCCTCCCATGGAGTCTTTGAAGTAAAATAATATAGTCCAGGCTTTTTCTTTGTGGATTTTCAAATATGAAATAATCAGGAATAAAATTATTTAAATGAACCATTCAGTCTTCCATTATACTTTCATGAAGATGATGCAAAACACAGGACCAATTGAGAATCGCTGGCAGATAATTTTGAAGCTGGATGCATATTACACATCTGTTGCATTTTGAGAAGGGGTACTTGAAAATGCTGTTTACAAGTGCTAAAACTGCAAAACACATATATAACGGGCAGTGCTATGCTATTCTCCATTTCCATATTTCTGTCTTTCTCTAGACAAATAGCAAATGTCAGTCCATGTCTTTGAACAAGTGTGGCACCCTGAGAACTCTGCTGCTGATGTGAGCCCATTTGGCTGGAACAGTCAAAATGTGATGAACATCTTATATGCCCAAACACAAGAAAAGTGGTTTGGTTATTAATGACTGGATTTTATATTTAAGGGGTTAAAAGGGCTACTCTGCAGGTAAAGCATTACTATTGCCTTTTCTTTGGGTGAGTGCATGCACTGCAGCATAAAGAAATTTTATTTAGGCTTTTTTCCCCCTTGAGGTCAAGATGAAATTTAGCTCAGGGTTGTTGGCAACATTTGTGGTGCTTTGATGCTCCTACCTAAGGAGACATTTCTAGGGCAACAGATAAAAACAATGTCTATAAGAACTTAAATAGTCAGCTACCCCTTGGTATGGTGCACAGTATGATGCATAAGTAGTTTGTATTTGCCCCACAACCCAGCATTTTTTTTGAGCATAAGGTGCTTTGATCAGAGGCGGAAGTATTGTGAGGGAAGAGGAGGAGCTGCCAGGTGATTGTGTATGCTAACAGAAACAGAAAATTGGAATGCAAGACTGACTTCTGTGAAGGAGAAAAATAAAAGGATGAGGTGGGGGGAAGAAGCAAATAAGGTTCTTTAGTACTTCATCCAAGGAGTGGGCAGGTATGTCAAGATGGGAGCAGCTGGCCTTTTTGTTTTTTCATGACCGAATGTAAATCTACTCACTATCATCTGAATCGGAAATCTTTGGGGGTGTGGGGCGGGGGAACGGCACAGTTAATTTTTCATATGCTCAGTTGCAGTTCTTCCTCTCCCTGTCCTTACGCAGCTGTTCTGCTTTTAGTGGGGTAGAGTATCAGGTCCTGGTTTTTCTGCAGGCTTGGGATAGATTGATTGTTCTTCCCAAGTCCATGATGACTCTTTATCTCTGTGGGCATCTTCACGCAGAGAACCTACACCTTAATAACTAAATACTGGTTTTGGAGCTCCAAAGAGTTTTCTCGGTCTCGGCACTAGAACCAAACTTTCGATGACTTAAACATCCGATTTGGGAAATAATGAGGATAAATCATAAATGTCTCTGAGAATTTAATGTATTAAGTTAGAAGCAAAGATGCAAAAGCATCCTTTTGGTAATGGGATGTGGATTTGAAAATGGAGGCTGAGGTTTTGGTTGGTGGTTGGTTTTCCCAGTGTAGCACATGTTCCTGTGGTGGGAGATCCCCTTTCAGGCTAATTCAGTCAGCCTTTTGATGTGATAAATTGCTAGTTGGCACATAGCAACAATTCTGTAGTAACCACAACAAGAGACTTGTTGCAGGTTTGGGTTATTTTTTTTTTTTAATCTGTCACCAGTTGGATAGCAAAGGTAGCTGAAGATCTGTTTCCATTGCATTTTATTTTGTATCGTATTTATTTGCCATGAGACAGAAAGGGAGGTGGTGTGGGAGGAGAAATAAAAAATCAGTTCAGACTATGCTATAGGTTTCTATAGAGTCGGGTTGTGCTTCTTGCCGTGTGCGCCTTGCCCATGACGTACTGTGGAGGCAGCAGAGCAGTTGCTGTGCTTCTGCTGCCTCATCCCTTGTGCCTTACAGGTGTCGTGAGATGCAGGTTCAGTGATTGCCCTCTCGGTCACCTCAGAGGCAGCTTCCAAGAAGAGATAATGTGTAGGAGAAAGGATCAAGTTGGTGCTGTCAACTGGCTCCATGCAAACTCACCAGACTTCTAGGGAGGCGAGCATGGACCTGACCAGAGTCCTGGCAGTTACTTCAGCCTCATTGCACCCCAGTCCCAGGTCCCTTGAGCCACTTGCGGCATTTCTTTGTATCAGCCAGGCAATTTGTGTCAAGGCCGTGGCATAAAAATGTCACGTGTACTTTGACTTTGAATGTCTTCTCCAAATCCCTAAGTCTATTCCTACCCTGGCTGCACAGAAATTATGTTTGTTTCTAATGACATAAGAGGTATACAAAAAGTGAAATTGCAAGCTCCAGCAGCCTAATGTTGAGTGGAGTGTCCAGAACAATGGAGCTCTGTCTAATCATTAACAAAAGCATTAATAAAAGTCATCAATAGAAGCACCTGTGACATTTGCATTGTCTAACAGGTTTATTTTTGCTGTCTGAAATGCAATCTGCCTCCCAGAAGGGTGCTCCTCCACGTGCTTTTGGAGGTGTCAGGACAGTAGATTGTGTGTGTTTGCTCCGCGTGTGTCCATGCAAACGAGCCTTCCTACTGCCAGGTGATTTGCTCGGTGATATGATTCATCCTGTGTTTGCATACCTGCTGCTTCCAGGGAAGCCGTGCATCTTCATGGTAATAATGAGGTCTTGCTTAAAAATAGACCAGCTTCCTTCATTTTCTAGCCCTTCTGTTTGCTCGATGATTTGTCGGGTGTTGCCAGCACGAATGTTTGTCCCTGTTGCTGTGCAAGCTGTTCACCCCTTCCCTCCTCCCCTACACGGTAGTTTTCTTCAGTGGAGCAGTTCCCTGCTCTTTTCTTCCCTGGTCGAGGTAGCAAAACTTCCACTGTTGAGGCTTATGGGCTCATGTAGAGAGGTGGGGAAGAGTCCCTGCTGGTTCTTGAATTTCACTGGAAAATTAGCATCTGCCTCGGACAAGAAGTGCATTGTGCTGTGTGTCTTCTTCTTCCACTCCCACACCTGATGAAGTCTGACCTGTAGAACTACTTCTGAAAAATTAAAATAATATAATTACCTTGCTGTTGCACTTCAGGGCTCAGAGCCATCCTCTTGTCTTTGTGCTTTCTACAGTGGTTTTTCCTACAAATTAATCTGTGACCTGCCCTCCATTTGGGTTGCTCTCTTGGACAGGGTGGAGATGGAAGGGAAGATGGGCTGTTTCCAAAGGAGCTCTGGGTTGTGACCTGACAGTATTTCCTGTGCAATGTTTGGACTCTGTGCACTTACTTATGCTTAAGTCTTTCTACTTCTTGCTTTTGTTGTTGTTTTCACCTGGGCGGCATGCATGTAAAAATGAGTTATATTTTCTAATCTAATGAAGCCATTGAAAAATTCTGCAACCTTTGCAGCTGCCATCCCAACGCGGGCTTTGTGGAAACCACTTCAAAACTAATGGCAGTGGCAATTGTGTGGGTGGGAGGGGAGGAGAGCACGTTCATCTGCAGCATGGTGGTGTCACGGGGTAGAAGAGCTCTGGGTTTGTACAATCAGCCCCTGCAATTGTTGTGAAATTCTCCTCTCCTGCAGCATTTATTACTATGTAAAATTGAAATCTGCATGATTTCCTGCTGTGAGCGCCTGTGCCAAGGGACCGGTTTCTATAGTAACTAATATCAAGGAGCTGGCTGGGACTTGGCTTCGGAGCTGTATTTGAGCGTATTTCGCAGTTTGATGCGATCCTCTACGAGTCTTTGATTGATGACAAACAAGAAGTCGGGGGTTGTGGCTGCCATTGCTACAGTAGTAGCGCGTGCACCTCAGCATGTTCACTGAGGTCTAAAAATAGGCATTTCGCAAAATGCAGGAGTTGAAGGTGAGGTGGTGGGGTGTCCTTTTCTCTCCCTCTCTCTCTTTCTCTCATTTTATTTTTTTTTTTTTTTTCCTGAGGGAGGGCTGCTGAATGGAAACACTGAAGATTACACCAATGAGTGTTTGTTCTGGAGTCACTTCAGCCTACCCTAGAGTGAAACACAAGCCTAGGAACTGGGTCCGCTTTCTCCCAATAGTAACAGCCATTGCTGTTGCCACTTACTCTGTTTTGAAGCAGAGCTGGTGCTTGTTCTAAGCATAATAAATACCTCAGTTAATGTGGTTTCATCTGCAGGACCAGCTTCTGCCCTCACTTAGGCCCAGGCACACCTACTGCATGTGTTTGTTTTGCAGGGTTAAGATGGGAAGGGGATGGAGAGGGTTGAAGCTTGGCTTGTAGATTGTAGCCTTTCAGGGTGCCAGGCAATACGGAAAGCCTGGTTCACACAGTTTGCAAGTAGTCCAGAAAGGCATAGTGGGGTCAGGTGCTTGAAAATTAACTTAATCTTCCATTTAGGGTCACTTTCAAAGTAAAACTTGCATCCTGTGGTGGAGGTGGGGAAGGAATGCAGAACAGTGGTCTTGGCCAGAGAAGTCCTCCAAGTACAGAAATTGGACCTAGGCAGGCAGCAATAGTTCTGGTCTCCCCCCCCCCCCCATCCTCTATTGAGGCCAAGCTTGAACTGTAAAGTGAGTTTATGGCATTGATGAAATAGTCTGAAGTGTGAAGATGCCTTTATGTGTGACTGAAGGTCATTTTTCATGGCTGTGTGTTATGATCATGTGGTCCCCCAGCTTCTCTCCCAAGCTTTCTCCCCCAAAAAGCCAGGCATCTTTCAAGAGAGGGTGAAGTTGTGTGTCTGATGTATGTCTGTGTGCACGGACCTGGTTAAGTGAGGAGTGCTGTTTGCTCAGCCAGCTCAAGGGGAGCCTTGACTTGGCCACCCCAAGAGCAGCCCCTTATGCCTTTGGTATTTGGGGATGCTCAAAGGAGCTGGGGAAGGAGAGTGTAGAGAGGAAGAAATGGAAAGAAGACAGAGAGGAGCCATGTGTTGCGCTGGGAATATTTAGGGCAGATCAGGTACATATTAACGAAGAAATGAGGCTTTTTATATTAAAAAAAAAAAGTCTGTTCAGAGACTGTTTGCGTATGCAACTCCATAGGAAAAGGTATTACAGTGATTTATTTTTTTAAAAATTGTTACTGGATTAAGCTGGTTGCATCAAGAGAGTAATGACGCGTTTGAATAATCTGAGATAATTTGACACTGAGATATGACCGGATTAACAGTTTGAGAAGCAGTATTGGAAACCATCATTCAAGAATATAATGACAGATGTTGCTGAGAAATCATCTTCATCTGCATATTTGTGCAGAAGTAAAAAATCTCCCTTTCTTGCAAGCAGGTACGAAGTGGAGTGCTACAATGAAGTATTAGAATAAGAATTTGTTAGATTTACACAATACAGTGATGCAAGTCTGGAACATTGAGTTGTTAGTAAATGTACTTTAGGTTTAATTTATTTATAAATACTTAAAGTGCATATTGTGATGGATTATCCCTCTTCTTAATGCTTGTTCATTTTCTGCTACTCTGCAAAATCACTGGAGTCCAATAGGGCACATTTCATTTTGATTCTGTGGTGAATGTGTATTCATTTTAAATCTAGGTTATTTTAAATGGAGAAGAGCAGCTCAGTGTGCATGTTACTCACTTTGGTTCAAAGGTAAAGAGTTCACATGTAGCTCTTCTGTAGCTACCGTGCAGGCAGGAGCCTTGGTTATGACTATAGTCGAGGGAATGTTTGAGCTATTAAACTGAGATTTAGCTTGCTGCTGGGGAAATGAGTGCTGTCACTGAGTATGTACCATGATGCAAAGCCCTCTCCAGACTGAGTGGTTCAAATGCATCATGCGCATTCAGGATGGATAATTGATTTAGACTAAGAGATTTTAATCTTTCATTGTAAGCTTGAGGCTGGCCGCCGTAGGAGCTACAAACTCCGTGTTTTTAAGCTGTATTTTAACAAGGGTTTTAGCTATTCTCTCTCAAGTGCCTGTTTTGAGAGACTTTCTGCTCTTCACAATATATATTTTGTTGGCAACCTTGCTAATTTAACATGGCTTCCAAAATTAGGAGTGGGAGAAACAGCTCAGTGTATATTCCCAGCTGGGGTGGAAGTGCTGGACTTCTGGTGTGCATCTACAGAGATAGTGAGGAAGGCGGTTGAGATGTTACTGTAGGGTGACTTTATACACAGCATAATTGAACTTAGAGTTCAGATGTATTTTAAGCCAAATGTACTTGTTAGAATAAAGCTTTCTTGTTAAGGCTTTGTATTAGAGTTAATGGGTTCTCTCATAAGAAAAAAAAAATAATGCCTTCAAAAGTGTATACAACCACCCATCTGCCCATTGTGAATATTGCCAAGGGATTTTTGGACCAGAGTGGCAAGAAGCCTGTTAAGAGGTTGGTTAATGAAGGCTAAAGCTCAGTCAGGTTAAAAAGTACAACTATTCAGTATCCTTTCCAAAGCTTCTTGTCTCCAATGTACTATTTTGACTGTTGCCTAATCTGTTGGAAAAGGTCAGAATTTTGATCTCTCTAGATCTCAGTTTTTGAGGTCATGATCATCATGGGTAAAGTGACCTGTATTTTTGAGTTAATGCTTAACTACAGTTTACTTCAAGTTAGTCCCAGTTTGGTTCTGAGTTATTTTCAGGAGTGATTTTTTGTCAAAAATAAAAAATAGGAAGCTGGACTCAAAATTTGTGCCCCCTAGGTCTATATAGAATTGGAAAGATATATGAATAGCTTTCTTCTCTTTCTTTGTTTAAGAGAAAAGGTCTCTTAGATGAAATGCGTTCAGCATGTAAAAAGCTTCTTATGACCAATGGGAGTGAACATTAAACATTAATGATGCAGCTTTAAGTTGCATGGAAACAAACTGGGGCAAGTCAGTTCATTTTACCTTTGATTCACTGCTCCCAACAGTTACAAAGAGAAAAGGTTGAAGGGACACAAGGCAAATATGTGTCTCTTCCTTTAGCTCTTGTCATGACACATTTTGCCCCAAACAATGGTTTTGGTATGTAGATGCACAGAATTTATAATTTCCAAGTATAACTTGGAGTTGTTGTTGTTGTTTTTTTTTTTTAAAGCAAGCAATGTGATAACAGCAATTTACATAACTGCAATGATTTCTAGTTAAAGGAAAATTTAGTTCTAGTTAAAAGGTGAATAAAATAAAGACTTCCAAGAGTACTCCTGCATTGTAGAGGTTTGAACATCTGCTGGGATGGAGGTGTGAAGTGGTAATTTGACCACAAGACTTAGATGTCAGACATTGCCAGGCGCATCTGTTTAGTATGACCTATTTATAGCAATGAGAATTTCCTCTGGTCTTAATATCTATGAAGTTTGTGCAAGTTACTTAATTATTTGTTCTTTTGGAGATCTAGCATGAGATGCTGTGAAACTCCTGCAGAGTGACTACATTAAAAATGCAGGGTCTGGAATTAGTGCCACCTAATTTCTTCAATAATGTTATTTTGGATCCTAGAGATGCTGCTTTGCATGCCCAGAACTACCCCCTAAAACATTAGTGGGGCCAAACAGGTGGACACTTCACAGGATCTTGGAGGCAACTAGATTTTGCCTCCCCCTCCTTTTTTTTTTTTTTTTTTTAAAGTCTGGGGTAACTTGTTTTCTAGTGTTTCTTGAGTCTGTCTAGATTTCCTTCTCTGGTTCAGTTTGTTCTGCTTTGCAGAGGGCAGTGCTTGTTTTTATTGGAAAGAGGCTTACCTGTGGTTTTTTGTTTTCAACTTCTGTTGGTTTCCCTGCTTTTTCCTTTCTTTCTGTGGAACTGCATGGTTTTTTTGCAGCATTTTCAGCATATTTGCATTAAATTGGATGATTCAGAAACACGTAACTTGAAGAATAGGCTGCTTTTGTAAGAAGACCGGTAGTAACAAGAGGTGAACAAGATGCAGTATTCTTGATTGTTTGAACAGGGTTAGGCCTAGCTGCAGTTCTGTTACGCTTCCTTGGTCCCTGAAAACTCAGGTGCTCTTCTTGTAACACACACAGACCTTCCTCAGTGGTTGTGTAGGAAGGATTAAGGCAGACAAACTCGTTTCTGCCATGTAAAGAAGATGCCAAACTAGACAATCCTGAAAGCCTTGTTTTTAAAGCTCCACTTCCCTGGCCATATTAGTTCAGGTTTTAATTACATGATATTAAGATTTCTTAAATGCAGTATATTTGGACAAAGACCTTTCCATGCAGCAATGAAGGCTTCACTTGTAATAATTTGCCTCCTCTTTTGTTTTCTGTTAACTTATTTTAGATTTCAGTTCTCTAGGTAGAGCTGCAGCTCTTTTTAGGATATTTAAAAGAGGTCTACAGGGAGTTTGCTTTGTGAGAGGAGTTGTCAAAGCCAGCTCACTAGTTTAAGCTATGATGAAAACCATTTTAATATTTTAATGAGGCTATTTTTAGACTTGGTTATGCTTGAGGAAGAGTAGGAGTAGAGTTGCTTTGGCAGGAACGTGAGGAACAGCATCTCTAGGTTGGATGGGTATGTTCTCCATATAATTTACTAGTTAATTAAATCTGGAAAGGTTTCTGTGGGAACACTAAACAGCAACAGCCTCATATGATTTAAATATTGGTGAATGACCTTAGTATGGACAATTGGGCAGGTGGATTTTGAAGAAAAAGTCATTTCTAAGCTTAAAAAAAAAAAAAAGCCTCTTGGGTTATCCTTATTAATAGCCATCTAGTGCATAATTCAGATATATATATATATATTTTTTTTTTTTTTAAAGGATTAGGGTGAAACATGATTAGAGGGATAAGTCACTTGCTCCAGTTACTTGACGAAGAGGCAAAGGTGGTGAGTTCTGCCCAGGTGATAAGAAGTGTGCTTTGATAAGTAGGGTCGAGTGACTGAATGGTGGCAGACAGGTACTGCCATTTTTAGGGTTTACATGTGGAAAGCATCAGGCCATGAAGCCCCTCAGGCTCCTTGTCTCCCTACCTTTTTGTTCCTTAGCCAACTGAATGCCTCTGTGTCCTACAGACAGAGAGCAGCCTGTCTGGCTTCACCCTTCTTCCCTGGTCATCTGCTTCACCTTGGGTTTGAAATATGTCTGGCTGCAGCCATGTGCTGCTGACCACAGAAGTAAAACTTGGCTTTGATTTGAGTTTCATCTTGCAGTGGCTGGTCTCAGTCTGCGGGAGAAACCGTACCAGGGTTTCAAAGCATCAAAGTGATTCACAGCTAATTTTCTTTATAAGGACCAGAAGGACCATTAGATCATCTCACCTGATTATCTCTGGAGGGTTGGTCAGGGCTTAGTCTACTGCAGGCCTCGTGCTGGAGGCAGCCCTGGCTGCAGCCCTCCAGCAGGGAGGCGTGGGAATGGGCAGCATCTGCCGAGTCGCAGATGTGCTGCAAAATGCTTCAGCTGCAGCTTCTTTGTATAAAAATATATGTAAAAAAAAAAAATAATCTTTAACCAAACTAGTACCCACAAGAAGCCCTGTTTGGGATGCCTTCCTTGACTTGAGTCCTGAAGGAGATACCACCAAACTCAAATGTCTGTATCTATTGTCTGTAGATTTTGCATAATATTTACAGACAGGGGGAGGGATTGTCTTGCCACATCTCAGGGCGGGCAGCAATATGTACCGCCTTCTGCAATGTGCGAGTATCATGGTGCTCATGGAAACAGCCATGCCAGGCCATGGCCAGGAATAAGTAACCTGTTGTGAAGAGAGCTGGTAACTCCCATTTTGCTGTGGCAAGGCGCAAGGGTCTAAATAAAAACTGCAGTGAAGAGATCTGCAGAGTCCTTGCAGGGCTCGTGACCCCCTGTATCGCACAGAGCTCCTGTGGCTCATCCCAGTATCGATAACCATCAAATTCTCTTCAGAATTTTGCATGCTTTCTTTTTTTTTTTCCTCCCCCTTTTGTTGGATTAGGATTTAAAACTTACCCACCCCTTCCCACCCCACAGCAACCGATCTTGACCAAACTGCCTGACGACTGCCTCTTCCTATGCTGCAAGCAGAGTTGTGTTGGTGGGAGCGGGGCCGGTGGTGGAGGCTGGCATCTTGATTTCCTACAGACTTATTTCATTAATGAAATGGTGGTAGCGGGTCACTTAATGCTTGTGTGTTCTGCAGCTTTTGTCTGTGCTGGGAGGAGAGGAGACAAAAAGCACAGCTGCAGCGGGGGTCGTGGAAGTTGCAGGTGTGAGGTTGGCTGGAGGATGCCAAACTGCCATCTGTGGTGATGCTTTGTGATTTTTGGTGTTTTGTTTTTTTGTTTTGTTTTGTTTTTTTTTTTCACAGTCCACTTGCCTAGAAATGAGAGCAAGAATATAAAAAAACAGTAACTGAAGATAGCTTTCCTCCAGCTTCTGCTGCCTTGCTGTTTAGCCAGAAATCTGTGAAGGTTTAAGAGTTGAAATTGCATCAGGCTTAAGGGATGAATGTAGATGGTGCCCTGCAAGTGTGTTCAATCTTTCAGGTGCTTTTTCCTGTGTTGCTTTAAGTATGTTTGTCCCCTGCTGTCTAGAAGGTGTGGAGAAACAGAAGAAAGAAGTTGCAGGTGTTATTTGCATGAAATTGTACAAAGAGAAGAAAAGCAGAAACATACTGCTTTGCTTACTTATGTGGTTAGTACCCATTTTTCTGCCTGTGTTCTGACATTTTAAAGCTAAATAAGTAGGGTAAGTAACCTTAAGCATTTCTTAAAAAAGGAAAAAAAAAATGTGTGATGGTTGCCATAATTAAGTCAGTGATGCCCTGTATGCATTTTAAATTCCTAGTTCTCGTATGCTGTTAAATTTTTTCTGTCTGGTATGCAGCATGTCTGCTTGTTTACAGAATGCCTTGGAGCTGCATGGATTCCCTCGTACCGTGTGCAGAGTGGTTTATAACACTGAGGCATGTGTTGTTCTGGCAAGAGAGATGTACTTGGAGCCATGCTTTGGATTGCACAAATAATAGTTTCCAGGAATGGTCATGAGGATCAGCAGAAGAAGCTTTGAAGGGTGCGTGGATGCAGCACGATCTTTGGCTGAAGAGAAGCCCTTTGCTCGTGGCTGGGGTAATTCAGGCTACTCTGAAATGTAGAGCCTGAGCAGCTATTTTCCCAAACAGCTTCCTGAAGTAATAGAGAGGGGGACTCTGAGCATGCTGTCTTTCCTTTCTTTTCCTCCTTATTTGCACTACAAGGAGCTAGGCACTGAGGGAACTAGTTTTCTTTTAAAGTTGGAGACATTTGCATAGGGCAAATCACGTTCACTGCTGTCTACTTTTGAGACGCTTCCTTTTGGAAGTAGAGGCTTTAAGCAGCTGGAAGACCAGAAATACAGCACAATGCATTAGCGACTGTATTTGTCATTCTCATCTAGAGGAAAATGTGCTGATTATGTTCAGCAATTTCTTTTTTTTTTTTTTTTTAATTGGAGAGAAATGAGGTGCTGGTCCCTATTCAGCTTGCAAAAAAAAAAAAGAAAATAATACTTTGTGCATGTGTCAAATTGAAATTTCAACTAGTGATGGGCACTTAACAATATAAACAAGTTAATATCTCAGTATCTGTTCATGGAGTTGATTGACTAGTCACTTCATAGTGGTGAAATTTACATATTTATGGAGTAGTCTTACAGTTCGGACAATTTTTTATTGAATTAAATTTAATTAGATCAACTACTGCTAGATGTTTGCTCTTTTTATAGAGGGTGAGAGATTTTCTGTTTAAGAAGATTCAGAAGAATTAACAGATCATTTGGCAACAGATGTCCAGCGGCTTGTAACAGGCAATTTTTCTTTGCACTCCAGACCACTTCAATTGGATGTGTCCGCTATATCTGCAGAAAATGGCTTTAGACCTTGCAGATTCACTAGTGCTTCTATGCAACTGCCAGAGAATATTTTTATTATATGACATTTGAAAAAAAATCTTCAGGCTACTTTCTTGTGCTGCACGTTTTAGTAGTCTCAGCTAGTTATTCACTTTAGAGCCCATCTTTCAGTGGTAATCATCATATTTTTGGTGTGAAAGCAGTGACAACTTCAGCGGCTGGATCTCTGGTTTCTACCTAATTCCTGTGACCTGTACAGTTAGTCTGTACAACAGGCTGTGACCTTCATGTATCTTACATTGTGCAGTCACAATGGGTCGTAAAACCACAGGGGGTGTGACCTGTCATCACCTGCTGAAAAGGGACTGGAAATGAGCTATTCTAAGATTTCGGTGAAAGGATGTATAGCTCCTGTGAATTAGCTGATGGAAATGACTGGTGTGGTGCCTTCATAGATCTGCTGGATTAATTACTGTGATAGGCAGGAAAAAATTGTGGACCAAGACAGCATGTAAAACGTAGAGGATCCCAGCACGCCCGTTACCCAGCTGGACCATCATCTCTCTCCATGAGCAAGGCTCGCGGAGCCAAGTAGAAAGTATGGTCACCTTCAGAATATCCTTCTCCTGCAGAACTTGCTTCTTTAGGCACGTGGGACCTCTTCAGCAGTAAATAGCGGTCATCCTAGTGGTTAGAGGAGCTCTTCTTACCCGCTGGTTGGTTGAAGATGGAATTGCACGGATCTAGAGAGGTTTATTTCTCAGGACTGAGGTTCAGTGCTTTATTCTACATGGGGTGCACTGCAGGAGGAGTCAGTGCTAGATCCAGGCATCTGCCATGCTTTGAGCTTTGTCAAGGCACCGATCTTGCCAGTTGCTAAATGTTCAGAAAACAAGATGAGGCTGAACTGTGTTCAGAGCTGGATGAGGAACATGGAGGCTTAGTGATAATGCAATTGCAGGTCAGTAAACTGGAGGTTAATCGTTAACAGTGTTTTTAATGAACTTTCTGATTGCAAGACCTTTGAGACAATGCCTGCATGCTCAGCACTGTGTGTGTCCCTGGGCTTGCCCTGGAACAAGAACATCAGCAGAAGAGATTTTGTTCATAGTACCATCAGAATAACAGCTTGAGAACCCCTAGCTTTTATAATTCCTGAGACACTTACACCACAGAAGTAACTGAAAATGTAGGGATTTAGTCCAGGAGCATGATTTCTTTTAATCTGTGAATCTTAATTTCTTTTTTTAAAGCAACAGTGTTTTATTTTGGTTAAGGTAACACAAAACACAGGTTGTGCAGTTTTCTAGTAGGTCTTACTGGTACGGGCATCTCTAATAGCTCAGACGTGTTTCATTCAAATTAAAAAACACAGGGGCCTGTTCATAAACCTCCAGAGCAGGTTTATGGCACGGACACTGACTGAGGCTACTTGTTCATTTCAAGAGTGGATTGGATATTTAGCTCTTAATTCCTATGAATAGGGTTTTTCTTAGCTAACCTCATTTGAATGGAAGTGGGAGAGTGGGGGAGGAAAAAGAAATGGGAGGGGGTGCTCACATTTGTGGAGGCAATTTTTAAAAAAAAAAACCCTAAATGTTATCTGCTGTGAATTGTATGCTGTAATACACGTAGCATTAAATATAAGATGGTTTTTGTAGCTGCTGGAATAAAAACGGCTGTGACCCTTTGAGATGAATAATAAGTTGCAATCCTAAATTTAGCGCTTTGTAATTAAGGAATCTCCCTTGCTAATTTGTACCGCTGACTGGAATACGGGTATTGCATTGAGAATGTATCACTAAAATTTTGGCCGTTCTGTTTGTGACTACGTGATGCTGTGTGATACTCTGTAGAAGACTTGAGTGAATCAGGACGGCTTCTGGGGCAGCACCCTGGTGTTCAGGGACATCCCAATGCAAATTCTTGACTTATCACATGTTTTGATCTTGGTACTTGTGTGTTTCATGTTTTCCAATTCGTGGCAAGTGTGACTTTCATGTGTGCAGGGGAGGTGGAAATGGGGTAGGTAAAGGAAAAATCATAGGAAGCGGAAATTTACTGGTTGCTTTATAAAGTATTTTCCCATAAACATTATTGGCAGAAGGTACTACAAACTTGCAGCAACATAAAAAGGAATTTTACTACACCCTCTTTGGCACAGTTGGAAGTTGTGTTATGGCACAGCAAGTCAATTTCCTGGACCTGCTAGTATCTCCACTCTTACAGAGTTCGCTTGGGTTTTGTTTAAATTTTTATCTCTCTGACTTCAGGAGACAGGATGCATTGTTTAAAAGTGACAGTACTTGATTTAAAAATAAAACCAAAAAACCCTCAACAAAATAACTATCTTGCAGCTAGCAGACATGACAAAAGCAAGGCTTGCTGCTAATTGGGACAGCATTTGTTCCTGCAGTTTAGATGAGCTGAGAACATGGACAAAATAACTGGTTTTCCAGCTATAGATTTTTGTTGCTGTTGGCTTCAATCTCCTCAGACATGATGGTCAGACAAAATATAATGTAAGTATTTATCTAAATAAATATTCTGCCCCAGTGATAATAGAGCAGATTCTACCAGTTCCATGTTTGTACTGCTGCAACTTTGGGTGCAAAAGTGATATATTTTTTTTTCTTTATGCTGGTTTTACACATCGTCTTCCAACTCTATGAATTGATAGAGCACATCTGTGCTACTTGAGAACAAACAACTATGAAGTCATAGTCCCTTAAATAGCTTGTAGGATGGAAATGCTGAAGACAGCCTTCTTTTCATCTCCTGTGGGTCCTCTTGTACGGAACTCTGGAATCTTGGCTTTGATTCTTCATGCAGAGTCTTCACAATATCCACATCTGGGCTATGAATGTAGCTGAGAACAGATCTGCTTTAGATCTTCATGGCTAATAATAACTTTAAAAAACAAATGCTTCTAGCAGAAGAATGTTTGTGTGGTCTCTAACATAGACTGAGTTAAGACAAAAAGGAAAATCTCGTAGTATCCAAATAGCCTTGAACTGGTATCAGATGCCAGAGTTGTTCAAGCAATTTTTTTCTCAATTGACAAAGAACTTATTTTTAGCTTCTTACTAAATCTTCTCTGTCACAGTTAAAATTCCTATCTCATTTTTCTTTTCTGATATCTGCAAATTCTCACAGATAATCTGTATTATATTTGCCACAGTCTGTATTGAAAAAAGGACATTTTGCAGAGCTTATTGTTTCCATTGTTTCCTTTTTGTAATAACATACTAGATCCTTTTCCCTAGCGTACATTTAAAATTGTATTTTCTTGGTAGCAGGATGTTATCTATTTAAGCAGCACTGCTCCGTGTTTCTTAAAAACTGGTAAAAGATTAATCTGTGTTTAACTGCTAATTACTAGTACACCTGCGTCTTGTAAAAATACCAGTAATACCCCAAATATCACTACTTCAGGCACAGGAAAACCTTGTAGTTGCAATATTGGAGTAAATATATCGAACACGTAGCAAGTGGGAGGAAGAGAAAACTGATGATCAGACATCTTTATTTCTAAGTGTCATGAGGGTTGTGCCTAATTGTGAAATAGTGACTAAAAATGAGAGGAGGAAAAAAGATTGGCAATGCTTCCTCCTTCTTCTAAGAGGAAGCAGCATCGCACAGCTGACCTGGGAGTGTGTGCCAAGAGATGACATGAGCGTCTCGGACTCAACTGAATGTTGCTGTGGTCTTCACAGTGTCTGAGGGGGTAGGGTGAGGCGGGGAGGAGGACTTCAGGACTTCCAGTGTGGAACAGAATAGGAAACAAGGTTCAAATGAACCTTCTGATGAAAGGTGGAAGAGTTCAAGGTAGCAGCAAACGCATTGCAGGTGTCAGGATTGACTTGCTTTGAGCATGAGCTTGCTCCTGGGTGCCCGAAAGAAGAAAAAAATTTTAGTTGGGTTGGAAATTTTTATATATATATATTTTTTTTTTTAATTGGAAGATGGGAAACATGGGAATAGGCAATGACTTAAACTGTTTGGGGTGTTTTACATCAGGCAGTCCAATCTGCACTGAAAACAGGCGAGTTGAAGAGCAAATTCATAACTTCAAATTCATTGAAGTACCTGTGGCTTTAAAAGTAAGTCTGCCTCAATTGGTTCATGTGTGTTTTTAAAAAAATTAGTCAGTAGGAGTAAAGGTTTAAAATTCAAGAATAAACCTGTCTCTTCCTGGCTTAAGCACCGACTGTTGCCAATGGATGTGGAGCGCGGTATGTGAGATGGGGCCTTAATGAGCCACCCTTTGAGAGGGTGCCTTGGTGCTCCACCCTTCTTTGCTGCTGCCATTTTTAGAGATAAATGACAGTCCATAAAGAAGCATGGACACTGAATCTGACATCCTGTATCTTTAGTCTTGGGGAAAATGCTGTAATTCAGTCTTTGGGGAAGCAAAATGTAAATCTGTTACTGTATAATTAAGAGTACACAGATTGTTTTGACTTCTCATTCTCTCTGTCCACCCAGCAGTAAATGTCCAAAACTATCAACATCTTAAATGGGGAGACTGAAAGGGAGATTGGGAAGTTTCATATAACTTCATGTGGGGGTGGAAGACGTAAGGGTTAAAGAAATATGTGAATTTAGTGGTAACAGGTTTTTTAAAGAATTAAATGGTTTGTTTATTCTGCCTTACTCATTTAATTACAGTACTGTATTAAACTTCATATTTGCAGTGAAGTAACCAGTAACAGACATGTTTAGGTTACATTTTTTCCAGAGACAAGTCTCTGCAAAAAAGTATATTTGCTATATTTGCACACCCACGTAGGTATAATAGGTGTCTGCTTTTAGCTTCGGATACTTGTTAAACAACCAAAAATGGGTTTCTGAAGCCTCTGACACATTTGAAAACCGGAGCTTGAATGGGAGCCCAAGGTTCACATTGGTTGTACAGGATAGAGTATATTTGTTAACAAATTGTATGACAAAGAAACAAAACTTGACGGATTATTTGGAGGCTTCGCAGGCATGTAAAAAGAATGTTCCTTTTAGTCTGATGAAAACTCAAGTTAATTTTAAGGTTCCTGTAGAACTTGGGCTATTCCTCACCTCCCCCTCAATATTCTTTTGGGTCTGAAATCCTTAGTATTTCAGTAGAATAAAGGGAAACTTTGGGTTTTGAGGTAGCTGATTTTCAGTCGTTGTTCTTTATACGCATTTGCTCAGAACTAAAATAATGCTGAAGTGGCACAGTGGCACTTAATACTAAGCAGGAGGGGGAATTAGGGCATAGTTCAGTTTTTGCTATCATTCTCCATTTTCACATGTTGCTAGCAGAAACATTTTGACTTCCTCCATCAAGAAGCAGATTAGTTTATGTTGCTCCAATTGTGTGATTTAGTTTTCCTTTTAAAATACTGCATCATAAAGTTCTGGTTCATGGTCAGGAAAACTTTCTTCCAAAGTCTTTTGAGTCTCTCCCACAGAAACAGAATGGGAATTGAGTAGATATTAAATCAAGCAGCATCTGAATACATAATTAGTCACCCAAGCCTCAAATAGAAAGCCACTTGGAAGCTTAGATTTTCTCATTCAATTCTCAAGCCAAACAAGTGTCTAATAACAGCATTAATTCTGGAATTTGGAACTGTTTTTTCCACTACCATAAAAAGGTACACTTGATAACCATTAATACAGTTTGTAACTATTCCAGTAGTAGTTTACAAAAAAACCTCCCATTTTTTTACTGCCCAGTTAGTTAATTTGTGAAAGGAGAAGAACTGCTTTCAGAAACTGATGGTTTGGAAAAGGGGGATTTCAAATAGGTCTCCTGTTTTATGGAGATATGAATATCCCTTTAGTTCTGAGGGAGTTCTTGTGACTATTTTCAAGAGGAAAATGAAATCCCGGGAAGGAAGCTACGGAGAAATAGTTTAACAATGGGACACAGGGAATACATTAATCTAAACGTGAATGTTTTAATGGCATGAAATGTGTTCTGGAAGTTATCCCTCGGATAGAGGTAACCTGTGCTTGCTAGCAGAAAGCTGCATCCTGTTGATGTCAACCAACTGTAAGGAAATACTGCTGGCTTCTACTTAAAATAGGATTAAAATAGGCTGTATGGCTTCCATAAAAGTGCATTGTCCTTGACTTGCTGAGACTGATGGCTTCACAAAGAGTCCAGAAAAAATCCTTACCTATCTCCAAGATGCTCAGCTTTGGTTCCCCCAAATGCCCTTGTGTGTGGTTGCCAAATGGCTGGTACCAGCTGCCTGCAGTCTGACCTGTAATCTCTGGGAGGTTGTTAGCTGGTTAAATGGTTCCCACTGCCTTTAAATATAGCAATGCAATCAACAGTGAAACTCTAAAGAGTATAAACTTAAAGTATTTTAGCAAAAGAAAAGCTTTGGTATCTCGCCATCTTGTTTGCTTCCCACATATTAGCAGCCCTTGATTTATATGATTTAATGTATCCCAGTATTCTTTCTTGTATTGCCTAACTTACTTTCTGAAGATAGCTGTCTGCTCCATAAGGGGTGGTGAGCGTGCTTGGTGCAGGCACTTAGAGCAGTGAATTCCATTACCTTTAATTAACTTTCAAAAAGGTATTAAAAAGGAGTTGCACTTGATTAAGGACATGGCTTTGGGAAAAACAAATACCTGTGGAGTGCCTGATTAGAGAGAAAAAGATTCAGTGCCATGGCTTTACTGACAATCCAATTTTGGCAAAGAAATTTGTGCTAGGTACCCATAGCTTGAGTGGGACAGGGGAAAAGGCATATAAAGCTGGGTAGTTCTCATGTGATCAGGTTCTTATGGGTGTGTTTACGCCCAAAACAGAGGAAGCACCAGAATAAATAGCACTGGTATTTATTGCAGAACTGCGTATTCTGTTTGTTGTGCTAACACAGCATGTAGTGTGAAACACTAGTGACAGGGGAGCGAGTATTTATGTAATTTGGTGATTTCTACAATACTATCCTTGTTCTTCTCTGCTGCATGAGAACCCCACCTTACGCTATAGCATGTCATCTTATTTATTTATTGCATCCAGACATTAATTTGGGGACTGGCAGTTCTGTGTAGCCACACTTATGAATGATGTAGATTGTCTTGACCAGATTTAGCAAATGGAAATGTTTCTCTGCACCAGTGACTTAAAAATCTCCCTTACAGTACCTGAAAAATATGAGCTTGCTTACCTTCTTCCTGGGGAATCACCATTTTCGCTTCTGTGGTCTTCTACGTTATGATTACGGCTTGTCATAAGATACGATGTTCCAAATATAGCCCGATGAGATAAACAGGATCTCTTCACAGAGGTGACATCATTGGAGTAAATGGAAGAATGGTAGCCAAATGCTATTCATTGCATTTGCTGTTTTCTTGTGGCCTCTTTTATGGGAAGATTGCAGTACTATTGACCCTTACTTTTTTTTTTTTTTTAACTGAAGGTTTTGCCCACGTGCCACAGTTCACCTTAAGGTGGGGTGATACAGGGAGAAGTGACTTTCATGGTGGTTCTTTGCACAGTGTTTTGTCCTTAAGATTTTCACTGTGACTAAACTTAGCATGTAAGAGAACAGCGGGATGGAGTTGCTTTATTTGGTTGTAAACCTATAGCGTGATGCCCATGTACCCTGCAAGCCCCTGTCTCTGCTTCCCTGGGACTCTTCTGTGGTCTGGGTTTCTCAGAGGCGGTGGGGATGGTACTGGCTTGGTGAAATCAATATCTGCAGAGGTTCCAAAATGTGCTGTAAATTCTCTGTATAAACATTTTGGTCTTGTTTTTGTTCTAGCTCTGATTCTGTTGCCAAATACTATTGTCGTCGTTGGTCGAAGGAAACGAGGGGCCCAGGCTTCTACCAGAAATAGCATCTCTTGTTAAAGTACAGCAGTTTGTTGTGTCCGTGCTTCTTGCTCCTCACCGCTTTGGGAGGCAGCTGGTTGTGTTGGTTGCTTCGTGATGCCTGGGAGGCTGTGTTGTTTTTAAAATGTTTATATCGGATCTGGGTCTGGGAAAAGCAGAGTTCACTCCTGGTCTCTGCTCCAGAAAGCTGGTACTTGGTTATCTGATAAGGGTTTGTATCAGAGGAGGGCATTCATGTGATTGCTCTCAATAGCGAAAAGAGATACACTGCTAGTTTAAATAATTCATCCCCTTCTTTCAGTCACTTTTTTTCAGGTGTGGTGTGTGTCTTCGTTTAATCTAGCATGACTGTGGCGCGATGAGAGGAATGCATTCCTGGCATTAGATGCAGAATGCAAACTATTTGGGACGGTAAGTGACCATGGCTAGATGTGGGGTGCTGTGGCAGCTGCTCTGTCTGTCCTGTCCCAGCCCCATGGGAAGGGCTGTGACGGTTACTTCCACAAACAACAGCAAATAAGCTGCCCTTGCAACAGGGTCAGAAGGATTTGGGAAGGATTAAAGTTCACAATTTAAAAACCACTTTAGGTTCCCTTCTGCCCCAGTAGCGCTCCGTACGTTGCTATATTTGTATACCCGGTCAGTCTGTCTCATTCCAGTCTGAGAGGATTCCCCCAAAATGCTCCTTTTCTTGTGCTTGTGGCTGACAGGAAGGGCAGGATGAGGCTGTGTTTTGTATTTTGATGTGAAGCTGCTGTTTGTGGTTGCTCTCGACTCCTCTCAAGGAGTTTGTTTCCAAAAAGAGCCGCTGCCTCTGTGTGCCCCAGTCGGGACATGGTTTTCCACAGAAACTGGAGTGTTGTGGATGGTGGTGGCAGGCGGAGGAAGGTCACAACCAGCCCCTGGAAAAGAGGAGGGTGCCAAGCAAAACCCTGAACTTCAGCTTCAGTGGGGAACCAGCAGCTGTGCCTCGTGAGCTGGGGTGGGCCTGGGTTTGGAGCTGCCTCCAGCTGTGCAGCGATAGCAGGAGAAAGCATGGCTTGTATTTGGAGACAACTGTCACTGTGCACAGAAATGTGAATTTGAACTTGATGGTCTGAAATAGTACTGACACACGCAGTGTTGCCTTAGTGCCTTCACATGACAAATGGGATGGAGCGATGGTTTTCACCACACCCTGAGAACTTCACTTTCTAATGGATTTTCACTTCCCTCAGAGGTTTTCCTTGCCTTTGTCCTCAAAACAAAATCTTGAGAAATGTCTCTGATCCTTGAGAATGACACAGCCTTTTTCCTTCTCATCCCCTTCACCAGGCCCCAAAGGCTGGAAGCAGGGATGCTGCCGGGCAGACCAAAGGGTATTACATGGAGCTGCCTGGCCCCAAGGCACAGAAGATTTGGATGGTGACAGAGTTTAACCCCTTGGAGCCCGTTGAGCATATGGCCAAACAGCTGTTGGCTATTTATGTCCTACAGCAGTTGCCCTCAGCCCTTGCAGCCACAGCCCTTCCACAGCACCAGCTGCTGGGGATGCCGGGGAAAAAAGGGGGTTTTCATCCTCCGTGCACCCACGCACTCCTGTTCCTCTGAACTGCCCGCCTGCAGGTCACTGGCTGGCTAGGAGGCTTTGTTGCAGGTTGTTAAAAAAGCACCGAAGTCTGGTGTGCTTGGGAAACATGCAGGCATTTCTGTGAGTGGCTACTTTAAAATTGAGGGGAAAATACAGATGCTTTTTCTATTATAACCAGCTTTTCTGTGAGTGGTGAAAGGGTTTCATTTGCAGGAAAGTTGGTTTCATGCTGTGTTTCGTATCCATTTGTCAGCTTCTCCCCGTCTTAAGATGTTTTGCTCGCCCTTTAATTCCTGAAACCCTCTCTGGCCCAGGAGCTTTTAATTTACTTTCTTTCACTTCCTTTTAGCCCCCATCCATCCTCAATGTTGCATTTTATTTTAACCAGATGAAAATTAAATAGCTGAATCCACTTGTGGTCTATTCCCGGCAGCTCCTAGTATTCCTCAGCTCGGTATCAAGGTTGTGCGGCTTGGTTTCCGTGTCTGCAGGGAGTATCTTCCCAAGGGAAGGACTGAGCAAGTACTTTCCTCAGCTGAGTCTTCTGACAAACTGGTGAGAGGAAGCCTGGGTTCAGAAAATCATGGGAGGATGACCAACCGTGGCAGAGCTTTGATGCGGTGGCGCACTGGCACAAGGAAGCTATTGAATGCCGAATTATGCCACTGCTGATTGGGATCAGTGAGCCACCCCCTAATACTCCAATTTGGTCATGGGACAGGACCCAGTGGTAGAGATCTGTTTTTCTTCACTGCCATTTTAAAATAACCCAAATGAAAGATTTTAAGCTTACTTGATGCGCGAATCCCTTTGAGCTGGAAAAGGAGGGCTGCGATGCAACGTGAGCAGTGACTTGTGCTCTCAGCGGGGCTGGAGTCCAGTGACTAATGCAAGTTTGGGGATATTTTTAGTGTTCTTCCTTGAGTTGTTTGCCTGGTCCTCTCTGTGCTTGGTTAGCGCCGTGAAGGTCACACAAAGATATTAGGCAGTTGTAAAGAGTGCTGAGAGGGCCAGCTGGTCGGGATGGCACTCAACCAGTAACACTCCTGCTTTTGAGATAGGGGGGTCGGGGAAGAGCTGAGAAGTACTGGCATGCTGCTTTAAAGATATCAAACCCAGCTTTCTTCACACCTCTAAGCTCGGGAATAGGTATGTGCCAGGAAAGAAATGCAGGCATCAGAAAAGCAGAAACGTGGTCAGTTTGACAGGGTTAGGAATTAATATACAGCCTGCAACCCAATAGTCAGGATCTCTTATCTCGCATGCTTCCTATTCAGCAGGGAGTAGCAGTCCCCTCTCTGTGGCCGGGGAGAAGACACGCCACCGCCGAATATATCAACAAAATGAAATGGCAGGAGGCTCCGCTTACTGCATTAATAGCTGGACTCCCCTGTAATCGGGTTCCCCTGAGCATTTGTTTTTCTGCTTCTTAGCTTTCATCTTGATTGTGGATGCTGAAATTGCTGTTGGTGGAGGGTGAAATTAATCCATTCCGAGGGCTGCTGCTGTACTTACACAATGCTACTGTTTAGATGACTCCGTGAACTGAATTGTGTGACAACATCTCGGGAAAAGACCCCAAAACTTACTGAGGGGACCAGGACTGAAGGGGAAGTATGCAATTGAAACTATCTAAGACTGAGTGTCTCTCAGGAAAAGCCATTGGGAAAAGCAGGGAGAAAAGTTTGGAAAAAATTAATAAAATCAGCCAAAATGACAGTTTATTTTCTTTATTTTTGCATAACTGGAAGGAAAGGAGCAAATACGTACACAATAGTACATTTATTTTTCTTTGTGTGTATCAGATATTGAATGAAATATGCTGGACTACCTTCAAAGTACGTATTTGCAAGAACCATGAGGGAATTGTCCTAATTTACCTTGCAAAGCAGAGTTGCTCTTGTTATGTCCTCCCACCTCGAATTGCCTTGTGCAAGAGACCTTCAGCAGAAGCTGGCCTGGACTCCAGCTATTCCCTCTGCTTCCCCTCCCTGTCCGTTCTTCTCTCTGTTTACCCACATTCTCTGAGGGATGAGGGATGCTTTTCATTTTTTGGAAACTTCTGGCTGTGCCGTTGAGTCTGTGGTTTCCCAAGGAATGGTTTCACGGGGTTTCTGAACAGCTGCTCAGGGCAGACCCAGGCTGACAGCACACGAACCTTAAATCTCTTTCCATTACAGCAACAGCGTTTCCCCCCGAGGCAGGACAGCTATCTGTCTAGTGGAATGACACATTTTTCAGCGCTGCCAGTCCTTAAATATCAAATGAGTAAATTAATAGAGAGCAGGTGAATGTTTCTTCAGAAGAAAGTTTAATGTCACGTAGCTGTTTGATGCATTGCCTCTGGCGTAACTGCCTTGTCATAAAACCTGACATCATTTGTTCAGTTGTCTCTCATAATTACAATTATTTGCTGCTTTTCAGGTTTGTTAATTATAAGTGACGTTACACGTAGTCTGATACGAGCTAGAATTATGATGTTCAGATTGAGTGCACAGAAAGAAAGGACACTTCACTGGTAGATGGTGCAGCCTTTGTCAATGTACCCGGCTGTTGATTGACGAATAGCTGAAGGAATGACTTAGTAGAATTGCTCTCGCTCCAGCTTCCAGTACAAATAGGTTTTTTTGAGTAGCGTGGCACTGCCACAGGAGCCTGTCATCAGAAGACTTGCATGGGCTTTCTGCTCTGTAGTCACTACCTTAACCCCGTGATGCAGGCGTGAAACCACACTGCAGACTGAGAGGCTGGAGTGTTGGGTGGAGACTCTTTTAGCTGCAGTTGCCCACCTGTAAACTCTTTCTGAAGCACCATTTCTCCCAACGAAGCTTATTATTCCAAAACCAAAAAGGCAATGACGAAAGCCCCACAGCTGTCCCCCAGCATAACAGTTTGGAGTAACAGTGTCAATCAGCTGTTAATACAGGATGTCTCTAAAATGCTGTCAGCTGAATAGAAAAAAGTGGGTTAGAAAATCAGATGTCCAATAAATTGATCCCCAGACGACAGCAGTAGGGGCTCTTCGCAGTGCATGCAATGAGATAACTGCTGATTGCAGCTGGCGGTGAAAGCAGATGAACCTCCTCTGCCATAGCTTGCTGCAGGATAGATGGCTTATAAGGGCATTGATGCAACAGTGTGAAGTGTAGGTTCACAGGAGTTCATGGGGTTGTCTTTTAGAGAGAGGTTTTCAAAACATGCCTGGCCATGGAATGGGGAATTGTGGCATTTGCTGCTTTTCCCCCCTACTCGTTAAACCACAAACTCTGAACAGCCCTGAGAAAATCCAGAGGGGGAAATCTTGATTATTTAAGTTGCCCCTGTTGGAAAAACTCAGTGTTTTGTGCAGATAGAGGTCTGTATTTTATGGTGAACCTTCATCCTGCTGCCTTCTCTCCCCGCCCACAACTGCAGACTTCAAGTAAATGCTTCAGTGTAAAATGGAATCCTTTGTGTCCCATTGAACCCAGTGTTCTGCTATGTGCGTGCCCTTAGCCTTCAGCCTGCTCTGTCTAGACTGCCTGACTGCTCGTATGGTGATGGCTGTATTTATTGCATGTTATTTTCTCGAAAATAAGTATCAGATACCTTTCCCTATCTTTAAGTAGGTCAACCGTTAATCTAATTGATTAACTTTGTAGCTAGTCAATTAAATTGATGTACTCGTATAAGGGGGACATATTTACCCACGGTATTGGTGTAACTCTCTGTATAGTTTTATATAGAGGAGTTGCAAAAAGCTTTGCTGGGCAGAACCTCAAGGGGAAAACCCAAAGTGGCCAAAACCTAATAGGGAAGGCATTGCAAAAAGTAGTTGAACACTGAGGTATTTTTTACAAACAAGTTCAAAGATGGTTTTTTGCCTAAAATTTCAGGCTATTAGCTCATAGGTATCTTCATTGGAAGGTTGATAATTCGAGGGTGTTACAAGGCAGCACTTTGCCAGAAACTAAACGGTGAATTGCCCCTCTGTTTTGACAAAGGAATCGCTACAAGATAATATTTGAGAGATTAGTTCCTTTGGGGAGTTAAGCAGCCACTGCACTTTCATGCTGGAAGCCTGAAGTAGCTCTAACAGCTTGTTCGTGTTGTTGAGGAATGCAGAGTGTATTATGGACGATCGTTCAAAAGCTGCCATGAATTATCCATGGAAAAGTGCCCTCAGATAGGAGCCCCTTGATGGTTGGTTAGTATAATTAATACAAACATCTTGCCACAGCTTTACATTTTGGTTTAGCAACTCCTCAATTTGAGAAGAGTCTTGGGACTGCCTGGATTTCAATTATCTCCCTGATGCTGGAGGTAGGGTTTTAACTTGATGTTAATTATGTTCCTCAAGGGAAATGCAGACGGCAAGCAATGGCTAGGGTTGTGCAGACAGCGTAGCTTACCCCAAAGTCAATCTACCTTTAAGGAGTTGGAAGCGTTATGCTACTTGGTTACTGTTTTAGAGAAGACTTTTTTTTTTTTTTAAGGCCCCCTTTGTGGGATGCTACAAATGCAGAGTGTTACTGGGCTTCTACTCAAATAATTTATTCCATATTTTGGAATTTTTTGCAAATCTTATGAAATATTTGATTAAAAAGAATTCCTGCTTTTTTGAGAGAACCCAAAAATGTGAACTGAATGTGCTGTAAATGCTAGAAAACTAGAAGATAGCTCAATGTCTTAAATTGTAGTACTTTTTTACATCTGACGTTGGCTGTGCTGCAGTCATGGTAGGCAGATAAGCCTTGGCTGTAAAAATGATGGAATTAAGCAGGGTTGAGCCTTCAGCTCAGTGCCTTTTGGGCCTGTTCAGATGCAGCACTCGGGAGCTGCCACATAACAAACCCCTTGGGAAGCATCTTAGGCATTGCTGTCCAGAGTCTTGTTTGCTTTGGAGAAAGACCAGGTAGGAGACGGAAGGGAATTTGAGGACAGCGCAGATGGAGCCCTTTCATCTAATAAGCAGAGGCAGCAGCTTTGGCCAGACCCGTGGCCATAGATCAAATCATGGGGGTCATCTTGCACTCTGCAGCATTCCCATCTAACAGCACTCATTTGTCCAGGATTTCCCAGTATGCTGTTTAATGATGCTATGAGTTACTGCTGTTTTCTGTTCATGGGAAAGAAGTGATGCTGGAGTGGTGACCTGGAGGATGCAAACACCCTTGGTACTGATGTGTGGGGAGGGACGGCTTCACTGAAGCTGCTCTTGCATAGTGGGGAGCTTGTGAGGGTGGAAAAAGGGGAGGCAAGCAGTGCCTGGCAGTTTGGAATTAATGTGGAAGATACGTGGGTTTTTTCTGTCAACATACCCTCCTCCCAATTTTCTTGTACAATTTCACAATTACAGATATTTCAGCTCTGGCTTCTACAACCACTTCTGCCATTTCTGGAAGCAGATGCGATGAATTTTGTTGGGTTTGGTGGGGTTTTTTTTGCTTTAGCAGGTAGCATGGCACGTGGTCCTTCATGCTGAGTAGTTCCTCAGTATTCAAAATATGGAGAAAATGGGTAAGGCTCAGCTCTATGTGAACAGCAAAGCGTGCACCCTTCTGAGAAACATCCTCCTACTGTAAATGCCTTTGCTCCCTCAACCTGCTGGAATATGGGTGGGTATCGGTATCTTTTAATATATGGAGCAAATCAGCTTAGTGTACTGGCTTTATGGCCCTTTTTTAAGAGGGGAAATTGAATTGGTGTTACCATGACCTGGTTTTCATGCGAAGCTTCCATTTGCAAAGCTCTTTCTCACTGTACTTTATCAGCTGGGGCCAGATCTTATTAAAACCCAAACAGTAGCCAGCTCTGACTATTAGCTTAATGGTTTAATACCAGCTTCTCCATAAAGTAGAAGCAGCAGGTTATTTAAAACATGTAGGTCACATTGGCCTGGTGTTTTCCAGTGAGATTATGTAAAGACATATTATTAAAACTCTCAAATACAGTAGATGCACCTGGTGCGGGACATCCTTATTTTGTTTGGTTTTTGTTCCCCTTTGCTTTCTGAGGTCCTATTGCAAAGTATACTCTAAACAAATTTTTAGCCTTTACTTCCAAATGTGATACTAACACCACAGTGTTTCTGCTGGCTCTTTTGCAATGGTATTCTTAATGTAAATGTTCCGCCTCAAGTTTAAAATGAAAAAGTTTTCCTGTGAGAAATCCTGTACTCTTTCTTCTGCAAGAGGGCTGCGGTATAAAACAAAATGGAAAATGAATGGCTAAGTAGCAGCCCATGCCCAGTTTTTGGTTATCAAAGCTAGTAGTTGTAGAAATTTAATTACCTACATTTTTAATTCACTGTTTCTTCAAGGGTAATACTTACAACTTAAGGTGCTGAGTTATTTTTTGTTGTTTTTAGGACAGTTTACAATGTAATATGCTTCCTGCATTTTGGAAAAACTAGACTTCGTTATAAATACAAGTAGATGTTTATGTACATTTAAGGCTATTTGCTGTAAAACTCCAAAAGGATCCTTAACATATTTAGGGCAGCCTGTTTCCTGAGATGGTAAAATCCTTAGGTGCCTTCTGTAGGAAGTGAGGAACAGGGTAATATTTACATAGAGAGAGGAGACAGATGCTCATCTGCAGGAACCTCAGCACTGCAGAAAAGGTACCATTAACAATCTGTTGTAAACTTTGGTGTTCGAAGGGCAGCAATAAAAGTACCACTCAGCACTGAAACTCAACCAAGTCTTTCTACAAATCTGTCTCCTTGCTTAGTTGTTGTTAATTGGTTTGGTAATTGGTGCGACAGCTTTTTGTGGGAGCAGCAAGTCACTGCATTCTGAAAACAGCTGGTGTGTTTTTGCCATTTTCACTGGCTGGGCTTAATATTACCAGTTCACAAAGCAAGGGTGGGGGAAAATAGATTTTTTTTTTTTGCGATTCTGAAAATGGAGACAGGTAACAAGGTGAATTTTATCAATCCAAGCAAATGACAGTTGTTAAAATCTGCACAGGCAGGTTCAAAATGCATAGCCCATTTAAAAAATAATTCTTAAGATTAATGGATATAAAGACTCTTTTTGTGAGAGAGCAGTGATGGAAAACTGCAGCACCCTTGGAGGAAGGAAACAGATGGCAGGAAGAGCTTCCAGATACTTGACAGGCTGCAACAGACTTAAATGCACGCAGTGATAAATGGGCATAAGAGATTGGGTTTTGCTGTAGCTATTGTGGTTTAGTCTTGATAAAATGCCTGATGTGCTGTATTAGCAGCACCAGAGTTTTATGTCCTCTCTACTTTGGTGGTCCTTATATAGCTGCTGCGGCCGCTGGGGTGCTGTGAATGGGAATGAAGATCCAGGCACTTCTATGAAAAATGAAGTTTCTGCATCTGACTAATAGCAGAACTTAAAGTTGAGTAACAGCAAGTGAGAAGTGAAACTGAATGTAATTCCTGCATCTAGGTTATTCAGGGTTGTGTGGCAAAAATGGCCATATGAGGCTGATAATTAAAAAAAAATAAAATTTTTGCATGCATATGAATGAATCATCCCTCCACTTTCCTCAGGTGCAGAGGTATGGATACTGGGATTTCCTATCTTGGGAGTTTCACCAGGGACAGAAGTGGGTACCGTTGGTATTTTATACCTCGCTCAGGCTGCTGGGAACACTGGAGAGCATCCTGGTGCGCAGCCAGTGCCCTTCCTGTAAACACGGTGCCAAATTTCACGTTATTGACTGTAACAGATAACAGTCTACTGCATACTGAGGAAATCCTATAGCTACTGATAGGAGCTACCGAGCTAGGCTTCTGTGAGGCTGTTTGAACCTGGGCAATTAAACAAAGCACCACCTCCTTTTAGATACGGGTAGGGCGCAGCTGGTTTGTGTTCCAGGTTCAGCCCTGCCCTTGTGCAAGAAGACGGCTGTGCTGAAACTTAAGTACCTTCAAGCCTCAGCATGAGGGTACAACTCCACAGGGTTATTTAGGCATGTGATTTCCCATTGCTCAAAGCCTCTAATACTTAATAAAAGTTTCCTCCTAGAAGTTTGCAAAGTGTTTTTATCGGGCAGTTCAGCCTTTTTACCCTGGGCGCTGTTTTCCCCTCCACTAAATGGTCCTGTGGCCTGTCAGACCTTCTGTACGAGTTTGCTTTCACCCGTCAGGCAGCGTGTGATGTTACTCAAAATCAGCTCAAGAAGGAGCTGCTTCGTGTCCAGGCGAGGAGGAGCGTGGGCAGGGAGCTGTGCAAGCTGCCTACGTGACTGAGGACAGCTAAGTAAGCAGGTACTTACCGTGAGCAAGCACTTGAAGGAATGCAGACTGGGACAAATGACTTTGGGGTAATCTGTAGAACAGGAAAAGCAATTAAGTTGAAAAGTATCTGCCCAGGCTCAGGAGCCTGTGTGTTCTTACGCTCCTGGATTTTGCTGCTATCCGGATAGCTTCTGAATAATGGTATGGTGCTGCCTGAAGTGATTGGTTTCGCATCCACTACTTAACTGTGCCCAACCAAAACACCTCAGCGTGTAGTGTTCGGGCTGAGGCAAAGCCAGGTTATGTATAGATGGGACTCTCTGCTTCAAGCTCTAGAAGTTAATTCTAGAAAATATGGCCAGAAGGTACTTGAAGCAGCCACAGTCCGTTGCGTACTGACTGCTAAAATGAAACCACCTGGATGAGATGCTGTTAGTCCCAGGCACGGTACCCAGACCCTACTCAGCACGAGCAATGGCATAGAACAGCCCATAGGAAATGTCTTTGAGAGAACCCGGTCCTGGACCACTTAGGCCTGTCAGTGCTACAGATAGTTATGTATGAATATGATGGCCTCCTCTGAGCCAAGAAAAAAGCCCTAAGAAATTGCTCCTCTCAAAGGAGAAAGTTAAATGGCTGTGTCCTCACTTGACTTGCTGATGTAATATTAGACTGGACTGTAGGGAGAATCTGATGGAGCAACCCTGATGATACCAGTGATCTGCTACTGAGATAAGTGGCTGTTTAGCATCTGATTGAAAAGGTCATGAGATAAGATTTGGTTATTTGTAATCTGCCTTATTGCTTGCTGCTGCTTTTGCAGTGGCCAAATTTAATGTCGGTCTGAAGTGATTGTGTCCTGTAGCAAAATAACTTCACAAAATTTGGTGCTATATTCAGCACATTCTTAAAGCAGCATTTTTGGGGGATGGGTTGCTTCAAATGCGTAGCTTCTGCATTTTTGGTTTGGAAGAGTAATGTCAGTGCTTCAAGATTGAGTTGCTTTCATTTGGCCTGTTTTAATTTGAACAGCTCATGCCAGGTAACTCACAGGGCTCCGTGCAGAAGAGGGCTCCGTTCTGGCTCTGCAGCACCTGTATAGGCAAATGGAGATGCTTTTTAAGTGCGTGGCAACAGTTCACATGGAGCCGAGGACTACAGAATGCATTTTGTTTGGAGGAAATGCTAACAAGGATGCCAGGATTGCCTTTTTATTAATTTCCTGATAGCTGGATTGCTCTTCTATTAATGTCTTGATAGTTTAAGTTTTGCTTCAACATCCATCCAAACAAGGGGAAAAAGTAACTGGCTAGTATGAAATAGGGTCGAAGCGAATTGCATATTACCTTTTTGCTAGTCTTTTGCTAGCCTGGAAGAGCAAAAAGAAGTAGGGTTTGTCATTAAATTTTCCTTCATGGGCAATAAAGATCGCAAATAACATATTTAGTCACACCAGGATTACGGTTAATCCTATAGGTCACATCAAAGCAAGCCTCTATCATTGAAGTCGCACACCCTGGTTTTTGCCTCCAAGGCTTGTCCACTCGTGGAGTCTGTAATCTGCCGGCGTGGTGTTTGCTTGGAAGAGCTGCCCCCAGGAGATGCCAGTCTGCCCAGTGTGAGACAATTAAACCACCACCAGGAAAGATCTGGCGAGCGTCTGCTTGGTGAGCCACTGGGCAGAGGGAGCGCAGCTCGGCATCACCCTCCCTGCTCTTGCTGGGTGCTTCACCGCCTACCTGGGGGGACAGACACTTCATTTTTTCAGAAGTGAGACGGCTGCTTTGCGATCCAGGCGCAAAAGTGTTGTCACTTATGCCAAAATGGAATTCCTGCCTGGTTTTGTTTTGTCTCCTTCGGTGTTTGTATTGGCTTGGCGTTTTCATATTTTGTATCCAGTGTCAGTATTTGTTTCTGGGAAGAAAGTTTTGCTTTAACTTTAATTTCTGCAATTTGTTTGTTTAAACTTGTTGGCAACTTTAAAATACTGCAGTCTGCTCCATATGCTGGTATCAGGGCTGCTATTGTTGTGACAGACTTCCAAAGTAAAAAGCAGCAATCGGGCAGGGAATGTTTTTTATGAAATAGTTGGGAGTATTTTCAGTTATAATAATATTTGAGGATATTTTGAGCTATTTTGTGGCCAGTTTTTAATAAATGTAGGGTTACTTTGGCTTGTATTGAGTCAAGATTGTACAGTGCTGAACTCAGTGAAAGCTTTTTTCCACTGTATGCTCCTAGTGTATAACCGTGACAACGGTATCATGATGATAGGCAACAACCGAAAATGACTGATTGAGCACAGCAAAAGCTGCGAGGACAGACAGCCATGTGTCGTAGGTGACAGGATGAACAGTTAGTTCATTAGAGAAAAATAATGTGGGTGTATCATATGAATATACCAGCTGAGCACTGGCATCTCATGCGTTGGCCAACCTGGGACTGGAGCTGACACTTCAACAGTGCCATGTAGTCCTTGCAGGTCAAAATTGCATAAACCTGCTGGAGGCACCAAAGAAGTATAAAACCAGAAGGAAAGCAATAAATTTAAGAGCTTTGGTAAAGCTAGACCAAGGGGAGGAAAGTTAAATCTGAATGAAGCAGCAGTACATGTATCAAAACCAAAAATAGTAGCATTATCGAAACACAGACTTAGTTATGAGCTTCAGTACTAGGATGGGTGGGAAAAGCCCATCTTGCAGCTTTGCAGAAGGAATCCACAAGCACAGCCTGGAGGTAACAATCTGGAGAAAGGGTTATGGAGAAAGCAGCCCCCCATAGCTGGGTCTGTCAGTCAGTGGCCATGTCTCCAGCGGTCAGGATACAGGGCTAGAGCATGCTTTGAGTCTGCCTTTCTTTGGCAGTGTTTCACTTAAACTAATGCCTGAACATCATCAAAAAATGGAACTGATCCAAGATGTTTAAGACGGAGAACAAGACTGAAAAGGAGAGCTAATCTGAGTCATCCATGTCAAGTTGTTTATTTTATGTTTATGTTTCAGAATACTGAAAACACAGATTTATTTTTTTTTTTCAAGGGTTGAGGATGCTGCACTCCTGCTGATCACAATAAAATTATTTCAGTGGGAGTTTGGTCCCCCAGGAGGAAGCTGAGCAGAGTGCAGAGAGCAAAAAGCCTGGGGATGGAGCTCTGTGTAACCTCTGTAAACAGCCAGAGTGGGAAAGATGAGGAGAAAAATGAGGAAAGACTAAACCACAAGAAACAAAGGAGAGTACAATTAAAAGGAGGAATATGGTTGCTTGTGCTGAAGGCAGCTGGCAGGCTGGGGAAGAAGGGAATGGTTGGCTGAATGTTGTCCAGAGAAGGTAATTATTTCTGGCTTTTGAGTTATGGTTCTGATTCATATAATATTTAAGGAATATATCTCTATTTTTCATGATGAGCAGCCTGAAAGCAAATGCTGGAAATCTGCCATCTGTGTAGAAACTTCTTTGCTGTAGATGTATGCCATGAAAGTGAGTGGGATTGAAGCAAAGTCCATTAACAAATTCCTTTATTGATGGGAGTGAGAGGTGAACGCTCTGGACCAGATTAAATACCCTGTTAAAAAAAGTGCTTAACTGTTGAATTCCTTTTCAAAAATGTAATAAGTAGCATACGCAGGTTTCTCAATATCAAAGTCAGCGTTCAAATTAAAAAAAGGTGTTGGAGGAAGGCAGTACAGGGTATATTTCAAAAGTTAGGGTTAAGATGCAAGAAAAGGATAATACTACTTCATGTTGGACTGGCCAGCTATTACAGCAAATTAGGATACTCTAGACAGCTGACCTTGCTGTAGGTACTTCATTGTGCAGTTTCCCACTTATCTGGGCTTATTCCGTGATCTCAGGAGCAATCGCCTCAGCAGCTGATGAAGCCATCTCTAGTCCTAGGTAGATAATATATTAACTTTTGCATCTATTCAAAGACCCTGCTTATTTTGAGGAGGTTTTTGAAAACAGTCTTGTGTCCTTGATGTCTTATCTGATCTCTTACTCAATTCAGACTGAGAATTTCACATAGGAATTCCTGTAATGAGATCTCCCTGGTGTGAATGGAAAGCTTTCGTGCCCAGAAATTTTGGGTAGGCTGTTCAAATCTCAGCGGACTCAGAAGCCTGAGTGGTGATGAATTTATTGCTTCCCTTGTTAGGCTCTTGTTAATCTAGCCCAGATTGCTTCCGCAAAATAGAGGCAAGAAAGCAAGGATTTGTCAAACAAACTCAAATGTTCGCTTACACTGTCATTTGGGAAGAATACTCTTCTAACTAACTACTTGAGCAAATCCAGATGAGAAAGGGAGAGCTGGAGTGGTGGTTGTATCCAGATGCATTAGGCAGCAATGAAGATGCATATAATCACATACCATGGCATTTTCATTCAAGAGAGCAAGGAGCAGAATGGGCTTCCTGAACGGGGCTGTTGGCTCCTTTTGCAGCAGAGGCACATCATCCGAGTCCGGCCATTGTCCCAGCTGGTCTCAAACAGGCTGTGTGGTACAGGGAGCCGGGATCTGCTAGCCTCTCGGTGCAGGCAATCTGAAATACCACTCTGGGGGTCTGCCACAGTGTAGTCGCTGCTCCGGTCGCGGCCCTTCATGTCTAGACATAATTTTGGCCCAGCTGTTATAAATTAGAAACCACATTAGACTTTATTTTGTTTGACATGTAGGCAATAATTTAATTCTGCTTTTCTGTATTAATAACTATATGCAGGAGGCAGTTTTAAGCCCTACTTCACTGCCTCAAAATAAAAACCTACTGGCTTTGAATTGCATGATGTGTACACCCTGGGTAACAGGTTACGGGGCTGTGCTGCTTCCTACACGGTGGCACTTACACATCTTGAATATTTCCATAGAAAATGGTCCCCGGGGACTATTCAGGATGGTAGAATATGCAGTAAGTTTGCAGTTTGTTGAAAATGTCTGGCAGAAGTGTCTCATATTTAAGGGTGTATGTGTTTGTAATGGGTTTCTGTGGCTGGCTCTTTAGGATATGGTTTTCTTCTGCTAACCTGAAATGCAATCTGTGAAATGTAAAACCCTAAAACAAGAAGATATATTTTCTGCAGAGTATGATTGTCTCTTCGTTGGATTTTTTTATATTAAACTGGGTTTGTTTCCATTTTTAAGTTTGGGGTTTGTGTAGATACGTATCACCTTATCTAGGGAAAAGTCCATAGCTACACATACGCATGCACTTTCTTATCAGCAGCAGGGATAAAGCTGTGGTGGTACTTGCAGGGCAGATTCTGACTGCGCTGAAGATTCCCTTAAATCATTTATCTTTGAAGATGCCATATATGAAATTTGAAGGTATTGCAAGCTACCCAGGAGAGCAGAGAGTAGAGGATATAAAGCCTTTCACTGGAGGCTGCTGGCTTTTAATCTCTTTGTGCATGGGAGATAACTCATTTGAAGACTCCACCCAAAGAGTGAGTGTCAACAGGAGGGAGGGACATTGAAGAGGCCACTGAAAATAAGCTGCCCCCCCATCTGAGATTACTGTTCCAGGTTACGATAGAAGAAACCTTGGTGGGAGGAGAGCACTTTGCTGTTGCTGTGTGGCATCTGAAGAGAGGGCTTTCCTTTGCAAAGTTGCTTGTCTGGGTCCCATCTCATGTTTTTTAAATTCTGTGTTTAAAATCATCTTCATATGAAGAAATCTCTCTTGTTGCTTAATAGCTTCAGGCTGGCTTTTGAACGTTGACTTTGCGTTTACACACCTGATTTAAATGTGTTGCATCAGATTTAAGAAACAGTTAGCATGTTATTGGTGGGACAGCTTCTTTGCACATCAAATGGTTGTACAGGGTGGCAGATACATATCCAGCAACTGTGTAATAAGAACAAAGTCTTGCTACACTGATAGAGCTCTCTGGCATCTGGGGAGGTCTGGATCCAAACTGTGTGCCTTGAATCTGTCTTCAGTAGGGAAGGTTAGCTTGCTCCCAGTCTTTGCTCTCATTTCCAGTGCCGCTGCAGCAAAGCTGGAGGTCCCATGCAGAGCTGGGGGTTGTTTTTTGTACATACTACTTGTTAACTTCATTGCACAGCCAGATATCTGAAAGGAAGAGGTAATTAAAGAAAATAAATAGGGTGGGTAGGGAGTGCGGGAAACCTTCAGTTTCTCCGTGGCACTAGAATTGACATTTTTCAGATTATTTAGGCCTTGTCAGAAAATGTTTTGTTCAGCCTTTGTTTTCTATTGAATCCCGTGTGCTTGGTTAGCTTCTTTTCAAATTAAAAAAAAAAAGCTCCATACATGGATTGAAAGCTTTATCTGTTTATCTCCTCATTAAAATGACTGTCTATGAAATGTGCTGACAGGGCTTTTACTCTCTTGCTTTCTGTTCTCATCACATTTTCCACTGAAAGCCTCCCCTCTGCTATTTCTGTTCCATAGTAAATGGGACTTTCTGGTGGTAGAGACTCTGGATGCAGTTCCTGGCTCCTCACGGGGCCGTGTCCATCGCCATGGGTGGGAAACCTTGAATGTGCAGTTTGGACAGCAAGGAGGCCGGTTTGAGCGTACAGGTTCAATCCTCTGAAAGGCAGTTTTCACATCCTGGAGTTTCCAGTACAGTGGGAGGCACAACACAAGTCCTTTTCCAGTTAGGTACTTAAGCACGAGGCCAATTTTGAGACCTGCATGTGGAGCGAGCTGGTGAGAGAGCCTCAGTGAAGCTGAGCTTCTTGGAAAACTTGATTTCAGGACTCCTGGAGTAATTTTAACCAGTTGCTGGGCAATTTGCTTGGAAAAAAAAAAAAAATTAGGTGTGTCAAGCAATATACAATTTGAATCACATAGAGATTGCTAGCGGCTGGGTCTCCTTACAGCCTTATCATTGATGTTGGTACTATAATGAAATGATGAAGAGTGAGGTTTTGGTTACAGAAGAAATTGTGAAGAGTCTCTTCTGGTATAAGTGGTGTTTTTACTAATGTAATTGAAATTCTACCAACATAAGCAATAAAAATGGCGACTATTACCCCAGCAGTGATAAAGTGAGGTCTGGACTTGAGACGGTGGACCAGTGGTCTCCAGCTTTGCTCGTCTCTATCATCCATTGCTGTTTGCTCTGCTTTAGCTTTTAACTTCCATAGCAGCTAAGCAGTTTGGGCGAGCTTAGTGGATTGTGAACTGCCGTGCTACGTCATTAAAAAAATATATACATTTTTATAAATGTCTCTATAATCAGAAGTGTGTCTGGTTTTGTTTCCATTTGTAGATAAGGGAGTTACTGGATGAAACCAGATAAAATGCTGTGTGTTTCACTTCTGTGAGCTGATGTGCCTGGTTTTCCACTGCAACAAAAGAACTTAAAAAAAAAAAAAAAAGAACTCTGCTCATTGTAATGAACAGAAATGCAAAGTTGGTGCAGGAGATGCATCACGGTGCTCGCATACTGAGTCCCGCAAAAGACACAGCTGCCTGTGGGGTAGAAGCGTGCTCATGGATGGCCTGAGTAAACACTTTGTTCCGATTTTTGCGCCGCTTTCGCTTGCTCATCTCTTGTACAAAAAAGTCCCGTGCAGCAACACGAACTTTGTGAGGTTTGATCTGTAGAGCAGACAGCTGCAGGCTCAGTTCATTCCCCCCACCGATTTATTTTTTTCCATGGTACTTTCTTTTTTTTTTTTTTTTCCCAGAAGGCTATAGTGACTTCCAAACCCTCACGGGTGAGTGGCGTTTACGGCTCGTTGGCTTTGATCGAAACGAAGCGCAGAGTCCCGCTCACAGCGAGAGGGGGGTTTGCGTGTGGAAGTCTTCACTGGATGTCTTTTCGGGTGGGTGGACTCAGCTGCTGGGTGCTTCCCCGTAGCTTCACTGGCATTCCTCTCGCCCTGAGCAAAGGACATTTTGGGTGCTGGGTGCGGGAGGCTGAGTCTGCCCGCAATAAAAGCGAGCCCTGAGAGGTGGGAGCCAGCAGCAGGCTGGGGAAGCAGAGGGGAGAGCAAAGCCTGATGTGGGGGCTGCTCATGCACCCCCTTGGAGCCTCCTGTGCTGTAAACACACCCCAGGAAAAGTCATCCTCCACTTCTCTGGAATCTCCCCATGCCTTCTCTCCGTCAAGTGGGAGGAGAAGCTCATTAGTGCTCTCTGCCAGCACACACACCTGTATTTAAACGTGTTCGTCTGTGACAGCCCGGCGTGCCTGGTGGTGTCTGACACTTGGATGGTGCGATACCCGCCCCTGGGAGGGAGATAGGGATGAGGAGCAGAGCCCAGTGCAGAGCTGGGTTGGGGGCTTGCTGCAGAGCCCCTACCTGCTTGCTGATAAATGTGAGGAAGGAGGCAAAGCGTGGGACAGCCTGTGGGCATCTCTGCTGGGGGAAAGAGGGGCACCCACCAGCTTCTGTCCGGCTGTCTGCTGTAGAAACTACCTTTCTTGGACATGCTTCATCCATGCCTGTGCTCTGTATATTGTTTTTGTGGTCAAGAGGGTTGTGGTGGTGTTTGGGGTTGGTTGTTTTGGGGTTTTTTTAATAATAAAAAGTGATTAAAGAACAGGCTGAACTAGGCCAATTGACTAATCACTTCATTTTTTAGCTAACAGATTAGATTTTGTCAAAAGCACTGTCTCCCCTTCCCCACTAGGAAAGCAGCGTGCTGCCAGATCCATGCCTGCTTTATGGTACCCTTTTTTAAAGCTTCTGGTATCTCACATAGGTGACTGTGGGATATTCTAATGAAGCTGGAGTTATTAAAAAAAAATAATCTATTACATTTCAGGGATGTTTGGGCTTCACGCTTCAATAGTGCTAATTAGATATGTGACCCATTTTCATTCTGCTTTAGCTCCTGGGGATGGTAGAGCCTCATTATAAATACAAGGAGAGAAAATGCCCATGTTCCTTACTCTAAATAGCTTCTTCAAAACATGCCCACAGAGCTTTAGGGTGGGTTTTTTTTTTTTGTGGACACTGATTGTGTTTTCTTTTCCATTAAGTGGGGAAGTGGGACGGGGGGAGATTTCTCTCCCCAGAAATAAATAATTGAACATTTTTTTTCTTTAATTTGGAAAACACAGTGGCAAATCAAGGTCCTCTTGAATTTTAAGTTTGCCTTGTTTTTATTGACAAGGGAATAAACTTGAATGCTTCTTAAGCATAAAAATGCTTTTAATATTACAGTAGCTTCCCATCAACTGATATTTTTAGCTAATAGAGTCTATGCAGCCCATCTCTTCATGGAATGTGCTGAGTGTCTGGCTGGGTGCTGACGAAAGGTAGCAGCCGTGAGAGGTACTTGTTGAGAAACAGCCTGCCAAAATGCATGTTGAGATGCAAAACTGAGGCTGGAAGGAGCAGACGGCCCCTTTCAAAAAGTGCTCTCAGAAAGCTCTCGAGTTTTATGCTCTTTTCAGCAGAATTCAGTTGTTTCCATAAGATTTGTAGAAAGAAAACAAAACACACACACCCCAACCACAGAAAATGCCAAACTCACATTGGGGAGAACCCTGGGTGAGACCTGGGGATAAGTGTAAGTGTATTAAAAATAATATAAATATAAGATAACGGAGCGTTGCCAGGCAACTGCCAAGGAGCTCCGGCTCCTGGATCGGTGGGCTTTGCTGAAATGACCTCTTACATTTCGAGCATCTTGCCTGCCCGTGTATGAAATGGTTGTTCTGAACTTTGCTGATACACCTCATAGGCAGCAATTTAGCTTGTGAGCGCTGCTATATTTACTGGTGTCCCTCTGGGAATCCTGCACTGTCTTTAAAAAATAAATAAATAAAATCCAAGGATAAGGGTAAAGACTAGCTGGAGTCAGCTCTCAGCAGCGCAGTGGTCACTTATGACTCAATAAGTAAATTTGTGTGATTTAGCTGTGTCAGTGGCGTTTCTCTGAAAGCAGGGAGAGGGAGGGACTCTCCTGTCACTTCGCTTTTAATGACTACACTAAAAGAAAAGATAAACTGGGTTTTACCTCTGAATTTACTGATCCGAGGACTTGTTCGTAAACCCGTACCTCAGAGGCTTGCTTTAAAATTAAGTCTAGAAGTAGGCTTCTAAAATGAAGTCAAGAAGCAGGCTGTGGCAGAGGACTTTGAGGCAGGATAGTATAACTTTAGGGCGGTTTTCTGGGCAGTTTGCTGGGATGCTGTGACAGGTCCCTTGGTCAGAGGAGCGCAGGGCTGTGCTCTCTGCAGCTCCTTCCTTTGTGTGATAGTTTGATGTGTGCACAGCAGATGATGAAGTTAACCTTTTCTGTTTGCAGAAGGGGAGGGAAATAACCTTTTCAAAAGCTGTATTTATCAGGATAAACATAACTTTTTACATTGTAAACACAGGCAATATGGCTATATTTTGGGTGGCTGCATTATTGCTTTTTTCACGTTGCCATTCGGAGTTTGTTAGGTGCTGTCGTCCGTCTCCACCAAGAGAAAGCGGCTGTCTAAAAATGCCTAGTGTAAAACAGGATGAGAAGGACTCCATGTAGCAATGATTTAAGCTGGAATCCTACGGTTAAGCCCATGTTTAGCTTAATTCACTGTAAATATGCAGGGCTACACAGAGCAAGTAAAGGTTAATGCATTTAGAAGCCTTTGAAGATCAGAAACAAACTTGATTTCATTTTGAAATTTGCGTTCAGTTGTGTGATGCCTCGCTGCTAAGTATTCCTCAGAAGATGTTGGTGGCATGTCGCATGGCTGTTTGCTTTGGTCATGGGTTATTTTGCAGTTTTTAATCAAAAATCCATTTCCGTGTTTTTCTTCATCTTCACCACTTGTTTTTCTTAATCCCACTATTTTCATTTTTTTGTCCTGCATATCTTATTCTCAGAAATTTGAGCTATTTTGGATCACTGCAGAGTTTGGAAAGAGAAAAGAAAGTTATTGAAAATAACCTCTGAGGATTTTCCCCGGATAGAAAGATTGAATAGAAGTTAGCTACTGCCAGGGGTAGGGCCTTCAGCCTCGGTGGATGGTGTCCTAAGAGTTAGTTAATGTTGCAGTGCACAAGTGTACTGTGATAAACTGGCTTTTCCTTGCAAAAAAAAAAAAAAGTGGGGAAAACTGCCTTTCGAGTGATGATGTGGCTGAATTTTTGGAGCGTGTATACCCGAACACAGCTTACTCCCCAGGAAAGCATCTGAGCTGGCGGGGCTGTGGCGGGGGGCGTCTTGCCGGCTTGCTCCGGGAGGAATGCGGCTCCGTGTTGGGCCCTACGTGCCGCGCTGTTTTTTTGCATTCCACCGGAGATAGCGCCTGGGACTTTCTCTTGAGAAGAAAACCAGAAAACACCTGTTACTGCCAGCAGCTGGTGCCTCAACAGCAAACGGTCAGACGGACGGACGGACAGATGAATGAGGGCTCCTGCATTCCTGCCTACAGAACGCATAGGCTTGCAAAGTCCTGCTCGGGAATAAATAAAGTTTGTCTTGAAGAAAAATAAGCGATGTTTTAGGGTGTGACTAAGTAGATTAGACACGCTGTGGATGCGTTATCTAGGAATTTTCAAGGAAGCTGATGGCCACATCCCTGAGGTTTTTTTTTTTTCCCTTTAAATTAGCTCACCAACTAAATATGTTGAAATGGTGCATGTATAATTGACTGAAGCTTTCTTCTTTGGTGGGGCTGAAGTGTAAGGGGATAAGGAAAGGCTTCTTATGAAATTGTAGATATGTGTGCTGGATTTTGCTCTAAAGATCACAAAGTCCAGCTATGTTCTCAGGCATAAAGACAAGTTACAAAAAAAGAGTTAATTTATATGTTTAGTCTTTCAAAAGAATATTTCAGGCTGGATGAAACAATTTTCAAATCTCCTGGCTTAGACCAGACAGAGTAAACATCTCTAAATAGCACATTCTCTTGTGAGCTCTGCATTCGGCAACCAGGCGCGCAGGGAAGGGATGCGGAGTTTAAAGCATCTCCACCAGTTCTTGTTGTTCCACTGGTTGAAAAAGAGCTGAGGAACCACGATAAACGCCTGACGAAGCTATCGGCGCGTATTAAGAAATGGTTGGTTTTGAAGACTTGGTGTTGTTACAGGAGAACCATTTAAACAGGTTGATCTGTACAAGATGCTTTGTTTAGCTGTCTGGCTGGATGGCTGGGTGCGTTCTCCAGCGTGGGGATCATGATGTGCCAGTAATTGCAGTTAAATGAACATGGCTGGCTCTCAGGCAAATGAAACCTAATTTGTCACAGCTGTCAGAATGATCATGTCATGTTTGTTGCCTTCAGGAGCAGTTTTAGGCTGCAAATCCTGTTAAGGTCCCAGCTTTTTCTTGTTAAATATTGCACAGCATGTTTGCTGACCCTAGTATTTATCTTGGTGGGTTGTTTTTTTAAAGGCAAACACACCAATTCTGTCTCTTACATAAGCTGGGGTTGAACTTCTGTGAACCTGAGTCATGTGGGCTAGAGCTTGTTAATTTGGTGGACTTCAAGGACTTGAGCGTAGCAGTAATTTGAGGGCTTGCATAGTAACATAGAACAGTAGAGAGATTTGCTTGCAGATTCGTACAGTTGGGATTTTGGAAATCATGCTTCAAATTAGCTTTTAAAGAGCAGCCCTCCCAGGCTGGATTGAACGTGTAGTTACGCTGTGCAGCAGCAGACAAAAGCAGCACAGCAGCTTTGAATTTTGCATTTGTGCCAGCAGGAAATACAGTAGAATAAATGCAAGACTGTATTCGTAAATAGCTCAAAAAAACACAGTAAGGTGTAGGCCTCTTGAAATCCCCCTAAGTCATAATTTCAGTATTTATTTGCTTTTGTTTGTAGATTAACAGATTGGGTCTAAATTGGATAGAGCAAGTCTTGTTCTGTAAAACAAACAAATGCTAATTTTTTGATGTCAAGCCTGAGGGAGCAGAGAGCTTTCCTGCTCTATTCTTCTTCTAAAGAAAAAAAGGAAATGAGGTTTTAAAAAAAAATATATGGATCACTGAAATACCTGTAAGGCTGATTTCTCCTCCCTCTGTGCTGGTGGCTGTAGTAGAGCTCCAGAGGGAGAGGTGAAGGGTCCGTGTCCGTAGTGTGTTACGGTGCAAGGCTGGGAAATGTCAGCGGTGTTCGTGGAGCTGCCCGAAGTGGGAAGAGCTCTGAGCTTTCAAGGGGGAGGTCGTGCAGACACATCGCTTGTGGTGCTGCACTGGCTGCCCTGGTTCTTGGCCACCCCTGAGTCTTAGGCAAATGGCAACATATCTTCTAGGGCTGCAGCTGCCTCTGTTGATGCCACCTGCCCCAGTCTCTCAGGGGCACAGCATCTGCCATCACCTTGTCCCTGCGGTGGCTGCCTTGGTGGGATGTCTCCAGGGCCATCCTTTCCCTTCCCCACCTTTGATTCCCATCTCCCCAGCAATTCCAGAGCTTGGGAGGGAGAGCAGGGCTGGCTTGCAAGGGAGGATGTGGAAAGCAACTGCTGGCCCTGAAACCTTCTGCTCTCAAAATGGGTCTGCTGCCTTCTGACCTCCCCTCCTGCCTCCCCTGGGCAGAAGTGCCATGGCCACACAGGATTTTCCCTGTGTTGCGGTGGGGCCTTGGACCAGCTCTGGTGCTGCCTGTGCCTCGTGGTATATATACCGCACTTAGAAATGTAGGGATTGGGTGCACCAGAAGAAGGAATGAGGGAAGATGGAGCAGAACTGGTAAAAATAATCCCAGAGAGCTGCTTTGTTAATGAAGTTATGGGCACATCTAGCTGCCAGAACATTGGGAGAACATGAACAGCCCCTCCTTCAAAGGTTTATTTCCATATATTTTATATCCAGTTTCTCTTGCACAATAGGGATTGGCATGCAAGTATCCCTTCCATGACAAGAAACTGCAATCCCTGATGCTCAGCGCTTTTAAAAAGAAGTTTCAATCTTCTGTAATAGCTACATGACAGTTTAATAGTTGATAAAAGAAAAACAAAAAGTTACACATCTGCTTTTGTAGATTGTGGGGACATGACATTGCAGATAAACATTATGAGCTTTAGCTTAATGATTTATTGAAGCTCATTTCTTCATTTTATTGTAGCTTTCAGTTTCTAGCTATGCAGCTGTCTGTTTTCCCCAGAGAACAGAAGACTAGCGCTGAGATATAAATCTCTGTTAATGATTTTAAATAGCTAGCTATCTCTATATAATATGAAACTTTTTTTTTCTTTTGCCCTGGGCAGTCAATCATGGGATTAGGAGAGGATAATCAATAATCCTGAATGTGCAGCACAGCCACTGTCGGTGGTGAGCCCTGGTGCTCTCAGGCCACACAGGGCTGTTGTGAAACCCCCTCGCCTTCTTCCAGCCTCTCGCTCTCAGGCCTGGCTCCCCGTTCAGCATCTGGAAGTTTCCAGCTGAAATGGTCCCTCTGAGACCTGCAGCCTGCACTGCGTGCTAGAGGGGTTGACTATTTTCCCCAACCTCTTACCTGAGCTGGTCGCCTTGTGTCTCTTCTACAACAAGAGAAATAAAGGCAGAGCTGTGTCGTAGCTGGTTGGGAGCACTGTGGTCTTCTGTTCAGTTTTGTTTGTCTTTGGCAAACCGAGGTTGAATGAGGTTTGTACAAATAGGAGGACCTGTTGTGAAATAAGAGATACTGTAGGCAAATGTACTAGGGAACGTGCAGTGAATGTGAACAGATCCCTGGGCATTCGCCAGGACGTTCCTCACCTCCTGTAGTTTGTGTATGAACCAGCTCTGGAGGGACCCTTTTCATCATGGAAAAAAGATGTAGGCCTGGGAACTAGCGTTTCCATCTATTTGTTTCCCCAATGATCCCAGATGCATTCTCACAATTGGGATGCAGGACCAGCAAATACAAGGTGTGTTTGGATGGGAAGGATAATCATGGCTTCGCTATCCTTTCTTCCTTTCTTTTGTTTTACGCACATTAATGATTTACCAGGAAATTAGTGATTTAGGAGATGAAGTGTGGCAGCAGGGTCCTTAGCTGTACTTTGTAGTTTAACTGGGAGCACACTGGTAGTGACTGAATATTGCTTCATCTTCAAAGCTTTCCACAGGCTTGTGCAAATAAATTTGGTTACCATCCTTTGCGCACCAGAGACATGCTCCCAGCAGAGAAGCCAGCATTAAATGGAAGTGTCTGCTTGTGAACTGGTGGTATGGATATCCCTTTAGATCAAATGATGTGGTGGTGTTGCTTCCAACAAGAGCAGGACAGGGGCATGTGGAGCACAGCAAAAAAGCTTGTGCTATTGGATGTATTTAGTCTTGAAAGCCAGGTTCTACAAAAGGACATGGTAAAGACAGTGGTATGGGACTTCCTAGAAGGGCACTGTCGCCAGTTCTGAATATGCCTAGTACCAGAGGGTTCATATGTGCTCTGTGTGTAAGCTATGAAAATCTATTGCTAAATCTTCTATAGTCTCAAGAAGAGAGATGGCAAACCTGCCATGCAGAGGAGTCTGGTTGATGCATAGTCATTTTGTGTGGAGAACAAGGGGACGAAACAGACCTATTGTGGGTGGCTTTGTGCTCTGAAGGTACTCTTCCTTTCCTTCTCACTTCCTCCTCTTGCTCCGTGTAGTTTCCTTTGGCCATTTACCGCTAGTAGTAACAGTCCTGCCCTTTGGGGTCCTTTGCTGGCCCTTTTGGCGCATCTGCAGACAGGACTCCCTGGAACACCCCATCTTCCCCTCCAGTGCACCTTGTCCAGCAGCGTTTGCAGGCCAGCTCTTCACAGCAACACCAGCATCAATTCCTATAACGCTTACCTTGATTTTTGAGGGTTCAGGTCACAAGCTCTTGGAGATAAGATTACCTGCTGTGAGCATTCCTGTGATCACTGGCTCACTCACATGTCGAGTGTGTATCCTGAGTTTACTGGCCGTAGTGGGGCAGTCCCAGTCTGGCAAATTGCTTGTCAGCCCCATGTGCTCACCAACTTGGAGACACTGCAGGACTTCTCCATCTTTTTGCACCAAAGTAGCCAATTTTTGGATTAACACAAGTGAATTAGGAAAGGTTAGAAGGAAAACACTGCAGGTGAAACCCTGTGTGGTATGTTTCTGTGCCAAGCGAACTTTTATCATTGACTTAAAGACGTACGTGGATAGCAAATAGGGCATCATCATGGTTCACGGTGCTGTTACAGCGTGAGACCTAATAAATCTTCTTACGTGTGCCTTCTACTTAGTTCAGGTACTTATTCTGGCCACTGGGATTTATTCTTAGCCCTGCTTTTTTTTTCAGGAATTGCTGTGCCTCCGTGAAACAGGAGCAGTACCCAGACTGTCTCCTGGGTCCCATTTGCAGTAGCTTGTCTCACCCAGGCTCAGACAGGGGTGGGAAGTGCCTTGGAAAATGGGAGAGAGGACAGGGGCAGGTTGGATGTTGCAAAGGGTTGGGTCCAGCTGCCTCCTTTTACTTGTGTTATTTCTCTTCCTGAACCACTTTTTACTTCCTGAATTAATGCACATTCTCCATTTTCAGAAAGTCAATAAATACTCATGGCAAGAAGACCTGTCCACCTCTTAGTTGATCTGTCCGTGACTGTATTTAGCTCTTCTGGGAATCTGCATGTATTGTTTTACGTATTAGGGTCTAAAGAATGAGTACGTCAACTGTCTATTTCCATAAGGTAAATGAATTTTTTTGCTAGTTTCAGTGCTCTGAGTGTGCAGTTATTTTGTGTACTCTGGGACTTGTGTTCACGAATTTATTTCCAGGAGTAAGAACATACTAGGAGTAATTGGAGGAGTATGTGTCAGTATTGACACTATTGGTACTGCTTTTTGTCTGTAGCTGGAATGCCAGCGATAGGTTCTTACTGACTTAAAAAACAAGAAGATGCTTAATTCCTGGAAACGGAGAGAAGCACAAATAAACCAGCCCTACAGAAACTTGTTTGACAAATTCTCAGGTCTATTTGGATCTGGAGAACCCAGAAGGAGCTGCACTGCCTGATGGTTCCTGGCCTTCCTCTGACCTGAGTTTTGTTTTTAAGCAAGTCTGCCTATATCTGTGTCTCATATTTATATCTTTTGTCTTTGTGTAACGATTTCTCTATTTTGTTTCAATGCTGACACAGTCCATCCCAGATGGAATCGTTGATGCTGAGCTCTGCGCAAATGGTGGCGGGAGTTACCCACCTTAGCTTTTTCTGGAAGTGGCCTTAGAGGGTAGTGGGTTGAATCCAGCTGGCCCGACAGGAGCTCTCCCATCTGCTCTGCTCTGGGGTGCAATTGCACAGTAGCAAGCCTGATCGAGCTGGTGGTGTGTTATTTAAGTTAAGGCACTCGCTGACTCATTAGCAGAAAGGCAGTAATGGGGAAATACCCTGCTTGCCAACAGCCTATGTTCTGTTACAGTCACTGTGGCAACACGGCCGTGCCACCTGTCAGGGGTGCTCACTGTCTGCCTTTTTAAAACACAAAATTAAAAAAAAAGCCCTGAAATGGGAAGGAAGAAGAGTTGCAAAGCTGATTCAGGCTGCACAAGTGGGTCTGTGGGGAATAGTTGCATTTTCAGAGTGCAGATCCCCCTCGTTTCATCCTTCCCTGCCTTTCTCCCCATGAGCTGCCCAGAAGTTCAGACAAGCCCCCTGGACCCTGACCTTATGTTGACACAGACTAAATTATTCTTCTCCATTGCTTCTCCATCAGCTCCTGTGCTAATTAGTGCTCTGCAAATCTACCCTCTGGTCTGATTTCTAAATTCATCCAGGAGGCTGAGCAGCTCTGAGGATCTGCTGTAAACATGACTTATCCGTCAGGCAGTAAAGCTGCTCTCGAGCTCTCCGAGGAGAATTAAGCCTTCGTGAAAGACACTTGTCTGTTGGGCAGCTGGTTTTATCAGTCTGTGTTGCGGATTAAAACATGTTTCGATGTCTCTTCTATCAAATCAGGAAGGAAAAAAAAAAAAAACATTCTCGTTACCAGGTCCCAGGCTGCATGTTAATAGAGAACTAATTGACCAAATGTCAGTCACTTGTGCGCTTTCAAGGGAAGGACCATCTCCCATGTGCTAAGTGTACAGGAGCACAACCCCTGTCTTTTCCAGGCTGACAGTATTTTTTGTGTCTTACCCACCAGAGGCAGGAGCTGCTCCAGTTAACAGCATACTCAGGCCAGATAAGCCAGGGATGTATCTGCTCCCACGGTCCTGGGACGTGGGACGCGGTGTAAAGATTGCATTGCCTTTAAAAAGGAAAGGTTTATGGCCTCTCCAAGCCCAGCTGTTAAACATATGTTTTATTCTGACTTTTCCCTGCCGTAAACCTCCACTTGTGACGCCTGTGGCATACCTCCTTTCAGCAGAAAGCTTCAGAAGTCACCAGTTCAAGTTTTGAAGGCATTAATGCTATCTCAAAATTGGCTGGTGTCTGTTGGGGAGATGAAATCGTGTAGGTAGAAGACCTTCCCAGCTCTGCATAGGTCACAGGTGTTTGAGCGTCTCGGTTGCTTGTGGTGACTCACCAGGTTTTTCTTGTAGGAGTGCTGAGAGGTTAAAGCATTGAAAGTGGTTTTAAAAGAGTTGGAAACAGAAGGAGATCGTGGTGCCTACTTGCTGTGCCTTTACTGTTATTGTGTGAACCAAATTACAAGATTGGAATGGCAGATAAGAGTCTCGGTTTAAGGCCTTCTTAGAAAGAAATACCAGATTTTGGACTTAAGTGGAAGCCAAGTAGATTGAATCTTTCTTGCTTTCTAGTCACGAGGCTGATACATGACTTTTACTCTTTACCTGCTTTTATTTTTTGCCAGCTTATCTTCTTGCTGTATAAGATGAATTTCTTTTGTCTTGATTTGCTTTCTATTACGAGGCCACTTTTACTTTTTTAGCTGTGTAAAATTGAACCTCTCCCATTCATATAGGTACAGATGTCTTTGACGTAAATCTTCCTGCTGTAACTGGTCCTGGGGGCCTTTTGCAATACACTGTTGCAGAACTCTCATTAGGGCTTCCCTGTGTCACAGTAATATTGGACTCATTAAGCAGTAACCCTGCTTTAACACTTCTGTGAACAGCAGTGCAACGCCTAATGAAAATGCAGTTTTTACTGGGATGAATGTGCTTATGTTAATGAAGCTATGTGCATCCACGCTGGAGTTCATGGTGCAAATAGTTTCCTTGCAACTGCCTACATGGTGTATTGGTAAGACTCTTGGTGAGTCTAGTCCTGGATTAAAAAAACGTATCATGGCCATATAAATACAGCAGGGGTAGGTATGAGATAAAAATAACCCTTTCCATAGTGCGGAACACTTGGTTTAAGAAGTGGAAGAATATTTAATAAAAGGCTTTGATCGAACTACCTTTTGTGAAACAAAACTGTTTCATTGTTCTCTGTGAGAGCTTGTCACTGTTTTTTCTTAATTGTTACGACTGTGCAACCCCAATGGACGGAGTACGGCAGTGGAGTTTGCACCCAGGATCTCTGGATCAAAACCCATGAGCAGATGTTGTCTGAGGTAAAGCACTTCTCTATTAGCTTGCAGCCAGTAACAGGTTACTAAACTTTATGAAATGGTCAGTAAAGGGTGATGAAAGGTAATTTTTAAGCTAAAACTAACAAAAGTAAATTTTTAAACTTAACCTATGTGCCCCATGGTGCAGACTTAGAACAGAAGATATTGTGTGTAGTTTGAATCTTGGTAAGTGTATTTGGCCCTGGGTTGGTGGGAAGAGCACTTACCCTTCCTGCTACTTTATCTTTGTGTTTTGGTAACCCTCTGGACTGTGAGCAAAAATCGGGGGCTGATCCTGTGAGCCCAAGGGCAACTGTATATTGTGCCCGTGCCCAGGCTCGGAGAACTCAAGTGCTGAGGGAAAGTGAAACGATTTTAGAGGTCCAGAGTTCAGCAGGGGACGTGCATGCTCTGGGAGTTTGCTTTTGCCATTGCTGACTCAGCGATGGGGAGGAGGGAAATATGTTTTCCCTTTTCAGAATTGCTTATCAAGCTGTTGGGGAAAAAGATATTACTCTGGAGGAGGGGGAAGAGCCTTGGCTGTCAAGAACGCAGTTCAAGCTTGCAAATACTTTCCTGTATAACTTCTAAAAGCCAGGTGTCGTTGAATGATGATGAAGTTGTGTGTTATGTATTACACAGGAAACTTTATTCAGCTGCTCCAGCAATTTCCTGATATCATAACACCAGCTGAGGAATGGGTCAGGCAGAAGGTAGAGGTGGGTAGGTGTTCACACACCACCACATTGAAACCATTTCTGGAGATGTGAGACAGTCCCTAAAGAGTATATTTGCAGCAGCTACAACAAAAAATGAAGAATAGTGTGTGCGATTTAGTTGGAGGATAGCAAGAGCCAGAGCAGGTGAAATACGTGTATCCTGAGATCAGTGAGTAGGAGAGGTCGGGGTCTTGGTTATAGCTCACTGAAAGTTTGCAGCTTGTATCTAGGCTCAAGCTCCAGACCTTCTCCCAGAGCTCTTGTTCTCAGTGTCCCCTCTGGAAACATCAGCCCATTTCTTGGAGCGTTTGGGATTTTCTAGGAGACCTCTCCTTCCATCCAGCGCTGACCTGGACCGACCCTGCTTAGCTTGGGAGGCAAAACAAAATAGTAGCTAGGGGATTGTGGCTGGAGCAAGCAGACCCCGCACAAAATTGAAGGCTGTTAAAGTGTCTAATTGAATTATTGCACTACAGGGGCATAGTGACTCATAGTGAAGCTAATCACCTGCTGCTTTATCTTGACTGCGAAGAATAGATTGCTAGTTAAACATTTAAAGGTCATAGTCATAGAAATTTTAATAGTGTTGCCTTCCCCCCCACTCCCCCGCCCCAAGAATTATGTCTGAAGTTACTAGAGGAAATGGAGAACATGCTCTTTGGAGATCTGATTCAGAAGATGAGGTTCAGAATGCTTATCTTTCAGGCTCACACTGTGGACCTCGATGCATTCATTTATGAGGGAGGCTATGCTGAAAAATGTTGTATTGGCTTTGCACAAATTTCCCCAAAACACCATCAGTATGGCATTGGTGTTCTGTGGAGAATTGAATTATCCTAAAATTTGAGTCACAGGTATTTTGGGGGTTCATTCTTGTTCATCACAGGGAATTCCAGGAGTAAAGCTGGAGCTCGGGTCTCTGTTCCCACAGCCAGGCGGGTTCAATATTTTCCATTTAATAGTGCCTCGTTCATTGAGCCAAGAGCATCTTACAGGAAACAGGGTTTTCCTGGTTCTGCCTAAAGAGACTGTAGACCTCTGTAGTTTTACTGCCTTAGATGAGGACAGAACAGGCTGGTGTAAACTTGTCCATGCAGGCAAGCCGGGGAACTGTGTCACTTGGACAGGGCTATCGTTCCTGTCCCTGCAATTGTCCCTGCGGTCACCAAAGCCATCATCAGGAAGGTTTTGTAGAGAGAGGACTTGGCTCTTTGCCTGGTGGATCCTCCCATGCTCTGTGCTGTAAAAGAGCCTTCCAGGTTGATGAAGGTGATACGCTTTCCTTATCAAAATGCTGGACTTGGTTTAAATAGCTCTCCCCAATGATTCATGCTCCTTAGATCGCATCCAATTCACTGCCATGAGTCACCAGGACAGGTGGTGTCTGTCTTGGCAGCTCTCCTGGAGGAGCATTCGGCTGGTGATGGGGGAAAACTTGCAGATAAAATAACAGAAAGCTGTGCTAAAGCATATAACCGTCTAGCTGGCTTAAAAAGTCAGTGATGAGCAGTGAATATCAGCAGTGGTATCAGCTGTGCATTATCACTCCAATTTAAATATAGATTTTGAAGGAAGTTTGTAATATTTTCTGCATATGGATGTTTTATGGCAGGAAGCGTATCCTGCTATAAATGAATTGGCCTGATTGAGAGGCTGGGTTAAAGACTGTGTGTGACTTCAGCCTGGAAGTTTTTCCTTTCGGAAGTGTTGTCTGCACTAAATCGATAGACCACTGGCATGTTTTGAGCTTGACTGTTTCCTTACTTTTGGAATGGGTCGGAGAGAGCACGGTGCCGGAACAACGTGTTTCCTGTCGGCTGCCAAGTTCTCCTACCTTGGTGGCCAACAAGCGCGTGAAGCTGAGCACGACTTTACGTAGAGGAGAGGTCTGGGTTGCAGCTATTCTGTGATCTGAGGGAGGGTGGACCTTGGTCTGACATCTGATGAGGTGTTGGGAGATGCTCTGTGTTGATTTCTGGCTTTCTGCCCAACTTTCTGGTGGGTTTTCTCATCTCTAGTGGTTCTTCTTATTTTTAGGAGGGATCCTTGGATGCTGTAGTGGCTTTTTCCAAGGCTACAAGACTGCTGTTGGGAGGTGTAGAGAAGGAGCCAAAACCTCTAAAGGAACAGGGTGGATAACAGCATCCACTAGATGTGGATCCGCTTTTGTGCCTGGGTTTGCACTGTGCCGAAGACTGTCCCTGGTCAGCCGTGTTCCACATGCACCACGTCACTTTGGCCGGAGAGCCAAAGGAAGCTGGCGGAGATCCTGAGCCCAGCAAACACTGGTGTGCTGCCAGCTGCAGAAAGCAGGGCGCCTCACCCATGAGGGCTGGTGGCTTGCCTAAATTTTGGATTGACCCTTGAACCTCACTAACAGATGGCAGAATAAATTGATGGGAGAGATATTTTTAAATGAGGAAATTGCACAGGACATTTTTCTTTTGGTCTCTGCCTGCTTGTCAGAACTTTTTTTGCCTGGAATGCACCTTGGCAGAGACATGACTAAGGTCATCTCTCATCCTGCCCCAAGTGTTTGTAGTCCACCCCAATTTGACTTCTCCAGGTTAGAGATAGGTCAGCGTTTCACAGTATTGCCTGGTAAAGCCTGGCAGCATCAAAGTTGTTTGAAATGTGTCCAGCACAACTCTGTTAAAACCTTAAAGCAAAGGTGCATTTTTAGTAGCCAGCAGCTACATTCGGATGAGGAGCACCCTGTCCGAGTGACTCCCTGGAGGCTGCTCCATGCAGGGGTTGGGCTGAAGGAAGGTGGTGCCCACTTGGAAATAGCTTCTGCTAAAAAGATCTCTTCACCTTTTTTTGCAAGCTCATTTCTTTTGATATTATTTTTAATTCCTTTTGGAAAAGGCAGTCAAATTTCAAAGGAAGCCATATCATACTGCCTTTTGTGTGCACTTCAGGTTTAAAGCGGAGCCTTCTCACTTTCAGTTCTTGGTCGAAAAAACGTCCCTGGGGATCCTCTCCCTCCTCCTGCCCATCGCGACTGCTGACTTGACTTACAGGAGCTGCGTCTAGTAAGGGGGGGAGACCCTGGATAGGTAATTGCTGATGCTGATTTGTAGCTATTTTGTCTTCAATTACCTTCTTAAGTGCTTTAAAATAGTGTTAGGTTTGATTTTGTTTTCATAGCAGATAACTCACTGTGTCTCTCGTTGGACCTCAACACATTTTTTAATTATTTCATGTCTACATTTTCCCCTAGCTCACCTGCATTTTAGCAAGCCTGGTGTAAAGCTTTACTAGTAGATAAACCGGAGCTCCTTGAGTGTGATGCTGCTTTTCTTAATGTTTACAACTCATCAGTCTCCACAGGATTTTTTAGTGATTCCCACCTCTGCTGCTGTAGAGTTTTGCCACGTCTCCTAGATAGGAAAACAATGCATGACATAGAATGTGTCCCATGTGTATTGCTGGTTTATCCTGGGCTGCCAACTGAGGTACCTGGTTCTTGTTCTATTATCATCTGACCTGCAAGTTGTGTCTTTCACGGCCTTTTGATCCAGTTGGGAATGGCAGATTAACGAGACTAAATACTTTCTTTGGACAGACTTTTTTTCTTCACCAGAGAAATACTGCTTACATCAAGACCCAATTATGCCGTCCTTACTCCCGTACCAGAAACCAGTTTCTTTGGGGGCTGCCTTTTTAATTGGATCATTTATTTTACCTTCTTTAAACAAACTGTTACAAAAATCTAGGCTAAAGTCTTATTGCGAGTGGTTGTATCTGAAATGGATTGCAGCTGGATGGATTAAACGCGGCAATTATTTCTGTTGAAGGCATGCCCTTGAGTTCGCTCAGGCTGCTGCCTGGGAAGACAAATTCAGAGATAATCGGCGCCCAGGCGAGTGCTGCATTGCAGTTCCTCTCGGCTTACGTCACGGATGGATACTCGGCAGCCGAAGGGCTCCTCGGGAGCCTGAGGAGAGCGTGGCTTTCGTACCACGTAACGACACATCTCATGGTCTGCGCTTTCTGTGCTTCTTACTGCGTATCTTGCGCTTTGTGCACAGGGCAGCCTTTATCTGCAGCGCTCTCTTCTCCTTAACGCAGTGTGAAACACTGAGAGTGCTTATCCTTTTACAGGGTTTTGCTTGGAAGGCTTTTTAGCCTCATTTTTTAATATATATATATTTAGAGACTTACACATGTCATATTGTGATTACAGCTTTTACACCATTTGAACCTGTCTGCTTTAATTAGCAGTTGGCATTGCCATATTTATAGATAGATGGAAAAAGTATAAGCCAGTCATAGTTTTCAGTTCAGGGTGTATTTTCTTCTGTTGGCAAGCCGTTCGTATCCATTTTTCCATAGATAACTGGCTTGGCAACCTGCAGATGTTGCAAGCATTGGGTACTGATGCTTGAAATAGAAATGGACTCTGAAGAGGATGTGGGATGGGGGGAAATAAATCAGAAACTGCTCTTGCATTGGAAGTCTATTAAGACTGATGATACGTCACGCTTGCCGGAGCATAACTGCAGAAGTTGACCACATTAAAAATGAGCACATTAAAAAAATATGTATTTCAAAATCTTGCTTGTGTCACATAATTAAAGTTCATTTTCACTTTGGCATGTTGTGGTAACAGAGCTAGTTACAAGTGTTTGGGTCTTTAGCATGGTTACGTTGGTTGGTGGGTATCTGTACAAGCCGGAGGAATGGATTTATTCTTTCTGGAACAAGTTGTGTCTGATCTGTAAATGATGTGAAAAGTCCGTATGTGTTTTTCTTTTTAACTGCAACTTTAAATTTGCAAAAGTTTTGTCCTGTGTTGACCCTGCAACGCCCAGGAGAATGTCAAGGATCGAGAACAGTATCATGTTATTAAACTCCCATGTGTTATCTGCTCCTCAAGAACTGTCTACGGATGCACTTTACTCTGGGGAAAACAATTGGAGGCACCTTTGCCCTCTTTTGAGAAGCTCCCCTTAAACAAAACCATAAATTACTTCTCAGTGCAGATGTTAAATACAAGCATGCGAGTGTTGAGGAGCTCATGTGGGGGTCGCTCGTTGATGGGTACACGGTGGGAAGATGCTTTGCTCTGTACGGTGTTTGGTTGCCATGATCTCGACATGGGTGTATCGCAGCCTGGGCTGTGCCCTGCCTGCGGACTTGTGTACACACTGTTGTCTCAAAAAACACAGCTCGGGGATCAGTGCCTTAAAGCATTACTGCCCATCGGGGCAAGGCGGGCAATTCAGTAACTGCCTCTTTCCTGCACACCTTTCCAGAGCGGCTGCATCCGTATTCTGCAGACTGGATTTTTCAGTCTTGCAAGGTTTCTGCCTTTTGGTCTAGGACAGAGCTGAACACACTGATGAGCAGCAGATGGATCTGAGTCAAGGTTACGCTTGGTGATTTGGGACTAGAGCCCAAGTCTTAAAGCTTCCAAAACCCGGGGGCTCTCCCTTCGGTTAGCAAAATAAAATCTCATCATCTCTGTTGGCCCTGTGTGTTACAAACTGGTTTTGAGACCACGTGGCAAGATGACTTTCTGTTCAATGATCCAAGGCTTTTCTTCCCCAGCATGTCCAGCACAGTGGATTTGCTGAAATTCCCTGTAACTGTGTGCTCATTTGTGCGTGTGTAATTTCTGAGTGACCTGTCCCTCAAGTTGACCGTTTTTGGGAGAAGAGCTGGGTGAGTTGATCGTTCCTGCTTCACATGGCTGAGCAGGATGGAAGGAAGAGAAACCTTTCGCGTAACAATATCACTGTGAAATGTGGGAATATGGGTTACATGGTACTAAATCAAGGTGGTCTCTGGGGGGACTAGTTAATAAATTCTAAATAGGAGGTGACCCTTTCTGAGCACTTTCCTCTAAACTTGTCATTTATATGCTAGCCCTGTGCATTACAGTGCTTAAAGCCTAGGTCAGAAATCCTCCACCCAACTTTGACACTTCCTTTTGTCTTTAATAGACGAATTAATAGCAGTCGGTCACAGCCAACTGTGTATTGTAGGTGCGGGTTGATAAGGTCTGTTAGAAGAACAAGGGAGCATCAGAGCGTGTGAGGAGCTGTGAGGTTAGATGGATTTCCTGCATTACCAGAGATGTCAAATGACCAGATGAATGTTTCTGTACTAAAATCAGCTTAACCGTAAAGTAATGTGAATTCATTTTGTTGAGAAACCCTAAGAAATGCAGCAAAAGTAAATGTACATGGATGCATTTGAACAAATTAGTGCTTGGGCTGGCCCCTTTTTAGAGGTGAACTTTAATTGGGTGTCATTTTGAAAATACCAAAATGTCCTTTTTTCCCAGATTGGGTTGTGCCAGTGCTGTTTTGTGTGCAAAAGGTGGATGTTTGAATTCCTTTGACATCAAAGACTCTACTTGGATAAAACCAATAAACACTTTCCACATGTATTTACTGTGTTATGTTGACAAAACAGCCTCAAGGGAGCACAGCCTCCCAGGGGGTGCTTGGAAAACTGCAGATTTGAACTACTGGGACAATGGACTCTGGGTTTTAGGTAAAGGAAACAATTTTCACAGTGGCACTAGTCAGCAACTGGAAGAGGAGATCTCCTCCCCTAGACATACTCAAAGCTGGACCCCCAGGAACCTCATCAAAGTTGGCCCTGCTTTCAGTGGGGGAGCAGACCACACAGCCTCCTGAGCTCCCTGCCAGTTTTGTCTCCCTGTTTTTCCCATGAGATGCTGAAGGGAAGGACCGCTAACCAAACAGGTTACACCAGTATTTGGAGGGGACCATACAGGCACATGCACTTTCCTTCCAGCTGAAGGAAGGGCATCCCCTACGAAGGGTATTAACGTTGTTTTGCATGCTATTGCTAAGAAAGCCTTAGCAGCACTGTGTGTAGATGGCAGCCTTATTTAAATCTGCCCGACCTCAGTTGGTTTGATGATTAATGACTAGAAGATGAGCAGGATGTGGCTAGAATGGTACTATTACTCTGAAGGTTTGTCCTGTGTGCAGTGTAAGGTGGGAATCCCCTCCTGCTCCGCTCCTAGAGGATGTTCCACAGGCGGAGGCACAAAAGGTGTTCTGCACTGCAATGAGGGAATGGCTAAAAAGGTGGAGAAGCAGTGCTGTAAAGCAACTTCTGTGGGCACAGGATGGCTTCTGCTGCCAATTTTAAGGCTTAAATTTCAGGATTTGCAAAACCCTGTTCTTAATTCATCTTTGTTTTCCTTCTGTCTTTTTGGTTTCTAGTCCTTTTCATTGATTCAAATCCTGGTTTCCTTGAAGCTTCTTGCAGTTGTTCTCACAAAGGGCGATTGAGTGGTATTTTAAAACTTAGCCTTCTTGCACAGATCTTACAAACCTGGTGCGAATTGGGGGGGGGCATTAACAGGCAAATGCAGCAGAATTACATCTGCTGTTCCAGTGGTCAGAGACGTGTTCACTGCAGTCCAACAGAGCTTGTTCGGAAGAAGAAATCCAGTTGCTCCGTCGTCGCAGAAAGAGATGAGCACGTCCTTGGTGTTTGGATGCCAGTCAGCACTGCTCAGTGTCTTGCTGTACGCCGTGTTTGTAATGCCGTACACCTCTGCAGCTTCATTTGATCTTGTCTACAAGTTGTGCTTTTTTTCTTTTTGTGAATCAAAGAACTCTTGAAGCTTTTCTCCTGCTGCACTCTTCATGGTTTAGGCAGACACTTTCAAATGCAGACCGACAGCGTAGGTTGTTTGGAAGGATTTGTGGGATAAACAGGAGTTTGCCTGCGGAGCATGTGAATCTGTGCATTCAAAGCAGCCAAAGATCTGGGGGGCACGGTCCTGTGCTTGTAAGCTGTCTCACCTGACCTGCACGCAGCCCTGCTCTTCTGTGAAGCTTGCTTCACTTGCTGCTTCCAAGGAAAGGAGAAAATGCCCGTACCTTTTCTAAATTCAAAAGTATGAATTCAGACTTTGCTGTGTCTTTAGGAGCATATGTTTATTGAGTTTGTGGCCAAAAGCCCAAAGACCTCTGGTTTCTCTGCTTGGGGGTGACTGTCCTCATTTCACTTTCTGTAACAGGTGGAATATTACGTTGTTTGTTTTTTTTTTAAGCCGAGTTCAGTGTTGTGTAGCAAATTCCTTCATACTGCGGGCTTAAGCAGCCAGCTGGTGTCAAACCCATGCGGTGACATTCTCCTTTGCTTTTGTGAAAATTCATTACATTGTAGTAAGGCTGAGGAAGGTGAAGTTGAAAATAAGTGGGATGCTGCCAAAAAAACCCCAAACCTATCAGTGAGGACAAAACTAATTAACTGTTTGAGAGCTTACCTGATGAACAGCACAACTGTCTTTATATATAGCACCAGGCAAAATGAGCTTTGGGGCAATCTGGGTAACTGTAAACACTAGCGCCCTGGATTCCTGTTACCCTTTTGTTGTCTGCCACTCAATTAAAGAGGTGTGCAGGTTCTCCCTGTGTCTGCTGATGAGTCTCCTGAGTATTAGAGGGTAGCTCTGCGAAGTCAGTGTGTTTTTAATCTCTAGGCTTCTACCAAGCCAGGTTGAAATGAGCACTAAATAAATAGAAAGGGATGAAGTTGAGCCGTGGGTATTTCAATAAATATTTGAGACGATTTGCAAATGGCCTTTGGAGCACATAGAGCAGCTGCCTTGAGAAGGTACCAGAAAGGAGGATGTATTGCCTTTTGAAGTATCCCCACCAGCGTTCCCCCCATATATGCCAGTTGCAGTTAGAGCTCATTAATGCTGAGCAAAGCCATGAAGTTGCCCCAGCGAGAGGGAACCACGTCCCTGAATACCTGGGGTAGCAGCAGAACTCCCCCATGTGCCCAGGGACCGAGATGCTGTGCTCAATGCTTAGGTGTGTGTTGAGTCTTTTGATGGGTTGATGATGCTGTATCTCTGTATAACTATCTGAAACATAATGGAATTTATCTAAAATTTCTTGAACTGATAATTCCTTAAGGTGGTTTGAATTATTTTTACCTCCTTTTATCCCTCCACGATCTTCCCCTCCGTTCACTAAGGAAGCATGATCTGTTGGAAGAAGTGACAGCATGTAAAAATAGCACTGCCTTATTCTGCAGATTTGCTTGCTGTGGGGTTTCAGTTAGGTCTGCTGACTTGGATTTATAAAAAAAAATAATCTTTTTCTTCTGCTTTTTGCACCTGCTTGCCCTGGTTGTGCTTGATTTTGTGCTTTGGAGGCAGCAGCCATTTGGTCGTAGCTGAAATCCTTGCTGGATTGGGATCAGCAGCACAGGTGGTTGGGAGACCTGAGTTAAGGAGCTTTTGACTTTTAGGCCCAGGGGTGTTTGCAAGGCCGATAGCTGAACACAAAGAGGGGAGATACCTGTAGGCTTTTCACACCTCCTGTGGAAGTTGCCAGTTCAAAATAAGCAGCGCGTGTGCTGCTGAGCACGCGGTGGAATTGCACTTGTGGTTCCAAGCCATTTGCTGTAAGTGTATTATCCCTTCCCCTCATTGAATATTGCTGGCGTCTAATCAGATTACATCGCAGTTCATAGCTGTGCCCAGACAAAATAAAGAGCTGTACTTCAGAAGAACATAAGGATCGTGAGTTACGGCCTTCTTCACACATTGGGCTGACGTTAATTGTTCATTTACAGCGAGATTCATGAAGGTATGGAGACCAATGAGTCTGGCTAGCTAAATAGGTCTGAACCAGATCGCTGTCTTTTCACCATCTGGAGAACGCAGTGGAGTGTGGTCCTCGGTGCAGTGAGGATCCCTGGCTGATGGAGCAGGCCTTTAGGTACCCATTGGCTCAGCTCTGGGATGCTGCACAAGTGAGGGGTTACTCCGAAACTGCACACAGGCTTGGCCTTGTGTTCTTCAGGAATTCCCTTTTCATTATAAAGAGTCCTTTTTATTAGCGTGCTCCTTTTTTTTTTTTTTTTTTTTTTGGAGAGCAAGCTTGGTGACTCACGTCGCCTGCCTTTCTTAAGCCGTTAGTGGGTGTAGCATTTGGAGCAAAGCAGTTGGATCTGCTCAGATTAAGACTGTCAGGTTTATCTAGCTATTCATAGAATGATTTTGGAAATATGCTTGACTATAAATTTGAAAAGAAATGGGGAAAAGGTATGGATGATATTAGTGGGTACAGCTTCATTGTGAGTACAGATGTTCAGCAGACCCTGTATGTTTTCAGTAATGAAACTATTTGTATTCCAAAGAATAAAATGTAAATAACAGCCCTTGGAAAACACAAGAGTGGTATTTGCTCTTCTAAGCAAATCTGTTTCTAATGATGCTTTATTTTTGTGGCATTAAAACCTTGATACGGAACTCTGCGTTCATAAAAATGAGCAACAAGCACCTGCGAGGAGGGATAGATACTAATTCTTGAAAGGAATCTCCAAAAGCAAAATGCTGCTGTCTGTGTTGGCAACACCACTTATGAAAGGGAGAGGACGAAGCCAGCTTGCAGCCCTGGTACAAACATGCTCAAACTTGAGGTGTTTGTTCCTGAGAAACACTTCTGCCTGGACTTTTACTGCTCTCTTAACAGGATGTCATGGTTCAATGATGCATTTTGTGTCTCTTACAAGTTTTTGAATCAATGACAGACTTGTTAGTTTCTGCAGAATTGAATTGATGCATCCTATGATAACTTAAACCTTCCCAAAGTCTTTCCAGCCACCGGTCTGTGTGACACCCTCTTTAAAAGCAGAGGACCATCGGTGAGCTTCTCAGCGTGCCCTCAAGGCTGACCAAACCTTCCAATTTGTCCAAAGATCATAGCACAGCTGGTTCATGGCCATATTTAATGTGTCTGACAGACCGTATAATAACCTCTGTGAGCACGGGTGAAATTCCGACCCCGCTTGTTTAATGGCAACGCTCGTGTTCACTCCCGTGGGATGAGGATTTTGCCCAGTGTTCTGTGAGGAGAACAGCTAGGGTAAGCAAAAACGCTGCTGAGCAGGGAAGTAAGCTAAATCAGAAGAAGTCATAAGAGCTTTCTTGCATGTTCTCTAACATACTGACTGGAACATGGTCATAGTCTGTTTTAAGGACGTCCTAAAGCTGGCGGTTGCCAGGGCAGGCTGTAGGCTGGGGGCGGCTCAGGCTTCTTGTTCCTTTTGCTTCTTTACTGCTTTAACTAGCTGCCACTCTTCTCCTTAACTCTTCTTCCTCCTTTAAAATCAATGCAAATCCAATTTGAGATCCTGCTAGTACCATCCGTGAACAAGTGCTAGTTTCTTTTGCAAAAGAGAAAATAAGCCACATACTGCATTTTTGCCTCAGGATCATCTGGACTGTGTGGGTCTTTAGCAAATGTGACAACTTCATATCAGGCCTCTATAAATATGTTTTCCAAGTAATTTACCCAAAAAGGCACTCAACTGAACACTGCAAGCAAGCTGTTCCTTTGCAGTGACAACCACAGAGATGTGGTACATGGCAATGGTCTGCCACAGTTGTTTTATTAAATTTGGTTCATCTAAAATCCTTAGGTGTTTGGCCTTGAATGTGCATTTGTTGATCCAGTCTTCTCTGAAAGGTGTCTAAATTAAAACTTTTTTTAAAAAAATACTTCAGGAAACGATTTTTAGCTGGTTTTGAGCAGCAACTTTCAGGGACTTTGCCAAGCGCTGCTCAGAAAGATTTTTAGTAGCTGTAGGAATAAGGGTGTCCTGTTTTCTTTTCCTGGCTGGTAGATGCTGAACAACATCCCTCTGTTGTCTGCAGTTCTTGACGTGTTTTTCCAACCTACGAGCCATTGGCCGTTGACACCCTGAAACATCAAGTGCTACCATAGCTCCATTTTCAGATTCCTGTCCCAGTGGTAATGCTTACAACCCCTGTGCTGGTCACTTTTAGGCAAAAGCCCTCCTTTTTTCCCTGTCTGCTGTAACACCCTGGCACTGATCCCATCATCCTTGAGTTTCACGGAGGCATCCGCATAAACAGTTTTGCAAGATCAAGGTCCATGCCCCACATAATCAGTGATGGAAACTGCTTGCTCTTCTAACAGCATGAGTTTGGATAAGGGTTGAGTAATGACCATTAACTTAAAATGTCCTACTGTTAGTCATCCTGTCATAGCCTCCGTGCTCAGAGTTGTATTTAATAGTTTAGCCTCTGTTCCACTCCTGCTTTAATCTTTGCTGGAAAATGGAAGCCTCTTCTGATAACTTTGAAATTACAAAAGTATTACACCCATTTTTCATCATTCTCTCCCTTTTGGGAAAGAGGGAAGTAGCTGGCACATTGGGCTCTGCCCTTGAAGATAAAGATGAGCTTGTTAGTAAGTTGGAGCCTGAAAGGCACTTCCTGAAAGGCAGTCATCTTCTGAGCCTTCTGGGGTTGCTCAAGAGTGAAGTGAGAGGAGGAAGATAAGAGGTTGATTGTAGCGGATTGTTTGGAGTATACAGAGGCCGTGCAGTTGTACAGCTGCACATTTCATCAAATAATCATTTCCTTGATATATGATCATTATTAAATACAAACATAATGACTCCAATAAAACAATTGAGTCTCTTTCCTACAATCTCTCCCTGTTGTCTCTCTGCCATGTTGAATGACAAGCAAGCGTCAAAAGAGAATCATTTATGCCTTTATAGTGGACTCATTGTAGTGTCGTGATCCACAGGCTTTCATTTAATTATCTTACATGAAAAAGGTTTTTGGTCTTTTGCAGGCTTAGGCAGGAGCAGGGCGAAGCAGGGAAGGTGAGAGCAAAAGCACATTTTGCCTTGCAGAGTTGCCTTTTACTTACAAGAAATAAGGCTGATGTTATCACCCACTTTCTAATCAAATTTGACAAGAACATTTTGTTAAGCCACTTTCTCTGAGTGGGAATTCTGATGAATATGGCTCTCGTCTCCGGTTTCGAAGTATTACTTTACACTGTTCCCAAGCATTGTTTGCCTTAATGGATGAATAATTGTAGTATGTCAGAGAAGCAGATAATTCACAGCCTCATTTTATAAACTGGGAGCCCAAGGCACAGCAGTTTAACTTGCATAGCTGCAGAGCAGTGAATGGAGCCCAGGTCACCCACCCAACATAGCCTTGGTTTGATGAAAAGTTTGCTAATGTGGCCTCAGTATTTCTCCTCGGGAAATGATAGCTACTAGAGAATGTAATGACTTTTTCCTAGGGACCTGCTTGTAAGTGAAGTGGAGACAGGCGATGCTTTCGGCATACTCCGGATGCACTTCTGTTTCAGGTGCTCTTTTTGCCACCAAGTCTGAGTGTTGATAGCACTGAAAAAGGAGTAACCTCCACTTGGTCTTCTGACCGCTTGTCTCATTGTTCTGTCCTTGAGTAAGAGGGCAATTGGTCCATTACGATAAACGGTAAATTAATACAGAGGCCGGAGCAGGTTTTGTATGGCTGTGGCAAGAAACTTCTTACCAGATTCTGAATGCTCAGCTGCGTAGCCTGTACCAGGACTTGCACACACGTTGATGTTGCTTGTAAGGTCCATCTCTGTGCATGACTGTGCACGTTGGCCGCCTGCTCCTTCTGTGAGTAAACTGCTACTATAACATCAAACAATAATTTATATAAAGCCTATGTTACTCTTGTTCGCTAAGGCCGTCTGGCTGAGATTGGGTAAAAGAAGCAAATGTAAACTAAAATCCCTTGTTACGCTTGGATGTTTTCAAACCACTGCAGTGGTACAAAATGGTTCCCCTCTGCCAGTTTGTGCAGCCAGCTGATCTCAGCCCTTTGGAAATAGGAACATCAAGGCAGTTCTGCTGGTGGGAACCAGCCTTTGCAGAAACCTGCTGGCAGCTGGGATAAACCCTTTGCACCGCACATGTTCCTGGGAGGCACTGCTGAATCCATCGGTAATGGCTATGGTGCTCCAACTCAATAAATCAAGGGGTGGCGAGAGACCTGTATTTAAGGTTTTTTTGCCTTCACAGGAAGCATTTTGATTCGTCACAGGTAATATAGATGGGAACAGGGAGCTAAAACTCTGTTTAACTCCGGTGAGGTTGGAGCACTTAGTACATTCAGGAGGAGCAGTAAGATTCAGGCATGGGAGGAGATGGGCTGCTATTGTCCTTCTTTCAGTCTGATGGCAGATTTTTAACAAGGGATTGCTGAGGCACCCCCAAAATGCAGATTGTTTAGGCATATCCAGGGAAGTGATTCTTTCCGAAATGCTGCTGCTGCTGCTGTTTTGACATCTAGAAACTCTGCAGGAGGTGCATCTCTACCACTGTGGGCTGTCTCACCTGGGTAGGTATGTAGGGACACTTGGACACGGTTCCTGCCTCTGCTAATCGAGTGAGTGCCGAAATTAAAAAATTAAAAAGCCTCTTGTCTCTTGCAAAGGTTCTCTCTCCTACATTTAATTAGACACTGGTAACATTAGCTTTTAAAGAGGAATTGGAAATGCATAGTGACTTTATTGTCTCCACTTGTGTTGAACGGAGACCGGTTCCCCTTTGCCAGGGCAGAAGCTGCTGGCACATGACAGCTTTCCAGTGGGCACCTGCCCCCTTGGCGCTGGATGCTCGGTGGGTCCAGTAGCTGAGGGGTGCATGGTGAGATGGCAGCCGGCTGCAAATGGGAAAGCTTTGAGGAATAAAACCAAAGCTCACTCCTCTCTGCATCCAACAGCCGGGTAAGCCTTGTGGCAAGAGGCTGTGGGGAACTCTTTAAATGGTCCCACGGCAGGAGGAGCAGAGAGGGTGGCTGGAAGGACTGTAGAGGGGACACGCATTTGCTGCAAGCATTATATTGATATTTGTGGTACTGCAGAAATCTCATTTCCAAAGTAGTTAAACTCAGTTTATCCTGAATTCAGTGTTGTAAACTCAGTTCATCTATCAATAAACTCAGTTTATTGATTATAGCACGTTACGATTTTGCAGAGGAATAGGAATCCTTTCTTGCCGTAGCCGTTTGGAGCGATCGTGTTCCCCAGCACTTTGTTTTTAGGCAGGTTGAGTTTAAGTGCCGTTTAGGAGGGATTTACGGCCTTTAGGAAGGGCTGAGGAGCACCTTTCTCAGAGAACTGCTTCAGGAGCTCCTGACCAGTCTTCTAAACCCATCTTCTGCAACACCTTATTTCCAGGAAGGGCATTAAAAACTTCTCAAAACCATTTTTTCCCCTTTTCGTTTGTTTTGTTAGAGTAGTCTTTATTTACAGAATAAAATTAATGCCTCATACTTCCATGCTCTTGTAAACACTTACAGGTGACATGAAGTTTCAAAAGAAGAACCAGTAACCCCTCTCATCCCCAACCAGTTGGGTTTGGTTTTTTTCCTGTGGAATAACCTTTTTATTCCAGGTTTTTTTGTTTTGTTTTGTTCAGGTTTTTTAAACAAGCACAACTAGCAATGTGTAGACCTAACATTGTATAGCTGTTTTGCTGACCTTGCCCATCCATCTGTACTGTGTGTGAAGAGGGTATATTTATACTTTGAGTTTTCAGTTAAAATTTTGTTAGCTTGCAGTTTAATATTAATAGTAACTGACTCTTGTTTCCCTGTGTCCAAAACACATGGTGCCTTATTTCCTATTTATTCTTCTGGAAGAACTCTTCCTTTTCTCATATAAAGGGCTTAGAAGAGCAGTGACACTTAACCATTGACAGTCCTTAATACTCCAGTGTTTCAGTGAGTTTTCAACCTGAAAGTGCTGCCTTCTGCTTAACCTCGATTGGGAATTGTGCTGGTGGTGGCCATGGAAATGCTTAGTTCATTTCTCCATCGCTGCCATTGGGGTTGAGACGCATTAAGCTCCGAGTTCCTTTTATTTGGCAATGGCTCCAAAGAAAAATGCCCATGTTTTGGGACAGAAATCCACTTTGCGTGGCGGACCCTGTCCTCTTCCTCCAGTTGCTTTCTCCCCGTTACGCCTTTCCCCACCGTCTGTGTTGCTGTTCCAGAGTCTATCGCAGCCTGTGCAAGTGCAGCATCGCCGGAAGCGATGGGGCTGGATCCAGGCTGGAGTCCGTATGCTTTTCCCAGCCGCCCATACGCGGTGAGGCGACAGCTCTTCAGTGTTACCAAATAATATTATTTCAAAAGCTCCTTATAAAAACATGAGTAATTGGGCAAGTGACAAAGGACTTTCTGTTTATCTTTTTGAACAATGGAAAATACCAAATAGCCACAATTTGTTCCAGTTATTTATTGTCTTTGTTCCAGGGCCATTTCGTGGGCACAGGATTTAATTCTGCAAGAATGCAGGAAGATGGTGACTTGTGTCTGTGCTTAAAAAATAAATGAAATTATTAAAATTTTCATGTTTCTATACTAGGAAAATATTTTTTACTTGCGCAATACCATTTTTACAAACTAAGGAAGACATTTTACTGTATATTACAAGTCAGTGGTTATTTTAATAATCAAATGAGACTTTTAAATAGCTTTGCTATTCCAGAGAGTCCTACAGTTTGGAAAAGCCTTGGACTGAGGCTGATGTTTGTACCCTGAGAATAGTAGATTTGGTTTGCAAATAGGGACTAAGCAATTATCAAAACTAATGCTAACCAAAACAAACTTATATTGACATTTTATAGGCTTATCAAAGTAGGAAATGGAGGAATGTGTGCTTTTTAAAGGGAAAGCTTCAGAGGGGGAACACTTGCAAAAAATTATTCTTGCTGTCATGCAGTTGTCAGAGAGATGAGTGAGGGTATAGGGCACATAATGCCACCTTCTGGCGATGTAAGGAAAATATATGTGTGGTCTGAGATGGCAGGTACATGCAAGGTACACTCACTGATGGTATGTGTCAGTGATGTATGAGGCAATGTGCAGGATTAGTTACATATTCTGGAGGAGGAAATCCTTTTGAGGCATTGGATCCAAAGAATCTAGAGGTGGGAAAATTGGATCGAATCCCTTAGGTTTATTTCCAAAATGTCCGTAGATGCCCACTCACTTGCCAGCTTTTGACATTGCCAACCCTTTTCTTAAGCTCTTCTGCCATGCAGTTAGGCCTCATGGCACATAAAGCTGCTGGGAAGAACTGAGTTTTAATCGTGTTTAATTGTTCAGTTCTGGTCTCTGGATGAACAAGAATTAATCTCTTCCCAAGGTGGTAGGTATCCCTGAGGTCTGCCCGGTTAATAGTCTGTTTGATTCTACAGTTACTATGAATCTGTTTTACAATTGCTCTGGAAGACTTGGCACCTGCCTAGTTGACCTGCCCGTGCCACAGACAGGAATCTCATCAGGGGTCTCACCTGCCTCGTGTTTTGTTTTTCAGGTGGTACCCGAGAGATTGGGTCTGCTCTCACCAGGATGTGTATGAGGCACAGAAGTATAGAGTCCAAACTCCGGCAGTTCTCAAGGTGAGTGGCTCCATGCCTGGCCTGGCTTCCGTTTGCTACTGGGGAACACCTAAAGCTGTTCACCAGCATTGGCTCTCCAGCTGATCTCTGAGAACAGCAGTTGTTTTCCACTCCGAAGCACACCAGGTGTTGTGAACATGCAGGATTTCACTGCATGTTCTGGGGGCTGGGCTTGTCACCTCAAATCACTCCAAATGCTGCAAATTCCCAGTTCCGGTCCCTGTTGCTCAATGCTGAGCAGGTGGCTGCTGATGGTGACCAACCTGGGTTTTTTTCAGGACTTTAAAGCTTTGACATTAAGCTTTAAAGCAGCAGCAAGTGGTGTGCTGCTTCCTCAGCTTACTGGGGAGCCCAAATAGCTTGCGGCCAAGAGAGAAACTTTTAGCAAACCAGTATGGAAAAGGCAAATCCTCTCATCTATTTTTTGCAGTTACAGTTAGACTGGAGGGGTAATGGGAGAGGATTAATTCATGCGTAAGCTGGGCTATACATAAACAGCCTATTTCTGAAGTAAGTAGTAGTTTGCACGTGTGCCTTTTTTTAACCAGACTTAAAAGTTATACTTGAGGCGAACCAAAATGATGCTTCCTCTTTGCCTGATGACCTGGGAATGTTTCTTCCCCTTTAAAATAAAAATATCTGTGAAATTGGCTGTGAGGACACAACTTTAGTCTCTAGTTACCCCAGAGTTAGCTGTTTAAATGCTTTGATCCCAATCTCAATAATTAGTGGAGCGTTACTAGTGCTGTATCATGGACTCCACTGGTGAGAGGTGAGGCGCATTGGTGGGCAGGATGTTGTTCGCTTGTACAACTGCTCTGTCTTCTTGTGCATATACATGTGTTATTTAAGTTTATAATCTTCATGGCTGCATGAACCTTTCCAGTCTCCAGAGTATCCATTTAAACTGCTCTTTGTGTGACAGATGAGTAGGATCTAACTGTTTACATTGGCCCTGTTTTGGGTCACTCCTCTGGTTTACACTCTGTTCCTCACTGTCCTGAACTTCTGTGCGGTAATTCTGGTTATCTTGTGATGTGGATTTTTTTTGATCCAGTCCTTTCTTTTGCTTTCTCCAGCGTAAACATTTTTATGTTCCGATATTTACATTGTGACACTGGTAGCTGTCGCAGCAAAAAATAAAAATACTCCAATATTGACCTTGGCTCTCTCTATAAGAATAGGGGCATCTGCAGGATTTGATTGCTCTTTGTGTTTTTTCAACAAAATTAGTGCTTTAATTGACTGTCTGATAAACCCACTTCAAGAACAGATGGAAGAGTGGAAGAAAGTGGCCAATCAACTGGATAAAGACCATGCAAAAGGTAGTTACAGAGGAAGAATTCTTTAATAGGACTAAGATTGTAATATCAGCTTTTCTTCCTCTTTTCATGTTTCTACTGGGGAACTGAATGATGTGCTTAAATATGTGTAGCAACTTGTCCTGGTTTGTGCCTCAAACCAGGACACAACTTTTCTCCTCTGAAGTGCTCCCCTCCCAAAGTGCCTAACAAATTTTTAACCCTTGCATATACATTTTGAAGGTTTAGTTTGCAGGACCCCAAGGGATGGGTTGTTTTTCTAGCCTGGTAAGCGGTGACTGGTTTTAGCTCTGTTTGCCCCACTCTCACTGTGTGATCTCCAATAGTGCTGAGTGTTGGGGATGCCACATCTATCCCTGCAAAGCCCTGGGGTGTAGTTAAAAGCTCACTAAGACCATATGATGTCTCAGTCGTAGCGTTCTCCAGAGAATGCACAACCCTGTAAAACATTGAGTATCGTTATTTTATGTCTGATGCGATACAGAAATGTGCACCTGGGGGACAGGAAAGCTGTTTCGTTGGACATGGGATGCGCAGAGCTGAATTGCTGGTGGCTGCTCTAGAGGCTTTCCTGGGGGAATGGGCAGGAGGCAGCAGTCTTGCACAGCAAGAGCATGTTGGTAGATGCCTTTGGCTTTGCAAACTTGTACTGGGGATGGTATCCCGCTAGCATGGTCAGTTCAACAGTGACCCTCAAAAACTGTAGAATTTTTCTATGCCTGAAAGAAGCAACATCAGCACAATTTATTTTGGGGAGGGTGAGAACTGATGGGAAGGAGCGTGCTTGGCCTCCAGAAGAGGATTTGCTTCTTGCCCCACTCTTACTGTGGTCAAATAGAAGCAGATAAATCAGCAGCTCTTGAAAAAATTTCCTCCTTGTGCTCCAGAGAGTGTTAAGCAGGTAGTGAGCAGGAGGGAGGCATCACCTGGGTTCCTGCAGGTAGGGGTGACCCTGGCCAAAGTGACAGTGAGATTTAGGGTTTAGTGGGTAGACTTGGGTGTTGGGGGTGCAGTTGGCCCTGGTAGAGTTCCTGTGCCCGCCACCAGCCTGCTTCTGTTTTTTCCATCTATAGAAGAGTAGCAACATTGACCTCCTTTGTTAAAGTGTATGTGTATATGTATATACATGCATACATGCCTTTTATCCTTTTATTTTTTTTTTAAGTATCAGTTTTCATATCTGGTACCTTTAGTGTGCCTGGACTAGAGGTGGAATATTTTGTTCTGGGATTTTAATTCTCCCGGGATATGCAGCTCATCTGAAAATGAGGACAACTGCAGCGTGCTCCACTTCATCAGAAAGAGCTGGCAATGTGACCCCTCCTTGGGCAAAGTTTTAGCATCCTCTCCCTCTGCCTGACTCTCATGCTGGAGAGGGATCACAGGATATTCTCTGCCTTGCCATTTCTGGATACTTGTTTTTGAGCACAGATGTTTCGAGAAACCTGTCATCTCTGTTTTCCATTCCTGAGAGTGGATGAGTCTCTGAAATGAAAAGCACTCTAATTTTGTACTGTGTTCTCAGTTGTTATTTCTGTAAAGGCTTTGTTTATTTGGGAAAGATTTTGGTATGTGAATGTGCTCACACCCTAAAATGTTATATTAAGCCAAACATATAGGCACTTCAAAATGCGAGTTTTAAGCCTCTTTGATTAATAGTAGCTGTCCTCTTAAAATTTGTAGTCTAATGTCTCTAAACATAGTCTTTTCTGTGAAAAACATCCATTTTAACATTGAGTGTGTTGATAATAGAGACTCTGTGTTTTTTTAGAATACAAAAAAGCCCGCCAAGAGATAAAAAAGAAATCATCTGATACACTGAAGCTACAGAAGAAAGCAAAGAAAGGTAACTTGCTCCATACTTATACTGTTAAAAACCTTTTGTGCTCTGCTCATTGACAAAGATAGAACAGTGATAGGACTTTCTATTGTAATAATTTGGTCCCCTGTAATGTATTCCTGGTACATACCAGAGTACAATTACTATGTGTCATTTAAATCATATTCTGAAGCTGCTGTCTAATGTTCTTATACAAAAGCCTTAAAACTGTTTGTACAAAGTCAATCATGTTTTAAAATAGAGTGCTTGCTGCTAACTTATTCCTGTTAGAAACGTTGACACTGTAACATGACTTGTGCAGATACCTGTAAAATTTTCTGGAATCTTTTGGAATAATATTAAAAAAAGCCATTATGTAAATGTTCTGTAATTATTAACATTTTTCACTGTTCTTCCTTTCTACCACCTTTCTTCTTTTTTTTTTTTTTTTTTTTTTTTAACAGCCTGCAATCTCCTAAACCTTACATTATTCCTCAGAGTGTGAGATGGTGGCATGGGTTGTTGTCAGGGGGAGGGCGCTTGGCAACTGTAGAAAACTAAAGATGAGTAAGAAAAGAAAGGGAGTTCTCCACAAAGGCAATCTGTCTTTTTTAGCAGCTGAGTCTCATGCTCCTGTTGCTCTCCCACCACCATCTTGTCACAGAGTTTCATCATCATGGTAATGGAAACGTGCATCACTGATAGCTGCAGCATTGCCATCGCTAAGGGATTTGCTTGGCCAAGTGCAATCCCCCCCCAAGCTTTGGAATAGTGATTCGGACCTTGTACAGAAGCAGACTTTCTGGTTCCCTTTCCCGGCACTGGGCACTTCCCAGCTGGGTAGGAAGTATGCTTTGAGCAGCTCCCAGCCTGCAGGTTGCAACTTGTGCTTCTCCTCCTGCCTGAAAACTGTGAGCCCAGGGACAAGCAAAATAAATGCTGAGGCAGGGAGTTACTTTAACTTTTTTAATTGCGTAAGTGTTACCCAGAACAGATGAGCTGTCTCGAACTGTCCTTCCTAATAGGTGAGTCAATAATTACGCTGGTGGAAAGCCACATGACTGGAAAACTGCTCCTGAGTTTTAGCTGACTTTAGATGAGGAATGAGGGAGGGAGAGAGAGATGGAAACCAGCAAGAGGGAGCTTAGCTCAGTAGGCTCTGTGTGTCAGTCTTTCTGTGGAAAAGTTGTGTTTTAAATTCAAATGGTCATCTTTAGGGGAACACAATTTTTTGTGATATTATTTTTGGGTGATGCGTAAACATGTTTCTCATTTTGTGTGATGTCTGACTTCAGAACAACAGCTTTAGAGAGTCTGTGATATTCCTTCTTTTAGTTTTCCTTTCTTCTCCCCTTTTCTGGTCTCATTGCTTCTTGTCCCTGTGTGATACAAACTCAGTGCATGGTAGGTGAGAGCTGAGAAAAGCATCTCCGTGATCTGGGAAGAAGGAGCCATTTTTTGAACCTGTTTCACTGAAGTGACAGCTATCTGGCTCCATCTCCCTTTTATCCTGCTTCTGAGTATTGAATAAATCAATCTGCAATCTTGGAGGAGGAGACAGCATTTTCTGTAAGGTGGGAAGAGGAAAGAGAAGCACTTAAAGCCTTCTGGAACTGCAGATGCCACCATAGGTGTCTGTCAGCAGTGGTTAAAGCAAGTGAACTTTCTCCCTGGATTTTCTGGGTTCATATCTCCCTCCCGAAATATGGGCCATGTCTAGTAACAAGGGTCAGCACACTGCTGTCTTGTCCTCCTTCAGGATTAAACATCTTTGAATGGGGAATGGAACAGGCCTCGTTTTGCTATCATTTTTATAGCAGCCATGCTATGATTGAAGTCTTTTTTTTTTTAATGTCATTCCCGTGATTAGTTTTGCTGTTATGACATGCTTTTGGAGTTGTCCATGAACCTGCTGTATTTCTGTGCCGTATCCCTCTGAACTGCTGTCTCACACATGGTGTTTGGGTCCAGAGCACAAACCCAGTGGGACTGAGGTGGGGTTCAAGCTGGTCGCAGAGGGACGTGTATGGGGAAGGTAAAAGCAATGAAGGCTCCTGAGCAGTCCGTACAGGCGGAAAGGAGGAGCTGCAATATTTTTATTAAATATTTATTAGGAATAAAGCATCAGTCTGAGTGCAATGTCAAATGTTGTTATGAAAACTTTTTTGTGTGTACCTACCTTGATAGAGCTGTTTAATGTGCTACGTTGTGAAGTATGTTGCTTTTGCTGTCACTGAGGGATAAAAAAAATCAAGGTGTTTATTTATAAAACTATAAAGCTGCAGAAGTGATGCTACTTTAGGTCACAAATGAGGTTTGAACTGTGGGCAGGGAAACTCTTGGGTGAAACTGTCCTGGCAGGCATGTGGCTGAGTGCATGAACCTCTTACCGTGTCTTCCTCTCTCCTGTTCCCCTGTTGCTTAGACTTAATTTTTTTGTTCTGTTCTTCCTCAAGCAGGACCTGTCCCTTTGATTTTTCTGTAAAGTTACTGACTCACCTATGGGAATTCTAAAACAACCAATTCATTCCCTTCCTAGCGCTTGTAAGAATATTTTTGAATTAACCTTATGATCATCTGTGGGCAAGTGAGATGTTTGCTGAATTCTGGATTTGCTTAAATATGGTGCATGCTACTAAAAACGTCCTTCAAGCTTCCTCTGCTGTGACTGGATGGGAAAGTGGTTCGGGCAGCTTCAGATCTAGGAACTCAAATACAACCCTCTACTTTTCTCATTCGCGTCATGGCAGTGGTGTCCTCTCTCCCTGCACATCGGGCTGCAGAGGCTCCCTCTCGTAGCCCTGGCTGCAGCATGCCTGGCAACTCCCTGCTCCTTGCCCCTTGCCTGCATCTCCAGGGCGTTTGGGAGAGAGGGCCATGGGCTGCGTGGCTTGTCCTGGCTGGAGCACTACAGGTTGGGCACCCCACCTTAGCGCTGAGGGGCTGAATACACTGGGGTTTGCCTCTTCTCTGGCTTCTGCATGGTTTCTGTCTCTTCTGGTTCCATGCGGCCAAGTTGAAAGCTCAGGCCAGGCATTTAAGATCATTTATTAGAAAGTATGTTTGCAGAGTAGGTATGTTAATTACAGTAAAGGTGTTTCCAACGCTTGAAATAAAAGGGAAAATGCCAAGGTTTCCAAACAACCCCCAAAAAGGGTCCTTTTTGGAAGTTTGCTAGAGTATATCTGGTAAAATGACACATCTTGCATTTCAAAAGACCTTACAGGGATAATTTTTGTTCCTTTTGTTGTCTTTGTTAAAAAAAAAAATAAAAAATCCATACGAAGTCCAAATACATATAGTCTGAATAGGATCCTGGTGCACCTCCCAGATCCATGCAGTCCCTGGGGGTGTCATGGTGATCCTCAAAGTGCATCCTTCTCCTTACCCCTCGCTCCAAAGGGGGACAGGCCCACAGGGCATGTTGCCCTCCCCAGTGTTGAAACTTAGCTCTTGTCTGAACAGGTGAAGTAACATCGTGCATGGAACTGCGTATATCTACTAAATTGCTCTTTGTTTTCAGACAAACATTGGACATCAGAAGTTAGCCCAGCTAACCTGAGTCAGCAGAATAATTACGCATATATTTAAAATAAAGTCCATGTTTAGATTTCTGCTGAGTCAGGGCCTCGTAAGTGGATCCATAGCTGCTAGAAGCTGATGATGCTATATTGAATTCAGAGGAGAGACAGCAGCTGTGGCTCTGCATGTAACCATTTTGGAAAGCTAACAAAATGCATGATTCTTAGTTTTTAAAAAAAAGTGTCAAGTGACTAACTTAAAATATAGCTGAATGTTTATGTAAGATCTGGAGTGCATGTTGGCTTTATTTTCTGTATTTCAGCTTGGCTGTTAATGATTAACTAGACAGGTTTCCCTTCTGCCTATAACTTGACTGGTAGGTTTAATTTTCAGGTTCTTCGTGTGGAGCTGTGTGTGAGCTTTGAGGAAAACGTTTAAATCCAAATGGATTTGTGAAAAGGGGTTATATGTAACACTCCCAATAATGTAAGACGTGTTAATGTGAAAACTGAGTTTTATCTCTTAAGCCATTCGTAGAAGTTTCTGCAGAGCGCTCTTAACATTCAGCACATTTCATCTCGTGTCCCATCCATGTTGAGTATTCAAGCTCACAGCCTCTACTTTTGAGTATGCAGCAGTTTTGGAAAGTATTCTTACTTTTAATGAAGTTGAGGGCGTAGAACATGATTATTAATTTACTGTAATACTGCCCAAAGTGCTTTTTCTTCCCTTCCTCGTGGTTAGCAAAGATGACCTGTTCGTGTTTTTGAGCCTTTGCAGCTGTTTTTGTGTTACACTCTGGTCTTTGAAACCGTAGTATTGTTATATTCCTCTCAAGGATGATTGTGCAAACGTCGTGACTCTTAACTGAAAAACACGAAGCTCTTCAACATAATTATAACCAAGGAACATCTCGGTTCTTAGAGCAAATGCTGCCCTTCTCATTCAAGTGGTTTGCACTCTCGCTGTACTCGGCACTTGCCCTGCCTGGAGGGTCAGGCTGGGGAGGGAGGACCCCTGGCCAGCCCCTGTCTCTGCCGGGAGATGGCCTCGTTCCTCTAAAAGGATCGAGTGTGGCACCATGACTGAAGTGAGAGCCAGAACTCTCTGTGAAGTCAGTATGATACAGCTCAGAAGGAGGGAAGCTAATGAGCAAATTATCCTTATCTGTTGCAGGGAAGAAATCCTGTGTGGATGAGGCCATGGTGCCTGCAGGGGTTTTTTGGTGTTTTTTTCTTTTTTTTTTTCTCCCACAAGCTTATAATGTAAGCTCCACTTTACAAAAATTCAGTGAAGACGTGTTGCAAAATCAGTGACCAGAGATATTTCTTTGATTTATTTTCATTCCTTGAGTTTTGAATGTCTCTTGATAGTTCCCCTCTTTTTGACAGCAAGCCAGGTTTATTGCAAAACTTATATATAAAGTTTATATGTAACTTTATATATAAAGTTTTTTAATTAAAATATACATATCATGGTTAATCTTTCTGATGTTCTTCCACATTGCATCAGCAATTAGTTTTTCATTTAATTAACAATCTGTTGCAGTAATTGCAGTAGAGAACATCAAAAAGGGCTGTGGTTACTAACGTAGCACCCGCCTTAGAGTTTTGCCAGTTCCCGAGTTCCCCCGTCCCTGCGAGGGGATGAGCTTTGTGCTGCTTCATCAGCTTGACCAGAGTTTGACAGATGTCTGTGTTGTGCACTTCCTCTGAAGCACGGGTTAACACGTTCTCACCTCAGAATCTGCAAGCTAAACAGAGTTCCTGAACTGGTTTAAGTCTCTTAAAATAAAACTGTATGGTAAATGGTAAATAACCGGGAGTTTCATTTGCAACAGCTCATCAGGAAGCAAAGCTAATGCGTTCATCTTTATCAGCAGCAGAAGTCAAAATAGTCTAGTCCAAACTGCTCGCTCTCTTGTCTTGGCACTGATGATAATGTCTAAACTCTAGGAATGCTGGAATACCAGTTTGACTTTTTTTATTTTCCTTTCTGTGTCAATTTTGTGTCCTGCAATTTCTCACCACGTGCACCTGCCTGACAGCTGAGGCTCTGGGTAAGTCTGTGCCATGCCGTAACCCTGGTGGCTGGTTTATTGTAGCCCTTGCTGTGGCCTCTTTATGGTGTCTGGTCTCCACTAACTGCCTAGACTTTAATTTCTAATGAAACTAAAATATCGCTTAATCTTAATGAACAAACCATCTTTTGATTTATTTTCTTTTGGCATCTAATTGGAACACTGTAAAAGAAGAAAATCAGTATTGTAGATAAACCTCTGGTTTATTTTAGAAAGGGATTAACATGGACTGATAAATCATGTCACAGTTGGGAGAGAAGTTAAATGGAATAGACATGTCATCAAGGTGATGTTGAAATAATTGAATATCTTATTGTTAATATGACCTTTAAAGTCTAGAGCTTAAAGTCCTTAGTGTCGTTCTTTGTAAACCTGTGATCCAAGTCCTCCTTTTTTCTGAAAATCGCATGCACTTTTCTTAACCGATAGATAAGAAATCACTATACTTAACTTCATGCTGGGGAAGGGGTGGAAATCAGCATCACAGTTGTCTCCTCTTTTGCTGCCTGTTCACATCTCAAATCTGTTTAAATCGGAGTGCTGTTTCAGTTGTATTGCAAATTTAAAGTAGCTGCCTTAAGATCTTCTTGTCAATGAAACGTGGTTTTTCTGAATTTGAGAGAAATAATCACACCTCCTCTTGTAGGCGTAACGATGTAGGTGTTGCCCTTTGGAGAAGCCTGGACTGCTTAGATTGGGAGACTCTTAACCCAGGGGCCTTGGCTGGACGCCTGGAGCTGGGCAAAGTGGCGCATGCTGCCTGTCCCCTTTTTTGAAACCACACTTTGTGTTTTTTCTGGTTTGTAATTCAGTCTGGAAGCTTCATTTGGTAACTTGGAGCTGTTCTTTTAAGGGACAACTTAACCATTTTTGAACATGAGCGGCTGATTCAGATCTCCAGTAGCCACCAGACAGATGCAGATTTGGTTGCTGAAGGGGTCTGATGTTAACCCCAGCAATGAAGTTTTCCACCTTTGTGTAAACAGAGGCAGAATTCTTCCATTCTCAGCCTAGATCCATATTAGTTTATTTGTTGGCTTGACTGTGCAGGACTTAAAGGGGTTGTTCGTCCTGGCAGCTGAGGCAGGTATGCTCTTGTGAAGAAGGTGGTTTGGGAATGAATGACTGGGAGCCTGCTTTGGTTTGTATGGGCAGAGGCGTACTCAGCATTGTCTCATACAGTGTAAATTCTGTCACTCTAAAGTGTCCTTCTTGAATATTCAAATTCTGTGCAGACACCTAGAAAAAGTGTGAGAAAACACTCAAGTGAGAATGTGAAAAAATAATAATTTCACCAATATTCTCTGCATTACTTTGTCAATAACAGCATTAACTTCAGCGGTCAGACTTGCATTGAGAGCATCATTCTCCGCTGTTGCTGACGGCTGTGCTGGTTTAAGTTGTCTTATAATATATAGGCATGAAACTGGGTTGAAAATTAGATTTACCTTTTTTCTTCTCCCTAATACATTTTCTTTACTAAAGTTCTTTTCAAACAATGGTTCTTTAAGAAGCTGCATGAGGCTTTCAAATGGGATTCACACAGAACACTAAAACTGAGGTTTTAATGTACGTTGCTCCTTTAAACCTCTTCCACGTCATGATAATGATGTGAAGCACCTGCTCTGAAGGCAACATATTAAGACTGTCCTTGAAGGAGCGGTGGATTCATGTTAATATTGATGAGAAGCAGTTCAGCTCTCTGCAGTTCATTAGCTGTTACTTGCCTGTGTCAAGCCACAAGTCCCAGGGCAGTTGGACCATGGTGCGGCTGAAGAAGTCAGTCCACAACTTCTGCTTCTGCATTTTTGCCCCTCTCTGCAACACCAGAGCTCCACTTTGAGAAAGGCTGGATCTGAATTTCTTCTTGGTTTTCAGATTGTTGTCTTGTTCTTCCGAGTGCAACCGGACGTGCTCTGCAGAGCCATCCCTACATCATGTTCATGTCTGGCTGGTTCCAGACCAGAGACCTGTCATTACATTTGGTGCTTTTGACCATTTCTAATGCTGATTGCTTTGGTGGGTCATTCAAACCTGTCTGCAGCTGGGGCAGGAGTGTCCTTCCAGGTGCACTTTTACAGCTGCTCTGTGATGAGACTGTTCTGGAACAGGATCTGTCATTACGATAGTTGTGTTGGTTTGGAAACATTTCCGAACGGGTAAACCTAAAGGCCAGAGAACATGGACTGGAGAGAATAGTCAGTTCCTGATGTTCCTTATGAAAGTGTGCCTCGTGTCCACATCAAAAATAGTGCAATCAGTTATCAGAGAAGCCATAGTGACCTTCCCCTCATAATTCAAAGGGGAAAAGAACTGAATTGCTCTCCAGTGGTCAATGTTCCCTTTTGAGATAAGCAGTGGATCCAAACTAGCAGAGACCCAAGGCAGGTGATGAGCAGGGGTGATCAGCAGTTGGCTGTCACGTTCTCAGTGTCCCCTGGTTGTAGTAGTGCTGTGGAGAGGCTGTGCTCTGCTCTGCTTAGTGAGGGAAACTGGATAAATTGGGCAGAGATCTGGTCCCTCAAAGTGCTGAGCTGTCTGAGTGCTGTGGGAGGCAGCTGGCGGTTCAGGGAGTGGGAAGAGTTATGCCTGATTTCAGAAGACTTGCTAGATTGATGTCTGTGTTATGGAGCTTTCAGAGGATGTTAATAAAGCTTTCCTGCTCCTAAAAGATGAGTTGCAAGGAGACATCGGGAGAGAGCTGTATTCATGCCATGTAAACATCTGACTTCAGAACCTCATCTAAATGACTCGCCTGAGCTTGTTTCCTGCTCTGAATTACACCCTACACAGCCTGTGTGTTTTCACTGACTGCAGAGGTGGCCAAGAGCCATAGCATAAAAATGGGTCTGTGGAAGTAGCGGTGAGGAGAGGGTATGTCTGTTAATGTCCTGACTCAGCTCAGGGAATAAAATGGAAACTTTGTAGAGGTACAGAGGGTGTTGGAGAACGATTCAGTTTTACGCGTGCTTTTGCCAAAGGGTTAAAATACACAGCTTGAACGTTATCCTGATAACTTCGATGAACTGAGGGAGTTACACAGGTGTAAACGAGGTTTATTTTTGCCCCATGTTTTGGGTGCTCTGTTGCTCCGGTCCATGGTGTGCGGCTCTGTGAGGTCTGTGTAAATTACCAAAATTCACTATATTTGAACCCACTTTATCAATGGAGTCCAGTTGCTTTCTAAGCGTGTGTCTTCTCACTGCGTAGGCACATGCATTTAACAAGGATTTACTGTTTTAAGTACATGATCATATGGTGGAGCAGCTGAACGTTTACAGCAGTTCTCCAGAGCTGAACTAATGAGTGTGTGATTTAGTTCGCAACTAATATATTTTGTGTTTGGTACATCCACACTAGTGAACCAGTACCTAGGTTTAAACAATGTGAGATTATTTCACCTGCTGTAATTTCCAGGCAGCTCTCAAAATAAGGAGTCTGAGTAATAATGCAAGTCTCCATTCCAGGAATTCGAAAGACATTCCAGAGAAATATAGGATGTTTAATCGCTGCATCTGATAGCAAAGTAGAGTATGGGGAAGGGGCTGAAATGTACAGACTGGTCTTCAAGCAGAAGGGCCCAGTTTGTCTCCTAAGTGACAAGAAGGCACAGGACCTTCAGGGAGTTGTCAGAAACTCTTCTATTGCTTGTTTCTGGCAGATGCTAATTTTGAGAGGAAGCAGGTGACTGCAACTTCACTGTGAGTTATTTTTGAAATTACATACTTCCAAAACAGTTTTATGACCACATTGCACTGGTCTGCCTGATTTAGGGGGTCAGACACTGGATATTCCTGCTGGCAGTTTGGTGCCCAGATGGCCTTGGTGGTGGCTGGTGTTGGACCGCGCATGATTCGTCAAGGATCCATCGCAGAGCTCTGCTTGTGGGTGTCCAGTTTTATCTGGACCACGTCTAACTCTGTACAGAGGAGATTTGGATATATCCAGTCTGTGATGCCTCTAAGCCAATGTGATCCTCTTTGCTTCCATCGCTGCTCTCTTTCCTGCGGCTCTGGCTGTGCATTAGTGCGGGGGAGCTGATGACTTCACCTCGCTCTGGAGTATTGAAGAAATACATATGATGATAAGGCAAAGGTTTTCCTTTGTAACTCTGACCTTGATTCATCTGCATTGTGTGCTACACACATCAGGAGACTTTTTTCTTCCTCTTGCTCGTAGCTTTAAATTCTCCGTGCAGAAAGGTTATTGTCCATAAAAATTGATTTTGGGTAACTGCTTGTAACTCACCCACCATTTTTCCATGTTGTCTTCCTGGTATTTAGCAACAATGGCATGAATATGTACCTGGATACTTAATTTGCATGTGATGGTATTCCTGGGAGATTTGAGACAATTTTACACAACTGAGGTTCTTTAGAATGTTTATGGGTGTAAGCTGCATGAAAACACCTTGCAACTGCACGTCGTTGACTCAGTAATACTATGGCTGAGCAGCAGCTCTTCATTCCTAGGGGAATAATTTTTTGGCATGATGCAGAGTAAGCAGTTGGTGCAGAATAAGATGCTTAACTGTCACGGAAAGTTTTGGTATTATGAGTTGACTGTAACTAACACTGAAGTTTTTTGATTGCAAAACATTGGATATTTTTTATTTCCGTAGACAAATACTGGAAATTAACATGCATTTGAGATGTTGATACTTTTTTTTTTCTTTTGGACTTTGGAACAAAGAAAACTGTTTTAGCCATTGCTTGTGTAGAGTACTTGAAACCAGTGGTCCAAGGATTAGTAACATGTTCCTAATATCTATCATCTCATATAGGAGATTTATTCAATCCTTTAGTGACTCTACAAAGTTGTCATTGGGATCTTGCTCAACACAGAAGTAGGAAGGAAGAAGAATATACCTGGGGTTAGTGATTAACATCCTTCCAATTAGTAAGCTATTGATTTTCAGCAAGGATGATGGGAAAGATTTACACAGCTTACACTTTGAGAAGATCCTTATGTAAAATGCTGTCTTTGTCTTATTGAAACTTTTTGAGTTGAGATGGATTTCCATTCTATGCAAAAGGAAAAATAATAAATGCTATCAAATGCTTGAATTAATTGGGGGGAAAAAAAAAGCCTTACTAATTTGAATTAAGGGAAGATGCTGATTGAGACTTGAATTGCAAAAGCACAATCTGGCAGCAGTGCTGGCTGAAAATAAGGTCATCCTCTATGGAGATCCACAGTTTTGACGAAATGTACTCTTGATTGTTTCCTGCATACAGGACGGGGTGACATTCAGCCCCAGTTGGATAGTGCTTTACAAGATGTCAATGATAAGTACCTGCTGCTTGAAGAAACAGAGAAGCAAGCTGTCAGAAAAGCTCTGATCGAGGAGCGTGGTCGATTCTGTACCTTCATCTCGATGCTGCGACCCGTGATAGTAAGAGCTCTCTGGTTTAAGTCTGTACAATTCACAAACTGGATGAGTGGCCAAAAGCCTCTAAAAAGAGTAGTTTGTTATATCTTAGGAATGAATCTTTAGAGCCATAAAAACTAGCCTACATCTCTGTCTAGGAAGTGGCGAGAGTTGGACTCTTTTTTGTAGGCATCTGGAGTAGTTCAGAAATCGAGGGCACTGAATGCTTTCAAGGTGACTAATGGGAAAACAACAGGCACAAAGACTTAAGGGGGCTTGAGTTCCCAATGCATAGCGACCTGAGACATTGCTAATGCATTTTTTTCTACAGCTTTTTTTCTTAAAATCACATTTTAATATAAATCTTCCTTACTCCTACTCTAGTGCTAGGACTGATAAATGTTTCAAGACCTCCCCTGTGTATATAATGACATTATCTGACAGATTGCAGGCTGCTTCCATGCAGTTTTCTGGCAGCTCTTTTCCTCCTACATGACAGCTTTTTCAGTTCATTGAAAAGGTTTAAGTATATTTTCATAATCTCAGGTTGTCTGAAGCCCGGCGATGAATCGTTTGTGGCTTTGTGCAAGCATGATGCATTTCTGAAGGGTCTCCAGCGCACTGGGAAAATGTTCCCAATGCTTGTTTACAAAGAGCATCAGTCTCAACAGAAAACTATGGTTAGAGGAGTGGGGGGGTGATGGCTGAGCAGGAGGAGGTGAATTACAGACTCGGAGGACCTGGATGAAATTACCATGGTAGCTGAGGCATTACTATGGTAACTTACGGTGCAGGAATCCTCTGAATTAGGTGTTGATGTATCTGGAGCCTGAATGAATCATAGATGCATTAATGCTTTGTGCCTGTATAGTGCCTTTATTTCTAAGTTTCTAAAAACTAGCAAAAAGTATGAGTTTAACACCTGTTTAGGTTCAAGGTTAAAATCCTTAGGGCACATTTGTGAGTATACATAGAAGAGCTAAATCTTTTCCAAACACATCAAAAATGACACTGTTTTGCTGAAGATGTCACAAAAAGAAGGCTGAGACATATTCATGAGAGAAAGGATTTCCGGGCCTCAGAACTTACAGCAATGTTAAAGTAGTTATAAAACTCTAAATTAATATTTCCAGTCCTATTTCATAAGTAGTGATTGCTTAATGGGAAAAGAAAAAAGCAGCTCTTGCTGAGCATTCCCACAGTCATCAGTAAAAAGAAAAAGGTCATGTATTGTGTTACGGGTCTGATTTTTAAAACCTAGGCTGTGATTAGCCTCGCTCTTCTGTTTTTTTCAGGAAGAAGAAATATCAATGCTAGGAGAAATAACCCATTTACAAACCATATCAGATGATCTGAAAAGTCTCACCATGGACCCACACAAATTGCCATCTTCAAGTGAACAGGTTAGTTCTTGTCACCCAGAAAACATTTTTTTTGTAGCTTGTACTGGTTTTCCTTTTGTGTTATAAGGACTATTGACTACTAGCATTTAGTAGCTTAATGTTATGTTTTGTAGGTGCTTCACTGCAGCAAGGTAATTTTTAACATGAGTGGTTTTAAACATTTTATATTGAAGTACCAACTGAGTGCTCCTGAAGTATTTGGTGAGACCAGTGTGAAGTGGTAGCAGTAGCACTTTGAAGTATATGAAGATGCCCAGTTTCTGCTGAGGGTACATGAGGAACGATTGTCGTCGTCTTGCCCTACATTTGAGCGTCCCTGTCTTTATGTGGTTGCGAGATTGCTGGGATTAGATGGCTTGATGTAGTCTTAACATTTGAACATTTTTCCATGCTGTCCTTAAAATGCATAGGAACATGTGTATCACTAAGTGACTCCAAGCCTGCTGTGTGAACTCAGTTTTCTTGTCGTACATTATCATTGACCTGGAAGCATAAAGAAGGGAGGCTCTGCTGTGGTTGAATATTGGATCTTCGATTAATTTTTTGAAAATGTGACGGTTTTTAAACTCTAAGGCTATAATAGTTTTTTAAGGAAAAAAATCCAAACCAAAATAGGTTACAGCATGGATAAAATAAATCTCCAGTTTTACTTTTTAAAGATTTTTCCATTCAGGTCTGAATTTTCCTTCTGTGATAGCAGCCTTAGTGTTGAAGTGTGATAGTTCCTGGAAAGCCAAGCATGAAGCTGGCTCTCCTCTTTAACATACACAGTGTAATTCTGGATTGGGTCAATTGGCATTGAAAGTTTGTAGTGGTGATGAATGTTGTATAACAAGCAGGTGCTTTCTGTTAATAAGGGAAAAATATTTCCTTGTCCTTGATGCGATTGATTATCTTTCATCAGGTAATTTTAGATTTGAAAGGTTCTGATTACAGCTGGTCTTATCAGACTCCTCCATCCTCTCCCAGTACTACAATGTCCAGAAAATCTAGTGTTTGCAGGTAAGTAGACGGGTTATACTTAATTTGAACCTGTTTGGGGGCAAAGGGAGGCAAGTTCAGACTGTGGTATGGATTTGTATGCATACTTAAATCTTAAATAACAACTCTTAATGAAATCAATCCCTCATGGTCTATATCCGTTTAAGTGTGTGACTGAGAATATTAAAAAGGATGGGCATGACTGAACAACTTTTGAACTCAAGACAACTTGAAGATGCTTTTGATTCAGTTCTCTTGAATCCATTTCAGATCAAAGAGCAGACTGTACTGATCTAAGCTCTGAGATTGTTCATTCATAATTTCCTTTTCTGTTTTTCATGTGATGACTTTTTAGATTATTCTAAGTAGCTGTTACTAATCAGTAAGTTAAACCGTTTGAAAAGGAAAAACATCCTTGGCAATTGCCTTATCAGTCTGGTAGATGGAAATGCTTTTTTGATACAACTTTTTTTGACTGTTTAATGCTGTCTAATGCTGTCCTGAAAAATATGTTGAAACACTGGATTCTGTCTATGCTTTCTCCATTAAAACTGTTTTCTCTCAGAAAACAGTTTATTAGCATGTTGCCCCCATACCCTGGTGTCTACATTTACTCTTTCCTTTTGCTGAAAAGGAAGATATCCTATTGTGTATTCTGCTCAACACCTTTCTAGCTGCTCTCAAATTGTTACCTTTTAGTTTGCTTTATGAATAATGTCCCACAGGTTCCCTGTGTATGAGCAAAGTTACCTATAGCATGTCAGAGCAAGTGAACATGACTTCCTCTATGTACTTACTTGTTCTCTGCATGCAGATATATATAAAAAAAACTTCAGTACTTTTATATATATGTGTGAAAATATGCATATTTAGAGCAACGAGCACAGGCTTAAAGATGCAATATCCTGAAGCTGTAAAAGAAAATGGCAAAAAAAAAGCACCCCAAAATTCCATCATCTCTTCCTAATCAACCTCATCTTTTTGTGTGGTGAAACCTGTATGGCAACAGACTGTTATGTATGGGTAGAATAAGGCAGAGCTCGTCTTCCCCTGCTCCAAGCTGACTCGTACATCTTGTGTGTGACGTGGAATTTGTGAGCAGGAGGTGCAGCCCTCGCCCACGTATCCTTTAGAGCCATCCCTTCAGCTAGTCGGTGGGCCGTGCCAGCAAAGGTAGGAAGCTACCTTCAGAGGGATGCATCCTGCTAGTCCTGCTTAGCCACCCCAACTGGCAACTTCAAAGGCTCCCACATTGCAGCTGGCATGTCGTTGCTGTCATTCATGGGTGCTGGAAATTAAAAATCAATCTCTTTGTTTGAGAAATCAAATAAAATTTTTTTTCATGGATATTAATTCAGGATATTTAATTCTCTGATCGTCTTTCTTACCAACTAAAGCTACATACCCAGAGGCTTGACTTCACTCAATAGGCCATCACATGCATTTTTTCTGGTATAAAGCCTTCATGCGAGCAAAACTTGTCCCAGGTGCTCTGAAGCACAGGGGTTCTGGTGATGCTTTCAAAAGCCTGACAGGCTGGCCTGCTGACTGACTGCAACAGCACGCCTGAAGGCAGACTTTTAGATGAAGTGTGATGCCTTTGGGCCCCCTGCTAGAGATCCCATTGAAAATTTGGGCCACAGTGCAAGAGCAACAAGGTGTAAGTCAGGAATAGGAGAGCACCGTCAGCAGACATGTTTTGTGCAAGTGCTGTGCAAATGGTAGAGGGGGCATGTAGCAATCCCTTCATCCCTAACCTGACTTTGAAGTGGTTACAGAATTGGATCTTTTGAGTAAATTCAAGGTTAAAATGCCATTTTCTCTCTGGACGTCAGGGATACTGCAGCTGCTTACAGTTCTTTACTGATATATATGTGCATATATATATATATTTAAATTTAATTTGTCGACATTTTTTCTTTCCGGTTTATGCTGCCTGTTGCTAGAGACATGTGGAATGTTAATTGTACTGTATATGGGTCTCTCCCCACCCCGCCCTTGTGTCTTTTCCTCTCCCCTTTCCTTTCTTTGTTCCTTTTGTCTCTCACAGCAGTCTGAACAGCGTTAACAGTAGTGATTCCCGGTCCAGTGGCTCGCACTCGCACTCACCTAGTTCACACTATCGCTATCGCAGCTCCAATCTGCCTCAGCAGGCACCCATGAGGCTGTCCAGTGTGTCCTCCCATGATTCTGGATTCATGTCCCAGGATGCTTTCCAGTCCAAATCGCCATCCCCCATGCCACCAGAAGCACCTAACCAGGTACGTGCAAGCATGAGAACAAAAACCTGAGCGTGAGCTGCACTCTGTAACTTGGCTCACTTTTCACAAAAAAGGTTCTGGTGTGGTTTTGAGGGATCTTGGAGTCAGGTTAAACCCTGAGGGTAAAGTTTGTCTCGCTGCACTTCATCCGTCTAAAAGTTGGGCCTCTAGCTGGAGTGATTCATGCTGCTTTTGCAGTTGGCACTGAAGAAAGGGATGAGTCACCCTCAAAGGATTTGGTTTTCACTCTGGCCCTAGAGGGAGCCTAGATGCCTAACTTTTAGATACATATACAGATGAGAAAGAGCAAGAGGTCCTACCTTACAAGAGGGAAAAAATACTCGCTGACCCACTGAGGTTACCAGTCAATATCCTGCACAGACTGCAAGGTGTTAATATCTGGTGGCTGTTTACTGTTTAATGGACAAATCACAGTGCCAGAACAGCCTTCTCACCAGCCTTCTCACAGCCTGGTGTTGATACTGGTGGCTTTGGCAGCAGGGAGACGACCTTTATTCCTCCCATTCAAAGGGCCTGCAGTACTCAAAATGCCATTAGCAGTATCAGATGGAATTGGTTTTGCCATGTTTGTGGCATCCTTTTCTGTGGATAGGCTTGCTCTTTTTGACTCTCAGTTGAGCACCTTGCAGAAATAAGGTTTCTGCATGAAAATGAGAGGTATTTTTAATTCTTTATGGAACTCCTAAGTGAGCGTTTGTCTAGTCATATAGGATAACGTCCCAAACCTGGTCAAGCTAAGAGGATTTCACTGTAAATATAATCACTTTTCCTGAGCATTTTTTGGTCTGCAGAAGGAAGTTGCTGCTTTATTTGTTAATGGCATCATTCCTATAACAGCTAGCTGGCCACCTGCAGGCAGAGGTTTGCATGCCTCCATGGCATGTATCTTCCAGCACCTGAATTCTTTTTTCTGTTTTGGGCTTTTTTTAACAAATCATACGTCAAATGCAATATTTTTTAAACAAGGCTGAATTGCCATCTCACGTTATAAATCCCATCATAAATCTTTGTTGCAAACTGAAGTGGACCTAATATCCTGTTGTTGAGTATCACTTACTTGTAACACACCCTGAGGTCACTGGAGAAGCTTGTCCTTTAGTTTAATAAATGTAGTTGCAATTCTTTTCACGTGTTGGGGAGTAGATGGTTTTGTAGGCAATGATAATTTTAATCCTCACAGTCAGCAAGCAGCCAACGACTTCAGTGTCAGCAGTTACCAAGTGTCACCTGAACACTTAGGCTACTCCTAGACCACATTTGTTAGCACACAGACCCTTACTTTTTTGCAGAACATTTAGTAAGAAGCACCCCTGGTGAAATTTTTAGGGTATCGTTCACAACACTGGTTCATTTAGGCTTGGAACATGTTCTCAAGGGAAGCCCAACAGTTTTTTAATATATTTACCTCTTTCATTTTAATAGAAATGTTTTCTTTTCAAATGAATACATCTTCTGCACTGTCCCCAGTCTGGACATATCAGCATTTTTTTATAGATGACATCCTGAAGAACTTTGTCCACACTAATAAAATGAATGTTTTGTTTAGATTGGCTATGGCTAACCTAAGTGAAATGCAAAAAAGTAAATGAGCAATAATAAAGTAAACTGGAATAGTGACAAGGTAAGGAAGTTGACTTTTAAGATACGTACCTCAGTTATACATGCTGGCATCATCTTTGGTTTTCATAGTATCCACTGCACCCGCATAAGAGGGCGGTAATCTACATGATGATGCTGTGTTTGCAGATGAAGATGTAACTTTGCAATTGCCCTTAGCATGGAAAAAACCCAACACCTCCCTTTGCAAGTTCCCCTGTTAAGCAGGGGGGAGAACTTAGGCCGGTATCAGCTGGCGGAACATCTTAAATTTGATGGGAGTCACGCTGATTGACACCAGCTAAGTTCCTACGCTTTCACTTCATTTGAGAAACTGTCCATAAAGTTGCAAACTGACCCCAGCATCACTTGAGCTATTCGTGAGCTGTAGAAGGCTGCAGCAGTGTGGCGTTGACAAGCGTAGTGTGTTGGTATAACAAGTAGGTATGTGCTCTGTATGTCTCTAGTTCTGTATACCTTTACGCAGAGGAAAAGGTAACAGATCATTGCCTGGCCGCTTCATCTTTGCTTCAGTGTCTTGCTTTGTATGTTCAGCACTAAGTAAAATGTGTGTGTTGTGCTGACAGATAATTGTGATCGTGAGCTTACCGAGAAGCTGTTCAATTTACAGCGTTATTTCATGTTGTGTGTCTCTAACCTAACTGACAGATCTTCCTTGTGGTGGTGTGCTTTTGAGGCTCGGTGGTGGGTGGGGAGAAGCAGCGGTAGCGGCTGCTGACTGTTTCGAAAACACTGATGTCATTGTTTCTGGTAGTGACACCGAGACAGCAGAAAAGCAAGCTCTGGAATCAACAAAGGAAATTAAAAGCTATATATCTTGCACAGGTGGACACTTTGCTGATGTTTGCTAGCTACATGCTGTGGCATCTACTGGCAGCAGTAGATTTGAAGGCAGCAAAACCATTTTCTTTTAATAATGCATTTTTAAAAAAATTAGAAGGAAGCTACATAAAATTCCCATATTACAGGAATGAGACTGTATGAGCTATGTGAAGCTTTTATGCTCTCACCTAGGTTTTAGACAAGCAAGTGTCACTGAAAATTAAACTGAATATATTCGAAACCATGGATGGGGAAAAAAAAAGTCAAACAAGGAGTAAGTAGAGATTTAAACAAAATAACGGACTATGCCAGAAGAGAGATGACTGGCAAAATGAAGTTCTTTTAAGCCTATAGTTGCTGAGCAATAAGTCTTTACAGTTACCACACTCTGAATAGTCTTCTAGGAAAAAAGAGTGATTATAAAACCAGACTCTGCCCTTACACGGGTTTCGTACAATCTCTTCTCTGCAGCGTCGCTGTTAAGATCACTGGGAGTGAAAGTGTTAGCCTGTAACAGATAGCTGTACATGTGGAAAGGTCGTTGTAAAATGTTTTAATCTTAATTAAGCAAGTGCATTTGGGTATAGCTGAACAGCTGGAAAAGCATCACAGGTCTCTTTCTGGAGCTTCTCTAAATGCCAGACTTGAGGTCAGCCGTGGCCAGCATTGTCCATGGAATGTACCGAAACCACGTAAAGCCCTTCTGACAGACCTGCTGCTGGGAGCACAGAGTAGGTCTTGGATCAACACTGGACGTGGCTGGTGTTGCTAAACCCACACATTGCTCTATGGAGTAGACAAACTGAGATCTGGCAGTACCTGCGATGAAGCAATATGGTAGTCGTACGGTTATGTTTGATGTAGGGGGATAATAATAGAAGCATCCTCTGGACTTGGAGTGAACACACACAGAGGAAGCAATTACAGAGTCAGATTTTAGAGGCTGCTTATGACTTCGTGGGGATGAAAGCAAGGGGAGAGAAAAGAAGCAGATGAAGATTAAAAAAACCGTTGATGTGCTGTCAAGCAGCAGAGGACTCAGGCTTTATTGTTAGAATATTCTGGAAATTGCTTTCCCTAAACAGCGGAGGGAAACTGAATGTGAACTTGCCTCTGCATGTACAGATTAGCAGGCTGGAAAGATCCTGCTTTGGGGGAGACTTCATTGCTTGAAATAGTTTGAAGTTAGAATAGGGAAAATATATTGTTACAACTGTTCAGTTTTCCATGTAAATTAAGAAATGCTTCCAAATCAGACCTTAAAAAAAAATCAAAACCAAAAAACCCCAAAGGAACTGAAACGCATCTGTAAATTATCACCACGTATTTGTTTCTCCTAACCTTCCTTAAGTTGTTTCCCTACAGTTTGTTCCTGACTAGAAAAAAGGGTTCAGTAGAGACGTGTTCCAGAAAGTGAGACAAATTGAGGAGGTGACCTTGAGTCACTATCCGAAGCTTTTTGAAAGGTCTTCCAATGACTGTAGAAGGACATTGGACCAAGCTCTTCATTAGGATTTGGTCTCCTGGGAAACCCTTGCCCAAGAACCTCTGTTGAGTAGTTGAGGAAGGGAAGGGGTTAAGAAAACAATGCTATATTTGAATGTAAGATGTAGCAAACAAAGCATGCAAGTAATCTAAGGTAACTGCAGTCCTCTTATAGGTTAGTAGGACAACAGATGGAAAATATAATCATACAGTCCAGTAGCCCAAAATACAGCTTTTTATATCCTTGCTGGAATTCATACATAGCACACCAAGCAGCGGGACACTATCCAAGAACAAGCCGTAGCACAATGTCAGAGAGACCAGATACCAAGCTACTGCGTATAAAGTATCTTTGAGGAACTGGTTGTCTCTTTGCAGAGCACGGTTTTAGCTTTCTGCTGATGCTGTTAGCTTTAAGCTTTTTGGCAGAAGAGGTGGTTTGAGAGCGGAGCAGAAAATCACCATTATCGCAGCTGTGGGAAAATAAAATAAATCTCCCAGGGTTAAAACAGCTAAAATGAAAGAGTTAATTTTAAAAATGGTTCAAACTAAACAATCATTTTAAAAAGGGATCAACTAAAATAAGTTGAAAAAATCCCATAATCAAGTTTCTCACTCCACGGGAGGTGGAGTAGGAATTTCCGTGCTCGATGTTTGCCCATGCGTGTGCTCCCAGGGGCACGTGTACCGGTGGGTGTGTGGATGGAACAAGCACTCAGAAGTTTGGAGACTTTTTGCCCAAGCAGTAACTATGCATTTTCTGGTTTCAACCCCTGGTGTACTTTCTGCTAAGAGATGAAGGGTGGTCTGTGCTTCCCACACCCAGGTTCAGCCAGTCAGGACCGTTTCTGCAGTCTGATCTGAGCCTACTGCTGCCTGCGTTTTCTTTACACTTCTCCTTCAGGAGTTCAGTGTCATTCTGCTGCCTTCTCCATCATTTTCTCACTGTTGTAATCGTTTTTTAGCAAGACCAGAGGCTCCCCTGCCCTGTGCCATGCAAGTTTCTCAAGACAAGGAGACCCTGTTCTCCTACCACCACCCCTTGCATTTCCTTCAACTACCAAGGTGTTTTCCCCATGGCATCTTGGTTTATCCTTTGTCCAGCTTTGCCTGTTGAAAACGGCCAAGCTGAGTTAGTGGGAGAGTCCTTGCTTTCATCTTTCTTTCACCTTGGAGTCACTTTATTGCAAAAATAAGCTCACCACTTACAATCATTTTTCCCCATACACCAAATAAATTGAACAATTCTTTGCATCTTCAGAATTTACATTTTTGGCTTTTTTCCATCTAGTTGCTACATGCAGCTTTATTGCTAATAAACATTTATAACCTATTTCTACCAATGCTTGACATAACCTTTTGAAGTTTCTGGCTCGTAAAAAGGGATAGTCTATTGGCTGTAAACTCCAAATTCTCACTTGTTATCATCAGGGCATACGCAGAAAACAAGGTGGTGTGATACAGTATTTGGCACTCAGACTCTTCACTGTCTGTCCTGCCATGTGCAGAGTATACAGACCCAGGAGGGTCTTTCGGACCGTAAGCACAAGGTTTCAGAAAGGATTTTCTGAAATTATATTTTTCTCTCTTTTTTTTTTTTCTCCCCCTGGCTAAAGTGTAACGTTAGCGTGAGTGTTCTCACGGGGCTTTTCAAACAGTTGCTTTTGTTGAGCTACCTAGAATGTCAGGCAGAACTTGGAGTTTTAGTCTAAAAGCTAATTTTGTATAATGTATTGTTCTCTAAAGATAAAAAAAATCAGCTCGTCTCTATTTAGTATATTGTAGTTATGTCTGATGGCAGAGTCAACGGCAGCTCATGTTTGTCACTATTCTTATTTTTAGAGGTTTGTCTCTGTAAATGGAGTTGCATTAAATCAAAAACGTGATAAGTTCCACACATCATCAAGTCACAGTACCCCAGTGCATCCTTTTCATTTCTCTCCTTGATAGCTACATGTCATTTCTTGTAGTTTCTTCTGATCTTATTTTCACCTCAACTCTTACTGCACTTTGAATACAAGGCTTGTTAGCTGAGCTTACTTCTACCCTAAACGTGTTTGACAGGTCACCCGCAGATCTGATCTCATGGCAGCATAAGATGGGGTGTGCGTTATTTCTATAAAATAGTCCACCATATTACATGCAAAGTTTCATTTAAATCCACAGTTTGCTAATTAACTTGGGATGCTGATATTGTATTGGCTTCTCAACAGCCCCAACAGTCTTCACCAAAATCCTTAGGCTGATGGTATCCCATCTCAGGAGACTAACACCTTTACCCAGGCAGTTGGCTACACATTCCTCATGCGTGGCTTCTGGTGAGCAGTGAGACAGCTTCCGAGTGTTATCAGTAATTACTTCTCTAAGTGCCTCTTATCCAGCTATCCTTTTATTCCAAACTCACCCCAAGATCTCATCTAAGGTTAACTGATGAAATTTTATTTCAGATGAGATTTCCCTTCCTCTTGAAAATATCATTCCTTGAAATCCGAGGCTTTGCTACACAAACTTGATACAAGAGCACATTCTCTCTGCTGTCATAAAATAAAACCCCAGGGGTATCCTTAGATAGACTTGCTTCACAGGTCTCGGACTACCAAAGGATGAATTAGTGTTGAATTTCCTGGCAATGAAGAGAGCTCAGCACTGCCCTGACAACTTTGCCAGTATTCTTGACCATTTCCGAGCACTCAGTTGGACCTGCATGTACATCCCTACTGAGGGTAGTGCCACTTTGAAGGTGTGATACAGTATTTGGCACTCAGACTCTTCACTGTCTGTCCTGCCATGTGCAGAGTATACAGACCCAGGAGGGTCTTTCGGACCATAAGCACGAGGTTTCAGAAAGGATGCGTGAAAGCATTGTAGTTGGTAAAATGCTCCACGTGGTTATTCACCTTGGCCTGCCTGAAGGTGAATTAGATGCTGTTGTAGAGGTCTCACAGCAGGAAAAGAACATAAAGGCATGCACCAAAAAGTGGAAGAGAAGTTCCTAGCTAGGAGCTAAATGTTTGAGGTGTTCGATGGACACTCGATGTCCTGCATTTTCCTTCCCTCTCCATCCAAGCCCCTGATGTTTTCTCTCTCTGCTGTTACGAGGAGGTGGGTGGCAAGCACAAGCCACCGTTTATGCACTCAGCAGAGTACATGTACCTTCATATTGGCTGCTGGGCAGAAAAGTTTGAGTCAGAGTGCTCTGGGTGTATGCATACTACCTGCAGAGGCACATGCATACAGATAATGCACTTTGGAAACCTCAGCTTTGGTAAGTATCACTTCTTTCTCTGTTCCGTAATATTTGCACTCAGATGAGCTTTTCACAAGCGCTTTTGCAGATCAGAATATCTGAGAACTTGTGAATGTAAATGACGTTTGCTGCTCCATGTATTAAATCTAAACTTTGTGTCTTTGAAGCACTGATGATCTGCTTTTCTGTATAAAATCAGTTGTCTCGGTATATTGCATGTTTGGACCGTAGGTTCCCTCAGCTCCCTCAGCTTCTTGCTCTGAGACAGCTAACAGAATTGAGACGCTGAAATTGCAATGAGGAGTTGAGATCGCTGCCTCGATTCCCTCATTCTCAAGCAGCGTGGCAAGTTCTCACATTAAGCAAATGGCTTGTTTTGTTTCTCATAGATTTCCTGAACATTAGCAATGGTTTTGAGCAGTTTCTAATTGATTTTTAAAACCCTAACCCTCTGCTTCTCTCATCCTTCCCTCTCTCCTGTGTGTGTCTCTGTGTATGTGCTTTTTGTCTTTTTTTTTTGTGTGTGTGTGTGTTGTTTCTGTTTGTTTTTTTTTCTTTTTTGGTGGCTTGTATATCCTTTCCCTGCCTTGCGGTGCTGTTTTACGCTGCAGAATTCGTCCAGCTCTGCCTCTTCAGAAGCCTCTGAAACCTGCCAGTCAGTGAGCGAGTGCAGTTCCCCCACCTCAGTCAGCTCAGGCTCCACCATGGGGGCTTGGGCCTCCACAGATAAGGTGAAAAACTTCATCTCAAAGACTTACAAACCTACTAGCTTGTTATCCAAACCCAGCAACATTTGGACAAAAAAAACCTCTGTGCATGGGACGCAGCCTGGATTCCTCCCTGTGAAGATGAGAATAGGAACTGTTCCACACTCCCTTAGAAATGAATCTGATTGAATAAATCACAGCGACGCTTGCCTTTAAGCTAACTGCTAGGGGGAAGCTACAAATGGGGCATTTTACAGAGGTAATTTTCTAAGAAAAGCTCTTTGTCCACCTTTTCTGCTCAGAGAGGTTGTGGAACGCTGCCCAAACCCAACTGATTGCCTGACAAAGAGCAGCTTGACCAGGTTGTACCCTTTGTGGCTTCTCCCCTCTCTCCCGTTAGGCAGCACGTATTACACTGAGCAATTGGGGTGTGGTTTTGACCAAAACAAAAAGGAGAAAAAAAAACCAAACCACACAAGGCTGGAATAAATTACGGGGTATACACTCTGTATCGGGGGAGGAGGTGACAGCGGTCTCCATTCTCATCTGGTAAATCCTTGCTGTTGTTTTTTTTCTTTTTTTTTTTTTTTTTCTTCCATATCATCACACGACCAGAACACGTCATTTTCGAAGGCTGTACACTTTTCCTCTCTGTCCGGCTACATAGAATAAACGCCACCAATGCAAATGCCTCCAGTATTGGAAATGTTTTGTTTCTATGTCCGCAGTCTGCAGGGAACCTAAACTGCAAAGGCTTTTTCACAGCGTGCCGCTTTCGGGGACAGGAGGCAAAGCTGCCCAGCCTGGAGACAATGACTGCTAGACTGATGTCTGAAATTTGTTATACCGAATAACAATTTTCAAGCAGTCTCACTTCTCAACCAAGCATTGTATCAATTGTCTGTTGTTTATTTGCAGCAAAGCTACGATTTTTCTTTCTTTTGTGTTAAGATATGGAAGTTTTCTCCCTAGAACATGAGAGTCACGGTGTATTTTCATATTCATTCTGTTTATATTAATTTCTCTGTTTTTGTTTGTTTATTTGTTTCGTTTCCAGTTGTCTAATGGGTTTTATCACTGTAGTTTATCAAGTGACCCATCCGTAGCTTCAGTTGGTGCAGGTCCTTTCCCTCATTTCCCGCCTGTCTCCCGCGCGTGGACTCGGGCTCCCTCAGCCCTCCTTCCAGACTACGTTCATTATTACACCATTGGGCCAGGCATGTTACCATCATCTAAGATCCCTAGCTGGAAGGTTTGTGTTCCTTTTGTTGTGGCAGTTCCTCACCTCCTCATACCAACAGTGTGCGCACGGCGGTTGTTGCTACCTTTCGATCCATGTAATTACTCGTTGATTTGCTCTGTTTAATATCACTCTGAATGGGCACTGCACGGTGATAATCGGAGAGCTAAAATCTGGTAGTGGATATTTCTGAATGACCTTGTCTATTCTGGCACTGCCTAAAACATGTCAAAGCTGACAACACTTAGGTAGGAAGGAATAGTGTAACTCTGGAACATTGGTGAAAGCACTCTGGGCTCTATTCAGCGAGAAAAGAGCTTGTTGAGTGCCGTCAGGGCACTCACTTGAGCAGGGAAGTACAGGCTTGGCATGCAGCTGGCTCAGTGAAACCATACATTGATCTTCTCCCTGCAGCGGCTGTGCTCGGCCCCTGTAGGCAGCCATGCTCCTGTAGATCCAGCTGGAGTGGTTTAAGAAGGCGCTCGTCACCAGGAGAACCCAAGGGGTGACTGAAGCTGTCTTGGCTTTACTGCCACGGGCTGGGAGGGCTCACCCAGCTTGTTTTGCTCTCTTGGGTGAGACCACCAAAAAAGTCAGAGTGGAGGAACTTCTTTCAGTTGCTCCAGCTGGATCTGCAGGGATGTTCCTTGGCATCAAAACGTCTCCGCTCTGCCAGAGCCTTGACGCTCATTCCTCTGGGAGACTCTGCCCCGGAGCAAGGGGAGAAGGTCTCTTGTCTGTTGCCCTGAATCTTCTCAAGGCTGGTATGCAGTTGGTAGTAGCTGCCCAGGTCTTAGATGCCTGTGGATGGTTGTATGATGCTGCATATGCACCATGGGACCTTCTTTTACATGTAAATTGAGATACCTCGTTACAGATCCCATTAATCTCTCTCTCCAGCAGCTGGAGACTGTTGAGACATACACACAGGGTGGCCACAGTGGTCCTGGGGCTGCAGGGTCATTAGTTATCTCTATTCTGGAAGCACTTTGCCAATATATTTCACAGCAAAACACTTACAGCAAAGACACAGCTGTTAAGGCAAAGCAGAGTTTCATTTGTGTTAATAAACCCCAAGTACCTGTCTGCACGAGGGGTTCTGTCGGTACAGCTGCGTGCACCCCCTATACCTTGGACTGAGACACGTCAGTAATAATCTATAGTGTGGTCTTAGCCCGTTGTTAATTATTTATCAGGAGACAGCGCGGAGGCTGCCCAGCGGCCAGCTGCTGCCAGTGGTGGGGTGTGTGGTCCGCTCTCACATGCAAGTTGTTTCTTCTGATTTTACTTTTAAAGCAGCCCTTGTCTCGGTGAGGGAAGACTCTCTTAGGCTTGGGCTTGCCCCTGTGGCAGTTGGCATTTAGGGAGCTGCTGCTTGGCAGCGGTTCTGCGTCCCAGCACAGCTCACTGACCAGCCCTGCTCTTTTCTTTGTGTGCCACATGTGACTTTGGGACACCCTCAGGACTTTGCTTAATAGAGCCCTGAGTGAATACAGCCCTCGTGGCCTGAGGAATTTCTGTTTCGAATTGGGCACCAGTAATTCAGAGTGAAGTTAAGTCTTTCTTCATTATTATGATCTAGATTTCAGCTAGTAAGTAAACTGAGAGATTACTCAGAGTTGCTTCTCTAATGTGTATCAAAACTCTGTTCAAGCCTAATTTTTCAGAACTGAAGACATGCTTAACAGCACATAGTACTACAACCTGGGTACATCTAGAACAGTTACATCGCTGATTGGTCATTTATGTATATTTTCTGCTGTGTGCCAGTGATTCTTGCGTTTGAATTTCTTAAAATATAGGCTTTAACACAATGGAATTCCATTTAGAGAAAACTATAGTATTAATATGTTAAATGCTTCATATAAGAACACTTAGGTAGAATTGAAATTTAGATTCCCTTTAGTAAAAGAGATAGGATTTATAAGTGAAGATTTTTAATATCCTCAAAATTAGTTTATTTCTGACCTATTCAGAAAGGCATATCCATTTTGATACATAACCTGTTGCATTAAAATTGCCCCTTTTCATAGTTTTACTTGTAATTAAAGCACAATAACTGATGAAAGCTGTCACTAACAAGCACATTTCCTTAGGACTGGGCCAAACCAGGCCCATACGATCAGCCAATGGTGAACACCTTGCAACGTCGCAAAGAAAAGCGCGAACCAGATGTCAATGGAGGAGCTCAGAGTGGACCACCCGTGTCCCCTGAGGAGGCCCAGAGACCTCGGAGCATGACAGTGTCAGCTGCCACAAGGGTGAGGCTCAATTTCTAATATGCTGTTTGGTGCAAAGGAAGCAGATGTGGTAGCTCCTGCCAATAACTTGCGTGCCGTGCTTCGTGTTAGCACGTGTTTATCTGACTGGTGTGGTGTTGGGGCGGCCAGTGGGAGCGACGTGAAAATATGCCATTGGGCATTGGCATTCGTAGAGCAACAGCATCCAAAGAGGCGTCTGTTTCTTTGAAGCTCCAGTAAATGGTTGGACTCAATCCTGTTGGGTTGTGATGGTCAGAAGCTCTGTTTGGCAGGAGAGACAGCTAAAAGTCGGTGAAGATTGATTAACCCTTCTAGACATAATGAGTCTCCTCTCTGTGTGTAACCAGCAGGGTGAGGAGATGGAGGCCTGCGAGGAGCTGGCGCTCGCTCTGACGAGAGGGCTGCAGCTGGACACCCAGAGGAGCAGTCGGGATTCCTTGCAGTGCTCCAGTGGCTACAGCACCCAGACAACAACTCCGTGCTGTTCAGAGGACACCATCCCATCTCAAGGTACCCATCCAAGAGATGTTCTTTTTCAGAGCTTTCCTAGCCTGGCCATCATACGCTCACCCCTTGGTGCCAAGGAGCTGTATTCCAGCAGCCATCGCTCACTGCCTTTGTAGTCAGCTGGGGAGAAAAGGGTGAACATTGCTGTTGTGAAGTTTTTTCCAGCTTGGAATGCAGCCTGGATTCATTAACTAAATAGAAACCTGGATTGCTGCATAGAGCACTGAACAGTCGTATTTTCTTGTGCATTACCGGAATGAGTTTTAGCCTAAGGATGCTACCATTTTAAAGAACGTGCTCGAATGCCTCTTGTGGTAGTAGTGTCCTTTCAGAGCTATTGTCTTGGCAGATGCACGCTCATGAGCTTTGCTTTCTTGTTCTGTCAGTTCTCTGAATCTGCTCTTGGTTTCCCTTTGTGACCTCTTATTTCCCAGCTAAGGAGAAATTGTCCTAATTGGAAAAAGAACCCATTGGAGACCTTTAACTTGGACATACCTGGGAAGGCACAATAGGGCGTTGGGTTTTGTACCCAGTTTCAGAAGCAGCAGCGACCTGAGAGGGACGGAGTTTGGTGTTTGCAGTTCAGAAACCCCCTTGTTCGCTGAGCCGAGGCCGGTCATGGTGTGCAGTGACAAGAGGCAGGAGGGCTTGCAGAGGGCCCAGCAGTTCCTTGGAAAGGAAGGAACTTGATGCAATTATTAAAGCTGAGGCTGAGTTTTCAGGCCTGGCAGCTGGGATTTACTTTGTTTGCAAAATAAGCAAATTTACTGCTGAAACCACTGGTACCCATTCCCCCGAGCCCCACATTGCCTCATCTAAAGTCCCTTTCTTAGTCACTGACTGTTTTAAGTATTTGTATCTACAAGTGGTAGCATATGGCTTGTAGGATGCTAGGTTTGATGTCTTAATTTTGGCAACAAACATTGAGTCTTCGTTACTTAATTAGTTCTTTTCAGAGAAGGTACTGAGCGTGTGAAGTTCTCTTTCATAAGAGATGTGGGCACCCTGCAGCTTTAGGGTCAGTCTGCTGTAGTGCTGCCTCCAGCCGCGCACTCTGAGATTCCTGGTCACACTGTCTCAGCCCTCCTGCCTCCTAGAGGCAAAACCTCTCTTAATCGCTATTGACCTCCAAGCTTTTTTGGTTATATATACTTTTTTAGTTATACATAGTTTAGACTTACTGACACGACTCAGCTGTCTTCTCCAGCGTGTTCCTAATTCTGTCTTTTGGCATCAGTTTCAGATTATGATTATTTCTCTGTGAGTGGTGACCAGGAGGCAGAACAACAAGAGTTTGACAAATCTTCCACCATCCCGAGAAACAGCGACATTAGCCAGTCCTATCGCAGAATGTTTCAAACCAAGCGTCCCGCTTCCACCGCAGGTCTGCCAACCACCCTTGGACCGGTCATTGTCACCCCCGGCGTCGCCACCATCAGACGGACCCCTTCCACCAAGCCTTCAGTCAGACGCGGCACCATCGGGGGAGGCCCGATTCCCATCAAGACACCAGTGATTCCTGTCAAAACACCGACTGTCCCCGATATCCCAGGGGGGCTGCCCGGTGCCCTCGCTGGGACAGAAGAATGTCCCGAGCAAAGCCCCGACTCTCCGGCAGCAGGAGATGGTGGGCAAGGTGTCACCAGCATGCCCTCGTCCTCATGGAGCGGGCAAGCGTCCGTCAACCCTCCGGCGTCGGGCCAGAAACTGAGCGCTGCCGAGGAACAGAGGCAAGCGGTTCCCGAGAGCGAGGGGGAAGAAAGTGACCGGGATGGAGCCGGCAGCCTCGCACCCCCCGGCCAGACGGAGCTCGATCCCGGAGAGCTGAGTCCCGGGGACGTCCCCCAGGGTGAAGACATGCTGAACGCCATTCGGCGTGGGGTCAAACTGAAGAAGACGACCACGAATGATCGCTCCGCACCTCGTATTTCCTAGGAGTTCACCAGCTGCCAGAGTACTCAGCCGCCGAGAATGAACTGTGAGGAAACTAATTTGTCTCTATCCATTCCAATCGGTAATCAATGAATTTTTTAAGATACTCGGTAACAAACAGTCTGACAGTACTCTGAAAGAGAGAAACAAGGTGAGAGAGCGTAGTAAGACATAATCTTCACTGGTGTTTTAATTTGTAAATATCAATGATTTTGTTTCTGCATTTTTTTGATCTAAGTTACACTTTTAATTTTTTCTGAAGGTGCCAAATCCCATTTACCTTTTTTATAACTCTCTTTGTAAAGTTTTAAATCATAGGACAATGAAAAAAAAAAAAGTCGAGTAGTTAACTTCAGCAAAGGGATTTAATGAAAATTTGGCTTTTTTGCAAGCTTTTGTAGAGCGCCTTGTAATAGTGAGGTTAAAAAGCAAAACAAAACAACGGGACTTATTTTAAAGTTTAAGTCAAACTGTAAGGAACAGATCCTCGTTTAAGTATTAAAAAAAAACCACACATGTTTGAAAAGCAGGAATAAAAATTGACAATAAAAGCAATATATAATGCAAGGAAGGAACCTGCAGTTGGTAGAGTATTTGGGGGGGGTAGTGGGGGGAGGGAGGTGCCATGGAACTAGCAGATGCTGTTGCACAAAAGTAGCCTAGTAGGATTAATTACTAGTAGCTTCATGGTAAATGCATCAGAATAAGCCATATTGGATTGCAGTGTTTTGTTTCTGTGGGGTGTTTTACAGACTGGGTTTTTTTTTCCACGTTTCTTTTCTGACTGCACAGCAGCAACTCTCAGTCACGCGCACGCAGCCTGAGCTCCGCGGGCTCGGTCCTTCCACCTTCACCTTCTGTTCCGCTCATCCTTTCGCTGAGTACAAAACAAGGACGACAGGCTTGAGGCAGTTACAAAATGTGAAAACGTTTTCAAAATGCAAGCAGGGAGTTCTTAGATATTATCAAAATGCCTTTTTCGGACTGTGCCCAGCAGGCTGGGCACCTTGGAAAGCCCAAATATTTTGAGAAAACGCTTAACAATTTGACAGGTGTGACCAGCTTGTGATCTAATAAACTGCGAATGTTTCTTTCCAATACAGGGGCTTGTTTTTCTTAACTTCTTTTAAATGGCAGTTGATTGGCTTTTCTTAAATACCGAAAAGAAAGGGGCGAAGGGTGGGGGGTGGGGAGAGATAACTCTTTTTTTGATAATACCGGGAACCTGACCGCTATATTCTCTTTTTTTGTACTTTAAGTCATGTTTTTTGGAACGCTGTTGATAGAATTATTAAGAGTTGGATTTTTTCCTTCAAGTAAAAGTAAGTTATTGCTGCAATACCCGTCTCCTAAAGCTGATAGAAATATGCAGACCCCGGGGCACGGCACGTGTTCCCGTCAGGCAGTCCCGAGGGGTGCCGTCTGCCCACCCGCAGCAGACCCAGGCGGGGATGGACCCCAGACTGGCGCAGCCGGGATTGCTGAGAAATGCACCAAAAAAAAAAAAAAAAAAAAAAATAGACACCTAAAGGGGCTAGTTTCCACCACGCGCTCTGCAGATTTCTGTTGGCTCTAGACTTGCCTACATAACCTTTTATGCTTTAATACATAACTGCATTGGATGTGAAACTTCTAGTACCTGTGTAGTCGCTGTGTTCTGTATAACATTTTACACTGCTGTGGTTGCTAACCTTTTTTTTTTTTTTGTTATGGCTTAAAAGCAAAAATAATAATAAAAAAAAAAAAGCATGATTCTTAGAAAATATTAAACCTTCCTTTCTTTGAAAAACAAGCTCCTTATTACAGAATATAATAAACAGTAGTGCCTGTGGTGTAGCCCACCAATCTTGATACAGTAGCTGATGCATTGTGCAAATGAGGCTTTGAGATGGTTTTTGCATAAACAAAAACTGCTAGGAGATAATCTCAATAGTTAAAAGTGTTATTTAAACCTTTGAAATAAATGGATGTAACTGTACCAGAGTACAGCTTTTCACTTGTTTAGTTCTTAAACGTTAGTATAATCAGTAAAATTTAATATAAAATGTTGCCAAATTCAATGTAGAAAGAATGTGACAAAACACTTTGGATAGTTCTATTGTTTGTGTTTTTGCATATTGTAAAAGCAGTGTCACAGCTAAAAAATAAAATGTTTCTAATGGTAAATTATTGTGGTTTAGTTGCTAGTTTGTACTGAGAGTTGACCTCTCCCTGTGCAGTTTTTTGTTCTAAACTGGTATAAATAATTGCTGTAAGTGTGTCTCCCTTCTACATTGTAATGATTGCTTAAGCCTACATTATAAATAAAGAACTGCTGGAAAACTTCTGTATTTCAGTTCTTAAAGACTTTCTGCTTCCAGAGCTTTGGGTATCAGTGGTGTCCATCAGACTTCTGAAGGTCGCACAGGTTCCATCTGCGTGTAACAGGAGCAGGAGAGAATTACAGAGTAAATAAGACCTCATATAGGTATGTTCTAGCGATGCGCGCTAGAAGGGTAGTAGCAGAACAAAGGTAACGAGGGAAATTCCCGTTAAACAGCAGCTGATGCCATTTCACTGGCCCCTCACCTGGCCAGGAGGTAACTCGATGTGTTCACGCGTCTGCTTCAGTGCCAGGACCGCAGCTTCTTTTCCCAGAGGAGGAAAGTTGCTGCTGCCGCCACGGCCTGTGCTCACAGCCAGAATGTATCCAGCACACCACCGGGGTGTCTCCCACATGCCCCTGAGTGACCGTAGACTTTATTTTGTTCAGCTTCTTCAGGAACAAGGGTGGAGAGGCAGGATATTGCTCCCACCTGCAGCTGCCACGCAGCAACCTTACTTATTTCCTTGCCACTGCAGTAAGAGTCATTTTTGTCCGGAGGTTTCCATTTGTCACCAAGACATTAAATGAAAACTCAAGGTGGTTTGGCTGGAAATATGTCCTGCCTCCAAAAATATCCTAGCTTCATTCCCTGTCTCCCTGTGACTGTCTATGGCCGGGCTCCCTCATTTTGAAGGGCATCCCAGCTGTTTCTACAGCAAATCCCATTCGCTTGCAGCTGCAGAATGGTCTTCACTTGTCCCATGGGGTCATAGAATCATAGAATGGTTTGGGTTGGAAGGGACCTTAAAGATCATTGAGTTCCAACCCCCCTGCCATGGGCAGGGACACCTCCACTGGAGCAGGTTGCTCAAAGCCCCATCCAGCCTCGCCTTGAACACTTCCAGGGATGGGGCATCCACAGATTGGGTCGTTGTGTTGTTTTTAATACTGGGATACGGGGTATCCATCGTGTTAAGGAACGTCACTCAGACCCGCTCAGCTGTTTGTGAAAATCCAGAGGGATGTTTTTGCTCTGTTTTCTAGCCAAAAAAACGTTGTGGCTGGTTGGGCTGACTGGGAGGGAGGGTACAAAATGGCACATAATTAAAAAAAATATGAGTATTTTGGTGTTTGCGTAATTTCTGAATACAGTTACCAGATAAGCAAAGCACAGGAACGGGGGTTTGGTGGCAGGTGAGGGGTTGGGTTTTGTAAGCTTACATTTGTCTGAATAGAGGTTAAGACCCACTGGGTGTGATCCCACTGACCGCTCCGACCAGCTGCGCCCCACACTGGTGTGGAGCACTCCGGTACCGGCACTCACCCCGGTGCAGCTCCAGCTCTGGCAAAAGCGGGCTCAGAGTAGCTGGGTTTGCCCCGAGGTGGTATATTTCCCCTGTAAATTTTGCCCCTTTTGGCCTTTCATATTCTGGCTAATGCAAGTAGCTGTTAAGGCAGCACTGGTGCTGGTGGAGCAGCCCGTGTTTGAAACCTGTAACAGGTTAGAAAAATGGGCACAGGGCAGAACTCTTGGTATGAACAAGTACCTCCAGTATTGAAAAACAGCAGGGAAAGCACCGGTGCCTGAGCAGAGAGAGGACGTGGTTCTGTACTGAGCAGGTCAGCAGGCTGGAGGCCAGGGGTTGCTGGAAGAGGACATTTTAGGTATATAGTGTAGACAAAGTTACAGTCATCTATTCTACTTTGCACAAACCGGACGTGAAGTGCGTGCATGCTAAAGAACAGAATGTCAGAAAAATGCCTTCTCTTTTACTTTATTTGGCTTTATTTTGTATTAGAGTAGCACGCGGTCACTGACATGCCTACCACCTACAGAGGATAGACCGCTGGAATTCTCACATGAAATAATGCTTTTACATGGGAATTTCACGAGGTCTTGTGACATACTGCCACCAGAGGGGTGGCAGATGCCCTTGCTTACGAGCTGGAGGCAAAGCTTCAGTTCTTGGACCATCAGCTGGAGTTTCTTCTTCTAACTGCTTCAGCTAGAAGACAAGACATAAAATTGCTTTAGTCACGTAAGCACATTTCCATCAGGTGGTGTTCAGCGCCCAGGCGGAAAGAAAAACTGGCCCCATTTCAGAGGGGAGAACCAGCAGTAACACCTTCGGCTGACACACAAGTTTCCTGTTCCTCAGTATTCACTTGAACTCAGTAATCATTACAGGCTCGTATTACCTAATTAAGAAGGAATTTTTAGGAGTAAAGAGTGACTCACAAGAGAATTTTTTATTGAAAAGATCATTACTTCCAAGTAACTAATGTGTACCGTTGCTACATTAAACTGATGGCATTCTCTTGCTGCTTTCAAAGCTGCCAAATAATTACAAGCCCCAACACCTTCCATTCCTGTCAGCAGGAGACCTCTCTCTCTGCCACCAACAGCCCTTTAGATGCTCTCAATACACATTTCTTGAGGCAGCGTAAGTGCTGGCTACCACTATGGTAATTCTGATACAAGTGCCACACTACATACAATCCAACTATTTCTCTACAACCGAATTAAAGAACTGTTCTGAGAACATCAACTTTTTCCAAATGAATCTCAGTTTAGGTTGGCCAGAAGTTATCAATTCCCAACTGATGAACACTGTGTTAAGTCACTTTTAACGGTACAACCGAGTGTCAGAACTTCACAGCAGCAGCAGCGGGATTCTCTGGTCATTAATCTCTTCTCATCCCACTTTGGAACTTCCCTTAGCAAACAGCCCTGCATTAACTGAAACATGGTTGCAGCTTCACCTTTAATTTCAAATTCCCTTCACAGCTTTTAAGAAGCTGTAGCTCCGAGATCTCCGTGAAAGCATTTTAGTCAAGTCAGTGTTTCACAAGAGTTCTAATACAGCAGAGTCTAAACGAGACCACAGTAGGCATTCCATGATTTTTCTAGAACAAATGTAAATGTCACACAAAATACTTGTGTGCTAAAGAGACCTTCCTTTGCATCGATCAAGCACTGACCTCTTTATCCCAGCTTTCCCGCTGCAGCTTCTTCCATTGCTCTCGTTTGGCAAAGTAATCGGGATACATCGCCTTCTCAGAAGGATGCCAGAAATCCAAGCACCATTCAGGAATCTGTTAAAAAAAAAGTTTCACATATATTATTTTTACATAGGAAATCACATATAGTACACACACACATATATAAGAACTAAACGCTGAAGCCAGTATTAAAATGGATAAATAACCCACGAAACAAAGTACTACATAAAACCCCCATTTAAGAGCTACCTGACTATCGTTAGTCCCAAGGCACCTATATGGCAGGGGTCAGTACATTTCATCTTTGTTTCACACATTATTTTCCTCTAAGTCAGAGGAAGGCATCACAGTGACTTGCTTAAATCAGAGCATCCCGATGACAAGTCCCAGGTCATCTCAGTTCACTCTGAAGTTCTCAAAATAATTCCATCTCATTTCTTCCCTTCCTTCTCCCAAAGGCAGAAGGTTAGAGAGATCCTTTTACTCCAACTACTAATTAATTTTCTTTAACAGAGACAGAACCTTACAGCTCATTTCCACTTGTCTACAACTACTGAAAAAAATTAGTGTCCTTTAAGATTTTGATAATGGTCTGACCTCTAAGATGTCCAGTCAAGAAAAAAAAGCAAAATTTAAAATTTTGCAGCAGCATTTCACTGAATGTTTCTGTCTTTAAAATGTTAACATAGATTTAAAAACAAACAAAAAACACCAAAAAACCCCAATTCTTAAAAAAAAGAAAATTTAAAAGTTGTTCCAATATCATCATTCATCTGGTGACATTTACACTTCCAGTTTCCTGCTGTGATTCTCATCACTGAGTAAACCTTTGATTGAAGAGAAAAAGCAGAGCTGCTGCTAATACTATAAAAAAATCCACATGCATCAAACAACAATTAAAACCGCGAAACAGGCTGAGACCTAAAAATTACATTTTGTAGCAGCATCCACAATGAACAGTCACTGATACTCAACAGTCCAAATCCTTGGGACAGCCATTTTGTTAAAGCACAGCTTTAGCATATCAAACAGGGCAAAGAAAAGAGAACATAAACCGAGCTATGTTTCTATATGAAGAACTAATCTTGACTCAACTGGCCTTTTCTTTGTCCAGATTCTCTCTCACTATTATCTCTATTACTTCTAAGGCACCTGACCTTGGCATAAGCTTAACTCCTCCTCTGCCCTTTTCACTCATGTGTTCTTTGATAAACCTACATCAGATTCTGCCTTTCACACAGCTTCTTGTATGTAAAGATATGATCAGATCTAGTCTTGTGTATGCACTTTCTTCAAATTCAGGAGAAAATAGGTGCATGTACTCTCTAGGTTAGTATTTACTCCCCATAATGCATTAGAAGCCTAGGCCAAGTAAGCAAAACCCCTGTGTTTTTCTATGAAACCTGTTTCTTTACTCCTAAATAGAACAATCTGGGGGGGGAAAAGCCTCTACAAGTGCTTTAGATTCCAAGAACACAGATTCTATTTTTAGGGTACCACCTATCACATAGCAACACAAAAATACATATCTGGCACTACAGCATATGAAGTGAAATGATAATTTGTACCATTACTCAAAATGCTGAAAGAATGATGGGACTGAGTAAAGAGGAGTCCCCCAACAGCCAAGCCAACATCTGGCAAGCCCAGAGCTGTGAGCAGATGGCATCACAAAGGGTAGCTCAGCTTCCTCCACCTTGTCTACTCTCACAGCTCAGCTCCAACCCTTTCACTGTGCCTGCCTAAGACATCATGGAGCAGCTTCCCTTTGGCAAAAGAAGAGATTATTATTCCAGTAAAAAAGAAGCTAGCTGTTTTTAGACGGACCAACAAATTCTATTTTCAAGGACCAGAAAAGCAGGACGGTTTCTTTCGTGCAAGCAGCAAGATGTTCAGCAGCAGAAAATTATTAAAGAAACAATACTGCTGAGTCTATCTGCAGCCCTATGAAAATCTACTTAAAACACTGACTCTTCATTTACTAAAAAGAGTAAGGTAAGCACAGTGATGCACAACCTTACATACCACCTTACCTTGTAGCATTCATATCTCTCATAGGAAGTGCCTCCAGGAGAGTCAGGGAAGATGTATGGCTGAGGATGCTGGTTTGCCCAGAACTCCTCCTCGCCTGCCTTCAGTAGCTCTGTAGCTTTCACCATATCCTTCACATCCTTGTTCTTATCAAATCGTTCTCTCAGGAGGCAGGCAAAGTAGCGGTACTTGTCTCTACAGACAGAGGTTAAGCACAGTGATGTACACTGGAGAAAAAGACTAATCACACACAGAAGCAAAGCTTGGCAACACCAACAGTCTCCCCTGCGCAGTCAGAGTTTGATCAGGGCCCTCTGAGGAGCTCCTGTTCCCACACTGCCCTCTTCTGCAGCAGTGACCCTGGAGGCTTTTTCCTCACCCCTTCAGCCACGCCTGGGGGAAAGAGAAGAAGAGGGGAAAGGGAAGAGGACAACGCCCCAGTCGAGCCCAAGGTCCCGTCTCAGCGGGGAAGCCCGGCAGAGCAGAGCGGGGAAGCCCTCCCCCCCGCCCAACTGCGGAGCTGAGAGGCCCCGCTCCCAGAAAGAATAGGCCTCTCCCCCCTCCCCAGGCCCTCTCTCCCCCCGTCTCACCGGTAGATGCACCAGGACTCCAGGTGCCGCAGGGACTTCTTATAGAGCCGCAGCACCTTCTGCTGGTGCGTCAGGTAGGCCGCCATGTCGGGCTGCCCTACCCTTCACCTTCGCGCGCGTGGGATGACGGGAAGGTGGAGGACGCCGCCGCGCGCAGGCGCGTCGCTCGCGCTCCGGAGCCCGCCGTCGCCGCCATGAGCCGCGCTAAGTTCATCGGTGAGGGGAGAGCGGAGCCGGGAGGGGGGCGGTGGGTCTACGTCCTCGGCTCGGCCGGTCGCCTCGTCCCGGGTTCCTCCATACCTCCCCCAGTGCCAGGCTTGAGGCAGCCGGCGTCTCCTGTGCCCGCCGTGAGCGGCCGATGGCAGGGGTCGTGGGCCGCTCTGGTGAGAGGGCCTGCCCCTCCTCATCCAGGGCTTGTCACCTTCTGCAGCCCCAGCCGGTGTCTCCAGGGCCCAGGTGCAGACTGACTTTGCACCAACAAGAAGCCTTTAGGGACGTTTCTGCTGTCGGTGGGGGTTCCACGAAGGGTACTGAGGGGCTGCTGCGCAGCCTCTGGAAGTTATCCCTAAACTCTGGGGTTTCTGACAGGTCTTCATCCCTGTCCTTTGCATTGCCACGTTAGTCGTGGCTATTTCTCACCATGATTTGTATGGAATTGGCTTAGATGAAAATATTAACGTTCTTACGGAATTAGGCAGGAAATATGTAAATAATTATAGAAGGTCAGTTGTTGGGATGGATGTTTTTTACGTGTGGCTGAGCAGCCTAAGATTACCTTGGAAATGTTGCCTTCCCACTAGCACACCTGCTAGAAACGTGGTCTCCGGTAGCTACAGAGGTGGTTGTTCTTGAAGCCTGTGCTTCAGCCCTTGTCTGCCGGGCTGTGGCGCAGGGAAAGCCTTGGGAGCAAAGAAAAGGAGGATGCACTGGGGCTGCTTTGGTCGGTGACTGCATTGCAGGTTTCCTTGTTTGTGCTGCTGGCTGGGCTGGATGCTCGCGGGCAGTAAGGGGGGAAACAGGCGCTTTTATGAGGCAGTCTGCTGCTGCTCCTGCCCACGTAAAGGTTGTGTGTGAGGTGCTGCGTTTTTCCTTGTTACTGCTTGTGGGCAGAGGTGAATTGGTATTTTCACCTGAAAAGCAGAATTAATTGCACTAAGCAGTATGTGTGTTTTAGCTTTGGTGATTATGAGGGTGTGTCTTATATGCTCACAGAGTAAGTCTGGAGTTGCACAGAGGGCCAAAATTTTACTTTTCTGTAAGTTCTAGTAAGGAGTAAGCTCTCAAGTTATGCAAGTTAACTTATGCTTAAGCTTTATATGGCCTGTCAAGGTGGTAGTTGGGGACTACTAAGATGTGCTTTCCATTGTCTTCCCTAGTTGGCTAATGCTCAGAATGAAATGTAGAGTGACTATAACATCTGCTTTCTATATTCTTTTTTTCTTCATAGATATTGGTATTAACCTGACCGATCCTATGTTCAGAGGAATCTACAGAGGAACACAAAAACATCAAGGTAAATGTTTCTTTGTATCTGCTGAAAGACAGAATTCCTCTTGTTAAAACGGGAACATCTTCTCAGAAAGTGAGGTTAGAATTTTTTTTCCTCCTCAGAAACTGGATGCTTAATATTTACTATGGCTTGAAGAAGAAAGCGTGACAAAATAGATTAGATGTTCTAAGCAAAATATATTCCCTTCTACTGAATTGCTATTAAGTTGTGATACAGGTAACTCTGCTTCTAGAGCAAAATGGACAATTGCTGATGTATGTATGTTAGGATTGCATGGAAGTAACTGATCTGAGAATTGTGAACGATAAACTGTCAAAGTATTGCGTTGCTGAATTGTAGTTACTAATTATAACTGATGCTTTTTTTGCTCTCGTGGCCTTTAGATATAGATGGAAAAATAGAGAGTCTACTAAAGTATGTGAAAAATGTTGACTTCTTGTATTTAAATTGGATCTCCATTTACTGCATTTTGTTACTGTCTACTAAATATTAATCAATTGTGGTTTAAAGATTGTTCATGATAGGCATTTTGACTGCATGAAAGTGTTTTTTAGTTGAAAGGTAGTTAAATTATGCTGTAAAATCTGGAGTTCAATTTATGACATTTTTATGAACTTTCACAGATGACTTCTTGGATGTGGTAGAGAGAGCAGTCAAAGTTGGTGTTAAAAAGGTAATTTCTTCTAATAAAATTTCTTTTAATATTTTAAACTGCTTTCTAATATTTTACTTTTTAGTACTCAGTATTAAAACAAAAGTTTCTGGAACTTCAATGGAAAATGCAGTAACTTTCTTCAGTAGCATAAAGCAAAAGTGTTCTGTGTAGAGCATTGTCTTTCATTTGCATAGATCATTAGATGCTGATTATTTAAGTTCAGTGGTGTCAGATGTGGTATGTATGTAGAATTCCTTTTGTACAGTTCCAACAGAAAGATGTTATCTGACCTACTGCAATCAACTAGTTCACAATTTTCCGTGTTACTTGTATTATAGACAGCCATTCCTATCTTTTTGTAACCCGAGTGACTCACACAGTTACCACTATGGATCAAAACTCACAACTCTTCTGATAGTGATCCTTCAGATATTTCTATATGTAAAAGAAATTGGTAATAGTGGAAGAGCTGGGAGTGCCCATACATTCTTACAGTTGAGACACCTGAATGTCTGCTAGTAAATACTGGCTCATCTGTGTTAAAACTGCATCGTTAGGAGCAGGTTAGTAATTTTTAGCTTGCAATTTGTGTTTTCAGCAGTGGACCGTGCTCCTTTAGTTATAACGGTCCAGCCTGCCTGTATCTCTCTCTCTAAATGGAATAAATTGTCAAGACAAAAAATACAAATTCAAATAGAATACAATGCACACTGTCACAACCTGTTCTACTGCACTAATGAGGCTGGTGGATTAGAAATAAAGAAATAAATCTTCCTCTAGAAGAGGAACAGCCATCTCAGAAGTTTGCTGAAAGGCTCTCATCTGAAAAGAGCAGGAAATAAACTGGGAGACAAAAAAGTCCAAACGGAATCATAGTCACTTTTTCTGCATTTACATGTGCTGTATAGGTACTATTTAATCTTTATACCAGCCTCTGAAAGTAAGTGGCAATTTTCCTATTTTATCATCAAAAATAGATTGGATGCATAACTTTTTCAAGATACGCAGTGGATTCAGAAATGGAATTCAGGAGTTCCCTGTCCTTAGCTATGTTTTCAGTCTTGCTGCTTGCCTGTACGGTGTCAGAAGTCTGTTCCATTCCAGATTGTTTTTACTTGCCTAGAAGACTAATCTGTATATTTGAAAATACTTCTACGTTTCCATATAGCTGCTGGTTTATGGAAGTTTTTTGTGAGGTTTTGCCCTGTGCTGTATGTACACTGAGACAGTTTCATCTTAACTTATTTTCCTGGTGATACTGTTGGGATGGGTCGGTCTCTAATAGAGCATACTGTATAAGTGCCTGACTTGGTGCTGGCTGAGTCTGCGGTATAGCATGTGTAGGGATAAGAGTCGTCTAAAAGCAGTATAGTCATGATTTATTAGGATCTAGGGTGCAAGATCCTGGAAGTGGTGGTTCAAAAAAATCACTGTAAGCAACAATTCTGGTGTGAAAACCTTTGATTTTAAGGTAAAAATGAGAGACTGGAGCCCAATATTCTTAAATTTGTAATCCCAGCTTTGTTGGTTTATCTACTTACTTACGTCTTGTTTTGGGTATCTGGGAGTTTTTAGTTTCTCCACCTGTAAGATAGGGATAATATTTCTGAATATAATTTCTTGAATGCAAATAAAGTTTTTTTGAATCATTGTCTAATGAAGTTAATATTGCTGCAAATGGAAGTATTTTACTCGTTTAATGGTTTAAATTCTTAGCATAGAAGATAATTAATAAAGAAATCAGGTTTTCATACCTAGTGTATTTACTAGCTGCTGGGGACCATTGAGGTTTGTCTGAATTATGAAATTTTGTTATATATACATTAGTAATTGTCTTCTGTTCTCTGTCTAGATTCTTACTTAGATCCGAGTGCTTTCTTAAACATTCTGTTTGATGTTCAAAGAAGAACATACTCGCTGACAGTACTTTTCTTCTTTCAAGTTTTTGATTACAGGTGGGAGTCTGCAAGACAGTAAAGATGCGGTGCAGCTGGCACAGACAAATGGTATTTGCACCTTTAAACTTACGTTATCAGTCAAAAACATAACCTTCCCCACTCTCAGAATCAAAATTTCAAAAGGACCTGCCCCTAGAGGTGTTTACAGAATCCCAGATTAAAATGGGAAATTAGGTTTCAGAATGGGATGGACGCATTGTGTATGAGTTTCTGTATGTTGCCCTTTAGATCCCTGTGTGTTGGAAGGAATTAGTCTTTACTGTAATTTCCGTTTCTAGATAAAAATAGAAATTACAGGAAATTTCTGGAATAAAAAAAATTGTTGCAAAATCTTATTTCTCTTCTGGAAATAAGATGGAATGCTTATAAGGTGTGGAATATATGTTTTTTCGTGGGTTTTTGTTTGGTTTTTACTCACCAATCTATCATGACCAGCTTGAACAAGGGAGGTATCTTTCTCTTTATGGTTCTCCTAGCTTCCCCTTACTTTCTGTGAAAAGGCAAATACCATTCCACTAATTCCTTAAATATGTATTTGAACTAAAACACATGTTAAAGTACTATTTACAAACAGAACCGTAGAATAATTTACGTTGGAATGAACCTGAGAGGGTAATCTGGCCCAACCCAATCCACCTCCCCACCTCCATCAAAGCAGGACTGGCTTCAATATTAGGTCGTTGCTCAGCACCTAATAGTCTTTCCCTCCCCTCCGTGCTTTTACATCCTCCATGAAGGCACTTAACAGAAATGTTAGTTTTGGCGTTAAGGTAATCTAGATTGGATACTTGGGTAAATCAGGCTTGATGTGAAATTGTGTAACAGTTGATGTAGAGGCATACAAGGGAGATTGAGTGCCGTCTGCAAATCTTACAGCTGAGGATAACTTGATGCTTTTTGAACGAGATGTATTTCTAGATGATCTCGAGAGGTCTCTTCCAACCTCTACAATTGTATGATTTGTTGAGGGCCGCTCCACCAGAATAATTCACCTTTGAGGTGCAGTTTTGGGGTGTACTAAATGTGGTGGACTTGGCAGCGTTAAGTTTATGGTTAGAGCTGATGATCTTAAAGGTCTTGTCCAACCTAAATGATTCTATGTGTACTCAAAAGAAACACACCCACACACCCACTGGAGATACTGTCTGACATTGTTAAAGCAGAAAATACCAATGTAATAAAATCATCACCAAGATAAAAACATTCAAAGGGAGTTTTCTTTTAAAATTATGAGCCATAAATAAGTCCAGATACAGTTAGTGTTTATACCTTATATAAATTTCTGGGTTTTTTTCTTTTTTTCTTAAAACCTTCTAATATTATCTTGCTTTAGATATGTTTTACAGTACAGTTGGCTGTCATCCTACCCGCTGTGGAGAGTTTGAGCAGAGTAGCCCTGAACAGTATTTATCTGAATTAAAAAAGCTGATTGAAAAAAATAAGACAAAGGTAATAGCAGTTGGAGAATGTGGCTTAGGTAAGTGTTATCTTAGTACTTCAGTATTTTTCTTAGACATACATTAAAAAATCCTAAAACACTAAGTGTGTTTTTTGTTCCTTCTATTTGTAGATTTTGATAGATTAGAATTTTGCCCAAAGGACATCCAACTCAAGTAAGAATGCTTTTGATGACTATAAATTGACTTGTAGCAATTTCCAGGAATGTTTTCTACCACATAACGGTTTTTCAGCCATAGGTGTGCAATTTGCAGGGTTGGGTCTGGGGGTTTTTTTTGGCAGAAATGTGACTTTAAAGAAAGATGCTTGCAGTCAAGTAGTGCTACATGCTAAATTTTGCTGCCTGCCTGGTGTTGACTTAGCATATATTTTTCTGTAAAATTGATCAGAATTTGTGGGTTTCTGGGAGTGACAGGTGTTCATTCTTGCTAATACTCAAGAACTTGAACATTCATGGGGAGAATAACATCACTGTAGCGTGTGAAAGAACTGGGATTTTCAGTGAAAGGCATGGTAAAGGGAACAGAACTGTCAAAAAAGATAAGTCATGGGGAAAAAACAAACTTTTAGTAAGGGATGTGTTAGCTGGGAGCAGATAATTGAGAACTGATGAAAAAGGTAATCTTGGGAGCTGGAGAGATCTGTGTGTTGAAGTAACATATGCAGTGTATATGGTGAGCAGAAGGAAGCTAGCACAGCCCCTAAAACCAACTCACTTTCTTGTAGTGAGAACTTCTGTCTACAGAGGCAGCTGACTGAAAGATTTAAGTGATAAATTCAAATAAGATGGGTGATGGATGAATTGTGCTTGTATATTACTGTTCTGAGTAAATGAGTCACTGGGGGGCACCGGTTAGTTGTGTTTTTTCTAATTGCCACGAGCTAGCAGTCGGTAGAGTTAATTTCTTCATAATGCTACAGTGATACAGTAGAGTATTCAACAGAGTGGACTTTTTTCCCAGTAGAATTCAGTGTACACAAAATTCAGCAAAGCACACCTTGGAGCATGACCTCTTTCTTTCCTGTGGCAAACTAAAACACTAGTGGGGTGTCATATTTTAAGATCCTTACTGCCTTTATGTAAAAAAAAAATAAATAAAAATCTTACTTTCCTTATCTGATGGACTGCAGCTGAAGATCTGTAGTGAAAAACTTCTAATTGGGTGCACTGAAATTGAGTTGTGAAAGAAGAGGTGACAGGGTGGAACAGAAACCACTTTTAAAGTGGTGGATGAGTCCTTTCTAATTAAGGTTAGTAATGACAGAAAGTCTTTATCTGAGCTGTTTCAGTCAGTCATGTGAAATACATAAATTGAGTTTCTGAGACATCTATCGAGAGCCCTGGCTGGAAATTACAGTTGGAAGGAGGTGATTGATGAAAAAAACCAGGAAGCAAGAAATACGAGGGAGTGAAGAAATATTGAAAGCCTCAAGGACAGATGCCTGCAAGCGTCATGTTTGTAAATTCTGTATTTTCTAAATGGACAGCTTTCCCTGCTCTTCATCCTCCGCATATTTGTGGGACATGGTCAAGGTTTGGGGTTGTTTTTATTTTTGCTAATTGAATGCCATGGAGTTGGGGACAGTCTGGCTTTTGTAACCTTTAGTGACTGGATGGTGAGTTCTTCAAATTAACATTCAGTGTACGCTTGAGAAATTAACTAAGAAAAGAAGGGCAAAGTGTGAAATGCATGGAGGCAGTTGACCAGTTTTCAGCTGATCCGTAGTTCAGGTGCTGTAGCAGGCACTGGGACAGCTTGCAAGCAGCCGCAGTTACTGTGTAGAAGGGAAGTGTGGCAGTTTCCCAGTGGGTAGGATCTCGGCATGTCCTCTGTTTTGCTTAATGTTTAATCGTTACTTTCTAGTTAGTTATACTGTGTTTTCGTCTGGATAATTTTTACCTGTAAAAAATGAACACTATTTTTATCCTGTTTCTTGGATTGAAAAGCTAATAAAGATGAAATTCTTTTGTTGAAGCAGATCTAAGAAATTTTTTTGTCAGAATCTTTCTCCAGTCTCATAACTTTTCCAACAGAAAATGGGGATTTGAATGGTAGTTAGATGAAGGTTAGACGCCTTCATATTAAGGTGAAGGTCATATTATAAATGGACTGATAAGTATACAGAAGTTTTGCTTTTGCTGTACTACTGGGAGGGGTTGTGAGGCTCAGCAACACGGGAAACAGGAGCTTTCTTAACCAAATTGGAGGGGGTGAACAAAATCACATGCTCCGTTGTTATTCATACGTGAATCCAGAATTGTTTGTCTGGAGATGGTCTGCCTCAGCAAGGCCAGTTTGCTTCAGCTCCTCTAGTGCCTCGATCCCAAACCTGAAAATACCACCGCATTTGAACTTTATGGTCTAAACTAAACCTGCAAACAACCGTACAGAAATACTTTAAAACTTCCTTATTGAGAAGCGACATAGAAACAGCATATATTGCATGACAGTCTATTCACCCAAAAGAAAAAGGGTGTTCCTTAAGCCCTGGAAGTAGTAAAGTTTGGTTTCCTGTTGGCTTTTGTTACCATTCTGATCACCATATGCCTGGTTCACAGTTTTCCAGGGTTTCCTTTTTGTTTTTTTTTTTTTTCCTCTTCCTCCAATAAATTCCCTCCCCTTTGACAGGGCTAATAGCGTGTCTTGGGCTTCACTGTTGCTACGAATGGAAGAAGCTTGAGTCACCTTTCCATTTGTAGGGACACTAAACTTTGTATTTTCAAGACCACTTCTCAAAAATAGATTGAAATTGGCCAGTAGGTTACATAGGGGTCTTATTTGCAGCTCAGTCTCTAAAATCTCATTCCCATGTGAAACAAGTCTTCTGTTGAAAAAAAAAAAAACACCAATAATCAAGTAATTGTAGCTATTTAACCGCGAGAGCAATCATGAGTTGCAATTAAATTTATATTTAGTCAAACAAGCTAAACTAAGCACAGTATCTAGACTACAAAGAAGATTCAAAGTAGGTGTAATTCATTCTCCTTTAACTTTCACGACAGTTTTTAACATTACAGCCGATTTCTGTTCCCCCCTGTTTTATCATAAAGATTTGCACTGATAGACATGGAAGGTAACTTTTATCAGAGAAATATCAACCTGTAATTTACAGAAAACAGTGAAAATTGCACGAAACAAAATGACTAGTTGCATTGTCTTTTTTTTTTTTTTTTTTTTTTTAAGAAACTTTAAGTCAAACTAATGGCGCCACTTTCTTCTGATTGATCTGTGAATCACGCACAGCAGTATGTGGACACTTGAGTTTGCCTTTGAAATGTTTCTAATATTTGATGATGGGAATGGCTCAGTGCCCTGCACTGCTTTCAGTAGCAACACCTGATGAAATCCAGTAGATGCACACGGTCCCAGCCTGCTGGGACAGGCGGTGTTGTTCCCCTGCCTTGCCCAAATAATGCCATCTTTCACATTATGTATGGATACTATGCACTGTTGGCCTTCTGCCACGTACGAGTTCCTCTCTCATGTTTCCCGAGCATTGGTAAATTTGCATGCCCGGGTGCAGCGTGGCAGACAGAAACGGTAAATTATAATGCTCTGGGATCAGAACTAGCTGCAAATGACAAGTGACGGGTTAGTTCAGTGCTAATTAGTTTCCTTTGGAAACAGCACCGGGGAAACTGGTACCGTCCCTCTGCCCGCGTGTTTATGTCTCTTCATAGGCTGGCTGCCTCGCTGTTACCGCTGCTTCAAGGGGAATACTAGGAGTAGAAGGTAGGAGAGGGATAAAAATGAGCGAGAAGGAAAGGATGCAGGCACACAAAGGAAAGGAGGGAAAACAGTTGAAGACTTCGAAAGAGTGAAGACAATAGGCAGCATGGGACAGAAGTAAGGGGACTAATATTGGTGGTACTTCTTCCCCGGGAGAGGAAAGACTGGCCTTCGTGGAAGAGCAAACAGAAAGCCTGGATTGCTACTTTACAGGGCAAGCAGCTCTGATGCTGGCCAGTCTGTGCTGTTTGAGGCTATGGAAGTCTGCACAGTGCTCCCTCACTGCATTTACAAGCGCTTCTTGGAATAGTGGTCTCTGTGTGATCCACACTCTCCCTTCCTGATGTTTCAAAACTTGTGGAGAGAACAGTCAGTTCCTCTTTCATTAAAAATAAACTCCAACACCCGCATGACACCAGAGTCCATGATTTGCATACATATGCCTGCATTCTCCCAGTATTGGTGCTCTTGGCCACTTCTTACCTTTCTTCCAGCACAGATCACTGCTATGTTAATATACCACGGGAAGGAGTTCCTTTTAATTCTTTGCACAAATAACAGCTTTTGCATGGCAAGTCCATTAAATCTGGCTTTAATCCAGGAGGACAAAAACATACAAGTGCTGGAAAAAACTCTTATGTCTTTAATTGCTTTTGCACTGAATTTCTGTTTAAAAATGGTTTTTATTTAACAGGTATTTTGAAAAACAGTTTGAGCTGTCAGAACAGACGCAACTGCCCATGTTTCTCCACTGTAGAAACTCACACGCTGAATTTTTAGGTGAGTTTTGTTTGAGAATTTCATATTCCGAGCAAATGCTGAACATGAAAAATCTGGAAACCTGAATCTTTCATCTTTGTCTGTTATAAAGCTGTCTTACATTTTGATTTATTTCATTTCATAGACATAATGAGAAGAAACCGAGATAGATGTGTAGGAGGGGTGGTAAGTACGGAATTCAGCGTAGCATTCATTTTTACATGCGTATGTGTGAATATTGTTGCTTAATAATGCAACTTGATGTTTGTCATGGAATCTGGGTGGGCTTCCTGTTACAGGACTCAAGTTGTTATTAATAAGTGTTTTCCAGTCCCTTCTAGTATTTTTATTTTAGCTGCTTATTCAACACATTTTTTGCAAGGTAAGAAGATAGGCTGAGAAAAAGCTCTGCTGCTGACATGAGCAGATTTTCTTGGCCTGTCAGAAGGACAGTTTAAGCACCTTATAATTGACGTTGGCCTTTTCCCAGTTCTTCAGCGTCTGTAACTGCAGCACATTCACACCACAGATAATTTAGATGCATGTTCCCAGTGGAAGTCGTAACCTCAAACACTTGCTTCTGACGTTAGACATCCTTTTCAAATTAGATCCAGATGTAACTTCTAATTGCTTTATGTCTTTAGATGCTCAGATGGTGTATTTTAATTCAAAAGCGTAACAGGAAAAACTTTGGGTGAAATGCGTAAGAAAGTCCAGCAACCCTCTTTCAGGTTTCCATTATGGCAGGGGTTTGCGAAAGTAATAAATGCTTGGATTATTCTGCTAACATCAGACCACACCTCCTACAATAAATTTGTAGGTTTCCCTTTTGTTACTGCAAAACCCTTCCCTGAGCTTGGTGCTTTGCCTGTTGTGCTCTTAGGTAATTCTTTACAGTCTCTCCTTCCTTTCTCTTTTCTGCAAAAGGCAAAAGCGGTAATGAGCGGGGAAGTGACGAGCAGGCACCCTCTGCAGCTGCCTGTCCCCTGCCCAGTGTAGGGAAGCAGCTGCCTTTGCTCCACGCAGGCTGGGACGCTGCGGTTCCCAGATACATGATGCTGTTTGTGACCTGCCACTTGCCCCTTCAGACCCTGGGGTGACCAAATAGACTGTCTCTCTCTAGTTCCCACGGACTAAAATCCGTGGAGAACGTAACAGTGCTCATGCCCTGTCCCTGACAGCGCCCTATAGGGAATACCAAGGAGAGACTGTAAAAATTCAGCATGCGCAGGATTAGTTCCTGTGTGTGGGCTCCCAGCTGTCAGCTACAGGAGTTCCTGGGCCAAAAGCAGTGTCACTGGATGGGCCTTTTCTACACATACATACCACTAATAAAACATGGTAACCTTTTCTATTGCAGTATTCAAGTGACTTCAGCCTGAACCTTGCCCACATTCAGAATCAGCTGAGCCGTGCCCCATCTTTATGTGTGTATTGATGTGTAATGCATACTATCAAAGGTTATTTATGACACAAATAAAACCTAATAGGTACTTTTAAATTATTGGAGTTTTAAATAAAGTACACGTATTTGTATATATGTGTGCATCTGTATTTGTATATGTTCTAGGTACATTCGTTTGATGGCACAAAGGAAGAAGCAGCAGCTATATTAGATCTGGATCTTTATATTGGAATAAATGGCTGGTAAGTTCTTTACAAGAAATACAGCAGCTATTTTTAAATGTCAGCTGTAGTGAGCTCATTGCTTTCTTTTAAACAGCTTTCAAAGCTCACTAGGCTCTTAATCATCTGACAGATTTAGAATTGCACTCATTAGTCTCTTAGCCATAAAAAGTTCTTAACTCACAGCTCAGCGAGTTAATCTAGTCTTAGATCCATTCTACTACCCTCAGGTCAATCCTTGTTTGTAAATACCTAAGGTTGTTGAACGTGGAAGCAGTCCTTCGGAGAAGCGTTTAAAAAATAGCGTAATTTTAAGCTGCCGTGTCGAATCCAGGAGTAATGGCCGTGGAACCTGAGCAGCCTCCGCTGCTGGTTACGCAGTCTGGATGCTCAGCGGTCGCCTGGCCACGAGCCAGCCAGCACCACTTGATAGATTGCGTGTATGCGAGCGCGGGCAGGGGCTCTGAGGCTGCTTCACTGAGTAACTCCCCTCATTTACCCTTTGCTGCAAAGTTTGAATTCACAGGCAGCTTTTAAAAATGAAGCAAATTTTATTCACTAATGAAATTATTTAGGAAGCTGCCTCTGCTGCAAAACGTTTAAACGGGCAAAGTAATTACTTTTATACCCTTTTCATTTTTTTTAACCAAACTCTGATTTTCTAGCTCATTGAAAACAGAAGCCAACTTGGAAACACTGAAATCAATTCCTAGTGAACGATTAATGATAGAGACAGGTAAGATTTTATATCTTGGTCAGTTTGTGACTTAAACACTCTTAGGCAAGGAGATCTGCTTGAACAGCAATGATAAGGCAGAAGGAGTTCAGAGTAGAAAAAGACCTGGCTGTTTCTCCACTTTGGAAAGCAGTTTACAGGCTCCAGAAACACTCCTTTTCAGTTTCTGCTGGAAGGAATAAGCTGCCGTGTCAGTTCCTGACATTGCAGGGGAAGCCGAGAAGGACAAATTGACAAGCCCAGATTTTTCAGTGTACCTCAGTACAGAATCCTGCTTCAGTGTCTTTTAAAATGAAAAATGGAGATGTGCCAGACACCAGGCGATGGCTATAGCTTCCCACTGGCAGCAGTAACAGCATTTGGCAACAGCAGCTCTTGAAATGGAGTAAGGTGGATAACGCTTGAACTCCCCTCTTGGCCTAATGAGCAGTGATTTTAATTGACTGACTAGGGATGCCTTTTTTTTTTAATATCCACTTCAATTATCAGTAACTGGCAGTTATAAATACGGTATTTATTTTAATTTCTGAACCTGAGAAAAGCAAAGCACAGACTGCCTAAATCCTTAAATTTATTTGCACATGAAGTACAGAGCTGGTAAAGTACGCAGAAAGTTGCCGTGGAATACATGCAGTGAATCTGACTTGTTATGTCAGAGGAAACGTGTTATGTACTATTATTGCTGATTTTTTAAACTGTAAAACCTTGAAGGTAGCAGTATAAAAAAATCCAAAGATTGTGAAGAAGTTAAATTGCCCAAATCTCCTAAATTCCATTTTGATTTGGAATTCACTCCTAGAAAGAGACTGCAATAACTTTTGTCTGCGGAAGTAGTTGATTAACCTCTCTCATGCTATTCTCAAACGATTGCATACTCCTAATTCTTTTTTTTTTTTCAAATGAAACTAGACGCGCCTTGGTGTGGAGTGAAAAATACTCATGCTGGATCGAAATACATTAAAACTACATTTCCTACGAAAAAGAAATGGGAAATAGGGCACTGCTTGAAGGACAGAAATGAACCCTGCCATATAATGTAAGTGTACTACTCTAGTATTATTTTAAATCTTTCAAATCTCAGCCAAAAAAAGGAGAAAAAAAAACCAGTTCACTAGAAATGTATATAAAATATAGTAGCATATAGGGCTTATGGACAGTTAAAGTACAGAAACCATTTTCTGCCACCTTTTCATGTGCTTCCTCGCAGAGGCGTGAAATCAGAGAGGTGATTCTGCCACTTTGCTCTGGTGAGACCTCACCTGGAGTACCGTGTGCAGGTCTGGAGCCCTCAATATAGAAAGGACATGGACCTGATGGAGCGGGTCCAGAGGAGGGCCACCAAAATGATCAGGGGGCTGGAGCACCTCTCCTATGAGGACAGACTGAGGGAGCTGGGGTTGTTCAGCTTGGAGAAAAGGAGGCTCCGGGGAGACCTCATAGCGGCCATCCAGTACCTGAGGGGGGCCTACAGGAAGGCTGGGGAGGGTCTGTTTACAAAGGCCTGCAGTGACAGGACGAGGGGCAATGGTTTTAAGTTGGAGAAGGGGAGATTTAGATTGGATATTAGGAAAAAGTTCTTTACCATGAGGGTGGTGGAACACTGGAACGGGTTGCCCAGGGAGGTGGTTGAGGCCCCTTCCCTTGAGATATTCAAGGTGAAGCTTGACGAGGCCCTGGGCAACCTGGTCTAGTTGGGGGTGTCCCTGCTGACTGCGGGGAGGTCAGACTAGATGACCTTTGGAGGTCCCTTCCGGCCTGGACCAATCTATGAATCTATGAAATGCAGGGAAATGTATCATTGTTTTAGTGCAAATGTTTAGTTGTGTCCATTAAACAGCAGCAATGGATGAAATACCTTAATTTTCCCAACTGTTGCTGAAGTCTGGTAGGTGAGTTATGCTGGTTTTCTGGGTCACCTTCTCGATACCAACTCCCTGAAAAGAAAAAAGGAATTCAGGAAGGTTTCTTCTTGCGGTGTGGTACGTGAATGAGTTTTCAGCAAATAAAGCTCAGAGCTGTACCCATCCGGATGCAAAGCCTGTTTACTTCATCAAGAAGTGGTTTGGTTTGGAATTAGCTTTTGAAATACTGCTCGGGATAATACTAAGGAATCTTGGTATTCAGCAAGGTGTCTAAAGAGTTAATACTTGAGAACTGAAAGGAATTCTGCTGCTTTTTTGGGAGACCTGAAGAAACTCTTAGAGAGAGCAGACCCCCGAAGCATAGTTTAAGCTTCCATGGTGACATCTCCTAGTGTTCAGATAGATGATTTTTTTTTTTTTTTCCCAGTTACGTCGATTTGTAATACTCTCTGATTTTGTGTTTTAAACACAAAGTGCTCACATTACCATGGAAAGGCTCTTTCTAGGGTCAGGCCATGATTTTGGAGTAGGGGAAGAGAGATTTGAAAACAGTTCTCTGATCACACATAGAGGTCCTCTACCGTTGCTGAATAAGGCTATTTCAAGGAGCCCGTGTGTGTCAGCAGCACCTCCCAGGCCTTGGTCTGCTGCCTCAGCTGTAGTTTAGACAAGTGTTTCAAAACCCCCAGAACTGGAGATGCAGGCAGTCTCTCCTACAGCCATACACAAATGCTGTGCTTTGGCTTTTGCTTTCTTTTATAAAACAAAAATCTTGTTCAATTCAACCTTATTTCAGAATTACTGCCCCTTTAAAACATTAATTATAACCTGTACTAATTGTAGATTACTAATCTGAAAACCTCTTAAACCTCAGGAAAAATGAAGTCTGGTAACTGAGAATTGGTATTTTGTGACTTCTCAAGTAGCAAGATCCAGTGTGAGGGGAAAGTTATTCCCAGGCCAAAAAGTGCATTTCATGTTTAGGGTATAGATGTATATACTGTTTAATGTAGCTCAACTGGCAGGAGGAATTTTCCACTTGTCTTTTTCTGGTGGTGCTGGGCACTTTTCAGTTTTGATGGTGATATTTCTACTTTATATATATTTTCAGAACTGCATTACTCCCCTTCAAAGCTTTTTTTTTTTTTTTTTAAATTCCAATTCTTGCCACAAGAGGCTGTTTTTTCCCCCCTCTTCCAATGATTTCATACAGTGCCACAGTAACACAGAGCATCCTGCTGCACCCAAGCGGGGATAGATGCGTCAGCCCTACCAAGACTCTTCAGGGGTGAAATTCTTTGGTGTTTGTTACTTACTTCTGTGTAGGCCTGATCTCACCCCATCTCATCTTGAACATCCCCTTAAATCAAGAAGCTGTTTGGCTGCAAAGCACAGGAGCGGTCATGAAACGGGCTAATTCTGCGTCTAGGAAAATATTTGCATTCCAGTCATTGTTAAGCTCCCTCTTCCTCGAAAAGAAGTTTAGCTATTGCATAAATTAAGAGGCAAGATCCAAAACCACCAAACCCTACCACAAAGCTTGAGGTTCTTACTCTTCACCATGAAGGGTCTTTTCCTACTACTAGAAAAAATTAAAGTATGATTTCTCTTAGGAACTGTACAGACTATTCAATTTTTTAGAACAAATGATAGAAGAATCAAGAAAATAAGTACAGAGAAAAGATTGTGGCTTGGTTTTCTGTTACTCAGTGTTAATATTATTAACTACATTTCTTTTGCCTCCTTTTCCTGGCTTGTATCAAAGATATGAGCCTTTTAAAATTGCTCACTTAATATTTACTGCAAATATCTGCGTGTGTTAATCACAATTAATGTAGAGAACAGCAAAGTAGGAAAGTTTTTTTGCAGCTCTATTCTTAGATAAGGCTGCATCTGGAATCTAAGCTTTGCCGCAGACCAGTTTATTCACAGTGCAGCTTTAGCCTTGGAAGGCTAAATGAATTTCAGTCTCAAAAATGAAGACCATCGATAAAGACACCCACAAAATGACATTTTCTTTGAAACAGAAAGGTGTTTAATTACCTCCAAACAAGAATCAAAAGACCAAAGATAAATCTGTACCAGTGAGCAACCGGTGTTCAACGTATAGGGAATGGCAGTCAGAGACTTAAAAGTGAAGCGATTTGCATATCTGAGCACTTTGCCCTGTTGCTCTCAGCAGATTGTTATTCCAGGTTAATCTAGTGACTTGTATGTACACATGCAGCTGTCTCAAGTATATTCAGTACTGAGTTTCCGAGTCCTCTAACATCAATCTTTTCTTTTTTTAGTCAAATACTGGAAATAATGGCAGCAGTAAGAGAAGATGACCCACTTGAGTTGGCCAATACTCTATATAACAACACTATTAAAGTCTTCTTTCCAAATATATAAAGTTGTTCTTCTTAAATTTATTCAACATAACTTTTGTAAATATATTGCAAAAACTTAAAAATTATCCTATCTGCAAGTTCTTATCCATGGAAGCCAATATGTAGTGCGTGCTTTTTTTTTTTTATGGTACAAGATTAAAGCTGCTTTTGAAAAGGTGGTCTGCATTTGTACAGTTTCTCAGCCCTGTTTCCCTTGCATCAAGATTCAGGATCAATTTCAAGGAGAGCCCAAGCCAGCAGCTCTCCTTAATACCTGTAATGCCTTACAAGATGAGTCCCAGGCTGCCGAGTTCACAGGTAGAGCACTTCAAGCTCCTACTTGCGGTAATTCCGCAGTGTTTAACACATCAATGGCATGCTTTGCTATACCAGAAAGCTTAGCCGTTTCATCTTTTGTTCCATATATGCAAATGCTATAATATTAAGCCTACCAACCTATATTTTTATTTATTTTTATTTTTTAGAAAGACAACTCACTAGTTTTTAGCAATAAAGCTCTGCTAATACTGAATTTGTAAGTAAAGCTGCTTTGGTTCAAGCTTTTCATTTCTGATTTGACCCGCTGAACAGTTTGTTTTCACCAGTATTTTTCATTTGCATCCAGCCCTCATTGATCAGGGATTACTGGTATACAGTCTTTGGCACAGCATTATCACTACATCAATTAAAGAGTGTTTTTCCAACCATCTTAAAAACATGTGAAAACATTTTATTCCATGTACAATAATGTACATAATTTTAAGGTGGTCATGAAAGAGACCAGCAAAAATTAGAGGTATATTTACAGTAGCACACACCACAGTAAACAACCACCATTCACAGACTCAACACTGAGATACTGCTGTTGTGCTTAAGTACAATAACTACAAAGTGATACTTTTCATTCTGTTGTCAACTTTAAACAAATACCTCACGGCTTAGTAAAGGGCATCTTAATCACCAAGAGAGTTAGAGTCAACATTAAGAGTCTCATTCAAGTGCTGTGCCACACAGTCACTGTCTTCCTCGTCACTATCGGAACTGTCATTATCTTCATTCAATTCATTTTCAGCATCAGCAGCTTCTTCTGCAACTTGTACAGGATTTTCATTTGGTGCCACAAACCCGTTGTTGTTCGAGATATTGGCATTTTCCTTGTCCTCAATATACACTTTCTGATGGCACATGGGGCAAGTGTCCTGAATGTACAGCCACTTCCGAAGACAAAGTGCATGAAAGTAATGGTTGCACGGAGTAATGCGAGCAGAGGTGGTGAACTCATGGTAGCAGATGGCGCAGACGTCATCTATTTCATGTAACCGACTTCCTTTTACCTCTGGAAGCGAGTTTATTTTCTTAACGGCAGTCCGGCGATTTATAAAAGTCTTCCAGCCATTCTTTGCTTGCAAGTAGATGTTGAAGTAGGCGTGCAGACACATCATGCAAGCGCGAATCTTGCTTCCGGACTCAAAAACCATTGTGTAAGCTCCATTTCCAAACATGATTACTCCAAATATAAACTCAATAATATTGCCAGTTGAACGAACGTAATAGACATAATCATCAAGTTTTTCCCATAGCACATTATAGTAGCCATCAATCATAAACAATATATAAACAGTGATAGAAACTATTACTTTCAGGCAAAGCTCTACACAGAATGCCGTAACTGCAAAAAGCCATGTATTTAGTGCATAGTGGTGCCAGAGGATGTAACTGAGCAGAACTGGAAGGATGAAAAGGCAAGCGGAAACAAAGAGTACGGGGAAGTGTCTGCGGAAGGATGACACGTGGGAGGCACTGAGAGACATGAGCACAGGGTCTGTCATTCCATGGATAAAATGCAGGACTGCGGTCAACAAAAGGCACATGTTTCGACTCAGGCGAACTAATCGTTCCTCTGGTTTCAGTCCACTTAAACCAGTCTGCAGAGCCAGAATGAAAAACAAGACGGGCGCTACGAAACCCAGCCTTTTGTCATCCTCATCAGTCGATCCGATGAAGGCCAAGATACCAAGTCCCAAATAATGCGCGATGGAGGAAATGACGGCACTCATGCCTAACACAGTTAAAGTAGAGTCACACCCACTTATGATCAGGCTGCAAATCAGCTCCCAACAGTTATCCCATGATATCAAGAAGAATTTTTCTTCTGTATTGGTTTCAGCCATCTTTACAACATATGTTAATACCACAGCTTGTGCTGTAAGTCTCGTTAGCCAGAAGACACGCAGTACAGCCGGAAACCGAATCCTTTTCCACGTATCTTCCATCAATAGCTGTAATCCATAAATGCGATACATGTGCCTCACCAGCAGATAAACGTATCGCACCGAATAATAGAACCATTTAATTTTCGTAACTAAAATGGCTGTGGTATTTAATGTCAGAACTAGGCCAGAAATAAAAACTAGTATCTGCCGGACATTTAAAGGTAATTCAATAACCAAGCCAATTACAGGAATCAGTATATCCAGGATGATGAGTTGAGAGTATATGGACTGCACGTTTAGCAACGTAACATATCCGATTCCGAAGGTAAGCTGAAGGATGGAAAGTGCCATCCATAGCGAAGGTCCTTTATGAGGGAAGATCTGAATTCCAAACGCAGCTGTGTAGTAGGCACTGTAGAAATTTATGTGCAAAGCAGCATAGTAATTCACCAACACTGAAGTCGCAGCCAGCAGAAATGCCGAGGCGATCATATAAAACTTGAAAAGTGCTCGCTGTTGTAAGACCAGAACAACACTGGATACAAAGACACCTAAAAACAGATTGAAATAATTTATTTCTCAGCAGAAATTCAACAACAGATATTAACCTATTAGCTTTGGAGCTACATTTTTAAATGTACCACTTCCCAATTAGTCACTTGTAACTTTACATTACCAATGGTGCCCTTGTCAGAGGACAGACAAGACTTGATCTCTGCATGGAATACATGCGTGCGCTGCAGCTGCGAGGCAAAGCCAAGGCAAGCATTAAGTCACAATTACTGTTCGGTTCACCTGCAGTTCCAGACTAGAGCAGGGACAACTCCCAGCCTTTCAGCCTTAGTCTTGAAATCTAAGGGTAGACAAGTTCTAAAAGCAGAAAAGAATCACCAGATGTAGCATCATCTTTATAGGCCAAGTTAATAAGGAATAAATAAATGAGTAAAATTTACTAAGTCCCTTATTTCACTTGAGCAAAGCCCTCAACTACAGATGTGTAAACTGGAGGACTAAAGGTAACAGTTACCAAAACAGTTTAGCTAAACCCTTTAATGGGAAAACAGTGAAAAGCTGCTGTAGTTTACTGGGGAGAGGGCATTCTTCTTCCAATTCCCCTCAGTTGGCTTTCATTTCTGATACGGCATTCTGAAACAGAAGTCTCATGGGGAAGACCTTCCGCAACGTAAAGCTTTTGTACACAGAATCTAAATCTGCACCAATTGCCTCTTTGCCAATGCCACTGCAAACCTGTGTCTGTTTTGTTAGACATGGGATTTAGATCTTGAAATTCCTGTTTGCTAACCTTTCCCTCACACTGACCGTCAACACAGCTTGACCACGACTGGAAAGCCTGCACGTTCCTGTGAGAAATCCTATCACAGCATTTGTCATACCTTGGCATTACAATTATGACCTTGCAGTAAACTCCTCTAGTAGTGTAGCTTACACATTTCATCACTCTATACTACGTAAGTAAGGGCTCTGCCCTAACAGATTTTAAATTAAATGGCACTTATCTCAAGATTCACCTCCTTAAACATTTTTTTCTTCAGGAAACACACTGCCTTTATTTTGGGCTTCTCAATCAGCTTCCTGTCTATGCAACTGCTTTCTCATCCAAACCAGTTTGGAGAGATTTCGATATCTACAACTTGTATTTGATCGTAAATTGCTTTCAATCTCTGTACTAAAACTAATGAAATCACAAGTAATCCTCTTTCAACTGGAGGATAGCATCAGTCTTTTCTGACGATTGTATTTTAGATTGTTCCAAATCCCCCATAATAGTCTTTACAAAAATAAATATTTTAAGCCATGGTATCTTGATCATGGGAATAAAAAAAGAACTTTGCTAAGAACTAGCATTTGATTCCACCAAGAGTGTTGCCAGCTGCTTGTATCAAAAAAAAAAAACCAAACACCAACCACCCAAACCAAAAACCCATAAAAAACCCAACCCCAGAGGACTGAGTAAGAAGGGAGACAGTCAACATGAATCAATAGCAAAAGGCAGACTACAAAAAAGAAAGTTATTAATACACCTTAACAGTGTTCCTTGCCAGCAGCACTGGCTGATATAAAAACATTCTCCTTAACTAATTATTAACTCAGTAACCTTGTGAAGCGGACTGAGGAAAAGCCTCCATCAGTTTTCAGAAAGTGCCTTATATCACAGCTCAGTTCTTCCATGAGAAGCTGAATATTCATTACATACAGCATTTTTTTTAACGTAAGCATGACAATTTATTTGCCATTTCATGCCTACCACCATGAACGCCTGTGGGAAGGCCAACACTGTGGACAACTTTGTACCCTTTGTCTTTTCTCACAAGTCACAGAAAAGGCTCAAATGCCCATAACAGCTCATTCTTTACATAATTCTCATCATTCAAGCCAAATGAGATGCACCTTGCAGTACACAGGCTGCTCTGAAACACGCCTGTTAACAAAACCTGTTTTCCTTCCTTGCAGTTGCAGTAACAGGCCTGTATGTAGATACTCCAGGTCATCCTAAACCACTGACGTTTCACATCAAGACACATCCCTAAAAGCAGCCCTACAATGAGTCAATAGAGAAGCCAGAACTACTGGTTCCTCTAAGAAGGGACTAACACCAGGTACAGCATTTCTCTGTCGGCATGAGCGTGGAAAGGTCAAGATCTCTCCATAGGAACCTCCAAAGGTTCAACATGAATCAATAGCAAAAGGCAGACTACTCAGATCTCAGAAGGGGAGGTGAGCGCTCCTCTCTATTGACATCATTAAGTCCATCTTGCTGCACGGAGACTTCCCGTTGCCCTGCAAAGCATCCACTGAACAGTAAATCTTCTCCCATTTTCCCTCTGATAGGAAATGCAGCAGTTCTTACTTTGAGAAGATGTCTCACGTGTCTGTATATATTGCTGCTCACCTTTAATCTTCCTGCCCATGCCACCCCATCACCAACTGTCTCCAGTGTGGCCTCCAAGCACAGCATTTAATCAAACCACATTCACCTGTAAAATAATTTCTTGTGGTACAATGAATCCCTCCCTCTCATTTTTTCCTTTAACTCCTGCAATTTGTCGGTATCTGTAGTAGCACACCATTTGACTTTCAGTCAGCTGCAGGGTTCAATTACCTTTACACATAAGTATTTTAATCACATGGAATTGCCAAACTACTTTTTTCCCCTAGCACCAGTCATTCTACTTGGTTCCACATCTTTCTACAGACTACGGTATTTAAAATAACCCTCTCAAAAATCAGGGTCCCTGCTGAGGAGGGACCGGTGTCTGAAGTAACAGTTGCACACTCCTGGTGGTTCTGCTTGGACCCTGACACTTTAAAAAAAAAAAAAAAAAGCAAAGATATGAAAGGTGTTGGACACGAAGGTTAGTGAAAAAGATTAAAGAAAATGTGCGCTCCAGTTGTAGAACTGGGTTCCGTGCTGTGTGTAACACTATGTACTTGTACAGAAAATAAGTGATGGAAGAACCAGATGGAGGAATCCTGCAGTAAAACTTTTTAAAAATCATACAGCTCTTTATTAGCATTCTTCAGGAACTGTACTCGCAGAATATTTCAGAACTGTTCAACATGACCCCAAAAGCTATCAAATCTCTCCAGAGCCACAGTCTTTCTATCTAGAGGATAAATTGTGCGTTAATCCTATGCTAAATAGTCTTGTGCTACAGGAAAAATTAGGATCAGTCTTTCAAAGCCTGGAAATGGTAACTAAAAGGGCAACTTCCCCACTATTTAAATGGAGAATGATCCAGACAAAATATTTCAGTTTATCCTAACAACAGCAAACACCCAACCCTGTAATCCTTAAATTCAGATGAGGAAAAAACAGATACAAAAGCACTCTGTTGTCTGAACCACATGGAAGGTCTTTAACATCATCTCTGAATGGTTACATTTTAGTTTTTCTTTGATTTTGGAAAGCTAAGAACCACAGACCACTTGTCTCAAAGTACAAGATAAGTCTCTTGGCATAAACTCTTCCCAAAGCTCTTTTGCAGGAGGCAGGGGAGGGATTACCCACATTTCTTCCCCCAGACCCTTCCAGAAAAGTGATCATATAAATGTAATTCTGAAAAGTGCCTTAATCTGTTAATTCCATGCTTAAAAGAGATCACTGAGTAACAAACACATGGACCATTCTTGTTTATGTGGGATTAATTTCAAGGCACTTCCTACAGCGTCTGGATCACATAATGAAGGACTCCTAAAATTAAGCTGCTGAGGTACTACAATATCACTTTTTAAAAAAAAAAAAAAAAGAATTAGCAGAAAGCACTCTTAGCAACTCCATAGTATGGAACAGAGGGTCAAGAAAATGGGAAATATGGAGGAGAAGCCCTGCTCCCTGTCCCAGAGCTGTCGGTACCAGCTGCAAGACCAGGACCTCCTCGGCCTCCCTTTTCCCAGGAGCTGCCACCTCCCCAAAGGAGAAGCAGCCCACACAAAGTACCTGCTTTATCTCTTCACTCCCCTCTCAGCTGCTGTCTTGCTACAGCTTCACCTTTACTTTTCGGCCCCCTGTTCCTCAACTTCTTCAGTGCCGTCACCACCACGTACCTTTCATCTAAACTGCTTTTCTCAGCTTCCTACCCCAACAGCCATACCACCTATTTCCTTCCTATTTTTTCCTACTATAAACATCAAAGATAACACAAAGTCAACATGTCACAGGCCTTCAGAAAACTCTTGCTGTATTTTTGGATTCTCCTTTCCTTCCTGCCTGAGCATTCCCAGCTCCAAGATGGGAACATCCCCTGTACAGCAGTTAGCAGAACAGGTCTACGTAAGAAGCCAAGATTACAAACAATGCTGAAAATAGTATCACCTAGTTATACCAGCGATTTTCAACCTTCATCCCAGCGAACAAACAAAAGCTTAAAAATAACCAACGGCAAGTTTCAAGAGACATCTCTTTCATTTGGGAACCCGATTTCAAGCATTTTTAAACTGCTGTATCCTAAAGTAAGGCTTTAACAGGCAGACAGCACACTATCCAAAGTGCTTTTGAAAAAAAAAAAAGCCAAAAAAACCCACAACATAAAATGATCTACCGCCTCTAAGTCACATGCTTTCCGCCGAGGAGGGGGCTCAGTCCCGAGTCCCTGCGCACATGGCGAGCGGCGTCCGCCCCGCCACCGCCAGGCCCGGCCCTGCTCTGCCGGCTCCCCCCGGGTCACACCGCCACAGCCAGGAGCTGCAAGCAGCCGGCCCGGCCGCTCCGTCCCGGGGACAGCGCCGGGAGCCGGGGATGGAGGCGGTGCGGGGGGACGGGGACACCGAGCGCCGTGGCTGGCAGGAGGGGAGGGAGGTGACCCACCCCGGGGCGGCAGAAGGAAGACGGCAGGAAAGGACCGAGACGAGGGAAGGGGGGGGAGGAGAGAGCCAGGCCACGACAGCAGCCGGCGGGCTGAGGGGACGAGGGAGAGAAGCGGCGGCCCGGCCCCGCCTGCGGCTGTAAACAAGGCCCGAGGAGGGGCGGGGGTGCCGGGAGCCGGGGAAGGGAGGGCGGCGGGGGAAGGTGTCTCACCCAGCAGCCGCAGCAGCACGCCCAGAAGCGCGGCGCTCAGGGAGCCCCCCGGCAGCGGGGACGAGTTGAAGATGGCGTCGATGAGGAACAGGCTGGGCACCCGCAGCGCGACCTCCAGCCCGGCCCGCAACCGCGGGCCCAGCCGCAGCCAGGAGAGCTGCGGAGGGCCCGGGGTCGCCATCCCCTGCCAGGGGGCAGGCAGCCTGCCTCGCCCGCCTCTTCAAAAGCAGGGGAGGAAGGGGAGGAGGGAACTGGCTACCGCCCGGCTCCCGCCGCCCGCCCCGGCCGGGCCCCCCGCCGCGCCGCCGCCGCCTCCATCTTCCTCTGCGCTCCCTCAGTAGCGCCGGCCCCAGCCGGGCCGCGGGGGCGGGGCGGGGCCGGGCGCGCGGGCGTCGCAGTGCGCGCGGCCCCGCCTCCCACGCGCCACCGCCCTCCCGCCCAATGAGGCGCGCGCGCGTGCTTCCTCAGGCGGTTCCTCCCCGCTCCCTCGGGCGCGGCGGGGTGGCCTAGACCGTCCCGGTCCCGGAGCCCTCACAGTCTTGTCGCGGCTTGCGGGCAGCCTGTGGGCGAGCCGGGCTTCGTGAGGGACATCCCGCCCCGCTGGGCACTGAGGCGAGCGCGGCGGCGGGGGCTGGTTCCTCCCGGTCTGGGTAGCACTGCTCAGCCCGCCAGACCCTGCTCCCGGGAGGCTTCACCTTTCCCCTCTGGCATCTCTACAAGAGCAAAGCCAAAAAAGCTGTTGTAACCTTTCCCCAGGCCGGCATTCTCGCTGCCCCGCTGCCTGTGGATGGCGGGAGCGCTGAGGTAATCGTTCTATGGCTGTTCAGTGAGTAGTTCACCTTGAAGAAGTAATAAGCTTTTAATTAGGGGAGGGTTATGCAGAATTTCCTGTTCTTTCCTGTGTGATGCAGAAGCCCTGTCTCACTCGATGCGTAACCCTAGATCAGGATGATACGAAAAAAAAAAGGCATTTTCCTTTGAAATCCTGTTCCCTTCCTCGTGCATCCTCACAGAAGCCACAGATACAGGGACTACCTTTGGGAAGCTTCAAGTTGACTCGATTGAAAAGAAAAAAAGATTAAAAATAAATTAAATGCGAATGAGTAATCAGTGTTAGTCCATCCAAACGAGGGGCATTTCCCACCCCACTGCTTATGGGAATTCAAAGGCCACATGTTTTGTGGCCAATGGTTTGAGGCCACAGGTGCAATCAGCTTGTTCCCTCTTGGCATCTGCCAGGCCGCAATTTTCTGCCTCCAGCTTCACCTGCCACAGCTCTGCCTTTCCATGTGCCTGACTCCTTCATGGCTTTAAGCCCTTGGAAGTCTTTCTATTGTTTTCAGAGGATTTTGGGTCAGGCAACAACAGTATTGCATAGGAACTTTCCTAAGCGATGCCCCACGCTAACGAAGCCAGAAATGTTGCCAGATTGCTAAAGGATTGTATTACAAAATCCACGGACATGAACAAAGTGCATGTTTTAATCACATGCTGAAAAGCGTAACTCTGACCTAGTAAGCATCCCCATGCCAAATAATAGAGGTTAGGGTTTAAAATGTGAGAAGTGTTTATGTTCCTTATGTTTGAAGATGGCTGAATCACACTGGTTCAGACTTGCTTGAATAATTTTACTCCTCAACTAAGTATAAAGTTGCTGAATATAAATAAAAGTATCTGATTTGAAATGAAATGTAGATCAAGCAGATCCGAGAGAGAATTGATAATTCTCAATAATCCACATGAAAATATTTATTTATATGAGGTGTGATGTCAAGAAATCAACAACCTAAACCACCATTTATGGAAATGGAATTCCCTGCTCTCCCACGGTCCTTCCCACTTCATTTAATACCCTCAGAAGTAAAAGGGATATAAAATCTATTTTTGCAATACAGGCTTCAGGATCAGAAGGAATGCTGTAGTACATATTTATATTGCTTTAAGGACATGTGGGTTAAATGAAATCCATTAAATGGATTTTCAGGTTTAAATACATGCATTTACAGGCATATTTTACAGATGTTATTTAGGCATGTAAGTACAGTCATGGATATCTGCAAATTATTTTGTGCATAAACAGTTCCAGGTTGCGAACATTCCAGAAATCCTAGTGTTAGTAAAGCATATCAGATCAAATTAATGCAATTTTTACGCATGTTCTTCAGAAAACTTGCAGTGGTGTTTAAGACTCCTACTTTTCATTTAAGTTCAATTGAAAAAAAAATCTAACATTGATTATCATACATACAATGCATAGGAAGATGACACCTGCTGGATATTTTGCAGTTTGCACTACATAGTTTCAAATGTAGAATAATAAACCAAATTCTCAACAGTAAATTTGGGGTTTAAATCCTATTCTAAGTAAATTCATATTAATACACCTATAAAAGTTTTTTCTTAGTTTGGGACTTCTGCAATTTGTTGTTCATAGACTAACATATAAATTAAGCAGAAAGCTCCTTTATTTCTCTAGCTAGATTAATTGTTATGGGCAAATAGTCCTGAACTCCAAGGTCAAGGTTGTTCCACCTATCGTCATGGCTGCGTGTACCTGACTTGGTAAACGTGTCAAGTGTCAAGCCGACACCCCAAGACAAGGCAGTGCAGAACATGCCCTAAGGAGTTGTTTCATAATAAATAAAAACTTAACACTCAAAAAACGCTTTCCAAATAATTTAATACACCTCCTGTATCAGGCTATGGGTCAGGAAGTCGCAGATGAGTTTATTTCAATAACAAATATGTCACTGGAATTCTTTGATGTTTTATATGGCAGAAGGTTGGGATTTTACTCTCAGTCATAGAAAAAGGATTTTGGTTTTTTTTTTTTTTATGACTCAGAGTTGTCAAAATTCATATATTTTTTTCAAAAGCTATTAATGTTTTTCAATTTGAGTTTTTTAGAACAAGAGGAATTCCATTAATACAAATTATCGAGGTCAGCATCTGATGATTTCCGTGAACTACAGCTGTGTAAGTAGCATGCACTGAAATTACTGGACATAAATCAATCTTTAGTATCTGATGGAACGGTAGAACGCATACTTTCTGTACCACTCTGCTGAGGCCCTGATTAGGGTCTGTGCCCATATATGATGGCCACATCTAAAACCACTTTTTGGCAAAACAACTTTTGATTTTTTTTAAAACTCCTCCTTTTACTTATGTGCTCTCTGGAGCCCTTCAAGCCCAAGGCTTTATTGGATTAACACCAATGCTTACATCAGACGTTACAAAATCACATGGTCTTGCAAAAATCATATTTTTATAAGTAAAAAGAATAAAAATGCAGGGAGGGTTTTAGAGTACTGGTTTTTTTTTCTGACTAGAAGATCATGAAAATGATTGTGAATGCACGCAATACCTTTGCCTTGAAATACCACAAGTAAATTTAGCCTGATACAATAACAATAAATTTTGTGAGAATGAAAACAGTTGGCTGTTAAGAAAAACAGTGCAAAATGTGCATGTCAAAAATTCCATTTAGTTTGCAATGAATGTAGCAATCCATTAACTATTTCCAAATTTCATTTCTCCTTCCCAGATACCTTTTGTGGTGAATTACCCGATATCATTTTGCATTCCTTATACAAGAATACAGCTCCGTACAGTATATCTTTCATTTTCTCAAAACAGTTTTTCCATGACAATCACTAAAGACGTCTAGATTTTGTAGCGAAACAAAACCCAAGAATCATGAAAGGAACCTAAAGTGGATTTTCTTCTCCTAGGATGATATTCTAGCATAAAAGAGACCAATGTATCTGCATTATTTTAGAGGCCAAATATCAATGTTTTATTAATGTAGGCTTTGTTGGATTCAGCTTGTGGGTGACACCCAGCTGTGTGGTGCTGAGCTGCTCATTACCTCCTGCGGAGGACAGCTTGTGTCATCAGTTCTGCCTGCCTGAACGCAGTGTTCGTGGCTTTGTCAGCATGCGCGCTAATAATGAGAATGAGTTGCCAGCTAATGCAGATAGATATGTGGACTTTCCTACATCTCACTTTTTCTGCAGTTCAGTACAGATAGGCTTTTGTATGTGGCACTTCCAGTGCGGTACTTGCAAAATATTTAAAGACTAACATGTTACTACTTAAGGTTCAATGGAAACGATTTACTCTCACATGACTATTTTTAATATTATAATTAAAGACATTGGTAGTCTTTACCCAAGAATAGTTTATATCTGTGTCTTCTGAAGAGAAAAACAGCAAATCAAGGTAACATTTGAAAAGCTGAGGTAAAACCTGTAAATATTGTTATTGACATAGGGACCTTTTCAATATATTAAGAATTTCCCTATAAAAATTAATGTGTTTAAAATTAGTTATTGTATTAAGTTTGGGGTTTGTTCCTTCTCTATAGCTAAATGCCATGGACTTAGATAGCATTTCTTAAAGGAAGCTCAGAAAGCAGAAAGCAATTTATTCATAGTAAACATTTGACAAAATAAATTGTAATAACTTGTTTGTGTGAAAGATACTGATTTTGATTTCACATCTCTGTGAAGTGACAATGTCTGTAACATACATGGGCTCATTCTGTTTCCCACAGTGGAGAATGGCATTTTTATGCTTGTTATTTGAAGAGAATGCTCACTTGGACAGTTCAAAACGCCTAAAAGAGTCTTCTGTCTTGACAAAGTAAGGCACGCACCGGGGAGTCGAAACACAGGGATGAGTCTTGGGTCATCCCTTACAGGAGACAAGACACATACATGCATCTTCTGTGTGAGGAAAATCTCTTAGTTCTATAATTTTTCCCATATTCCTTTAATGCCAAAGTTTCTCCTTCTCTTTAAAGTAAAGAGATGATTGCAAAGAAACTGGTTAGACCTTGCTGTTTATGGATTTAGAATTTTCTATAAAATTGTCAGAGATAGAGCCTTTAAGTTTTGCCTCCTGTGAAAAAAGTGCGTAAGGAGAACAAATTATATTAATGGTGGCATATTTATCTCATTTCCTAACTATGACCAGCATACTTAGCAAGGAGACAAGAACAGAAAGAGACACAGAATATGTCTGAGGACTGCAGCCCCCTTCCTGGTGTCTCTCTGGCTACTGAGAGATGCCCCCCCTGCCGCAGTACTATCTCTGCAAGGATGGCAGAGTGGACACCACCAGCCATTTCCCAGGCAGAGCTCTGCTGCCCGGCTCCTGCCGGAGGTACTGTGCTAAGGGCAGCAATCCCTTTTGGCTTTCTTGGCTTCAGTTCTCCCCTGTGCTGGGGCCTTTGGGAAATGCACCACTTTAAGATCTCTTCTCCCTGATCCTTCACCTACACTGGTTTTGTTGTTGTTTTGTTTTCCAAGCACTACATGGAGGAATGTCTCTCTTTCATAATTTGCCACACACACAAACATTGCGGCTTCTACTGCAGTGGTTTGCCTTCTTTTCCAGAGCTGCGAACTCTATGTTCCAGACCTCATTTAAAGACTTCACTAAGCAAGCAAAAAGAAAGAATGATTAAAGATCCCTTTTTTTTCATTACTGCTAAGTATGCCTTTTTCTCCTGCCATGATGTTTGATTTTTCAAGTGCATCTTGCTAGAGACAGGCAATATCATGTGCTTGCCTGTTGGGTATCATACCCTTTCTTAATGGTTTCACCAGCTCCCCCAGTCCTGTTATTAGTCCATGGCAGAAAAGGCAGCATGCTTTATTACAAAGTACAAGCTCAGTAAAAATAACTCTAGATTGTTAAATTAGTGAAATGTATTTAAAGTATCTCAGAGCAGATGCTAGAAATTTGTTCTAGGAATTGATATTCACTATTTTTTCTGGATTTTAATATTAGGTTCTGTTCTGTAGATGTTCTTGGCTATTGCTTCTTGTGAGCTCAACATCTATTTGTTCACAGAAAAGTGTGTCTTTGCTAGAAATGTGTCTTTTGCTTCCAACTTTGGGAAGCTGGAAAAGCCTGACAGCCAGTGCAGCTCATTTTTTCAAATGCCAGACAACGATTTAGAAACGGTATGCCTGATTGAGAGGGAGAAATCAAAATGATTGTGATGTTTTGTGTGGAGCAGATGGAAGAGCAAATGCTGCCATCATAGCAGTTTCTCTGACCTCAGCCATGCTTTGTGTTATACAGCTGTAAATGTAATAAATAAAATGCAGATCCAATGTTAATTTTTAACCTCATTAATGAAAATTTTCCCTTTGAAAACACAAATTAAATAGCAGTGTACTTATTGAACCTTGCTCTATATGTTGCTTTTTATAGCTAACAAAAATAATTATACGTTGCACACAACTTTTTTTCCCCTTACGAGGTGATGCATGGCTGCATGCAGTGAGTTGTACAACTCAAAGGCAAGATCTGGCTATTCTAATTCAATATACACAAAGCAGAGGCCCCGTAGAGCTGTTTCTTTCAGATATTTAGCAGCATCTGGAATATAATTGTAGAAGGCCCGAGTTACAAAGTGAAATAAGAAGGAACAAGGCAGGTTCCTTCAACTCTGGGGTGCAGTATTCATTTTACCATTTGTACTACTTGTTTTGTGAAAGACAAAAGTGGAGAGCATCGGAATTGTACTGGCAAGTAGACATACCACAGCAGAAAATGTGGTGTTCCCGAAAAACCCTGACTTGTAGAGGGAACCCCAACTGGGAAAACATTCATCTTCCTGTCCTGACTGGGAGGAAGTCAAACTGGGACCCTTGTTTGCCAGAGCTGCCCTCTGCTTCTCAGGAGCATTGAAACTATGTTCAGTGTTACCAAACAGTCTTGAGGTTCACGCTGTGACTGCCAGTCTCACTGAACTCCACCACCAGTACAAAGCCTTAGCAGAAAAAATCAGAGTGGAAAAGCTGGGTGTTCTGAAGTCACATGCAGAACAGCCCTGCCTCTGGTTCCCCTGCCCTTTGCATATGCGGTCCCAAAGGGGAACTGCTGGCTAATCTGTGGGCTACCACATGGAGCTAGTTCCTGATAACTGAAAACGGCTCACAGGCTCAAATTGTACCACTGGTCACCAGTGAGAACACTTCAAGCTAGTTAACACCAGTTAGCTAATAGAAAACTAGTTAAAAACAATTGAAAGTGTCAGTTGCTCTGTACTGTATGTATTGTAGCTTTTTTTTTCTTTTATTAATGAAGCATATTGGAAAGAATAATTTTCTGGTTTTAGCTAAAATGACACATCTCTCAGGATGATTTCGGTCTTCAGAAGAGCTGATCTGGGAGATGAGATGTTTGTTCACAGACAACACGTGAGAGACAAAAGTAGAGAGTATCTGAAATTATACTGGAAACTACACCTGCCATGGAAGAAGATGTGGTCTTCTTGGAAGATCCTCCCTGGTAGAGGAGGATCCTAACACTTCTCCCATGAAAAGTCTTCAGCAACATGTTTGTAAATAAGTCATTGAATCTGGTCTGCAAAGGCAGTTCATTAACCATGACAAAAGATCATTAACCATGCTCGAGGCTGGGTAAAGAAGGATCAGTGTAATTCAGACTGTATGTGGCTACCGTCCTGATGAGGGGGTGGTAGCACAGTTTTGTCTCCCATGAAGCAGAGCATAAGTGATTTGTTGCATAGTGCAAAAGAAGGTTTGGAGCGATGACCAGTCCAGCCTTTCTTCACCCAGGGAAATCCAGACTTTAGTACAAATGGTGATAAACTTCATGGGGCTGATGCAGAAATCTGGACTAACGTCCAGCAAACTTTTGCCTGATGTTGAAGAGTTGGAGCTGGACATCCAGTCAGCCTCGCTTCCTCTCTTAATGGAGAGAAATAAGTTCATTCAAAGGCATTTCAGCTGTTTGGTTTTATCACCATCTGGAGACGCCTGGAGTAGGATTCCTCTCAGCTGACTGCTGTCTAAGAGCCTATTCTACGTTAACTATCCAGGCTTCCTGAGAAATCAGTGAAGAGAGACAGATACCCACTGTCTCAGACAATTGTCTTTGGAGAGGTGGAATCCTTCTCCAGAGATGCCAGAGAAGATGCCTTCTCATGGCCTATCCAGGGAAGCTGGGTGGCTCTCAACCCTTCATTTGACTTCAGCTGGGTGAGAGGAAGAGTACTGCTAGGGGCTGAATGGCACAGGCTCCATCAATGACCTAAGAAATGGCCTTGTAAATTTTTGGAGGGTGCTGAAACTAACCTGACTGATTTTTATGTGCTCATAAAGGTGGTTCCAGTTCCCACTCTGTCCCTCTTAATTGCAAGTGATAAGGAGCACAGATTTTCTGTTTTATGAACCAGTTTTATATTTTAAAATCAAGGAACTGAAAATACAAAAATTCCGAGCAATTTATTTATTTTTAAGATTCAATATCATTTGCATTGATATGTATAATATGCATATAATATGTAAATTCTATTCATATATTATAAAGATATAGTATTTACTACATTTGATATGCAGATCAATGTCCTGTTTTGAAAACATCGTCATAGCCTGTTCTCACTTTTCTCTCAAGTTCATTAATGCGATGCAGTTTGTGAAGTGTTTTCATTTTCCTACAGGATGGCTTTAACCTGGAAAAAATATCCCCATAATTCTGTTCTTGTGGGTCAGTCAAAGACTTTAAAGGGAGTGTTTATGAGCATGCAGTCTCAAGTGCTGCACAACAGGCTGTGAAATACCAGCCAGTAGTTCTTGTACCTAAAATTAGTCGTGTTCTTCAGAAAGAGATTCAGCTTTGTTTTGAAGATCACGAGGAGCAAAGAATTGTTTTCAGAATTTAATGCTTGACTTCTAAACAAGGGTTGACTCCTAGTTAGCAAATTCCTTGAAGCTTCCTCAGGTGATACCAAACTCTAGCATTGGCTTCGATTAGAGCCACATCAAATATTTGCATTGGAACCTGACACCACATGAACTTTGCTCAGCCTCAGGTTCCACTCCAATGTTGGTGTTTAATAAATATTCATGAAAACCATAATTCCAGTTTTGATCAACATTGGTTTCCTATAAAAGCCACTGAAACTTGTGATTTAAATGTAAAAGCAGCATAATAAGGACTCTCTTGATGGAATGCATCCTTTGGACTTGGAATAAATGAAACTCAGGATATTTGCGGGTATGAAGATAAGAGGAAAAACTCGTGCAAATCTTTATGAATCAAGAGAGAGGGAGTTTTGCACAGCTTGAGAGCTAAATTCTTCGGTGATAGGGGAACCTCGCATCCCAAAGCAAAATTTAATTTCAACCTGCTTGCTTGGTGGGTTGCATTAACAACTGCGGAAGCCCATTCAGTACAGACACTTCCAAGTGCCTTTCCAGCCAGCCCCTGGATGCTTGGTGGCCTGGCCAGAAGATGGCAGGCGTGTTTTGTGGGAGGTAGGAAAGTATGCCAAGCAGACAGGTGTTCTGGCTGTAAGAATAAAATAATTCACAGTCAAGACTAAAAATGTTAACATTATTTTCCTTATCCTGGTAATGGTTACATTGTAAGATAACACAAGATAATAAAACCTGCAATAATTTACAGCTGCATGTGTACAGGGGGAGGGAAGAAAGACTCCGGGCAGGGAGACAAGCCCCTCTGACCCCACTGATGTGGGACGTGCTCCCAAGTGACGCAGCACGGTGCCAGCCCTGCAGTTAGTGCCTGGCTCTGTTGTGGCAGTTCTGAAAAAGCCACAGGAGAATCCCACAGAATTAGGTTACAAATATTAACCCAGCACCTCCTCCCAGCTCTGGGCTTTCTGACCCAGCAGCCACTCTCACAACCGGCAGGAGATGTCTTTTCTTGCCTTAGGAAAGTCTGGTGAATTATAATTTGCTGTTAATTCTTTGCTTGGCTCCGTTACTTCTTTGCCTCCCTAACTTCTGCATGGGGAGGGGCAAGGATGAGGATGCAATGAATTTAGATCCTGCCTTACAGTCTGACACGTTCCCCTCTCAGCTGTCAGTCTGCCAATTTCTGCATCCTTTCCAAAACTGCAAGCACTCCTTTTACTTAGAAGCAGAATAGTTCAGCCTGGTGTTCCAGCCATTGGTAACTGGATAAAGCTCTCAGCTTATCAACTCATTTCTGAGTTGGCTAGAAGTGCAAATTTAGGAAAGCAAAGTACTTAATTCCCAGTAGAGGCTGAACATTCAGTTTCGATAAAGCTCCTGTTCACTGACCTGGCATTCCCCAGTGTGGAAATACTCTTGTGTTCGCAGAGAAGGCACACAAATTGAAGAAATACATGGACCACTTGGAGCAGAATGCCAGGATGCTCATACTGTCGCTCAACTTCTGGGACATCGTTCATAGTTTTAGACCAGGACTGCAAGAAGTATGACTTTCTAGACTAAGGAGCTGTACTGTAATTGCAAGATACTCCACTTTAGTAAATGGCTGGCAGTGATTTTCATTTGTAGGCTTCAGCTGATCTTTCAGATATCCTGGGCACAGGTCACTGGTTCCCCCAAAGGTCAGGACAGAGGTCTTGCACGTAATTACATTTTGTAAGGGACACTGGTGTGGTGAGCAAAGGACAGGGTTGTGAAGAGATGGGGTAGTTTTACACAGACATTTGTCAAAGGTTTCAAAGCCAGACGTGTTGTACTGCTGTAATCCGGTTGAGATGTCATAGATGTGTGAATAACTGAAGCCAAGTCATTGTCCTCCAGGACAGAACGAGCCTTCTGTGTCACTGGAGGTGGGAACAACAATGCTGAGGTAGTATGTGAGAAGTTGCTACTTGTGAGGAATCCAAGAGTCTTAAATTAAGAATTTGATTGATTGTGGATGTGCATTTTCCACAGGAGAGTCAAAGGAGCAAAATGTTTCCCATTGCTGTGGATGTTTCTGGGGAGTGGTACTGTGGGCTTCAATGTACATTTCAGTTGTGACCTGTGCACACCCAGCCACAGTAGTGACTGTATGCAATGGCACAGAAGTACTGAGTTTGAGTGCTATTTGAGCTGTTTGAGTACTGCCAATGCTTGCATTGGCATCATCGGACCAGGTCACTCAGTGCTCGCTCACTTACGGACCAGAGGGAGAACAGATCCCCTGTAGAAAGTTCAGTTTTTTGTCATTGCTCAGGGTGGGCTGAGTCACTGCTTCTGTCCAGAAACTCCAGTCTGTACAGTCACTTTGCTAACAGTAGAACTAAAGAGCAGGGAAGGATTTTTGGGAAAGGGGGCTGATAAAAACAAAATGGAACATACCACAGAGAGGGAAAAGGTGTGGGGTTTTTTTAAACCATGCATTTTCATTATGGCTAAGACTTCTGTTAACCTGATTTCCATACACATATCCTGAGCAGCTAGGATTCTCATGAACAAGGAAGGAAACAAAAGCTTTGGATTTTTCAGTACTCGAAAGTGTACGTGGAAAGGGTACAAGAATGACAGATTTCTTCCGCTTATTTGAAAATACTGCAGCCTTACAAGAAGTTTCAAATATTCCTGCAAAGGATGGTGTTTTACATGAGGCTGAAGAATAAGGTATAACCCCCTCATTCCTATTGTTTCATGTAAGATAAGATTTATTTCTTTTAGTTAAAAGCACTACAGCCTTCAACCCAAAAGACATCCACATACCAGTTGATTTTTTGAGGAAAAAATGTCCAGTGGTGATCACATTTTCTGCATTATCTCTGAGGGCAGTAAAAAAAGAAGATGACATAATATGCATATATATAATATAAAGGATTACTCAATTAGTTAAAACAGAAAGCTTTCCATCTACAAAGGCAGCTCAGCACGAAGATGAGCTTCCTAGTGAGTTGTGGAAATTCTGCCAGTGATGTTTTTTTATAACAGCAGGGTAGAGAAATAGCTAAAAAGAATATTCTTGATGCTTTTAACCCTAGTATAGCAAGAGTATGGATAGTCACTATTAATTTCAAATTAATAATAAACTTCAGATATTGATATTTCTGATACTAGCAGAAGGTGATGAACTGAATCAAAATTACTATGAATACTTATTTTAATAACTTGCACCAGTGTATTGACTGAACATTCATTATTAACATCTACATAGAAAATGTTGGTGTGTTTCTAACATTTGTATTATGCCACTATGATCTATTCTATTCTATTCTATTCTATTCTATTCTATTCTATTCTATTCTGCTACACAGCATCATTTCATGGTGCATTGAACTGGAAAAGGCATCCTGCTGGAAAAAACATCTGGAAGAAAAAAATGTTTCCCTTTTGCTGGCTGGGCTGTTCTTCAGTCCAGCTCAGTGTTTCCACCCAAGCCACGTGCCAGTACTGCTTTTGAAGAAACGTTCCTGGAATTGCAGTCTCAGTTTTCCCCAGATAAAAAATGTCTGCAGATACCAACTCGGGAAAATATATTTGTCTGGCATGACAATTCTTACAAAAGGATCTTTAATTGCACTGTCAGCAAAAAATATGGAGTATTCTCCTCTCTGAGAGCCAAATTCTTGGTCCCTACCCAGAGTCTGATTAAATAGGATTCACTCCCTACTGCTGAGCGCTCTGACAAACCTCTTCAAAGTTGCAGTGGATGACTCCAGGAGCAACTCTGGCTCCTGAATGACCCCTGCTACTGTTCCCAGAGGTGTGTTGGCCAGGGTGTCTGAAGCCTGGTCAACCATCTCTGAAATCCTTCCGAACAGATGATATGGAGAGTGCACTTTCTTGATCAGTTTGAACTGATGGAGTTCTGTGCTGCTGGTGAAATGAGTGGTCCCTTCTTTTAGCTCCTGGCAACAGGGTTCAGTGCCCTCCCTTTATCCCAGCATGGAGCTCACATGGCTGTACAGTGAGCCAGACTATGGACTGAGCATCACTTTTTTTCCCTAGATTAGTTCCGTGATTTGGATTTTCACTTGAACACATGATTGCAACTGCTGGCCTGAGGAAGAGGATGGGATTGTGCACAGGAAGCAGGGGTAAGGAGACAGATCCACCTCACCAAGCCATAATGGACATCCTTTGAAATCTTGATTACACTGTTTTTCATCATCTATGTCCCAAAAACCTGTAGTTCACATATGATAAAGATTGTTACTATCAATGCTAACAGCTTCAATAACTTCCTCATTATCTTTTTTTTTCTGTTCCTGGCAACACATATATAGTGTGAATTGAAAAAAATCCCGTGAAATAGTCATAAAGGGAAGAAGAATGTCTGGATTTTCTGTAGTTTAATTATTTATAATAAACAAACCAAACTCCATCAGCAGCTGAAAACAGTAAAAGCTAAAGCACTTCCACAAAATAATTAACTGGAAGGGATTTTTTTTGAGTCAGAATTGGACTTTTTAACAAAAGCAAAATAATGAAATAAAAACCCCCAACACTGTAAACCACTGTAATCCCTTTTGGTTAGGCTCTTCATAGGGAAAAAAAACCTGTTATATGCTCTGATGGGCTCATACTCTTAACCATGCAGGTGATCGTGGGAGGAGGGGAAGAAAGCCATGGAAAGAGCCTGGGTACATTAGACCTCAGAGTAATGCATCTATCAAGGACTGAGTGGCCCACTATTACTGTCTCTCTTTGCTGCTGATTTTTGTAGTACTTTGTTTGCTTTTTTTTTTTTTTTCCAGAAGCCTGTTTAAAAATAGAAACTGTTACGACTGGAATGTTTTTTCTTCTTGTGTTAGAAGAAAACATCTGTAAGAATTATAAATGTGCCAGTGAAAAATGATTCATAGGTATGTGTGTGTGAACTTGGCATATTCCAAAGTCAAATTAATCTCTAGAAAGTACAAATAATTGTAGCCATTGCCTAAATCCTGTTGTGCAGGGACCACCTATAGTGTTGGTATTGTTTCATCCTTGTTCAGGATTCTTAGAGCCATTTAGAACCACCCATTCCTGTTCCTGCCAAGTTATATTGCCAAATTTAATCAATATTCCACTTCTGTGAAGACTCAGCAACTGCCATAATACACTGTTTTTACCTTTTTCTCTTTCAGTTTTCGTGTATTGGAATAACATCCAGATTTTATCTAATGGAATAACATTTGTCCATAAAGGTAAATTATCAGCTGTCTTCATATTGTTGAGCTCAGTGGAATTAAGGTAACTTGCTGAGTACATGGCAAATGGGGAAAGTTTCTACAGAGTTGGCACTGTTTCTTTTTAATGACACAAAATCAAGAAGAGGTGTCTAAATGTTTTTCTTCAACTTGCAAGAGAAAGTAAGAACAGCTGTCATTTAAGTAGTTTTCTTCTACTGTAACAGCAAGCATTTCATTGAAAACAGTAATTTCTGTCTGTTCTAGTAATACTGTGGCCTGTACCTGCAGGGTCTGCAAACACTGCTTGTTCCGTTCATTTCAGACGGACACTACCTGGGGCTAATTTCACCTGAGTTATGGGAGTTTAGCCATTAACTGAACCAAGGGATAGGATTTACAGCTCTTGTATTTGAAATGAAGTCTGAAAGGACTTTATGTCTCTGATCACAGTATCTTCAACATTATAGTGGCAGGTGCCAAGCGTTACTTAAGCAAGACATAAATATTGCCTAAGAGAAGCTGATTTTCTTACCTGTGGTAGTCCTGAGCCACCAGTGCTCGTGCTGTCAGATGGAAACATCAGAGTTTTCAAGAGATTCCTTAGTGTTCTGATAAATCTCCCACTACAAGCCCTCCTTCTCCTGTTGTGTTCTTCATTCGGTCATTCATCACTGACCTCCATCGTGGTTGTAACTCCAGTCACTATCAAATCTTAGCAGCTTTTTCAAAAGAAGGAATCAAAATATATGTGTATTATACCTGTATAAAATAATCAGATTTGAAAGCATTTTCTTTTGTAGCTCCCATATTGTTCTGTGCTCTCCTTTCTCCATTATACTTAATATAATTATACTTATTTAAAGATATGTAACATGTAGTGCATCTTTCTCTAGAATCCAGGATGCATATTGTGAGCTATCTAATAGTTTTAACAGTCAGTCGAATAGGGAAATCACAGATCATATAAACCTGGCGTGGATAAAAGTGTTAACCAATGACAAATAGAGAATGTTCTTGGGTTGGACTAGGCGGATTAAACAACATGAGCTGATTATGCTAATTTTCTTCATCTCTTAATGTCTTTGGATTGCTTCGTTGAAGTTGAAGGAAAAAAATCCCAGTGATTTACATGGAGAGGTATTTCATCCTCCCAGAAAAGTGTCTGCTTTATACGATAAGTACAGCAAGTATCTGCACATGGTATGACCACTGAATTTGTTCTCTTCAGCCAAATACCTTGCGTGCCAGAATTCAAAATGTAACAGTAAATGTTGCGTTACACAGAGCTGGTTTTGCCTCTAACCAACCACTGCTACAAAGTTTAATACACTATTACTTTCTAGCACCAGATATCTGGCAGCTTTTCACTGTTATGTTAGAGAAACAAAGCGAGTCATTTGCTCTCCTCGGCTCTGCACGATTTCTCATTCAGGCTGTTTTCAAACTCATCTAGCTTTCACATTATTTAAGCAATTATCCATATGAAACCTCTTGTTCTCACTTCTCTGTCCCTGTAAAGTAATATTCCACCATGTAAGTCCATTAAGTTCCCGTTCTGGGATACATTATCACCTCTGCTGCCACATACACAGAAAGGTGGTTGGAGCAAGGACCAATTTGCTGTTTCCTAAATGTCCCCCGCCTCCATGTGTGCTTAGACATCATTAGAGATGATAAATAAGGTAATGAAATAAGCTGAACTGTAACCAGAGAAAGAAAACCTCTTTCCCTAGCTATTAGCTGCTTTTTACCATCCTCTTTAATCTTCACTTGTGTGAAGCAGGAAGATCAGCTTAAGCAAGCAGTGACAGCAAGAAGCGGGAGCCAGCAGATTTTAGGATTCATTTATGTCATAATGTGCTATTGAAAGTGATTGCTGAGCCTCAAACGATCACTTTTAAGAAGACACACTCCCATGGCTGAGCGCAAGGCATAACGTCTCGGTCCCTTGAAGTAATGAGGATTTTGCAACTGAACTCACTGGGGCAGGATTTTGTGCTAAGGTCTCCTTCCAGTCCTACCACTTGTTTTGTCTCCTGGAGCCAGTTTCAGGCTTCTCAGCAAGGTGCTTCTCCGGAGGCAGGATAAGAGAGTTGCAGCAGCAGCTTTGATACTTCCTGGAGTGGTTTCCATGTCACTTGATGGATGTGAGCCTTTCGCAGCCCTCTTTCCCATCTCCAGGCCAGCATAATGGCTGCACACAGATCTGAATGATGCCTCTCACCCATCATCTTCGCTAACTCGTCAGGTGTTGCAAAAACTGTGATGGCTGCGGATTGTGGCTCACCTTAACTTACCATGGATAACTTTATTGCAGAGTATCACCTGGCAGCTCCACCCGTGCCACAGATAGTCTCCTCTCTAATGTAACATATTCAAGTTCCTCTGTTGCTTTTCCAGAAAGAAATAGAAAACCACTTTAAGTAGAAAGAATAAATTCTTTAGGTTGTTTTTAAACCGTTTGAGCTGCTAATACTGGATCACTGACATGGACACTGGAGCTTCATGGCAGATAATAGAAGAGATTTGGAGTGAACTCATTTAGTATGGGATATTTCTGTCAGTAAACAAGCAGGAGCACATTCCACCAATTTAGAATCTGTAAAACTGAGTGTCCACAGCAAAGGCTGAGAAAGCTGCTTTCTTCTTTCCCCACAGGGATGTCCTAAAAACAAATAGGAACTAAGGTAAAACTTAAAAGTCTCATTTCCACATATAACCAAAATTCCTCTTTTGGGTTTGAATTCAGCTGACGTGCTAATGAATCCTGTAACATCAAAAACTAAGTCTGAACAAATGCATTTTAATGGGATCTTTCTGGTTCTGATGAAAGCCCACAAAAAAGTTTGGCAGTAACCGTCCAATTTTTGAACAGATTCCAGTGCAAGGAAATTTAAAGAACAGCAAGTTTGAATCCACCACACAGTACAAAAAATAAGCTTGTGAATTTCATAATTGACCAAAGGGGCCTAAAGGTGTACTATTCCTTTCAGCACACAATGCACAGTAAAGTGATTATCTCAAAATTAAGAGTGTTTGAAGACAGTTAATGCTAAAGATGTCACAAACCTTCACAGGAGAAATATTGACAGTAGGTTTCACTCCCCCTCACCATCTTCCCTCCTCCAGAAGTAACAAAAATAACATGAAATGTCAAGCACAACATCAAAATAATTCAAGGGTGATCTGCTCTTCCTAAAATATTTGTAGCCACAGAAAACATCAATTTATATATTATTGCCTGTACACGTCTGGCTGACCATGCATGTAAGCCCAAAGGTATTTCTAAATCCAGCTGTTTCTCGTGATGCTGCAGGGCAGAAGCCTGAGTGGAGCATCAGAGAAAGGCCCTGCTGTGCTGGTGGAGTTTCTTCTTTAAGATTCAATACCGATACTTGAATTGTGAGAATGAAAACACAAAAATAATTGGGATAGTTAGTGAATGTGGGAAGAAGGGAAAAAGGAAGCTATTTGGCATCCTGCAGGGCTGTGAAGTTGAGAACAAGAAATTTGGTATTAATGAAGATGATGGTGAAAAGGAAGTGTTCCAAAAAAGGAACAAACAAATGACACCCAGTTTAGAAAGTGTGGGTGGCAGGAAGAACAGTGACACCATTAGTCACAGATGAAAGAAGTGAGGGGACAGGTATGTGAGGAAAGATGCTGAGTTCAATCACTACTGCACTGCGTCTAAGCAGTTGCATAAAGCCAGTCAGTGAAAGAATGTTATTTTATGCCATGGAGAGAAAATTGTCTTCATTCATGGACTTCAGAGGCTTTCAAAAAAAGAGTTTTCCTATTGTTTACACATGCACAATAGAGTTATACAGCAAGAACAGATTAAATTGGGATAAGGTCAAAGAAAAGTGAATATCAGTAAATATTACATTATAGTGTGATGTTATTACATTCATGTGTGTGTTATTACATTACAATATATATAAATATTATATTATGGTATATTAATATGTTTTTGCTGCTGGATGACAATGAATGAAACAACTCAGCTGGAAAGAGCTAAATATGTGGACGAGGATTCGGATATGGATATGAATACGTAAAATGGATATGAACCCTTATGTTTCAGGAGATGAGGAAACTATTAACAGCACTGTCCTTTTCATGTTGTTGTCTAATGTCTTTCTCACTGATGACAATCAGATACCAGGACAAGATAATCAAGCATCTAACTGGTATACCCTGATTTGGTATGATAATTCTCTTGTGATCTAGAAACAAGTTTTTAAAATCATGTAACTGATTTTTTATTTAAATGACTTATTTTTGCAAGTTTATCAAGTAATACAAACTTTCAAGTTTGCTACTTTGAATGATTGCATGAAGAGCTACGTGTTTTGGTGGTCAAATGGAGCTTTAATTTGAAATTAAAGAGGGACTCTGAGATCAGCCAGTTTGGAAATGAAATTTTACAGACAGTTCATTGTATCTGAGCTTGTGATTCTTTAGCTGTAGCGAAATGCCAATATCAGTATGCACAAGCATTTGCTCCCTGTGAAATAATGTAGATTTCTCCAACATCTGTGGAGGAAATGATCTTCAGAGCTTTGTGGTCTACAAATCACCATCACATGACTATGCAAAAATAACCAAGTGGAAAATCTCTATTAAGAGTAAAGAGCACATGTTCTTTCTCTCCAAAATCTCCCTCATTTTTATCATAGACAAATCAAATGTCAGATAAAAGAAGAAATCTTTAACATAAATGGGGAAAAGAGGAAGAGGGGAATTTCCAAACTTTCTTTCAGCAAAAAGCCTGGCTGTGAATGTTACTGTATGGTATGCTCTAGCCCTTTATTTGTGTTGTCTCTAAATAAGTATTTTCTGTGGAGAGGGCTCAGTTTTGAGCATTGTGATTTTGCTGTATTAAAGAACGCTTACAGAAGCTGCTCCTCCTTTGCCTGTATCTGTCCTAAGCTCGTATGGGATTGATTTTGTGTACTCCACAATGGAGACTGTAACAAGCCTAAAAATGAATGAAATTATTAAAATGCATTCCTCTGTCACCCTTTCCCCCAAAGCTCTGCTTTTTCTTGCTAGGCTCTGTTTGTGAGAGCTACCCTTAATCTGCCTCCGGAAGGAGCTGTGCTTTAACCCTGCCACAGTTTTGAGGAAAGCCCTGCTGAGTTTAGTTGGATGGCTGCCTGGAGATGGGCTTTGGATCTAAATTTGCTACAGGATTCTGAGTAACCAGCTGAGAGGGGCTATTTCAGCAAAGAGGTAGAGTTCACATTGATAATGAGACCATATTTAGAGTGCACAGAGAACTCATGCATGGCTGAAACAAATCTGGCCCTCTCAAAGGATGGTAGAGAAGACTTTATGGTACTTGATCATTTTAATTGGTAAATATATAAATGGGTAGATAAAAGGAGATGTGTGTAGTGCATCGATATTTGTTATTAACATAAGTTGTTTATATTGATACATCTCTTTTACTATGGAGAGGTGGTGGCCTCTAGCGGACTCTGTGTAGGACTATGGCAAAGCTGAGACTTCAGGGCAGATGCAACAGCTACTTACAGTGCTTAAAAACCTACTGCACACTGGGGAGATGCTTTCTCAATTTTAAACTTGGTTGGAGCTATTGTGTAGACAAAGCTTTAGGTGGCTTGGACTTTTTTTACTGAGTTTTTAAGCCATTTTTAGATGGCTTTAAAGCTAATTTGGGCTGCTTGGAACATGCAGTGGGACTTCAGTGGCTTTAAAAGCAGGATTAGCTGAAATACTTTTGAACCTGGCTTGAATTTTTCATATTTTGGTATAATTTCCAAGTAAGGAATGTCTAACATTTCTTCTGATCGTGTATGGGAATACCCTGTGTTTGATGATGGGATGGGATGTGTGACTGTGTGCCCATGGCAGGGCTGTCCATTTGTCCAGAGGGTCCGAGACTGGGCTGTATGCCTGTGTGTCAGATCACACAAGGAGGTAAGCCCGCGTCATTATTCATGATGCAAATCGACAGCTGAGGGCTTTAGCTTCTGGAAGGGCTCCCTGGCATGGGGCACTGCTGGGAAATGGCCCACAGCTGTGGAGCAGAGTGGTCCCCACTGGTCCCCACACAGAAGCTGCAGCTGGTAAAGAGATCTAAGATGCAGCTGGCAAAGAGATCGCAGCACCTGGTGTGTGGGATCGGAAAACAGGAGAGAGTTGATGCAGCTGTAACAGCAAGCACCTGACCTAGAAGTGCCACAGGAGAGGATGATGAAGAAGGAATCAAATGAGTAAGTCTCACATGCGGTGCATAAGACTGGGTAGGTCATAAATCAGTGACTCACTATTAGTGTCTTCATTGCTTGTAAAATAAAGTGGAAGCACCTCCTTCTAGTGAGAATTAATTCACTGATCTTTATCTACCTCTTTAGTAGTATAAAGGGCTATATAAAAGTGTTATCAGAGTGGCAAGAGGAAAATTTACCTGTGAATCCTTGGTTGCTGTGTATTCTTCTCTCTAGCATTTCATAATGGTTTCAGTATCAAGGTTATTGGTAGGATGGTCAATGCCAGACTCCTCTGGCACAAAGCTCTCTGAGCCAGGACTTATTCCCTCACAACGTTTGCAGCAGCTGCAGCAATCACACTTCTGCAGATATTTTGAACCAGGAAGACAAATTAAAAAATAGTGCTGGTAATTTAATCCTTACAGATGATTATGCATTACATTCTCATGAATATGTATGTTCTCCCATACTTCTACCCATAGAATTTTACCTATTTGGCATTAATTTTATAATTCTGTGTAATTGGATCCTTATAGAATATCTTTCTATGTACTAAGCCACCTTTTTTCTTTAACTTTATGATTATAAAGGAATCCTACAAAGGCTGTAATTTGTCTTTGACTGTTACATCTGCTATTGAGCAATTCCCTTCCTGATGATTTGCTGAGAATGGGATGGAAAAAAGAGAAGTTTCAGTCAGATCTTCCAAGACAAGAGAGAACACGCCTAGAGGTAAAGTGCATATGCAAGTAGAATTCAAAACAAGTTCTGTAACATATTTTATATACATAATTTCATATTTTATATGAGACTATGCAAATTTCTAGATGATCCTGGCTGATAGTGTTATAGTTGCATAGAGCTCTCTTAAGAGCTCATGAAGATTTGGTTTTTTCTCAATTAGATTCTTGGCTCTTAAATTTTCTTTTACAATAAGATCCTTTTATTGGACAATAGGAGAGTGATAGGGCTTTTAAAGGGTGGAGATTTCATTTCCCTGAACTGTATAGATGTTTTACATTGTCAAGGTGGTTTAAGGGGGCCTTATAATAATAAAAAAAATTAATCCTTTGATCTTGTTTTTGTCAAACACTAGCAGCGTGTGTGGTAGAAGGTTAATTTCAGTGTTCCAGTCTTAAATCTGCATTTAAGATCAAATGCATTCAGAAATCCATTAAGACAGAAAGTTTAATAATCTAGACAGTTTGGCAATTAAGCATAGTTTGTTCAGAACACTTCTAGAAACCTTAATTTACTCATTTAATTATAAACAATATTTACAACCAGAGTTGTAAAGTCAAAATTTGCACGTGAACTATCAGGTAACTCTGTAAGTACCCCTGACCTTCAAATTAGAGTACACATAACCCTAACCTTCCGGTGTCTCAGTTGCTCTCAGATCTTCAGATGTGTTGAGGATCCCCCTAATGTCATTTGAAGCTGATGAGACCAGTAGCACTTAGGTTTGCTTAACCTAAAAGTTGTGTGCAAGCAGTTTCAAGGTCTCCCTACTATATAGTAAAACTCTTGTCTAGGCAAACACTAATAGTTTTAATATGATTCTCATGATACAGTAGAGCGGGGATTTTGAGAGCTCAAGTCTAAAGTTTACACAATAGTGTCTATTTTTGGCTTTTTATGTAAATTTCTAGTCATTGTGATTATGGTAAAAGCCTTGAAAATATTAACAGAATGTACTTTACAAGCCCCAAACAACAATAATAATAATAATAAAAAAAAAGAACAAAAGTGTTTTGTAAAGAGGAAGCAGTACAACTTTCTAAGCAAATCTCTGATTAAGGTGCAGGCTGCAGGCTCATTTTAAAGTGTCCAGCGTCTTCCATATATTGAACCTAAGGAAGAGCTGTAGGTAAGTGAGAAATGGCTACCAGAGATTGGATCAAAATAAAAAACTATAGAAGTATTTTGATGCTGATTCTCTGAAGCTATTCCCAGTTTACAGATGTGTTAACAATTTGCTCTTCTTGTATTCTACCCCCAAAATCCTTTACATGTGGCCAGCCCCGCTTTGGTAATGAAATTACCCAGCCATGGAAGCAACAACTGCCACTAAGTGTGCTGTGGAAAACCAAAGGCAATTTCTACTGTTGGGAATCCAATATTCTCCTGTTCTGAAACTCTTCACATGCACTTTGTGGGGGCTGATATACACTGCCAATTTACTAAAAAAAGTCCTTGTTCATTACTTGACTTCAGATTGCTTCTTCTGAAAAATTTCATCTCATATCCTGATTTTATGGGTTATGTGCCACATGTTAAAAAACGGTCTCAAATCTCAAGTTCACTGGTATCTGTGCCTTGTCAAGTATTTTTTTAAAAGAGAGCATAGTAATCTTATAGAATTGCAAAAAGGAAGTATTCAGAAAAAAATATTTGTTGTTCTTCTGCTAGCAATTTGTACTGACAAGTGAAGTTTCTATTCTGGATTAATTTGAGAGTGAAGAGTGTAAAAGAACAGGATAAACATGAAAGAAGTCAGTCTGGATTGTGGGACTTACCTTCTGCCTTGTGCCCGGTACAAGATGCAGGTTCCTTTGTTCTGCTCAAATGGGTAGACTGGCTGAAATCCATGCACTGGGCCCACGTCCTGTTGTCCTGTGGATTTATTTCCTTCTGGAGAGCAAGTGCTCTGCTGACCAGATTTAAAATCCTACCCAGGGACTGCAGTAGAAAAAGCAGAGTAAGTAAAAGTAGAATCTGAGGAAAAGTGTATCTGTGCTTAAAGATGGTTTTGAGTAATACTCAGCTGCTAAAGCGTATGCATCTGGAAATTAAGCATTTAAGTCACAGTCACTCCCAGTTCCCTTTACAGTCTGTGCTGATAACCAGGCACGAGCAGAGGGTGGTTAAGCTCATCATCAGACAGGCCTCTAAGGTAAGTCGGGTGAGTTGCCCTCTGGAGGTGTCTGTATCCCTTCCTGTCTATGCCGGGAGCCCAGACACCTGCACACAGACACCTACACTGTAGATGCCACTAAAGATATTTAAAAAGTTAGATGTCTAAATCTGAACTGGTACCTCTCGTCTCCATAGTCCATGGAAATCTGCGGTTGAGGCAGTAAAGCCCAGGAGGGGAGCTACAGCTCAGCCAGGCTAAGGAGCCCAACAGGAAGCCGACAAGGGCAAGCCAGAGTCAAAACTGTAAAAGTCCATGTTGTTGATCCAGATCACGTAGGCTTCAGGGAGTAAGAAGCAAACGTCCAAGAGGCAGCACAAAGCTGAAATGCAAGAAACAGATGACCTAGCATGCCCGGCAGAGATCGTTGAGGTCTGGGCAATACTGAAGCACAGTAATAAAACAAAATCGATAGCTTCTTGGATTACAAAGTTGTAAAGAAATCAGGCAGGACAGACTGGCTGTCCTTGCTATGGGCAAGCAGTCTTAAATGCTGAGGAGCATTGCTGGGGGCAAAGTTTTTTGAACATAATATCTTTATCTCTTGTAATTGTGCAAGCATATAAAAAGACAGTGGAATAAAATAAATGAAGAAACAAAAATAGAAATATAAACTCATGGTTCATTTTCCTGTTAAAGCAATACTATAAACTGAATAGTTATGGGGTGTCACATTGGGTGATAGAATTATCATAGCTCCACTGAGACTATTTACCTTCAGGCACCTAAAAATTTGGCTCAAACCCTCTGTTGACCAAATACAAATATCTGTGTAACACAAGAATTCCCACAAAGGCAATTTATTCCCTTCCCATCTGTTATTTCTTTTAACAGAAAAATCTTCTTGGAAAGAATTTATGTATGGTATTAAAGTACCTGAGGAAAACAGGTCAATAAATCAATAAACGTGATTTCAGATGCTGTAGCACCTTTTATGCCTACGTGCATATTCTGTATATTTATTCAACCCATATTTGAAAATAAATTAATTCAAAGAGTCTTTGCTGTAAACTCAGAGCAAAAGAGAAAAAATCATGGCCTATTGCTCTGGAAATAAGTAGACTCAAGGATGATTGCCATTTTTTTCCTTTAAAAAATCAAAGCAATGAACAATTCAGCCACTGCGAACAGTGGCAATTCTCTGAGAGAATATGGGTCACTTTATTCAGCACTACGTTCTACCACAGGTTATCAAGGTGCTGAAAAATTCAAAAGAAATATAAGCAGTTTCAAAGCAAGGTAAATCCTTGGATTTCACAGGTAAGATGCAGACGACCGGCAGCAAGCACTCTCCTTTATTACACAGCGTTATTTGCTTGTGTGTCCACTCTAACATCTTCCAAATAGCTTAGAATGCATGAGAGAGAAAAAACATTGGTTTTGACATTGTTCAAGCAGCCTCTTGTCCCTCTACTTCCCAAATCTCATCTTTGACAGTGATCGATATCTGACCTTTGCCTGAATACAAGAAACCCCACAACAGGTAGGTATGGAATAACCTGCTCTCCATATGAAGTGCCTCGTGACTTAAGTTTGGCTTCAGTCCTAACTCGGAACGTTCATTCTCCTTTCTAACTTTTTCACATGTAATTTTGACAATCATTCTGCTAAGTGTCTTACTTTGTTCTGACTCTTCTTTAGCCCAAAGCGTTTTCTTAAATAGCTTGCAGAGGACAGGTTTCATACTCTGCATATTGGTTTATAGCAACGCTCTCAGCAACAGCACAGGGCAGAAATAAAGGGTGAGAGTGGACCTCGAGAGAACGCAGGGAATGGAGCCAAGACACGCTGCCCAAACCCTCATGCTTGGCTACAATGAGTATTGCCAGTTTTCTGCCCCTGCCTGTGAGTTTAGGAGGAGAATTCCATCTGCCAACAGCTTGTCCAGGTCTCCTGGATAAGGCTGGTATATCCAAATTTTGGGAATGGAACCAGGTTCTTCCTTCTGTTCATTTACAGAATCACAGAATCTTCATGGTTGGAAGGGACCTTTGAGATCATCGAGTCCAACCACAAAAAAAAAACAAACCCACAAAAAACCCAAACCAAAAACAACAGAAAACCCCCCACCAAACAGACAGACACAAACCAACAATCTCGGGCACTAGAGCATGCCCTGAAGTGCCACGTCTACACGTTTCTTAAACACCTCCAGGGATGGCGACTCCACCACCTCCCTGGACAGGCTGTTCCAGTGCCTGACCACCCTCTCAGGAAAGTAATTCTTCCTAATATCTAATCTAAACCTCCCCTGCCCCAACTTCACTGAATTTCACTGAATTTCACTGAATTTTTAGAGTTGAATTTTTAGAGTATTTAGCAAATATATTAATAATTATTACAATTATCATCTAAAATACTAAAGCATAACGGATACTAACTTTTGCAGAATACATGCTAATATTATAAAATAAGGGCAATAGTCACACCTTTCCGGTAACAGCTGGATATCAGCTTCACTGGGTCATTTTGAATCTACTGCCAAGGCAAGACTTCATAGCTTCCTCCTGGTAACCCTGCTTTATTCACACCACTGGTGGAGCACGAGCACTCTCAGGGATTGCCAACAGCGAACCCTTAGCAAGAGTGAACATCAGTCTCTGCCTCTGTATCCACACAGCTACTTCTGACAATTAAGATTGTTTCTATTTCGATACAAGATGATGTTCAGGAATGAGCTCAGGCCGTGGTACTGGTCCAGTCATTGCAAAGCAGTGACTTCTGGTCATTACTGACTTGTTTGGCATCTGCATCTGGTTTTCTGGAGGTGAATGAGTTTCTCTTCGCAAAGAATCTCTAGTTGCCTCCTCTCATAGTCCAATTGATAGTAGGTTGAATACAACACTAAAACAAGTCGGCTGGAGTTACTCATCACTATTTTATCTGCACAGGAGACAGTCATGCAGGTATAACATGCATATTCAATTCTTTTCTGTAACTGGCAAGCTCTCTACCTTGTAACTCCCATTCTTAGCAAGTTTATTTTCTTATTGCTTAGGGAAAGAGGAATCAAGACTTTCAATTTTTTTATCTTCATTCATCTGTATAGAAATTAAGTTGTTAATTTAAAACAAAACCACCATAACATAAGAATATGTGTTAAAAACACCATTTAGTGCGATGGTGAATTTAGCATTTGACAGTCACTTGTACACTTGGGACATGACTATATCCGTCTAGTTATTATGAACCGCCTGTAGCCTTTTCTTTCCATTGATGACTGAAATATTAGTGTAAACTATCATCAGGATTTTACACACCATTTGTTTCTGCTCCTCCTTCCTTTTCACCTTTCTGTTATTGTACATCTCTTTATTTTAAATTGATTTATATATGCTATATAAACAATGAAATAAACAGAGCACCTTGTATGCAATAAAACTTTTTAAGATCTCACTGGAGCAGTGCAAGTATAAGTGAAATTTAAATAGATAGTAATTAAAAATTCATTGCCACTCTCCTAATGAATTAACCAAGCAGTTAAATCTGCACAAGAGCTGTTCATCGGGAAAGTTCTAAATGTGGATTCTAATCTATTCTGATTATTGATTTATTTTTTTAATTTGAGGGGACATACGCATGTGACCCTGCTGAAAAATGAGTTCCTTCACTTGTTTAGAAGACTCTCAAGCTTCCAGACAATAAGGATACAAATAATTTAACAGTAAGATGTTGAATTCTTTTGGCAGTTCACACCTGCTTTTTTCTTTCTTGAAAACTATCTATGTGATAGAATCAGTTAATTGATTGGCATCCTAATTTGTATTCACAGAACTCAATATATCATGTGACTTCTAAAATGGAAATTTTAAAATCAGTCGAGGCTATGAAATCTTACAATTATAGAGTCAGCCCATGACATTATAGATTCATAGATTCATAGATTGGTCCAGGCCAGAAGGGACCTCCAAAGGTCACCTAGTCCGACCTCCCCACAGTCAGCAGGGACACCCCCAACTAGACCAGGTTGCCCAGGGCCTCGTCGAGCTTCACCTTGAATATCTCAAGGGAAGGGGCCTCAACCACCTCCCTGGGCAACCCGTTCCAGTGTTCCACCACCCTCATGGTAAAGAACTTTTTCCTAATATCCAATCTAAATCTCCCCTTCTCCAACTTAAAACCATTGCCCCTCGTCCTGTCACTGCAGGCCATATAAAATAAGCAGATGGAGAGCAGGTTATCGTGGTTTATAATCATATTTGCTTTTGTATAACAAGGCAGCTTCAAATAGCAACTTATTTATCAATAAATGAGTAAATGGAGAATGAAAATCTGGCACCGGGGACCTCAGTAGAAGGTGCTTAGCCTGCCATGGTTACTGAAGGAGACTATGGAAAGATGAAGTCACAACATGCTTTCCCAACAAACCTCAAGGAATGGGGAAGAAGGATTTTCAAATACATACCCATCCCCATGAGAAGAAAATTAATTATCATATCCACTATGATTTCAGGAGTGAAAAGTGGTAAAGAGGAGTTAGAGGAAAGGCGAGGAAATAAAGGAAAGTAGAAAGGAAAAGGTGGCAGCAATTTTTCCTAAAGATTTACTGGAGAGAAAAATGTTGTATTACACTGTTGCACTTCTTCAAGGAGCTAAGGAGGTTTACCAGCTTCTACAAGGATCTACCTGTGCTAGGCATTGGTAGAATAACTTTTACTTTAGACCTGGACGTTATTTTATTTTAGTCTTTCTTTTGCTCTGCCTTTTCTGCAGTTGCTGCTATGACACTCAAACAGCCATTTCACAAAGCGAAGCAAGGAAATACGGGAGTTTGTGGCGCGGCTTAAAGGAACCCGTCTGTCTTCATTCCTGTCCAGACGAAGAGTGAGTACTATCAGCCTGAAAAGGAGTGTCATCTATAGAGGGACTGACCAGCGCTGAAATCCTGGGGAAGGCATTTGGATACTGCATGGCTGGGGACTTGAATATAACGTATGTACTTCAGACCCGTGCGTAGATTCTCCCGAGGCCTAAATCTATAACATATATATGTTGAAGAGAAGGAAGGTAGGACTGAGCAAACAATTTGCATGCTGAAGGGGAAGACAGGTTGCTTGCGGATGTGCTTGGTTCTTGTTGGAGAAAGGCAAAAGGCTTGAATTTTGGAGCTGGGGGACTTCAGCGGGGTTGGCAAGAATGATTTAAACTGGAAAAAGAGGGAACCAGCAAGGAGTGAGAGTGGACTGGTGAAAGCCTCCAAAAAGCAGCCATAGGGCCATTTAAAGTAATAGATTGGGAAGAGCCAGGCTGAGTAAGTTAACAGGATAACGTGGGTGGAAGATTCATAGAGTAGAAAGTGAGAAAGAAAGCAACCAGCGAAGAGGAAAAAGAAGGAAGAGAGAGTAATGTGTGATATAAAACTGCCTGAAAACCTGTGGTGAGGGGTAACAAAGCTCTTGTTCATCACCCCTTTCACTGAATGTGTAAATAGGCTGAACAACTGCTTGGGCTCCCTTTCAGTGGTATTTAACTCTTATCTTGTGTCACTAATTAGTTTGTTCGATAGAGGTAAACAGGATCAAGGGGCAACACGGTTAATGCTGATGGAAATGTTTTATATAGCGTAAGGGAACAGCTGCTTCAGTCACAGCAAAAAATTATCAAGATGGGGTCACTATAGGTGATTTCACCCACTTTACACCACAAAGCGGTGAATGTGTCCAAGGTCCTAATCCAAGTGCTTTGTAATGCTTTGAAAGCTTTATCTTTTTTCCATGCTTCAAAGGCAAGGTAATGGTACAACATCCTTTGCGTGATACACTACCCCAGCGCTCAGGGGCCAGGTGGAGGTTCTGGGCAAAGGTGCTCTACAGCGTGTGTTGGCTCACCTGACTTCAGTTAGAGCTGTGCAGGAGCTGCTCGGTCCTCACAGCAGAGCGGCCACTCCAGTTCAGGCTCCACGTTTTTATATACCCCAAAATGAATGTTACAAACCTGAAAGTGTGTTCAGGTGCCCCCTGACGACAGTCTCAGCTTTACACTGACGCGGGAGACCCTCTGTACAGTGGAAATTCCCCAAGACAATTTGAGACCACCTAGATCATTTTTTTGAACTCAAAGGATGTACTAAACTTTTCTCTTTTCCAAGTGGAACACAAATATTGGAGGACAAAGGGCAAAGTTTTCCATCATGTTTAGTGTGAAAAACTCCAGGATTCATTTGTAGAGGTGCTGTGCACCCATTTATTATAAATGTGGGAGGAATTACAGTAACCACATACTTTCAGCTCTTCTAAGTTAAAGGCAGAGCTAAGACTCTAAGCTAAGTCTAAGCTAAGACTTTACTTAATTATTATACGAAGCAGATCCCATCTTTTAGGAAAAAAAAAACATTTAGAAAGTTGTTCCAGTTCTTAATTATTTTCATGGCTAAAATTTCATATAGTAGTCTGATTCTGCCTAGTCTTAGCTTCAAGACTTGCCATACATCAATATACATTAATGGATGTGACTAATCTTATTGTGTGCTGAAAATGTTATTTTATAAAGTAAGTTACTTAGAGACTATGTTTATGTTTAACCCTCAAACTTCCAGTTAATAATGTAAACAAATTGATTTTTGGAGTCTCTTACTAAGAAGCATTTTTCCAAACCTTTAATAATTCTCTCTCCCAACAGTTTTTTGAGCTTTGTGCAATTTATCTTAGACTGAGGACACTGTCGCTGAATAAAATATTCTAAAAGCATTTACCCTGAAAGAAAGAAAAAATGTAACTTCTCATCTGGTATTTGATAACCCCATGTTTATATATCTTAAAACATACTATCCCTTTCAGGCATTGTGTTCAGGGGGAACTGACTTCAGCGACTGCCTGCCATGATCCTCAGCTTTGTTTAAACCACACAAGGTGCCCCTCTGCTTCTTGAACGTTAAAAACATGAAATAATTTAGATGAACAAGATGAGGAGCAGAAAGGGCCTTGACACTGTGTAAGCACTGCCCACCAATAATTAAAACGCGTGTTATCAACACTATTTTCAACAAAAATCCAAACCAAAGCCCCCTACGAGCTACTATGAAGAAATGTAACTCCATCTCAGCCAAAATCAGTACAGAGTCCTATGCCAAAAAATATCTTGAAATAATTTATGTTTATCAATACAGTAACACATGATTTTACAAAGCTGTACAAGGAGGGAAATGGTGATGGTCAGAAAGATCCTCTGTTTGCACATCTTACAACTTCCCATGGTTATTTTAACTTCTTTTATTGCTAAATGACAGATTTTTGCACTATTTCAGTGATAATATTTTAAGCGTCCAATCTTGTCTTGCATTCCTATTTTAGGCTCTAGATAGGAATTCCAACGTGAGCAAGTGGCAAGCGGCCAATATATTTCAAGGCCCCTTTTGGTGGTGAATGGAGTTGGTAGTGAATGGAGTTAAATCCAGTTGGTGGCCGGTCACAAGTGGTGTTCCCAAGGGCTCAGTACTGGGTCCAGTTCTGTTTAATATCTTCATCACTGATCTGGAGAAGGGGATCGAGTGCACCCTCAGTAAGTTTGCAGATGACACCAAGTTGGGCAGAAGTGTCGATCTGCTTGAGGGTACAAAAGCTTTGCAGAGGGATCTCGACAGGCTGGATCAATGGGCCAAGGCCAATGGGATGAGGTTAAACAAGGCCAATGCCGGGTCCTGCACTTGGGTCACAACAACCCATGCAGCGCTACAGGCCTGGGGCAGAGTGGCTGGAAAGCTGCCCAGCAGAAAAGGACCTGGGGGTGTTGGCCAACAGCCTGCTGAATATGAGCCAGCAGTGTTCCTAGGTGGCCAAGAAGGCCAACAGCATCATGGCTTGTATCAGGAACAGTGTGGCCAGCAGGACTAGGAAAGTGATTGTCCCCCTGTACTCAGCACTGGTGAGGCCACACCTCAAGTACTCTGTCCAGTTTTGGGCCCCTTGCTACAAAAAAGACATCGAGGTGCTGGAGCGGGTCCAGAGAAGGGCAGCGAAGCTGGTGAGGGGTCTGGAGAACAAGTCCTATGAGGAGCAGCTGAGGGAACTGGGGTTATTTAGCCTGGAGAACAGGAGGCTGAGGGGAGACCTTATCGCTCTCTACAACTACCTGAAAGGAGGGTGTAGTGAGGTGGGGGGTCGGTCTCTTCCCCCAAGTTACAAGTGATAGGACAAGAAGAAACGGCCTCAAGTTGCGAAAGGGGAGGTTTAGATTGGATATTATGAAAAATTTATTTACTGAAAGCGTTGTCAAGTGTTGGAACAGGCTGCCCAGGGAAGTGGTGGAGTCACCATCCCTGGAGGTATTTAAAAGACGTGTAGATGTGGTGCTGAGGGACATGGTTTCGTTCTGGACTTGGCAGTGTTAACAAATGGACTTGATGATTTTAAAGGTTTTTTCCAACCTAAAGAATGCTATGATTTTATGATTTGTAAGTGAGGATCATGTTGCGTTCTCTGTGGATTCCTCTGTCTGCCAGCGCACAAACAACTGCAGGATCAGATCCTGTGGGCCACGCCTTTTTGAGGTATGCGAGGCAGAAGAATAGTAGCTTCACATGCCTCTCTGGAGCTATTTATCTGCACATTTCCTAGAAATTTGGACCTGCCAAAATATAGTGCTTAACTAGTAAAACACGAACCATACATAGTTCAATTTTATGGTAGCAAAATTTTACCAACCTTTAAATCTTGTTCTCACCTTAGCTAACAACACTTACCTTTACACTGGGCAAAGAAATCACGTTACTCCTTTTATAGAAAGTTCCTTGATGACTAATATTCTCTTACTTCACCACATAAAACTATAATTATTAAATGTGCACCCAATATTTATATAGGATGACAGCTGCCTATGTTGGCCTAACATTTCCTGCCACTCTCCGCAAAAAGACTTGTCTCTCAGCTCTGCAGCCCGTAGAAAGCCTCGCAGAAATTCTGTTAATGGTTGGCACATTTTTGCTGATTCCTTCATAAACATTTTTTTCTAGCTTTTAGGGCTAAACATTGCCAAATTTTCTGTGTAGGATTTTAAACAATTTCCTCCTACTTCTGTCAGTTGGTGTATAAACCAGCTTTATTAGTTCGGTCACTCATAAAATAAATCATGTTAGGAGAAAATTAACCTACCAGCAAGAAAACAAGAAAATAAAGGGAAACTTCTGCATTTTTCAGAACATTGTGAAAAATATGCATTTCAGCAGGTTCACAAGCTCTGCTGGAGTGTCAGGGACTAATGAAAGTTACCCTATACCACCTGCTGAATCGAGTTAAATAGACAGTCTGATTAATTGAAGTGTCAGTTTAGCCAATGGCTTCAATTTCACTTTTTCACAAAATAAAAGTCCCAACAAAGAATTATGGAAAAAATCTATTAGGTTATCTAGTTCATTTCCTGGCACTGCAGAATAGTCCCTCTGAAGACATTCTTACTCCAATTTGTTCAATGCAGTTTTAAAGGCTTGGAAAGGCATAAGCCACAGCTGCTGCCCATGGAAGAATTCAGAGTCTGCTAAGCCCTCATCTCTATCTTGACATACAACTAACAACTTCATTTTTTTAATAGTATTGTATTATGTCTTCTTAAATAAGGCCCTTGCACCTCTCTGTACAGTTGACACTCCTATAGAGGAAATACCTAAAGCCTGAGCTAGAAACTGCCGTTTGTTGTCAATCATTTCCTATTCATTTCATCAGAGACCCACGCTGACACAGGGTCCCGTCTGTAAGAAAACCCTTTCGAGGCTGGCACGACAGACTGCCAGCCCCTCCGGATGAAAAACCTCTCTTCTTCAGTGTCTGAAAATGGCTGCAATTGTTTGAGTACTGTCAAAACACCCCAAGAATAATCCAAACGCAATCACCTTTTGCAATAGATGGACAGCATGGTTGGCATTGGCTGCATTATTTGGAAAGATATATATCTCCTTTTTTTGCCAGGTAACAGTGTTCCTTCTTTGCTCTGCCTTTGTAGTCTGGTGCAATCAAGCTGTGTGAATATAAAATCAAATGTAATGTATAACATAAACAATCAGAAATATGTCAGATTGAAGTATTAAAGGTTTGGCATCTGGAAAGTTTGTGTTTTCCTTATTTTTCAGATGATGTTTTTTCAGGTGTTTGGCACTCCTGTTGCATGCCCTGCCTTTCTGCGTGGAAGCATACATTTTCATTGAAAAAGCTATTTGATTAAGAAAATTTTAACACCATCTCTGAACACTTTTATGAATTTTGTTGTTACAGTTCCCTGGAAGTGAAAACTACATTGCCCCTGAAGAGTAGCAGAAGATAACTTTTTTTTTTTTTCCCCCAATAAAATGCCTGGGAAGGTACGTGAAGTTCTGAGGATCATCAAAGCCTTAGTGGCTCTGCATCAGGAGTAAACACTGGAAAAGACAGTTACCGAACTGTAAAAAAATCTATTGTCTCAAGGGGCAGGATCTATTATCTGCATGGCAAAACCCTATTTAACTGGAAATAGTAGCCAACACTCATCTACATACACTATTTCTCCAACAGGATGAAAATTATAAAATCGTATATCCAGGTTTTTATGATTTATATTTCTGTGCTCACTTTCTTCTCCCTCTCTACAGTACAGATACTATCTGTAAACATGCATAATGTTAAATGCATAATCTATGTAAGACACCTCTGTTGACCATGAGATCCTTGCCTTTATACCATGCATTAACCCTGCAGCAGTGGAACCAAAGACAAAACATGGCTTTTTCACTTAAAGTTTTAACTTCTCCATGCAAAGAAGGGAGCAGGGTGAAGTTAAAACTTCCTGCTTGCCTCCCTCCAAGAAGGCAGCAGACCCCCCCGGGATGGATATCCGCTCTCCAGAAGTCTGCTACTTTTGGTATCAAAAGAGCTAGATGTAGAGCAATGTTTTGATTGCCTCCACAAGTCGCTTACCTTAGTATTAAATGAACTAGGCATGTCATACATTATTCCCTTGTGGCTGTGGTTATTTAGGTTCTTTGCGGTCTAGTCACAAAATCTAATACTTTTTGAATACAGCATTTTGAAAAAACAAAAACTGGATTAACCCCTAGGATGGCATACGTACCAGAGAAGCCTTCAGACTGTGCAGCAGAACACTTAAAATCTGGTTTTAAATTTTTTTCCATTCCTTCAAGATGTAAACTGCGTCCTTAGATGTGGATTTTTTTAAAAATAACCATTCTGGGTGGTTCAAACACAATGCCTGCCAATTAATTAAATAAAACCCAAACAAATGCTATATGAAGCTGAAGTGTACTAAACCAAAAAAGTGGATGTTGCAACACTGCAACACCCCAAGGAGAAGGCCTGGAAAACAGGCAAGACAACCAAAACCTTGTTTCCATTATTCCGGTAGGATGCTGGAGGCTGGGGACGCCTTTGGTTGCTGCGGAGAAGTCCTGTGGGCTTATTGGTACCTCAGTAATGGGTAACTGTTAGAGGGGAAGCCGCTGCCCGAGCATTCACACACCATTCATGGTGTCACACGCACACACACACTTGGGCAGTTCCTCATTCTTTGGGCTCAACCTTGGGTTTCCCACAGCAGAGTCTCAGGCATCGGATTTTATAAAATAATTAATTTAATTAGAAGTCACAGCAGCAAGGACAGCCCAGGCTGGGTGCCTCTAAAGAAAGGGACCCCGAAAAAATAAATCCCTGGGCAATTACACGCTTGTGATCTACACACCTGCCCCTCACGCTGACCATGCACCTTTTAGTCCTATGGTGATTTTTGGTCTGGGGTCTTCTAACATCCAATTGGATTCTTTTCCTGCGTCCAGGCAGGCTATTTTCTTTTTAATTTGCAGTTTCAGCTGAGGGTTGGAGCCTCCGTATCCTCTGGTTTATGTTCCTTATGCACCTGGCAGAACATGGGAGAACTGAAGAGTCCCAGACTTAGGGAAAAAAGCCACCGAAACACCAGTGTGATAGCAAACATTTAGTTTAGAAAACTAAACACGGCGCTGTACCAGCTACTGGGAAAATCACTAAGAAAAATAACTCTCATCGTGGCCTAGAGGCTTCAGCAAAACTAAGTAGAGCTGGGCAAACAGCACAAACCACACCGCATTATAACCCTGGGTAATTTATTCTAATTAATACTTACTTATTTATGCCAAACAACTGATATCTCTCAACATAGAACGCTAAGAGCTTGGGAGCTTCGCCAGGCGCCGGGGTTTGGAGGGCAGAGGGTCCCTAACCCCCATTACGCCCCTCACAGGCTGAGGCCCATTGGCCCCGGGGCGGAGGCCGGTTCTGGGCCCTGAGGCGGTGGCGGGTGGTGGCTCCGACCCTGAGGGCGGTGGCGGGCGGCGGCGCGGCCTCCGTCGCCCCCTCAGGGCGCCCGGGCGCCCTGAGGGGGCGACGGAGGCCGCGCCGCCGCCCGCCACCGCCCTGCGCCTGCGCGGAGCCGCCCCTCCCGCCCCGCCCTGCCGCCGGCGCGGGGCCATGGGCGCCAGGGGCTGAGGCGGCCGGCAGCGATCGCGGAGCCGCCTCAGCCGGCGGGAGCCGTGACCGGCTTTTGCGGATACCCCGTCCCCGGTGAAATCAAGCCGCGGGCGGGGGGTGGGGGGAGAGCGGCCCGGGCAACTCCCGTTTCGTGGCGGCCCGAGCGCCGCCGCCCTTCCCCTGCCCCATGTCGGCGTGGCTCGGCCGGGCCGCCCTGCTGTTGGGGCGGCCGGCGGGCCCCGCCGCCGCCCCCTCCTCCTGCCTGGGCTCGCTGCGGGGCCCGCCGCGCTGCTGCTGCCGCCGCCGCCTAGGCAGCCTGCGGGGAGGCGCTGCGGGGTTGCTCCTCCCGCGGGGGTCGTCGTCGTCGTCGCCTCCGCCGGTGGCCGGGAGGTCGCTGGGCACCCACCCCAAGAAGGAGCCGATGGAGGCGTTGAACACGGCTCAGGGGGCCCGCGACTTCATCTACAGCCTGCACTCCACCGAGCGGAGCTGCCTGCTGCGGGAGCTGCACCGCTTCGAGTCCATCGCCATCGCCCAAGGTGAGCGGGGAGATCCCTTAGACCCCGGCCCGCCTCCATCCCTCCCTCCCTCCCTCCCCGCCCGGGGCCGCGCTGAGGTGTGTGTGGGGGGGAGCCGGTTGCGGGGACGGAGCCCCTCGAAGTTCGGGCAACGGCGGGTCCTCCCGACTTCGCCCAAGCGGCTTCTCGGGCTGGCCGGGCGAGCGGGAAACTCCAGCAGGAGAAAGCGTCGGGAGGCGTGTGCCCCTGTGTTGTAGCGTAATCGGGTGCAATTCGGACACACAGCCTCAGTTTTCGTTTCCAGAAGCATCTGCAGCATCTTCAGAACTTAAAACGACCCACCACGCCAAGTCTCCGGCGTGTTTGTCGCCTCTCGAGGAGTTTCAGAGAGGCGCGGGTGGCCATTTTTCGGAATGGGAGTAGAAAAGTGTGTCTCTCCTCAAACCCTCCTGACGCTATCGCAGCCGTAAATTGATTTCAGACCTCTTAAGAGACACCGGGCTGCTGTTACTCTGGGAACTCATTCATGAATTACACTTCCCTGCTTGCCGGCATTGCTTCTTGGAAGTGTTGATTCTATTGTGGGAAGGTGTGTATGTGCTGGGGAGGTTTATAGGTGTATCTCTGAATACAGTTCTATGCAACACCAATTAAAATAATTCATGGTGATTTGGGGGGATTTTTTTGTTGTTGTTGTCTGATCCAACTGTTCTTGCCAACTTGACAATTTTCCTTAAATCAAAACCTGACAAACCCAAATCCTCTTAATTACAACCTCTGTGCTTCTGACGCTTAGCACTTATTTGCAATCCTTATTGCAACGAAGATGATAGTAGGTACTTAAGAGATCAGTGCGCATTTGATCTAGGCCTCTTTGTGACTTTGATAGTCGCGTGCCCTTGGAAAGGGCATTTCTGTGCCTTGTGGCTCTTCTGTACATGTCTGGAAGAAACCTTGTCGTGGGCAGAGAACAGGTCCAGGGGTCAGCTATGGGAATGCTGCTTTCATGAAGAGACAGAATCGTTTCAGGTACCTCTTTGGTTTTGTGTATAGCACAGTTCGATATACACGCTCGTGTTTCTAGTCAAAGTCAGAGTAGTTTGCTTAAACAGTTCATTTTAGGAGCAGCGCTGCTATTTTGCAGAGTGTGAATCGGTTGTATTTGTTTTCCAGCATAGTGAGAAGTATGCTTTGAGCTGTAAGTTTATACTAACTTTTGAATACTAACAACTAATACTCTTCCTAAGTAAATCCTTCTCAGCTTCTGAAGGGCTCTTGCCATGAGGTTTTTGTCTGAGTGTTTCTCTTGACAGTTATTGCTCAGGTGAAAGTGGGCTGCTCGCAGTGCTTCTGTGTACCTGGAGGATCATGTTGTGGATATCAAAAAAATCTTTAAAATGCATTTCGGTATAATGTCTCAAGGCTTATACAGGGATAATTCAGGAGATGGTCCCATTTAATATCTTGTTGCTCAGTTGTTGCTAGCTATAGTGGGAAAGTCAGTTTCTATGAAATACTGTGACATTCAAGATTTAGAAGACAGAGTAACAAAAGCATTAGTTTGAGTTTAGAGATTTTACTGCTTATTAGTAAACTGCAAATTTATTTCAGTAGTGGAATTGCAAGTCACTTCTGCCCAAAGCTGTGAGCATTAATCTCACCAGAAAGATCATTTCAACAAAACCTCACTTGTGGGCTTTGTAGTCTCAGAGATAAGGGCTGCGCAAAGTGTTGTAATGCCATCAGACCTTGGTCTTTGGAGTCAGAATCTTGATCTGCTCAACCAGTAGCTTGATAAGACTTTTTCAAAAATAACCTTTTCCTTTACCCAGCTCCATTCATGTTTTTTTACCAGACTGCAGCATGATAACAGCTGCCAGCTTTTAACTCTAAGAATTTATTTCTTCATGTGTTGTGGAAAAAGAAAAGCCATAACCAAGAAGGGCTTGTAGTAAGTCTGTTGAATAAAAATTAGATTAAAAAAAATCTTAAAAATATAGTGAGTACCTCGTGTACATTCCCTGATATTCTAGAGAACTAAAATCATGTGAACAAGAGAGGAAACATGGCACAAAAATCATTCAGTGCTGGTAGAATAGGTCGAATAGGTCATCTGCTTTCGTTAGATGCACCCACTGTAGCACTGAATCCTCTTTGGTGTGCCTGCGTGGAGCTGCTTTGGGCTGAGGAAGGGAATGGTAATGCCAGAAGTCCCTGGGGGGGATGCATTGCCCATAGCTGTTTTCTGTTGAGGGCTGACGCTGACAGAATTCAGATTTTATGTGACGAAGGGCAGCGAATGTAGAGCCAGGCTCTTGAGGTGTGTCAGATGTGCATCATCTCTCTCAATGTCATGGAGTGCCAGAAGAAGGCAAAGTGAATAGAAGGGCTGTGCTGGAAAGAAAAGTATATGATTTCTGGGCTAGATGTTGTTATTGTGTACTTCACATGCTTTATTATGGTTAGATAATGTTTTGCATGTTTGCTCTTCCCTGCTGTTGAAATGGTGACACTGTGGGAATGATCTAACTACCTACATGGGTTTTGATTGAGTAGCAGGTGGGGGGTGAGAGTTATTTGTGCCCTCCAAGTACTTTCTCCAATCTACTAGTGTCACTTTTGATCCTTTACAACTCATGAGTGCAATCAAGACAAAATGGTTTTAGAGATGTAGAGTTTCTTCTCGTCCTCATTTGGTAGCAGCATGCTGTAGGTCCCGGCGGCTGATTCTTTAGATGAGGTTGATAGTTTTACTCTTGTATTGATTTCCAATGAAAGTGATCCAAATACAACCTTCAAATTCACTTTTCTACCTGCTGAGTAAATTCCTGTGTCCTGTTTGAGTCCAGAAAATCAGTCTCTCTTCAATCATGAAATGCCTGTGCAGTTTTGCCACTGTGCTTAAGCTTGTTTTGTACCCATGATCTTTTCATACTTCTATATGGAAAGGGAGGTCTTTGTCCATATCCTTCTTAATGCAGTCCTTATTGGGTTAAGTTTTGACCTTCTTCCTTCACTACCTCTTCTGTGCCCTAACAGACCCCATATCAGCTAGGGGAAGCTGTCAGCAATATGGGGAGACCTGGGCACATCAAGAACCAAATGGGGCCTATTCCTCAGCCCATTCCCAGGCCTACCACCAGAAGGACGCAGTTCCATCAACTAATTGCCCTAGCGCGAAATATGACAGGACACACTATCTGTGGCCTCCGCTAATGGCAGAGGCCACAGGGAAACCCATCCTTTGCTGCGGCTGCTACGCTGAAGGACGGTCCTCAGGTAGGTGAGTCGTAGCTGTAAGTCACCTGTAAGTTAGGTCAGTCGCTGAAGCGGTTTCGAACCCTAACGCATCTGTTTGCGCTGTTGTCACAAAAGCTGTAGGTGGGGAGAGGTTTGTGATGGGGTGGCTTGGAAAGCATCCTGCCATCACCTTGTCACCTGTCTTAACTGGGTGTTTATGTCTGAACTCTTAGTGCTTCCAGATAACGAACACTAGCAGTTGGTTTAAACAGCTTAGCTTTTTAATAAACACTGGGATTCTTCTGTTTATTTTAGTGCATCAGCCAGAAGACAGAGCTCTATCTGTGAGCTTGTGATAAAGGATGGCTGTGGAGCTGGAAGCCTGAGTTTAAATTAGAAGATGGGTTTAGCACAGGAGAAGCTGGGGGGAAGGCTATGAAACTGAATCTTGCTGGAATTGTTCTTAGAAGATATTTTGATAACTGTCCTGATTTTAGACTGTAGTCTACCTCTTGCTAACTATCTTAAAATTTAGTCAAAATATCACTAAGTTGCTCTATTTGAAGACAGCTGCAAGACCTTCTCACCTGGATTTAGTTTTCCTTCTTCATTAAAGTCTTTTTCATATTTTTTTTTTTTCCTTCCCTTTCCAGTCTTGGAAAGGTAAGATCTTGTGTTTTCCCAGGAGGAGCTTTGAAACAAAGTTTTTAGATTTCAGTTTGTGTTTCTTGTAAGCACGTCAGCCACTGAAGTAGCAAGTAGGCCAATTCATTTTAAGTTAAATAGTTCTGCTTTCCTGTTTCAAGGTTTAGTTTTGTTGGCAAGAGACAGTCAAATCCTCCTTCATGTTGTTCATTTCTTGCACGGGGGAGATGAAAGTGTAAAAATTTTACTGGCAATGTGGGGAATAATTTAATGCCTCTGACCTTCTATAGCAATTTTACGTTATAAAAGACTGGTATTAGAAAGAAGATGTAACTTCTTTCTTAAGGCTCTTTCATTCAGGTTTTCTACCTTTAATTTCCAGCATATGATGTGAAATGATTCATGAAAGCACTTCTAAGCAGTGCAGCAAGCCCAGTAACAAGGAAGAAAAAGACTAAAGGCTTTAACTTGCTTAGATAAGAAATATCAAACTTAGCGTGTTTGCTGAGCCTTTATTTATTCTAAGGGTACTGTTGTTCTCATCTGTGCTTGGTTAAAATATTCTTGAATTCAGGTGTAACAATTTTCCATTAATAATACTAACACAATGGCTATCCAGGGCTTCTAAGAAATCTCGGATCTTGGTAGTTAGAGAATCCATTACTTTCCTATATTTTGTCGCAAAGATGGAAACACAATTCCTCTTTTCCCATCTGTGTGTACACATGCATATATATTGTATATATACACAATATATATGTTTGTGTATATATTATATATATTTTTAAAATATACAACATATGTACATTGAACACAATTCCTTGAAAGCACCAAATTGCATTTTATATTTTAAATGGAAGGCTTTTGTGATGTGATCACTGAATAAAAGGCCTTCTGGAGTGTAATTGCTTGTTTCTCTGCCTGTTGAGGTTGCATATTAACTGGAAATTGTCAGCTGGTTTTGTGGGTTTAATTTGCAAGTCTTGCAGTGTAGTCTCTAGCTAGATACTCTTGGAAGGCACTGGGATGTCATACTATACATAGTTTAATAAATAATCTGCCCAAACTGGTGCATTCTGGTAGAAAAGGGCTCATAACTTCAAGTTAATGCATCTTGTCTTTGTTTAAAAAAAAAAATTAAAAAAAAAAATAAATGGTTAGTGCTGCAGGAAAAGGGTACCGCATCCCTGTGTTCAGTGGGGCTGGCAGCTGCGGCAAGATCTTCTTGTGGGAATTTGCAAGCTTTTAGCCATTGCTGGGTTAAATCACTGGTGTCAGAAGAAGTATCTCTGGTTTATGATCTGGTGTTAAATGTATGAACTCTTCAGTTTACTGGAATATCTTATGAGTGTTAGAGCCTTAGATGCCCCCACTTCCACAACTTTAGAAAGAAAAGTTAGTTTGTAGGACTGTAGCGTCACCAAAGACAAACAGGTTTCACTGAGGTTTTTAGATGCTTCAAACACCATCTCCTATGAAAAAGCCTCCTTTTGTTGCATGAGTCAGACGCTTCTTGCTAATACAAACAAACCAGTTCACCTACTCTGATGGTTAAGATACCACTTAAGTTTTAGTACCTCTTTTTGGTAGAACTTAATCTGTGTTAACACAACAAAGCATGATTCGATCCCTCTGGAATTGTTTGTCTTGTTTAAAGAGTGATTTCACAGTGGAAGTACGGGGTTTTTCGGGAGGACGCCCAGCCGGCTGAGCGGGGAGGAGGAGGAGCTGGTGTGCTCTGGCAGGTACAATGGCACCTGGTGGGGACGGTTCTCTCTCCCTCTCTCCTCTACAGGCCCTGTGTACGCAGGTGAGCTCTGTGTGCAGAAAGATCACCCACCTCTCCCTTGCTGTGACCTAAGTCAAGACATTGTTTTTCAATTCCAGTGTTTGCTACTCTAGGGAGAGGCCTTCTGGCAGACTGCTGGCCAGTGCCTAATTTGCAAGTGTGAAGTGTCCCCTCAAGCTGGTAAAATGACAAACTCTTACCAGCCGGCCATACGGACTGTCCCTTTGTGTTCTTCGGCCGTCACAGTGTACACCAGGGGTATCTCGCTGCTGAGTCAAAAATCCTTAGTGTTGAAAGAAATATTATGTTTCCGATGGAAGCATGTACTATTACTCTTTTTTGCATCTGAGGTGTGTTTTTTTTCCTTTCCAAAATCATTCACCCCTCTCGTGAAGGCAGAGTGCAGAAGTAAGAATGCTATGCAGACTCTACTGATCATTTTCTTTAAAATCGGCAGATGAAACTGTTCTATTTTCAAATGGTGGTCATCTGTGTAATGTAAAGTATTTTATTACCTGTGATAAAAATAAGCTATTATAAAAGACTTCTCACCCTAAGTATCCGTTAACACTAATATTAAGTCCTAGCAATTTACTTGAAATTGATGCCATTTTGTCAGGAAAAAAAAATATAAAAAGGAGTCTGGAATATAAGTTATATCTTTTTCTGGTTGCTCTGACACTATTTTTCTTAAGTCTTGGTGAAGAGAGGGAGAAATCAGTCCCTTAGCTGTCATGTGCTTTTATATCTGGAATACTTGATGCATAAACCCGCTGTGGCTTTCCCAGGCCTTGCTGTGGAAGAGCGGGAGCAGGGCTCTGCCTCCTGTCCTCTTTGGGGAGCTGGGATGGAGCCTGGCTGGGGAAAGCTGGATTCTTGCTCTGCTGACAGCTCCCAGTGGTTATGTAGATGTTGTGACCAGGGATAAGGCTGGTTGATCGAGTTAACCCTGCAGCTACTCTGTTGAGTAACAGGTAGAGGTGGGAGTTCCACACCCTTTTTATCCCTAGATTGGCTTCTCAAAAAAATTAGTTAATTTTTTTTTTTAAGATTTTCTTTTCTTGCATCCTGTCTCAAGAATACGGATGCTCATTTTGCTGACAAAGTTCATGGGAAGGTCTGGACACTGCATGGGGGTGCCTTGGTTAAGAGATTTAATACTTCTGAAGTCCTGTTGAGAGGTATGCCCCATTCCCCAAGAAAGCTTTCAAAAAATTAAAATATAGTTAAAAACCCAACCAAATCCCAAAACTCCAAAGCAAAAAATGCACAAACAAAACCTCACCTCCAAAATGTACTGTTGGGCAGTAGAAAATCTCCATTTCTATTGTTCATTCTAGCACTTACAGTGTTGCATTAGTCAATCAGACATTGCATGTCTTTATTGCAATGGTCCTTCTTGTTCAAGCTTTATTTCAAATGGATGTGTATGATTTATTTGGACTTCCTTTTTTAAGTCACAATAAAACCGCAAATCTAGGTAGTTTGGGGAAGTTGAATTTTTCATCATGTTGTCATCTCAATACATGCATAGTGCCTTATGGAAATGTTAACTATATAGAAAAAATAAAATTTTAGCTTTGAACAAATTTGGTAATACTCTTTTTCTGCTTTAAACTCCATTTGTGAGGCTTATTCTATTCTTGCTAATATAGATGGTACTTTCGGACAGAGTCATGCATATAGTGCTTAATTATTAGAAGGTTTTACTCTTGTGGTTTGGTTTTCTTAAATATTCTGGAATTTTACTTGCTCTCATAACTTAGAGCAGGTTCTAGTCTGACTTCTCTGCAAAAACTTTGCCATATGTTTTTGCAGAGAAGAGCCTGCAGGCACTCCAGTAGAATTGGTGCAAGACCTAGAGAAATCCAGTCATCTCAGTGTTTATAAAGGTTTTTTTTTCCTTGCTGGTGGATACTCCAGTGTTGATTGGAAGATTCTAAATACTGACTTATTGCTGTCTTGCTTTTGAAAACTCGTAGCATCCAGATATCCTAAACCACTGATACCACTTGAGCAGCCAGCGAAGGAGGTAGTATCACCAGAGACGACCAGTACTTTTGGTACAGTAAAAAAAACAAATACCAAACACAACAAAACAAAGAAAAAAGTGTGCTTGCTAAGACATGGCATTGCATAAGGCCAGCAGGCTGCTGGTTTGACAGACTTTCCGCTTGCTTGTTTTGATGCAGTTGGCATGTACTGCTACAAAAAATAAAAGTATGTTGGGTTTTTTTTGTTTATTAATATAAAGCCTTCAGTTTCAAGAAATTCAGTGATCCCTGTAGTACTTGGTGGACTTAATGTGACCGAAGAAGTGTTTCAAGTCCTGGTCTTGTGGAAACTTTTCTGAGCTAATTCTCGACCAGCGATCTCAGACTGTGAAACAGCTTCATTTACTTGAAAAAGCTCAGTGTCATCTACCTTATGCCTTTTCCTAGCAAAGTGGTTTGCATTAAATTACATGGTCCAAGCATAATACAGAAATAATATTGCTGTTTAAAAATATCATTATTTAGTTGGCTAACTTTGCCCTTCCCTACAAGTAATGTTTTAGAAAAGATAAAATAGAAGATTGCTCCAATTCAGATTTATTTTTCGTCTTTTGCATGTGTTTAAGCATGTGATGTGTGCAAAATAGTGGCCATGCACAAAGGTTTTTTAAATGATGAGTTAAAAAAAAGTCTAAACCTTGAACCCATTGTTCTTTAACTGTGTGTATCTTATGTAAAAATAATACAGTTTGTAAGAGACAGATTTTCCTTTTAGCTGTCTTGTCTGGTATGAGGGGTGCTTTTGATTTAGGTCTTTTTAGGAAAAATCACTCCAAATGCAACTTTTACTTATAATGCAATTTAAACCTTTCAGAGTGATAGATTAGAAGCACTTAGAGCTCCATGTAATAGGCGTGAATGAAATGAATTGTGTTTGTTCCGTGAACACAGAGGTACTGTTTCAGTGTGTAATCGAAATCAAAAAAAAATGAAGTCTACCAGTTTCTCTAAGAAAGAAATTATTTAACGCTTACTCATTCAACTGAAAACTCTAAGCTTTAGTCAGCCTTATTTATTATTTAATAAATCCAGATATGGAACTACAGAGGCAGCTGGGATCTCCAGGAGAAAAATCTTTCTAAAAACAAAAAGTAAGTGGAAAAATAAGTATATCATGTGAACAGAGTACTTAAGGAAGCTGTCTTGGATCTCTCCGGTGCTGGTTTTGTTTGGTGGTTTGTTGGGTTTTTTTTGCTGGTAAAGCGTCTCAGATTGGAGAAAGCAGGACTCAAGCATGTGAGCTGTCTTGTGCCCCCTCCCCTTTCTTTCTCCTTAAATTAGCACAGTGTTATTTCAAAGACCTGAAAGCACATGTTCTTGTTTCCATTTTGTTGCTGTGTGTGAGAATGTCCTTTAACATTGTACCTGCCCCTTGGAATTTTTGGGATGTGACTAACCCATGCCTGAAACGAATCCCTTGCTTCCTTTGAAGCACAGGGAGCTTTTTTAAGGTAAAGCCCACAAAATACTGTTTTTAACCCAGCAGAGTGTATATTTCATTCAAAACTACAGGATGTGAAATCATAGCTGGTTTTTCCAATGTTCATTTTCTTCAGTTTCTTAGATATTTGACTGTTAATTATTAATAAAATGTCCATCCTAGCAGCCATAATACATACTGATACTTGCTATAGTTTTTTGCTGCATCATTTGCCAGTTTCCATTTGTATGTGATGGGCTCATCACATTCATTGCTTTTTGGGTATTCTTTGTGTTGTTTTTTTTAATTTAATTTTGATGAACTGACACACGTCAGCTGTTGGCGAATTCCAACAGGTCATTTATTTTAACTTACACGTTTCTCTCTAGATAATAAAAAGAGCAAATAGGAATATATTTGAAGACTGCAATATTATGTGTTTGGAGATCGGGCATATTCTGTATCAACTCTCCTATCACCTTGAAGCAGACATAAGGAGCAGGTGGTTTGTTTTATTCTCTCCTACTGCTTGTACCCAGGGATAAAACCTTTCCTCAACATGCTTTCTAAATAATTTGTAGGTTTTAGAATGTCAGATAGGAGCACAGGCATTTCCAGAATTACAACTTGCCTTACTCTTTGGCAGTGATCCTGGTGAAAGGCTCCTGCATGACCTGGGGGAAGGACGAAGCCTTGAAAAATCTTTTTCATTTCAAAAAGAATGGAAAAGTTTGAGAGAAGAAGGCTTCTACAGTGAGGCCAACTTGGACTGATTGGAGCCAGAGACATGGGTCTCAGAGGTGGCCCAGGCTTTGGTTCTCAAAGCCCACTTCTTGGAGGTATTCGGGGACCTGTCAGCTGGTGACCAGCAGCTCTTTCTAAAATTTCTGGGAAGCTGTCAGGCAGGTTTAGGACACTGTATGTGATTCTTGTAATGGTTGGAGGTCTGGCCGCTTCGTGGCGCATTGCGGTATGTGAAGTTGTATTGCCACAAAGCTCTGGTATTTTCTTCAGGTCCAAATGCTTGTTGTGAACCAACAGATAATTGTTGAATTTTAACCTGCTGCATTTTTCTTTGAGACATCGTCAGTTTCTGGTTATTTTAGTGTTAAAATAACTTTTGTTTATGGCTTTCGGTTATTTGCTCTTGATAGCTTTTGCTGCTATGCAGTGATCCATCCCTTACTGCTGGCCAGTTTGCTATAACTTATCTTACACTAAGAATGTGAATCATCAGCCTCCATTAGGATATTATCCCATCTCTCATGGCAATCTGAATGGGCAGAAATTGTGGTTTATTGGCTCTATTGGGTTTCATGGAAGACGGGAGAGAAATGTGCATGGAACACACTGATTTCTTTAGCCCGTTGCTCTTTTAAATACCATCAGCTTGTATTTTTGGATTGCAAATAGCGTTTCAATCCAGCTGTTTCTTCGCTTCATTAAGTCCTGGCAACAGGCTGATTTTTACAAAGCACAAGTAAAGATTTGGTGTTACAAATGTCGAATTAACTCTTTTCTTCAAGATGAAGAGATTTAAGAATTGCCAGCTGGATCCACAGCCATCTTTCCTAATAAATAAAGATTTTTTTGCCAGAGAGAAGAGATGGGAGAGCAGCTTGAAATCCTTCCCCCACCCCTAATTTTCCTATTACCTATTTTATGTTATTTCATGGAGTAAAATAAACAAAGTAAAGTAGGTAGCTGCAAAAGTGGAAGTGGTGTTATAAATAATCAGCCTGGTGATCTTTTTCTCTTGAAAATGCCAGATAGACTTCTTGCGATTCTGTGTCCCTGTCCCTGAACAGAAGGAGCGTAACAAAGGTGTGTTTGTGGTTCTGATACAGCACAAATGGCCTAAGTTAAAGATGGCTGCTTCTAGTGGGAAATATGTGTGACTTGTTGTTTACCCAGTTACTGGATCTGGTTTATCAGAAAGAAGAAAAAAAAAAAAGTCTTTGGATTTGTGATGTTTTTGCTGTTGGTTTATTTCTCAGGGTTGGATGTTAGGAACCTTGTTTCCAAATGCTGCTTATTTCGGTTTTTGCAATTGCACACTAATATGGATGAATTCTGCTGCGAATTGTGTTTGACCTTGTGTAAAATCTCAGTTTAAAAAAAGAAAAGCTCATTTTAATTATTCTTTACCAGCTGGGGGAGTGGAAATTCAGATGGCTTCCCCGCTGTGGGATAAGAGCATGCACAGATGAGCTGTGGACGAGCTGATGTGTAGTAGATGTGACTTGTCTGTGTAGGAGTGGATTTCCCGTTGTCTTCACCCAGGTCTTCCACAAAGGGAGTGTCCTGTTCTGTCCCCCTGCCCAAACACCTCTGGGTGTGCAGTCCCATTCCTGCTTTCTATGCTAGCACGGCTGTTCTTCTCTGGGCCTGGCTGTACCCCTGGCTGAGCACAAGTGCTAGAATAAAGAAGAAGTCCCAAATACATGAGCAGGAGAGAATTTAGGAATGAGAGGAAAAGCATCGAATTACCCCTTGCAGCAACAACGTGACTTTAGGTCACTTCAAGGTATGGTTTTGTATTTGACCTAAAGTTCTGCCTTTCCTGTTTTCTCAGGGAATGTGCTATGAGGGTTTTTGTGCCTCAGGCACGAATCTGTTCTGTGATCCCTCTGTGTCACTAGCAGCGCGTGTGGCTACTTGCACTAATGGGCAATACTGGTTTGATCTCCCAGGTTATACTTTTAGTACTGTCAAGTACTTGCAATTATCTTTGGGAGCATTTTTGACCTCAAAATTCCTCGTCTCCTGTGACTAGGTAGGGAGTCGTCCCTCTTCTCCCTTCCTCTGGCTCTATCCAGGATTATTCCTCCTGGGATTAGTGGCTGCCCCTCTGTATCCCACAGCACTTTGCTTCAGCACCGCAAAAGGCATCGTCAGCCTGAATCCGTCCCCTTCCTCACTGCTGGAGAAGAGACTGTAAACATTGCCCAGACTTGGGAGAAGCAGATGAGAATGGGGGAGGGATGGACCCTGGAGCCACACTGAGATCAGCCCCCATTGCACAGCATGAAAAAAACTGTAGGAGTGCAAATTTAATTAAGGTCTCCAGTAAATACTGGCGTTACAGGTATGTCACTGATGCAGGCAATACGCTAGTGCCACGGCATACTTTCCACTGCCAAGAGGAAAAGTGTTAAATAGATTAGATTCCATATTTCCTCCCTTGTAGGATAAAAAACAGACTTCCGTGTGCAGAAAACCTTGGATTAAGCTCTGGGCTTGTGTTTGTAATTTAATAATTCCTAAAGTGATTAGCACACCTGGAGTTGGAGCATGTAATTTCAGCGCTCACAGGAGTCTGCTGTGCACTCACAGTTGAAATTGTGATAAAGGAACAGGTTAAAAAAAAATAGCAGTGGAAAAGGGAAAATGTGCAAAGTTGAAAAACAGAGACTCTGTTAAGTGGCAGAACCCAGTCTTTCATGAACTGTCATTGAGTAGTTTCCCAGGAAGATTAAGCAATACTGGGATTAAGTAAATGGAGCAGATGTGTAGTACTTCATAAAGCAGAGGTCCCGAAGCAGCTTTAGAGGGAGTGTCTGCACAGCTGTGAATTGCAGTGGTGTGACGTGGGCTCAAGTGTGTGTTAGTTCTGCGGTTGGAAGCTGCAGAGATGCACTTGCAACTGAGCGAGTTAATCCTCTTGAGGGAGGGCTCGTGCTCACCAGAGGCTGCAGAAACACTGATGGGAGAAGAATTTTCCTTTTTTTTTTGCTTTGCAGAATAAAGGCTTGAAAGAATAAAGGTTGAAAGAGTTAAAAGTGAACTTAGAACTCTTCATTTGTAGGAATGGTAGAGCCCAGCAGTCTTTGTTGCCCTCTGCTTCTCTTTATTTATATGACTTTCTTTATAAAATCAACAATCTTAGTAATATCAGATCATTTTCATTAACAGAGTGGAGTTTTTTAGTAGAACTTAAAATTCACATGCAGAGTAAGTTACTAAACAATGCAGCTGCATAACAACCCAGCAGATATTCCATATTCTTGTAAAAGCCAAAAGAAAACATTTTGAGGTCAAGTACCATGTAAAGTGTATTTTACCTATTTTTACATTATATCAGATAACATCTATTCCTTCGCCGTTTGCCAAAGGTAGCTGATGTTGCAGCTTGGCTTTGACTGTGCAGAGAGTCAGATGCTGAAGTCAGATGAGTTTCACAAATGCAGCCAGGGGCTTTGCGGTTACGTGGGGAAGGGAAGAAGAAAGGTACCCAATTGACGAATCTACTGCATGCCTCCAGCAGTAGGTTAAGAGTTAAGAATAGCTTCATCGCTCCTGCGTTCTGTATTCATTAGGCTTTTATAGAGAGTGGTACAAATTATCCTGAGTGTAATTTATGGCTGGAACTTAAATTCTCAGTGGTTTCTTATGGTGTTCTTTTTTGCTGACAGATATGAATAGTTTCTTAAGGACTTCAGGGGAGCTCATACTTTTGTCTTTATTGCCCCAGTGCAGTGAAAAATAAGGAGGAGTGTAATTGCAGTTAATGTGAGTCTGTAATGAAATCTTTGAACATCATTCAGTTTATCTGTCTGCTCTGTCTCTCATTCTGGGTAGCTGTCTTAATTCTGAGACAGATGAAAAGCCATAAACTCTATTTGCATCTAAAATTATTTCAGAGGAGCTTATTTCTGCAGCCTTACTTGCTTCCAAGGTCATCCTCAGGCAGGGAATGAAACTTTCTGCTTGAGAAAAGGCTGATGCTTAGTGGTATGTGATTCAGTAGCAGTTTGTCTTCAGCTCTCTGTAAAGATCATAGTAGACTTCTCTTAAGGGGAGGTGGGGGTGGGGGGGAAGAATCCCACCAAACCCATCAAATTTACCAGTTGTCCTCCTGGTGTTACAGCACTGCTGTAACTGCCTGTATGTGGTGTTGGCAGGGATGTTCTGTCTGAGTACAGGTGCTGGTGCTGCTGGTACAGGGGACTGTGGGAAGCACTGGTGTTGCCAGCCTTGAATTTGCTCTTACATTAAGCATCTCTCTTCATGTTAACCAAATCACTTTTTCTCACTTCAAGACTCTTAGGTACTGCAAAAGGCAAAATCTTGCATTCTGTACCTGGGAATGACAGTATAAACAGCAAGTGTGCTGAGAAAAGCCAGTGAGTGTAGCGTGGACTTGGTCTACTACATCTTCTACAAGGCATAAGCCCCCTTGTGTTATCAAAACACTCTGTTTTATGCTAGGGCAGTGGAGGAGAGAGCGTCCCCATTCCCCACAATGCTGCACAGGCTGTCATCAGTTAGCTTCAACCTCCAAGGGGATGCACTGCCTGGCCATGAGCATGGGATTGTGTGCCTGGGCTTGAAAGCCAGCACTGCTGCCTGTTCTTCATAAATTACCTTTTTTCCCCCCTCCGTTCTTTCCTGGGGAAACAAGTGTGGTTTTGGGCAGGTGAGGAAAGGGCATAAGGGAATAAATAAACTCATCTCTCGCCACCTTCTTGGGTTTCTTTTTAAGAACGGAGCCTGGTGGGGGGGAACATCATTAAATAAAGGATATTATAATTGTGTATATAACTCCCTAGACATTTCATGAGCACTGATAGCTAGGCAGCAGCGATGCCTAACACTGCTCTATTTAAAGGTGATGAAAGCTCTCTCCTAGATCAGATCTCTGGTTGTGTGCAGAGCTCTGGCAATTCATGTTAACAAATCTTTTGTGGTGTCCCACAGAATTGCTTTGCTTATCCTTTTACGCGAACCAGCTACAGAGGACAGCCGAAAACCTCATCTCGCAGCCTGATTATGCATAAATACTGTGGTCTTACTTGTTTCCAGTGCAGCACTGTTCCTGAGCTGCTGCTCTGCTCAGCTGCAAACCGGTGAAAGCATTGATGGATACTTACCTCAAACCAGAGAGGCCTGAGAAGTATTAGTGTTGACAGAGAAGTGCCAACACCTCATCTTACTGAAACAGTTAGATGAGTATATTTGGTTGAGATTAACATTAGAATGGAATTAATCTCAAAAGTACTTATCTGGTGTTTTTCCATAGCTAGTGCAGAGGGTGATAATAATCCCAGGGGAAGACTCATTGATCTGAAAGTGATAGAATGATTTAGATTGGAAAAGAGCTTTTAAGATCATCAAGTCCACTGCTAAACAACGTTCCTAAGCACATCTACATGTCTTTTAAATACCTCCAGGGATGGTGACTCCACCACTTCCCTGGGCAGCCTGTTCCAAAGCTTGACAACACTTCCAGTAAAGAAATTTTTCATAAAATCTAATCTAAACCTTCCCTTTTGCAACCTGAGGCTGTTTCCTCTTGTCCTATCGCTTCTTACTTGGGAGAAGAGACCCCCATCTGGCTACAACCTCCTTTCAGGTAGAGATCGATAAGGTCTTCCCTCAGCCTCCTTTTCTCCAGGCTAAACAACCCCAGTTCCCTCAGCTGCTCCTCATAGGACTTGTTCTCCAGACCCCTCACCAGCTTTGTTTCCCTTCTCTGGACCTGCTCCAGCACCTCGATGTCTTTTTTTTGTAGTGAGGGGTCCAAAACTGAACGTGGTACTTGAGGTGTGGCCTCACCAGTGCCGAGTACAGGGGGAAGTTCACTTCCCAGTCCCGCTGGCCACACTAGTTCTGATACAAGCCATGATGCTGTTGGCCTTCTTGGCTACCTGGGCACACTGCTGGCTCATATTCAGCTGGCTGTTGGCCAACACCCCCAGGTCCTTTTCTGCTGGGCAGCTTTCCAGCCATTCTTCTTCAAGCTTGTAATGCTTCGTGGGGCTGTTGATGACCCAAGTGCAGGACCTGGTACTTGACCTTGTTGAACCTCATCCCATTGGCCTTGGCCCATCCATCCAGCCTGCCCAGATCCCTCTGTAGAGCCTTCCTACTCTCAAGATCAACACTTCTGCCCAACTTGGTGTCATCTGCAAACTTACTGAGGGTGCACTCGATCCCCTTCTCCAGATCATTGATGAAGATATTAAACAGAACTGGCCCCAGTACTGAGCCCTTGGGAACACCACTTGTGACCGGCCACCAACTGGATTTAACTCCTTGCACCAGAAAAGTTTTGTCTGCCTTTGGGAGGTGTCCTTCCTCTGTCTCCCAGGAACTCATTGCAGTCCCCAAGCGTTGAAGCGCAGAGGGTGAGGAGGAAAAAAAAGAGCCAACCTCTTTTTGGGATGATGGGTACTACTTTGGTTTTTTGAGGCAGAGAATTTTGACTTTGATGGCTCGCTCTGGTCAGCGAATTGCCACAGAGTTTATTTCTTGGCAGCGCTCAAGTACCTTTTTTTTTTTTCTTTATTTTTTTTGTTAAATAATATATAAATACTTACTTCGGGAATGCACAGATCAGAATACCACCTTATTGTTTCTGTTCACTCTCTTATCAATGTTACCACGTTTCTGGCATTTTTATAGAAACATTTCAGCTGTTTTTCTGACACTTTTCCATTTCTCTCTTAAGGAGATATGGAGTTTGAACTATTTCTATGCTTACCCTGCATCTCTGTTCCAAACTGCAAGTCCTTTCTGTATTGTCATATTGTCAATATGTATTGCTTTAGCTGATTAACCCCTTTGAATCTTGAGGCAAGCATTTTATTTCTAATTTTTTTCAGCTGCGGTTTGAGATATTGTTAAGGAAACCACTGCAAATCCCACTGCTGACCTTTAAGTTTATAAGGTGCTGACAGAGAATTTTATTAGATCAGGAAAAAAACCCAGCTTCTTAGTGATGAAGACAGCGCTTTAAGTCTCTGGGTACCTGTTTGCATTTTATGCTTTCTCCTAGATTTCTGGTCAGGTTCTCCACCTTAGGTCCCTGGTTTTTGTTACACATCTTTAAAAGGATGTGAAGCACGTTTTTGGAAGGGATAATAGGGTAAATATATTGTGAACTCACAATATTTCATGATGATTGTCCAGTAAGCACTGCAGATAAAGTTGAAATTAAGTTCTCTATTTAAACCTAGACTATCCTGCATCTGGTGAGAAATAATGTACTTTTCTGTTGCTAGATGTGTCTGTTCTAGGGAGTAACAACTGACCTCTAGGTGAGGTGGCGCAGAGCAGTTCTATTCCCAATCATAGGGTTTGTTTTTCTTTTTTTCCCTTTGGAGCAGGCTGGCTGCATCCATTGTATGTGGCACTCAGCCCTGGATTTGTACTGGGGCCCATATGTCCAGGCTCCCCACCTGACAGGATGGGATCCCAGGAGTGAACTATCCCTGAAATCACTCCTGGATTTTGTTCTGAAGGGAATTGGCTGGCTGATGCCAGGGAGCAAGCAGCATTCCTGCAAAGCTTGTTCAACACTTGGTCCAGTAGATATAATAATAGTTTTAAATAAAGACTATCATCTCTTCTGGGACTTCAAAGTTTTTCAGGGAGGGAGACAGAACATGATCACTGTGAAATTTTCTACAGTGTTACAGAGAGTATAAAAAAAAATCTTCAGCGCTCATATAATGCTATTTGTACTTATGCTGAATATTTGTTTGGACATACTTATCTTTTCAGGGGTAGTAGAAAAATTCTTCTATCGTCCTCTGTCTATTCATCTCCTACTAGTGCTTTGCTCAGCTTTCTCTTCTTGTGTGCATGTGACTGAAGGGGCTCACAGCCAAGATTATATTTAGCACTGCACGAGTCAGCATCCTTTCATGCCTTAATTGCTGTAGTAACAGTGAAACCATTTGTGACTTATAACAAATGATGCAGAATTTTTTTCTTTGCTGTCAACTTGTGGATTGTTTTTTCCCATCGGGAATACTAAGGGAAACAAATTGAAGATCAATGGACCAGGTTTTTCAACTTTGTGTTTTTGCTCTATGTACTGAGGTTTTTACAGTTTCTGTTAAAATGTCGAGGTAAACAGAAGAGGATCAAAGGGGGATAGGATTGTGCCTTACATCCATAAATGAACTCATACACCATAGAACTTACTCTTAAGGTTCCATCTCTAGATACTGAACAAAGCAATAATGCACATCTCATTTCTAGGCTTCAATCCCGAATTTTGGGGATAAAGATCCTCTTACGAACTCGCGTGTAAAAGGAGTACCTGTTTTTGATAGAGACAACCATTGGTTTGATTTCTTCTGCCGTGCAAGTGAAGCCCTTGCTATCTCCATGATGTGTATCTGAATGATTTGCTGAAGTGACCTGGACGGGCTCTTTGGAGGAAACAGAATGACAGATTTGAGACAAAACCCTCCCTAACACTAACCTTCAGAGCCTACAGTGAGGTTATAATGGATCTAGATCATTAACATTTTTCATATTCCTCCTCCTTACCGTCTTGATGTTATTGTTAAATCATTAATCTTAATGATTTGGTCACTATTTAAAAATCTATAAAACACTGCTCATATTCTTGTCTTAGATCTAACAATACTCAGCTGTAGCACGTACCTTCCCAGGGTAGCCCTTGGCCATGGACCTGTTATCACTTTTATATGTTTTCTGCCCCTGGGTGACAGTAACAGATTTAGCTATAAAATTTTATGGTAGTGTTCACTACAATTTGAATAAAACACAATCATACATGCCTTTAGGCAAGTTCCCTTGTGTGCCAGCTCTTAAAAAAAAAAATAATAAATTGATAATTCAGAAACCAGTGAGGACAACTTTCTGATTTTTGGTTGGGTTTTTTGTTGGTTTGGTTTTTTTTTTAACAGTCTGAATAAGTGCACCCCCATTACCTGTTAGTCAGTTGGTTTTTTTTTGTCAGCTAAGAATAATTACATTGAAACTAAATTGAAAGTAGTGTCTTGGTTTAAATTGCCTACAATTGACAGAGTTAATTTATCTTGCTGGATTTGGGCCAACTTGTGGATAACGGTAACATTTATGTTGACAGTTTTGTATATATTTTGGGCTCTATCTATTAAAGAAGTAAACATTTAGTTAGCAAAAAGTGATACTGTAAATTCAAAAAAGATCAAGAACAGATTTAAGAAGCAGTTTAATTTTATTTTTTTTCTACTCCCCAGCCCTTTGCTAGTTCAGGGCTCGTGACCTATATTGCACTTGAACCTTGGTTTATAACTTTATAATATATAAGCAGTATTCCTTACTCTGCTATTTCATTTTATTCCTTCCATGATTAGATGAATTCTAGTGGCTTATTCAGCACTATGGCACAGGATGAGCTGGTGAATGGTTGTCATGAAATGCGATACTGCAGTACTTCAGGTTTTTTCTCCAGACATTTAAACCCTGAACTGTTGGATTCTGGCTGAATTTAGTTCTTGAAAGGGAGTTCTGTAATTTGAATTTTGATTTTTCCTTCAGTAAAACAAGGGAAGGGCATGTTTCCTTTGCTGTGGTCTCTGAAGATTTTTTTTTTTATACTGGTCTTTTGCTGAGCCTTGAAAATTCAAAGTCAGAACAGCTTCCTGTGAATAAATACCCTATTCGGAAATACATTTTGCCATCAAGAGTTTTAAAACATTGCTTTAAAGAATTTTTTTGGCGTTGTAAGAGATGTATTCCCCTGGTGCCTTCATATCTTGCAGAGTTTTAAAGTGTGTTATGCTTTAAAGAGTAGTATTGGGAGAAATTCTGTAAAAAGGTTGCTTGCTTTCATGCCACAGTGGTTACTTAATTCTTTTTGCTTTAATTACTTTTTTTCCTCCCAATGTTCCTGCTTTAAACTAAGTCTTGGCTTCTGCGAGTAGAGCTGAGCTGGTCCAGCCCCTTCCCCATGGCGGGCAGTGCTCTGTACCTCACAGTGCTGGAGCGTGCTTCAGCTGTCACCGAATGCTTCTTGGTGCTTAAAGGCTTGTTTTGGTGCTCCACAAGGGACAGCTTTTTGCTTGAGCCTGGTACCATGTGACTAGGTCCTGAGTAACCTGGTCTGATTTGGCCCTGCTGTGAGCAGTGTGGGACTAGGTGCCTTCTCCAGGCTACAGATGTGTCTCCCGGCTCAGGTGAGAGGGTGTCAGGGTTGGAGCTTCTCTCTCCGGAGTGCGAGCAGGGTTGACCTGCACTAGTTACCTGAACTTCTGTCAGTTTTCTCCTATCCCTGTCTCATCAATACATGGGATCCCAGATGCTTTTTTTTTCCCAGATCTTTATTTCAATGATGAGGGAAGCTGTATGTCAGGCACGGTTCCAGATGAGTTTAGCAAGACTCTTTTTTTTTTTTTTTTTTTTTTTTTTTAATAGAAGAAAGTTGTTATTGGTGTCAAAGGAAGACGCTGTTACCTACACAAGAGTTCCCTGTGGCCAGACAAGAGCAGTCTGGTCTCCAGAGCATGGTGCCACTGTGCTGTCCTTAGGAACCTCTCTTTTGGCATTGACTGCCCCAGTGTTGTTGAAGCGTTTTAAGTGCCCTGCTTCACAAAATGGCTACTTAGCAGGAATTGCACGCTACCAAAGCAGGTTATGTCAATGATGAAGTAATTTTTACTTACATTCGATCCCTTGCTGTTTCCTCTCTCCTCTGGCCCCAAAGCAGTGTCCCCCAGCCTCCCTCCTTTTAAAACCATCCCAAGATAGTCCTTGATTTATGCTCTGAAGGAGGCAGTTTATGTCCTTTTTAGTTAATGTGACTTGAAACTCCCATTATTCACAGATGTAAAGGATTGGGGTTTTTTGCTTCTACCAAAAGCTTGTCGTCAATTCCTTCTTTTGGTAATAAGTTTCTAAAATCAATTATGCTCTGGTTTTTAGCTTTTTAATAGCTTTCTAGCTACACTGAATAGAGTGTAATTATGTAGACTGCCATGTGCTATCAAACTCAAACATCAGTTGTAGTTAAATCACAAAACTGATGTTCTAGAGCATTGTATTATTGCATGACAAATCAAGTAGTCTTCTGTGTCGGCACGCAAAATGTTTCTCTTAAGAATTATCTAAACTAACTGGATATCATAATCAGGGCAAACTATGAAAAGATGTCTTCCTCTGAGGTGAATGGAGTGTTTCCTGTCTATGTATGCTGTTACAGCTTTTAATCATGAAATTCTTGTATATGGAGAACTAGACTTGAGGAATAGATGGTACTTTAGCAGGGGTGGTTTCAGTGGCAGTGTCACATGAAGCCAAGGAACCATGCTGGTCAGTGTGATAGCTTCCCATTGGAGCAGAAAGCTGTGGAGGGCAGCGTGCTCCTGTGCTTGAGTTTGCGATTTGGGGTTTTCATTCTCTTCCTGGCATCCAGCAGGATGGAGCAAGAGGAGGTTAGGAAAGCTTCATCAGGAATATGATGGTGCTGGCTTAGTTTGGCTGTCCGCCCTCAGGGCATCTAGAGCTTTTGGAAACAGCAGCCTCGATTAATCTCTTTGGTTCGAGGTGGCTCTGATTTTCCCCACTGTTGTACAAATTTCCTGTCTCTGAGAAAAACTGCTGGAAGGGCAGCGCTTGTGTACGTAGATGCTCTCTCTTTCCATGCTTCTGTAAAAGCTTTGCTTAAACTGCAAGGATGAAGGGAGACCACATGCAGACAAGTGCAGGAGAAGTTTGTGTTGGGAAAATGGGTCCCGCCCTCAGTCCCGTTCTTCCTGAACACAAGCTGAAAATTTTGGTCTGACATTTCTTGGCTGGCTGGCCCCAGTGATGCCTGTGGCTGTGGAAGATAGGCTTTTGCAGGGATCCCCTCTATTTACCATGAGATGTTCTTTTGTTCTTCCTCCAGCCTGAGGTATGAATCTGATTTCCTTGGCATTTCTAGGAGGGGGAAAAATCTTCTGTAATATTTGGACTTTACTTCTCCCACTTGTGTGATGAGTACAACTAGCATTTGTAGAGCTTAGCTGGTTTGTCTGTTGGGTGGAGGGGAGAAGCAGCTCTTCAATAACTGCTAAAGCTTGAAAGTTGTTATAGTTTAAGACCTTAAATTCATGAATTTATTTTGGAAGTCAGTGTCCTGGTTGGCTGAATACTGTTATTATGGTCTAACTATTTTTGTTCAAAGTTAAGTGAATATTTTAGTTTCTCCTTTACAGTAGCTTTGGATATAGGGAGTGCCTTGGATGCAGGGATATTCACTCTAGTTGTACACAGCTCAGACATATGCTCAAATAAATCACAGCCTGTGTTTGCAGCATTGTCTTTTCACATACTTGGCTGCCCCAAGTAAAATTTGAATACTTGAGGTAGTGTTGTAGGCTCCTATCATGTTTTACCATTTTTTTACCTTTGCTTATAGATGTTACCCCACCAAAAGTATTGGAAGCAACATGTCAAAAGCTCAGGATTCATAATACTGGATGATATTGAGGCAACATTTTTTTCTGCTTTAGAAAGGGGTCTTGTGCTCAAAATCCACATTTAAAAAAAAAAAAAAAAAAACAAAAAAAACAAACCAAAACCCAAACGTAAAAAGGCAGCTTGTTTTCTTTCCTTTGCCCCTGTACCATGGGTAGCTGTGGCTGTTGCATTCTGTGCATCACCTTTAATACACAACCTTAGCTTCCTATAGAGTACTCTGTCAGGGTCAGGAGTGATGTCCTTGTCCTTCTAAGGTCTTAATGGCTTGATGCCAGGATACCTGAAACACGCACCAAATGACAAAACGTGATCCGCTGTTACTGAAATCAGCAGTCTCTAATGTCATCGTAGTATTTTTCTAGCTATTAAAAGATGCTTTCTGTCAGGACAGAAATGGTAGGGTGTTTTTTCAGACCGTCTCTGGAGGAAAGAAGGTTGTCTGCTGCATGCTTAGAGGATCTCTAAAAACAAATAATAATAAAATACAATTCTCTGTAGATGTCCTGATTTTTCTAATTTTATTGTGTTTTTCTAATTTTCAGTAATAAAAATGGCTATTGGGCTGCTTCTAATATATGCTCTTACTTTGCATAATCACTTATACTAGTTTAATATTGTAATATCATTCTAAGACTTTTTGGCTTTTAATATCAAGTTATCTTCTGTAAAAATAATGAAAATGTAGATTGAAGAATTTTTTTTTCATTTTAAAGCTTTTAAATGACATAACTAGTTTTTTGCCTGCTAGTAATTTGGTAAACACTTTATATTATAAATAAACTGAATTTGTGATAAAGTAGCTAACTTGTCATTTCATTTTGACTTCTCTAGAAAAGTTGGAGGTTGCACCACCATCTCCAGGACAACTGAGACATGGTAAAAGAGGAATGTTTGTTGAATGTGGCTCAGTACTTGTGCAGTGTCTTTGAATTGCTTCATCTTTCTCCTCCAAGTGCTGGTCTGTCCTCATCCCTGTCGTATGGAGTAACAAAACCAAAGCTAGCACCGACAGTCACCCTGCCGCCTTTATTTCATAACACCTCAGCTGGAGAATGTGCACCATTTAGTGAAAGTAGGACAGAAAGCCCAAATGAGAGCACGCTGTTCAAAGCCAGCAGCAGACATTGTTTTTCTAAGCCAAGCGGTGTTGATGCTGCAGTACCTTGTGGGGGTTTTTGTGTTTAACCTTAAAACTATTGACTTGCTTCTTGTTGCATATATTTTAAACGTAAATTGGAAATAGATTTGGTATTCTTTATAATACCATGCTCATTCAAATTCTGATTTAGTTTCCAAATCAGTGTATTTTTGTGGTTTTATACTCTCTCAGTGAGCAAATGTATTGAACAGTTTCCTATTCTAGGTATCTACACTTATTTTTCTTTGTTATTTTTCTTTTTTTTTTTTTCCTTGGTCCCTGGGGTTCTGTTTACTCCATGGATTCCAAAATTTTGTCAATTTTGGTAAGAATTCGAGCTCCTTTTGTAGCTCCAGAGTTTGGTGCCCAGTTTTGAAAATACTGGGCATATCTGTGTGCTTTTTTTGTTCTTTATGGTTTTTTGGGGTTTTGTCCTGTGGTGGTTTAAAAAAAAAAAAATAATCATTTGGAATTATACATGCTGTGCTTTAGTCTTTTACCTATGCATTTAAGAAGGTATGTGTGTTCCTATAAAATAGTTACAGAAGTCGAAGCGTGTTCTAGTACCTGACCATGAATGATCTCTCGTGTGGCTTTGTTTTTCATATGGTCATGGATTCATGCTGTCTGCAAGAAGTAAATCCAAAAGGGAGTCAAACCAGTTTCTTTTCACATGACTGTCAGGTTCATGCACTCCTTTCTGTCCTCTGTGTATGTTTGTGTCTCTGTAAGTTTATAAAATGTAGCAATTATTGTTCCCATCTGAAGTGGGGGGAAAAAAAAACTAAATAGCTAGTGCATTTTAAGTGTTTAAAAAAGTGAAAAGAGCTATTTTTAGTCAAGTAGTCTGTCCTCGGTGTTGTATTTAGTCTTACGATGCTGTGCCTTGAGACTCAGCTGGAGGCGACGTGCTCTCAGCTTCAAGTCTAACTTGTCCTCATCATAGTGCCCAAACAAAATAAAGATACAGAAGTTTGAGTTGACTAGTGAGGTGATTAACGCTGGATGACACGCTAGTGAAAACCACCTTAGTTAGCGGTTGCAGATTTAGCTGAAGGAATTTTGATAAGAATTGCCCAGCTCCAGGCAATACTCCTAAAATATGAATTATAAGGAATGTGTGAAGAAGGTGGAGGAGTTCTTGCGCAGGAATAGGGAGGGACTTGCAGAGGAAAGGGCTTTATTTCGAGCAAGCGAAGAATGCAGGGAATCTAGTGAGACGGTTTGGCAATCTTCAGTGATACTGCAACATTGGTTGGAAGGACACTGAATAGTATCAAAGTTTGTGTAGTTTTAAATATTTCTCTTATGCACCAGTAGGCATAAGTGACTTCCATGCAAAATTGTACAACTATTTGTGAAGAGTAAGTTGGTTTAACTGGTTCTTCGCAAGCCATTAGTAAAAGTGATGTGTAGCAAAGGGTTTTGTCAAACCTGACAAAAATAAAAAGGTCTTTAATAGAAGTAGTAGAAAAGGGATTTTGTGTATGTTGTCTTTGTTTCTCTTAAAGGCAGTATTAGACTGGCATTTCAATTCTTAGTGTGATCTAGTGAACTCTCTTAAAAATATTTATTTTCTCTTTGTTACTTATTTCTTTTAGTGTTCTTCCACAATGCATTACCTTTTGTAGGGTTTGGATTTTTGGATAACGCAATTATGATTGCTGCGGTAAGTTCATTATTTAATTCCTTGATCAAGTCAGCATGATTCATATTGTTCAAGTAGTAAATGAGAGCCTCAGGAAGACTCCATTCCCACTGTATCAACTCACTAATTTCTATTTTAATTTTTCTTTTTTAAAGAAAGTGTCCATACTCTATTGAGCCTTTGCAGAATGAAAGGAGTGTTGTTCCTTCTGAAGGCCAGTATTGTAAATAATTTTACTGAATTGAGAGGAGGCTTGCTTCCCCCCCCACCCCACCCCTGCCCCCAATTTGTGCTGCAAGACACGTTTATGATCATGCAGTTTTCAATGCATTATTTCTTTTTGTACCCACTGATGATAATGTGATTATAATGTGTTGATGGATAGGTCTTCAGGGTTTTTACTGATGTATTCCTTTGTTCTGAGTGATGCAGGCAGTGTTAGTGGGGATGCTGACTTGTGCTGATGTAGACTGGCATTTCTGAGTAACACTCTTGAGGTATTCTCCTGTTCATTTGGAAGATGAAATGGGCTAGAGAACAGGAAGATGGATAAAGGCCAAAGATACTGTTCCTTGTGTAGGATTATCATTGACAGTGTGATTTTAATCATGGGATAATTCAGGTGGAAACAAATGCAGGAACCACTAGGTCTCTAGTCTTGCTCCTGCTCAGGATCTTGCTTCTCAGGGTCTCTAGTCCAACCTCCTGCTCAAAGCAGGGTCATCTCTAAGGTCAGACCAAGTTGTTCATGATTTTATCCTGTGGTCCTTGAAAAGCTTCAAGAACAGAGACTGCACAACATGTTCCAATGCTCAACTGTCCTCACAGTGGAAAGCATTGTCTTATAACTGGAACATGTCTGTTTTGATTCATTCCCCTTGTCTGTCATCCTTGGGCCACACACTGCTGTTTCATCATGCAGTTCAGTGTGATTTTGTGTTTCTTTAACTGGAAAAGTAAGGAGCTACGATTCTGTGTCTTACTTGTTCAGTACTTGTGGAAGTCTGCATTCAGAGCTGGGCATTCAGCTAAGAATTAGAGTGGGGAAGGTAGTATGCAGAGGTAGGGACTACAGTTTTGTCTATTAGGTGGCCATTATGAAACAATATAAAATGTTAAAAAGAACATTAGAAGTAGGCTGTTGACCTAGGGGAAAATACATATGCCAGGAGGGTAGGAGCTGTGCAGATCTAGTAAAAGTAATGTTCATTTATGCTTTCAATTTTAAGAAAGCATAAATTTTAAGAAAACTTGAAGAAAGCAAGCAGAAAAAAATACTTTTGCCAGTTGAATCCATACCATCTATTTTAACTCCAAATCCCTCAAATAATGAGAAAACTCTTATTTTTCAGGGAACCCAAATAGAATTGTCAATTGGAGTTGTCCTAGGAATTTCAACTATGGCAGGCAAGTAATAAAAATGTAGTATGTATAGACTAATATGGCACATTCATATATTTTAGGCTGAAAGTAGGCCACAGGGCTGGACATGTCTCTTCCTTAGTCTTGCAGCTGCCTTTCCTAATGAAGAAACAGCCCGTGGTTGAAGCAAGGACATACACCATTTGCAGAAATGGAATTTCAGTTCAAATAGCTTTTGAAATGCTTTTTGTCAGCTTTAATCTAAAAGTTCAAATCCTGGGTCACTTGGGAAAGTGTATTTGCATTTCTGTAATGGAACCGCTCTAAATTCCCTAGGGTCTGATATTTCTGTATGTGTCTGTATGGATTTGTAAGTTGCTGTTCGCTTGCAGTGTGAAGTGAAGATCAGTGTTGGTGTCCTTTTACTCTGTTGGCCGATGTTCTTGGTGGCTTCTCTGCCTCTGTGTGATACCATGGGAAGGCACAGCAGCAGCCCTGCTCCCGCACCGGGCTGAAGCTGATAAGCTCTGCTCGACAGCTTTGGTGCCTCTGCAGTGTTAGAGGGGGAAAAAAACTGTTTGTGGATCGACCAACTGCAGGTTGCTCGAAAGCACGCAGATAGCTGAAATGAAAATGTATAGAGCAGAACAAGTTAATCATTTGGAAATTTGCAGCCCTCTTGCAATGCAAGACAAGTCGCAAGCAAACTTGTCTCAAGAAGATCTGCCCTATTTTAAGTGTGCAACTTTATTCAATCATATATAAAGTATTTATTCCTAAACCGACACAGTTCAGGGATACGTTGAAATGTTTATTGAAGTTATGTACAGGAGTAACATCTCCTTCTGTTTCCAGTGCTCCTGTGCCTCTTCAGGCACTGGGTGGCTTTGCTTGGTGTCCAGTGTTAGCTCTATGAAACCGGCAACCACACATGGGCATTTAACTCTGATCCGAAAAGTTATGGGTTTCCAGGTGTCAGTATTGTCTTTTTGTATTTGTCAACCTTTTTTTGATTTGTATGAGAAAAATAGCTGCACTTCCTGTATTGTTATTCCATGTTACAGTAACTGCTGTTATTGCCAATTGTAATAAGGTCAGAAAAAAAGAGCTAAAATAGAAAACTTCTAGTCTTTTATGCTACATATACTGAGAAGAGTGAGGGTCCCTGGGGGGTGAGGGAGGCAAGCTGGTTGGTCTTGTTTGTAATTAAAATAACACTTTTCTGCCTTCTCCCCATCTCGTCCCTCTCCATCCCTGTAGCTGCTGCTTTGGGAAACCTTGTTTCAGATTTAGCTGGACTGGGGTATGTCTGAACTTCTATTAAGAATTATTTTTTTTCCTTTCTTGCAAACACTACTGGTGTTATTGAACTAAAATGCATAAACTGCTGAAATTGCTTTAATTTTTTTCTTAGCTCTTGAATTTTGTTTCAGTGAACTACATGACTCTAGAAACGTATTCTGTCCTTGCTGAGAGAACACTGGAATATTAGATGGTTCTTGTCGAGGTTAAAACTGCAGTGCCATAGGTTTGAAACAGAGTAACTGTCCTGCTATTACAGTATTATATATTTTAAGAACATTGGGATTGGCTTTTAACCTGACTCAATGTAGTCTTTAGGTAATGCTTGCTATTAAGGAACTATTAGAGTTTTTTTTCTACAAAAAGTGCATTCATGGAAATACAAAATGGAAAAACCCCTTTTTTGTGATATATAATATTGCTGTGATAGGATATACCTAACATACCTCCTCAGATTATTATGCCTAAATCTGAAGACATTTCTTTCTTCTGAGATAAAACAACTATATATCTGAAATATCTTCAGATCTAGGCATACCTACTTCATATATGAACAGATGCAGCTGACTCTTTTGTTAGTTTTTTTTAAGGAAATCTCTGAGTAACTGCTGCAAGTAAAGCTGTCTGTTATGCCTCTTTTTTCCCCCCTTTCCCTCTTTTATTGTTTTTCTGCAAGTAGCAAGGCTTATTACTAACTAGCGTGTGTGCAGCCTTTCCTCCAGTAAAGGCTACTTACAAGCTCTGCAAAAATGCAATAACATTCACACCAGTTGTGTCTTGCTGCATAAAGTTTTTCTGCAAATATTGTATATTAAATAGTAAAAAATAAATTAACTTACATTGCAAAATGTGACCGTCAAAAGTCTGAACACTTTCCCGTATTTACCTCTTGATGGCCTTCTCAGTATGCTGAAGGAAAAGCTTTTCATTTTAAGTTCAGTGCTTCAAGTATTTCAGAATCCTTACTAGAAGATACTGTCAGATCCAAAATCATTTGTTCTTGTTTTCTTGTTCTTCCAGTCTTGCGGGTTATGTAGAAGCTTTAGCTTCACGGCTGGGTCTGTCAATCCCTGATCTGACACCCAAACAAGCTGATATGTGGCAAACGCGTCTCAGTGCACACTTGGTGAGTATCCCCTAGGTAGGCACTGCTTGCGTGGAGTTTTTTTTGTTTAAAGTAATACGTGATAAATCCTTTGTGTCACTTTTGCCATTTAATACTTTGTGGCCACTGACATTTTGCACATTTCCTGGAAGGCTTAGTTGTGAGCCTGTGTCAGGGAGCACCATGAGACTGGATTGTCTCAGGTTTGGGTGTTATCTGTCTGTGACTAGTAACATGGATAGTCTCTGCAATGACCTCATGTATCGTATGCAGAGATCTGGGTTGAGTTCTGGCTACTGTGATAAGATAGTTTATTTGAAAGTTATGACCACTTAGTAGTTTATTCCTATACGTTCTTTGTCAAGTGCTTCCTATTCATATACCTGTGCTAGTAGTATTCATTTCTAATATTCTATAATTAACTTGGATATGAAATCAGATTTCCCCTGGGTAAACTTTTAGCATTTGAGTAATATGCACTGCCTGGGTTTATAGTTATGGGATACTCTTCTTGCAGATTAATTTTCAGGATGATTACTTAACATTTAAACATTTGAAGCAGTCCCACTTCAGTGATGAGAGCATTAGTTTATTTTGATGAAAGAAACAAATTATAAGAAACTGAGTAAAGACACAGATGTTTCTTTCACTTTGCCAGAATGAACCTTCATGGGGAAAAATACCTTTGCAGATTTAAGGGAAGAGAAATGCTGAGGAAAAGTTGAGAGGGGAGGGGAGAAGTCCTCTTCTAGCAGTGATAGGTCAAAGCATTGAGCAGAGAAGAACTGGCATGCTGTCAGTGGGCTGCCCTCTAGTCTGTCCAGCTTAAGAGGCTTCTTGGTGGAAGTTGAGTGTGGCTGAAGCCTGTCATTGCCCTGCAGTTCATTCACAGCACTGAAAAGACTTCTGAGCATCTTTGCCTGCATGCTGGCATCTTTTCTTTTCTACTCACTGTCTCAAGTTTCTCGACACCACCTACCTACTGCTGCTGATGTGGTTTGGATGTTGCCTGTCTTCTTTCCTTTCTTGACTTTTACATCTAGGTCAATTAGGAAATGTTTTCCAATCTTTTTTTTTCTTTTTTTTTTCCTGTCTTTGCCTTGTGCCTTTGCAAGCCACTATGTTTGTCCCGACTTTGATAATTTGCATTACCAGATATGTTTATAATTGCACCTAAAATGTGTGTGTGGATTTTTTTTCTTTTCCTTCCCTGTCTTCCTGGCCACCCTGCTAATCCTTTGAACCTCTGTCTTCTCCCTTACCACCTGTGCAGCTCTTCATGGGTCATTCCACTCCTCTTTATTCAGAATTGTCTTATCACAGCACACGCTGTTTCTAACCTTTTCATGTCTGTCTCTCTCTCGTAGATTGTGTTTCTAGTGTGCATGCTAAGAAAAATGTGGCTCCCAACCGAAAACTAGAACAAAGGGTCTGTTTTCCTGGTTGTGTTGGTACTACACAGCAAATAAGTAACAACTCATTGAGCAGTGAGAAACTTAATTTTTTCCCCCCTTTCTCCAGGGTAAAGCTATTGGAGTGACCATTGGCTGCATTTTAGGAATGTTTCCTTTGTTGTTCTTTGGCGATGAGGAAGAAAAACTGGAAGAAAAAAAATAACCTTTTTACAAGACGTATACAAATGTAAACTACTGTACCTCAATTATTCAATTATGCTGTCAATATTTAGGAATTAACAGACAGTAAAAAAAATGTATAGACTTGGGAACAAAACCTTCAGCATGTCGTTTTATGGAAACACTAATTTATTGTGGCTTTGTTGTGTTCAGTACTTCTTTTTATAAGATATCATCTAACTTTTTATTTAATTGTAAATTTTTGAAGTGTTTTCACTTACGGCAACTGATGTTTACCACTTTCCCCTTTGACCTTATTCTTGAATGGATTATTATTTTAATAATCCACCATGGATGACAGTATCACTCTTGAGTTGCATATTAGCTGCCTAACAGTTGTAATTGCATGACAAAAATTTCACTGCTGTTCATCAGGTCCTTCAATGCAGATTATTAAGGAGATCAGCGATGAGTAATTTAAGTCCCTCACTTTGCAAGGTTGCCCCCTCACCAGCCATCGTTTTGCACTGCCTTTAGATTAGGTATTTCAGTGATCTCTGACAGTCTACTTTGCATTTTTTTTACAATTCTGACTAAGTGTCTCTGAATTGTCTTCTGAGATGATAATTTTAATGCTTGGATAAGGTAAGTGTTTCCAATATAGGCTCTTTACCAAGTCCATTTTTTAGCGGTGTTTTAGCACTTTCTGTACTTCCATATTCACGCCTTTTTTTTTCTCCTTTCTAAAAAATATTTTGAGAATTGACTTGAGCCATCCTTAAATTTGTCTTCTTGAGTTTTGTGTGTGGTATTAAAAAATTCAGACCAACTGTTTCAAAACAACAAACAACTTTTATTGTTCTACTTAAAATAAGGTGTGAATAGTTGATTGGGTGGATGAGGCCAGGGAACACTCCAGGGTATGAATGCGTGTTGGCATTGCAAGTTTAGAATGGGCAGTTCAACTGAAACAAAGTGTACCATCAGTCTGGATTAGAGGACCTGATTTGCAGATTATAATTTTGTATTTAAGATTAAGCCGTTGTTACTTTTTTTTCTTGCTGTGAGAAAATTAGTAAAAAAAACCCCAAACAACAAAAAAAGGAGACTCGAGGCCTTTTTCCTTTTTTGCCTTTTATTTTTGCAGTCTTACTTGGTGTATTATAGATCTGACAGTGCAGTCACATGTAACTCTGCTTTTTTATATGGTCATGAATAAATTTAATTACAACCATCGAATAGTCATAATATTTCAGGATCTGACTTGCCAATAACATAATGCTAAACTGGTAACTGTTGACTAGAGGAGAGGATTTCTTACCTGTTTGAATACCATTTGGAAAAGACACTAAAAAGAGAGGCACAGCCAGCACTTTGAAAGTTTTATGGCTGGAATTGTTAGCACTTCTGAAACCTACAAAGAAATGTTTTTTTTAAAAAAAAAACCTAACAAAAATTAAGTCCCCTGATGACTCTGTTTTTGCTATAGGAAAAAATCATGTGTACGTTCTACACAGCTTGTTGCTTATCTCTTGGTCATAAATCTGACTTCTCTGTTCTAATTTCTAGAAGCCCTTTAACAGCCGTACTGAAACTTTGACATCAGCCTTTAATGAAGGGGACAGTGTTGTATCTGTTTTTTGAAAAGCAGACTTTGAAAACTTACAGTGAGTAGTCCTAGTAGCGTGTGCTGTACTTTGTACATTAAACCATGAGAATCTGGACCAAACTGTAAAACTGAAAGAAGTCTCAGCCAGGCATAGAACGGAAATGCAGAGGAGTTTTGGCTTGCATTTTCAAAGTTGGAAGCGTTATTTAAAAAAAAAACTCCAACAAAAAAACCCCCTCCAACCACAAAAAAAAAAAAAAAAAAAAAAAAAAACAAAAAACACCAAACCACAAAAAACAATCCTGTTAGAAAATTATGCACTTTCCCCAACAGATTGCTGCTCGTTTACGGTATTTCAGTGATCAGGATTTTTTTAGTCATCCACACATTTGTCTTGCCTTAAACTTTAACTTTTCTTCATCTGCGTGTACTTTTGGTTTTGGTATGTTTCTATACAAAGCTGTAAAGTTATTACCCACATGTTCTTTTTCTAATCTGAAGTACACATCAAAACAATTTTGTGTAGCTTTTTTTGTAGCTGTTTTTATAGTACTTCCAACGCTGTTTCCCATTATGATACTGGCATTTTCATTGGAATCTTCCAGCAGTGGCCAAACCTCTGTTCTTTGCTGTTGTACCAACTGGAACACTGTTTTCATCACGTTTTTAGAGCTCATGAGAACAATCGGAAGGCTGTGTCAGCTGCCATAGTAGCGAGCATTTTATAATGGCAATAGGAAGACCATGTGCTGTTGTTAAGTAGCTTGTGCATGTAAACGGAGTATGTTTTGTTGCTGTATGTCAAAATATTGTACTGCAACCAGTGCTTTTATCGAGAATCAATGAACTAAAATATCTTCAAAGAAATTAATCATGTGTCGTCTTGTTAAACTATTTACCTGGCCACAAAAATGTAGAGGGCAAGTGACACATGGTAAGAAATCCTGGGTGTTTTGGGCTGTTGTCTGATACTGTAATCAAGAAGGTAACTTCTGAGGTTTCAATATTTGACAAACGTGAAGAAATAACTCATGATTTGAGAGGAGTGTGGCTCTGCTGGAGGCTGAGAGGAAGTGCTTGTTGGGGCCAAGCTGCCACCCTAAGTACAGCAGGGGTAGCTTGCTTTGCCTGCAGGATCCACTCTTGTGTGGATGTGATACTGCTTCGTGGGGAAGGGAAGATCTGTGCCTGATCTGCACCCTGTCTCCTCACAAGGAGATTGGTTTTTCTGGGGTGTATGGATGAAAGTAATCCCTGATGCTCTGCTCACGCTTGTTAAAACACGTAACTGAGAAGATGGAGCGCTAACAAAAGAATTCTCTATTTTCTGGTGTCTTCTCCCTCCTTGATAAAAGGAAAAACAAACACTACAGGCTTATTCAGAGGCTTCAGTATTGCTCCATTATTTTTTTTCTATCAGGTTGTCCTGTGTTAACAGGGATTTTTTGTGTTAAAGGGCTGGTAGACCTGAAATTGTGTTTATTTTAAAATGCTGTCTTTTATTGTAACAGATGTATTTTTGACTGTATGTTATCTCTAGGGACAAAGAACATGCATCTGATAATATGGTTACCCAGATCTTCTCTCCAATATTTTCTCATTCATGTACTTTTACATAAATTATTTGAATTAAGACAACATATTTTGTATTGTCTTTAATTAAATTGTCAAACTTTCTGTAAACTTTTGTACTACAGCAAAGCTGTTCTGTGTTTCTTTATTAGACCAGATGCTGGAGGGGAAATGTTAATAATATCCTGTGGGTATTCAGCCTCAGTTATACAAAACAGGAATTTATTATTTAAGTTATAAGCAGGTGGTCCTTTGTCACTGTCATAGGAGATACCACCATGGAGTGGTACTTCTGTCTCTTCATGCTTGGAAGAGAGCAATTTAAACAATTAAAATGTTTGCATGGTAAATTAATGGTGTTTGTGATTAATATTAGTCAGAAGTCCACTTGCACTTGAACTTCTGGGATTACCTGAGTTTTTGTATGCAGACTATGCCTTTTGGAACTTTCTTGGACTTTGGAGCTCTTTGCTTTTTTTTCACTCCTTGGTCAGTGCCTTTTGTTGGATGTCTGTATATAAAGAAGGGCTGTGAGTAAAACATCTGTACTGGAAGGATGGTCTCATCTCACTTTCACAACCTGTGTAGGTTGGCTGTGACTTTATTCTGATTGCACCGTGTAGTAGAGCTCTCCATTGATGTTGTTCAGAGAGTCTGTTGCACTTCTAGCTGACATGTTTCTCTCTTCTCTGTCTGATATTTTACGTGGTATAGTGACAAGCTGACAGAGCGGCGGTATATAAGCTAAAGACCTTAATAAAGTATTGAGCAATTATCATCCTGCTCCGGGAGTCTTATGCCTCTGGGTATTTAAAATAACAAGAAAATAGCTAGAGATACTCCAGATCGCATTTAATGCTCTTGTAACACAAATTCACGCTCCTTTTCTAAAGGTTTTAATTAACTTTTGTAAAGACATTCACCTTTGTCTCAGTGTTCAAGACCCTTGGCATCCAGAGTGTTGCTTCAAAATAGTATTGGGGTGGGGGAGACAGGGTTTTGGGCAAACTGGGAATTCAAAAAAAAAAAAAAAAAAGCCAAAATAAATGCAGAAGGATTTCTTTGTTTTGTTTTGGAAGGCTACCTCCCCCAGGCAAAAAACAATCCCCACCTTTGAGAGAGACCTGTGAGCTTCCCACTCCCCCAAGAGACTGTAGTCACTAGGATTTGGGCAGGGCAGTCTTTGAGCCTCAGGTGTGTAATTCAGAATAATGACCTTGGGTAGCAACAGGGAGTGTGGAGTGCTGATGTGGTATCTCTCCTGTAAGTAGATGGTGCCAAGATAAGGCCTCTTGCAGCAGCCTGGAGAGAACTGGCAGGAAACGGTTTCAGTTTAACAGTCTTCACCTTGGTGGTCCATAGATATCTAAGGAACTGGCTTCAGTAATGATGCAGTGATGAATGCTGCTCCACAGGCTCATGGGTTGCTCCTGTGTATGTGTGCAAAGACTTAAGTTGCTGTGAAATACCAAAATTATTTGAAACTTTAAATCTGATGCATTTTGTGTACATTTTGTGTTCTGTTTTTGATACTGTGCTTATCAGAGTGTCTTATTTATATATCTCTGGTTATGAAAAGGGCCTTACACTTTTGCCTAGAGGGTTTAAGCCCTTCCAAACCTGTAAGTATTGACATTATCAGTAAATAATTATTTTGCAATGGATTATGAAGTGTGCTGAATGGGACCATTCACTGGTTAGAAAATACGTATCTGAAGAGTAAGTTTTGCTGCATTGCACCTACAGCTGCTATTCCCACTGGGAAGAGGTCACCGCTGAGCAATAACATGGAGTGCCGCCTTGCCTTTGCACAGCACTGCTGCTTGGATCTGGCAGGGTGATCTGTTTGCACCATGGTGAGACTATCTATTTTTGCTGAAAATGGCTTATCTGTTATTTCCAGGTAGGAACAAGGAGAAAAGGGAGGAGAATGGCATTCTGACAGGTCACTTTCCCTATGTGGGGATACATAGAGGATCTATTAAAAAAGGAAAAAACCCTATGATTTGCATTCATGCTATTTCCCTGCTGTTTTCTGTGCCTCGGAGTGCTTTTAACATGCTGGGAGATTGGAAGAAAGAGCTGACGAGGCTTCCCTCTCCCAGCGTGGCTTTTCTGCACATCAGCTATTGAGCTGCCAATAATCCCTGCATAGAAGTAACTGTCCAAGGAAAACTGATAACAAAATACCCCTTTTGAACATAGGAGTCCTTGAATAGGAAGAGGAGAGTGATTAAGGTGATTTACCTTTGCAATACGACTGCCAAAGACCACATCAAAAGCCAGTTAGATCTTAAAAGGAAAGCAGCCCCTTTTGGTGAAGGTTCAGATAGGCTTTGATCCAGATCTGCAAGGGACTTCTTATCTGCATGTTTTCCCCTGATTAGTTTCTTGCCCCATTTTGTGTAGGAGCTCTGAAGGGTGTTGTTTTCCTTCTACCCGCTTTCCTCTAGGAGAGCACCAAAAGCTCTAAGGGATGGCAGGACTAGGAGAGACGCTGCGACCGCAGCCATCGCTGGCAGGAAAACATCCCAAGAGGTCATGCTGTGAGAGGCACTTGCATCTTCATTTATAGTCCTCCCCAGCTGCCTTGTAAAGGCAGGCTGACAGTGGGATGGTTCCTCTGGGGGGGAAAAAAAAATATTATTCTGTTGGATTGTGTTAGTTTATGCCAAGGGTTATTACACTGACATGCTGAGGAACAGAGCAGTCCCTCACTCAGGTATTAAAAAAGAGGCTGCCTACATTGGAAACCTTAACATCTCTTAGGATAACTGCCTCCTTATCTCTACATTATCTCTAGAGATCTACATATCTCTAGATTAATGGCTTGGCTCTATGTTTTAGCAGATTACAAAATCCCGGGAAAGCCAAGATGCAGTTACGCGTCATGTTTCTATGGGTCACCCAGCTGACAGGTGGATGGTTTGGGTCAGTCGCAGATACCCTGCAGGCTTCAAGGCTCAGTTTTCATATGTGTTAGGGGGATTCCTGAAATGGGATTTCTCTGCCTCAATGTAGACTTTTTATGTTGGGCTGGGCATCTTTGCCTGGGTTACATACCCCGTGACCCCTTTGCTGATGGTGGAAACCAGTACTGGAGATTGTGTTTTGTTTGGTGTATTGTAGGTGTCCAGTTCAGGATGGGACTGATCGTGCTCTGCAGGCAGGAGGTTGCACCATACATCCTCCGCGCTGAAAAGACAATGTTTATGTTCATCCTTATGGTCTTCTATTATTCTCAAAGCTGTGGTATTTGGAGCCTATTGGAGTTTCAGCCCTATCCTTTGCTCAGAGTTTGCCCAGGTTTTGATCGACCTGGCCTGCACCTTGTTACTTTTGATCAGTGAAATTACTAGTTGTACACGCTGGCTTGTACGTGAAATGGAAGAGTTTATTTCAGCATGAAATAACTGGCTTGTTGGATAGAAACTGTTTACTGTTGTAAAGCAAACCTACTTTAATTTCAAGTGGAGCAGCTTGGTCGTTAAGAGGGGTGACAGGGAAACAAACGACTTCTTTAGAAACTTTCCAGCAGGGAAGAGCTCCTCCTTTCTGGACGGCTGTTCTCTGTGACACTCTATGGGGGTAGCAAATTATGATTTTTTTGTTTTCATTTGGGCTGCCATGACAAACGATGCCAATGTCACGTGTCACACAGCAGTGGGGTTCTCTGTTGTAAATTACTTTGCTTTAAAAATGCAATCTGTTAAAATAAACGGGTTGGCCAACAAAAAGGTACTTAATAGCATACTTATAATTGATGTGCTGCTAAATGCTGTCAGCTTGATGTTGAAGAAGGTTGGTGTAATACAAGGTAAGCCAAGTAAAGGCCAATGGAGTGATGTAGCAAACACTGTTACTGATGAATCATTAAGAGAATTATGGCCTACAAAAAAAAAAATACTATTTTTGTGAATGTTCTGCAGCTGCAGAATGTTCTCCATGCTGGGTTTGCTTGTGTCACCTCGAATCACTAGTGGTTCTTATGCCAGTGTGGGGGTCATATAATGGAAGGATAAAATTGTAAGAGAAGAGAACACAGAAAGGAAATAAACCCTCCTTTCAAAGAAATACTTTAATGAAATTAATAATTTATTTGTATCTGGAAAACTCGACAACAGTGTTTCAGTCTAAACCAGTATCTTTTGTTCTGGAATTTCCACTGATGGTTACAAAGCTAGAAGGTTTCTGAGTTTCATCTGATGAAAATCACTTTGGTGCAGGTCCTGTATTGACTTGACTCTCATTTAAACTGAGTCATAGTAAACGGAGATGATGGATTTTGTGTGTTTTATTTCTTAATCTTTTTATTTTCCAGTTTAGTGAATTAGGATGCTCCCCATATGTGCAATCAGCCTGTGAAAGAGCAGGAGTTGCTGTTTCTGTTTTGTGCTCATCATTGTAAATGATTATTGAGAATGATAGTGTGGGATTTTTTCCTATATGATAACATAATACTCAGCATATTTTAAAACTATTATCATATGGTTCCTAGCTGGATAAATGCTGTTAAGATGCATAAACAGTCTGTTTTCTCACTCTGAATCTAAAATGAGAAAAGTTGTTAGGATGCATTTTCTTTTCCCCCTTAATCATAGAATAGTTTGGGTTGGAAGGGACCTTTAAAGACCATCTAGGCCAACCTCCTGCAATGACCAGGGACATCTTCAACTAGATCACGTTGCTCAGAGCCTCGTCCAACCTGACCTTCAATGTTTCCAGGGACAGGCCATCTACCGCCTCTCTGGGCAACCTGGGCCAGTGTTTAACCACCCTCATTGTAAAAAAAATTCTTTTTATCTAGTCTAAATATGCCCTCTCTTAGTTTAGAACCATTACCCCTTGTCCTGTTGCAACAGGTCCTGCTAAGAAGTTTGTCCCCATCTTTCTTATAAGCCCCCTTTAAGTACTGGAAGGCTGCTACAAGGTTGCCCTGGAGCCTTCTCTTCTCCAGGCTGAACAACCCCAATTCTTTCAGTTTGTCCTCATAAAAGAGGTGCTCCAGCCCTCTGATCATTTTGGTGGCTTTTCTCTGGACCCGCTCCAACAGGTCCATGTCCTTCTTATGTTGGGGTCTCCAGAGCTGGACACAGTGCTGCAGGTGGGGTAGAGGAGCAGAATCGCCTCTCTTGCCCTGCTGGCCACACTTGTTTTGATGCAGCTCAGGATTCGGTTGGCTTTCTGGGCTGCAAGTGTACATATTGAGCTTCTCATCAGCCAGCACCCCCAAGTCCTTCTCAGCAGGGCTGCTCTTAATTCCTTCATCCCCCAGCCTGTACTGATACTGGGGGTTGCCCTGACCCACATGCAGGACCTTGCGCTTGGTCTTGCTGAACTTCATGAGTTTCACATAGACCCACTTCTCGAGCTTGTCCAGGTCCCTCTGGATGGCATCCCATCTCTCAGGCATGTCGACCACACCACTCAGCTTGGTGTCATTGGCAAACTTGCTTTACAGAAGTCCAGATAGATGACATCCATAGCCCTTGTCCACATCAGTCCATCACAGAAGGCCACCAGGTTGGTCAGGCAGGACTTGCCCTTGGTGAAGCCATGTTGGCTGTCCTGAATCGCTTCCCTGTCCTCCATGTGCCTTTGCATAGCTTCTAGGAGGATTGGATCCATGATCTTCCCAGGTGCAGAGGTGAGGCTGACAGGTCGGTAGTTGCCAGGATCCTCCTTTCTACCCTTTTAAAAATGGGTGAAATGTTTCCCCTTTTCCAGTCAGCTGGGACTTCACCTGACTGCTGTGACTTTTCAAATATCATGAGAGTGGCTTGGCAACTGCATCAGCCAATTCCCTCAGGACTCTGGGATGTATTTCATCAGATCCCGTAGAATTCTGTATGTTCAGGTGCCTCAAGTGGTCACGAACCTGATCTTCTCAGGAGGAACTTTACTCCCCCAGCCCCTGCCTTGACATCCGTCCACTCCAGAGGTGTGGAAAGAGAAGTTGCCAGAGAAGACTGAGGCAAAAAAGTTGTTGACTACCTTAGCCTTCTCCTCATCTGTTGTTACCAGTTTGTCAGTCTTGTTCATCAGCAGGTAGGAAGGACCTTCCTTTTCAGGCTGACATAGCTATAGAAGCCCTTTTTATTATTCTTTGTGTCCCCTGCCAAGTTCAGCTCCAGCTGCGCCTTGGCCTTCCTGACTCCATTCCTATGCAACCGGACAGTGTCCCTGTACTCTTGCCAGGATACTTGTCCCTGCTTCCACTGCCTGTGCATTTCCTTCTTGCCTTTTAGTTTGACCAGCAGGTCTCAACTCATCCATGCTGGTCTCTTGCCCTCCTTTCCTGATTTCTTGCACTTAGAGATCAAGACCTCTTGCACTCTATGGAAAGCGTCCTTAAAGATCTGCCAGCTCTGTCCTGCTCCCGTGTTGCTGAGGGCAGTTTCCCAAGGGTTCCTATTGACTAACTCCTTGAAGAGCTGGAATTTTGCTTTCCTGAAGTTCATGTTTCTGGCTTTACTTTTCACCTGACCCATATTCTTCAGGGCTGCCTCCAATCTTGATGTCAGCGATGAGCTCAGTTACATTGGTGACCAACAGGTCCAGTATCGCATCTGCTCTGGTAGGACTATTTATTACCTGCCTTAAGAAGTTATCCTCAGGGCACTCCAGGGGTCTCCTGGATTGCCTACAGCTCACTGTGCTACTTTTCCAGCAGATGTTGGAGTGATTGAAGTGCCCAAGCAGGATGAGAGCTGGAGCAAAGAGGCTTTGTTAATAGGCTCCCCTTGATTGGGCATCCTGTAATAGACACCAACCACAAGGTTCCCTTTGTTGCCTTGTCTCTTATTTATACCTATAAGGTTTCTGCCTACTCATGGCTACTCTTCAGAGACAGCTTTTCACATTCTATCCATTTCTTGATGTGGGACCCCCACCCCTCCTTCCTCACCTGTCCTTTCTGAACAGCCTTTAGCCATCGACAGCTGCATGCCAGTCGTGGGATTCATCCCACTAGATTTCAGTAATGGCAACCAGGTCATAGCTTTCCAACAGCCTGGTGGCTTCCAGCTCCTCCCTTTTGTTGCCCATTGGTGTAGAGGCACTTCAGCTGGGCTGTTGGCCGTGTCACCTTCTTAGAGGAACACCCCATGCCATGTAGGCCATCTCATTCTCAAAAAACCCAAAATTGTATTGGTGACACCAGCCATGAAGCCCTGCATTAATAGACTGGGTCCGTCTGTTTCTTCCAATGTCTCTGCCCACAACTGGAAGGATAGAGAAAAAAATAACCTGTGCCCCAGATTCCCTTATCAACCATCCCAAAGCCCTGAAGTCTCTTTGGTTGCCCTTGGACTACACATTGCGACTTCATTGCCACCCACGCGGGGGAGCAGTAATGGGTAATTATTGGTAGTCTGTGTTTAACTTTGATTAGGTGATGGCAATGATTAGTGCACTTTATTTATTTATAATTTGGCTACTTCCTTTAAAAGACCTTTCCAGGCACTGTGGACAATACAACGTTAGTTACTTGTTCACTGTGTGGTTACCGTACTGGTTTCAGAGGTTTTGTTTGCTTCTTGCTCTTTGAACTAAGCGTTCAGCCTTCTGTTGCTTTCTGTTGTAGCAGTAGTCTTGTATATGTCGTGGTGAGGTGGCCCTGAATGTTGTAGAAGAGACTTTTTAATATAATCCACCACCAAAATAATCTGGCTTGTGTCATCAATTCATGAAAATCAGGTTTAAAATGTCCTGATGAAAGCCCTTTAAATATAAGTCTCCAAGATACACTATGACTCACACACACGTGTGGTCTGGTCTAGTCGAGTCATGAATCTCTGTTTCAGTTCCTGTAGTTTTTTTAGGAAGGATTTAAGAAATCGTCAGATCCAGCTCTGTGAGTGGAATGATCGGGACTCTGACACCCGACTCATGTGTGGTCCGTAAGCCTGGGCATGGCTGTGCAGGAGATGTGGTGTCCATCTTGCACCAATGCCGCCACGTGCCCAGAGTTTTGCCACACTGACAGGCAAAGAGGAAATGGGCACAAACTTGACTATAAGAAGTTCCACCTAAATATGAGGAGGAACTTCATTACTTTGAAGGGTGGCAGAGCACTGGACCAGGCTGCCCAGCGTGGTGGTGGAGTCTCCTTTTCTGGAGACATTCAAAACCCGCCTGGACACGTTCCTGTGCAACCTGCTCTAGGTGGACCTGCTTTTGCAGGGGGGTTGGACTAGATGATCTCCAGAGGTCCGTTCCAAGCTCATATGATTCTGTGATTCTGTGACAGCTCCGATGAGCTCAGGTGAAGCCGCCAGTAATTCCCGTGGTGAGCAGAGTTCCTTGTGGGGCAGTGCCCATGCTGTGTGCCTGTGAAAGTAGAGGCCAGAGGACAAGCACAGAGACTCGGAGCCTGGAAGGGCTCCTGCTGCCAGGAGGCACCTGCTTGAGAAAGAAACCATCTGCTGCAGGACAAGTGACAGGTCGGTGTCTTCTGACATACCGCAGTTTGTGTCCTCTGATCTTAGTTTGTGTCCTCTACATCTGGAACGACCTTCGACTCAGTACACATTGTGGTTTTTGCATATTTTATCTCACATCCTCATCCAATCTTATTCTGGGTAAAGTTTGCTGGTAACTTCCTTTTGATGTGTTGGTGGTGGGGTGATCACTCTTATTTCCTCCAGGTTGTAAGAAAATGCAGAGGGAACAGTGGTGGCACAGAGGGTTAGAATAAAAGGCAGGAGAGTTTCTGCGTTTTCTCATCGTGCTTTTTTCTTTGCATGGATGCTGTAGAGATGTGTAAATGTTAGAAAAAATAAAAAAAACCCATCCTTAGCTGGTGACGCTGCTGTCCGTGAATGACTGTTCTGGCTCCACTTGGCAGTATCGTGGATGTTGCAGGCATGGTGATGCGGTCGTTCTTTCGCAAACTGTGGTCTACAGCTTTTGATATATTTTGCTTTCAATTCTGTTTTTTCCCCTAACCTACATTTTTAACTGTTCTTCAGTTTGCTGCTTTGTAGTACTCCGCGGTGTGTCACACTAAGTAATTCCTCCCTGCGTTTGGTGTATATGCACGCTGAAAAATGCCCATATCTTGAAAAGATATCCCTTCTTTTAACCACTCTTAGTCACTGTTGAAACATACTGCTCTTCTCTGTGTATCAGTTCTGCCAGGCCCTTAATCCCATACAATGCTATCCTTTCTGCAAGTAAATAAGCTCCATTTTCCTGTGCTTATAAACCCAGGATGGAGTATTTCAGCGATTGCCACAAGAGAGCTACAATGAATAGGAAAATTTTACTGCCATTACTTTTCCTTCCTCCCGACACTGCTGTCTGTGCAGTCAAAGCTGTCTCAGCCTTCATTACTGCACAAAGTGAATGTTATTCATTTTATCCCACAACCAGACTCTTTTCATTTTATCCCACAGCCAGACTCTTTTCAGTGGTTGCCAGTGAGAGGACGAGGGGCAACGGGCACAAGCTGGAACATAGGAGGTTCCACTCAAATATGAGAAGAAACTTCTTTACGGTGAGGGTGCCAGAGCCCTGGAACAGGCTGCCCAGGGAGGTTGGAGTCCCCTTCTTTGGAGATTTTCAAGACCCGCCTGGATGCAGTCCTGAGTAACATGCTCTGACATGCTCTGGGCAATCCTGCTTCGGCAGGGGAGTTGGACTAGATCTTTATGGTCCCTTCCAACTCTAAAAATTCAGTGAAATTCAGTGAAATCCCACCTCCGAATTTCCAACCCTACTGATTCCGAACAATAAATGGTTGTTCCCAATTTTTTTTTTCTCTACGTGTGCAATTAGATTTTATTTTGTATTAAAAATGTTTGCATTTCCTCCCAACCTCTCTGAATCCTTCTTATGGGATCCTGTCACTAGCAGAAGCGTGAGCAGTAGTTGAGGGAAAAGTGTATTTATTTATTTATTAACATTAATATTTTGCTTTCTGTCTTCTAAATGCCAGTTATGTCAAACCATTCTTATTCTTGGCATTACTGAGCACCCATGCAAAAAACACCATTTTTTGCTGTTTTTCTCCACAATCTTTGTATCTCTCGCTTTCTTTTCTAGCAATTTTTTTTTTTTGGCATCATGTTCAAGAACTATTAAATGTTCAGCCCACAAGAGGAAAATCTCTGGTTTTGCTGATCTTAGGAACAGTGAATCAATCTATAGAAACTGACAGTTTTGTCACTTAATAACGTTGCTGGAGGAAACTACGGCACATCAGCTTGTCATTCTGTTTGGAGGGTAGGATTTGTCTCACTTAACTGTGGCTCTCTGGAAGTTACACGTACATCCGAGTCACTCCGGGAGTCAGGCAGGCGTCTCCAGAGGATGCTTGTGTCTCTCTGCTTCCAAAGAGGAAGCTTAGCTGACTAAATTATGCCCCAAACTTTAGACTTGGGGGTGGAGGTGAGGTAAATCCAGTGTGGGTACCTTATGGCTTTTGAACTACATGCAGCTTTCTGGCTCCTCAGGACGGGATCCTGCACTCATGGTACCTCGTGCGTTGTTGGGCTGTGGGGCTGGGTTTGAAGGTTTGCTGCTCAGTCATCTGGATCCAGGGAGAAGATGAGCCAGCAAATGTTATACATCTGAGTCACTGTGGTGAACCAGCCCAGTGAAATCTGCATTTGCAGGTCTATTGGATAATTCCTAGGGCCGTCCCACGTTCATTTTCCTGACTCTTGCAACTCTTGGCTTGTGATGATTTTGATACATGGCTTGTGGAGTCTGGAAGATGAGTAGCTTCTGCAATTGGTGTAAGTGAAGAGAAGAATAATAGAGGTGGATGGGACAATTTATTTTAACGTGACCATGCTCCAAACTTGGAGCAAACTCAAAGCTATAATAAAGTCTTTGACCTTCAGGACTAGACACTACTAAATTGAAAATAAAGGCATTATTTCTGGTTGTGTTGCAGGATTGGCAGACTGACATTTCTGTTGGCAGGCAACAAAAAAGCTGCTGTCCTTCACTGGAAAAAGAGGGAGGCTGTTACGCTCTTGGCCTGAAAGAAGTATCGTGCCTCATCCATATTGGAGACTTGCCTCAATGTCTTAAATCAAGTGACTTTTGGAAAAGCAGCTCAAATTCTTTGCTGAGCTGCTTTTACAGTCTCTAGTTCTCTGGACAGCTTGGGAAACTGGGTCAGAACAGATAATGGTAATGGTGTATCAGGTCTTCTAGGCAGTTTGAAACAGATTTGGCAGGACTGTATCCAGCACACACTAGTAAATGGAAAAGACTTCTGTGCAATTCATTGAACAGACGATGGGGCCTCAGTCCAGTGGCTGTGGATCTGGTTCTCCACCATGTGGGATGCGCGGGTTTTATTAGCAATGGGCAGAATTTGTATAGGGCATGTGATGGGCGTCTAGGGAAGTGGGGAGGCCCCTTTTTCTGGAGGATAAGCCCCAGTTAAACTTGAGAGTAAGATGCAGCTACCACAGGAGCACCTGTTGTGTGTGCAAGACGTGACTACCTGGGGCAAGCCTGTGCTGAGGCCACAACAATTTATTTCTTGAGACTAGCCCTTTAGTTAATGGTTGATGGCCTGTAAGGTCTTTGCATAGATAAAGAGCATCTAATCATAGATTCCAGCCCTTTGTAATGCTGTAGGCTTATCACTGGTCACTTCACTTGGGATTTTAACATCAAAGTACATGGGAAGTTTCCACCCCTGTTGTCTCGCTGTGTCCTCTGCCTGTCCAGTACACTCACTCCTCCTCGCATGGCTGCAGACCCCCTTGCTGACATGATGCCTCTGCTCAGGTAGGTGAAGAAGCCTGCTGAAGAAACTCATTCATGGAGAGACTTGCTGGCAGACAGCATCAGTGACGGCAAAGGGTTGATACCAGCCAAGTCTGGCACCAGGAGAGATTTGGGTTCACACCAGCAATAGGGAGCTGTGATTATTTTCAAAATCAGTTTGGCACTGGACACAAAATAACTGTCATCGCAGCACAGTGCTAAGCCCAGCTACTCGTATTGAACACTCAGTGCTGTGGCAGGGAGGCCTGAATAATTGTTGGAAGCCAAACATCTGGCAAAGAGAGAAAGGGAAGCAGAGCCAGTGGGGAAAGGGAGCAGGATGAAAAGTCACGATGGTTGAAATGGGATGTAAGCATTTTTTGAACAGGGTTGTTACGTATATGTGAGGGATGCCTGCTGCTGTGGGGCTTTACTTAAAGTGCAAAGGGTGGCTGGGTCAAACAGAGAAGTGTGAGAGAAAACGGTATTTGGGTGTTAAAAACTGGGCTGATGGGGGGGGGAAAGTGATGAGTTGGTGGAGTAGGGAAATGAAGGAGGACTGAGAATCAACTTCTAAGTAAAAGAAAGAGAAAGAAAAGATGCCTCAAGATCTTATCAAATGAACCAACTCTATTAAAACCTTTGTGGGGACATGTGGTCCTTTATGGGTATTAAGGCAGGCAGCAGGAGTGCAGGATTCGCCTTGCCAGTACTCTTTGAGCTCTGGTGGTGGGTGTTGCTGAGAAAATCAGAGATGCTTTGGTTGATGAGCTTGAGAGACTGTGTTTTGCTGCTTTGATTAACTTACTTGAAAGATCTTGGGTTTTTTTGCAAATGTTGTATGACTTATTTGGCAGAAGGGTGCAGGGTTTTTTTGCATTTCAAAATGGAAATTGAATAAAATGGGGAAAAAAAAAATCTGTATAGCTCAATAGCAGATAGAAGTGAAGAAATTTCCCTTTCAACTGGCTTCAAACAATGCCATCTTCATTAACATGCGTATTTCAGAACACATACTTAATCTTCATCATTAATCTTAACATAGATGATGGATTTATGTCAAGAGGCAACAAGGTTAAGTCAGCATATGAATGGCTGTGGTATATTCCTTTCACCAAAGAGCACGTTTATCTTGATGACACCTCTGTTGGAGCTCCAGCAAATGTACTTTTCCAGGGGAGGTATGGGGAGGAATAGCTACTCACCTGACTGCTCATAATACAAACCTCACATAATACAAACCTTAGTTCTTCATAAGCAAAGCCTGAATGTGTGTTGTTTCAGATTAATATCCCGGGCTGTGTTAGGCTGGGCATTGGCAGCAGGGCAAGGGAGGTGATCCTTCCCCTCTGCTCAGCCCTGCTGAGACACGTCTGCGTGCTGTGTCCAGAGCTGGGGTCCCCGGTACAGGAGAGACACAGAGCAAGCCCAGTAAAGGGCCACAAAGATGGTTAAGGAACTGGAGCATCTGTGATATGAGAAAAGGCTTGAGAGAGCTGTGATTATTCAGTCTGGAGAAGGGAGGGCTCAGGGGGACCTTATCTGTGTGTGAATACTTGACTAGGGGGGAGTAAAGAAGATAGAGTCAGATGGCCCTCGGTGGTTCCCAGTGTTGGGACAGGAAATTCGACTTAAACATAAAAAAAATCCCAACATTTTATTCTGAGGGTGTTCAAACACTGGAGCAGGTTGCCTAGAGAGGTTTGTGGAGTCTCCATCCTTGGAGGTACTGAAAACCTGACTGGACGCAGCCCTGAGCAACATGCTGTAGGTGACCCTGCTTTGAGCAAGGGGTTGGACTAGGCCATCTCTAGAGGACCCTTCCCACCTCAGCCATGATGTGATTCTGAAGAAAAAAAATTCTTCAGTGGAATAAAACTGCAATTGTTCAGAGGGTTTTGTGAAAAATACGAGAAAACAGGCACTATGTAGCTAAAAGTTCATTGGTAGTTAGAGCTTGGAAACATTGCTATGGTCAAGTCCACATTTTACTTCTTACAGGATTCTCGGTTCTTGTCAGAGGAGGAAGGATACTTGTTTTGAATTACACTGGGAGGGTTTTGGGGTTGAAGCCTGGTTTGGCAGAAGTGCCTTTGAACTTCCTATTGGGAAGAAGCTCCTGCAAGTAGCATACCAGGTGTGTGGTGTTACCTTTGTGTCTGATGTACCACAGCTGGGGGGGAACCTTCGGAGAGCTTGTGCACTTCTGTGCCTCCCTTCTGGCAGTAAGCAGGACCTTTCTTACTTTTTAAATGCATCTCTGGCTGCTTACCTCTGTCTCTCTTCCCTTTTTGTCTCCGTGTATCCCCAAAGGTGTTGGCTTTCCAGGTCGGTTGGCTCTGAGCAGGCTGAGGGTACAGCAGCTGCAGGCTCTGATCTCTCTGGAATGAGTTACTTGGAGCACACGTAGCTTGCAGGGCTTGGCATGAAATACCTCTTCTCCTACGGGCCAAGTTTATCTCACTGCAGCCAGTTAACATTACCCCTGCCCTCTGGGCCATTCTCCTTCTGAAAGTGGTTATTTTCTAATCAATGCTGGAGAATACTGATCATTGGAAGAGAAAAACTTGGCAGATTTTGAGGGCTGTGTCTAATCTGGAGGTGGCAGCAGCGGGCATTTCTTCTTGGGAGGGGTAGAGAGAAAAAAAATGAAGAAATTTATTCTAAACTGTCTTCAGTATTAATTTATAGTTTAAAGGCTGGCTGGGGTGGGGGTGTAACCCGCAGTTGACTGGTGGTGGGCATAAGGAAAAGACTGGTTGTAATGTAGGTGAAAAAGATGGTAGCAACAGGAGCTTCTGAAATACCATCTGCTAAATAGTAATACTGGGTTCCGGGCACTCCACCAGTGTAATTAATGTGTGAGTGGGCTGTGGGACTGCAGCTGGAGAAGAGAATTCTCTTCTAAATATATTTATCATTGTAAATCAAAAAAACAGGAGGGGAGGTGTTTCTTTTTTTTTTTAATAAAAACTATTGCACATCATCAGCTTTATGCAAATATTAGATAAGAAACACGTCTTGTGCACAATGAGATTTTAAACCTGCTGGAATAAAACTATTGGAAAACATAAAGGCAGTTATTTAATTGCAAATCAACCCTAATTTTCCTGACTAATTCTGCTTTTCGTTCCTTTGCTGCTTTATGATGCCAGTTCAGCGTGGGGGAGGCCATCAGGCAGCTGCTCTGAGACGTTCTGGTTAATCTGTTGTACCCAGAGCTGCAGAGTGACCTTGGGCAATGCACAAGTGTGACACAATGAAAACACCTATTTAATTTTTTTTTCAGATACCTGCATTAGGCTCCTAGATCTCAGGTTTCTTTTACAGTCAGGACTTTTGGGCCCTTCTGGAAGTAGTGTGAATTCTCTGTACCAAGCCCTAAGTCCGAGCAGGGATCCTGCAGTAAACCTGAACCTTGGGAGTGTTTAGAAAGATGCTTGTTCTGCAGGATTTTCCGGGTAAGTGGTAAAAACTTTATGCTGATCCCTGCCCATGGGGATGCAGGATTGGGTTGCTCTATCAAGAAAGAAATCCTGCTGCCTCTTGCATAGACGAGAGAGAGAGTCCCTTTTTTACCCTTTGCTCCCTGGCTTTCACAGCACTCATGGCAAAGGCAGGCCCTTGGCATTTTGCTGCCCAGCAGCTCCAGGGATGGGTGATGATGGGGCAGAGAAGGGTTCAGGATAGGCTTGTTTCCCCGTGTTTCCTCACACTGCACTGATGCTCAACCCTGTGTCACCATCTCAGCACTCAGATAATGTTCAGGCAGATGCAGAGCTGGTGAGAGCTGTTGTCTCTGGACTCAGGCTGGACACTGAGGAAGGCTTTCACCATGTATGGGGGCTGGAGGTAGCAAAAGGGAAGAGTCAGGGTCTGAAGTATGGGAGAAGAACAGAGGATGGTGAGACAGTCAGCGATTGCTGTGAATAATAGTTTGCCTGGTGGGAGGCTCCATTGGAGTGGGTCAGGGTTGGATTCTGAATACTTCTGGATATCTGGAGTGACCTAAACATGATTTCCAAACCTTTTGAAACTCAGAGGAACTGAAGCTAACAGACAAAATGCCTCCTGAACATTGATGCTTGCAAATTTGTTCCTATCAAAGAAAGTATGCTTCATATACAAGCTTGCAATAAACTGTTGGAGGTGCTTTGGCAGTATCTGAACCCTGGAAATTAAGGGCTCGCCCAGGAAGGGTCTCAGTTGTACAAAGACTTTCCTCGTTTCTAACAAAGGCATTTCTGTGTGTCCTTGAAGTCTCCCAGGGGCCAACTGCTTCAGCGTGAGACTCCTTCGGGAGCCATGGCAAGAGCTGAGATTTGCTGTTTGCAAGTTCAGTCCTGTCTCATGGGAGCTGAACTGCTGGAGGAAGTTCCTTCCCATTAGTGTCTGACTCTGAACACTTAAAATTCAGCACGAAATGAGGCTGGTCTTGTTAAATACTGGAAAATTCTTGCTGACAAGTGTTTGCGACAATTTGTAAACAAACGAGAGATCATAGGGAGCAAGGGCCATGTCTGTGTTTTTAAAAATAAATGTAAATATTAGGCTTCGAGAGAATTGAAATTGTGTTGCAATCTGTTTTTAAGGCTGCTGGTGCCTACCATTTCATAAGGGCTTTCTCATTTGGGGTTATCATCTGGTCTGTCTTTGTACAGAGGCTTTTCCAGTTGTCATTGAGCCTATTCCCAGCACTGGTCAAGACTGAGAAAGCACAAAGACCAGAGGTGAGCAGGGGTTGGTGACCAATATAGAAGGAAATCATGGTGGGAATGAAGGTGTTTAAACCCATCACCAGAAGTGAAAGGCCATGAGACCAGCAGCATTAAATACGGAGAAACCACAAGCAGGAGTCACCCATTCAGACCCTCTCACTCTAATAAGGATACTGATAGAAAGAAGAATTATTTAGATGCCTGTGATAATTAGAAAAGAGAATGGTGAGACTTAGTTGCTGTTTGAGAAAGAAGACAGGTGTCCAGCGAGCCTTGTGGTTGTAGCAGGGAGGTGTGCTGTCACCCGTCTGTCGGTGGCTTGGTTACAACCAGGAGAAGGAAAAGGAGTCAGGTGAAGGGAGAATTTCAGAGATTGTTTCAGAGCGTCAGGTCTGTGACAGAGAGAATGTCTTTGGTGCAGTGTAAGACCAAATGCAGACACGTTGCTCAGTTGAACCTGGAAGAGATGCACAGGATGTTTGTTGCCTCTTAGGCAAGTGGATTTGAGAACAAATTTGATTTGAAGGCAGAATGAGGAATTTTCAGCTTGATGAGCAGTTAAATTTTATTTGGTTTTTTTTTTGTAACCTCTGGAAGGGCTACTGTAAATTCTTGGGTGTCGGTTTTGAGGTTTTGGTATAAATCTGAATAAATGAATAGCAAACAGGAGGGCAAAATGAAAATACATGAGCCATTAGTTATATCTTTGGAAGACAGAGCAGTCTCCTGGGTCCCACTAGCCGGTTCTCCTGGAGTACAATGCTGTTTGCCTTGGGGCTGCTTAGCAGCTGAGCCCTTGGCACAGACCCAACAGACACCCCAGCGCTCCTAAAAATAAAACGTGGAGAGTCTCTTCCACGGTTTTGAGAATGATGGGCTGGTTTTGTTGGTATGAGCCAGGTGTTTCCTACGGTTGTGCTGCAAGCCAGCCAGGCCACACAGGTGAATAACCAGAACCAAATGGCAGTCACCCCTTGCACGTGGGCATTTTTAGTGGTTTTGTATTTTACAGCAATTCACAGGTGTCTCCAACTATTAACTGGAATTAATCCAATCTGCAGGTGGAATAATTTCCCAGTGAAGAGTGTAGTTTCACCAAAATGGAAATGTTTGCCTGATACCTGCTGATTTTTATGGGTCCCTAACTGGAAGACCTCTTTTCTTCCATTTAAGTGCCAAAGTGTTTTATTTAGACTTAAGTCTGCAAAGAGATTATTGTAATCCCTTCAGTGTAATACAATATTCTAACCTGAATGAGTGGAAAAGATGCAAATGAAAAGTGCCAGAAGGCGCAGAGACAGAGATTGTTCTGTAAGAAATACACATTTAAAAGAAAAGTTGGAATGTTGAAGTTTCCTGTCAGATGCGCTACTGGCAATATTTGTGCTGATTAATAATACGTTTTTAAGGAGAATTTGTTATAAATACAGTGTACCTTGGCTGTGATGATGTTTGATCTTAAGATGTGGTGTATTTAGGGGCTTTATTGTTAAGGATTTGAAGCAGCCATGAGATTACGTAGCCTGATCTCCTGGACTCCTAGATTTTTTTTATATTATTGTCTTCTAAATCCTCTGCTTTATTCACTTAAAATGACACTTGATGCATTACTTGAGTGCTGGAGTTTGAACAGATTGGGATGAACTGTAACAGAGATAAACCCTGGGTGCGGAGGAGGGAGGTATCAATGATTGCAAGAGGTGGGAAAGGTGAGGCATTTGGAGGCTGGGGCTTTTCTAAGGCACGAAGGAGGAATGTGGCACACATCACAGAGCTTCATCTACCTCCACCTTCCTTTCCATAGTGTGGTGGGGATGGCTGGAGGGCCCCAGGCCTCCTGCTATGGGGATGAGGTCCAGAAGTGCCATTGCTGATGGTTTCCCTCCCGCAGGTGGCTGCTCTCAGAGGCAAACCCAGCCCCTTCTTCGGGGGGACACCGAAATGCTGCTATCCTCTTTGCAGGCACACGTGAGCATGTGTGTAGAGCCAGGTTGTGGAGAGGTGGCCCCGTGCTGTCCCACCACAGCGCAGGCAGGGGTGCACGTGGGATGGATCCAGCCCCATTTGTGTCCCCGGCAGACAATGTAGGGCTGGGGGGGGAGCTGTCTACTTTCCCAGTCATATGTATTTTCATGCAATCTCTTTCTTTCTGCTCGTATTTTTTACTCCTTGACTTTGCATTTTCTGTTTTTCGTTATACTCCAAAATTCAGCTTTTTCAGCTTGCGTGGAGGGGAGGAATGAATAACCTGTGGAAGCAGTGAATGATTTTGTGGCTGAGGCAGCTGAACACATCGTTCAATATATTCATAACAGACTGAAAAGGGGAATGAATAGTAATGGCACTAAACTTTTGGGGGCAGTAAAAAATGAGACCAAATGTGAAGAATTCCAGAAGGATCTTTCAAGGCATAGTGACTGGGCAGAAAAACATGAGATTCAATGTGGGTAAACGTAGAGTGATTTATGTGGTGAAACCAATCCTAACTTCATGTATAAAACGGTTGGCTCTGAGCTGACCATTACCAGTCAGGAGTAATGTACCTGGGCTATGATAGTCATGAAGAGATTGGTTCGGTTGCTCAAAAATGGTCAAAAAACCAAACTGGGATGCCCAGGTATGAGAAGGAAGAGGATGGAGCAGCAAATTCTGGGACTTGTGAGCCATCTCAGGCAATGAAGTTAACAACCGATTTGGAGTATGGAAAACTATAGTTAAATGTGTCATGTGAGGGTTTCAGTAACGGTAAGCAGGTGTTATTCGTAAGGGTATGTCTATATTGGAGCACATGCAGAGCAAATTCATACCCAAATCCCATTAGGCGTTTATCTGTAAACATCATTGCTAGTGTTGTTATGGCAGAAAATTCACAATGATGCAGTGTAACTTTTTAGTGGCACAAGATCAAGACTGAGCACATTATTCATAGGAAGCAAAGCTACCACTGAATTATTCAGGGCTTGCTGAACAAGTGCTGAAAACCCAGTTCCACCAAGCCACAACACTAATTTAACTTTTTTTTTTTTCATGTACCACAGCCAGCAAAGCCAGGACCCACTAGCCATTGCAGCTCTTTCCGTACAGGCTTGGTAGGGGAAAACACATATTTGATGCATAAAAATATGTATATAATGAGACATCAGTGGCTTTTCTTGATAAGTGACTGCATGATAGTGTGTGGCAGGTTGTTTCCCCATTCCCATCAGCTCAGGGGAGGCTGTCTGGAAGTTGTGTGGCAGGCGCTGGCAGCTGAGATGGCAGCAGGATCACCCAGCCCCGGCTGCTCTGTGTGTTTATGGAGGGGAAAATGTCTCAATCCTCTCCTCCTGAGAAGACTAGGACACCAAAACCATCTCCCTGCTCACACACCCGGGGCTTCTTGTTCTTTGCATCCTTGGCTAAGAGTGAGCCTGGCGGGAGCTGCAAGCAGATGGGGACATTGCTGTGGAGATTTGCTGGCAGCAGGTGACTCAGAGAGCAGTGGCTGCTTGCAGGGACCGGGGTTCAGGTCTGCGTGAAAAGATGGGCAACAAGGAGGGGATACTGCATGTGGTTTGTGCATCACCACTAACCATCCTTCAGAGACTGGGAATTCCTGACAGTGGGATGAGTTGTGCTGGATGTTTAATTTATCTAGCGGTAAGAAACTTTCATTTCCAGAGATTATAAAATACATCTGGTGTTTGTTAAAGACTGAAAATTACTTACCCGGCAAATGAGATTTATGGAATTCTAAAGACAAACTTCATGCCTTGGGGGAAGAAAAGAGAAAGATTTTACATGTTATTTACAATGTTACTGAATTTTCGGTGCTTGCCTTAGAAAGTGGGCCACATTTTCATTTGGCATAAATATTGTGCAATTAATGTAAAGCATATACTGGCTTTCTGCCTGGTGAACAGCTGACTTCATATGTAATTTCCTAAAATCTGTTGTGAAAGGGTTTTCTTTTATCTCCCTATGTAGTTGTAAGGATTTTCTTGTAAAAGGAGAAGATAATTGGCTGATTATGTGCACAGCATTGACTAAAAGACAAAATAAATCATGAAAACAGGTTAAAATATCTGTCTGCTTTCTCAGAAGCCTTGGCATGTTCTCAAACTGAATAAATACACAACTTTGGGCCAGGCGTGTGGCTCTTTAAACTGGTGGTTGATTTAAATTGTAACCCTTTCCCCAATGTTTAGTGGCCTTAGTGTGCAAGCTGTCGATCTTGGAAACAGAGCTAGTGGGAATAGTGCCGGTGTGGTGGTCAGAGATAAACGGTAGCTTTAGGAAAATCACTCCTGGGTGAGAAAATATAATTTGCAGAGCAAAACAAAACATTGCACATTAATAATTCATTTGAATGGAAAAAAATGCCCTGTTGTTGCTTATCCGTTTTTCCTTGTGATACAGTGATACCACTGCAGACCTCTACATCTACTAGTTGTGTTTCCCATGGTGAAGCCCTCCCTGAGGTTAATGGGTGCCATCCAGGGCTCACTGAAAAAGCCACAGCAAAAATCTGATTAAATTCAGTTGATTGGAAATTTCATTCAAGACCTTTCCAGACCTGAAAGATAAGTTCCTAATTGGTGACAGGCATCACACAAGAAACTCCTGCCCTTGCAGAAGCCATCAGAGATTTCTGTAGCGTGTACAGAGTATCCGAGTCCAGCACCGGTGATTGGCCTTTCTCACGTTGATAAGGTGCTGCAATTATCTCTGGCACGGTCTAAATGAACAATGCTAAATCTATACTTTTTAAAAGAATTTCAAATGACTCTGCCAACAGCCGTCATTCAAGACACGTCAGCATATTGCTCAGGTCCACTTGACAGCCCTTAGACATCTACCTAAAGAAAAAATCTCCTTGCTCAGCTTTGCAGTAGCGTCTTGCCCAGCAGGACCTCAGACATTTTGGAAAGACGTTTCCAAAAAACCCTGTTATTTTATTTTCTCCATGGTGAAGGTGACCTTAAATGCCCTTATATGCATTGACTCAAAAATTCTGCTCTGAGCTTAGGTAGGTGTATTACACCCTAAACTCACTCCAAATAGCCAAAATCCTTTTTTTTTGTATTTCACTTTAAGTTTCCCTGGCTGGCTTTGTCATGTGGCCCATAAACTGGTTGTTAAATAACAAAGCAAAAAATGTTTTTATGCCTGTAGGGTAAATAAGGGTTAAACACATCTCACAAATTACATTTTCAAGTTAAACATGCATATAGCTAATCTATTCTGATCTGGCTTTCCTGTGATTACCCATACAGATAAGAATTCTTATTAAATAGTTTGATTTATCTCTCTTTCAAAGCCCTTTCAGATGAAATAATATTTTTTTTTCCATTATGGCTTATTATTATGCCATTAAAAATTATGAGCAAATATTAGATTTAATCACTTCACTGTTGCAAAGGCAAAGTTTGATTGATGGATTCCTGGGAGAGCTTCTCAAAATACTAAGATCTTCATCTATCTTAACACAACATACTGTCATGACACATTTTTATTAGGTAGGAAGCAGTGATTTGGAGGAAAAGAAAATCCTCTTGAAGGTCTTAGCTTTGGCTTGAATGTGTGTGTCTCAGTCTGGATCTCCAGCATTTTACATTTTACTTGTCAGTTAAGTTTTTGTTTGGTTGTGGTTTTTTTGTTTGGTTTTTTGTTTGTTTGTTTGTGGGTTTGTTTTTTTTTTTTGGATAGGCAAACAGTTTAAACACATGAGAAGTTTATTTATGCAATTCATTTCCATGTGCTGAAACCTCCCCAGTGCACATCCATTTTATTTGGCTTTCTTTTACAGAATCGTAGAACGGTTTGGGTTGGAAAGTACCTTAAAGATCATCTAGTCCCAAATCCCCTGCCATAGGCAAAGACACCTCCCACTAGACCAGGTTGCTCAAAGCCCCATCCAGCCTTGCCTTGAACACTTCCAGGGATGGGGCATCCACAACTTCCCTGGGCAACCTGTTCCAGTGCCTCACCACCCTCACAGTAAAGAATTTCCTCCTGATATCTAATATAAATCTCCCATCTTCCAGTTTGAAGCCATTACCTCTCCTCCTATCACTACATGCCCTTGTAAAAAGTCCCTCTCCATCTTTCCTGTAGGCCCCCTTCAGATACTGGAAACCTGCTATAAGGTCTCCCTGGAGCCTTCTCTTTTCTAGGCTGAACAGTTCTCTCAGCCTGTCCTCACAGAAGAGGGGCTCCAGCCCTCTTATCATCTTTATGGCCCTCCTCTGCACCCGCTCCAACAGGTCCATGTCCTTATGTTGGGGTCCACAGAGCTGGATGCAGTACTCCAGGTGAGAGACTGTGAAATAAAGGGATGGTGAGAGCGTTCCTTGCCATGTAAAAGTGGTTATGGGGTTAACATCCTTTGAGGACTTTCTTATTTTCTTCTGCTGTCTTTCAGACATTTGCTGTTCTGGCGCTTTCACCTGGGTTTTGAAGTAGGATGTCCTGTGTAGAAACACAGTAGACTTTGGTGTCATCTTATGGAAATGAAGCTCTTCATGAAGCATGCATGAAAATCTAAAGCATTGGCTTTTTACTGTCTGTTATGGTTTCTTCTGCTGCTGAGAGCTTCTGAACAGACCCTGTGACAGTGTCATGAAGAGTCTCCTTCACTAATAACCCCACAAAAGTGGGAGGTGTTTTTATGGAAAGGGTTACCCCAAAAAGTCACATGTTGTTTGGTTTGGCCTTGTGCTTTTAGTAGTTCGGTCTGCATCACTTGTATTAAGTGGAAATCATCCTTCTTGTGGGTGATCTAATTAACCGATTTTATGCTTGATCTACATCTTGATTTCCTTAAAACTCACTTTTTTATTCTGTAGACTTAAATAAAAGTCATCAGGTTGGTTGATGCTAACTATAGAGAGTCAGAATCTCTATTGGGTATGAATCATCATTAAATCAGTAGTAACGACAGCAAAGTAATAGTCCCTATAATTTAAAACCTGAGAACATCATTCAATTACAATTTCCGCTATTTTATTCTGGAAATCACACTGACTTTTTAAATCTGTCAAACAGAGAGCTACAGACAGATAGAGGCAGGGAAAGCAATAAATGCCTGAGCCAATACACCTTTCATCAGTGGTTTGTGCTTTTTCAAGGCAGATGTTCTGTTAAGGTTTATCAACCTCATTTTGTTGTTACCAAAAAATGTTCGCTTTTTTTTCTAGCTTTCTGTCATCACTTTTTTTTTTTTTTTTTTTTTATTTTAAAAAAAGAAAGGGTAGAATTAGACTTGTGTTGTCTAGCCACATCACTCCCCCCCATACACAGTGGAGGGAGATCGATCTCCCTGGGGGTGAGCTACTGCACCCGCCTGAGGCCCTGCTATAGGATGGGTAGCGTCTGCTTTTGGAGGAGCACATTTTCCTCTTCTGATGAGAGAACTCCAGGCAACTGCTCAGCTTGTGCTTGTCTTTAGGAACAGCCAAAGTTCAGCGAGATAACTCCTGCCTGTAGGCAAATCTAGCTATAAAAGCAACACAACATTTCATTTAGAATCGCATATAAAAGCTTTTCACTGATACCCGCTTCAACTGAATTCGGTTACCATTTGAATTCTGTTAAATTTAAGAAAACTGCAGAAGTTTAGTTTCTCTCTTTCAGATATGTAGCTGGTATAAATATTTTATTGACATGAATTATATGGGGCCCCCTAAAGGAATGTGTCCTTTTTATTTCACAGGAAAATGGGTTGATTTAGAAGTCAACCCATTACGAGTACTTTCTCTTGTAACTTTTTGCTGTGAATTTCATTTTCAGCACAAGTTCAGCTTCTCATATTGGAAAATATATAGAATTGAATACTTCTAGGAGCTCTAAAAATATTAAAACTAATACTTAATTTTCTAATTATCTGCTTTAGGATCTGGTATCTTATGACTTACTCAGCATGGATGTAAAACCTATATCCCTCTGTGTAAATCAGAAATGCTCAGCCTGGGAGGAGGTTACAGGCTTTGCCTTTCGGTGACCATGGGCTGCCAGAGCGCAGTGAGTTCAGCGTCAGGAGCAACCAGGAGCACAACTGAAAAAGGTGGAGGAGACAAATTAATGCAATTTTTATGGCTCATCTGATTTCTCACTAGATTAAAGAGAATCATTCAGCCATAGTAACTTGATTGCTACAGCTCACGCCTGTAACCTAAACATGTCTGTGGTCCTTGTCAGCCTCTAGTTGGTGCTGGGGCAGTGGAGGGATGTCTGAAGAGCCACGGCTGCCCTGGACGTGGCACAATGAGGTGGCCCAGGGCACAAGACTGATGTGAACGAGCATCTAGTGCCTCTTCTGTTGTCCCAGCCAGAAGAGCTCTTCCCCTCTCTCCTTGTGCAGAGCACTAACACTGTAATTCACTGTAATACAGCAGGAAGAGGTTTAGGAAGCAGCTGAGGTGAAGTGTGTGTGTAAGCACAGGTGAGTTCTTGTCCCTGAGCAGATGGACTGCAGTTAGTGACAGTCCAGATCCTTTCATAAACAAAAGCATTTTTATCTGAAAATGAAATGACAAAAGACATGCTAAAGCGACTGCCGAAATCTCGCGCTAGTGTGTAGCCCTGGAAAGTTATTTTCACCACACATGGTGGAACAGGCTGCTGTAGGAGCAGTAGAAGAGGGAAGCCAGTAATTTGCTGCAGGAGTAGTAGGTATCAGCAGCTTTCAGCATCCCAAATGCCTGTCAAGTATTTTGACATGCTGGGATGGAAGTCAGTAGGAAGGAACATCACCCTGGAAAAATGAATAGAGAAATGGGTTTCTCATGGGTCAGTCAACAAGAGTCATGGGGCAACCTTTCATCTTGATAGGAGAAAGAGATTTTTTACAGTGAGAGCAATCAGTCCCTGGAATAACCTCCCCAGGGATGTGGTGGAGTCCCCATCATTGTAGGTTTTCAAGATGTGATTGGACAGGTTGCTAGATAATCTCATCTAGGCTCCCTTTTCCATGAAATGTTGCACCAGATGACCTTTTGAGGTCCTTTCCAACCTGGGCTAGTCTATGATTCTGTGAACAAATACTCGTAGGTGACCTGGCCCTGGATGTGGGTATGCAAGAGCCCTGAATTTGTTCTTGGGATCTATCTGCATATTATGCTGATAAAACTTTTCTGCAGAATTGGCACTACAATTTCTTAGGGCACAGTAGCTACTGAAAGATGTCAACAAGATAAATTCTGCCTGCAACCTTCAGTTGCCCACGCCAGAATGTGCCAGAGCAACTCCACTTAGGCAGTATAAGGGAAGTTCGAGGACTAAATACGTTGCTGTTCCTCCTGGGCAAGAGTAATTTCAGTATTATTTGATAGAATGTCAAGTGGCACAAATCTTATCTGCTTCCATCGTTTTGCCCACTAAGGGCCAGACAATTCAATTTTCCTTCAGTTACTTCACAACACCAGGTTAACACATAATTAATGAAATCAGAAGCATTTTTTCACTCTGAAGTCTCATACATTGGTTAGTTTGGGAGGTGGCAGAAGAAAAAATAAATGTTTGTATAACCCATTCTGGGGATATAAACAGCTAAAGCACTGTGCAGGTTGCTGTTTATCATTCCGAATGTGTCCTAGTGATGCATCCCACAGGGGGGATAACACAGTGTGAAGGAGAGGTGTGCAGGATAAACACCATCTCAGTGCTATTCATCAGTCTTGTGCTTGTGAGCTAATGAGACTACAAAGTCATCGCTGCAAAACTCCAGTCCCACTTAGTGCACCACTCTCCTCGAACATGTATCGCTTCAAGCTAGATAGGAAACTGGAAAATACCAGGAAAGGCTTTAATCGGTCCCAGGGATCTGTGATCAGAGGGTGCCTCTCATTGCTAAGCCTTGCTGTGCTGGGGCTCACAGCAGCCGCTGTAAGCACGGATTGTCTGCAGCAACCAAGGCACTGCAAGAAACGGGTCAGGAGAAGTCCTGGAGCCTGCTCTGGAGACCTGAAGAGCAGAGTGACTTCCTGAGGTCATCCAGAGCAAGGGATGTTTCTGAGTGCACCCAGGCCCAGGATTATCCTCCTTCCTGTAAGTACTAGTACAGGATTTAACCGATACTTCACCCTACAGGTGTCTTATGATTTTCCACCATTGTGGCTGCTTTCTACCCTTGCTCTGTGTTTCCCATTCCTTGCAATTCCTTGTTCCCATTCAGCTCATCTTGGTAGCCCAGTATCGTTCTTCTACTTTATTAATATTTCGATAAAACGTGCCATACGGACCTGCAACACAAGCTAGGATGCGGATATTTTTCCTGTTAGTAATAAGGATCCAGAAAATCCCAAAACATTGTGGAGATAACCTATTTGTTACCCTTGCAGCATTTGGTGGACTGCCAGGTATCCGTAGCATCCAACTTCTAATTGATGAGTTTGTAAGTATGGAGCTTAATACGTAAAATTTGCCAGCTACAGACTGCTGATCAGACCTCAAGGGTACATGGGCCATAGTTTGAAAACTACTGCGATGCAAAATGAGACCAGTAACTGTGTGACACTGGTTGGCAGATGGTGACAATGTTGTTCAGTGGTGGCAGCAATGGAGCCTACCATATTCATTGATACTGTCCTGTTGTGGGTTGGTTGCAAGAGGACCTATACAATAGGGAAAGAGGAATTGCCCATGCAACTGATGTAGAAGTGCTTCTTCTCTGTGTGTATTGGGGCTGTGTGGTTGTCTCCTTTGAACCTGAAATAGTATGTTCTAGGGACCCCAGCACTGTGCTCCACCAAGAAAACTGGAGATGCCTTTGGAAGCAGGGAGGTTTTCCCAAGAGAGACTCATCTCTATTTATCCTGCTGGAAGCTTCTGCGACTCCAGGAGCAGGCTGGGCTGGGATGCTCACTCTCCCCCCAAATGGAAGGATTTGATTTAATCTAGAGGAGGGGAAAACATATGCTCGATTTCTTGATTGGGCTTCATGCGTGACCTTGAACAGTTATTTCAGCTCCGTGCCTCAAGTGCCCACTTATAAAATGAGATAATGGCACCGGCTCACTTGTCTCATGTGGGTGCTCAGAAATATCCAGAGGCTGGATAAGCACCAACAGTACTTGTGGATGGGAAAATTGCCAGGCGCTGGTTTCTGGTGGCCTCCCCGCCAAATTCAGGAGCAGAAGGACAGCTCTTGTCCGTGCCTTGTGCGTAATGGAGAATAATGGAAACTTTTAACAGCTTCATTCAAAATCACACTGCGAGCAAATGGTCTGGTTTATGACTAATCTTAGCTGGTTGGTTAAGAGAGGAGGAGAGCTAGGGCTTCCTCTCCTCCTATACAGAGCAGTGGCAAAGCACCAAATGGTGATGAGAAATGTCTGTGCAGGGTAGAAGTAATGAGCTGCATCAGCAGGATGCAATGGACAGGAGAAGGGGCAGGGACCAAGAAACCTTTGCAAGGTGAGCAGATGAGCAGCAGCTGATTCCAAACAGATGCTGATGTTTTCCTCACGAAAATGCCTAAGATGCTTGAGAGGTTAATCGGAGATTTATGTAGGCAGAAAGGAAAGGTGAAGGGATGCATGGCAGCTGGCCAATGCTTTATGAATGACAGCAGCTTCCTTAAAATAAATGAGGTTGTTAACAAATCGCTGGGTTCTTGGCGTATAGTTATGAACGTGCATAGGCAAATGAATAAATGAATCATTTCATTAGCTTATTCACGGTGGTTTATGCCCAATGAATACTAATTTAAGCAGTGTCAGGAAAAAGGTGAGGTTATTTCTGGCGTATCTAATTATAACATAAGTAGTTTTTTCCTTCTTGCTATTATTTTGAGAAGCTCAGTTAAAATCTGAAGTGAATTAAATGCCTGCGAAAACCTCCAGTCCTCTGCAAAGTCTTTGCAGGAGGAGAAACCTCAGGGACGCGTTCTCCAGAGCGAGGGCGTTTCATTACCTGCGTGGCAGAGGCAGGGAGATGCCGCGGTGGGGCGGGAAGGGGAGCTGGCAACTCTCAGGAATTATGTTTGCATCAGGGATTTGGTACCAACGCCGCTGCGTGTGCGCGGCTGAGCTGGTGTTGCCACTGCATAAATACACACCAAAACAGAGTTGTGGCTCCAAAGAGTTTACTGTGGGAATAAGTGGGATAGGAGGAGGGGGAAGGGTGGGAAGCTGCTGATATCACCAGGCTGCAGTTGAGAGGTAAAGAAGGATAAAATTGTTTTCTCAGAGTCCCCCACGAAGGCAGTGCCATTGAAGCACTCCACTTCTGCCCCTCTGCACCCCAGGCCAGTGTCTCAAGTGGGTCCTGCCTCTCAACGTGCTGCCTCTGGCTTGCTCCAATGGCAGGGGAAGTCCTCTTTTTATCCTTTTTTAATATGGGCATTTCCTCACATTATTGCATCCAAAAGTAGTGGTGGTTTTTTTTTTTTTTCCCTGTGGTTGCTCATGATTAAAGAGCTGCAGAAAACTAATTACAGTTTACAAATCTCAATTACAGTAGCAGAGTGAAGCAGTGAATTATGAGTTTAGCAGCTGATACCCCTGATTCACCCTCTTTATAAAAATTGATGTATCTTTCCTTTGTGATTGTTTTATTTCAAAAAATCTGCTCCCCATCACTAGAAACGTGACAATCAGGACTGAAAGCTTGTCCATGGGACGTGATGCAGCTAGGAAATTACAGGTGGAGGTTGGTGGGTGAAACTCTTCAGCTCGTTGTGTCCTGTGGGGGTCCTGGGAGGCTGCTGCTGGGTGAGGGATCTGTGCAACACATATGCAATACTGGGATACCTAAAACCAGTTATTAGAAATAAACCTGCAGTTGCAGTGTAAGAGCATTTTAACAATATGCAACTCCTCCTTTGGGTCTGAGTGGGAGACAATGTAAGTTTAGGCACATAGGTGCCATCCTTAAGGAACAGCCTACCTAAAACACTTAGTTTGTAGATGCTTTCCCTGAAATCCCCCTCTGCATTCCCCGTACTAGGTTATGGTTGGGCTTGATGATTTTAAAGGTCTCTTCCAAGCAAAACGATTCTATGATTCTATATAAATCAGGATTTCAGCCTTCCTGTTTTGATTTCAGCTCCTCAGCGCATGTTAGTATTGCAAGAGCACTGTCAAGAGTTTAGACCTAAATAGCAAATCCCACAAATTAAATGCTCAGTTCTACTCTAAAAATTGTTACCTCCATAAACCGGAGGACCACAGGATCGACTGGAAATGTGAATAAAAGAGAAGCCTTTGGAGCAAATAGCAGGACAGGAAAATTCTCTTATCAGCTTGCCTAGAAGTAATAAACATGGTTCTTGTTTGTGCAGCAGCCAAGATATCACTGAAAAAAGAAAGAGTAGAAAATAATAGATTATTATGCTGTGTAATCTTTTACTGTAACAGGCTGGTGCATGTGAGGAAGGGGTACAAAGAAAATGCTCTTTCAAACCCACTATCTCCATCATCAAATCAATCAACACTATTAAGAGAACAAATGAACTTGAATTTTTGAAAAGCAGCAAATATCTGAGTGCAAAAAGGACAGAGAAAGTTCTCTTTTAACAGTTGGCCAGTTTATCACAGTCTCTGAGGCAGCGGTGATTTTACAATTGGATGTTGCTTTTGATTTGCACTGGATCTGTCTCTGATGAGTCATGTAGTGGTTACCCATCTTTCTTGCTGTGTTTTATGGTGGTAACATGTGCCCTGACTCCAGGGCTCTGATTTATTGAATGCTCTACAAATACCAGTTCCTAAATCTGAAGAAGGATGAACAAAACTTGTCAGGTAGAGATTGGAAAAGTAATTGAATTTTACTAAGTTGCAATGAGGTTCTCTGAAGCAGAACTTCAGCCTGGATTGAGCTAACCCTGATTTGTTTGGACTCAATAGGAGTACAAAACCCTGTACTGGGCCCTTTTGAGAGTCTCGCTGACTTTATTTTTGTAATTATCCTAAGAATACTGCTGTAGTTATACACCTCTGACCTGAATTCATGTTTTATCAATGTGTTTATGTGGATCAAGGCAACGTGTCTGACACTGCCTTTTGGGAGGTGAGGTGTGAGCTGGCAGACGCCATTTCTTTTCAGACTGTTTTGCCAGAGGCATTGGGGTGGGGAACAACTCGCCCAGAACCAAGCAGATGAGCAAAGGCAAAGTTGCCATCAGCAGAAAACATTAAGCAAACAGAAGTATTTCGGAGTTCTTAGATGTCCTGTGGCATTCATCCAGCCATTAATCAGCATCACAGAAATGCACAAGCATACTTAACATGCTTGCTGGCAAAGCTGATTTTGCTTAATATGGTGCTGTCTCTTCTTATGGAATAGAATCCACTTGCAAGTCAAATTAAAAGATCTTGCTTGTGCCTTGGTTCTATAAATATTATACTCATATAAAAACTGCCCCTGTGTTTTGGTGCATACACTTAACTCATATATATAGCTCCTCTCTCTATTTTCTCCTCCCTAAAAACAGCTCCATAGGATCCCCAAACGAACAATTTTTTCTATATATTTGCCTAACACACCACCAGAAACACTCTCACTGACTGTCGTGTGTTTTGATTTGGGTTGTAGGCAAGAGATAGAGAAGATAAAAAGTCAGGTTGTTAGAAAAAACAGGATTTCTTTTCCTGTCTTTGCTACTGTGCAGTTGCATGGGACTTGCTTCAAGTCTGCAATGATTGTTACATTTTCAGAACCATTTCAGGAAAGAGTGATCTTTTGTATCTGACCGATTACTTCTTGTCTCTGAGCAGTAAAGTAACCAAATTCCTCAAAGGATGCTTGCATATAAATGCTAATTTACAACAGGTCTGCTAGGGATCTCTGAAATATGAAATACATACACTGACTGCTTCTATTGAGAGGGGGGAAAAATGTGTCTGATATTTACAGAAAACCAGCAATCTGCTTTCTGTCTCTCTATACTTCTAGTTATTCAACTGTAAAACAGAATTTAAAAATTCTCGCCCAGCGGGTCTGTTTTAAACATTAATATCTACAGAGATGTCTTCTGAACTCTGAGCAGAAAGTATTTCCTATGCAAAATGAAGATGAACCCTAAATTTCAACTTCAAGTTTTATTTTTCCAGCAATTCACCACAGTAGCAAAATTTGTATTCATTTCTACATGATTCATTTTCTTGAACTAAGATATAAAATTAGCTATTCTTTTTTTATTCCCCCAGGGCAGGGAGAGAGAATGGAAGCACAGGCTTTCTTCTAGTTTGTAAAAAAGTTGGGACTGGCATGCACACAAAAGAATTTGGATTGAAAAATACAGATAAGGAAGATGTTTTTAGAATGTAAGAGATTTCAGCAAACTGATTGAGGGGACAGAAATACATAAACAAATTTTCTTTTCAGACATAGATAATTCTGATTATTCCATGAAAATAAACACTAAAGGAAGAAATAAGCAATTACTACACCATTTCATAGAATCATAGAATAGTTTGGGTTGGAAGGGACCTTTAAAGGTCATCTAGTCCAACCCCCCTGCAATGAGCAGGGACATCTTCTACTAGGTCAGGTTGCTCAGAGCCCCATCCAGTCGGACCTTGACTGTTTCCAGGGATGGGGCATCTGCCACCTCTCTGGGCAACCTATTCCAGTGTTTCACCACCCTCATCATAAAAAAAAATTTCTTCCTTCTGTCTAGTCTAAATCTACCCTCTTTTAGTTTAAAGCCATTACCCCTTGTCCTATTGCATCAGGCCCTGCCCCTTTCTTTGCACTATATAGAGAATTTCAAGTAAAACTGATTATGATGGCAGAAATTATTTTGGTAATGGCAAGGTATTAATAAGGAATACACATTCTTAAAGGGGAACTTCGTTCTGTATTTTGGGAACATCTCTGGTAAGCAGAGATAGAGACTTTCTTGTTCAGATCATTCTTGGTTCAAATGGTAATAAAGATCAAAAGCCTGTGTTCTTTGTTAAAAAGTTAATAGGTGAGGTGGATTGTGTGTTTTATTTTAGAAGGGCATTCCTTATTAAGAGGACAAATGTCTCTTCTGTCCTAAGCTTGTACAACCCCCAGCACAAGGGACACTTAGTGCTTTTTGTGTTTCTGAGTGTTAATGACAGAAAAACGTTTATAACTAACAGTGACACCATGGTGAAAGTGGTTTGTTGTCTCTAAGATAAGCCACAGTAGTGATGGTCATGATGCAGGTAGGAGGTAGGTGGTCTGTTTTGGTGCTGCTGCTCAGGAGTAGGCTGGAGCCAAAAGCCAAACTTCAGTAGCTGGTTCTACCAGCTTTACCAGAGCCACCATTAGGTTCCAGGGGAAACAGTGTCAGAGCGCAAGGGTAAAAAGGACAGGCTCAGCTCAACCTGCGTTGTCCTCACCTTACTGCACTTCACCTGTGGTGGACAATGTGGCCATGAAGAGCTCGGGTGTCCACTGACTCACTGTGGATGCAGCCAGGAGTCTGGCATGCAAAAAGCAATGTCCTTCTGCAGAATGATGCAAAAACCTGTCAAGAGAAATGATTTCTGAGTCCCTAACTGACATAATTGGGCATCAGACTGCCTTTCCTCTCAGTAATGGATGGGGAAAGGAGCTCTCTGGGAACAAGCCTGGGGATCGCTAGGGAGAGTGAGCGAAAGCCAAAACTGCCAATGCAGCTGGGTATGCAGTATGGGTATTTGCCGTGTGAGTGTGCAATATAGTGCCGTGTTTGCAAAATAATGCAGTGTTACCACGCAAGGGCAGGTTTCTGCACGCGCTGAGCTGGGCTCAGTGTTTGCCGGGCGGAGGTGTTTGTTAAGCTGACGTCTGCCTGCAGCTCCTGGGGTTTGGCTTCAGCTGTGAACCTCACTCAGGGTTGCCAAAGGGGAGAAGGTGCTGGGGACACTGGGCTGAGCAGAGAGCAGAAGCAACCACCAGCAGCACGGCACAAGTGTTGTCCAAAACCCAAAGTGGTGCCCGTCTCATCTGTCTACAGATGGCTGCATGTGAGATGGTGGCTCCTGGCTCCTCTGTAGGCTGTGGAGAGGCTCAGGCAGTTCTTACACTGCAATCACCTGCACTCTCTTAGATCTCCTTCAACATCACCTGAAGTGCCTGTTTCTCTCCAGAGGCTTTAAAGAAAGCCTGGGGAAACTAACTGCTACATATACTGTAGTTAAAGGAATCTCATTCCCAGCGACTGTGCAAGAAAATCTGTTCAACTAGAAAAAAAAAAACTACAGGGAAAAGCACCAAGACTTACAAGTTGATTTTATCGCTTTCCTTATGGGGTAATTTTCCTGAGTCTTGAAGAGCTGGGAGGAGATGTTGCATGCCTATGAACGTCTCGGGAGCATGTCAAAAAAAGACAGTGTAAAAGTCATCTTTTAGTGTATACAATGTTGGAAGAGGTTATGGTTATTTATAATGTGTTCTCACAGGAACCATTTTATTATCCCTTTGGATGCATCATTGAAAATGTTTAGGAAGTTCTGCTGTCCCCAAAGAACCTGACACCAATTCTGCTCTCCTCACAGTGTAGGAGGGTGAATGTAACACCAAAGTGAGGCAAAAAAGCAGGAAACTGGGAGCAAGGAAACACTGAGGATGATTTGCTTAGGGATAACATCATGTTTGATGTCATTGAGAAAGTGTTAAAGGAAGGTTTGCTGAGGGAGCCTGATTTGGGAGCTGAGATAGCAGCAGATGTTTGTGGACCCTTAGAAATACGCATGGTGTGAAGACTGTCCAAGTTGTGTTCCCACTTGGGGGTGCACTCTGTGATGGTGCTCAGGAGCATTAACCACTTGCTGAAGTGGACAGCATGTAGTCCTGCCAGGACTGCCCAGGCTGTGGTGGGACCCTCCTGCACCATCCACTGGAGGTGAAGGGAGATGGTGTTTCCCTGTGCAGAGCAGCATGGCTGCTCTGAGTGATGTTGGGTTGCTTCCATTGCTGGTAACCAGCAGCCGTGGAGACACCACAGGACTGACAGTGAGCCTGAGCCATGTGGGTCCAAAGCCATCTCCTTATTACACCGAGACATCCACAGGCATCAAGTACCAGAGATACCTAACACCTGGCTCAGAAAGGATGGGCACAGGTACAAAGCTCTGTTGGAAGACCTGCAGAAGTAGGAAGATGCGTCCTCAGCAATCAGCACGGACATCAGTGTTTCCTGGAACAGAGGAACATCAGAAAATAAACACTTGAGGAACGCATTGGTGTGGATGCTGGCAAGCCACTGAGGCAGCCCCAGCCCTCACCCAGCCCAAATGGAGCCCCGCGGTGGCCCTTTTCTGCCACGTGGCCCCAGCCAGGGCATGGGCCTCTGGGCTCGATGCCACAGGGAAACCGATATATATTTGATAAACTGTGCTGAAATAAATTTGTATCTTGAAGACTTGCCCTCTGATCTCACCCTGGATTCATGGATGGGGGTTACAGTCATTAGCAAAGACAGAAAGTTGCAAAGTCCACTGCCAATAATTTATTCAGAAAGGGCATTGGCTTCCTTGAAACATGAATTTTAAAATGCTGCCTAAATAGTTTGTGGTTTTTTTCCTGTACATTTACCTACAAGATAAATATGCATGATGAATTCATTGAGTAATGGATCATTTGCTGATGTGAGCTACATTATCAATCTTGGGAAAATTCTTATTTTCCATTAGGAAAAAACAGAGTAAACAGACCAAATTACTGTTAAGTTAAAAATGTTGTTGCTTTAAGACCTTTCATGTCAGTTTAATGACATTCCTTTGGGGCTTTTGCAAATTGAAATATCGATATCATACTCTGAACTGCTTTTTCTTATTAATCAGAATATCTTTTCTGACTGACACGTACGTTTTTGCTCTTCTGACATCTCTCATTTTTTTAATTCTCCGTGTTAATTATTGTGCCAGTCAAAAACTCATCACAAATTTTTCGCTGTGGTGTATGTTCAAAGCCATGTATTTCTTCAGCAATGTTGGGGCAATTACAATGATGAGAATGAAGACAGGTGGCTGTGCTCTGCTCCTTCCTGCTGTCTCCAAAATGCCAGGGAGCCCTCTCTGACAGAGCAGGTCACCTCTGCAAATCTCACCCTTCAGACTAAAGTTTATGATGTGCTGAGGAATATTTCTAATAGCTGTAACTTTTGTTCTCTGACACTCAACAGATGTCAGCCCATTTTAATGCTTTGCCATCAAAGAACCATTGATCTCACCATGCCATGATTAGAAATACACTTTCTTTATCCAGTGTAAAGAAACTGGTCCTTTATTACGATTTCTCATATTCAAACATATCCTTTTGGATTGTGGCCATTTTACCAAGTAGTCCAGATCACTTTGCAAAGGTAAGCCATTCTCCTGCTTGTTTGCTACTTTCCTGATCTTGCTATCTTCTGCATCTTTTACCAGCAAAAAGCCTGTGTCATAGTCAAAGCATTTTTTTAATGCTGGCTCAAAGCCTAATCTCTGCAGAAGCCCACACCAAGCAGGTCCCCTCTGGTGTTATCTGCACCTGGATGCACTTGGAGACCAATCCATGAACCAGCCTTAAATGTATCTAATGCTTCTTCTAATGCCTCCAGCTCTCATCCATGCTGACTGATCAACACACCACATAACAGTCAAGCGTCTCAGGAGGGTTCTAGAGTATAGATAGTGTCACCATACCAGATCTGTAATCTTGTTGGGAAAAGGCCCAAACCCTCCTTTCACATTACAGTGCATTACATTGTGACCCCTTAGATTTGCTGATCTAGACCCTAAATTAAATGTCTGTTTTAGTGATCTGGGACAGCCTTCCTACAATGTACGATGCCTGGGGTCACCAGGTTCTTCTTCTTTGGGAGCTTCAACAGCTTTTCAGCACTGTGGTGATTTCCGTAGTTTCCCCAGAGATGTTGAAACGTCTCTGGTTCCTCCCTCTCAGAGTCTTGGCTGCAAATTTTAGCAGATGGCACCTCACCTCCTCCTCTTTTCCTCCTGTGGGTTGAACACCACATTTACCAACATCATACGGGTTAAATATATCCCATAAAATATAAATATATGGGATGGGCAAGCTGAAGCCATCTGGGCACAGGGTGAGTGGCTCAAGCATCAATGGTGCCTGGACCAGAGCTCCCATCCCAAACATGCTGGGGGCAGCTTTCCTCTGCCATGGCCTCTGTCGGGACAGGGTGCAGGGCTGGTATGGCACAGTATGTACCTACGGGGTATAAAATAGTACTAACATATACTATATATTTCACAGTCATCTGGGAATTGGAAAGCTAAACAGTTATACAACAAGCCTGGCAACTGTCTGTCTAAACCTACACATCTAAACCTGGTGAGAGCTGATCTGAAGATTTTCATGTCAAAATGTTGCCAAAATCAACATGCTTTAGTGCAAAAAGCTGCCATTCAGTTGTACCTAGGATTTTGTCTCTGACTACACGTGTCCTGAGGAGTGGTCGACTCTGACCATAAGCACAACCCAAAGCAGCTTGTGGTGAGGTGAAGAAGCCATAAAATGACTTTGACTTTCCAGACAGTCACCATGCTCTGCTGAGTGTGTGCTCCATGAAGACCTGTAATTGAGATAGCTCAGCATTTCTCCAGTGAAAGCAGTGATCTATCCACACCACAGCTGACCCGTATTAAAATACCACCAGAATAATGTTCCAGACAGGCAGCAGGGCTCATATGCAGCCTCCTGTGCTTCCTTCAGGGCTCCTGAACTGCCGTTGAGGGGGAAGTTTCAATAAGCAGGAAACATTAAACAAATAAAGGTATTAAACAATCCTTGTGTCTTATTACCAGTGAACAGACAGTCAAAAATAAATGCATTTATTATGGGCTTGTTTGCAAAACTGCTTTTGCTTAATATGGCTCATATTCAGTTTCTGCTTATGGCACCACTGAAGCCACTTGTCAATTAAAGGAAAGGTTGTTTTTTCTTGGCTTAGTAAATAATATCTTTGCCTGTAAGTTCATATGCCTTTCTTACTCTTTCCCTCCTGCAAGTCTCTTCCATCTGTAGTTGTATCATCCATTTCCCTCTCTCCGTGGAGGAAAACATCACCATCTAGGTGAAGCTGACTGACGGTGTTGGTTCCCTGGGATCCAGCACTGTAGCAGGATGATTTCAGACTTTTGGTGGGAGATGAGTTTGTCTCAGTATTATATTTAATAGGTACTTGCTGCTTACAAGCAAATGAAACAACCCCAGCCTGCAGACCGTGATGCCAGAAGTGGACCTGACAGGGGAAGCTGTGCAAGTGATGGGACCTTCTTGTAGGCATAAAGCTGGAGAGGACACAGGGCAAATCTTGCACAGGGCCACTGCCTCCTCCTCTCAGGCACTAGGTAGATATTTGCTGGTATTAGTCACCAGTATCTGACAGTTCAGGCTTTCATCTAGCGCCAACTGGACCTCGTGCAGGTAATCTCTTTTTTAATGTATTTCCTAAAGGTACTTTTGCATGTGCTTGTAAATGTAAAAGTGCTGGGCAGTGTGTGTCTGGTGTGGGGCTCACAGATGGTGGTGGTAGCTGGGGGGTGGCAGAAGATGGAAGATTTTGGATCTCTTGGGTGTCTAAAAGGGCACTTCAGTGAAAAAAGCTCCCTGTGATTCGGTGGGTGTTTCTGGGCTCAGTCCTGGTGTCAGTATCAGATGAGGACAAGGAAAGTGGTGGCTCCTCTGCAGCACAGTGCCACGTGTTAGCAATCGGTGGAGCAATCTCATCCTCCTTGGCAGTGACCAAAGCTGGTGCCAGGCAGGCAGGGCAGCAGGTGGTGGTTAGGCTGGCCCTGACGTTTGTTCAGTGCATTGACTGGGAACCGGGACCTTCACAGTTCAAGGCTGTTCCATTCAGATTTCACTGAAAAGGTGCTGTATGAAGTTCTCAATCAGCTGGACCTCTGTGGACTGGACTTCTGTGATGCTGAGAAATCAAAGGCAATAAGATGACACAGGATAGCATTCAAGATTTTCCTTTAATGCTCCGTTTCTCGCTTCTGTCAGGAAACACAGGGGGAAAAGCAGTAAGAAAGCATGAATTTTGCAAGATGCCTGTTTGGAAATCTCTTGTCAAGATTTTGATACCCTTGCAAAAAAAAAAAATTATAGAGAGGTTTTGTCCATTTGTTCCTCTTATAGTAGGCAAATATCTCAGAAAACTAAGGCACCTTGCAGACTCAGCAGAACCAGAGGAGACAGCAAAGATGGTGGGTCAGATTTGGGTCTGCTTAACAGTACAACAAGCTCTTTGCTGCAGATCTACTGAAGCATTGGCCATGACTTCAGAGAAATTAAGGCAAATATTTCGGAGGAGGTTTCAAGATGCTGCCATCTTGGTTCCTTACCTAGAAAACTTCCTTTTAAGCAAGAAATTAATCTCAGAAAAGTCATCTGTATGATCTGAGCTGCACCGCAGGCTGCTGCCTGTACCCGAGCACAGAGTCTAGCTCCCTGCATGTAAACTTCCTCTGTGCTTTCAGAACTTTACTGGAAACTATCCCTGGAATAGGAGCTGATGGGTGCCCTGTGCTGCTGTAAAGTCCCTGTATACTGGAATGAGTTTCCTTTAATGAGCTGACTTATTTCAGGTGTGAAGGACACCGATAACTCTCACTAATTTGATGGGAGCTGTAAGCGCTCAACCCATAAAATGTGGAAAATGGCGTGCAGAGGGGGTAAACACACATCGTCTCAGACAAACGACAGAAAGCTGCAGAACACTTTTCCCCTACTCTGACACACACATCAAATCCTATGCACACATTTTTCAGCATAATTTAGCTTTTTATAAAGCAATCACAGTACCAGGAAATTAAAATTAGCCATAGAAAGACAGATCCTGCAAGTTCTTTGCAGTAGAGGGAGAGAAAATGGGCAGAGCTTTGTCAGGAAATGAAAATCAGGCCAGGTTTATTGTCACACCAGGTGTTGTTTATTGCAAAGGACTTGTTTTTACTCCAGCACTTAGTTAAAGAAAGGCCTCAAACCAGCCATCTACCCCCAGTGAATAAATTGACTCTCCGATACAAAGCCATTCAGAGAGGGAGCTTTGCAGTAAAGCTGGCCCAGCAGCTCAGTTTGTGCTGTGGAATGAATGGGAAGATTTTGCAAAGCAGCTCGCCAGTCTTCTGCCGTTATTGCAAGCAGAGCTACTGATGGGAATACAGCTGCATCCATGAATCTCCATCCTTTCCTGAGGTGGCTGTGGAGACAGTGTCCCCAGGGTCTTGCTCGGTGTGTGTGTACCTGCAAGATGACCAAGACGGCAGCAGCTTGTGCCTCTCTACCTCCCTTATGACCCTAGTTTCTCTGCTTTTCAGCTGAACACTAAGCCTTGTTGATTCTCCCCACTTTTCCTTTGGTAAAACACATAAGATCACCTTGAATGTAACACCTGAACAGATTTTATACCAAGCTTCAAAGCTAGTCTGCCTTTAAAATGATTGCTTCTACAGTCAGCTTTGATTATTATTAATCATCTGCTAATCCAAAAATAACATGTTATATAAACAAATTGCACTCCTCCCAGCCACAAAAATTATTTTTGAAGGGTATTTTTGCATTCAGTTAAAATGCTCCTGTTGATTGATTTCCACTCTGCCTCCTCGAGACTTCACAGATAGCGGTGGGGTTATATATAGTGACGGAGTCTGGCGGCAGAGAGGAAGAAGTGTTTCCCATAGAGGCTGTTACTGGTGTGTGTTAGGTAAGAGCTGCAGGCACAATCCTGTCCCACCGCGCAGGTGGGAGACTCAACGGCCTGAGAATATTGTGTCAGTCTGTGCCTTTACTCCATCTGCTCTGCTGAAGTCAAAGGGTGTCTGGACACCACTTGAACAGAAGAGGAGTCATCATTTTGCATACCTTGTGGCAGCATTGTCCTCTGGGTGGGAGCACTGCACACAAGTCAAGAGACCCAAATTGTTGCTAATTCTGTCATTTTCTATGGGATTGTGAGTGTATAAGTATTGAGCAGCCAGCTAATTTCTATGAGCTTTTGGGAGCAGGGGAGCTCTTAAAAGGATTTACAAAATGTCTAGCGTAGTGGGAATATCAACTTGGCAGGGAGCTACTTCAGATGAGGTCTTTATATTTTAACAGCTCTATAATGGACTAGGGAGAAAAGATGGGCAGCAGTAGGGGCTCAGGGTGATGTTCCTCTGGCTTCAGCGATGCTGATCTGCTTGCTCTGCACGTTTGAGTCTTGAGTCCTGAGTGATACGAAGCATAAAAGAAACAGATGAAGATTTCAAACCCACTTGCTCACTTGTCTGGGCTCTGGCCTAGAGCAGTTCTTGCAGTAATAGCTGTGACTTGGCCCTCCCTTCTTCACCTTTTCAGTGTTAATTCAGGGCTTGTTCCTCCAGGCCAGCACGTGGTGGCAGGAGAATGTGGGAGTGAGATCTCACTAAGGGAGAGGATGAAAGGAAAACAGAGGATAAAAGTTGGAGAGAAGTGGTGATATAAAGGTCAGATGGGTCATTTACATGGGATCCATACAGGGTTGTGAAGAGAGAGCTAATCTCATTGAACTAAAGAGTCGATTCAAGCAGTACATTGTATTTCAGCTGCTCAAAGACATCCTGAACCCAATCTATGTGAACATAGCAACTGAGCCCGTTTTCTCTAGGTAAACCACAAAGAGAAATACTACTGAGTGGTTCAAGCATCAGATCTGGAGTCATGAACTGGATGCTTCACCTCTACTTGCAACACCCCCCTGTCCCTGCCCCTGCCCCTGCCCATGTCCATGAGGTGCTCCAAGGCAGGCAGTACCAGCACCAGCATGGTTGCTGGCAAACCACAGTTCTTTGTGGTGTCAAACACAAGCCGACAAACCCTGGACATCTGGGGCACCTCTGCAAGGCAGCACATGGTCAGCAAGCTCTGCAGCCCCCCGAAGAGACCCCCTGCATTGCTGTGCCTTGCTTGGGGCACAGGGGGTCCCACAGGTGTCTTGTTGTCACCTGGAGAGGGACGGGGTGCCTTTACAAAGCATTTTGAATCCTCCTAAAAAAGGGGCTATAGATAAGGCAGAAGGGTATCAGACTTTTCACTTGTGCTTGATTAGGGCAGTTTCAGCTTCTTATATATTTTTGAACAACAGCAAAGCTTTACTATAGAGGGTAGGAAAGAAAGCTGTTTGCCCTTGAAAATGAAACAGTCTGAGTCTCTCACTGAAGCTCCAAGTGAAATAAGGACTGGAGATGCTGGGCCACCCCACAGGTTGCTCTTGTTCCATGATGGGAAGGATCACCTGCAGCAAGGGTCCTGGCCACCATCGTTTCCTCTCCTGCCACAGACTGTTGCTGTGATCCAGGCTGGTTTGCTTAGTGACTGTGACTGGATGAGGCTAAAGGCACATGCCTGTACTTGTACACTTTGGCTGATGTGGGATGGTCCGTGTCTTCCAGGCAAACTTTCAGATCATGTAATGTGGCCAGATCCAGGCTGCCCATTGGCGATGGTGTCTGCTCCATTTGCACCCAAGCCATGCCTGCAGTTTATGTGGGACAGCAGTTCCTGGCCTGGAGGCCAAAAATGTGCCAGGACAATGGTAACAACAGTATGGAAAATTGAGTTCCCCTGCCAGGAAATGTCTCCTTTGGGATCTCTAGACAGAGGCATGTCTTTATGTCACCAGAGGTAAAATTGCAAACATGCACACACATGTATATGCATAAGTTGTATACAAAGGCATACTTATGAGATTAAATATGGGAAACTTTTTTGGGTTCCTGGATTTATAGCAAAGATACTTGGCCCCAGATGTTCAGAGAAATGCCAGTGGGAATTTGCTGTCTCTGTGTATTCACAGATCTAGGCCACTGTCCCTGTCCCAGAAGGTTTGTGGTCCCACTAGATACCTCTCTGCTAGCTGGAATGAAGGACCAGCATAAATGATGATATGCATTTTCCTTTGATCCTTCCCCTGGTTGGCATTTTCTTCATTTGATAAACTACCTACCTACTGCCAGTCAGTCCTCCCCCATGCTGCTTTTATGCCAGACCACACAGAGGAAGCTCAGAGGTACTTACCGTGATTTTGAGCGTGCTGACTAGCCTTCACAGCCCTCTGTGCCCCAGGAACAGAGCTGAATGCCATAAATCTTATTTAAATTGCCATCTTAATGTGATCTCTTGAGGCCCTTTAGGCTGGAGTTTGGATAGAGCTGTGCACTGAGTTCATTCATTTTCTTTACCCTGTTGCAGATTTCACCAGCTTGCTGATCTATAACTAGGTCAGCTTCATAAAGCATCATTTCTGTGCTAGGATTTTATCTTCAGCTGGGAAGACATAATCGGGGAGGCTGGATAACAAATGAGTGAGGCTGCACAGGTCTGGGAGCGAGTGTTTGTTGCTTTTACCTATTGCCTTATAACTCTTTCCAGAAAACTTGTGAATTGAGGTAAGCCATGTTAGACCAGTCCACTGGCATTTGCTATACCACACTGGAATGAATATGTCCCACACTGGGATGAATATGTCCCATGCTTGGACATTGCCCAGTGACCCATGAGTCCTTACTGTGAATGGAAGGTGCCCAGAGAAACCTTCATGTTGAAGCTCTCATCATTTGTGAGATGAGGTGGACATAGCCAAAGTGTTTCAAATGGGGCGAGTGGCCCAAGGCTGGCTAGAAGAGATGAAATCTCCATTAAAGGTGGCACGGTGGCCTTGGTGCAGCAGGCACCCACTGTGGAGGCATGGCTGCTGGTGGGGAAGGGTGAAAAGGGAAGAAAAACAGTGAGAGCGTAATGGCATATGCCATGTGTGGGCGAATCTCCATGAATTATGAAATATGGAGTTAAAATGGAAGTCTTGATAGCTGAGGGCCAGATGGGGCTGCAGTATGGACAACCTCTGCCATAAAGGTGACATGGAGGAAGGTGGAGTTGGGTGAAGAAGGAGTAGGAGAAGAGGAAAGCAAAGCAGGCAAAGAAGAGAGGTGTAAAGGCTGAGTAGGAGCGGGAGAAAAGGAGAACAATTAAATGATCATCGATCCTGATTCACACTTGTACAAGCTGTAAGTTTTTTACAGACTCTCAGGAGAGAGGAAAGGCTGCTCAGAAACAGCTTTCTCTGTCACTTTGAAAAGCAAAGCAAAGTCCTTCCTCATACTAGAAGGAAAAAGCTGTAAAACAGCACTTTGCAGAAGTGAACTGAGTTCCCATGTACAGCTAGACTCTTAATCCTGTCCTTACTGGGTCGTCTTCTGTACCAGAGACCCCACTCACATCAGTTTTTGACTCAACCAGTCAAAGTGTAGCCATTCAGTGGATTGCAAGGGGTGAAAAAATAGAGATAAGAACAATCTTATACATGAGAAAAGGTGACTTACCTTTCCTCTGGACTCATAATCTGATTTTTCTGGTTTAGCTTTTCTCCTTACCTGAACTGTACTAGCACAAGAATTTGCTTTAATGACCATGTAATCATTTTCCAGACATCTATTAAATTTGGAAGTGATAAACTGTCTTATTACCTCAGCTACCATTTTTAAAATGTTGTTCCTAATAAATTTCAGCAGACATCTGCAAGTGAGGCAAGCTTTATATAAGGGAAACATTTGAGTTGCAGGAGTATTGAAAAATACAAGAGAAGTCTACATATGCACCCCTGTGCATGCACACAAATAGAAACAGATGGGAACACGTAAGCAACCATCTATTTGGGGCCCTTACCGATTAAACCAGCTCTTTGTTAGATAAGGCTTAGAATATGATAAATTATTGTAAATATACTGGAAGGTTATAAGGTCAGATAGAAACAGTTCTCTGTCAGCAACAATCATCTGGAGGCCTTGGCCTCATGTCTTAGCCATCAGTCCAGCCAGTCAGGTCCCTGGTCCCTGTGCAACTGAGGCTGCAGAGATCAGTTCTCTGATGGTGTAGTCCCTGGGAACAATGTACTCTTATTTCAAAGTAAATTGAGCAAGGGCAAGATGATCTAAGCTTCAATTCATCAGATGGTTGGTTTACCAGAGAATAAGATATTCTGACTTGCTCAGGACATAATTCCAGCGTGTTAGCACTGCTTTCAGGCACAAGTGTCTCCAGTGATGTCCACCAAAAGAGTTTCTGCAAAGCAGTACCCTAACATGTCACTCGTGCTTTGGCAAAAAGCCATCGGGTTCCTGTGTACTGCCTGTGTTCATGACCTCCCCAGGTCCTTCCAGCCTGGGCAGTTCGGTGCTGCTGTGACTCCTGCTTTAGGTTATGTTTTGAACAACATCTTTCTGAAAGGGATGGTTTGTCTGTGATGGGGACAAGAGAATGAACCTTTTTATATTCCCACCACTCTGAGAGGGCATTCAGTTTGCAGCAAAGATTTCAAAGGGTCACTCAGTGACCCGTCCTGTCCTGTAGTCAAGACCAGTCTTTACAAAGCCTTGCTATATGGGAAAGGTAAGTCATAAACCAGAATGGGTGAAGAGGAGCCAGGAGCTTTTTCCCACGTACAACAGATCATGCTGGGTCTGTTGCAGTTGTGTATTTGGAAAACAGCCTCATTTTTATCATCATTCACAAGTCCTTGTACAAACCCCAGGCAAGGATTACATTTCCTTTCAACAGCACTAATTTACCATTCAGCAACAGCAGCTGTTTTGCCATTGCAATTTTTTTGTGTTCTGGAGTTTGTGTTTTTTCTTAGTCTCATTTTAGGATTTTCCAGAAACCCCTCTGCAAGGCTGTTTTCTTGCACTTGGCTGTGCTGGGATGAGAAAGGGGTCAGGAGCAGGGCCAGCCTCCCCATGCTGCGTCTGATTCTTGCAGCAGCCCCATTGAAGAGGGACCAAGCCCCCGCCAGCAGCCAGGAACTTGTGTGGGATCCCTGGGAAGAGCCTCTGCTTTCCTTCCACACATTGCTACCTTCTTGTTTAATTCCCTAAGCTGTAACGCTAGCCAGGAAAACAAGCATGGTATTTGGAGCTAGAGCTCTGCTCTGTCGTTAGAAGCTGCTGAAATATTTTAGGAACTTATGTCATCTGAGATGGTTTACCTCTCTGAAATGTGAATGTCCAGGGCCTTGTTGCCTCATTAAAAAATAAAGTTACTGCCTGTTAAGTGCATTGAAATCCTGGGATGAAAACTGTCTCCTCTTACGCATCCTCTGATTTTAGTGTGATGAGGGTAGACTGCCAGCTAATTACACGGCTGTCTTGAAACTAGTCACCCGGCTCCCTGCAGGGGAACTGCTGCGACTCCAAACGCATGGACTCTTAATTTTCTGACAGCATCCAGCAGATCAGTCCACAGCTTGTAGATGAGAAGATAATGCTGAGGTAAGAGGGAACTGGGACTTCGGGATGTTGTTCAATACAAAGCATCCTTTTAAAAAGTACCAAAGAAACCCAGCTAACTTTTTTTTCTGTACAGGACACATCCCGGCTCCCAATGCTCTGCTTATTCTGCAGGGATGTAGCAGTGTGGGATTTAGTTTTACATCCAAATAAGAACTGAATGCTACAAGGTCAGGTCATGGGGCACAGAAGCACCTTCTGTGCCAGGGGAAGGCTTCAGGGATATAAAAACGTTTGGGTGAAAGACAGAGACTTTTGGCAGAACCTGATTTCCTTTCAGGGACTGACCAAATCTATTTCCAGCAAGTTTATTAATATTGCCATAGTGAGAGGAGAGCCTGGCAGCAATGGAAAGCTGTAGGGCACTGCCCCAAAAGCTTCCTGCAGGAGGAGGGAGTTATCTAAACAAATAAGACCATCAAAGAGAACTGGGAGGATGGAAACGGGATACTGGTTTCTCTGAGCTCATACAGCAAAGTGGAAATATCCAACCTTCTGATGCCAGTCCGTGCCCTTCCCCAGGTTCCCTCTCCTTCAGGTGTCTGCACGCTCACGCTTCATCTCTCACCCCTGGGCAGATGAAAGAAAAATGTTGCTGGTGAAATTTTCTCTCCGCTGTTGCTGACAAGCAATCTATCCGTTGCTTATCTTTAACACACACTGCGCTAGAGTGTCCTGCTAGTCTGTGTGTACTTCTAAAGGTCTTGCAGCTGATATGGAAATATCTGACCCGTCTGCATTCGCCAGACCTCGCATTACAGTGTGGATTGACGTTTCCTTTAGACTTGAGGTCAAAAGCCATATAAAAATAAAAATCTTTCATAAGATGTTATAAATGAACTTACTCTGTAGCTGGTCTGACCTCCTTAGTATCCCCAGCAAACAAGTCAGAAGTATTTTCTCAGTAACAGTGTTCCAGAACAAAGCTCCTCTGAGCAATGAAGGGCACCTCTGTTCCCAGAGCACTATTGGAAAATAAAAGTATCCCATTGGTCCAGTTCCTGTGGGCAGTACCAACATCTTCCCCACAGGTCAGTCCAGCTTTGAAATCCTGATGCCTTTTATACTACAGGTTTGTCGGCACTAGGCATTGTTGGCGTTCCAGGTTCATTTGGGTCTTTTAGGTGGCAAAATCTGAAATCAGGCTCTTGAGCACATGTGTAGGAACTCAGGATAAGAGCTAGATGGACACAGTAGTAGCTCACCTTCCAAGGACTCTTCTCCCAAAGCCTTCTCAGTGTACTGTGTTATCTATCATCATTATTAATCACTTGAACTGCTGTACTGCTGTGAGGTCTGTATCAGGAACGGGCAGAGTGCACCTGTGCATAGCAAGAGACAGTCCATGCTATAGAGAGCACAAAACATAAATATGTAGGATTGGAGAGCTGGGAGAAAGCAGGTGGCAGATCCTCCGCTTAAGGCTCACCCGCCTCGTCACCTCTCCTGACAGCAAGGGAAAGTCTTCCTTTCCACACCGACTCAAAGTGGTGGGCAGTGTCTCCCTATATTAAGCTCTACCCTACTTAGGAAACCCAGAAGAGTCCTTGACAACCATATGCTTGTTACTAGGAGAACGCAATTGTTCTTAAATCCTTACAGGGTGCTATCTGCCCCTGTTGCTTAGCTGGTGGGAGTGCATCCATCCATCTCCAGCTATCTAAGAGTTAGCCATCTCTAAACTAGTTTTCCATGGTCCCAGCGTAACCTTGAGAAAGAGATAGGAACTTGCTCTGGGCAATCCTGCTTCAGCAGGGGAGTTGGACTAGATGATCTTTATGGTCCCTTCCAACTCTAAAAATTCAGTGAAAAAATTCAGTGAAACTTACTGATTCCACTTGCCTTGACTACTCTCTTCAAAGTGTAATGAGTGCTTCCTTTGGAAGTGCCCACCAACTAATGGAAGGTGCTTAGGTAGGTCTCAGACTAGAGTTTAACTCCCATGTGATCGGATTAATTGATATTAAAACCAAGCTTGTAGACTAAGTAACAGAGGAAAAAGTTGAGCTGCCCTGGTAGGCAAATAATTGCTGAGGGATCTCATGAGCTCTGACTGTATCATTTTAGGTTGGTATTAGGTGAATTGAATTGCACCTCAACTAAACGCTATGAGAAAGGGGGTGTTTTGTCCCATGTATTTGTGGAGATGACAACTCTCACCCAACAGCAGATGTAACTGGTCTTTTTGGACCTCTTCCACAGATCAAAACTTAAGACCCCACTGATGAGTGGGGAGTCTGGTGGCAACAGAGACACCATTAAAGACCTCAAAAATCTTATAAGAAAAAATATGAGGAAATTTGAAGAAAGGGGCAAGAGCAAACATTAAAATATCCTCAACTTTTTAATCACCATCCTAGTTGAACCTAGGACTGCATTCTGTTAATATAAAAATACCAATTACATTTATTTTGTTAAGGCTTTGGTGAGTAGGCCCATAGTCTAATGCAGTTATCAAGTATCTTTTTATGTTCTACGCAGAGGTGAACAGATGGCTTTTTTGTGTGTCTGTGTGAGAAAACCCCTTTCTGTAAACACAGGATGTCAGGTGAATTACTCAGCTGTCTGTTTTACCTCAAATCAGAACATCAGTGTTTTAAACAAATGGAATAAATTTACACTTGTGTATTAAGTTAATTGTCCAGCAAAGCAGAGCCTACTGTCAGGTTAGTTTCCGCTCAGTACAGGAAAATTAATTAACTTTCCAGTAGTTTAACAGAGGAAAACCCGGATAGATATGAACATTTTCAAGCTAGGCAAGAGCACACATTGCAAGCAGGACCAGGAGTCTTTTCCTCCTTGCTGATATCAACAGGAGTTAGTTTGGTCCAGTCCATGGTAAGCACCGTAATAGCTCTGTCTGGCTTGGATGGGGCAACGAATCAGTAATGAGAACATCCAAGAGATAGCAGCAAAATCCCATTGAAGAGTAAGAGATTTTGAGGTTAGGAAGACCCATTAATGACCATCCCAACCTCGTGTAGGACACATTGAAAGACTGTCAGGTGGTTAGGTTCAGACGTGTTGCATTGTATCTGATTGTATTTGGGCTCCTCTGACTCATGTTAGGCATTGGTATTATGATGAGAAGACTAGAACCCTGAAAGACTCTATTACTCTGTGCTGATTCAAACGAAGTAATGGTTAGCACTGAGGTAAATGTCTGCATTGCAGGCATCCATATATCCTAAATAAATCTGACTGTATATTAACTAGAAAGTTTTTAGAATTTAAAAAAAAAAAAGTGTTTCCTAGAGGAACCAACAGATGGCAAAACAGAAAAGCAACAACCCAGTTGATAAAAACTGTCCTGGAAGAGTCTGTAAATTGGCCACATCATTAAGGTGAAAGTCTCAGGCTCATTTGTCATGCACCAGAAATAACAATGAGAAAAAATTCAGCCTTGAATCTGGTGTGCTCCTGGGATTTTACTAAACAAGGGCATGTGACTGCCCGGAGAAGACTGACATACAGTCTGCATTTGAACTATGGTTCCTAGGGATTAACTTTTTATTAGAGTTAATCAGAATCAATATCAATTTAGGTTGCTTTCTTTCAAATGTGGGAGGGATGGTGACTAGAGTGAAGGCAGTAGAGGCAGTGAATAATTATAAATACATGTGGTGTGTCTTTGTTGCTGTAAATAGGAGTAATTCTGCCAAAAGCAGTGCTCTGATTTAACTTGAATATTCAGTCTGGCCTATTATTATACTGCACAAATTACATGGTTTAAAACTTTTCCATCTCTTTGATGCCTCTCTTAATGGGCAGTAAATTTCAGTGAGAGATAGGCATGAACCACAAGCAGAACTGTCTTGCATCCAACTCGTTAGCCATTTATCATCAGCATTCCCAGATTAGCTTATTCATCTTCAATGTTCAAAGATATTTTAAAACAGAAATTGAAGAGAACAAAAAAAACCAAGAATCAAATTGTTGGTGAGGAGCTGAAATGCAACATATGCAAGACCTTTCTCAGAAAATTTCCCATGCAAAAGGAATGGTGAGACAAGAGGGGATTTCCGGTTCTACAAACTCAGACAAAGCAGAATTACCCCTTCATGTAGCAGAGGTTTCAGTATCATCTGCAGTGCTGAGGTTTTATTCTATCCTTCATGGGAGGTCCAGGAGTTCATGGGGGCTCGTTACATAGCAGGGAGTCAGGGAGTATCTTCTGTCCTGCTACAAGTCAAGTGGGCAGACCACAGGGGAGATAATGTCATGATATCAGGAAAGAGATACTCAAACTCGACATTACTACCTACTACCTACTGCCTGTAGGACATCAACTTACACAAGTCTTCCTATCAGTGAGAGCCTCAGGAGTTGTCCCACGGACCTCAGAGCTGGGGAAGGAGACCTGTGCATGACTTGTTCTGGACTCTACTGCTTAATGTGGAGCTGGCTCTCGAGGTTATGGACCTCTTTAGCCCTGTTATCCTCTAGGTCCTTCCCTCACCCTGGGCTGGTCCTGTGGCCAAAGGATGGGCTGGAGTCAGCATGTGGGCCGGTCATGGTGTGCAACATCCCTGCAGGGACACCTGGCAGATCCACCCCTGCTGGAGTCAGGTCCTGCTCTGCAGATCAAGGACACTTTTCATAGAATCATAGAATCATAGAATGGTTTGGGTTGAAAGGGACCATAAAGATCATCGAGCTCCAACCCCCCCTGCCACGGGCAGAGACATCTCCCACTAGACCAGGTTGCTCAAAGCCCCATCCAGCCTGGCCTTGAACACTTTGGAGCATCCACAACTTCTCTGGGCAACCTGTTTCAGTGCCTCACCACCCTCATAGTAAAGAATTTCTTCAATTTTCCTCATTTACTCCTGCTGTACAGGAAGGGTAATGATGCCAGGAAACTAATAAAATTTCACATCCCGCATATTTTGGCATCTTTCTGTTTTCATAAAAAGCCGAGTGTGTCTCACCATTTTCTCTGTTTATAGAGCAGGGCATGGAAACAAAATCAGGGACATATGTTGTGTTTGTTTCAGCAGCTGTGTGGCTCACATTGCAGAATAAACCAGCAAGCACTGGCACACAGAGCTACGTATGGCAAAGGTATGCATCCCCACACAGCAAAGCTGGTACGATATAGCAATGCCAACCCCTCTAACTCTCACTGGAAGCTTTGGGCTTGGGTCCCTGGGCACCCATGAGTGATTGACCTCGTGCACTTCTCTTTTGTGCCTTTTTCTTATACTTATTGCTGACCATAAATTGCCATATGACACAGAGAAATAACTGGGCCAAAGTACACTCAGGCAGGAAGCAGCAAAGGAAAATGTGTGTTTTATTTATGTACATTTTATAGCTGCTACAAAAGCCCAAGCTTTGCTGTGCAGCATTTTCAGGAGTTCAAACCCTAGTAATTATAGGGACGTGAGTGGTATTTCCCATGTGTATGTATCCTTTAAAGAGAAAGATGTGAGGTCATCACTTTTATCCAGATTAGCATTTTTGAAAAAGGGCACCTCTGTCCTGTAAAATCCCTTGTGCCTTATGTACCCTCTCCCTTCTGCTGATGGCAGCAGCTCAGCTATGTACCAAAGGTTAGCTACTGAGTCACTGGAACCAAAGCACGCAAACAGTGACTTATTTGAAAGCTACTTGCCAGGAATGGTGATTCACTGACCCAAATTTGAGGTCTTTTTCATACGAATTTGAGAGTAATTTGATTATCCTTCTATTTTTCCCAGAAAGACTTTCTCATTTCACACTCCCTTATTTTCCAGGAACAGGAGCGGCAGAGCAGCCATACAGTGCTAGATGCTCATCTTGGCAATTTCCAAAGTGCTGTGAGCAGGGTATGCCAGGAATCTTGCTTTTAAACATCTGCTCAATATTCTCTGCCTCTGCAAAAGTCCCTAGACCCTTTATCCTGAAAGCTAGCGAACTCCCCAGACACCTCCTTGGAGTCAATCTCCTTTTCCCTGCCCTTGCTCCACTGATTCAGATACCAAGCCAGCCGTCCTGTCTGCTGTCAAAGGTTGAAACTCCATCCCCTGCTTGTCATTTTGGCAGCAGTCTCATTACACCGAGTCCTTCCTGGCATGGCTTCCAGCGAGGAGGGATTCAGCCTCATTGGAGGTGAGAGCTGCCTGGAGGAGCTCAGGACAGAAAGCAATGAGCAGAGCCAGATCCCCTTGCTGCTAGGCGTTAGACTTAAAAAGCTGTCTTCCATGTTGCCATTAGTCTTGCTCAAATACTGTGCTCTTTTCATATTGTCTGAAGTCCTGCATTGAATTAATAATGCCTAACTTTATAATGGCTTCCAGTGTGAGATCTCAGAGTGTTTACACACAGTGGATAAGCATGGGTTGGTGATTTGCAGATGACTTGGTCGTTTAGTAGAAGAGGGAGAAACAGAACTGGGGCTTCCTAATTAGCACAACATGATAGAGCTTAGCAGAGGGCAAAATCCTACCCTTCGGTCCTGCTCAGGACCATATGTGCTATGTAGTGAAAGCTAATTAGTGGTAGGTGATCGTTTACAGGGTGTAACAACTATTTCTCTAAGATCTTGGGATTCATACCTACTTTTGTCCCGTACCCAGCATACCGTATTTTTTTCTGTTACTGAAGAGACGTTACTGATAAGAGCATCATCATAATTCAGGACAGGCTCTGCATTTTGTCTCCTGGTATTTCTTCTGCAGATTAAATATCTAACCATACTAAAATTGAATAAAGACGTAGCCTGCACGGAGCAATGGTACAATCTGGGCTATTGGTCTGGGATGGACAAAGAGAATTATGATCTGCTCTTTTGGTCATCTGAATTGCAGTCCCACTGAGCACATCTGGGAACTGCAGTAAATTCAGACATCCAGAGCAGAGCTGTAGAATTTTGTGTGTATACTGTCAAACACTGCCTGACAAGAGAGAGTGTTTTCCTGACTTGACTGGGAGAAATAGTATCCTGACTGTCTTTTTTCTTTTTTTAACTCAGACAGGGAAACGTAAATATGACCATGCATGCAGTGTATCTGGGAGCTGCTATGAATGAGCTGTAACAAGAGGGGGAGAAAGAGGTGATTTCCTGCAGCAGCAGACTGCAAGATGTAGGCTATACATTTTGTGTCCAACAGAGTTGGGGAGTGCCTGCAGACATCTTGAGCAGGATTCATCTGACCGATGACTCTGGTATGGAGACAAGGAGCTAGCTACCTTCCCCTCTGGTCAACCAAGAGAAACAGTGATTCCTACACAATATCCCTAAAATAGACATCAGCATTGATGAGAAAGGGAGTTATGGATGACCAACACAATCATAGCTACTTCTAGGCTTAGGACAAATATTTCATTCATGACTTTATGGCTGCTCATACTCCAGCACCCAAAAAAAACCCAACTTTGCACCCCAGGTGGTCACTCAGTATTGTGTGTCTAATAGACTAGAAACTGAGAGCGGAGGAATTTCTGAGCTGATGGCCAGGGCTAGATTTATTTACAGTGAAGTGATGGAATGCATAAAGAGGTTAAGTGTGAAAGGTAATGGAAAAGCTCGAATGAAAATATGAGGGCAGTTGTACATGTATCGCACATAAAATGGGATGTGGTCTCTGGGCAAGTAGAAGAATATAAAGTAAAGCCCTGAAGAAGTATGAAGCTAAAGAGAACTTGATACAAATCAAAAGAATGGCTGTACCAACTTCCTTCTTTTAAATCCTGTACAGAGTCTGCTGTTTAGTATGAGGAAGAGGAGACTGAGGGGAGACCTCATCACTCTCTACAACTACTTGAAAGGACACTGTAGAGAGGTTGGTGCTGGTCTCTTCTCACAGGTAATTAATGACAGAACAAGAGGGAATGGCTTCAAGCTCCAACAGGGTAGGTTTAGACTGAACATTAGGAAAGAATTTTTCACAGAAAGAGTGGTCGGGCATTGGAACAGGCTGCCCAGGGAGGTGGTTGAGTCACCATCCCTGGACGTGTTTAAGAACCGTTTAGATGTGGTGTTGGGGGATATGGTATAGGGGAGAACTTTGTAGAGTAGGGTAGATGGTTGGACTCGATGATCCCAAGGGTCTCTTCCAACCGAGACGATTCTATGATTCTATGAAATCCCTTCAAGGAGAAGGGCTGATGGGGTCTGGTAGGACATGCTGGATCTTGAAGGTCAGAGCAGGCAAGCTCAGGAGCGGTGATTGATGATTGGAAACCCCAGACTTCTGTGCTTTATGTGGGGCTGCAAAGAAAGGTGGGGTAGGCGGAGCTCTCTTCTCTGTGAGACCATGAGTCGTCAGGAGAAGGTAGTGTAAAACCTGCCTCCTCTTCTTTTGTGCTAGAGGTATATTTCAGAATGAGGGGGATGATACTGAGCTGTCTTGATTTATTCTGTTTTTCCCAGCATTCCTGCAATGGTTAGGGAAGGGCTTCCTTGCTCCTGACCATTTAACTTCAGATGGTATTTGAGAACTTTGCTGACGGTCTGGACAAAGCTGGGGGCAGGTTGTGATGTGGGCTGTTGGGGAGAGGCTGGTTTGGGAAGCAGACTGTGGTAGTGTCCCTGCAGGATGGGGTGAGCTGGGTTTGCTGTCCATACTAAAAGATCACGACAGTTTTCTCTGAGGAAAGAGAGGGCTGACTCTGACCAGAAAACCTTTCAAGCTGTGCGAGACAGAATCAGCCATATGGGAGAAAGTATCAGACTTGATGAAGGCTTTGAAGTGTTACTGACTTGGGAAGAAGGTCTTGGTTCACATGACCATCCCAGCTGCTGAAATGTTAGCTCACTCTTGAGTCTGAATTTGGAGTGAACGGACCAGTTCACAGTGTCCTAGGTTCAAAATGTTGGTTGGGAGGGACCTCCAAAGGTCATCGGTTGGTTCTGCCATGCCCCTCACATTACTATAGACACTCTGAACTGATAGGGTGTATAATGGTATCTATAATGGGAACTGAAACCCAATAATGACCTCAAATTATTTTGATGTTTCCCTATTGTTGCTATAAATGGAACATCTTTCAAAGGGATTTGTCAAGGGTCAGGAGTGAAGTCTGTGGAAGAGCAGGGAACTGAACAAAGTATCCCGAGTGACAGGCTGTGTCCAACCAAAGAGCTCTGCAATGGGGGAACATTAACAGCACCAAAGCGTGGAGGAGCATAGAGTAAGGTTGGGCTTTTTTCTCCAGTGAGCTATGTGCTTAATTTCCCTGCCTTCTTAGTTTGTCTGGAAGTAAGTGAGATCACCCTAGAAGGATTGATCCACTACAGTTGGGCATTGTATTAATTTGGTTTGAAGGCAGGAGGTACGCAGCCCAACAGCAAAGGAGATGAGCTCATGGGATGGTCAGGGTGGCTTTCCAAGGACAGTGCTGGACAGCTGGTTTGTTAATATGGATCCTGCTTCGTGCTTGTCGTGGCCAGACAAACTGCCTTTGCAGCCCATAAAGTGATGTCCTGATGTGGAAAGGTTGTCTGTATTCCTGTTGCTGTTTTGATTGAATTCTTTGAGTTTTCTCCATGCACTGAATTAGATTGAAAGGCTAACAACAGAGATTACTTGGACTGTATGAAGTCTGGGACACTGAACACACTCTTTGTAAGTAGGGTAAATACGTTCTTCCCATGCAAAACTCAAGTCCTTAGGGAAAAAAAATGAAAAAATAGCAGTTTTGTCTCTATCTTTCTCCACCATCCTCGTCAAAGTAGCTAAAAACATTTGTTACCACTAATTTATGCATTGCACTTGTAAAATGTGATTTAGCAACCAATTAGCTCCACATTCTTGGAATGAATATGGTTAAAGATTAATCCAGGTGGTTTACACTTAGAAAACCGGCAATTTGTTTTAAACAAGCTTTAAAACACTGGAATCTTCTAATCTTATTGGCCACTCAGAAATCACGTAATTGTTCTGGAAATGATCGTTTAAAACAGAACTAGTTGTTTTGCATAAGCATTACTTTACTGTTGAGGTTCTTATCAGCCCGTGGCAGCTTGAGTCAAATATAATCTACAGCAGATTGAAACTTCAGAGCATCCGGCATTTATGTGCCTGACGGGAGGGATTTTAGAGCTGTGGATCGATGTGCATTTGGACTCCCTGAACTCAACAAACTGACACTGAGTAAAAGAGAGCGTGATGGTAACAGATGCCAACACCATCACTTCCCGGAAGCTGGAGCAGCAACTGAGCACCACAAGGACCTGGAGAAAGGGCTCTCTGATGTTTTTAGGAGTGACTGAGGAGGGATTTTCCTAATGAGAAACTTAAATCTGCACAGCTGTCAGCCGGACCTGCTGCTGCTGTTTTTACTCTCTTTGCAGCTGCTGCCATCATGGCACAACCCCGCTGCAGCACTAGGGCGATTCCTGCCTCTGAATTACAGGAGGGAAGACCCGAACTCTTTTCTCTCCATCAGTCAAATAAACGTGCGGGCTTTTTGTGAAGGAATGCATTATTTTAAACAACTGTAGAGAAACCATAGCAGTCCTTACTTCTCTCAGTGAGACACCAGCTGCAATATTTAACACTTTAAATGTACAAGTGCAACTCTCTTTCTGTTGTACAGCCTAGTAATGAGAAACTTTCTGGTCAAAATCCCTGCAAAACCACTATCTTTCTGCTAGCCTGTCCTGACCTTCCTCTTCCTCCTCTTTGAATGTCATGCTTAGAAGCTGAGAGAGCTGTTAGAGGGCGGGGAAGAAAAAGCAATGCTTTTCTGGTGTTTGGATTGCTATGGTGATTTATGCTTAGGGTTATCTACTGGAGCTTCAGGGAGCAGCAATTACAGATCCCAGGTCATAAGATTAGCTCTCGAGGGGCCAAAAGCTTCCATTAGGAGTGGTGACAGATTCAGCTTCCAAGCACTGCTGCTTATGGAGCATCTGCAGTCCCCTCAGAAGGCCAAAGGTTTTACTGCAAACAGGCTAATTTTGGTTTTTGATCTGCTGCAAAGCAAAGGCACAGAGAACAGCAGGACTTGCCCCAGGGAGTGCCCATTGCTGGGTGGGGAAGAAGGCACTGCCGTGCTGCAGAGCCAAGGGGGCTGCCCCAGCACCTCACTGGCCCTCCCCACACAATCCCCAGTGTCTGCAGTAGCAGAGGGGGTGTTGCAGGAATGCAGCACGCTCCAGTCTCTCGCCTGCACGCTCTGCACTGGGACGCTTCCAGCTGGCAGGTCTTCAAGAAGCCTGAAGACTTGTGCTGCATCCTGTGGGGAATAATGCAGCGCATTATAACCGAGTGTGCTCAGAGCCCCTGTGCTTCTGCAGCATTGCTGCAGCGAGGATCGGTCCCAGGTACAGGGAGAAGACGACCTGTCTGCTGTGCTTTTTGTATTGGGGAAGTAAGATAATGCAGCCATATATATGTGGCCCTGTGTATAACTGATTTAGAGGGCAGCAGGAAGATGATAGAGGTTATTTTTATACTTGTGAAATGAACTGAGTTAAGCCAGACAGGAATGATGCCGTGAGCAATCATTGGCAGTGTTTTCCCTGAAATTACATTGAAGTTTTATACCATCTGCTATTGAGTTTCATACTGTTATGAGACCAGTTCAAACAGTGGACTGGCTGGGAAAAACGTGCCGCCATAGCCCAAAGCTGGTCCCATCACCGATAGTGCAGACATCGGTGCAAAACAGCATAATGTTTTTAAAGCAAGGAAATGGACCATTTAATTTGAAATAACCAGTTAAAGTTAAAAAAAAAACCAAAACATTTCATAATCATTGGCTCTTTAGTAGGCAATTAAAAGAAAAGGTTGTTCATTAGATAATCTCATTAAAACAAAACCAAGGAAATAAGTAATTTACTGACACCAATATGGGCAATTGGTTTTTTCATTTCCATTGATTTGTCTCATTTCAAATAACTGGAATGATGCTTACCATCCCTTTGCATGAAGTCTATACATTATGTTATGCACAGTGCAAGCTCTGTCAGAGAGGCTCTAATGCACAAAATAGTCTCTTACTTCATTAAACAATCTAACCTTGCCTCAGGCAAACAGAGTAACTTATGATCTCCTCCTTAATCAAGTCAGGTTATGTTTTGTAACACATATGGCATTGCTATGGGCCAAGGAACATGAAAAGTCAGCTCTAGCTTTCATGGGTGTTGGAATAAAGGAAATAAGTTATTTTCTTTATTAAGCAGCGTAACTTGGGTATTGACTGGGCAATAACTACGCTCTGTAGATGTTTTCAAAAAGAAGTAAAAGTGGTTGCATATAGGGTGGCTTGGGATTACTGTTTCAGTTTGTCCTGGTCTATCCATTGATATCTTTGCATTTGAGGTTGGGGATCCTCAGGCTGTTGCAGTTTCATCGTCACCCTTCAAAGGTGGCATCTGAAAGCATCAAAAGCCACAAGATGTGGACCCATAGCCCCTGTGGAAGTTACCGGCTGCTATAATCACCTTATCTGATTCAGAATAAGTAACCTTCATAAGTTCACCAACAGCAGAAGCTCATGTGAAACCCTTGCGTTTTTCTCTGTATGCCTGTCTATGCCTTGAATTCTCTCTGGCATTGCCTCAGTTAGCCCAGGGAACTCCCCTCAGCCAAAGAAGTGCCTGCTCTATTTAAGTGTTACACTGTAACACTGTGATGACAATAAGGTAAGATATGCTTTATATCTGCTTTAAACTCTCAAAGCACTTTACATGCATTATTTCTCATTTTTTCCTGCAGTGGACAGATTGCATTTGTCCTGCTTGGCAAAGTGCAGAATTGAGGTGCCTTGATGTCTCTTCATTTAGGCTTGCAATGGGCAGAGCAACTTCAAGGCTCCATTTTAAATTTTTTGCTGGACCACAAGTTAGAAGAGATTTATGATAATTGACCATACTATGGGAAAATCATTAACAACACTTAGGGCTTCTTAGGACTGAAAAAAATAATCTTGAGTAATTCATCTTCACAGCACATCTGAGAAAGTGAGTGACTATTTGCGAATCTTTGACAAGGGGAAAATTAAGCTGTGCTAATTTACTTCATTTTACACATAAGTTTCAGAGCCCAAACACAGCCTTGATTTCCCATGCTTAACCCCTGAGGCCACTATTCAGCTACAAGGGAAATCTATTCATTTTTCCAGCCTTCTGAACAATTTTGCTATTTTTTATCAAATATCTGGCCAGAAGAAATTTCCTGGAACAAATGTAGAACTCCATGACACTCAGGGCTAAACTCTCTGAACTCTGTTCCCAGGACTGGCTACAGGATTTTGACAGGGGGTTTGGTGGAAGCAGAATAATGTTGATACTTCAGTTACTGTAGGTTTGCAATAAATACCCAAAGTGTAAAAAAAGTGCTTTAAATGCAAATGAAGCTCTACCTTAATGCAATTACATAACTTAAGATGCCAAGCAACTTTTCTGCTCTAGCCATGAAATAACAATATATCATCTGCAGTATTATGCACTTGCCTTGCAGTCCCAAAATACATGTGGAACTCAACCAAGATCTGGAAAGAAATACATATTTCTTCAGAATACCTCCTGAGCCAGAATGAAAATTAGCACCTCTGACTACACAAATATCAGTTGTCTTATTCTAAAAAAAAAAAAATTTAAAAAAATCAGACTGGCATTTGTTTAAGACAGTGGCTTTGCTCAAAGCTCCTGATCAAACCCAGAGATCAGCATGCTGCTATGTGGTGCACACACACTTCTAAACGAACCAGACTACGTCCCACAAATCCTTGAGTGGAGACCGATTAGTCAATGTAAAATAAATGTGAATTAGATAGAAATATAAATACTGGATGGTGGACTTTTCAGAAAATGCATATAATTCATTTTTTTTAGAAGCTTTGAACAAATTCTGATTGATGAAAATGTACATTATGACGAAAAATGCCTGTGCTGTTTGTGCACTTTAAATATCTCCAAGCACATATTGAAAATAGGGAAAAACAGATTTTGTTCTGAAATGTTCCCCAGGTAGGTTCTGTATGTGCTTCGTTCCTATGTATGAAGGATCTGCAAGTGATTCTTTGGTGAAGGTGATCATTGATTTACAGAAGATGTATACGTTTAGAATTTGTGTCTCTTGAATAAATAAATAGATAAAAAAATTCATATTTCTCAAATCTGAAGTTCTTCCCAGGAGAACATTGGCCTTGACAATTGTTCATTGACAGGTGTTTCAATTTTAAAAGACTGGTGATATTATTAACACAAAAAAGGTGATATTTGTGACTCAAAATTACTTTTAATTATTTAAGCTACTATTTTGAGGAAATGCAATATGACGTCAAACCAAAACATTTTCCACTGACATCAAGCTTGTTTTTGACATGTAGTTTCAGGCTTCACAGATTTTGACTTCTTGTCTTGATCTAAAAAAACCACTTTTTTATCCCCAAGACAAGAAAGCAACTGGGTAAGATTTTAATTGATCACAAAAGCAGTGGCTAGGGGAGTTTGTCTCCCTTCCAGCTTGCAAGGCTAATCCCTTTGGGGACAGTGAAATCTGCTACAAATATCCTCAGGTGCAGGAGCAGCTGTGGTGCTTGGCCAAGATGTCTCCTTTATGTACCTTGATAGCTGTGTGTGATTTGGGCTTGTTCAGTATTTTATCATCCTTCCTCACTGTTACTGAAAGCCTGTGGATATCCTTTAGCCAGCTGATGCCACAAAGTGGATGTTCTTGAATAGTGCTTAATGTGGAAAACAAAGCAGCTGAATTACAGAAAGCAGTGTAATGAGATGGTAAATAATCTTGTCAGGTGCTGTCTTAATAGGCAGTGGAAGGTAATTACCTCCAAGGGGAGTGTCAATGAATTAATTTTTAGCCAGGCAATTCAGCTCATGAGTTGTTCAGAGACCCCCAAATGCTGTTCACATCCCCATATAGGCTAATTCCCCTAGCCAAGAGCCATCAGGTGATAAAATCCTATAAGCATAAATAGGATTGATTTAACCATTGCTTCTGCCCATATTTAAGTGGAGGTTTAGCCATTGTAATTATCTTTAAAATTCACAATAAAAGGAACTGGCTGGAGCATCAGGTGGAGCTGTGATTACAGCAAGGTAGACCCAGATTCTGGTTATATTGATGATTTGTTGGAGGATATCACAGCAATGATGGGGTTTGCAGGTGACTTTAGGCTGATGCTGACAAATCTTCATAACTTTCATGTCACCCAGACCTTTCTACTGTTACAGATCTGTCCAGCCGAGCTGGAGGGACTGAGTCAGACAGATCCTCCAGCGTGACTATGTCCCTCTGGCTAGGGAGCCGGTCTGGTCCAGGAGGAATTTCCTCCAAGAAGAGCTGGGAGAATGGAAACTGAACCTCCCTGCCTCTTCTGTGGCTGAAGCAACCACAAGCTGTTGGAGCCTCATGGGTGAATGAGGCAGTGCTGCCAGTTGCTGGCCGCCCATGATTGCTGTGGTGCCTGCGACTTGTGTCTGGTGTGGCTAGGGCTGTCTGAGGGCAAGCTTATAGCAATGCCAAGGGACCCAGTTCCCAAATGTTCTCAGCTACAACCAACCTCATAATGATCCGAGCTGATGAGCTCCATGTTCATCCTCTGCTTAATTGCAGTAAAGTACTGCATACAGTTTCCCTCATAGCACAGGAATCATCTCAGCTGCCTTCAGCCTTTTAAAATTTTAGAGATAGCTAAGGGAGGTGGACAAGCACATCTGGAAGGACCATCATACCAGCGCTGCTTTTAGGATAGCATGAATTATCTCCTGATACCTGAATTTTTAGGAAAAATGGATCCCATCTGCAGGCTGAGGAAACCTAATTGCAGGGTATAATTTTACCCATCTTCGTTTTCGTGGTATCTTGGAAACCTGGCTTTTATTTGGAAACACTTTATGTAGATATTTGTCTTTCTTTTCCACTCTGTCCCTGTTAGACTCTTCATCGTACTAGCAGCAGTATCGGTACAGTCAATAGGTCAAAAACACTGATCTCAGTGATGCTAATGTACATGGACTCACACCGGCTCTGCTGCTGGCCCATGTTTTATTGAATATCTGCCATGGTTCAGTCTCTGTATATAGCTTAAGCAGATGGATATTCCTGTTTGCTTTACTCTTGTGCATCAAGGTTGCAGGATCATGCCTCCTATCTACAGTGCTCTATTATGAGGTGTTTGATATTGATGTACCAGAGGTACCAGGCAGCATGTTCTTTGCAGGACTCTGGGTAACAACCTGCCCGGGTTTGCCCTGCCCTACCAAGTTGTACCAGCCTCACTAGTGTCCCTGTGGGCTGGCAGACACAGCTTGAGTCGTACTGACAGCACACTGAAGGCAACCAAGGGATGTTAAACCCATTTTGCTGAGTGAAACGTGCCTCCTACTAGCCCCAAATGTGGCTCTTTGCTGAAGCACCCATGCTTGCCTTCCTCCAGCGAGAATCCCACAGTCCCTGTGCCCCACAGTTTTGTTCATACTTGAACCTTCCTGGCCCAGAAGCTGTGGTGCCTGGAAGTGTTCCAATCCCTCTTTGAAGATGGTGGCTAGCTCATCTTTGCATGCTCTCAGGAACAAAACAGTGATTCAGTGATGCTATCACTTTCCAGAAAGACAGAACACTTTCCAGAAGGAGGTGATGCAAACCTTTGGAGAGCCAAGACCCCACTGATACTCAGATGAACAAAATGACAAATTACCTTCTGAAGCAGGGTCAGGGTTCACTGAATCCATTATTTTTCATGTATTTCTCAGAGCCTCCAAAAAGTCACTTTCTTTCTCCACTTGGACAGCAGATGACAGTGCATTGGCAGGGACAAAAGGAATTCTGCTGTTGAAATAACTCTCTAATTTTAAGAGCATGACCTGGCAACACAATTGAGGACCGACAAAGTAAAACCAGGAGAGAGCAGCCAAAATGTCTTCCCACGTCAACACTTGTAATCAGCTTTGTTGCATAAAAAACTCGGGCTTTTGTGGGAATGTAATCCAACAAAACACATTTCACACAAATAAATCAGCTTTCCCTGATGGTAAGCTATGTGCAGAGCGGTACTGAAGCATTCAGAGTAGCTATGGTGACAGTATCTTCCTGCTAACAAAGAAATATGCTGGAATTAGAAAAGGATTTGTGAACCACAAATAATTCTGCATCCAGACCACAAGAGTTTGTATAAAAAAGTGTTGCAAAGTTCTTGAACACAAGTTTTTATAATACACTATTTGGAGGTTGCAGTTAGATTCTGAAAACAGCTAAACCAGGCCTGATTTCCTGAAGGGGCGTAACTTGGCCAGGATCACAGCTTTTTGTCATTTGTAAAGGCTGTGGTTTATCTCTGCTTGCACAATTTTCAGCTCCTTTGGAAAAACTCTGCTGAACTTTTCACCCAGCTGGTGTTTGCTCGCAGCCTGCATTTTTGTAGGCAGAGCTGCCCCGTTCCTCTCACCACTTCAGGGACCTTTCCTATGCAAATCTCTAGAGATCCTGAAGAGGATGGGTTGTTGAGGGACAGTAATTACAATATGACGGAGGCCACAGGATGTCTCACACACTGTCTGCCATATAGTATCCCCCCAAAGCATATATCCATCATGCTCTCCATTCTACATCAGAAAACTCATAGCTTGCACTGTGTTTTCCCTTGAGTCACACAGCCCATCCACACCCACACCATTAGAAGATCCAGAAGTGTGCCCATGGTCTCACTGTGATCTGCTGCTGTTCAACAGCCTTGAATACAGAAATATTTATACTCATATGTATTTGTTTGTCTCTGTTTTGGGGACCTATATTCATATTTTGATGTTAACCAGTTTGAATTAAGCAACAACACACAAGCTATTTTCTTTACCCTGGAGCTCATAGTATCTTGAAGAGCTGTTCGTGCTACACCTGCTGAAGCCATCCACGATAAAGTGAGAAAGTGTATAACAAAGACATACACAGAAAAGAATGAAGCTTCAGAGTCTGAAAGCAGGTCTGAAAGAGAGAGAAATGCACTAAGATCTATGTAAAGTTGTCCTCCAGATTCCTGCAAGAGCAAACTGGAGCACTTCAAAGAGACAGAGAGCAAAGAGCCAAAGGGCCGTCTCAGGAGGCATTGTACTGGGTACAACCTCCACGTGCCTTCCCTTCTTGGTGTGATGTGCCAGAAAACTCTTGGGAAGACCTTTTCTCCACTGGAGAATAGGACTACTGAATGTATCCAGACTTTCACAGGGTCCCAGGAGGCACTTTTCTTTCTGAGCAGCTTGTGTACTGACATTGCACTGATGCCTGTTGTGTGGAAAGCCAAGTTCTCCTCTCTTCTGGTGCAGGTGCACAAAATAACTCCTTCCTTCTGATCTGGAGATCTGTCCAGGGAAAGAAAAAACAGCTCCTGATTCTACAGGCACGAAGTATCACACTGTGATATTTGCCACAAGCAGCTATGTCAGACTATATGGTTCAGGCTCCCCCAGTGCCTCGGCTGGCGCTTGTGCCTGCCCTGCAGCTGGCTGCTGGAAATCAGCAGATGGCTCATTCCTGTGTCCCCAGCAATTGCATGTCTCTCTTGGCCTCTCAAACAGCATCCAAAACACAATGTGCATTGGTAACAGAAATGTTTGCTGTGTAGCTTCCAGCCTGTTCGTACAACCTTTTTATTGGGCACTTAAAATTGCCATGATCATCCAGCACCTGCCTCTTTAATTGTCTTTCCTTGCTGTAGGACAGATTGTTATATTTGATATATTTCTTCATTTCCCAAGGAAGTGAGAGTATGGTAGGACCATCGGAAACAGAATCAGCACAGCAACACTGGTAGTGTGAGCATGTCAGTTTGGAGGAAAATGTCCTTGCCCAAAGCTTTTAAAAACATTTTGTGTCCCTGTGATCACTGGTGTCAGTGGTGCGTCTCTCATTATCTGTACATCTGCTGGGTTGTCCAACAGAAATCTGTAAAATCATGGGTCAAACAGAGGAACTAAAAAAAGAACAAAAGGTGAGTGTGTCTTCACAGCATGAATGAGAAGCGCTACATAGCAGCTTCAAAAGAAACGTGAGAGACTTCTTCCTGCAACATACAGCTACAGGTGGGGCTCTCACTGCAGAACATTATGCGTACTAAGATTTTACAAGGGATTGGAGAAGTGTTTTCTTGAAGATGGGAGAAAAATGAATTATTAACTATTATGTTCTGGTTCCCTGTCCTTCTTCCAAAAGCCTCTGCTGTTGGACATTATCAGAGATAGAATAACAAGTTTTCTTTGGCTTTAGCTTCACACAGTGCCCATTCTCATCTGTTAGCGCTGCACTGCCATGGGGATGTGCACTGAGAGCCCAAGATGGAGGAGAGGCAGGACCAGGAGATATTTAATCTATTTCTCTGCTACAAAAGAGGAAGCCCACTTCATGGACCTGGTTTGTTATCTCCTGTGTGCTGCCCAAAACCCTGATGCAGTGCAGCCAGACACACCACAGGGCCCTGTATGGCTGTCGATTGCTGCACTCATTGGAGAGTTGTCCAACACCAAGCCAAATGCTCTCCAACAGCAAAGACCTGTGGCTACCTTCTGGACCAGGCATACAAGTTGTCTTTACCTGGAGTCTAGAGGGGTGAACTGGGCACACTGCTGGAGCAACACGCCTCCCCATCCCGAAGTCCTGAGAAGCTAACATTTTCTCCAGCATCCCAGGAGACCCCTCACCCTGGCATTCCCACTGCAGCCATGTCCCAGGAGAATGGGCTGCCCATGCAACAGGGAATCAAATGTGAAACACTCCATTAGAAAAAGGATGCTGAAAGCTAACTATTGTCATAATTTCAGCAGTTTACTCCAGATGAGCTCTTCGGTTTGATGGTGTCCACTGCTGTCAATATCAACTGGAGTGCCAATGCCTGAGTTCAGCTGGCTAAGCCTGTTTATTTTTCTGAGCATGCTGGACCTTGTTGTATGGTACTTTTACTGTTGTATGGTAGCACTTTTACTCCGTGCCTCACTGAGGAAGGTTAGATTGTGAGGTTATTATTAGCATGCATTCAGGCTCCTAACAGCGGTGGGACACAAGCTGTAGCACATGTAAGGACATCGTGTAATGTGACCTTTTGTTTGTGCCAGGGTATGGGCATGAGTTCATAGATACAGCAAGTACCTTAGACCTTTCTTCCCTCCCTTGTTCTATTTACAACCTGAGTGTATTTAGGGTGTAGGGAAATGAATCAAAACTGACTTAGACTTTATTTAGCACTGTAGCTGCAGTTCTTATTTTGACCCTGTCAAACATTTTCTTGGTAGATTGATTTCCTTTGGCTTGTTCATTGATCATTTGACATCTTATTGATTTTTTAACTTTTTTTGCCTCTACAGTTAATTTTATAAACCCATTCTTCAAATCAGTAGGTGAACGGTCAGTATTTCAGCATAGCAGTTACAGAGATATGTGCACCTGGTGTTATCATAAAATGCTTTGAGGAGTGAACCAACCAGTATCTGTAAAGTGTGAGCTCAGCTTGGTCATTAAACAGCCTTTTCATGCTTTTTCTTTTTAAAATAGGAAATGATGATGTAAAAGATGATCATCCAGGAATCAAAAAGTAAGCAAAACAGTAATATTTGGGAAGTGTGTATCATCTTTCATCTCAAGATTTAAAAGTGCTTTATCAACCACTAATTAAGACTCAAAACCAGCAGGGTGTTACTGTAATGAGTACTGAGACATCCTACTTCATGCTGAGCTGAAAATAGTCTTGAGCATGCTAATAAATTTCTATTGTAGATCTCCCTACGGTCAGTATTAACAGTGTCTGAAATATTATGAACAGGACAGGCAGCCAAATATTAAGGTCAAAGTAAAAAATGTTGTCATTTACAAAAACAACAGCAGGAGTTCCTTTTCATATTACCTCTGAGGAAAACAAGATTTTTGCTTTATTTCTATTAGTACAAATATTTATTTGCCTAGCTGGAGAAAGGATCCCCTTCTTAAAATTTCAAATGTAAATCAAGATACAAAACCCATGATATGAATGGTTTCACTTTTTTATTCCACAACCCTGTGGGAGAAGCTTTTTTTAAAAGCAGAAATGTTCACATCACCATGTGATTTCAGAAGTTCTGGTTTTAAGTAAAACACCACGTATTAAGAGTTTTATGATAAAATGAGGAGAGCTAGCAAAAATTAGGAAAAAAGTATTTATTAAACAAGCAAGTCTTGTTCACTATTTTCCTTATGGATCAATAGGTATTCTAAAGAAATATGAATTGCTATAAAACAACTTGAGCAGGGGGGTAATAAAGGTGATACTAAATTCTTACACAGAAAAGAATGAAACCAGATTCTGAACAGAATTGACACTAATTATGTTGTAAAGAGCAAAATTGTCATGAATAAGTTCTAAGGAAGGTTTGCGTTTCTAGTCTCACAGTAAGCAAGGCTTTAGTATTTCTCAAATTGTTATAAATATCCCATCGCAGTGTCACAGAAATTCCACAACTGAAAATATGAATAAGGTCACAGGATCACGCTTTTGTGAGTATTTGTTGGTAAACTAGGAAGGAGCATGAAACTCTGTCAGAAAAGAGATTTAAAGTGCTTTTAGCAATCACATGGCATCCTTCAGGAGTTTACTCAGGCCCAAGTAATTGTAGCTCAATGTGTGCTGGATTCATCACAAATTAAACTAGCGATGTCCCATCAAACATGCAATTTCTGTCTAAATTAGAAATAGCTACTAATGATTTCTGTTAAAGATACCATTCCCATACACTTGATAGGATTTTTACCTACTCAGGCAGGGATATGCTTTGATTTGGTATTTTCTGTATGCAAACTGTAGCCCTTCCACCCATAAAAGCCCTTCAGGTTTCTTGCTACCCAAGGGCTTTTTGTAGCCAAGTTTCATACATTGTTCTGGCTTGGTCTGATCATGCTGCCCTTCTGCCTTCCCTTTTTCACAGCAGAAAGATCAAGGAATGAGTTTCAAAACAAAGAAAGGTCCCTTCTGTCTCCCGATTCAACAGCAGAAGTAGACAGCTTAAAAAAACTGGAGGCTGATGCCTGCTATTTTATTTTCTGCTTTCTGTTCAGCTGGGAACATTTTTCTTCTTTTGTTTCTTGACAAAACAAATATGTTCCCCCAGCATTCACCATTTACCTGTTTTGTGTGTGTATAGGCAGCTACCTTGGAGCACACACGTAACTGCCTGTTTTTTGGTAAGATGTGACTCATCCTTGCCGATAATGGAAACCACACTCACTAGAATGAGTGGTGCTGCCTTTGCACTCGATGTCATTCCTGCATATTTTGCTTCTGTAACATTGCTGGGACAAGACTTGTGCACAAGATCATTACGAACACCACATCCAGCCCATGGCAGCCAGGCGTGCAGCACTGACCATAGGGCTAACTGATGAAATGAACTGTTTAAACCTGCAGCAAAACATTTCAAGATTACTAGGAATCTTTAATATCTGTACGAGGTAGCATCTCCAGAAACACTTCATTCATGAGAAGAGGTGCCCATTCAATAGTTCCCTCTTCCCATCTAACTCTGTGGCATATCTTCATGGTGCTTGGTGACAGAGATACGGAGAGATACAACTTTCTCCCTTTCATTGAGAGGGGATAGAAACTCATTTCAGCTTTCCATATAGAAACAAACCAACCCAACCACTGCATTCCTCTTTGTAAAGTCTGGTTGAACCCATTACCCATAAAGAAAAATCCTGATAGCCCCATGATACAGGGAACAAGTGATGAGACACAATAGTTAGAAACCAAGCACAAGAAACAGTCCCAGCGCACTGCCCTACAACTTAGATTCTGACTTTATAATTATAGCAAAGTCATTTTCATTTCTTAAAATGCTCCTCCTAGCACAGGCTTGCCTGCTGGATTCGGAATCCACCAGCTGTATGGTGAAGTCTTGATGCATTTGGCTCTCCCTGAACCTCGGGAGAGGCGTTTGTCATGGCCAGCACGAGGAGCCAGGAGGAGCAGCCCGGGAATAGCACCCACCGCTGTTGGTCTGCAGCTAAGTCTTTACCTACGACTCACCTTCCAGCTTGAAGGAGAGTGGAAATCTGTCCTGGGAGTGATGGAGCGCAGAGAGGCTTTGGGCAGCCTCCCGTTGTGTGAGTTGTGGTTTTAACATTATTTCTAGAGCAGATGCAGTTTAATCACCTTTCAGTCAATACTTGGAGATTTGCTTTCTGCTTAAGGCAGGCATATACCTCAGAAGAGATATATAGAGCTATTATTTTAAAACCAGTTGGTCACTTCTCCTTGTACAGCCAAAAAAGTCAGGAACAGAATGTGCTTGGATGTTTTTGTAGATACATTTTTGAAGAGTATAACTCAAATGCTGTGGAAACTTAAGGTAACTGGCAGGAAAACAGAGAAAATCTGTGCTGCCTTCAAAATCCCTGCACTTTTAACTCTTTTATTAACTTCTCTGGGTTTTCCGTAGATATTGATTCTGTCAATTCTGATTTCAACTAGGTTGCACATGGGAGAAAAGTAAGGTCTGAGCAGATGGTTGACATGAAATCCACAGCAAATTATTGAACAACTGTAGGAAACCTAGCACATTCTGCAACGCTCTGAGTCAGCATGCATTACAGATGCCAAAGCAACCAGACTCAAGGGACACCTGAACACCTAGGAACAGACATAAAGAATACAGCCTCAAGACTGAAATCCTTAATCCTGTGTATAGAAATGCTTCATCAAGATTTCTATAGATTGGACTTTTTTGTTCCCCTCGTGAGAAAAAAATATTGACAACATATGCTGAGGGACTCTGTAGAAACCTGAATTACGCTTGCCCCTGCAGTGAAGCTTTCTGCAGAGGAATGGACCAGATAACCTGCGAGAACAAGGCTCAAGTATTTTAAACAACTGCTTTTCAGGGACAACTGAAAAGAGTCCAGGAAAAGGCAACTGTCTCGATAACAGCAGGACCTGCAATCAGAATAGAAAGCGTAAAAACATTTGTGCATTTGTGGAATGGATTTCTAGTTTATAGTTCTAGGTCACAAGCTATATTGATATACATGAAAGAGGGTTGAAGAAAGCCATCTTTTGGGGAAAATCATTGTGTAACTGCCCTGGGGGACAGTTCTTCAACCTTCTGGACCCTCCAGAGATGGCCTTTCTTAGAAATGGAAGACTGGGCTTTGAGTACTGTATGGAGTGAAACTGACTTGGTAGTCCCTTGCTTGCTGTATGTCTTACCTAAATAATGGGCCTGATGGAAAAAAGCTGTAAAAATTGTGGTGTGCTCATCGTGATGTTGTGTTGTGGTTGACATCTAACTTGAGTGGCTCCATCTGACCTATGTAGCACCCCTCTGTGCTTCTGGCTGCTACAGTTTAGAGCAGCTAAATTTTGACGTTCTGGAAGAAGAACGGATGCACTTTGCGATGTTACAGTGTTTATCACCAGACAGAACCACACATTGCCTGCTCTTGGCTATGCAGCCTAAATCGCCTAACAAATATTTTTTCTTATAAACTGAATAGACTTTTGGCCACTAGAAATACAGGCAGAAACACCCAACATAGCTTCTTCTAAGCAGCAGCCACTTTTGCTTTATCATGAATTTTTATCTTGTTTTAAAGTGATCTTGGTAATAAAAAGAAAGTTAATAGAGAGGATTTTTTTAAGCCTTTTTTCCAATCGGACAAAGCTTATGCAACTGCATTTCTGTCTCTCTGTCTGTAAGTCATTGCCTCCCAGTACTTCTCAAATCCAACTTTTTGACCAGTCTTGACAAAGATGAGGAGCTTAGAAAGTGCCAGTAAGTTTCAGAAAGGTAAAGAAGAGAGAAATCAGTCAGTATTACCATTGCAATAAAGATGTGAGTGTGAGCTCCCTGGTTACCTGCTCAGTTTGACCTACCAGTTTCCCTGCAAGAGTGAGGACAAAGGGCAGCATGAGTGTACTGCCTGGGGCCTCATGTGTTCTAATAGTCCTGGTTTCTTTTACAACTTGAGCAAACCAAAATAATGACATTTGTATTTTGTGTTCTGGAAGGGCATGCCCAGGTACAGAGAAGGAGTTCCTTGAATGTTTAAGATGCCATGAAAGAAGGATACATCAAGCTCCCAATAAAGAGGTAACTTGTTCCACAAGAAAGAAACTATGTGCCAGATTAATTCCCTGTTACCTGCAACACAGGGTGCTTTTATTTGCAATCCCAAGCTTTTATTGGCATCATTCTGCTCACAGACTGACAATTTAGTATGACTTGAACAGCAACATGATTGAGCTGGACTCATGGCCATATCCGTGACAGTTCTGCCTCCCTTTGGGGTGATCATCCTTAGTCTGTGAGATACTGGACTACACTGAGCACCCTGCAGGCTCCCTACTCACCTTTACAGGTCTTCCTTCCATAAGCACAAGAATCTCCCTTTGCCCCAGGGTTCTGTAAGCTCCCAAAAGCTCCCAAACAACAGAAAGGATGACAAAAAGACCATGAGGTGCTGTTTAAATATCTCCAAAGTGGTACTTAAAGGTCTCTTTTGTTCATCTTTTGGTCCCTAATGTTTGCAGGCTGAGGTCTCCAGGATATGTCCATGCAAAGGAGCTTGGGTCCCACAGCCAGAGTTCTCACCATGTAATTCAGCTGAGTCCAGTTACCAGGAGTCACCTCCCAACACGGCTCGTTGCAGCAAAGGAACTCTGTGTTTCCTTGCCCCTTTGATCATCTTCCAGCCCCAGAAGTTTTTCTCCAAGGACTAAGGGGAGTGACGAGAAGGTCCTCTCTCCTTCCCAAGATCTGCATCGATAGGACAGCCTTTTTATACACTCCCTGTTTATTTTCAGCCTTATGGGTTCAGAGACAGAGGACAAAAGTCTGCTCATCCTTTTTCCCTAGAAGAGCAGGGAAGAAGGAGCAAGCAGAGCTCTTCCCTGCTGCTGGGCTCTCTCTCTCCTCTGCTATAGTCCAAGTCAGCTGCTCTTCTAATTTTTCTGCCCCAGTATCACCCGGCACGGTTGCTAAAGAAAAGCTCTAGTAAAATTGTGGTGTTAGGTCTTGCCAGGGCACACTGCCCAGGCGAGGGGTACCCACAAGTGTATCCAGGCATGTTATGCAGCTGAAGCATTTTGATTTCACTTACACATCTTTCCAAGGGTGAGTTTAGCAAGGCTACATTCCTTCCCTGACCTCCTTTTTCAGCATTATCTAACTGATGTGCACCCTGCAATTAGGACCCACCATAATTGCTTCTGGCCCGTATTCATCACGCCCATGGCTGTGCTGGAAATAACAGTGACACAGGGAAGATGCAAGTCAGCAAAGATATTTCCAGGAAAAGATATTTCCCCTTGCTCTTCTGCCTTCAGATTCCATCCTCCCCAGTGCTCCCTCGCCCTGGTTGGGGTGGCCAAGCACGGGGGCAGCCAGCCAGAAACACTGCCAGCTCTCTGGCTCTGCTCTCCGCTGAAAGCAAAGCAGGAAACCTGCAGTGAGTTCAGGAGCTCACAGCTGACATGGAGAGCTGAAAGGAGCTTGGAAAACAGAGATTAGCCTCTGACAAAGACGTGTTTGACATTCCCGTGCCATTAAATCTATCAGATACAAAAAACACTGGCTGGTTTTATTATTTTACGAGCGGGCCCAGCTAACTGGGTTTCTTCGTTGTGGGAACTGGAATGCTGCTGCTTTCTGATCTCATAAGTCACAATTTTATAACTCTGTTTAATTGTCATTTCTTTGCTTACACTCTCACCGCATGTGCTTGGGTCAGAGCTGAGTGACATGAACTGGCGTTCATTCCATGTCTGGATCCCGTCACCAGAAATGAAGATATTTTTAGCCTGAGCTGAATCTCTGCTATTCTTAGCTGCTTGGCTGGGGCTTCTTCTGTCTTCTCCCCTTTATATCTCCTGAAGATTTTGTTACTTTCTTTCTCTCAAAGCTCACTAATGAGGATATTGGCAATATATTGCTGCTCGTGGAAGAGGAAGTGTCTTGGGACTGTGCTGAATTTTAAAAGACAATAAGAATAAATTATGTTTTTTGCACAATTCCCCAGACTCCGTATTTTCTAAAAATTAATCTGCTCGTGTCTTCATGTAGAAAACCATCATCACTGAGTTACTGGGTGGGGGAGCACTTTTAAAATAAATCTCTCACCAGATTTTTTGCTTCCAGGTAAGGTCTGCTCTTGCTTAGGCTAGAAAAAATGTAAAGACAAGATACATACAGCTCGTGACCTCTTATGTTTAAGTAGTGAAAGATGAAACAAAGGACAGGTGAAATGATCAGAGATCCCTGAAGGCATCAGCAGCACCATCAAACGCAAGGTCTTCTCAGCTGGGGGTGAGGTTGCCTTTGCATTGTGGCTGCAGTTGTTCATGCTCCCATTTTTCCCACATTCTGCACAGCCTTCTAAGAGAGCTGCTGGTTTGTGACGATGCTGCAGGAGGGAAAAAAGAGCTGATAATGCCTCTTATTTTCCATTCTTTTAGAAGCAGAGATATTCAATGAATATCAAAAGTTACAATTTAAAGCCTATATTGATGGTAAGATGGTAAATCATCTAATGTTTCAGCATTTGGGCAATATACTGGATAGTTGCTCTTGTCACTCTGAATAGTATCCATATTAATCCATGCCATGAACCTTGGCGGGGGGAGCTCATTTCACTCTATCAGGTTACAATATTATATAACAGTAATATTGATAATAATTCGATAAATAGCACAGGAGAACAAACAGAACAGGATTTCTCTTGACATATTGGTTTCTCTTGAGATATTGCCATGCCACAAAGCTGCCAGCTGGGGGCCATCCCTGGGGGCGTCAGGGCAGCCAGACCCTAACAAGCGTCCATTTGGATGCTGTACTGAGATAATATTTAGTGCAGAGGCACAACAGCTTATTCCTTCTGGCTACTCAGTTCAGTGGCTGTCTGACCTTGTGGTTACTCAGGCTCGAAGGCATGGTGGAGAGAGTTTAGTGAACCTAGGCTACCCACTCCCTCCACCCACAAGTCACATGGAGACCAGTGGACAGTTATACAGGACCCCATAAGAAACAGACTGAGAAGCACAGTGACCCTCAGAGTTGTCTATTATTTCCTACATTTTCCCCACTCATCAGGAGATACATCTGCCCTTACCAAGAGCTCTAGCATCCTCCACGCGTAGCTACAGGTGCACGAATAGCAATGTGCCCACATAAATATCTTCTTTCTCTGGCTTCCCAAAGCAGATTACATTCACCTGAGATGCAGTGGATAAGAGAGTGTTCAGTCCTTCCCTGTGCCTAGGATATGATTTTCTGTGAACTGCCAAAGACAGAAATGGGAAATTTATCCTTGTGAAAAAGTTAATTCCAGTCTTCTAAAATTGGAAGAACCAAAGAGTTTGCTGAAAGTCCTCTGTCTACAAAGGCACAGGCATGTGCATGTACATTGGTCTATGTAGTGCAAGAGTTTCCAGAGCTGGGAGTGATGGGAGAAGGTCTCTCTTAGCTTCATAGGAGACCATCCGGGAGCCCTGTATGGCTTCTTCAGTCTCTGCATCTGCAGGTTTACATCTGTCAAGGCAGCAAAGTGGAGTGACCAACAGAGGTGCTTTGATGTATTGACAGGCAACAGCCTCTGAGGGCTTTATCCAGCTCAGAACTGAAAGGAAGCTTCCTCCAACTCAATGTCCCTCTACGCAAGGGCTCCAGGATGTGCTTAAGAATCATCAGCACTCCAGTACAACCCAATATCCACCCCCATGGGTGCAGGGATGTCCCCTTCCTGTGCCTTGTAATCCTGGTCAGGTTGAAACTGCTTTTTATAGGCAAATGACAAAAAATGACACCTCGAAAGCAGTCTAAGACACTAGTCTTCATCTTCAAAAAAGTGTTAAAAGCAGAAAAAATGGTCGCACATCAGAATAGACCTGTTACTGACAGTCACAGTCACAGTGTCTAGGCTTGCCAAATGCAAGGGTGAGATTAATAGTGACATAGGTTTAACGAGCGTGCATGCATGTGTGCATATGTGTGTATTCAGATTGTACTCAGATTTCTAAAATGCAAAAATAGCAGAAAATAAGAAAAACCTTACAGGGAAACAGTTGACTTGTTTTCAGGTTGATAATATGGCAAATGCAAATACATTTCTTCAGTTCACATTTCTGCTTCTCTTGTTATCCTAAAAGGACTTTTATTTTTTTAAGCTGCGGTAGAAATCCTACCAGCTAGATGGACCAGTGAGGAAAACACATTTACTGCCATTCCTTATCAGATCCCAGTGGCAGAATATGAAAGCAGATCGCGTTTCTTGCACTGCAGCAGTCCTTTCAAACAAACTCTTGCAGAGGAGAATATGACAGTACATTACATTAAATTACTTTCGAGGCAGGAAAAACAAGATGACAAACCAAAGTGAGCAGCTAATAATTATAAATTTGGTGCTGTTGGTTCACCTGAAATCAACTGTTGCAATAACATACTGGAGCATGACCATTCCTCTTACTGCCCAGCCTGCAGGTTAGACTTAGATCTATACTCTATCAGACAGTTATACAAAAATAGATCACTTTAATTGCATTTTAATGTGTCTAAAATTATCCAGAGCTGAGCTGCTCTTGGAGGCTCCAGTTTTTTTCTCTGTGTTGGAGATGATCAGATTTCTGTGTCTCTGTAGGTTTGCTTCCCACTATGACCCTTCCGAATCTGTGACACCCTCCCCCAGTGCTATAGGATTTCCATGTATGAAGCTTCACGAAAGATTTGGATTTTCAGCTGGTGTGTGGTTATCCTGTCACTTACACATGAAAGCGGTTGGAGAGGCGAGAGAAGCCCGAGGGCTTTTGGGACTGAGCTGCAATATGACAGATTTCGGTCACTTACGCACAACTGTAACATCTTGACATGAGTCTCAGCTTCATATGGCACAGAGAGCAGGCTTCTCCTGGGGCTGAAGCATGGAAATAAAAGATAAGATGGTTTCCATGTCGAGTTAGCACTGAGCAAATATCGCTGCACATGGCTGGAGAAAGCAGGTTTGATGAGTTCTCTCAAAAACTCAGTTTCCACTTGGAAAAAAAAATAACAGAAAAAATTCAGCCAGCCTTAAAGAGAAAATGCATCTTGATAGTGCTACCATCTACTTCCTCTATTCTCCTAGAGAGCCCATAATGAAAGCAACAGGCATTTGTAACTGTTGCACATCTCAGAACCAGGGGCCCCTGTTGGCCTTGAGTGGTCCCATTTTGGAGTTCTGAACTGTCCTGTGGTCTGATAACCACATTAAACGCAAGTGGGGACACATCAACTCCTGGACTTGCTCTAGTTGTACAGCAAGCCCTGGAAGAATCATAGAACACCCCAGGTTGGAAGGGAGCTCAAGAGGTCGTCTTGTCCAAGCTTTCATGGAAAGCAATCCTGGACAAGAATATCTAGCACCCTGCCTTAATCACATCTTGGAAACCTCCAGTGATGGGGACTCCACCATGTTCCTGGGGAGGTTATTCCAGTGATAGGTTGTTGTCACTGTAAAAGATGTCTTTCTTACATTGACATGAAACCTCTCCTTGTGCAACTTGGCCCTTGTCCTCTCCATGTGGCTCTTTTGTGAGGAGACAACCTCTGTCCTCTTTGTAACTTCCCCTTAAGCACTGGAGTACTGTGATGAGGTCCCCCTCGAACCTTCTTTTTTCCAGGCTGAAAAGACCTAACTCCTTTAATCTTCCCTTGCAGGGCACATTCTCAGGCCTTCGATCATCTTTGTGGTCGTCCTTTGGACCCTATCCAGTCTGTCCATGTCTTTTTTGAATTATAGGGACCAGAACTGGACACTGTAAATGATCTCCAAGCACAGGTTCATCTTAACTATCGTCCTGCTTTTATTGTTATCCCCATCTGAAATTATCATCCATATCCAGTTTTTCTTACACAGACCACACAAGAACTGCAAATGGAGGTGAGCATTTGAAAAGAGGGTCATTTGAAGGAGTTTGAAAAGTTTGCAGAATCTGGGAAATATTCAGCAAGCAGTACAAAACCCCTCAGAAAGTTTTAATGAACGATTATTATTCTTAACTGTGAAATGACATTTCAGAATTAGAGCTGTAATGGCTGTAATTTTAATCTTAGTATGTGATATTAAAAGATGCACAGAGACATTTGTTTATAGTCAGCCTCATATAGTACCTTCTGAAGCAGCTTCAGGGTGCTCCTGCTTGAAAATACACTTGTCTCCATTGCAAAGCAAGAAGGGTGAGTTACTTGTGACAGAGCAAGAGAAAGCACAGAAATGCAATTTCACCATTTCATATGGCTGAATTATAAACTTCTGCTCCATAACAAATTAGGATTTGAAAATGTTCCTGAGAAACTACTTTTTCCTTGCATGTCTTGAATGTAATGACAAAGATTGTGTTTACTATAAAGGGGCAGAATCTTGCACTTAATGAAAATACACTAATTTGGAAAGGGTAGTTTCTGTGCTCTGGTCAGTTCTATGTTTTTGCTGCCGCAGCATCATGGTGTAAAGCACTTCAGTAAGACTGAATGGGAGAATTACTGTTTGTCTCTTTCTCCAACACAGAATTCAGTGTTTCAGAGCTAAGTCTTGCCCTAATTAAAAGTTATTTGTGTGACATAGAAACCTCATTATCTAGATATATTTTTCTAATAGATAAACAAATTCAGTCACTTGTAACTTTGGCATTCAGTTGTCACTCAAATTGAGATGATTCCTCAAAGACTGAAAATTCAACACTTTGCCTTCCAACTCTTTTGTGGTTTTCCCTAACTTATTTAATCTAACATCAGATGATACAGACAACCCTTTTTGTGCTCTGTCTCTTTCTCATTTCAGATTTTTAGTCCTTTTTTTCCCAGTATTCTCTTGAAATCTAATTTCAAAGTGCTGTGGTGCTGCCAGAGTTATCAGTGCAGCAAATAAATAGTGAGTGAGGTTTTCTCCAAAAGGACTGACTGGTTAATCATGCTTATCTTTAATAGATCAGTATGTGGAATAGTGTATGTGGGTCAGGTCACCCTGTCTCCAAAAGGATACAGTACAACTTAAAACCCAACAGAGAAGGGCAACAAGGATGACCTCATTGCTTTAGTATGAGGGAAGACTTGAAAAGGGACCTCAGTCTGGAATGAGAACAACACAGAGGGGATGTGACAGAAATCTGTAAAATTATGACCATTTTAGAGAAGGTGGAAAGGTATTCATAACTTTTCATAATACATGCCGCAGGTAGAACCCAAATTACTAGATAATAGGTTTGAAACAAAGAAAAGCACATAGTGGTTAATAGGAAGGGCAACTTCACAGCTGGACTTCTTAAAGGAGGTCAAAAGTACAAACAGGCTCCAAAAGGGAAAAGGTAAATTCACACAATAATGGACTACTAGTCGGTATTAGACACATATCACTGAGTGAAGCTTCTGTCTAAGAGATTGTTAAAACGGTAATTAAACCACGTGGTATTTATTTCAGGGTGGTTACTTTGGATGAGGTCCTGTCTAGCTCTGAGGACTGAACACCCACCAGCAGTGGGAGAGCTTGGGGTGCTCCCGGAGCACAACTCAGGTTTTATTTCAGCTGAAAGAAGCCCAGGTCCTGTCCAGCAACACTCTGGGATGCAGACTGAAACACAGTAAGTCAAAGTGGTCAAGAGATTTGTTTCTGAAGTGTACTCTTGATGTGAACTGCAACCCAAATGAAGGCTCACCGCTATACAGTTACAGACAAATGAGCACCCTGGATTCAGTGGATTAATTTTCTTTAGAAGAGAAGGGTGGGAGATAGATTCTCTCTTCCCATTAGTATGCAGATGGCATAGAGGCATGAAAGGCATTTGGTGCACCTAAATATGGGAAATTGTCTAAATATATAGTGACACCATGAAGCACCCATAGAGGGTGGGTTCGGCTCTCACGGGTGGAAAATAAGTTTGGCTTTCATGGCTGCTGTAAAGGTCTGAAATTTTATTCCTGCAGGGACCTGTTTTCATGGTGTGTGTCCTCTCCTCCTGACCCAACAGCAGAAATCTTAAGGGTTATATATGAGTATTGACTGGTTTACACTTGACTCAGGATTAGATTCAGGCTTTGGATTTCCCTTCCTTCAATGCAACGCAGCACATAAAAGCTGCCTTGCTTTGATACACCAGAAAAAGAGAAAGAAAACAGAGCAACGTAGAAATTCAGAAATCTGATCCTTTTTTGATGGAAAGATATACTGCTGCTGTTCACAGTTGTTTTACCCCTCGTGTCATAGGAGCATATGAAAAGATTCAGGATATATGAAGGAAACAGTATTTTCCATCTCTAACTGGCTCCAAATGCCACAGTGACAATGTAGGACAAAAGCTAGACATTTTTTCCTGTGTTGTGAGTTCCCCTTTTCAGCTGAGGGCTGCAGTGACATGTGATAGTTGATGAACATTTATTTCTCTTTGGCTACCACCATCTTCTCTGGAAAGGATAAATCTCATGGTTTGAGATGTCAGGAATCTGTTGATTTTCATGGCGTTGAGCCTGGTTTCCAGGTGGTGTTATTTAGGAAATTTTGTTTCTTGTATTTTATAATTATTTCACCCTCCTTTCTGCTTTTAAAAGTCTCTCTCTTGAGATTGCATGACAAATTGAAAACACACCCAGAACAAAATGTGCAGGCTCGAGCAGCAGAAAGCGAAGAAAAAGATGTTAAAAGAAGTAAAATATTTATTTCAAGCCTTGAAAGGATTACATCAGTGGCGGAATTTTGTGGCCTGAACAAAGATTTTTTAAATGCTCATGTTCACTTCCACCTTACCTGGGAATGTTTTTGGCATCATGCATTTCTGAGAAACATGAATTCTCACTCTTGCTCAGCTTGGGCAAAAAATTTTAAAAAATGAAAACAATCTCCTAAGGATCAGAATTATAATTTAAGCACCTAGTTTGGGGTAATAAAGAAGTAAACAAAAGCAAATGGGAAACAGACCACTAGGCAGCCTTGCAATACTGATCTGCTTCTCAGTAAGCCATCAGTCAAAGAAAGAATATTAAAGATTGTTGATGAGATGTAATATTCAGAAGAATAGCTAATAGTCAAAACTAATCACAAATCTTATTGTAGTCAGGAAGGAAGGAGAGCATCAGCATTAATTTAGTGGGAACAGGGATGTTCAGGTCCACAGGTCATGTCAGTTCACTTCAGTTTCTGAGGATCAGCAATGACTATTTAGTTTTCCAAGCTCTTTCCCAGAGACAGAACCGATACTAAGCTTAGCACATATCCTGACTGAATTCTGTAACTCCTTCAAATCATCAGATCCTTCTCGAGGTTCTTATGAGTTTGCTTTTACAAGCCCCTACCAAGGAAAGAACTATTGTCTTTGCCATTTTGCAGGTGGACAGCTATGGCATAGGCAGGTGGAGGATTTAGCCAGACAATCAAATGCTGTTTCATCAGACTCTGGTCCTTTTTCATGCTTTGGAGCCTATGGAAAATATGATGCAATTTCATTTGGTTTGATCCTGATGCTAACCTGATTTGAACTGTTTCACTAGAGTAACTCTCTTGCAAAGATATATGCATAATATACATATGTATAATATACATATATGATGCACACCTAATGAAACTAAGGCAAGGCAAAGTAGTTCAGCAGTCAAATAATGCCAAGAAAATTCTTCAGTTAAATTCATAACTGGCTTATCCAAAATCACTGGGCAGAAACTGGAGATGGAGATGGATATGGTACTTCCAGTGCGTCGAGTTACCAGTGGCTAAGAACTAACCCCAGTCTATGTGGGGTGTCACATGGACACCACCAAGCTTTTTTGCATGCCCTTTTCTGCACCTTTTGGTACTATCACTGGATGTGAAAGCCCAGGGGTGACAGCTCAACCCTGGAGGAGTTTCACTGCTTTTGGAGGCCTTCTAGCCATTAGTGAAAGTTGCATGCCTCAGATCTTGAACAAGTGGGTCCTGGATTTTTTCAGCAGCAAAAATCTATAGTTTCAGTTTAATTCAATTTTAAAAAAAACACAACACATCTAATTGTGTCTTGTCCTTTCTATGTCTGTTTCCCTATTAGCACAAAGACACATACTCGTCTTTAAATCCCGTTTTGGGTTGTGAAGTCCTATGTCTATGCCAAGCAGAGTGATTCCACCACTGGAGGGATGGAGGGATGAATCAAACCTGACTGATCTGGGCTCTGTGCTGCCCCTCAGCTGCTCATCCATCCTCCCTTCTCATCACATAATCATGCTCAGAACTCCAAATGAGATGAATGGTTAGGAAAACTAGGATATATTTCAAAGGTTTATCGAATGATTGATGGAACTGCTTTGTCTAAATGATCCGTTCAGAAGACTGGGCTGTTTTCTGAGTCATGATCTCTGCTGAGATATATAATTTCAGACTATTAATTACTGAAGAATCAGCCAACTTGATAATTGAAGCACTCACAAGACAGACAGCTATAAGAAAATAATAAGAGGAGCAGCATGTCCTCAGCTGGCACATGTGTTTGAAAGGAAGATGTGAATGGCTTTTATATTAAGACTAGTCAGAAATTTCAGCCTTTCCATTTCATGTCTGATCAGTGGGATTGCTCCAGCTCTTGACAATTTTATTCTTTTGTCAATTGTGTGAGTACATTCAGTGCTACAAATACACAAAGCTGGGCCAAACAGCTGGAAATATGCAGTGTGACCCCATTTTTCTACCATTTTGGCTTCATGTAGGAGAAAGGACCTTTTTCCAACCTGTTGGCATGGTATTGTAATTCATTGTCTGAATAACTATATCCTCTGCTTTATAATCAACACTTCTAGAAGGGAGCCGAGGAAGCTCATTTTTACTATGGTTAAAGGATCCTGAGATGTTATTGAGCACCCACTCCCGCGGTTACTGCACCAGTGCTGTAACCTGCCAGGCAGGCTGTAAAGAAAGATTTGATGATTGTTGACTAACTCAAAGTTTTTTGAAGATCCGTAGTAAAACTACATGAAATGGAATTAACTATTTCTGTGCCAAAAAGTGACTGTAAAAACCAGCAAAAAGGATGCAATCCCATCCAGAATCCAAATCGGCACCTAGTGTATGTAATTCATCTGTGTAACATCATGCTTAGTGCCTCTGCCAATGAAACCTCCTTCTCCAACCCTACTCCTCTAATCAGAAGCACAGTCATACTTTCAACCTCTGAGAAACATTTCTGTGTATCTGATTCTGAAAAGTAGCTTCTAGAAATACTACATGGATTAACTATGAAGGTTCCTGGGACACTTTTATGTCTCTCAGTAAAGGTTTTGAGGCATCTTAATGCCTCTAAGTCTCTCACTCTTGCTAGCACAGGACAGCTTGAAACTTAGTGTACCCATCATAGGTCATTAAGTTTCGTAAGTTGCTCCTGAACAGAACCCAATAAATTTTGTTTGAATAAAACAGTAACATCATTAAACCATCATTCCATATGCCATTTTATCACAGTTATAAAACATAGACTAAAGTTTAAAGATCTGATAATTTAGGACTTGTTAGAGTTTTACATTTCTTGGGAAATGTAAATCATCACCTCCCAGCATGATAAAATTCTAACCCTTGTCCTTGGTGTGTTGAGGGTTGCTATAAAACCTTTCATTTGCTGATAGTCTACAATTAGATGTTGCCATGATTTATGTAATATGGGTAGAATGCGGGAAGAAGGGAAGCTAATATTAGCATATTTAAATTCCTTTACCTTTTGTTTCCGCTCATATTGTTTTTATCTGATGAATGGTGTCCAATAGCCCAAAAGAACACTCTCACTCTGTTGATTTGAGTCCTGAACAGATAAATAATAACAAAAAGGCTGAAGACATTAGAAGAAGTCAAAGAAGAACTGTGTATCTATAGTAACAGCAAAATTTTCTGTTTGGTTTCAGTCATTATTCATTATTCAGAAAGATATCTGAAAAGATTGTCTATTTCTGCTTCCCATCTTCTGGGGGCTATTTTCACATACTCCTAGTTCCTGACTTGGATGGTCATATTTGACACAGTCTGAGCTCCTCATTCCTCAGGCTTGCAAAAAACCATGAAAAATAAATTTCATGACTCAAATACCAGACAGAAAGTAAATTAAAATGATTTTTTCTTTTTTTGTTTCTTCTTTTTTTTTTTTGTCTGGGTCTGATAGCTTTAAAGACATGATTTCTGTATCTGATTCCTGTTTTTTGAACTTTTGAAGTTAGCATTCAGAAAGATGCCACAGAAGAGCTAATATGGAAATGGTTCAGCTGGGAGCTCTTTACCCAGATACCGGCATATCCAGTGCTTATCAGTTTTGACAAATTTCTCATTTGAGAATTCATCTTGCTGCCTAGAGAACGCCAGAGTCGCAGAGCATGGTTGCACAGCTCTGCTGGTAATGCACAGCCCTCTCCTCACAGGAGGGGTTGCGTTCCCAGTCTCGGGCAGCTCATCGGATGGGACTGAAGCAGTAACTCAGTGCAGTCCTGTCCGTGCTCCTGTGTCTTGCTGCATGCCACTTGAGGAGGATTCATAAACAGGGAGATAGCGGAGATGCGTCGGGGCCTGGGGAGATACTTGCTCTATTTTTTTAACTAAATTTTTGGCAAAGGAAGAGCTTTGTGTCAGCTTACAGCTTGGCTTGTTTCCACAGTGAAATCTAACCCCCTCTGAAGTGATGAAACCAGCTGTTTTCACAAAGGCTGTATGGGATATTTTTGTATAAATAGTAACTTCTTAGTGAAATAAGGCAGGAGCACCAGCAATAACAGGGGTTACTTCCACGTACAAAGCCCTATGTGGGTGGTGAAAGGAGGGAGGTGATTTGCTCCCAACACTGGCATGGCACATGTGAGTTATGCAGACCTTGGGTCAGCCTGTGGAGAGGCAATTTTGTGGAGCACCAAATAATCTGATCTACCAAATTTCTTGCTAGTGCAGACATTGCTAATACGGGCCATGAAATGGCTGCAAATGTCTTTATTTTTAAAACCACACTAATTCCCAGCTGTATGAAAGACTGAACGACCATACGGATGTTGTATAACCTCTTAGTACCTTCTTTTCCTTCTGTAAACCCAAAATAGTAACGCTAAATCTAACAGCAGATGCTGTGAGACTAAATGAAATTCTGAGGTCTGGCTCTCATCAACAGACACAATTTAGGGCCTCTGTCTTTGATGATGCTATGCTCATACTCATCACCGGGCCTATCCCACATGTCTGTTTTATTAGATCTTTTTGCATTGTAGGTGTTAGATATAAAATAAATGAAAAAATATTTCCAGGCTGAAGAGCAAAGGCAGTATCAATTTTGCCAAACATTCCATAACCAGGAAAGTGATGAAACCCCACAAGATTATTTAAAAACAACTACAAAAACCAATGGGATTATTTTCATTTGCCATCTGCTTTTTATTATTTAAATGCATAGAAATTAAAGCCAGCAAAGGCTGTTAAGTAATTTGTTGTGATATTCTGAATGGAGGGAGCCCAGACTTCCACCTTGGGACTGTTAGATGAAGTTTAACACCATGTGAGTAAAACAAGCCTTCCAGAAACACATCTGGTTCTGTTAAGATTTCCAGAGAAGCAGAAGAGTCTCAGCTCCACACTAAGGGTTATAACAGAAACAGCTTAAAAAAAAATTGAGATCTTTTCATTGCCAAATATGACCTACCTCAGCATCAGAGGCTTTCAGAAAAATACACTTTAAAGCCACAGGAGTTGGCAGCTATAGGAATTTTAAATGACTGATGCTCATTTCTAGGTCGCTTGTGAACCATTAAGCAGATGTTTGCATCTCTAGTTTCATGCAGGCTTTCCAGTTTTTCTCCCGACTTTTCACATGCATGCTGTCTCTGATAGGGAGCGTACAACCCAGACACAGACCTGCGAGACAGCAAGCTTGGAGCAACACCAAGAACTCAGCCCTCAGCACTTTCTAGCCCTCTTTAAAAGCAGGGTGGTTTTATTTTTTCCTTATTTTATAAAAATAACCTTTGTCCTCAACATAGGATATGTATACAAGATGAGTAAAAAAGGTTTTGGGAACACAAATTAGCAGTATATCCTAAGAGAAATGAAAAGTGTATCTGTAAATTTTCTAACTTGTCCCGTGCCATGCTGGTGCAATGAAGAAGATAATGGGCCATTCATGACTCTTCTGCCTCATTCCCACCTCTGGTACAGCCACAGTGTAAGGGCAGTGAGACCATCTAGCATGCAAACAAGTGCTTTGCCACAGAAAGGTTCCCCTCAAATCAGAGATCATCTGATTCAGAGGTAAGGTCACGCCTCCTGTTTCTAATTCTCAACTCTGGTCTATTTTTTGGAATGTTGAACATACCTGTGCAAGCAGGATATCTTCTTGAGCTATTGCATGTTTGACCCTGCTCCAGCGCTTGAGAGTGGAGAAGGCAAGAAGTACCTGCACATTTTCCCCGGTTTGGACTGGCTGACTGCACAACTGTGGTGCCTAATTTTGGGCACGGACCAGTGTGGCACATGACACATATTAGGTCCCATGCAAACAGAATGAAAAGACAGCACTCTATGGAGAGTGCATTGTAAATACTGTCTTATTTTGTTCTTGGTGGGTCAGTGCTGCAAACTTGTGAGGAAATCACTTCAGCCAGTGCTGAAACCACATTTACTTACCTTTGTATTTAGTGGTCTGGCTTAGACCACACACAGATTACAGTGTGTGTTATACCACATGGCTGTTGCTGCTCATTGATCTTTGGTTTACCAATGCCATAAAATCCCTCCCTAACCTCTTTCTGCTGATGTGTAGTGTGGAAGAACAAGTTGAAGGCATATTCTCATCAGGAAATGAATTCTCATCTCATTATTCAAGTATATTTTCAAGCTCACAGTCCTGTGCCTCCTTCACATCTTGCAAGGTCAGGAACAGCATGTGTTTTTTCAAATATGTGTATTTGCCTCTGACCAAGTCACTAGGGCTCCACATGGCAGTGCAATCAATCAAAACCTATGCTAGAAGTGGATTTTTAACTGGTTTTTTTATGTTAAGTTGTATGATTGATAATAGGCTTGCAATGATGAGGTGGGAAAAAAAGGAAAAAAGGCTGTAAGCCACTTTAGAAGTCTATGTTCCTTGCAGATTTTGCCTAATTTTCTAAATGCAGAGTAAAAAATTTCTGCCAATAGACATGGAAAAAGATTACTACGTGTTCAAATGGCTGCAGCATTTGAATTGCTGTCTGGTTCAGACAGTTACCAAACAACAGAGATGGAACAAATCACCTCTGGTCTGGTGAACTGTAGTACGTGTCCAAATTACTACAATAAGGTGTAATGCCCCAAAGAGGAAATAGTAGGTCAAAATTCAGTGAAAGGCAATACAGACCAACTCCAAGCACCAGATCAAAAAGCTTGTCACGTTACTTTCTGACTTGTAAGAGCTAGTCTCTTGCCCATAGACAGTTATTAATAGCCAAATACTAATGTTTAGTAATGTTTGCCAAAATCATTGAACTTTGTACACCTACAGAACACCCTCACATCTCAATCTCTCTTGATAGTCAATGAAGATAAAGACGGGTAGGGAGTAAGCCATCCTGACTATTTAAACACCACTGTAAAACTGCATATTAAATCTGCCTAGTCCGCTCTACTGACTCCAATGGGTGTCTAGATGATGCAGTTCAGGTGGAGACATGGGGAACATAGAAGACAATATTTACTCAAATGAATCCTGGCTGTACTACCCAGTTAATGCTCCTTAACATGCTATATATATGAATCTTCAGTTTCTTAGGAGTATCCACTTCATTTTGGATCAGCTGATCTGCTGATCCAAAAACAACAAAAGATTGGGTGATTTTTGAAGACCTGTCCAAAGACTGGAGAGCTGAGCACAGGCGCCCATCAGAACTCCCACACCCTTCAAATGAGTTAAGTCTGTAAAACAGTTACCACAAGTTCATGCTGATTTTCTGCAGCACTGTTTATTAGGTTGAAACGTACCTAGAGGATAAAAGTAATTTAGTAGTAATCATGCTCTGAAACTGAATTCAATTACTCCAGGACTTAAAGAGCTTTTTTAAAGTTGAACTCTTCTTGCAGATTATGCACATTAATTTTACTTTTGGAAATGTGTGCACCACATAGACCTGATTTAACTGCACAGCCAATGCAGTCACATGCACAGGCCACATGTTTTCTTCTGCAGGTGAGGCCTGATCTTGCAATCACTGAATGTGAATAAAAGGACCTATTACCTGTGGTGGTGCAGGGTCATGCTCATGGGTACTCATGAATATGGCTTGTCATTTCTGCATTTTTCCTGCTACTACCACCAAGCTCCTAAGACTTACAGGATATATCTACACCATTTTCTTTTTTACCTTTATAAGAGTTCCAGTCAATTAGTGATAAGTCTCACCTTACGGTTCAAGGCAGCTGTCCTTTGGGTCTGTCCTCCTGTGTGTTGCCAGCCCCCAGGTATTTGGTATAACTCACTGCCAAACATGATCAAAACTGTGCTGCCCCACCCTCTCTAGCTCCTGAATCAACAGCTTACCTCTCTAATTCAGCCCAAGACCATCTTCTTCCCTTCATCTTTTGTCTGAATCCCCAGAGCTTTCTGAACTATGAAAGATGCTATGTTTAAAACAAAAAAGCCTTCCTCAACATGCGGATTAAATATTGTCTTTGCTCTCTTTCTTGCTGTATGTTTTGTCCTCCTCTTCCTGTAAGAGGTAGAGCTATTTCACCTGTATTATTTCAAACAACTGCTTCATGTTACCCCAGTGTTCATGAAAGGAATAAAGTGGCAAGCAAATGGACTACATGCTGGGGTTTTAGGTTTTTAAATTATGTCAGGAGAATTCACACAGTCTGGACATGCAGTGGTAAATTATCATTGCTCACAATCTCTGTACAGAAGAGACACCTACTTAAAAGATTTTTGGAAATTATCAAATAATTTTAAAGAGAGGATTGCCACATCCTCCTTGTCCTCAAGCCACCCTGCCTGGCACTGGGACTGTGAGAGCTGGCAAACACCAGCCCCTTCCTCGCCTGGGCAGCATGACTCAGAGGGGGTCCTGGTGTTTGCAGGCTTAAGGAGGTTCCACCTGTCAGAGGAGAAAAGGAACTAAGCACCCCACACCAGTGCAAGGCAGAGTACCACAGACCTTTCCCGACTGTATTTGTGTCCCTCCTGTCAATCCCATAGGATTTGCTCCATCCATTCCTCTCTGTGCTGTGCAAGCAGAAAGCAGCATATGTCCGGGTGTCCTTGAACCATCTCCCAGCACATTGCACAACCCTTACCTTACTTCGAGCCAGGAGGGACATGACCTCTACACATCTTGGGAAAACATTTGATACTGCCCACATGCCCTCGCTGGCATGGTGAGTGCTGCCCACTGGCAGCCGAAGAGCACTTCGAGCCCTCTACCTGGGAGCAGTGCGGTGAGGTGGAGTGCCAAGGGGGAGATGTCCTTCTGTGCCCTAAGACCCAAGGGAATTACACAGCTGACATGTTGCAACCTCCAGAAAAGCCTTTGAGGAGGCTGGGTGGTTTCTCTCATTCATTAGCCTCTCCAGGCTAAGAAAACCCAAATCAAATGATTATACAGTAAAACCAAGTGATCTGTTCTGGGCTGCCCTAGTTGGAGCTGTATTGGCTCTGAGGCTGGGTTTGGCCTGCTGTGAAGACAAGGATGCCCAATGCCTTTGTAAAGCCAAGACCTTTGTATGTAAATTGGCTGCATTATATCTTTTTCCAAGATGCATTAAGTCTTTAATATGCAAAATATAAACCATGTCTCAGATGATGGGATGGGTTGAACAGCTGGCAATTAAGTCCCCTCTGAAGGACTATTAAAGCAGTAGCGTTTAAACGTTATATACGCCATTGAGTAAAGGCCATGGCTGAAGCAAAACCAAAGAGCCTGTATGAGATCAAGAGGCTCTTTACCGCTCCCTGTTCAGCTACTGCCTAATTCTGCTACATTTGTTGGCTCTCTGGGCCGTGGTCCAGGACACTGAGCAGTGCCCACGTGCTGAGCACAGGGGACTTGGTGACTCATTTTACTTTTGCAAGATCTGAGTAGTTTGGTGCTGAAATTACCAGTGTCACAGGGTGGCAGTGGACCTACACCAGCACCTGGACCCTGCAGGAGGGTGGGACCAAGCCATGTGGATGCTGGGAGTTTTGGTTGACAGCCGGCTGAATATGAGGCAGCAGTGTGGCCAGGTGGCCAAGAAGGCCAACAGCATCATGGCCTGTACCAGGGATAGTGTGGCCAGCAGGACAAGAGAAGTGATTGTCCCCCTGTACTTGGCACTGGTGAGTCCCCACCTTGAATACTGTGTTCAGTTTTGGGCACCTCACTACAAGAAAGACATTGAGGTGCCGCAGTGTGTCCAGAGAAGGGCAACGAAGTTGGTGAGGGGTCTGGAGAACAAGTTTTATGAGGAGCTGCTGAGGGAGCTGGGGTTGTTGAGCCTGGACAAGGGGAGGCAGAGGGGAGACCTTATCGGTCTCTACAACTACCTGAAAGGAGGCTGTAGCGAGGTGGGGGTTGGTCTCTTCCACCACGTAACAAACAATAGGACAAGAGGAAATGGTCTCAAGGTGCACCAAGGGAGGTTTAGATTGGATATTGGGAAAGATTTCTTCACCAAAAGGGTTGTCAAGCATTGGAACAGGCTGCCCAAGGAAGTGGAAGTGCCAGTGAGCCACCAGCCCTGGCGGTATTTAAGACGTGTAGATGTGGTGCTGGGGGACATGGTTTAGTGGTGGTTTCGTCAGTGTTAGGTTGACGGTCGGACTTGACGATCTTAAAGATCTTTTCCAACCTAAATTATCCCATGATTCTATGATCTCAGTGTTGGGTCGGGACAGAAGGTACTATTACCAATTAAATTCCTATCTGTAGGTGTATTTTTGCTTTTTCACAGGGTGGTAGGCTTCTATATCTAATGGTATGGAATTGTGCAGGACAAGTTTTGTAAAAAAGGATCTTTTTTCATCTAAACAGGATGCCTGTTTAGAAGACTAAGCTATTGGGAGGGTGGAGGAAATTTTCCTTTAAACAGGGACTGAGCAGTAATGAGGGACAGAAAAGGATTAGAGTGCTGTTGTGAACATTAATTTCCTTCTGTTCTTTGTGAAAGATTATAGGTAGGCATGTAATCAGATATAAGGATAAGGATAAAGAAACCACAGAATTTGGGGAAATGAAGGATTAGGGCTTGGCTTGACCCGAACCCATGTGAAAAGCTTCCTTGCAACATTTATTGCTTGTCTTAAACACCAGGATTAGGCTGCGTTAAGCACTGGACAAAAAAAACCTAAACAAAACCCCTGCTTGTATGAATTTGCCAGCTGGAGATAGGTGAAGCTGAGCACGCTACATGCAGGCACACTCATGCCTCTGTTCAGAGCTGAAGTTTTGGTCCTGACCTGTCTACACTCAGGTTTTGACCTGGATTTCCAAAACTATTGGCTCTCATCGTATTTATAAAACCATAGAATCATTCAGTGGCAGGGGGGCCTGATTCCGAAAACTGGGCCACAAATGTGTGCTTGTGGGGGATGAATTAGAAAGGAATTGCATTAAAACCAGGTTTTAAATACCTTGAACAAAGGAGGTAGTGTTTCATGGGAAATACATACACTTAGAGTGGGAAATTATATACAACAGTTCCAAATCTCATTAAGCTCCATGAGCTATTTTGTGTGCTGTGTGATGCAGAACATGACTGAGACCTGCAACAGAGCATGGCCCTGTGCTGTGACCTGTCCTGGCTGCATGCCCCCCTCCGTCATTCAGAGGAAAAACATATATTCATGTATAGTAGTTAGAGAAAAAGAAAATTACTAAAAAATTTCAGATGAGAAAGAAATCAATTGTTGACTCATGCTGAAAATACTTGCATTTATTCATGATTAACACATAGTACCATGAGAACCCGTGTCATGCACGTGGCACACACAGCCTAGTGTCATGTAAATGAATGAGCAATAATACTCAAATGACCTTTTTCTAGTGTATTAGGGAAGTATTGCTTGAGGTATAAATCACTGCAAAAGCCATCAAAATTTGCAAGCTAACACACTCAACAGCTGTGTTTTTTCCACTATTAAGTCAAGAGCAATTACAAACCACAGTAATCAAATATGAAGATCATATTTAAAATAAGGACAGAGGTAAGAAATGGAGAAGAAAAGTAAAAATAGCAAGCAGCAAAATTCAGTCTGCTCTGTAGCCTGGAGACATGCAGAAAAGATTGGGACACATTTCTGCCTTTCGTTCCCTTATGCCAGTCACTTCCATGCAGCATGTGTCGTGAAGGAACCGGAGAAACACCCCATCAAAGTCATAAAATAGCAACAAGACCACAACGTACGAGGAAATGTAATCCAGAGCCCAGAGCAGGGTAGGACTTGGGTGGTGACAGTAGCTGCGGTAATTCCTTACAGAGAGGAATTCAGCCAGTTTAAAAATAGAAGTTGTCAGGCAAAACAGAAAGTCCCGGAGACAAGCAGGTGGCTGCAGCAGATTTTAATTTGAAATGCTAAGGTGGAGGAGAAGTACCATCTTCATCTAGCCTTTTTTTTTCTTGAGATTCAGAAGAAGCCAGGAAAAGAAATCTCTTGTCTTCCCATTGAACATCCCCTTTCGTGGAAAAACTAAGATAATGCGTAATATGAACTATTGTCTCTCCTCCAATTAGTGTATTGATATTCTCTTCGCTCCTACAGTTTGAGAAGTTACTTAGAGGTCAGATACTCTTACAAATGTGATTTACTGCCTATGTCAAAGCTGACCTTTTTTTTCCCCAGGGCTCTGAAACACTCATCTGCATCCCTGCTAATGCTTGCAGGCAGTTGCCTCTGGCAAGGGAGGAAGGGATCTATTCCTAAACTAACCAGATTATGTCAGAAATGGGAATAGGCAAAAGGAGACAAACAACAGCCAGAGCAATCTATCAGTTGTTCCCAAGAGGCTCTTAGCAAACAGCCTTGATGCACTCTCAGTATAGGAATTTACTGGCAGTACAACCAAATAAGAAAAAAGGAACAAAGCACTGCAAAAAGAACAAAGCATTTTCATCAATTATATGCTACATGCAAAGCAATAAACAAGTCATCAAAGTACATGCTTTTGCAGATAATTCTTTTTAAATAGACTGAACATAGACTTGTGTCAAAGTTACCTCTGCTGTGGTTAGATAGGGAAAGTTACATCCCACATAACTTCGGATAGGAAAAGATACATCATACCTAAGTTTCAGCATACTATGTGGCTGTAGTGCACATATCTCCATCTGAGCTTCTCATGGTAAGCTCCTGCCACTGTCAGTAGAAAGACAAAGTAAGCCATTTTAAGTATGATTTATATGGTGTATTTTAGATATAAACTTTAGAGTGAGATAATGGACACTGATATGCCTAATTGTAACCGCTATTAAGGGATGTCAGCTGAATGCCTCTAACAGACTCTTCTCTTGATCGCATGAATCCCATCAAACAAGTAGTTCATCCTAAGAGAGCTAGACTCAGTACTGCCCAGTAACTGTAATAATCACTGTAATCCTCTGCCCCATGTGTGGATGTTGGTTTATGTTGAACTACAGTGTTTGACAATCTCATTGATTTGCTAGATCTAGTAGTGCCTGACCTTTGTCTGGGCAGTCCCAGGTAGAGCAACACCTAGTAGGAGGATTATGTCTAGCAACAGACTCATGCCTTTGGGGAAGCACCACCTGAAGCAAGTCTCTTTTCTGGACTTTTTTTTTGGTATCTCTGTATCTTCAGGGATGCCTGAGCACTACCCATTTCACTTCCTAGCAGTGGCAAGGATTGCAAGAGCTGTACTTCGCAGAGTACATTACAGCATATTGCTAGGAGGACAGGCAGCCTAGTCTTCTCACTCTGCTGAAACAGGTGTTGACAGTAGTATATCAGCCCATAAAGATCTGAGGCATAGATAAGGTCCTCCCAAATACTTTGGTCTTCTGTAGCACACTCTGTATACTCTGGTATTCAGGCGACTAATTTCCCCTTGACTTCTGCTGTAGATCCATCCTGCTTTCCTTTTCTTTCTCCTGAAGTTTCTTGCCATTTCTTTGGGTTTTTTCCACAGAATGTGTTCATTTTTCAAGTTTGTAAAGACGTAAAAGATGGAATCACCTTCTGTGTTTCTACATTTAAAAAGAAATCATCCATCTTAAAAAGTCGTCGGTAATGACCTTATGTGCACATTCAGGTGATGAGCATTTTCCCCGTATTTCCTTTTATGCTAATGAAGTGTCTCTGTTCTTCTTATTGCTTTTTCTGTGGCATAAACCAATGCACCTAAGCAAGGGACAGATTTGATTAAGTGAACTTGAAGAGCTTTTCTTCAGCTGATAGAAAATATGGATGTGAAGCATCAGGAAGAGTATGATGGGATACAAATGGATTTTGTTCTTTGTTTACATTAGAGGAAGCAATGCAAGTGCATATATTTGCATGCTCAGGGTACAAAAAGGAGGGTATTTTATATTGTGGGCACTTGAACATTAACTTCTTCAGTACCTTCTGGGTCCTACCTAAAACCAGCAGAGCACTGCCAAGCAAGCCAGTCCCATGGGGACTGTGCAGCCATCACCTCACTTCACCTCTGTCCTGGCCTTCTAACGTTTCCTCCACTAGCAACAGCTGCCCATCAGGGTAAGCTCTGCTGAGGCCAAGACTCGACCGGCATCCTCCTCCCGCACCACCCTGCAGAGGGATCTCACTGGCAAAACACCTTCAAATTCTCCTTCTCCTCCTCCTCCCTTCCCTTCTTTCCCAGTCTGCTCCCTGTACCTTCCGTCCTAAGGGGAGAAAATTGTTGTTGTGACATCTCTAAGTGAGTAATTGTAATACCTTATAGCTCGTATCTTTCATGTTTCTCCAAACACTTCAACAATGTCTTTAAGTTGGCATCTCATTCTTCTGAGACACAGGTGTCTGAGGCAGAAGGGGAAAATAAGGACTGTAGGGGAGTATCTGTTCCAGACTTTAGGCATCTAAAAGTTTGTGTGTTTAGTCTTAACTGTTTGCACATGCCTCCTCTATAGAAAAGGGTCACCCAAGAGAATAATCCTAATGGAAGACTGGGACATTAAACAATTCACTGAACTTTAAACATCTCGATTTGAACTAGTCAGCCCAGTTCTCCTTTCCAGTCAGTGGAGAGAAGTGAGTATGATTCATCATGTCTATGATAAGATGAGATGAACTGCACCTATTTTAATGACGACTAGCTTGGCAACTGATGTCTATATTTTAAAAGCTGATGTTTGTTGAGTCGAATTTCATCCATTGTGATAAATGTCACTCTTCACTGAGGTTAGTTTTGATACACCATCAAGACTACTCGCTGCCGTGTGATGTACATCATGTTCAGACTCAGTTCCAAGGTAAAAATGAGACCGTTTGATGTTGCTTGGTCTTCAGTGCAACTTGTAGTTCTTATGTCATGGGTTCAGCAAACTAAAAAGTTCTACAAAGTAGTTGACTCCAAAGGCCATTTGTCAGCCAGAACTTGCGTAAGAGGATGAAAAAGCATGATAAAAGGACCGTTTTTGTGGTCCTGACATTATTCAGCATTATAGTGAGTTTTAAAACCAACTGTCCTTTATTAAGGGGGAAAAACAACAGGAAAAAAGAACAACTGCAGAAGGAATCACTTTGTAGACTGTTGTGACTGCTGAAAGCCCTGTCTTTCCCACCCATCACATTCAGGTGTACATCTCTGAAGAGACCCGTGTTTTTCCAAGCATGGCCTATTGCCAATCCCAGGTAAGAAATGTCCTGTTCTAAATTATCACAGATTATCAATCTTACTCAGTGTCAGCCATTTCACCAGAACCTGTCTTTGGTTCTGCTGGCTGTTTTGGAAAAGAGCATTTGAAGGATTGGCAGTATGCAGAACCAAGATCTCTAGGTAGTATAAGCATGTTCTATTCCTTTTCTCTTTATTTTCAGTTTTATGATCTTGCATGATAAATTTAAAATTAAGTACTTTTCACGCATTGTATTTTCCAGTAAAGAAGACCAAAGTCTGAGTAAGCAGTGTGGAAAGTGTCTTGTAACTCTGTGAGACACCTCATCTCAGCACAGCCAGCTGTCCTTCACTGGGATGAATTACAGTTGTTCCGTCTTTGTGTACAGCCACCGGGATACACGTCTTCCTGAGGCAGTTATTCTTGAATCCCTCCTGATAGTCTTAGTACCACAGGAACCATTTAGCCATGCCTCAAATAGCTATTTTGATTTAACTAGAGGAAACAGGGAAATAAAATATTATCATTTCTTCCTGATAAAAATAAAAGCATCTCAGACATAATTTTAATTGAGTGGAAGGATGGGTATGTTTAAAGAATCATACCCATTTGGCTGAATTAATTACTGAGACAAAAAGTTCTGATATAATCAACAAGGAAAGATGAAATCATATTGAAAAGCAAATACTACATTCAGAAATCAAGACATTCATTTGCATACATGTACAAGAGAAAGATAAAGGGCAGATGGATTCTTGATCATAATTTCATTTGTTGTCTGTGTCTTTCAAATGATAAGGACTCCATTTCATCTGGGTTAAGTCTTGCACAGATGTCAGCTTTGCAGGCCAGCAGAAATAAAACAATAAACTGAAAAGTAAAGGAGGAATATGTTTGAGTTTCACAGCATACTTGTGACTATCTGTGCAGGGCAGAATCAGCTCTACCTGAGCCATGTTGGGCTTGAAATCATATCCATTTCCAGGAGAATTTTTGAATAAACATATTTTCTGGTTATTCCAATGTCATTGTTGTCTTCTCTTAAGCTGAGCTGATTGAATTCATAGCTGAAGAAGAAAACAAACCAACAAAAAATGAACCAAAAGTAGTGAGAAGTAAAAAGTCCAGAGGAAAAGGATTTTTAAGTCTTCCACTCAGGCATGTATGATAGTCATATATTGAGTGTCCCAGTGGATCAACATGTTCTTACAAGTCACATATGCCTTGCTCAGGAGGTGTAGCTCCAAACTGACTCACTGCCTACTCGCTCATCTCACAGCACTCACAGCATTAACTGACGTAGCTGTGTTAGTACAGGATCATGCTTGCTCTACATAAAAGCATGAGCAGAACAAGCAATTTCAGACCTCAAGCCATGCTTGTTGTCTAAATGTCAGCTAGCTGGTTGATTGAATGGATTCCTTTGTTATCAGAGAGACGACTGCTCTAGACCTTACCTGCTGACCACAAGTAGAAGGAAAGATGGACCATGAGTCTGGAAGTAGCTGAAATACCTGTATTGGCTGTTTTCAGAAACAGGTTTCTGAAAAGATGGACATGCCTTCAAGTCCCTGGTGCTCAGTCCAATCCCACTGAGGAGTCCTTGGCGAGACATGCTGACTTCAGTAGCAGTTGAATTGTGCCTCATTTCTGCACAAAATTATGATGGAGGATGTAAACTGACTACTGATGGGTTTTGTATATACTGTCTGCCATCTGCATCATAAAAGCTCTGTTTATGCACACAGGCAGAGTCCATTAACAATGGAAAATATTCCTAGGTAAGGTCCTCTAATGGACTAAACAATTTACTCGTGCAATCTGTAAGTGGAAATGTTTGTTTTCCTCAAGCTGCCCCTTTGACAGTGCCTTTGAAATACTTCTTGAACTTCCTTAGAAGCATTATGCTGTACCTGCTTTCAAATTATCTAGAAATATCCAGTGCTGAGAACAAAAAATATAGGATGAGATTTCTTCAAAATGCTCATTTACTTACACATGCAACTGTATTTCTTAATTCAGGTCTGTAACCATTGAAAAACGAACATGATGAGAATATGAAAAAAACCCAGGGATCTCCTGTGCTGGTACAGTCCTTGTGTCTCAGTACAGAGGGGAGACTGCCTAGAAAAAGCAGGGAGGAGGAGGCACATTGGTCTGTTCAGCACAGGAGCAGGTGCCCACAGAGATGGAAGAATCTTTGTCCTTGGAGATTTCCAAAACTCAGCTGCGCAAGGCCCCAAGCATCCTGATCTGTGTTTGAAGTTAGCCTTGCTTTGAGCCAGAAGCTAGACTAGATGACCTCCAGAGGTCCCTTCCAACCTAAAAGTACCCAAATCAAGAGACTAGATAAAGCTGTTGGGATGTTAGAAATTGCAATAAGAATAGAAGAAACCTGCTATCTGGTGGTCTGAGAAGAAACAGAGAGAAGAAAGTTAAAAGAAACAAACAGCCCTACAAACCATCTTTTTTTCAAATTACTTAATTGTCATGGAACCTGGGCCCATAATAATAACTGAGGTCACTCAGCTTTTCTTCTTGCACTCTGTCCTGTTGCTACAGTAGAGAGCAAGTTTTCCTTTTTGCAGTTTTACAGTTTCATTTTTCCCCTCCTGATTTCTGTCCCGTTGTTCTATCATTTTTTTAGTAGTATCTGTTCACTAAAAAAAAGAAAACACACTGTAAGAACCTGCATCTGTTACCTCACTCTCCAGTCACTGAGTTTCATGGACTTGAATCCTTCATGCAAGACTTTCATGAGGTGATATTTTCCTGTGTACCCAGACACAAATTATCAAGGATATTTGGTGGCCATCTGCCCCTTTAGGCAAGGCAGGCTACCATGTAAGTCTCACCAGCTCTTCCACAGTTTAGCCTGACACCTCAGACATTGTATTTCTCTGTCTCTGAGCTTTTACAAATCCACGGGCAGTGCCCTGCAGCTACCTACCTAGGGTTAAAGGCCCACAAAGGTACAGGTAAGAGCTTCACACCATTTGTTTGACTAGAACAGAGAGCTTCAGAAAATCCTACTGGCACCTTCTGCTTGCTATTGAACCACCAGACAAGAAAAGAGGTAACAAAGCTCTCTCTCTAAAAAAGTGCCAGGTGCTTGCTTATATGAATGGAGTGGGACTGAGGAATATGAGCAGAAAGGAGAGGTGGGAGGGGGACACTGAAGAGTGTCACAGCAAGGAGACGGGATAACTAAGCAGGTAGTCTGGAGGGAAACAGAGGATAAAGTCCTGGCTGGGACCTGGCTGTGAACCATCAGCCAGCTATATTCATAAATCCCCCTCCCTATAAGAAAAGATTTAGGTTCATGGTTAAAACTTTATAGTAGATGATCAGGAGGGCAAAGTTGAGCATTTTAAATACCTTTGAAGAGTTGGTCTCCAGTGATTTTTATGTACCCTCCAGCTGGACTTCTTCTGACCTAGTGATGGAGCAACCAGATCACTGTGGGTTGCAGATTGATGAGCATTGTCTGATCTCCACGTACAGAGCTCCACGGTGGAGGTGCCAGCAGATGGCACTCAGGAATACACAGAGCAGTCCCAGGGTGGCTGAGGCTGGGGAGAAGTTTGTGCCCTGAAAATAGCTCGTTCTGTACAGCGCTGTCTATGAGACACTCTCAAAACACATCCAGAAAACAGAAAAGTAGGTTTCTTTTCACACTTAATTTTTTTATGGCTACATATATTTTTATATTTTTTTTAAATTTCATGGCTGTGAGAATGAAGACATTATTGCAGCCAACGTGGTGGGGAAAAAGAAAACAAATTCAGGTAGGAGGATGAATCAGGGCATCTCCATCAAATTCCAGCACTTCTTTGTGCAGGAAATGGAAAGAGGTGGAAACCCTACCAGGAAACCCTACTAAGCACACATCTCCTACTCGAATCCAACAAGCAAAAGAATGCAAGCCTGGCTATAGAGGTCCTAGCGAAGAGTAGCTGAACACCTGTTTTCCAGGAAAGAAAAAATTATGAATCACTTCGGATTCAAATTCAACGAAGCAAGGAAGAGCAAGTCAGAAAACTCCAAGTGGAACCAGCTTTTGCTGGTGTAGAGGGAGGCAGCTGACCCAAGTCACCAGAATACCAGACCCACATCCGCATCTAACTTATTCTGCCTCCCTCACACCTCTCATTCAGCAGTTCTCCTCCCTGGATCAAAACCACTATATCTAGTTATTAGTTCCTAGAGCACTTTTCACCTGCCGTGTCACTTGTTCAGAATTGTGTGTGAGCTATAAATGAGAAAATATGTGTATTATGGCTCTGTACCAGGAAGGAGAGCTGCTTGTGCAGTCATGCTTTCACAATCCACATTATCCAGACATGCACCTTTTCCTTTTCCTAGGATGACCCCTCTCTTTCTCTCTGCTCCTTTCCTGAGCATTTCATTGCCTTTCGCCTAAACTTTCACTGATTTTCTTCCTTCTACCCTCAAAAACAAGCAAAAAAAAAGGAGGTAGACATTTTTAATAGCTGAATTTTCTTGCTGAAAACACAAGGCTGTAAAATCAGAGAAAAAAGTAAACTTCACAAATTTCACCATCTCAATGAATGCCAGATACTGCTGACTGAAAAAAATAAAGATATAAGAAACTCGGTGGTGTGGAGGAGGTTTTATTGGCATTCTGTCTGCACTGAATTCTCAGCGCTGGAAAATTATGAGCTCTTGGGTCCATGGTGATACATGAGGGATTAATTTGGTCTTTCTTGTTACTTTATAATGTCATGTACAGTGAATGTGACATGACACAAACTGAGGTACACGGTTATGTTGAAATATGGACTCTGAGATTCCTGCAGTTACCCGTCCAAGGCACAGCCCTTGCTATGTGCATTTGTAGAGAAGGGACACAGCCTTCTCCTTTTTCCACAAGCTCATGTGCCAACGGCACAAGGATATTGGCATTGTAAACTACATCAAACCGGCTGTAACAGATGAGCAAGGAGGAAGATGAAAGAGGAAAAGAGTTAGCTCTAGAGTTGAGCAGCTCTCCAAGGCTGGGGCAAGTAGTGCCTGAGAAAACACAAATGCATCTTGAGCAATGGAGACAGGTGTGATGGTCCTGTGGAAGGTGCAAGTCAAGGTCTCAAGGAGACTGGGATGGAGAGAAACATGGGGGCAGACAGATTGGTCAGTCAAGTATCAATCACAAAGATGTCCTTGGGACACCATGAAGACAAGCTTCCCTCTGCATGTCACTGTCACAGGCATGGCAGGGAGCTGTGCTGCCATGGCTATGGAAACTCATGCTTAGAGGATGAAGTCCTTCCCTAAGAAACCCATTGTTACTTTAAGGTGTGGCCCAATTTTCAAAGCCAATTTCAAGGGGCTGAAAAATGGATTTTAACTTTGTTCCCTCCATATTGTGCATTCTTAAAGAGTGTTATGCTATACTCTGGAGTACTGGTGACCCTGGAGTCTGCCACAAACCCATTGAGCCCCCCTGATGCTCAGTATACAAATGGCCTCTTGTGAGTGGTCAGCTGATGGATGTATCGTCTCTCCCCAGCCCACCCATCTCCAGGGAGAAGGGAAAGGATTTTTTCCCCAGCCATCCCATGTGTCAAGCTGATTGTCCTCTCTATTTGAGTGTATCAACAAAACAGGTAGGTTTGGTCTGACTCTTCATAACTTTACATCAAACCGTCACTGAATTAAAACCCATGTTTTCTTGGGAGCACCATTTACACCCTTCTGGCTGAGGACCTTCCAGACCTCATGTTTTGGTTTCCTGACAAGAGCAGCCATCACCTACAGACATTGTGCTGATGCACTTGCTCATTTTTACCATCTATGTTATGTACCACAAACATATAGGTCCATATGTTTTTTTGTGTTCTTTCTTTTCCTGCAATGGTGGCAACATATTGATCACATATGATGTTATGGATCGTCCTGGCTTCTGCTCACCCTCCTTCAGCTTATTGATGGATGAATTAGAAGAGGTACTACCTGGATTCATTTCATCTGTTGTTTTTTTTTTAAAGTAGAGTTCCACATTGAAATGGTGGTTATTGGTGTTTAAAAATAGTGGCATAATAGTGTATGTTTTAATTAATTTCTTTTGCCAACTAACTCAATGCCAAATGAGTAGTTCCTCCTAACCTATCCAGACTACATGGATGAAAGCTTGAACCTGTCTCAAGCTAAGAATATGAGATAAAGTTCATCCCAGTCAAGGCCCATCTAGTGAGTTGTCTTGGAGGACCAAGTGAAAGAAGACTGGAAAGCAGAGGAAGTGGCCTTAGCCCAGATCCTCGCTGAAGTAGTAGGTGATACTTCCTTGCCTGCTTAGGTCTCAAAGAGCAGAGTCTGCCTTGGAGCCATGATCAGGGAGTCCAGAGGAGGCCCTGAGGGGCAAGGACTTTTGACCCACAAACTTACTGAAACTGAAAATATTTTTTTCACAATCACTGACACTTGCAATTTTCCATGTGCCAGTTAGTGGAGAGAGCCTTTTTCCCTGTGGGTTGCAGACATCAGATCACTTAGATGCCTTAACAGAACTGCAGGCATTAATTAAGTACTTCAAGCTAAGGAAAAAAAATTTTAAAGTGAAGTGAAAGATTCAGAGGTGACAACCCCCCAGAGAAATACAAGTGGAGTCAGGATGAGACTCCCTGAAGTACCAGAAGCATTTGCAATTCAGTGAGGCAGATTTACACTGGGGACTCTCCTCTTGTCTTAAGTCCGTGGGAACATACTGCAATGTGAATCCTGATGTGCTTGATTTAGAGGAAGTCTGTGTTGATCATTGGGCTTGCTCTAGCAAGGCACTGCAACTAAGGATGAAAAATGGGTATGTTGTGGGTATTCAGCAGGATGTTACTGAGAGAGAAATCATCTTTGCATGCTCATGGAATCTAAATAAGATGTGAAAAGTGCTGTGCTGGATGACTTGAAGAAGTTGCGGAGATTCCTTGGCATATTTCAGTGTTGTTGAAGAAATTATTTCTAAGGCTGCCTTTACAGCTTTGCAGGAGGTTCATGATACAAGAAGTAATTAACTGGTGAGAAAATTCTGGAGTCTGGGAGACTCTTGGCTACATTCTTTTTTTTAGTGTAGAATCTTGGTCCTCTGCATCTGAGTATACGTCCAATGCCATGTTCCCTGGACACGAGATCTCCAGGCAACTGCAGGTCTGATCCTTCTCCAGCAGTGTACACCAAATAGCAGCTCTAGTGCTTTTGCTAGTCGCCAAGGGTTCACAACACTGGTCTGTGGGATGAACAGCCCAGTGAGTGAAGTGATTCACCCTAGGAATGAGCCTTCAAAGTCAGCGTTTCAGTCCAGTGATGGATGGGTAGGTGGAAATCACAGCTGCACAATTAACCCTGGAATGATCCTTAATCAATATGCGAAGGAGAGCAATTTCCAGGGCTGGAATGCTGCTCCCTTTCCTGGAGACCACATGTTCACCCTGTTCTGAATGAAAGACCTGGGTTAAGCCCCAGTCGTATCTGCTTACCTTGCCTTTCAGAGGAACAGTGTGCAGATGCAAACCCACACAGGCTACAGGACGACCTGGCTTCTCTTCTTATTAAAATAGTTTCATCACTGAGTCTGTAGTAATTACATTCAGTTCCACATTGTAATTTTTGGAGTCCCCCTCAGACAGATGTAATACCCTAAATCCAATTAATTATGATTCTTCTCCTATTTTTATGTTACAACCAATTCTTGGCTAGCTTGACAAAAGCCTCTTAAAGAGGCTGCCACCATCAGAGTCCTTGGCAGAGAGAGCCAGAGGAAAAGGTCTTGGCACTGGATTTGTGACAGCTGGGGATACTTGAGATTTGGTACCCGATACCTGAGATACGACTTTATGGAGATGTACTTCTCCCCTGTCTGGAGAGGAAAACTTCATGGAATTGCTTTCAGGTTATGGCTTTGATATTCAATAAAAGCAAATTCAGTAATATCAGGGTCCATAACATTGTGGCATTACAAGTCCACTTGAAGCCTTACTTAAGACCATCATTTATGTAAATATGACAATCATTACTCAAATACTCTTTTTATCTGACAAAAGCACTCTGATTCCCAGGGGAATGTTCTTATTTCTAGATACAATATATGTCATATCTCAATTCTCAGTTGAAAGGGTTTATCTTTTACAAATGCAAATAATCACTTAACCTGTTACACCATTGTTTTAATTGGATAGGCAAAGATAACAAAGAAAACCCTAGAACCTTGTCATAAGGGTTACATTAATTTATTGCCAGATTACGTAAAGCAGAATAACAAAAAAATGTGTTGTATGCAGGGGACATTCCTTCTTGCTCAGGACCTCACTGGCCAAGCTTCCAGCCAGAGGATGAGGGTAATTCCTATAACATGATTGATGGGCTTTCAGTCTTCAGATCCCAGCCCCTCTTTTTGCTGTGTTTTCCTTTCAATTTAAAATATTGTTAATGTCCAGCTGATTATCTTTAAATGCCTTGATATGGATTAATCCTAAATAAAGTGATTTCTATTTACTGCTTAGGTCCTTTACTGAGAAATTTTGCATCTGTGATGCTCTGCCACTTGTTAGTTGCAGTTTCACATCCTTTATTTTGCCTTGTCTCACACTTATTTGCTTACAGTATCCCAGCAACAGCAATCAGGGGTCTGACTGGCTTTACATCATTTTCTATTGGCATGGGGAGAGCACAAACAACACCGAGACAAGGTAATATCTCACCTGCTCATTTAAGCAACATGGAGTCTGCATACACAAAATGGTATTGTTTTAGCTATATTCAAGCCCACGGAATAAGTTCTTATGAACCATGCAAGAGATTGCTTTAGGACTGAGAAGCTGGACAAAAGGAAAACCTCAAATTTCATTTTCCATTACAGAAAAGAAATAGGATTTATACCTCAGCCTTCTCCAGCTGAACTGTTGCCATTACAGGGTTATTGCTCCCTTTAGTGAGAGATGGGACATGAACAACTTCTTCCACCACTTTCCATGAGACAGGATAGTCCTGACTGAAGCATTAACTCCAGGGAAAGTCTCATAGAGAAAGGTGCATTTCACCTCTCTCCTCCTCCCTATCACACGCCCTGCTGTGCCTTAGGGACTCCACCACTCTTATTTATCCCCTGTGGCATTTGTGTAATACGATCCATGGATCACACTGAGAGTTTAGGTGTGGAGTTCAGGATTAGGGCTTCAGAGATGGGCCAAGCAGCTTGTGTCCTGGAGCTGGGATGCTGTGTGCTGCCGTCTCCCTTCATGGACCTCTCCCACTCCTCTTTAAGACTCTTCCATGGTGGGTCACTCCCAGGTCTTGCTTGATACAATATCCCATTTTTTTCCTTAAAATTCCTTCATGTCTAACCCTTTAAACCTGAATTGATATGTAGCTATATCCTTTTAATATCCACTTTAAATTTCCTTCTAGAAGACATAGCACACATTCTACAACCAGTATGTTAATTTCTTCCACTAACAGAAACCAGTTCCTCTTACACATTTTCTCTCTTCCAGCCTCTGGAATATTTTCATGCTGCAGATGAAGAACCTGCAGTACTCTGTAGAAAACATGGGAAAATGTTAATCTTATTAAACAAAAGAATACATTAAAATAGAAATAGACTGTTTGAAAAAGCTTCACTGGCTATGGTTAGTTGAGGTACAACCTTACACAGCGGAATGCTGGTGTAGTTTCTGCTGGCTTCATAGCTGATTTACTTTGGATGGAGTTACATTACAGAAATAAAAATAACTGAGTGGAATTTTAAATGAACTCAACAATCTTTCATCGACCAATTTCTGACCTAGAATTACTCTTAACTAAGTCCTTCATTTCTTTTCATTCACCCCTCATTGGATAGCTGAATCACTGCTTTTTATTGCAGCAGAAGAGGGATCATGAAATAATTTCTAACAATAATCAATCTTCTGCCTAGCCTGTCACAAGTAATCCACTATTAACAGAAGTGGGAGGCTGAGTTTGCATTGGAGACAGTCTTTGGGGGATACTGTTATGTGGTACATTTTGTGCCTGATCTACAAAGTTCACTTAATAATTGCAATCTGCTCTGAGGTCAGGATAAGACATAGAATTTAGATGGCATGCAAATAAGCCACATGTCTGCCCTTTACTTGGTTTTTGAAGCATCCATGTTCTCTCTGAATCTTTACAGGAGCTTTTTTCTTGCTATCTCTTCTGCTGAGATTCTGCATATAATAGTTCATAAGGTTACTCTGCATGTAAGGATACAATGGAGTAAAAAAGAGTTAGAAGTACCTTGATCCAATAAGGCATCTTCCACAATTCAATGTGTTGTGCCCATCTGTCTTTATGCTTTTATGCTCCCCAAGCACCTTTCAACTGAAAAGTTTTAAGAACAGATTTATTGATCCACTGAGATTAATGATGTGGAAAATAAACAGTTTTCTTTGACTATTTTCACTCTGGGCTGGCTGCTGTACACACCTATGAAACACAGACAACAGTGTAAGTGACTGGATTTGCCTGACTCCCCCATCTTTTCCCAAGCAATACAGCTTAGCTGCTCAGAACAGGGTAATTATTAAGGTGACTTTTACAATTAGCCTTCAAGGCCCCTGAGGTTTCCCTGCTGCCCTGTTCAGCACAGATGAAGTCTCAGCTGGAGCACTGGGGTCTGTTCAGAGGCAGTGATGAAGAAACATTAAAAAGTTCTTGAAATACACATCAGGTTCCTGCGAGGGAGAAAGGACTAATCCCCATTTCCATCCCCTGATGGGCAGGATAAGAAGTAACCAAAGAAACATGGAATCAGGTACAGGTTGGAAAGCATAAAACATTTTCTGTGAGATCAATGGATGATGAATAATCTACTTTCCTGTTCTGAAGACAGGATCCTTCCAGCCCTACAGTTAGCATTATGAGCATGTTTCCCTTCACTTGTAATTTTTCTCAAATGCAATTCTTTGAGCTGACATTTCCCAGCCTGGGAAATCTCCCTGGACCTGAAGTTTAGAAAAACTTTCAGCCCAAGCAGTGACAAAGTTTGGGTTTCCACCTCTTCTCTTGGCTCCATTGCTGACTTGGACTGGAAGGATTGGGTTTGGGAAAACTGCAGCCTTTTCTATTTTCAGTCATCCAACCCAAACTGGAGGAGCTACTTTAAAAAAACCAAAGTCTCTGTTTGTACATACTCAAGAGAGACATTCACATTTTGTGGTTATCAAACAGAAAGACTGCATTCAAGGAATCGAGCTCAGCCCCTAATGGCTCCTGAAATAAATAATGTTTGAACAGATGTTGGAGAAGTTTCTTCTATTGCTACTTTTCACAGTACATGAAAGTCTCACAAGATGCCTTTAACGTCTCACATGAAGCTTTTTTCCCCCCTGAAAACTTAATGAAGAAGTGATGCAAGTGTGGCTGTCTCTCTAAGAATTGGTATAGGACCTATCTCAGTCCCTTAGCTCTGATAACTTTAAACACTCTCCTTAAATTTGGAAACTCAGACAAAGCGCAAGCCTTTGCCATCTATTTGATGTCAGTATGCCAGGGTCACTAGATCAGCTGCTTTTGTTGCTGTAGTGCTATACAAAGTTCCTACACCTTCATCTGCATCCTGCTGATACTTTCAGGTGCAGAGGGTCATTCTGATCCTGTTAATCTTTCTGAAAAGAATTTACTCTCTGCTGCCATTCATGGAACCAGCACCCAGCTTTTGGGCTGGTTTAATGATGAAAGGGGAATTTTTTCAATCAAAGAACTATTTGCAGCACAGTTTAATTCCTCAGGTAGTTAGCTTTAATAGTAGTAATTAAGAGATTGTAAGAGCACACTTGATTTCTGAAGTCTCTGCAATGATTTTCCTGTTGATTATTTGAAGAACAGCAATACCTTGAACCACAGGCAAGAGTGCAAGAAACTTCTGTATTAGAACAGTCATCAAAATGCAGCAATGATACCACCGTTTGAAGAAAAATAAACAGATACCTCATATTCTCAAAAAGAGATCGATGGATAAATGCTGTGATGATAGCAGGATAATGGCATTTTCACTTGGTCAAATATGGAGGTGAGATAATCCCTCTTTTCTTCGTGGTTATCTCAGACAGGGTCATGCCCCCACATTGACTGAGATGAGGCAACGCAAGGAGACAAAGATACCTGCTGGAGCAGTCACACTGGGCCTGGGCCAGGATCTCAGCAAGATCAAAACAGAGAAAACAAACGTTGAGGCAGGAAAGACCCAAGTGTTTTTGGAGACTGCCTTGCATAAAACTTTCCATTCCTTCAAACAAGCAAGATATGTGACAAGAGCAAGTGAAGAGAGAAGGGTGCCTGGAGCTGGAAGCTGTCCCTCAAGGCAGGATTCAAACCTCCTACTACTTCACTGGGTGGACTCACCACAGAAAGGCCCTTATTGCTACTGCTGCTGAACCACATGTGAGACTTTTGAGCTGAAAAAGACTACAGGGCTTGGTAGCGTTGCAGGAACCTCTGACATGGATGATGTAGGAAGATCAGGCTACCTACATTGTTCGGACTGATCAGTGCAGTGAGGAAAAGCTAAGAGGTCCTAAGGATGATATTCAGAGATCATAGCAAGAACATTCAAGCAGGAGGGTAGTCTCACAGCCACAGAACTCACTTTGCTCTAATTTGGGCAATACAGTACATGCCCATTTTCACACACATCAGCCAGGAAAAAACAGACACACAGTGAGTATTGGTTCGCTACTGCATTTTCATCAAAGACGAGGACACGTGGTCTGAAGCTGTCCTGGACTGCCAGGGCCCAGCTTCTGGCACAAAGGAGAAAGACGTTTTTCACACAGCCCCTACTACTCTTCATTAAAAGTGATATTTGGCAGCTCCACTGTAGTGGGGAATCTGAAAAAAGAAGCTTGTTGCTTGGAAGAATCAGAGTAGTTTTTACAAAACTTTCAGAAAATTTCAGCTTTTAGAAGTAATTTAAAAGTGCATCAGATGCTATAGCTCTTGATTTCTTCCAGAGAGCATATCTCCAGCAACTTTCCCTGGTACAGCCAAAACCGAATGTAAGTCAAATGAAGGCATCAGAATTGCTAAAGGTGGTAAATTTATTTTATGCAGATTATGGTTTATTCATTCACAAAAGGCAGCCTTTTGTAAGCCAGGAATGGAAGGGATGGGTACCCCCTGCCACAGCTACTGCAGCTCCTTCAGAGCTGCCTTTGTGCTCAGCTGCCAGCCAGACCCGAGTGCCCAATTTCACAGCATTCAGTTGCTCTTCAGGGCGTCGCAAGGCTGCCCAAGTGCTTTTTTCAAGAAGCAGGCTGAGAAGGGAAAGTTAAACACCATTTAACTAGTTGCAACTTAAAAAAAAGGAAAAAGAAACTTCTGTGGACCAGCAGAGGAGGCTTTATCCTTGCTGTTGTATAGGGAGACATAGGTTGTTGTATAGGTTTCCTCTGAATGGGACTCAGTCGCACCTTCACTGCCTCTGAAGAGTTGAACGTGTCTGCCCATGCTTCGTCTCCTCTCTGGCTGCCTGGAGTGGTGCTCAGCAGCTCTCACACCTCCTCAGAGTGATCTTTGCCATCTGAGGCTAGTTTACATACTGTAAAAATAAGATTGTCCCAGGCTTGCTTTCATTTGAGACCCAGAGAAGAGGCAGGTATTGGCCCCTGAATGAGAAAATTTCCATGCGAACAAGTGGGGGAGTTGTTTTTGTTTATGGGAGGCAGCGTACCTTGATGGCAGCCTGCCAAGAGTTTGAATTCATTTTCTCAGAAAGCTTCCAGTTTGGCTGTGTCTATTAGAGAAGACATCAGCAGCAACTTCATGTTGAACGAGACCCAGTTCTAAAATCTGATTTCCATCCTGCCTCACCTTGACTGCAGTGAATGAGCAGAATGAACAGGAAAGCTGAAAGGAGGGAATAAAGTGTTATCTTCTGAGTAGCTGGGAAGCACCAGCTCCCAGCTCCAGTGGTGGTTTCAGATGCTGAACTGTGCTCACTCCAGTGTGCAAGGGGCTCTCTGGCAGCCATTGTCTGATTTTATAACTTTTTTAATGCTGTTAGAAAGCATCGGTGTTATAACAGGAGACAGTTACAGCACTTGAGTTGTATTAGGGGTGGCTGAGTGTCTTTCAGGTTTCCTCCAAGTTTCCCTCAACCAGTAAATGCTTGATCTTCCCCTGCTGTAAGCACTACAAGTAAATTGTAATTTTTCTTGCCTTTTCTTGTTCTCAGTGCAACTTTCTGCTGAATTGCAGGTTACGATTGTCTTTGCAGAAGTGCTCAGAAAACACAAGGTGATTGTGTTGTGCCTCTGTGTGATTGTATGAGGTTCCAAGAACAGAGATGTTAATCACAGCTTAAAGTCTGCTTCAAAAGGTCCATATCAAACAGCTGCTTAACGAGGGCACGTAGAGCCCACTGTGAACTCAGTGAGAGATGTGAGCAGGAAGGACATTGAGGTCCCTCCACACTTAGTCATTCCTCCTGTGCCTGGGAGCAACCCACTCCTGTGCAGCAATTAGCGAATACCTCTCCTCAAAAAACCTGTGTCCCACCATCAACTTTCAACTTCAGTCCAAAAATTAGTTTGCAAATACTGAATCTTCATAGAGCAAGTATGCTCCTGAAATTACTGACCACCCAGAAATCCTATCTCCATCCTCTACGCCCACCTCAGGCAGGCAGCATATTGGCAATTACTCTTCTCAATCTTACAAATTCACAGCCCTGAAATGATCTTGCAAGTAGAATGTAAAGTACAGACTTGATATACTTTTTAATCTGGTTCCACCAAGGTTAAAGCAGCCACTTCCATTCCCAGTAGCCACACAGGGACATTGAGCACAACCCACCGCCCTGGCTACGTCCTTTTCAGCTCTTCAGAGTGGATGGAAGACTTTTCTGAACACAATGTGATGGGTTATGGGAAGATATTATTTGAATATACATGATATTCAAGCAGTAGCAAATTATACTGCATTCACACACATACATTCCTGCTAAGGTACACTGCTATGTAGAGAGTTTTTAAAATCTTCCTAAAATCCAAACTCTTCCTAGTTATTCTCTCAAAAACTAGATTAAGGAAATTTACAAAGCTTCTGCCAAATATGAGACTGGGAATTAAAATTCATATTCTTATGGCGTACCAAAAATCAGTGGCTCTATAGCAATATTGCTATATTCCCTTCTCCCTGATAACCTCTCTGTGCTCCACATTTTCTATGCTATCTTGCCTTCTCTTTCCTCAGGCGATATCTACCTCAGCACCTTTCTCTCCATCCTATTAATATCTCTCCACTGGAGAGGTACCAACCACATTTCCTTCCGAGATGGTCTGATACACAACTCATCAAACTGTGACAACTTTTCTCTGCTGTTATGTGCCTGTGAAGCTTCCTGCTTCTATTGCAGATCTGAAGAAGTTATTGTGTGCCCAAAAACTTGCTTAATTTTCCCTTTTGTGCTGGTTGGTCTAAAAAGAGATAGTGTCTTAATTTATGTACCTTGTCCCAACATAATAATTTTTATATTCTTTAATTTTTAAAGAAATGTTTACACAAAGATTTGCTATAGGATGCCATAACGACTGAGGTCAGTGCTGCAGTTTGCCTGCGGTGTAGAGAGTGATGCATTTGCATCACCAACGTCCTCATCAGGCCATGTGGATTTAGAGTCCCTGCAGCATGGTAACCACACTGGCGTAACAGCTCTCCTGCTAAAGGACCTACTTAAAAAATATAATTGCTTGTTTTACAAACAGAAAATACAGAAAAAGGAACAGATGGTAGTACTCTGGGTGGATGACTCAAGTTTTGCCCTTTAATGGAACAAGTCACTTTATGCTTTACCAGTTGGGTTATGGCAAGCCGATATATAAACTTCCAGGTAGTTACAATGAGATGAGAGACTTCTGGGATGAGTCTGCTCCATTTCAGTCAACAATAAGAGGCGATCAGTGAAAGCACAGCACGGATTATGGATAAAAATTGACATCCCAATAAAAACGTAGTGAAAATGAGGTGGTTGAAAATCACAAGTGAAGTACTAGGATCTTCTACACCTTGTTCATTTGGTCATATTCTCCATTTTTACTCATTTTCAAACTGAAATGTTACTCATTCTTTTGCCACAACTGAGAAATTATTTAATTTGACTTCTTACCAGCTTTTGCAATAAAAGGACTGAAATCAGCAAAATAGGAAGGCAGTAGGTGGGGTGAGGACAGCTGACTGTCCCCCTTCTGATCTGCCTCACAGTGGTGCAAATGGGGCATCTGATGTCAGTCCTGCCTCAGTGTCTTCCCAGGTGATGTTCCTACATGCCACCCACTGCTTCAGAGCTGCACCTGGTGATCCCGGATGAGGGAAATTGATCTCCAGGGCTGCAGTCAAACTGCAGGAGTTTAGAGAGGCTTTTTTTGAGAGAGAGAGAGTTTTGTTGTTTTTTTTTTTTTTCCCATCCTCATCTTGAGTCCTGCACAACAAAAGTGACAATGTGAAATCTTGAAGCTACCAGCAGCTTTTTTATAATGCAGCAGGTGATCACAGTGGCTCGCTCTTTGCTGTGTGTTCAGTTTCGTCTCACATACAAAACTATCTGAAACACATATATTTGATGAGAGCAACAGAGGTTTTTTTTCCAAAGCCTTCAGGAGCAAAGTTACTCTCAACCTGTTGACTGTTTGAAGTATGGCAATCTCAGTCCCCGCACACACCAGAAACAAAACTCCCACTGCGTTCAGCGGGAGCAGAATTGCTTCCCCGTGTGATGCTTTGCTACACCAAGGGCTGAACGCTGGCAGAGAGTCATTTCAGATTAATGTTTAAGCTGTGCCGGGCATGATTGACCACACAAACCATATTGTCTGTTCAGTAATTAGTTGATCATGAATGCTCTGGCATCCCAGTGTTTCAGGAGCTCTGCTCTGATGGCGGGTCTCACCAGGGGAGCTTTGCAAGGTGCGAGCAGGACCCGCGGCAGCTGCAGGCAGCCCAGCAGATGACTTGCAACTGCACACATGCCGTTTGGAGCCGCGCTCCCTTTGCTTCCCTTTCAGTGAGGTATGTGGTGGCAAGTAAAACCAACCCACGAGGATTCCTGTGTAAAAGACCTTACAACCCTGGGATGAAAGGCATTTTGATGGATTAAAAAAGAGATCAGTCATGCATATTCATGAGTCAAGAGGTTGGTGAAAGCTCCGAGCTAATGTAATTATAAGCAGTGCATTCAAAGAGCTCTCACGTATGAAGTACTTGCAAGCTGCCTCAGGTTAAAATAACATTTTTCACTGACAAATTTTCCTTGCCCCCTCAAAAGCACTGACAAAACAATGCTGCCTGTTTTTCTGAGACAGGGATCATCATTTATTTAACACAGTCCCAGTGGTTTTGAATCAACTGTCATCTAGGAGAAATGTGATAAAGACCTGCAAAATGTACTCAAATGTCATTGGACCCACAGAGTTGAGATGAGACCAGATCGTGTAGGGGTGGGCTAGTGCTGTCAAAGGCAGATCCTGATCAGTGCTGAGGAGCCTCAGCAGTGTCAGAGCCCGTCCTCCATCACACATCCCACAGGACACCTCGCTCCAGCTGGTAAGTCTGCTCCTGTTGTGCTCAAGCTGCTCTGAAACCTGGTGGTAGCAGGACCACCTGTGAAATTTGGAGCTGGTTCCTCCTCTGTGCTCCTGCTGCAGGTTGGGATGTGCAGGAGCTGGGTTCCAGGTCTGGGTCTGATTTGCGCTGCCAAACCTTCTTGTAAAACACAATTTCTGTGACTCATTTTCACTTATTTCCAAGCAGGATTCATGTTTCCCAGTCCCAATGAGTGCAGAGATGTGATCCCCCTGCTTTTATCCTTTAATTTACAGCCAGTAACAAAGGAAATTCAATAAAACAGGCTCAGTAAATAACATGCATGTCACACCACACAAGGCAACAATGAGACCAGTTAAACCAGGTGTGAGTCTACTTTTCATTGCTGGTGGAAGATGAGCTTTTGTCATCAGTATTTAAAATGAAAGAAGAACCTTTGAGGTTTCTTTCTTCCAAAGAGGGAATTACTTGGAGTACTAGGAATGAGTGGCACAGGGGAAAAGAAACAGGGTTTTAGCTGATCATTTGGCAATGGTGAATGTTTAATCTTAGCAGTGAGTGAAAGCTCACTTAGAAACCTTGTAGTCTTGAGATTAGGGGCTGCAGGGAAAACCTTGTGCCCTTGAAGCATGCAGAGGAGAGGTCTGAAAGCAGGGAGTCACCCAAAGTTAATTAAGAGGTAGGATTCAGATCGCATGCTCTGTTCATCCTTCAGCCCTGTCAGATGGGATCAATTACAAAGCAAGACATGATCAGCAGGGCTTGTTAAATATTACAGCTTTGCCAACACCAGACTCAAACAGTGAATTGATATTCCTCTCCCCAGGTGCCAGTCCCCCTGCCTGTCTGGGAGGTCCTTGGGATGCTTGCAGTGACTTGTGAGGAGCTCCCTTGCATGGGAACACAACGAATGGGAGTATATTCAGAGTCAAACCCATCGCTTTTTGTGAAGCCACTGAAAACCAAGTGATGGCAGCAGTCAGTGTTTAGTTTTGTGTTCAACAAGATAATTTTCCTGCCATGAATAAATTATCATATTTGAATACTAACCAAGTGGAACAACCTTTCAGGCAGATGTCAGACTTTCTTTTCCTGTTCTTAAAAAAGGTTTTGTCTCTGGCATAAGCAGTTGAGTGTCTGGGGATGCCCCACATGGATGCCACAGGGGATTCAGCCAGCATCCCAGTGACTACAGGTGCAAGTGATTTACAGATACAACCTCTCTTTTTGGGTCCCTTGGGAAGAGCACCTTGGATAACCTAACACCTGCTGGGAAATAATTTGCCCAACATAGTAAGAAATGGCTTCGACAAGGGGGCATTCAGCTGTGCAAGATCTCATCTTCTGGAGCGTGTTTGTGATACAGGCCCCCAAGGATTCATGCGAGAGCTTAACCTGTACTGTGTCCCTCATACAGCTTTGTGCGCAGCTCTGCCACTATCCCTGCCAGCTGCTGCTGGCTGGAGAGCTGGCTTCGATGGCTCATGGTCCAACCTGATGCAGCAGCCCCAAGTTCCGGTCAGTCTGTCCTTCCCTGTCCCTAACCAGCTGACTTCTCAAACCACTAATGAAAATGGAAACACCAAAGCCAATCTAAAAAATTTCAGTCCCAAAACTGAAGGTGATCAGAGGGAAAGTGAGGTTCTTGGAAATAAAGATGTTTTAGGACTTGACCTGAGGGGTTGCAGGAGCTCTACAGTCACTGGTATTTTAGAGGGCTTTAATGGGATTTCATCTACAAACATAGTTGTTCCCAAACTTTCTCTTTTTAGCTGCCTGCACAATCTTTGGTTTTACAATCCAAAAAGGCCCTGACCAATGACTGTGGAGTCAGCAAAAAGGGCTCAGCCTTTCCATCTTTCCTCTCCTCATCACAGATGTTACAGAAGATATAAAAATAAAAATGCTGGCAAAGCATCCCAGCTTCACTTTTCAGGCTGAGAAACCTTTCATGTCCAAAATTCAAACAACTGGAGGAGTTAATAAATTCCTAGTTCTTGAACACATGTGTTGGCCCCACCCTCTGAAGGTTTGTCATGGTGGCAGTGGGCACGACTGGTGAAGGTTGCTGTCCCAAGATCACACAGCACTGGAGAAGGCAGATATTCAGCTCAGTTGAGGGTTTACCATGTTCCTGGGAGGGGAAATCACAGCACCTGGCTTTGAAGCCCAGCCTCCATATTGTCACATTTTACACATCCAGCCCATAAGTGCTCCTCACAAATAGTTACTCCAGTTCCTTTTGCCAAGAACAGGAAGACCTGGCCCTGGTACATCAAAATCCACCCATGCTCCCAGAGCAGTGAGCAAGCCCTCTTTGTGGTCATAGCTGCCGACAGGGCATCTGCATGAGCTGCACCCCACCAGGAATTAGTCAAAACAGAGCCTGGGGCATGCAAACCATTTCCAAATAAAGATACTGAAGGAGCAGAAATGCATGAACTGAGCAGAACAACATGACTCTCAGTAATCCTCTGATTAACGGGTTGCTCTTATTGTTACTGTTTGCTTAATATATCGACTAGACTATATGTTATTCACTGCTGTTGAGTTCCAAGGCTCTAAAAAATCTTTTGAAGCTGCTATAGTGTAGCTCTTTCACACAAGCTGTGCATATCCATCTGCACTGCGGATACCAGCTCTGGAGAGCTGTCGATCAAAGGCAGAGCTGCTTTCTTGGGTGAAACTATTCACACACCAAGAGCCAAGAAGATAATGACGGTGTCAACAGGCCACAGGCTTTTGGAAAGTTCTCCATTTAGTGTTTCAGAGAGGTTTTATTGCAACGGCTAATTAAAAGTTCATCACATGTACCAAATGGAGCCAGCATTTATTTGCTGTATAGTCGTATTGACAGGCCAATGCTTTGTCAGTATCTTAGAACTGTGTGCTTGTTTCTGGAGTGGATTAACTATCGCTTATCTGTCAGGAAAAAGAAACATCACTAACAAATAAGTAAACAAAAAAATAAATCCTTGTCTCCCGTGACATGCCAACAGCCTTTGGAGTTGCTCTTGCATTTGTCTCTTTTTCTAATATTTTTCTGAAATCTGGCATGTAAGTTGCAGTGCAGAGTTAAATGGCATGGACCAGCATGCTCTGAGCACGACAAACCTGTCTGGATTTCCTTGTGCCTGAAATCTGTCCCTTACCCCAGTGGGGGCTTGCAGTTGCATGTGTGCAAGGTGCTTTGACCAAGGATGAAGGTTCAAGAGGCAGGGCCTCCAAATGAGGCACCTGGGCAGGCTGTAGCCCTCTGAGATGCAATACCCCAGGGTGGTCAGCTGCCCAGGTTCAGGGAGCGAGGGCACACAGAGACTCTTCTGGATGAAGACTTAACTGAAAGCAAACTGCAGAGAACAACAAAAATTTGGAGTAAAAATAAACCGCTGGAGGAAGGTGATGGCAACTTAACTGTACTGTTCAACCATCCCACCTAGCAATGTAGATATCTGAAGAGTTCTTGGTCTGTATTTTTAATGTATTTTTATATATAGTCCTGTATTTTCCAATCTCCAATGACTCTCAGTTTTGCCCATTAGTGGATGCCAAATTTCTGTACATGTCTTTCTTAAAAGACATTTGGGGAAGAAGTCTTATAGCACCTACAGGTCTGCTATGTTTTCAGTGCCTGAACAGCAAGAGAAAATTCAGGTTGGGGCTGGACATGGAAACTGGAGATAGTTTCCTTTCCCTTTTCCAGCCCTCGCTTCAGCTTCTGAGCCAGCGGTTGCGTGCAGTGGAAGAGTGCAAGAAGAATACCAGCCATGAGTGCAGCAAAAGGGGAAGGTATTGCTGGTAATGGTGTCCTATGCCAGCAGGTCTAGCACAGCCCTTTTGAGGAGCTGCAATATGAAAAACATTCTGTCCTCTGATGAGCAGATAACTCTGAGAGAGCAGGGTGCTGAAATTAGCCCATTAATTAGCTGTCAGTGTCATCAGAGAGAGTTCAGCCAGGGCCTCTTTTCTGTCAGTGGGAGAGAGAGAACAGCTAGAGGTCTTTCCCGCTTGCTCCTAATGAAGGTGGCCTGTTGCTGCTGTGGAGACCTGGAGCCAAGGCAGAGGCATCCAGGAAGGAAAGGCACAGACTCTGCTAATTAACGTTACTGATTGGTCTCTACACCTGCTTGCAGAAGTGATTAAAAGAGATACAGTCTGGAAGATTTTTATAAATCATCCTTTCTCCATCAGAAAGATGTGAAAAGTTATCTGTTTGCTTTTGAGATGGGATCTTAATGAAAAAGTGGAAGGGAGAGGTGGTTGTCACATACCAAATGTCTGGGAGCCTGGAATCAGATCTTGGGTAGAGCTTTTCCCCAATCACAAATAGCTGACAGAAAATGCATAATTTAGTCTGGAAGGAGACAGCACTCTGCACTTCGGAGCTGAAGGCAAACAGGCTATTCAGCCAAGCTCATAAATATCCCTTTTGGAGCTCACAGCCAGCACACAGCGCAATGAGGAGCTCCTCCCAGCAATCAAAAGCTGTTTCTGTGATTAACGTGGAGGAAACAAATTCTTATATCACCTTCATCAGGGGATTTATTCCTCCAAAATGTGAAAGTCATTTTAATGTAGTCAGTCAGTATGAGACCAGTCTGCTGGTTGCAGTGTTGTTCACAGGTTAGGAAGGTGGCACAGAATATTCTGCAGGAAGCGGGAAGCAGGGCAGAGCCCCTGCAGACCCTCGCTGACCCCACTGGCTTCACAACCCCGACTGAACCACCTTCCTAACACCTCAAAAACAGCAGCAACTGCAGTGTCACAAGATAATTTTGTGCTTTGTGGAACAACACGGTGCACAGAGATGAACTTTTGATTTATAATATTCCATGTAGGTTGGATACAGCTGTCTCTTTATCTATACGGATGGCAGAATGGCGATAGTTAAGCATGAAAGGCCTCTGGGATACCTTTAGGTGAGGAATAAGGTTCAAAGGTCTGGGTAATGCATTACTTTTTGTGATAGTGAAAATGGTGACCACCTTTCATTGTGTTGAAATCAGAGTGGAAGTGCAGACTTTTGCAGCAAGTCAGGAACAGCAAGTGTATTCTTTGGGCGTTGCTACACAGTGCAGTGTGAGATAAGACTTTTTTTTTTGTTCTAATTAGCTGTATGGGAATGCAAAATTGTCAAAAGAGGTCAATACTCATAAGACCTTTTACTGTCATGCACCTCGTCATCGTGCAGCCAAATCAGTGATAACAGCTCTTTTCTGTTCTTACAGTAGAAAATCAGGCAAGACTGTGGCAAACCCCACTGGGGGGTATTGGTTACTGGTACCTGTTTTTACTGGCCAAGCTCAAAACTTCTGCTGCTTCTTAAGCATTTCATGCTCTTGCTTGCCTGTAATATTGCCATGCCACTGGCTGTTCCTGAACTGAGCCAATAGAAATGACACGGGTATAAACGAATATATACTTTTCTCAAGGACTCGGTAATCTGTTGGTGATTTTTTTCAGTATTGTTCCCTTTCATGGGAGACCCTGAGAGCAAAGATCTGGTAGTGATTTTCTATCACTTTCCTCCTGCTCTGCTAGAGAAAGTGGTTTCACATCTCTGCTCTTCAATGGCAGCAATGCTTCTTCCTTCTGACTCACGTAATAACGTTTTATAAAGATTTCATTTTAGTATGCCTGTCAGTATGCCTGGAGTTGAGCTTTTTTTCCATTCTTCTTCTAGTGCTTCATATTGTATCTTGATTAGGTTCTGCTTCTTTTTTCCTCATTAAAAGTAGACTTTCCATTTCCTTTCCCTGTATGTTCTTCAGCTGTATCACGAGAGCAAGGCAAAGGTCCATCTTCCCTTGTTGCCCCATCTCTACCATTGTGCTGCTGGACATCTACTTGTAGCATTTATTAACTTGATGCAAAGTTTTGCCTAGTTACTGGAAATGCAGCACATCAACCTACAACAAAGGCCACATGCACAGGTGACATCAGGCCACTATTTGCTCTGCGTCGTGATGTGTCCTGTTGAAAGCAACAAGGCTTTGGCACCAATACATGTTCCCAGGATAGAGCTGACTTCAATCTGGTCAGCACAACGCTCTGACACGCCTGTGCCCAGTCATCCACCTTGATATGGCCACAGGTCAAATCATCTACAACTGGAGCAGGAAGAGGAATGCCCAACTTGTTCCACAACACTAAATCATGAGACTCTGTTCCCACTCTGCTCCTTAAATGACAGCAGGAGGAGACTGTGTCTAAAACTCTGACTCAGGGTACCTGAAATTGGGCACTCGGAAATTATTAGACCCCAAACTTGAGTCTGTCTTTAACAGTTCAGGCATAGGTCTCTCCATCTTTCAGGTTTGCTCACCAGAAGGATAACATCTCAGGCTCCTGCCTGAGATTTCTGGATGCAAATAGCAGGGTTTGTTGTGGCAAGCCAAATGTCTCAAAGCAGGACGTGCCTTTTTACATCAGCAGTGGAAGGCTACATTATTTCCAAACATTTTGGGGATTCCTGGCTAGCCTTCCCATTCCAAGAGGACAATCTTGTATCTACAGACCTTGTATTTGTGAATGGTAGCACTCAGATATTTAATGAGCTATTTGTAGTTAGAAACCAGTTGATAAAACTCCAAGTTATACCAGCTGGCTTCAAAATTGAGCCAGCATAATTCAGACCAATGTTGAGATAACTGCTCAGGGTAAGGATCTCTTCTTTTTGTATAAAATACATAGGAACCTTTGACAATAACAACAATCCTCAGCATAAACCTCACTCCCTATTAACCACAAAGCCCATGTCACCATAAATTCACTTAAGATTCAAACCCGTAACATCTGGAATCTGTACGAGTAGACCAGTGATGAGTGTTGTTATATTTTGTCTCTTTAATACTTACTGACAGCCCTACGTCTCCAGCTACTTTGCAGCCATCTGGAAGATCATGTAAAGGTATTTGATTTAGCTTTGTCCCATCAGACAATGCTATCCAGCTCAGCCTACATGTGCTAGGCTGTTTAAGAGTTGTGGAAGAGTTAGCTTGCTTGCTTTTCGGCCACAGGAAGCCCTTTTTAGCCCAGATTGGAGGGCTCTGCTGAGGTAAGGGGACCTTGGTGTTCAGCAATACAAGGGGCTCAGGGATGGTTGTGCTGCAGGGGACTGAAGACCCCAAGGGCAGCAGGGGTGAAGGAGATGACTATTTGCACTGGGATGCAGGGGATAAGAGGGTGCAGAGTCTTTGCATGGTCTCTGTTCATCCAGACCAAGACTTGGAGGGGAATGTCATTTCAGCCGTCTTGTCCTAACAGTGCTGCTGCCACAGCATGCTCCCTGCTGGGCTCCACAGCCAAGGCTTGATCCTGGAGTCGTGCAGAAGGACCCACCAGCAAGGGCAAGGTGCTCAAGCCACAGTCCAGTGCTTCTCACAGCCCATGACAGCAAGGGCAAACAAGCAGAGTAAGAAGAGATGGACATAGCAGCTGCCATGCAGGATCAGGCCTGCTGCCCTGTCACACTGGAAAAAAATCAGAACCATTGCCTTTACGGCTGTCACAACATACTCCGGTTCTCAAGATTTATCTCCCACCTTTTGCACCAAAATAATTTTATTTGCTCTTATTGGAGCTTTAAAGTTGTATTTCCAAAACTCATATTAGGAGAAATAATGTTTCCTTTTCTGTTTCATACAGGCTCAATTGCAAAAAAGCACAAAAATGAAAAAGAAGTGGTTTCAGAAGAATGTGTTCCACATGCTGTGTGTAAGCAGAGACTGCACCAGACAAGGGCCCAATGCAGAGGGATATGATATGAAATGTAGAGGGACTCAAGGGTGCTCAGCACCTTTCAACATCTCTGTCCTGCATTGCTACGTTTAACTGGTCCAGATTCAACCATGTAATTGTCTTCTAATTTCTTGGTCATATTAAACACACTTCTAAAGGAAAATAGCCCAACCAACCCACCCAGTGTGGTCTTTTGCCACAAGTCTAGTTGTAATGTAATTACTCACATAGCTAAATAATTTAGTTATATTTATTATATACTTAGAATGTGAAATTTAGAAGAAATACTGAGTCACAATCTGCTGGATGGGGATGCTTTCAGCCTGCCTTTAGCCATCTGCCTCTATCATCAGTGAAATGAGGAAAACACACTTTTAAAGCAATTCATCCCATCCAAAACAAAATATTTTTTCTGGAAGATTCAATGACATCTATTTTTCAGAATAATGCAATTACCTGTGTTGTAGGCCAGAGGCTTGTTGTAAATTCTTAACAGGCCAGGTACAAGCAGTTCCACACCAGCTTCCCATAGAAGTGGCCTCTGAGAATTATGCGGATGTTTATTTTTCCATTCCTTCACCCTGGGCTTGGCAGAATTATCAGCATTTCTAGGATTTCTTTTTCTTGTCTTTTGATACTTTTAAAATTTGCACAGGTTGCTCACACTTTTTATGAGTGGAGCATGATGGAAAGCATTTTCTCAAAGGTCACCTTTACAACGTGTCTAACCATGGATGAGACTAGAGGAGATTCCTGTAGCTACTTCAAAATCGTAATCACTCATTTTAAGACCAAGTGGGGTCATTAAGTTATCAAGCCTTGCTTTGTGCATGGCACCGGCTGCAGCATTTTCTGTGTTCTTAAGTAGGATGAAGATTTTCACATTGACAACTGTGTAAGGATTTATTCCTTGCCTTCTTTAATCCTCCATGATTTGTTCCGCTCTGCAGACTTTCTCTTTTCCATTCCTCCTTTCCTCTGCTCTTCAAGCAGCAGGATTCTCCCTGTTCCTTCTCCTTTACAAGGATCATTTGCTACCGCAGTGCCTGTAGCTGAATATTCATCTTCCTGATCCCTCTCCTCCAGTGACCTCCAGCACTTTCAAACCACAGCTGAAAAAAGTTCTTCCCATCTCTGCTTCTACCTCCCCCTGTCACTGACACTTACCTCACTTATAAGTGTGTGAGACGTCCTTATAGAGCACAGAGCTCCTACTGAGAGGCACAGGATGAATTCAGTGCAAGACACCAAATTAGACAATTTAACCTTAGATTTTTTTTTAATAAACCGTTTATCTCAAAATAATTGTGCCATTATAGGTCATTGGAAAACAGTTCAAATAATTAATTACAAAACTATGCAAAGACTGAACTATACATTTATCTCCATGTACAGATTTTGCTTTTAATATTTAATCACTTGTCTGTAATAATAAATACTTGACTGACAAATCAGTTTCTGTATAGCATTAAGGAATTTACTTTCAAACTTTCATTGTCTGTCACTAAAGCTGCAGCAGTATGTTAATGACAATGTACATTAAGGCTGGGTCTGAATGAGCAGCCAAAGAAGTAAGATGTTAAAATATTCTGAGAGCTCCAGCTTCTGATACGAATATTTATGATTTCCTCTTAAAAGAGCGAGATGTGTTTCAGGTTCATAAATTCTGTATGCTTGACTTTTATTTTTAACTGAGTATGTGACTGGTTACAATGAGAGTCATAACTTACGCTCATCCTACAACTATCTTTTGACTGATCGCACCTGGCAGCGTGTAGATGAAGAGCACCAAGAAGACAACAAGAATAAGTAGAATTATGCCAATGATGATGTACTTCTTGTAATTTCTCCAGATCAGGTGATACAAACACTTGAAAGGATTTACAAACCAAGAGAAGGACGTGTCTGGTCGGCTAAAGGGGAAGAAAGAAAAAGAGAAAAACTTTTGTAAAGGTAGATCCAGCTATTTCCAAAGGTACCCCACTGCAAAATACATATTTGAGTCTAAAAAGGTCCTTTAACTCCAGGGAACTGACTAAAGAGTTTAGAGAGAACTTCCACGAGTTCCTGAGCCCAAACCTCACACACCACTGGAAATGAAATTCCAGTTCACACTTCATAACTACTCCAATTTAAGACAAGACATGGAGTTCAAAATTACAGACAAAATTGTGATAAATCAAAATCTTTCTAATCATTGCATGGAATTTAGCATTGCAGAAGGAGTAATGAGCAACTACAAAAAATCTAATTGCTCAGCAATAGTCATGATGCCATAACAGGTAGAGCCAGCTCAGGCCTGGCAGACAGCCCAAAATGGCACATTTTCAGGAGTCTGAAAACAGGCCTCCTGAAAACAGGAGGTGAGATGAACCCCAAAATGTAGGTAGTTTGCCTGGGTACATAAAGGGAAGAAGAACCACCTTCTCTTGGTGGCAACTATCTGCACTTCACAGTCCTAACTTTTTCCCAAATATTGGCCCATGTCATATTGTCTCCATAACCTGGAGTTTCTTCACACTGTATGACAAAGCCAGCTGCATACAGAGAGCAAAAAAATGTTCTCCAACAACCCTCCTGTTGGTGTAGTGTCTCCTCTGGCATGCCACCCAGCTTGGGAGGGCACTATGCCTCTGACTTCAACAACCCTACCCCTGTGATGAGCTGAGACAACATCCATCAGCTCTGTATGATGGGATGACCTGATGAGTATGGTGGTGTGGAGCAATATTAACACCAGCAAAGTTGGGTGCAGATTGTCTTCCTTATCCAATATCACTGTAATTGTGCAGATGGTGCAGCAATAAGGAGAATAAAATTAAGATTGAGGGTCACAAAAAGCAATGGTCCTGTCTCATTTGAGAAAGCTGTTTAAGAAATTTAAGCAATGTCCGAGTCATCTGGAGAATTCAGCATTCTGCATGTGGAATGTGACAGAAAATCTGTAAATCTAAAAGACCAACTGAATATATTTTAATTAAAGACTGTGTTTTATACTGTGGTGGAAATGACTCAGAAATAAATCAACAAATAAGCCCTCCAGGTTAAAAGGAATTATTTAAAAATGGATATTCTAAAGAGCAAAACTTACTCAGTCACAGACTTGAGTAACAAAGCCATTAGTCTGTGTGTTCCAATCACTTAAGGGCTTTTCATAACCTTTAAAGACAGGGCAAAAAAAGCCAGACTGTTGCTCATTTAATTTGTTTTCTTTGCAACGTAAGCAATAGAATTCAGTACCAGTTATAGCAGTGTATTGGGTATAACATAGTGCATCTGGAAAAGCATCCTGTCTTGATCAGCAGAGATGAAGAGATGGATAACCTCATAGTGCTCTGACCAGCAGGAAATTACACTCTCTGCACCTTATATCTTATTTGCATCTTTCTCTTTAGTTCCCTGACATTTAATCTTTGTATACCCTCCCTCTGGTACATTAACGAGTCTGCTACTGCCTAGTAGCTCCTAGAAGATAATTTTGGTTTTGAAATTACTTTGTTTCTTAATTTAAAAACTTAATTGTGCAAAACAATCTGAAAATTTCTCTGCTTCTCTGTGTGAGCCTACATGATTAACAACAAAAATGTGAACCTACAGTACTGGCATATAGATATGGAGGTCCTGACACAAAGCTCCTTGACATCCACTTCTTCCTGAAGAGAACTCATTTGAAGTACAGAAATAATTATCTGTTATCTCTCAGTTGATTCTTCTTTGCATGTATGAAACACATATTCCATCACTCAGGGGCACTGAGCTGGTAAACTTTAATACCAGCTTTATGGAACTGAGGCATGCAATGTCTTCGGCTATGAGTTTATTTCTGTTCCAGTAAGTGAGTGTCTAGCTAAAATAGTATTTACTACCCACATGCTGATATTGCTTTAGTAACCTTAGGACTTATTTTGCCTAACTTTAGATGCCCAGCCTGGTTAGTCATATGGGTTGCCTGCATGTGGAGAGAAAGGACCTTCTGGAGGATAATTCATCTCTTTCCCCAGCTCCCATCTTAAGATACATGTGTTAGGTTTCAGATGACTCCCTCACCTGTACATGAACAGCTTCAAAAGGAATCTGAATGGCTTGCTTCTGAGATGGGTAACGTCAAGTGAGACTAGCCTCACCCTAATTTTAATTTAATTGAGGCATACATCCCAATTAAAAGTAGAACTGGTTTAAGTCCTGTATTGGCTGCATATTTCATCATAAAAACCTAGATGCAGAGCCTCTCTGTGATTACTCAGTACAAGATCTGGAGGAACACTCTGGTTTTGTGGCTTTTGGGTCAAAACACCTCTGGGCTGGCTGTGCAGCAGAGGAGGGCCCACCAGGCCAGTGACAACCTTTTGACCCAACAGCACATTTACAGATAAAATGCCCTTGAGGTGAAAACGCAGGGAGCCCTAGAGCCCCAGGCTGCCTGGGGTGCATGGGCTAGGCTGGAAAAAATGAGAGGAAAATGAGAGGGTGCCTTTACGCATCCTGTTGACAACCTTCTGGGCATGTAATCTTTCTATTACACGCTACACTCCCTCTTAAAACTACCTAGGCTGATTGCCTCCCACCAGATGTATTAGAGAGCTATCCCAGTCCTCTCTTCTCTGTAAGACAGTGCTTTAAATTCAATTACTGGGAATCTCTCAGACAGACACCTGTCAGGCACAGCTCATCTTGCCTGTGAGTAAAGATGTTGGGTCAAATGATTGATTAAAGTCTTTCCAAGGCTAATTTTCAATAAGTCTCTGACACCTCTAATTTTCAGGCTAAATTTATGCCCTTTGTAAGGGTATTGGCAATTCCACCTTTATGCTGTTTTCTCCTTTTTCATGTTTATCCTGAGGTCTGTATCAAACCAACAAAATTAAACAGAATGTGCAATGATTACCATTATGATTAGTAATTGATTTTTAGAAGCTTTGGTAGCAGGAAATATAACGTCAATTTCTCTCTCTCTCTCTTTTTAATCTAGCTCATTACTTTAGTAGAACAAAGTACTTGAGCCAAAATAGATTAGAAGCGCATTTTTACTGAATGCAAAAATCTCAGCTGATAGAACTTTTTAATGTGACAAATTCTGAAAGACAAAATGCTCCTTCTAGATCATCTGCCTTTGTTAAACCACTTAAAATGTCCTCATTAAAATTTCCTCATTAAAATGTCTTATGATGAAAAACAAGCATCTTCATTCTTTGATTATTAAGTACAAAAAAATTAGAGATAAAGTGGGATTATTCCTGTATAACTCATTTTTCATGTTTTATGTGCCTTTATCTGCAAATGATTCATTTATGCAAAAATAACTAGATGTATGTAGAGGTCAGTTTTCCACTGGCAGCACCTAAGACATCTTTAAATGTGCGCAGATAATTCTTAGAAACATAGAATTACGATTATGTGGGTTGGAAAAGACCCTTAAGATAATCAAGTCCAACCGTTAACCTAACACTGCCAGGTCCACCACTAAACCACGTCCCTCAGCACCACATCTATACATCTTTTAAATACCTCCAGGGACAGTGACTCAACCACTTCCCTGGGCAGCCTGTTCCAATGCTTGATAACCCTTTCGGTGAAGAAATTTTTCCTAATATCCAAAATTCTTGTTTCCTAATACTAAGACTCTGTCTCCTCACAATCATATTAAAAAAAAGAAAAACCAAACTGGACATAGGAAATATTTCATACAGTCATTTTAAAGCACTTAAACATTAATGGCTTATAGTTATTTTCTTAATATAGTAAATATAATCCATTTGATCTTTATAGGTGACCAAACTGAGGTGTTAGGTGTATGCATAAGTTATGATGGCTTAAGAGGTTATCCTGTGGCAGGTCAGCTGTGGAATGAGCCCACGTGTGAACTCTAGCTGAGCACAAACATGGAGCAATGCAATATATTTGGGCTTCCAGAGGAAGGCATTTCAGCTAATCTGGAAGGTGCTGCCAGCTGTGAGTGCCAGTAGCCAGGCAATGCAAAAGTTGGACAAACGGCTTCCTTAAGGTTACAGGAGGAAGAGGAGAAAAGCCAGGAGAGGAGCAAGGAGAACTGCTCTTCCTGGTCTCCTGCTGAAGGCCCCTGTCGCAGCCTGTTTAATGAGTATGCTCCTACTCACTTGGGTTTTTCCAAGGGCTCGGGCTCCTTTCGAGCTTTGCCTACAGGATTCTTCTCAGCTTCTTCTGCTGTGACTAAGTGAAACTCAGCTTCCACTTTGCCCTGGATCAGAGAGATCAGATGTAAGCAAGCAATCCTGGGTTATTATCACTAAATCACAGTGGGATTTGGCTTGTGGAGAAATTATGGAACCATCTGAGGGTGAAGGAAATTGATTAAAGAAAAGAAGATTAAGTTTTTGCAGTTAAAGAGAAAGCACAAAGGAACACCCAGGCACCGAATTCCTAACTTATTCTCAAGGACCATGAGGAAAGAGATGTAGGATATTTTCTTCCAGATCCATAAATGTATTTTATACTTCCTAAATTATAATATAATTAATCTGAGAAAACCTGTCTTCTATCACATGTCTTGGCACAGCTGAATGGCCGAGCTGGAAGCTGTGTTGCTGACGTGGACAAGGTGTAGCCCACTAACGGGGGCAAATTCAGCCAGTCACAGGTGCTGGAGCAGTTGAGCTATGGGGTCTCAGCTCATGAAAGAAAGATGGCTAGAAACGAGATCTGTGTGCAGAAAATGTCATGCAGTCCTAGAACTCTGTTCAGGCTAAAAGAAGAGCAGTCTGGCAGGTGGATTCTGCATCAATTTTCTTGGTGGATGGCCAGAAGACGACACCCAGAGCTGTGACAAAAGGATTTGTTCAGCATCAACTTACTGATAATTTCTAAAATTCAGAAAAGTCATAAGGGAATATAATTGCTGGTTTACTGCTTGTTTTCATTGTGACAAGCCAATAAAGCTTGTTGAGTTAAAAAATATTGAGTTAATAAAATATTAACATTTACAAAATATCATGACTTACACCTTGCAGTAGAAATACGTAACCTGAGTTATTTGGACTTTAGTATCAACTGTAACTTCTGCTATGGAACTTAGAGCTTCCTAAATACAGGTTAAATATTTGTTTTTCCCTTGCACTCACAGCAACGAATCTGTTGATATTTCTGTCTGTGTTAAGTTACAGAGATATTCCCTCTTTTCCCTGTTCATCTAGGTGCATTCTTCAGTACTATCTCCACTACAGATTTGATTAGGCCAAAGGAAAAAAATATTAAGATTTCAGAGATTTAAATATTCCAGTAACAATTAAGAGTGTGTTAATCAGATTAGCTTCATAAAAATCTGTGATGGATGAAAAACAGACAAGTGGCTCTTCATGCATTTGTTATTTTCCTACCCCATACCTTTGTGGATACCAAAAACTAAAGTGTTAATCTATGGCCAGTGGCTGGAATTCAATACAGCTGGACTGAAAGAAGGATGCAGATAAAAGGAATCAACACGGAAGACAAGGTGATCAAGACATGAAAGTGGACTGGGAGAAAGAGAATCAATTGTACAAGAGTTGAGAAAATGGAGGTAAAGAAGGGATTTGCGAGTAGAGTCCATCCACTAAAACCATGGAAAATACAGAGTCACCTTCAACCTGATGAAGGCAATGAACTTGAAGATGGCAATTTTTATTAAAGCATTCTTCTTCTTGGAAGGGACAGAAATATGAAGAAAGGGTGATTTTTAGGAAAACTCTTGAAGGGTCAGTGAAAGTCTAGAGAGGCAGGTAGATCCCCTAAAAAAGGGCCAAAGCAGGTGAATTTGTGGAGGGCTATACTACAGGAAGGTAGCTTGTAGCTCTTGGTCTGTGTCCTTGCAGGAATCTGGACAGACCTAACAAGGCTCCAACCACACTAATCCCAGAACTGGGCTGCAGAGATGCCTAGGTTCTGGTCCAAGGTCCCAAAGAGCTCTGTGGTCAAGTGAGCACATCAACTTGGGTTTTCCTTCACTAGTTTACACAGCTCTGCTTCATGCGATATTTCATGTAGACATGCACCAAAGACCACGTGCAGAGTTAACTATTAGGATGTACTTCATGTGCAGATACATGCACTCCACCTAGGAAACAGCGGAGCAGAGCTGTCTTTCATTTACACAGAGGATCCCTATACTGCTGTAACAGCACAAAGGAGCCTTAAAGACAGTGAAAAATGGAGAAGTTGTGTTAAGCACTGAGAATTTCAGTATAGCTCCAGATTATACACAGAATCACTACTACATTATGAAGAGAAGCTGCAGAAGAAAACCCTGATATAAATCTCACTCACTGCTGAGTGAGATTTACACCCTGTTGACAAGCCTTGTTACTCTAGAGGCTTCAGGTAAATGAAAATTTGTGTGGCAGCATTTATATTCTTCTTAGGAGGATACTTCTAATATAACAAGTCTTGTAGAGTCTGGGGGAAGCTCTCACTGTTCTTTGCACTCTATACCAATTGTATCCTGCCACTAAACCAAAAAAAGGAAGGTTTAATGAGCACACTCTAGCAGGAAGAGGGCTCTGTGGTCCTTCTAATTGAGATGTGTCACTAGCAAGGAGAATAATGGTAGACTCCAAAATCTGTTCCTTCACCCTGTTTGAAGTGAGAAATAAATAGAAAATAAAAAAATAAATATATAAAAAATAAAAAATATATAAATAAATAAATAAGCTGATGAGATTCCTCCAGGATTTTCTCAGATGATACAACGTTGGCTGGAAGCACCTGATTTTCCACTCTACCAATCCAGTGTGCTGGGAGATGTACAGTAGAAGAAAGCAAAGAAAAAATACAAAGAGCTCTGACTGCCTGGGATTACGGGAACCAAATTTATGGGGGATCACTGAAGCATTTGGAGGAACCCTATGGACTGCCAGTGGTGATTGTTCTTCAGATACCATACCCAAAATTAGCATCTATCTGTCTCAGGACCTCAGCAGAGCAATATCAGCCCCAAAGAAAAGCTGTTCTTCTGTAGTGAGCTGCCTACCGTGAGCTCCCCAGCCTTGATGAAAGGCCACCAGCCTCTGACGCGCTTCTGCTGAAATATGGATATCTTGTTTTCTTCACTTGCTGCCGTGACCATGCCTAGGTCACATCTCTTGGCTGTCTTTGCTGCTCGAGGGAACCCATTCAGGTTCAATTCAAGAGTGCCTGGAGGGAGAAGTAACGTGACAACACTCAGAGACCAGACAGATGTGAACTCATTCAAACAGCAGCTTCCAAATGAGATACATGGAGCAATGCAGCAGCTTGGGCCCAAGCTTCATAGCTGGGGATCTCCCTGTACTGTCAACCATCCATTTGTATTGCCCTGGCATCATCTCATCCAAGTTCCTAATTATTCCCTCTCCAAGAAATGTATACATTTGCAACGTGGTGCCTCAGAGAAAGAGAAGCAAAAGTTGGGTCTCAGACACCACTCTGTACATACTTCTACAAAATATAGGTCTGGTAAGACCTCAGGTGAAGTTTGGGCAGATCCATTGCATACTTACCCAAGAAATCATCTGAAGAGAGTCTTTCAAAGTCCCACACCTGAAGCACCAGCTCAGCAGGTACTTTGCGCTCTGTCTTTTCCAAGGAAAATATGTTTTCTCTTTTACTAACCACCATTTGTTTCTCTGCTGGGAGATAGTAGAACGGGAACACAAAGCGCCAGTTGAAGTTGCCCTCTCCTGTTAAGGAGTTGTAATGTACGTCCGTCTCCTGCTTGTCCTCTTCCAGGCCCTTTATCCACCTATGGCAAGCAGATAGTGGAATACGCTGCTGTCACCCAAGTAGCTGGAGTTGTGGTTGTTGTTATTCTGTTACAGGTATGATAATTTACTAATTCCTCCCTAACCAGTGCGAGGTAATACCGTTCAAGACTGTGACACACAGTGGCAGCCCTGGCTCAGGGACCTCTGAGCCATGGCACAGGCTACAGCAATGGCCTGCATTTTTGAGAGTGTGAATGTGATTTTTATTTAGATTAGACCCCAGAATACCAGTTGGCCATTTACTGTTGGCTAAGATGTCTGTCTTCTTCAGGAGAGGCAAAGACAACATCAGTTATTTATCCACTACTAATCAACCTGTATTCATGTTGTGCCACACTAATAAATTCTGTGTCGATGTCCTAAGATTGATTTAAGTTCTCAGTATTAGAGTCTAAATTGTTTGTGGTTGCTGTTTGGGGGTATAAACATGGCATAAGTATGGCTGAAGAAGTCTCTCTGGTTTTAATTGTGATTTCCTCTTGGTTTCTGCTACACTGTGTGCAGCATCTGATGTGCAATGCTATGTTACAAAAGGACAATGCTTTCCTAAACATAATCTTCTCTTCTGAAGAGTTCCACTGAGGTAATGATCTGGCTAGGTATGTTTTAGTTCTGAAGATGATTTATCACAGCTTGAGTAAAGATTAGCATTTTTGTGCTGCATCCAAAGAGTGCCTTTTCCCCTGCAAACCCCATTATTTCAAAAATGAACTGGGAAAAAAAGTAACAATCCCGAGCATGGCACTGCCCCCAGTGCACATCCATGCCCAGTGACAGATTCAGCACCAAGTGCACTGTCTGAACATAATGAGATTTGGGTCTTCATTATTAAGGCGCAGACACAAGAAGTCACCCTCTCCTGGCTTTCCCTGTCAGACCACTCTGGCATAGATAGTGATGTCCTCGTGTTACCACACAGCTCAGTACAAAGGCTGGCTCCCTACTTAGTTCCTCAATTTCACACTCTCAGAGCTACTCTGCTACTGCTCTGAACACTTTAGTTTATTGCTAAGTTGGATATATCTGTGTGAATAGCAGTGATTTCAGAGTAGCTGTTCTCAGGGAACTGCAAGGGGAGGTTTGCTCAGCCACAGTGTGCAATGACTGCACTTGCAGCACACTGGGGGCCATATAGCTGTATTAGTGCCTCCTTCACCTGGGCTAATATCGCCTGCTCCAAAGGAGTGGAACCAGTCCTGGTGCCCCACACAGCTTGGTCAGAGCAAACACAAGTTTCCCTGGTAAAATGCATATAGATATACCCTACACAAGAGTAAGAGCTGCTACCAGACTGCCCTGTCCTTATGCTTACTTTGGATTTTGTATTATGTTCACATGATTTTCAGAATCTGCAAAGTGGAAAAAATCCTCCTTTCTCTGCTCCATCAGCCCCAGTGCTGCCTCCTCCAGATCTTTGTATCTGGTCAGTGGCAATACTGCAACAGGTTTCTAGGAAAACTCATTTTTCCATGTGCCTAGTGCTCCACAAATTCTGATTTTTCCAGGACTCTACAAAGACACAATTCATGCTGGCATATTAATCTCACTCTCTAGTAGTGGAAACACACCAAGAAATCTAAGACCAGTCTCTCACCTGAGATTTCCAGTACTTCCTACTGCCACTTACTTAGGCCATAGTTTCCCCCACCCCTCTCTGGTACCTGCTCAGAAGCAGACAGCGCAAAGCAGAACCCCAAATAGGTGAGTAATTTTAAGAAGTAATCTGTTACAATCTCAGGAAAGAGCGAGTTTGAGTGTCAATCTCACCTTTCACTCTCTCTCTTTTCATTTTATTTATGTGAAATCCTTCCCATTTACTGATTATCCCAGTAACATCTCTGAAGCTGTGACAGGCATTTTGTCTGCAGCAGAAAGGAGATGGAGAATGAGCCTACATGACGTTCTCCCCAGCATGGCCATGGTCATTCACCCACACATGCTCCCCACGTGAGGTTAGAAAATAATTCCCATAGAAATAGCCTGGAAAACACCAGATTTCTTGGTTCTAATGTGATCATAATTCCATTTTCTCTGATGATTTCATACATCTCAGCATCTGTGTAAGCACTAACAGTTCAAATTCTTTAAGTGTTTGATCATTTTGCTAAACTGTGGACTTGGTTCTCTTCTTATGACAAATCTGTCTGAGCAGAAGGCAAGGACTACTGTCATTTTAAAGTTACTTGACTTTAAGAGGGAAAGAAGGGGGGGAAAAAAAGCAGATGAGTAATTTGGGCAGGCATTTAGACCAAAGTGCCAAAGTCACAGAAATAGCTTATCGGATATTCTCACAATGTAATTTTTTCGTCTGCTTTTTGAGTGAAATATTACTTGTCCATTTCAAGACAAGTCCTGAAAAACTTACCCTTTTACATAGATATCACTTGATTTTTGCCCTGTAAAGATGTTTTCATCTTCTAAAATTACATCCTCTGTATTCCAGATTATTACCCTCAGTTCATAGCTGAAAAAGAAAAGAAAGGCCTGTGTATATTCAAGCTCTGGTCAGACACTAATGTAACTCTCTATCCAATCATGCTTTTATAAAGTGAGAAATGTTGTATTTGTGCAAAACTCTTAAAGTAGCATCAGCTTCAGGCCCCTTCTGTTTATAAGAGAGTCTAGTGATAGAGTAGGGATGGTGGCTCCTCTCAGCTCTTGGAGCATGTGGGAAGACATCGGGGTCACTGCCGCCTTCAGAGGGATGGAAAATTCCTTGCTTTTTATGTGCCTGTTCCTTTTCAATTCTCTCACGAAAATGCTGCAGTCAAATAAGGCAAAGTTGATCTGAGCAACATCAGAGCAGCCTCCAAGACAGTGAGCAGCTTGCTAATAAAAAGCAGAGCTCCTTGGGAGGTGCTTTTCAGAAGAAATGCCTAAAAACATTGTATTTGGTGCAATCCAGTGCATTAAAAGGGAAGAGAATCACTGCTTAGAGATATTTTCATTTAAGCAAGTGCAATCATCTTCAGAAGCAACAATAAGAAGTAAAGCTTTCCCATCCTTTCCACTCCCTGTATACAGACATTTATGATGGTCTTCCAAAGCTCTAGAAGCTTGAACTGAAATACAGATGTTGCAAGTGACATAAAAAAATGATACTCAAAAACTTGTGTGTGCCTTGAGACACTGGGAAAAGGTTCTTCACTGAGAGGGTGGTTGGTCACTGCACCCCAGGGAAGTGGTTGTGGCACCAAACCTGTCAGAGTTCAAGGAGTTCATGTATGCATTTGGCAAAATGTCTAACTCATGTTTGCTTACTTACTTGCTTTCTCATAATTAATGGTTTGAAAATATTTTTCTCTACTTTTGTAGACTACAAAAATGGCAGCAACACTTTGCTTCTGTGGGTGTGATTAGTTTTAAATTTTTGGGGCTTGGAAAATGCTTGTTGTTAAGGTTCGTTTCAGAAAGTTCTGGTCTGAAGAGAGTATTGTTACATAGACTCTTATTTTCGTCAAATCTTGGCTTTTGTAAAAGGAAAGGAAAAGAAACACAGTTTTATTACTTTGTTTCTTGTTCAAACATAAATAATACAGGAATAGTACCGGATGCTGCTTCAGACATAAAATTCTCAGGAAAGGCCTTGTTAAAATATTGGAATAAAGCTGATGCAAAGTGGGCCGAGAGCTATGTGTGATGTTGCATATAAAGTAGCATAAGTATCTGTCTGAAATTTGAGAGATGGTTATTCCAAATGTATCTTTGTCTGTTGCTGCTTTATGCGTTTCTTGATCTTTGAACCAAGTGCTGGAAATCCAATAGATGCAATACTATTCCATCAGATTAAAGATCTCAACCAGGGTCAAGTATGTTATCCCACTGAAATAGGTAATAAAACTAGAATTACCTCTTTCAGCTCAACAACTGGATGATATCGGAATTATTAAGGGACCCTTGTCTCTAGCCACCTGCAATCTCTACATGAAAAAGCAGTATCTTTCTAAAAGAGGTGTGCGGTAGCCCTGATGCAAAAATCACCAACAGTTCAGTTCTTGAGTTGTTTAATGGAGGAGACTTAATGTTGTTTAATGGAGATGCTCTCTTTTAACTTGAAGCCATGTGAAGCTAAACTTTTCTCAGGATCACAGAAGTTTGTTGTGACAGTTCTTTTATAGTTCTTTCCAGAAGCTTAAGAAAGTCTCAGTCTTTGAAGACTTATGCCACTGTGCTGGGAGGAAAGCATAAACTCTTACCCTTTGGGTTTTCTTGGTGAAATGTCTACTGGGGGTCCTGGCAGAGGCATATCTTTAGGAAACATGTCAACCCACATCTGTACACGACCCTTGGGGAAAAAAAAAAAAAAAAAAGATAAACATCTCAATAACCCTATTTGCTATCTTAGAGAGACTTTAAAAAGCTTTAAAAGTAGTTTTGATAGCCAAAACTACTGCTTCCTCTATGAGCAAGCAGCTCATTATCATGTAACTATGATTTTATCTATTAACTTACTATACAATATATTTTTTTCATACACATACTCTATCAATCTTGCAGGAATTTGATGAAGTTGGAATTGAGACTAGCCATTGGCAACTTCAAGGTAAAAGTCCATATAAAAATAGTACACAATGAAAGGGAAAAAAGAACAGAAGTCCAAAAACAAGCACAAGAGTTTGTGTTAACTTAATCAACTAATAAAATTAAAAGAATGAAAATATGCAGCTTCTCCTTGTGTGGGCACTGTGTATTTAGGGAACTGGCTGTATATGTGCATGTGTGACAATTTCCAGGTTGATACTGTACAAAGGCTCATGTATGATCTAACACTTGGATGTTGTCTCTGCAAGTTTGCAGATACAAATAGAAACCACAGTAACTGGAGGAAAGGAAAACTGCTCCTGGATCTACCATCACCACCATCTCTGAGCTGCTCTACCTGTTCCATGCCTGGCTTATCCTTATGGTAGAGAGGCCGAGTCTCAATGTGCTCTGGGACCAGTTGGTATCCAGCTCCAGGGATTTCTTCCCAAGCACGTAAAACCTTTAAGGAGAGGTGTTCATACGATTCAACTGGCTCCTCTGTAGGAAAAAAAGAACAAAGAGACCTCAATTATAATTTTGAACCCCTTGGTAATATGTTCAATTAATTATTAAAGATGGTCATTAAAAATCTGCTTGATTTAAAAGGAAGGTTTTATGTATCCCAGCTAAGTAAATAAGGGTCTTGAAATGCATTTAATTCTTGTAAATAAAGGTACTCATGGGGGTAACTATAAGATTAACACTTAGGCAGCAGTTTATCCCTAAAACACAGTGAATCATTTCACTATTACAGCAGCGGTTTCTAATAGTAAGATTGAAGAAACCCATGAACTACTCATTTTACAGAAAATTGCAAATGTAAGGATTTTTTACAGTTCACGACAGACAAGGAGACTTGGATTTTGATGGAGCTGAGAGCAAATATGCACTAGGAGTTATATCTACACCTCATTTTGCCTTGTGATGGCAGCAGCAAAGACCCCCATGGAAAACTGAATCACACCTTGAGGGAAGAGGGCTGAAGTTGAAGAACATTTCTCCTTCTGACCAACTCAGCTTGGCCACTGGAGGAAGTGAGACCCCAAAGGGCACATCAAGGAAGCATCAGTGTTAATATTAGAGGTAGGGTGGATATTGGAAAGCAGGGAAAGCCTTTTGAGCTCTTGAGCCCCTCTCTCCTCCCTTTTTGTGTGGGCTCCACATGAAAGGAACCCTGATTTTTGAAGAGAGACGTTTCCTAGATCAGGAGAAAAGTACCTAAGTGAGAAGAAGTTAAGAGTTCATTGTGTCAGCAAGCAGTTATCACTTTTCTCACAGTATTGCTATCCTTGAGTTGCTGGCAGGTGACAAAAGGTTTGGTTTGGATTTAACCAGTAGGTAGTAAAACCTTCCTAGTGGCTCAGAGAGGAAGGAAGGATGACCCTGTGGTTATGAGTCCTGGTTCCCTTTTGTGCACTGACGTGTTTGAGATGTGATGTATTTCATCTAATTTCCCTAGCTAAAAGCAAGGTCTTTAGCCTGAGCTACTCAGTCAAGCAACCTCAGTGGCAAGCAGGACAGATTGTCCCATGATAACCTAAGCCCTCTCTCAAGCACCTTTTTAAAGATTGTTTTCACCCTCTGAAGATGCATATTTCTTCCCACTGGTGACAGGTATTTCTAGACCATCTGGGAGTAGACAACTAACCTCTATGCTCCTGGAGCAAAAGTTAAATTATTCTTTCCCTTGAAATTTAAAGCTGGATGTAAGGCATATGTATAATTTTCTCCACCTATAATGTGGAAGTGGTACTGCTCCCCCTCTTCAGTACTCCTCTAGAGCTCGAATCTGTGGTCTTTGTTAGTTTTACAGACCAAAGATGACCAGCACAGGAACACAGCAGGAAACAAGGGTCCAGATGTAATTGTCAGAACAGCAATCTGGACAAGAATTACGCAGAAGACTATGCTGTAAACTATTTCTTTATAACATGTTGAAAAACTTGTGTACATAAGTACTTTGGACTTTGCCATCTGGTTCTACGTTTCTTTGCTTTTGCCATCTGGTTCTGTATTTCCTTGCTTTTGGTTTCCATCATCTTGTCTGATGGTGGTTTTTCTGAAGCTCATTTTAGTGAACTGGAATTTTTATTGAGAGATCTGTTGCTGTCAGTCTCACTCAATCATCTGCTAGTGAGGAAAACAAACAGCAATACTGGAGTCATAAATCTCTCTCAGACCAAGAAACCAAAAATGGATCAACTCTTTTCCCTTCAGCAGCGCTACCTGAGCAGCCTTCCACTCAACATGCAATCTGTATTTTGTAGCTGCCAAGGTGAATTTGCTCAAAGATGAATAACCACAGATAAGTGAGTAGAGGTTTCCCTACACTGCCACAGTGTCCATTACTGTCTCCAAGACCAGATTCTTTTGTTCCCCTTTGAAAGTCTCCATCCTCACACTTCTTTTCTTTACCTTAAGTATAAACCTGAATCATAGAATGATTTGGGTTGGAAGGGACCTTCAAAGATCATAAAGTCCAACCCCCGTGCCATGGGCAGGGACATCTTTCAGCGACAGCTCTGTCCCACTCCACCCATATGTGACACGGACACTCAACTTCCTGGTAGCTTTGCCCTCTTTTTAATTTGGGAACCCTGAAAGTAAGTTCTGTCTTGACTTCTGGATTCGTGAACACCACAGATACCTGCATTTACACAGAGCTGTGTTAGTGCTTCAGGAGAGCAGTCAGAGTGGTAATAATCAAGAAAACAACAACAACAACAACAAAAACAACAACAAAAAACAAACAAACAAAAAAATAGAGGTGGAAAGCCAAGTAGGTAAGGTAGGACTGGCAGGTAAGTGGCCTGGAACCTAACTGTGATCAAATAGATACTTGTCTGACTTCAAGTAGCTCACTTTACATCTATATTTCCCTTTTCCCTTTTTCTCACTACTTGGGTCTGTCTACACTAGTGTCTCAGTTTAGATAGGGAACATATTTTGGAACCGACTCTCCCAGTAATCCTGATTTCCCATGCTTTGGTTTGCTGTGTGGAGGGGTCTCAGAGTATGCAAGCTGTACTCTTTTCAGATGAAACTAAGCCAGATGTGTTCCAAGAGGATCCCCTGCACTCCAGCCACTCCTGGGTAGCCCATCCTTGGGACCAGGCAGGACCTAGTCCAAAGTACCCCCTAACACCTACTATAGAGATGTCAGGTCATCAACAATAACCGTCTCATCCTACAGAATCTCTGCAAAGAAGTTACAGTAATAGCTAATATAGACACAGACTTCATCACCACAGTTATATAAGTATTTTAAAGCAGAGACAGGTTCCAGTAATGTGACTTTAGAGTGCATAGCACAACAGGGCCCCAGCTACAGCTGGGCAGCCTATTGGTGCTGCTACAGCGCAGCTGAAGACTGACAAACTACTTCCTTACCGTTCTCATCTTCTGTGAAGACTGTCTGTCCTTTAAAGACTTTTGTTCCTACTTGTATCTCCCCTGGCCGCATAAAAGGTCCATCTATTCTGTAGTCCTTACACAGCTTAGTGAGGATTTCGCTTGGCTTGGTTGCATCTCGCCATGCATTGTACCCTTCTCTGCAAGGACGGAACAGAGAGTGGAGAGAAATGGGTGAGGTTTTCCTTCAGCAAAGCTCACTGGCAAATCAGGACTTCCCATGCGGGTTTTAAACTTCATGGCCAGTAGCCCTGAAGTTTGCTAAGCCAAACTTTTCCTTTGAACTGTCCAGCGCTACCTCTTACTTGAGACAACCCTTCTGCCTGCTCAGGTCCTAGGGTAAATCACTCTTTTTCTCTTAAAACCCAGAAGTTTATGCAGCCTTACCCCCAGCTTAGGTAAAGTGGCCCAGCCACCAGAATCTTCCCCAAGAAGAGAAGGACAAGAGCTCTTTCCCTGTTCTAACTAAAGGATTCAATTCTACATGTTCTACCTCCAGGATGACATTTACGGAAGAAGCATTCTGCTGCCCCCACATGCAGAGGAGAAACTGGGATAATCTTGGGACATGCAACAAGGATCTAAAGAAATACCTCATACTGGAGACTGAGCTGTCAAGGGAGCTCTTGGGGTTTGGTCTGTGCTCCTGGATTGCTTTTTTGTTTTATCCACCCTTTGTTTGTAGATAAAATAACAAAACAGTCATAGGAGAAAAATCCCAAACCCTACTCTTCCAGGTTAGTGCCCCAACCCAGGGCAATGGAGTTATTTTAGTTTTAATTTCCCTGCATTAACCTTCATGCAAAATAGCCCTGAGAGTACAGTCGTGTGACTGGGACCAGGAGCTTGGCACCACTGTCCTGCTAGCAGCCCTGCACTGCTCCCGCTCCTCCCAGTGCCACACCAGTCCCACCAGCCTTGCTGCAATCACGCCCCTTGCAGGTCAATAATGGAGAGCAGAATTTAGGACTGTCATAATTTCTCTGACAGATTATTTCCCATATGTTCTGTATGCCTGTCCAAAGGCAGTTTATCAAGCATGTATGTTATACATAGACTATTTACTATCTAAAATACTTGGTAAACAAGTACTGGGGCTGTCAGCTACCCAAAGCTCTTTGGTGACATTTAATTAAAATACCTCCTGTGACACCTTTGTGCCAGAGAAAGCATAATATTTAGCCACATCTGGAATTTCTCCTTCAAATCAATCATTCACTGTGTGCTGCTCTCTGTTGTTTGAAGAGGCACTTACATTTCATATTGACTTTGTAGACCACAGGTAGCTCGATGCCTGCTGTAGAAACGATTTTCCAAATCAATTTTAGTCTCTCCAATGAGATCATCTGTTCCCACGAAGTCATGGTCATAGATCAGGACTGTGAGCAAGGAATCCTTGGGGAATGTAGCTTGGATTTCAAATGATCTACAGCAAAAAAATGAGAACTACCTGCAGTCAAATGAGTTTTGAAGTCTAAAAGACTAAGTTAATGAATACTGTGCAAACAATGTGTAGACAGTGTCTCTTCTAATAAGTAGTGGAAGGTTTTGGGTAGTATCTTTTGTTTTGATGAAATATCTGAACATACTGGAAACACATGGTGCAAAGGTGATATTGAGGTACTGGAGCGGATACAGAGGAGTGCAATGAAGCTGGTGAAGGGCCTGGAGCATAAGTTGTATGAAGAACGATTGAGGGAGCTGGGACTGTTTAGTTTGAGAAAGAGGAGACTGAGGGGTGACCTCGTCACTCTCTATAACTACTTGAAAGGACATTGTAGAGAGGTTGGTGCTGGTCTCTTCTCACAAGCAAATAGCGATAGAACAAGAGGGAATGGCTTCAAGTTGCAACAGGGTAGGTTTAGACTAGACATTAGGAAGAAGTTCTTCACAGCAAGAGTGATCAGACACTGGAATGGGCTGCCTAGGGAGGTGGTTGAGTCACGATCCTTGGATGAGTTTAAGAGTCATTTAGATGTGGTGTTGGGGGATATGGTGTAGGGAAAAACTTGTAGAGTAGGGTAGATGGTTGGACTCAATGATCCCAAGGGTCTTTTCCAACCTGAATGATTCTATGATTCTATGAAATGTATTTTCTTTCTCTTTCTCCTGTTTCCCCACCACCCCCTGTACAGGATTGTTCCTACCTACAGTGGACAGAGCAATGTGACCGAGCTGGTCAGCTGCAGTGCTTTATCCTGTATCCAATACAGGTGGAAGTATGGAAATTACAAGACTAATGGCTTTCAGAGCCCCCAAAAGGGACATCTGAGTCTTTTCTGTTTTCTTCTAAAAGCTCCAGATTACATATTGAATATAGGAATCTTGGGGCATCCAACAAAAGGATCAGGCAAAGTTTTAAAACAAGATACAAAAAAGCATAGATCAGAAGTCCCTTTTCACTCAGTGCATTTTAAAGGGATAGAAATTGTTGTCCTTGAGCTGTTTAGTGAAGCTGAAAGCATAAAAGTGATTTTCAAATGGATTTGACAAATTAGTGGAAGACAGGACACATTCATCAGCACAAGATTGACTCCAGATTTCCCCACAGCACAGGCAAAACTGAGCTTTGCTGCCTGAAAGGCGACTTTTGTCATGTTTCTCAAAGTGGTTAAAGTCAATTTTGTAGCAACTGCAGAGCAGTTTTTGGAGGAGAGAGAGGTTTGGGAAAGCTCTGGGATTGCTAGAGGTTGGTGGTGCTGTGCTGACCAGGGCTTCTAGGATGGCAAGAAGTGGTTACCATGACTGACACTACTGCTATGGAGGAGTTGCTGGGCCAGTCACCCCAGTGTTGCCACTGGCAGCAGCAGCAAGGCTTACCCAAATGAACAGCCCATTCCTAAACTTGTCTAAAACAGACACAGTGGTGATTTCCCATTCCATCTATATGTATCTATAATAGCTGTGCTTTACAGTTTATCATCGTGACAGTTCAGTTGCAACCTCTACTAAGGAAGAGCTTAAATCACAGCAATGGAGATGGCATGCTATGGAGGGACCACTCTGTTCTTGTCTTTCCTCCTTACACTTTTTTTCTTTAAGTCTTTGTTTTTGCATACAGGACTCTGGCCAAGGGGGCCTTTAGTCCAACATAGTGTAGTTTCTAAGTCTTAGTGTTCTTACAGAATAACTCCATCCCAGTTCAAAGCATTTTCAATCTTCTTAAAACAGGGAAAGTTACTGGCAAAAAAATCACAGCCATTAGCATTAACAATATAAGCAAGTATAAAGCAATGATAATACAAAGTTGATGAGTACCGACGTCAACTTTGTATTTCCCCGGGCTCCCTCATTCAGAAGACTGGGTGGTTTCAAAAAACTGGTTTTTTGTCCTAATCCTAAAATTATGAGACTTACTTGGCACTCTATTCATCCTGAAATAGCAACAAAGATTGTGAAATCACACATTACTGTGCTGATATTTATTTCACTTTAAACTTAAAAATTGCATTAATTTGCACAGAGAAGATACTTTGTTGTCTCATTTCCTCTCATGCATCGTTTTGCAAAACCTCTCACAGATTGCATTGCATGATGTGTTTTGACTGGTATGAAAATGAAATAATTTATAATCATACAGGGTGGCACCAATTCTTAACATTTTAACCAGTAGAATAACAAAACATCCAAACAGGCAGAAATCAGCATATAACAAACACTTTGTAATAGTAACAACAACAGTGGTGGCAAGTGATAAAGCAGAAATCACCCCTGAATAAAAAAATAAGCCATCACTGACCTTCCAAAAATTGGGTTTAGCTGCTTGGGGATATAGTTTTCCCGGTCCTTAATTTCTGTGTTGCCCAGTCTCAGCACAATGTAAGGATCTGACTTGCCATCTGGATCAGCTGGGCTGAGGTTAAATGCCTGTTAAGAAGAAAGACGATGTCCTCAAGAAGCTTGGTTAAATACAGCTCGGTCATGCTACAAGACTGTGGGTTTCCTGTCCAGTTATGGGTATTCTGAAAGTGCCTACCACTTTGATTACATGCAATTCACAGCCCTCAAAAAATATGCTCCCATTTTCCCAGTACTGAGAAAGATTTGTTTAGATGTGTGTCATTTTGAAACAACTCTACTGATTAAAACTGGCTGCATTTGCATAATGTGGCTGGAACAGGTTGTCCATACCATGTTAGTTATTTCTCTAGCCCTTTCAGTTTGAACAAGTCATTCTCCAGTCTTGTTGTTTATCATGAGTAATATGTAACTTTTTCTATTCTGAACACCTGTTTTTACAGCATGAAACATTGTCTGAAATACGACTAAAAACATTTCTACCATACAGATGAGGATTTTCAGAGGCTTCACTGCAAAAACACTGAAGGTAAACTGAGTTGAAAAGAAATATCCACGTTATTTTAGGGTTAAAAGAATATCTGTATACTTACTGCCACAATATAAACCCTGATGAGGACTTTGACAGAGTGGTTTGGTGGTATCCCTTGCAGGATGCGGGGCTGCCCTCCATCCAGCAAGCTGCCATCCTCCGGACTTGGGTATATGCAGAAGGAGCCCTGGCAATACACTCTCTTTTATCTCCCTCGAAAACAGATCAAGTGCAATACAAAAACAATCCTTTGAATACAAACAAAATATCATTCATGCAGCCTGCGCTGTAGCACCTACTTATACACAACACATTTTGTGGTGCCACTCAAAGGAAACACAGGCTTCAGTGCACTAAACAATGCCTTTAAAAATGTCTTTGCTCTATAACATAGTACTACCATCACATCTAGGTGACTGCAAGAAGCACTTGCACACTCTCTATTATATTATTTAAAGGACTGACACCTGCAGGTGTTCTGAATCTAGTTTTCTTAGTATTCTAAAAATAATATTTTGCCCTTAACTGTATATTTGCAAATTGATAATTCCACTGAGTTACTTTCACAACTGTGACTGGAATCCAACTGTATTTTTGCAGCCACTATACCACTCACATAAATCAATATTGACTCATGCAGCTGAGTAGCTCATACTGCCTGAAACGAACTAGCAAGTCATTTGAACAGAAATTTGCATTGCAAACTAATTGAGGTATCAATGAGTTTAATCAGTTTCTCTAAACTACAAAGTGCTTGCAATCCTACTATCATTATTCATGCATTGAACTACATTTTCAGATTGCCTAATGGTGCCCTGGATCAGGCTGTGAAATTGTTTCCAACTGGAGTAGCTGTAAGGGCCTCTGTTTAAATTACTGAATATTACATATAAAGTGCTGTAACTGATAGTGCAGTAATGAAGTTGCATTAGCGGAATCTGGGCCACATAATATATCTCTTCTTCCCCTTCTGTGATTTAAAACTTTTTTTTAATTCCTTGTTTCATAACAACAGTGAACACCTGGTGCTGGATGCTGCTTTCATCTACCAGATAATAGGAAAGGAAAAATATGACTCTAGATCCAATAAAAAAGATAACTCTATTTACAACAGACTGTCAATGTCTTTTTCTTTCATCTTTGGTAAGCCTGAAATACGCATAAAAACATAAAGTTTCTAAATTATTACCCACTTAATCAACATTAAAGCTCACCTTAAATTTTCCTATTATTCTGTCTTCAGAGTCAGCATGAACTTCGTCATTAGATTTTCCTCTTAAGAGCTGGAAAGTTTTCACCCAGTCCTCAAAGTTATTAAATTCACTCTCCAAGTCCCCTTCATAAATCTTTGAAAATAGGAGAATGCTTACTTTTTGTGGTGCTGTGAATATATTTATAGTAACTTTTTTATTACAGGATGACTAGAAATCCATTTTGACTCAAAATACAGATTTTAATAAAACCAAGGTTTTGCAAAAGTCCTTGAGGGAAAAAAGTTAATTCCCCACTTAAAACAGGAGCAGGTTCATCCTTAACCAAAGTCCTTCCCAGCTACTGCAACAGTACATTAATGCAGCAGGTAGAAGTGGCTCTAGAAGGGTCAGAATGAACATTTGTAAGCACTAGTGTGGGTGAAAAACAGCGTGGATGTACTGCTCTTTGCTTCTGTTTCCTCTCTGCAATGTGTCTTTGGTGTACAGACCTGTTCTGTTATGTTTGTGTCAGAACATGAGAGCAAAGCAATAAAGTGCTGTGGGGACAGAGCTTTAGGATAGGCAAAAAGACCAAATCATTTTTAAAGGATGGGTATTTTTTCAACACTCTCCCCCTGCAATTTATGAAGTGTTACTCAGTGTGAAATAGAAGGACCTACACTAGTGCCATCTCCTAAAAAATGGATACAGCAGTTTCAAATTCCCCTTTATTCAGCTACATTCTAATCCAAGCAGTCCTAGTCTTTTCAATCCTCCTCATCTCTCCAGTCATTTTGCATGACCCATATAGTTCTCTTTGAATTCTTTCTATCATTACCCAACCAAGTCTAATGCGAGCTGCATATTACCTCCCCATCAGGCAGGATGCACTAGCAATTGCAGCAATGCTTTCCATACTCTTTTTTAAGTCATTCTTAATAGGCTGTAATATTTCCAACATGAAATTAGAATTTCCAGATTCAGTGCTTTACAGGCAAACAACAAAACTGAATTTTCACTTCTTTCTCTGGGTGTGTCCATACTGGTAAACCAAAGGTCTAAGGCCAAGCAGGTCACATCCACCCTACAAGACTCTGGTTTTCTCTGGGTCCCATATGCTGATGTGCATGATCAAATACAATTTTGTGTGTTTTATTAATTTTAAAGTGTCTGGTAAGGAAGGTTTGCTAAATTCAGCCACTGAATGTCAGGCTTTGGGGTGACAGAGAGTAACAGCAGCCTTTCCCCTCAGCCTTACTTCTCTCTTACCTGCAATGTTGCCAGGTTTGGAGTTTCTTTCTGTTTCCATTTCAATGTCTTATCCTTCTTCTTTTTGTCTGGCTCCTCTTCTATGATCAGTGCAATGTGGTCAGAAGTCTGCTTGTCTGCAGAGATTTCATGACATCATATAGGTTTTTAGCGAGCAAAGAACATCAAATGCTTCAGATAAAGATGCAAAATACATTTTTGAAGATTCCCCTTTGTTCTTTTTCCATTCAGTCTTCTATTGCCAAGCTTAGGGTCCTATCATTTCCCACTGCTCCTCCCAGGCAGAAGGTGGCATTTTATCCTCTCTGTGGCTAAATCTTCTTGATGACCTTCAAGGACGAAGTGTGACAGTGTTCTATATCACTCTGGTGATACACCACTTTCCTTCCTCTCTGACTCCTCCCACCTAGTTAGGTGTAAACTAACAAATCTTAACATCTTTCACATAAAAAGGCTTATCTGAAACTGCAAGTGACTATTTAGGCTGACTGGTACTTCAGGCATCAGGTGATCCATGTCCTTCTCTGCTCAAAGTTATCACAAAATAAAGTGTGTCTCGCCTTGTGAAAGCCCAGAAGTATGAGAAATGGGAGGAGGTATCTGACCAGCCTCAAGGCAGACTCCAAACACTGAGGGGGGACTTCCTAACAAATAGAGCGTGAGCCCTCAAAAATGGCACTGAGATGGTTCAGTTCTTTGGCTAAAATCTGGATTTTGAGTTCACTTTACTTTCATTTTTTGAGTAGTTCATGTGTTTGATATCACTAAACATTTAGAAGCATATCTATATGTATATATTACATCAGTGCTGTCCTGTATGTATAATGCTCATCATCATAGGTGAAAATATGTAACTAAAACTATCAGAAGAGAATTTACAAGATCTGAAGTCATCAGTCAAAAACAATATGCCACAACTGCCTGAATAGCATGTGGGTGGATGACACCATGACAAGTAAATTTGTAACTGTAAGAGAGCATCACACCTTCATGGAACACTTTCTATCTAAATATTTCCTTCATGTGGACAAGTGAGTTTCACTCAGAAACTAGTGTCTGCCTCATCTCTCAGGAGTCCTGACAATCACTGAAACACCATCAGCTGCTATTTCCAGAATGATACTGTTCGACATTTAGGTCATGTCTTCCATCCAGAGCAATCTCAACATCTCCTTTAAAATAGAAATCACCTCAATCACTAGTGAAGTGCAGTCAGCTGTGGCCTGGGAAGATGCTATAGTTTAATTCTGAATAGCAGCTCTGTGTAAACAGTAAACATTTCTTTCCCAGTGTGCTCAAGCAGTCACATTAGTCCAAAAAAAAAAAAAAAAACCAATATTCTAGAGCTCTGCTTGATTGTGGGAGGACATGTTAAACCACAAAGTATACATGTATGGAGACATATATATATACACAGAGCCTGTTTCTGGCCAATTCTTTTAGGTTCTTTTGTAAAAATTTTCCACTAGAGCCTGAGCTAGACACAAAGCTTTTCAGCTATCGAAATAACACACATGACTACAGAGTCTCTTAGCAGAAGCTGTTCCTACATCATTTATCCTGAATTGGATTAAAAATTGAGATAACTTCTTTTTCTGAACCTCTTAGAAATGCAACGTAACATTAGGATAATCTCCACCTTCTATCATTTAGAACTTAGACTTTGCAAATCTTTGTGCATGAGAGCTGAATGACAGGAAACCCATGTTGATCCAACACTACCCACCATCTGACCAGAGGTAGAGGAAAGAGTCCAGTATACCAGTAGTACTCTGTTACCAGACATTATTGCTGGTGGTAAAATAGTAGAGAAGCAAAGTATTGTTACTAAAAGTAATAGAAAAATGCAAATAATTTACTTACTGTCTTCAGGTTTTCCCTCACTGGAAAAAATTCCTTTTGCCTTTCAAAAGAAAAAGACGATAAACGAACTCCTCACTATGAATATAATATTGAAAAGGAATCATTCGGTAGTAAATCTACTTTTACGACATTGCTCATCCATGAGAGATTTGGGCATGCTGGGTTACTTACCTTTTGCATTTTGAGCACAGAAGCATAGTATTTTGACCACCAGTCAATAACATTTTCAGCTGATTCATCTGCAATCGTTCTTTTTCTCCGCTTTGTTGATCGTCGGACGGATTTTTTCATATCCTACCAAAACATAGGGAAAACACTGTTGAATTCTAGAGCTGATTAAAACTAATCACCTGACTCATGACATCAAACATAAACAGACTTATCTGAAGAAAATGTCAACCACCAAGAGCTAAATAAAATATCTCTGCCTTTCATTACAAGACACTTCACCATGATCACCATGTAAGATCTTTTGGAAACAGACTTTCTCCTCCACTTTTGTACAGCGTCTAACACAAGGGGTTTTCATCCCTGCCTAAACACCATGGACACAAAACCAGTCAATCACAGCAAGAGTTTTGCAATTAAGTAGATCATTCAAGGCCAGGAAAAGTAAAAATCCTACTGCTCCAGCAGTACTTGCCCATGTGCTAGATGATCACCTAGCATAAAAGGAAAGAAAGAAGTATCTATTAATGGAAGTAATGAAATTTTAGTTTCATTAAAAACAAAGCTGCATTGCTAACTAGTTCTCTCAAGGGCCAGCAAGACAGTGTGTGTGTTAACATCAGCACCCAGAATTTCTAATCCTGAGATAAGTAAGAGATTACCATCCTATAAGGAAGGGCTAGAGTCTGCAAGATTTCAACAAAGAGTTAACTGGCAGTTTCAGCTCTACCCACCTTCTTTTTTCTGTCTTTCTCTGGTTCAGATGCAGAGTGCTCTGGTTCAGGGGCAGGAAGTGTTGTGAGACATGGGTCTGGTTCCACCACTGTACATCTACCCTGCTCCACTTCAGCGTAGATGTGATCAGCTAAAAATGGTTCTTCTTGGGGTAACTCAGCAGGCTGGGATGACTCAGATGAAGCTGAAATTGAAACTTGTCAAGTTAGGTAAGATTTTGCCAGAAATGCTATCATCACATTTGGTCATCATCAAATGATCATATGATTAGGGCTTTGACCCTACACTCAACACAATAAAGCATATCTTCTAAGTATGTGCCTATTATTAAGCCTCTGAGTAGGTCCTTTGTCTTTTTATTTTGGGTAAGGTTTGGACATTTACCTTTCTCAATTTCTATAATGTCTAGTCTGTTTGGTGTAGCTTGAGGACCCAACTGGGTCTTACATAGGAATTGCTTAAGGCAATTGATGGTGTGTGTTCCAACAAGAGTACTCCTCCCAAATGCTCTCCAGTCGACCACACAGATGCTTAGTGGGGGATGCAAGAGTTCATTTTCAGGCAGCTCCTAGTAGAGAAGGACAGACAGAAGCATGAGAATTACTAGAGAATGTAGAACACATAGAATATTTGTTGTGCACAGCAGTAAGACTGTTAATCTTCCCTCTGTTCTTCTCCCCATCCTCAAAACACAAAATGCATACAGCATAGGCAATATAGTTCTGTCCACAGTTTTCTACAAAGTCTGGAGAAAACCTTGTCCTTAAGAATACAATGGACCATATGGACTGTGCTACTGAGTGGAGTCCCATGTTGTCATATACAAGCATCTCTTGTTAGAACAAACAGGGAGAATCAGGAATGTTCAGAAGGAATGAACGTTGTGTTGGAAGTTGTGGGTCTTAATGCCACTGGTGCTTTTTTGAAGGCCATTAAGCCTATCTGCCTCAGTTTGCCCAATCATGAGATATGGACACTGGGTGGTTACGTGCTTTATAGCATGAACTAAAAAAGGGAAAGCAGATCTTTGAACATGTGGTGTACAATGGAAGCTAAAAATACTGTAGCAATCACACTTCAGTATCCAGGTTAGTGTTTTGATATCCTTTTGTCTTATAAATAAACTTTTTCTCTCTTGATGTTAGCAACTAGAGCAAATCAAACAGATTATTTTTTTCTGACTTTTGTCCACTGAAAGTACCAGCTCTTATAGCTCAGCCAACAGGCAATAATTACAATTCCAGCCCACAACAGCAAGTGTTAAAATATGAAAAGGTCCAGAGCTCATGAGCCAGAAATGATCAATCCCCTTAGCAGCCCAGTAACATGCAGTAAAATTAAAAGACTTGAAAGAAAAAAAAAGTAAACTGAGCACCACCCTGCAAAATGGGAAAGGAGGAGGAAAAAGTACTAAAAATATCCCTGCTATCTGCCAACAAGTTCCAATCTATCAGTAAAAATCCTATTGCAACATATTTCCTTTCCTACTTAGGATACAACATGAGGAACATCATCTTCTTTTATCGTTCAATGGTAGCAGACATCTTTTAAAGTATCTTCAAATCAGTAGCTTTCAGATAAGAACTGATGCCCCTTAATATTTAATCAAGACACAGAGGAAATTATTTGACAAGAAAGGAAATTAGTAATTAACACCTTGCCTAATGAGAGAACAGACAGGCAAGGAGCAGCATGCTGTACGTACCACTTCAAACCAGTCTGCAAGGCCACTGAAATTGGGATTTTTCTTGTAGCTCTGAATGACAGAGGATTTCACTCCTTTACCCGCACATTCAATGAGAACCTGGGGGCGATCTACAGAGAGGAGCTGGACTTTCTTCAGCTCTCGAACACCCCAGAACAGGACCTGTGGTGGGCAGAGAGAAACATGGGTAGCCTGCAGAGATCCCTCCTTTGGGGATGGAGGACTACCAGAAAAAACCAAGCAACTTAAATCTGGTATCCAATAATCATCAGGATTACGGTGGAAGTTAAAGCAATTAATGACAGCCAACTGTTATCGAGAAGTTATTGCCAACTACAAGCCATAATAATCACATTTGTAAAAGTTGTCTTTTCAGCAAGGTAAGGGGACTATTCATCTGAACAGCAGGGGCTCAGCTTGTCTAAAGTGTCAGAGCTGCTGATGGAGCAAACAAATCCCACAGGATCAGAGGTGATTAACAGAGGTTTGCCAGTTGAGCTAGCCCTCGGGTCTGCAAGGATGGCAGGAGGTCTCCAAGCAGCTTTCCTTCAAAGGGCCGTGTTCCTAGTCTGGAGGACAAGAAGGAGACTGGATCTGTGAAATAGGAGTCTACAGGAAAAACAGGACTTTATACAGCACACGCTGGGGGGCCCTGAAGGAGAGGGCTGGGACAGGGGAAAATGGTTATGTCACAGTTGGTGAGAGAAGCCATGAGTCTCATGAATCTGAAATGAAGACTGGAACCAAAAGAGAGTGTGGGGGTCCTTTGTGGACACCTTGAATGCTGACAGGACTGAGGATTTGTGCGAGTCAGGGAGTGGCAAGGGGCACTGGAGGGGAGTGAGGATCGGTGGGATCCTCCTCTGTTGCCAGAGGTTAAAATTGGGGCACACTTCTGTAGTTATAATATCTCCACAGCCATTTCCACCAGTGTGAGATAGAGTTTATAATATCTTAACAAAAATAGCTAGTTTATATTCATTCCATGTTATTTTCTTGCTGGATACCCTCCAGAGTTCATATTTCACTATATATATGCGCACTCCAACTATAAACCTGTTCTCCTAGCAATTAAGCGATCTGGATCTGGATGCAATTTCCCTGATTTTAAGGTGCCTGAGGTATCAGACTGAGGAGTGGAGTTGTCATGGGCTCCCTACAGAACCAAAGGAGACAGAGATGTGCTCCCAAAACATAATTTAATCTATTTAAGCTCTGAATCCGGGAGGGTGGCTGCTCTGCTCAGCTGTCCAAACAAAAAGCCTACAGTGAAGATGCTTCTAAGCTGGGTGCCTTAGAGATAGTTGCGATGAGTGTCACAGCAGCATAAAAAAGAAAATGTACAAGCAGCACAAAGAAACCCTGCTGCAGGGGCAATGGGAAGGCCTTCATAGCCCAATACTTAGAGGAACACCTATATTTAATGATTTAAGTTGTCCCTTTAGCATCAGCAGAGTAGTTCATGGGCTTATTTACCTTGCAATGTCAGGTGTAAAAAAGAATACTGCTAACAAAACCTCTTTGCTATGTACAGAAAACAGTAGCTTAACTAAATGATATAGCAGAGCTAATAATTGTTCTTTTCTTCTCAGCAGCTCAATTGCTTGATCTCTGAAGGCAAAGCTGGAACTACTTCTGGGCTTCCAAATGAGTATTTCTGGGGAAGGGCCACCAGGTTACGCAAGCAGGATCTGACTTGGCGCAGCAAAATGGGAAAATAAGCAGGTGGTGTGAAGGCTGCAGGATGAGTGACAAGGAGTGGTGAGAGTGGGTAGCATCCAGGCATTACACTGACATGAAAAGGTGCCACAGTTCCCTGCTTTCTAACACAAGGGGACTTTGGGTCCAAATGGTGCAAGAGACAAGGGGAGAAAAGGCACAAACATTTGTACGCAGGTAGGTGACATTGCTTGGCTGAAGTTTGGGACCCAGAAAAGGTTGATGCTGAACATCACCTCCAGTGAGGTCATTTGCAAGGAGAAGCTCTCCGTCTCCAGCAGACACTTCCCTGGGTGCACAGAGTGCAGGTCCATCAGCCACCCTCTCCCATGGGTGCAGTCCCATCCCGGCAGGCTGGGATTGAGATGCTGCCTTTGCTGGCCTCAGGTGGAAGCACTGCCTTGCATGCCCAGCCTTGGAGAATCAATTTGATCTGAACTCACCACGTTTACTTTGGGATCTATATGCTATTTTCATGTGATTCCTATTGATCAGGATTTTTAAATCATCATCCCTTACTGTTACAGTTCCATAAGAGAATAAAAGGAGCTGAGATTTGGAAATGGAAATATTCTAACTCACCTCCACTCTGTACTTGCTTAAAACAGGTCGGATGTTGGCTGGGACTGGGTAAATTTGGCTAACATCTGGTGGATCCACTGGAGGAAGTGCATCTGGATCTGACTGAGGAATCTGAAAAATTAAGCAGTCAAAACTTAGGCTGGTTTTTGGAAGAATAAAACCAGTATCATATGTGTCTGCGAATGGTACATAGAACATATCAATTTTATGCAGTTTTACAAAACACATTGCAGAGCAGACAGGTTGTGCTGTGAGAAGAATGTGACCTGGATTGCTATCTGCCCTGCTGTGATGCTAAAACACTTGACAGGAAGAGTATTCAATAGATTTGGTTTATGCACCTTTCTGAAAAGAAATCTCCTTTGTCCTAGCAGGACATAGCCTGACCTAAAGACATGCATGTACTGAAGCATGGTAATTCTATTTGCTAAAAATGGAAAGCATGGTAATTCTATTTAGCAAAAATCCTGAGCAAAACTATTTAGAAGACTTTCACAGGAAAATTCTGTATCTGATTCTAGTTAAAAAAGGCTGGTGAACAGACAGTGAACATCAGCTAAACCGCACATTTGCCAGACAGACATAATCTTCTTCAGCCACCATGGAATAGCGGTCCTGCTTTATTGCATGTTGTCACCACTTAAGAACTTGCAAATTGCATCTCCAGCGTTAGGGCTGAGTCTTCTCTGTGCAACTACTAAAATCTTGTGGCAGGCAGCACTTATGTCCTTTGTGTGTGATTGCACATAAGCCTGTCCCATGTTCAGGAGATTGGGTGGGAGGAGAGCATGCTCCACCACAGCTCTGACCATCTCTTTACCTCTTGCCGTGCCCCAGGCTCTGCGCCCTGTTTGGTTTGCCTTCTGTGGAAAAGCTTCATGGCTTCCCAACCCCTTCCTAATCTTCAGTAGTGTATTTATGACCTTCTCAGCCCATGCAGGGCAGATCTGAAGCCTGGCCTGATGTAGCAAATTTCTATATAAGACAGTTAAGGCAAGGACCTGATGATCACTCCTACCGAAAGCTCAGGCTGTGATAGCAGAAAACAGTAGAAACACACATTTCACAGGTGAGCTAACAACCTGCAGGCAGAGCTCTCCTTGGCTTTCTTATGAAGTACGGTACCTAAAGTGTACTGTTTTACAGCTTCTGGGAAAAAGAAACACAACTTCTGGAGTGCTTCATTGTTCCTAATCCAAATTGTCGCTGTTAAAAGGTGAAGCATCTGAGATAGAGCTCTCAAAGGACCTGTAAAGTTGAAGTCTTCTGCTTCTCTTAACTAGGCCATCTGTCTATTATTTGCAGCTAGGTACAGTTGTGTGGGAGTTTAATTAGCACAAGGGAGAAAGCATGGATTCTCTAGTACCTTCTAGGTGAAGGAGGGGATGGGTGGAAAACTTTTCATAGCACCTGCAGCATACATGAGTATTTAATATATAATTAACAGCAATAATTCATATGCACATTTATTACCTTTTATAAGTAAAAATCCAAAGCAATTAATTGAATAGATTTTGCAGAACTTGAGGCCAGAGATCTAGGTCTAATTCTGTTGTTCCCCAATGTTTCTGGTTTCTATCAGCCACCGCTGTGATGCTCTTTAAAAAGCTGAACAGAAACAGCTTTGTGAATAATGCCTGCCTGTATAGAAATCTACCTGTTTAGCTTTAACTATATTCAGAGCTTCAACTCTATATTAATTGGGGTCAAATGGTCCAAAATTTTACCCTATAATATATTAATTGATACTTTAAACAAAAGAATAAATGGATAAGAGGCAAAGACCACTTGAACCAGATCACATGGTAGATGTCATATCCCTGCACACAATTCACATTTTAGGGTACCCGCTTTCTTTGCATTGTTTGACTTGGGTACTGATGCCAGGTGATCAAGAAAAATATATTAATCTGTAAGATACACTGATATGCATACGTAATTTCTAAACTGTACCTTCTATTTCCTTTTTTTTTTTTTTAAACTAGAACATACGTAGCTATTTGCATCTTTTCTTACAGCTGTGAGAAGGGATTAGTTCCCAAGGATATGGCCTGGGAAAGAAGGCTGGGAGAGATCTGCCATTTGAGGACAGAGCTGCCTCACAAAGAGATTGATTAAACTGCACTCTAAGACTGCAAAATCAAAGATTGCTGTCAAATCAAGATTCCTTGGATCTTCACTTTTGTTGTTTTTAAGAATTGCAGTTAACTGAACAGTTCTCCAATATATTGCAAGGTCCCCAGTTTTCCAAGATCTAACAACCACTAGTCAAGTTGAGAGTGGTTCTGCGTTAAAAAGTGACAGTCTCTAATTTCAGTGAAATTAGCTCGCGATGACTCAGGGAGGACTTTACTTCATGGCCATAGTGAAACTGCACAGAACAAAAGGTGAAGAATGATCTAGCACTCAAATGACAATAGAGGAAATACCCACAAATTATATTTACAAGAGGATTTTGTGTTTGTGACTAAAAAAAAAAGAATCAGTAAATCCTGAGCCCACTTTGAGCAAAATCAAGATTCCTAGTATTTTTTTAGTCTACTATTTTTCTAAATGCCAGGGTGCTTTATTATAAGAATCATTTTATCCCTCCAGCAAGACCTAGGATAATAGTATTCATACTGAGAAAGGAGCATTCACTTGCACAACATTTCTTCAACTGAACCAAATGGTACCTGCAGATCAGAGTTATAGAGCACAGTATGTCATGGGAAAGGTTATGGGCTCAGAATGAGAATAAATTATTGATGGGAGACTTCTGTTTCCATCCTCACAAAGAACATCATCAGGAATCCCCTGATATTAGGAGGAGCCACCGGCACATCAGCTCTGGGAGTGCTTTGGAGCCTGACAGATGTTTATATGTATCTTTTCCTGAAATTTTCTTTAATGTCTACATTGCTGTTATCTGCCATGTGAGATCATAGAATGCTCTAGTGTGTTGTCACTGAGAAGAAAAATACAGCACATGAAAATAAGGACTGCAGGGTCTTTACTTACAGTTCCTGTCAACTCTCTAGAGAAGTCTTAGAGGTATATTTGGGTATATCCCAGAAGCACTGCTGCTTCCCTTGTACAAAAGATGGAAAACAAAATACAATTCTCTCTTTGTTCACCAAGAAGTGGATTTCAATAGAAATATGGGAAAATTATGGCTAAGTTACTAGACTCTATCCCTAGGTACCCACCATAATGAGGAAATGTTCCACATGGTGTCGTATTTCACCAAGAATATAATTAGCCCATCATGCTTAAAAGCCTGTTTAATCTTGGGAATATCTGTAAAATGTGTCACAGAGTTCCACACTTTTCCCATGTCACATTTCAGAATAAACTTCTGTAGGTTTTCAGCAGATATAAGTTGCCTCTAATTGGTGGCTCTGCAAATTCCACTGAAATTCCCCCAAATCCCAGACACAAGACACCCCACTCATGCATCTGCCGGGCTAGCCCCAGAGGTAAGCTGAATTTGCCTTTTGTCTCGCAGTTGGAAACCAGTGCAACATTTCTGTTAATATGTTAGGGGTATCTGAAAACTCACTCTCCCTAATCCACTCCTTATTCTTCACCACTCCCTTCTCCTAAGAGAGAAAGTAGCACTGATAGCTTTGATGTTGCTAAAGTCAGGGCCATGAGCTGCTCCAAAGAGCAGGTCACTGCAATGGCGGTGGGATTTTCACAGTTGTTTCTCAGGCCAGAGCTCAATTTAGAGCAGAGCAAGTGATGGGCAAATGAGGCTCAGAGCATGTGAGGAGTTGGCGGTGCTCTGTGTGTGTGTGTGCATATGGTGTCCCCGGCAGGGTGGAGGGAGCAACAGAGATTGCATAGGGACTATAAGATTCAACAGCAGAATGATCCTGCTCTAGTTGCAGTTCCCATTAATTCAAGGGGGTGGTGGGCCTTGATGCCACGGCTGCTTTTGTGAGCCCAGGGTGCAAAAGTGTAATGGTCCAGAAAGTCTAGTTTACCTCCAGAAGCTCAAATGTAGCAAGAAGGTCTCCTCCTGAAAGACTTCCACAATGCACTGGGTGGTAAGAAAGTTTAGGTGGTTCATAGTTTTCATCAGCAAGTCTCACCACAGGGGCAGCCACTGTGGACCCAATATATTCTGCCTTACCCTAAAAAAGGAAAATATTGGTGTCAAATGCGTTTGAACTTCAGAGCTGTCATGGGAGCCAAGATGATGCAGAATTTAGTATTTGTGAAAAAAACCTTCTGAAGTAAACAGCAAGGTAAAATGTGAGGCAGCTATGAAAGCCGAAGAGCTGAGTACTTATTACCTCTTCAGAGCACCCAAAGTTTCTGAGCTCTATATTCAGCTGGTGAGACTGTGTCAGAGTTTGCACGGTCAGAGATAAATCTGTGTCTCCCCAGACTTAGACACACTATTTACAAGAGACTGTAAGGGAGGTGGGGGAAAGATGCTTCTTGTTTCTCTAAGCCAGTCTTTGGGAGCAAGACTCACTTGGGAAAAAACAAGGCCACAACTTTGCAAGGACATAAAGTGAGTCTCAGGGATGTTTTCAGATGTTAAACTGCGCACCACTGTAACACTGAGCTCCATTCACCGGGGGCATGCATGTTGATTGACAATTTTCCATTTAATGTCTATTCAGTGACATGCTTTGCTGTTACACTGGCAGTGAGATGTAAAAGCCTGATTCTTTTTCTAAGAAGGATTTTGAATTTACCACTGCATCGTCATCATACAGCTCAATGACAATCTCTGGTGGGAACTGAGCGATCTCCTCTCTGTCGCCATGAAGCACAATGCTGTTGAAGAGCAGCATCTGGTTCCAGGTGGGAGACAACGTCTGAGAAATGATCTAATGAAAGAGAGGAAATGCTTAATGAGTTATGCACTGCTTGGTTGGGCGTGTTTCAGCAGGATGTGCTGATCTGCTGGTGACGTCCTTTCCCACGGCCTGGACAACTCCTTTGTTTGAGACACCACATTTTCTAGCAGCTATTTCCAGCCAGAAGAGTATGATTCTTTTGCTTTGAGGCCAGCATCTCTGGTATCTTTATTTCCCTGTTTGCCTCACAGACTCCTCACGGGCATATCAATATGTGACCACCAGTCCGTGTAGACAAAGCTCAGTATTAAATTTAGAGGAAAGCTGTTGGTTTAGGAAAGCAGGCACGTCTGATGCTACTAAAATAAAGCCTTTGCCCTAAAGTTTTCACTTCTCCAGGGTACATTCTTTCAATCTTGTTTTTACTTCAGTGTAATGACATACAACACTTTATAAAAAAAAAAAAAAAAAGATATTTTAATGAATCACTCATAATAAATCAATAGTTTTTAATTTGTTGTAATTTGGCTTATGTGGATGCTTATGACATTTCATCGCAGACAATGTTTTAACTGTCTTGTCAGGAAATATATTTAACAAAGATAACATTTAAAGAGGAAAAAATGTGCCAACTGCAAAATGACTCATAACCTGCTATCATTCTTTTGAATGGAAATAAGGCTCTTGACTACAGTTTATTGGCACTTGGCTGACAGTCTTCTAAAAACATGCAAGTTATTGGCTGTTTTCCTGTTTTTTCCTAGGGCCTAGTTTTCCTAGTTTTCCTAGTTTTCTACTTTCCTGAATCTGGTGCATCTAAACATTAACTTCATTGGCTTCATCCACCAACTTCTAAGAAGTTAAAATCACATTACAGGAAAAAATCAATTCACATCCTTAAGGCAAAAACAGCACAAAGAGGCACCTATGAATAGAGGAGAGAAAAGGGTTTTGCTTCTCACTGCTGTTGGCAGCTGAACTTGCTTCGTAAGAGAAGAGGGTGTCAGAGGAATTTTAGAATTAATTAAATTAAAACTGTCTTCTGTGGAGGCTTTGGAGGGAGGGGTTGGATGGAGGGGTGGGAGTGGTTAAATACTTTTTCTGAAGGAAAACCATATTTGGCCCAGCAAATTCTGCTCGTGGCATGGGTTTCAGAACTCCTGGCCCCATTTTAACTCCGGGGTAGTTGTAGAGGGCTCAGGACCTCTGAAAGCCAGTCTTCGTGTACTGTGAAGGAGAATTCTTCTACTCATTTGCCAGGGCTTTATTTCAGCCTTCCTGCTGGAGCTCTGCAGAAGTTTCCCCTTCTCTCTAGAGGCTCCATCAAATATCCACAGGAGACCATGTGCTCCCTGGAGATGCCGGAGGGAGATGTGAGACCACTCCCTGTGGGCACATTCTTGCAGCATTTAAGTGGTGATGAAAGTCTAACACCTCTCTCTTTTCAGTTCATTTCAACTTTGCCACTCTAAAACCACCAATGTGCTTTGCCAAAGTCCATCGCAGACAGCCATGCTGGCTCACATGGCTACAGAAGCCAAATAAAGATCTTCACTCTTTGCTCAGTCATTGCACATATAGATTATAAGAAAAGAGAACTGTGGGGATTCATCCTCATACCAAGAAATGACAACAGCCCAAACTTGAAACATATAGAGAAAGATGTAGAGAAAGGTAATTCACTTGCTACAAAGTCCCAGTAGCCCCAGAGAATTTGACATCTGAGCTAAAATAAACTAATACTACTGCACCTCATGTTAGAATAACAGATTATACCTCAACTTTTGCCTTGCTTGTAGTAGACTGTCAGGAGTTGCCCATTGACAGCAGGCATCTAACTTATCCTGCTAGGTGCCTCCTAGCAAATCCAAGATTTTTCCTTTTCATGGCTTAATTGAGGGAAAAAAATGTGGTTTCATACACTGAGACTTTGGAACTTACCTTAGTGGTCTGGCAGTGCGATGTGAAAGTAACTTTTGCAAAAGGATCAGAAAGTCCGGTGTTGTCAGCTGCAATGAGCCCCCTCGCCTGATACATGTGGGCTCTCAGCTGGAAGAGGTGTGGGGCTACATCATTGCAAAGAAAACAGTTATGTCAGCTTCATCAAAATGATGCAGCACATAGGTAGGATGGGAAGATTCATCACCTGCTGTCCAACCAGGATCTGACAAGGGGACAAGTGTTGCCAGTGCTGTCTCACTAAAGAAACACCTGAGACACTCAGAATAAAATCAATGCCTGATGTAAGTCTCTAGTGCAAGGTTGTTAACTGCCAGTTTTTATCTCCCATCACTGGTTTATCTACTCAGTGTTCAGCACCAAAGCTTCATCAGGAGAACTGAAGGATGCTTCCTCATTACAAGGAGACAGACCCAAGGGACAGGGAACAGAAATTGCGAGCAAACAGGTCCTTTCTTTCCCCGACATCCGCAAAGTGTCAGTGGCAGCACTGATGACATGGCAATGAAACCAGCCTTTTCTGACGAAAAATGCTAAGTCACGATCATCTTAGAACAGTTACTTTACATAGAGTTTGTGCCACCCTCTGAATTAGAGCTTTTGGGGTCATGTCTAATATTTGCTAATAATTGCTAATATGGAGAAGAAACAGTGCCTTACTTTTATACAGCAGGCAGGCAGGTGAGGGCACCGCACTGTGCCCTGAGTTGGTGTCAGATGGTAATTCAGTCTCATATCCTACAGGCAAATTCTCCATGATGCTGTGGGCATAGCTGGCAGGTCCAAGCCATAGGTAGATGTCCACCTTTGCCTGCACAGTCCAGCCCAGTGGGCGCTTGCCTGGTAACTGAAGAACAAAATATACCCATCACCAACAAGCTCAAGAAATAGAGATGGCTGGATGCTGAGTGCTACCAAGCCAGAGTAAAATAAAGGAGCATTCACTGAGTTGATAAACTGATAAATGGCCTTTCTCCACAGTGAGTGGCCCTGAGGCTCATTTAGCACAAGAAACTTCTGTGATTCTTAGGGAAGAAAGTCTATGTAAATGGCATACTTCCTAATATGCAGAGGTGTGTCCAGGCTACCTAATTAGCTGCAAGCATACCAGTACCAGCTGATACCCTACTTTTCCAAGACTTCAGCCCACTTCCCATTTCATGCATTTTTGCTCATCTCTAATAGTCTCATGTATTACTAAAAATATTGTTCCATTGGGCACATCAGAAAGCATATTCCAGTATAAAGTGTTACTAGTCTTGACAAAAAATACTATTATTTTCTTCCTCCCTCTTCCCACTTCATCTTGCTCTGCCAAGCTCAGTGTTAGGCATTATCTGTTCCTAAGGTAACTCTTGATATTATCAGGGCTGGAGAGTTAACTATGGCATTTTTTTGTTCATGCAGGCAAACAGTACTGCACTTAACAAGTACCTATGGCAACTATCAGGAGCTGAGATATTTCTATCTGTTTTCAGCTGTACTTTGTGGGAGTCTTCCCATATAACTGAATGACTAAAAAGTCATTATATGCAGCTATTATTTTCTTATGTGTTTCGTTTTTTCCTGATGGCCATAGTAACAATTCCATTGCATAATATTCCACTGCCAGGTGCTAACGGTCACACTGCCTTTGTAGGAGTATATCCACTAAGACTTTCCTTCAAGATGAGTAATGCCATAACAATATTTTGGACATATATTGCACAAACTTTGGCACATTATAAATAACAAGCATAAATAATTGCTGTACTACCACTGAATACCTAGGTTTCTTTGCTATCTGAGTTTCTGCCTGCTGATTTCTTACCAGTCTCCTCACAGACTTCCATGTGCTGCATTCTGACATCTTTGCTAGCAAAGAGGCTGTACCTCTTCTGTTTATGTATACAGTTATAGACAAACAATTCTACATACTTGCCATAACAAGTAATGAGAGAATTAATTACTCACACACTGAAAGTCTGGCAATGACACAGTGCTTAAAGAAGGACAAGCATAAATGTAAGAAGCAAACATTAATAGATGGCAGATATAAACGCGCACACATTTTTAGTACATTTCAAAGATGAGCCTGTAAAATACAATCCCTGGGAGAAATTTGAATTCTGAATGCTCCCCAGGCATTACCTGTGTTTGCAGAGTGCCCCAGACTTACTTTCAGGAAATGGGTTTTAATCTTCCCACAGTCCTTGCCTCTCTGCTCTTTCGCTGGAGAATACAATATATTTTTTGCTGGTACTCTTGCATATGCAACTCTCTTGTTGCTGCTGAGCATCCAGATGAACACATCAGGCACCGTATTCTGCGGCTGTTAAATGACAATGAACATTGAACTGAGTTCTTTCTATGAGCTACCACCATTATTTTTTGTTAAAATACTCTCTGCCCCCAAGCAAAGCCTGAACGTGGTTGGAAGCAAAGACCAGCCCAGGGGCTGTTCCCAGGAGACACTATGAGCAAGGTCACGCTGTTTTGGGAAGGAAGAGAATTTGGGTGTAGGCTGAAAACCATGCCAGGCTGTGCCACTTTCTCTCTGAGCCAGGGAAAAGCCATGGCACTGTGTAATTTGCTAGCACAGACAGCTCTTGGAGAGATGGCACCGGCTGGATTTTGGCCTGACCAAATATGTCTGTTCTTCCATTATTCTTGGGCTTAACAGCATGTCTAAGCAGTGTGTGCCCAGTGAAGTACAGAATAGAGACCCCTGAGCTCAAAATCACTGCGTCCATACAAGTGGAGACATGAATTCAGATCAAAAAGCAGGCTGCCTCCAAACCACCAGGGCACAGATAGGATGATCTTATTTAAAAAAAAAAAAAAAAAAGAAAAAAAAAAGAAAAAAAAGAAAAAACTCTCTGTACTGCATCCTCTCCATATCACATAGCCCAGTCTGTTACCAGCTCCATTTAAAGCAAAACAGGATTGGGTCCAGATACTCAAAGGAGAACTCTTTGGATAACCAGGCCAGGAGTTATTATTCACACAGGATTATGAAAATTAAAGTCAAACCCTGGACTTTAAATTCATCTGAATTTCTGTGTGGATTACCTCATCAACCAAGAATCGAATTTTATCTATAAAGTTCTGAGTCTCACGCATCATTTCATCCAGAGGCATCTTCTTTTTCTGCTGCTGAACAATTCCCTTGGCATCATTGGACATTGCTTCCTGCAGTCAGGAAAGACAATATGCATTTTTAATGCATTATCAAGTAGTTTCAACTGAACACAGAAGGAGAAAACAGTCTTCAGTTCAAGTTGAAAAGACAAGATGGAGACACTTGGTTCAAGGTAACATTATCTTCTTTGTCACAACAGAAAGTGATCAACTTTTTGGAGCTGAATAACATAAAATGTGAATGTCTCCCATTGTCTCTTTGCATGCATACCGCATGTATGGAAGTCCCAAGAGACATGTGATTATCACCTAGAATTACTGGGCTTCAGTCCTGAGAGAAGTCAACTGAATTCTGTGCTACAAACAGTAAATAAAGCTAATAAACATTGAGACCACCTCCACCCAGTTTGGTTTCTTCTTACTGGTTCCCTGGAGGAGCTGACTAGGTCCAAGAATATCAAATGCCAGACTTTATTAGTCTTGAAGTTCAGCCCCACAACAGTAATTAAGTGCCTAACAGCAGTGTTAATTTGGTGTTTTTTCCACTGAACCATCATCCCATTTTAAGATGCATGGAAAAGAAAAATCAGCTCATTATTATAATGTCTTATTCGTATTTAAAAACAACATGTTCTGAATTATTTTAGGTTATCTTACAACCCTTTATTAAGCACAGTGGGGTTTATTAAAAAATGTTCTTGGATACTATATTCATATTAATTACAAAGCACTCCAGTATGGTGAAATCAAATAGAAATTAAAATATATACAACCAGTGTGCTTTCAGTTAACATCATTACACTGACACTTGAAGGAAAAAACACACATACCAGCTCTTGCTTGAACAGCATGAGTCTCTTTTTGTCCAAAGCAGTGTAGTTCAACCCTTTAGGCTGCTTTTCAGCAATGGTAATGAAGGCCCTATGACACAAGAACAACAAGTTCTTTAAATGTGTTATTTTTTTAATGTGAGCTGCAAAAATACATTGGAATGAAATGTTCTCTGTCTGCTGCAGTGCATGAACCAGAAGACAGAGATGCTGAAATTCTCTAAAATAAATATCGAACACCTATAAGATTCAAAGAATTGAGTCCAAAAAACTCTGCGCCGCGTTTCACAGAAACAGGGTTAATAACTAGAAATTAGGGTTTATATCTGTTTTGAGCCCAATCGTGTCACCCAACACAGAGCCCATTGGGTGATTTATCCCAGCATGTGCAATCCTTTGTTTTTATCATAACCTTGTTCTTTTTTACAGTATGTCTATCACACACTTTATTAAATCCTAGTTATCCCATACACATTCTGTTCTTAGAGTCCAGAAAACCAAAACAATATAACAATGATCGGCAGCAGTCTATTGTCAATACTGAATATAGAAAATAACAATAAAATATTTTCTCTGTATAAATATAAACTGCAATTTGGGAAGGCCTTTGCTTTTATAACAGAATAAATAAAATATATATCTCAGTAAGTTTATTGTACTTTTTTTTATTTATCATCTGTTTCCTTGTCTAGCCTCGAATTCGTAGTGAACATTAAAGTTAATTTTCTGTATGCCTCTAGTAAGTGTAGTTACCTGCTTTGATTGATAAAATCATTTAGAGTTGTCCTCATTTTCTCCTCGGATGCAACCTCTGAAACCTTGATCAAGTCCTTTACTTGCTCTAATGATTCTTCCTATAAAAAACACATGAAAAAAGCCGTTATGTAAAGGAGGGCACTTCGGCATTCTGCCAGTGCTATCACACCATTATTCACTGTATGATTAGCAAGAATGAGGGAGGCGACTTTGTAACCTGACAGAACAGGACCTTTGATATATCGCTATACTTGAAGTGTGCAGAGAGAAGACTCTGGCAGCATGATTTATTTTGACCTTTCCCCAGTCTCTCCAACTACTAGTCCAAGCTACTACTGTTTGGAGCAGCTTTGTTTTCTCACTTCTTTGGTGAAGATCAGTCAGTGGGAAACATTTTCCACGAGGCAGGAGGAAAAACTGAGGTTTTCCTTGGTTCTGTTTCCAGCCCTGCTGCTTATATTTAGTAAGTTGCTGGAGTTAACTTCAGCAGGCGCCTGGATCCGTATGCAAGGTCTACTGCAACACCTTCTGTTATCATTGAGAAATGGAGTCTGTTGTTACAAACGAAAGTATATGACTGGATTTCCAGCAAGGCCTGTGGTTGTTCAAGTACACTGACAAACATATCTCTCCATATATATATTCAGATGTTTAATTTTCGAATACCTGGGTTCAAAATGTTGGCCTATAAGCCACTATCTTCTCATGATACAACCTTGCATGAGTATGATTTCAGTGTTGCTGCTTATGAGGTGTATAAGGATAAATGAGGGATGAATCAGACTCTTAATCTGAGTGCCCCAAATTAAAGCATTCAACATTAGAAGTCACTTAAAAAAAACAAAAACTGCTATTTTCTTGAGACTGTTGATAGTCAACTTTAAACAAGGGTAGAAAAAAACATCATTATGGGAAAACAGTACGACTAGGGCATCACAGTGACTGCCCATGAGACGATATGCCATTTTGTCTCTATCAATGTTTTTAGGAAAACTAAAACCAAAAAATGTCCTTTAAACATTCTCTGGCATAAAAATGGGTTGAACCATGGGGTCTGGGCAAAAAGTCAACAGAGGAAGTGCCATAGGAGACAATTATTTCATATCTCATATTTTAATTGTTTGACTCTTGTTACAAAGAATAAAACATTTCTGAGAAAAGAAGACATCTCTATGGCCAAAAAAAAATAATAATTGTGGACAGGAATGCTTGACTAACTCTAATAGATCAAAGCAATTTGGAAAGAAAAAAAAAAAAGAGAAGGGGCTGATACAAGCTACTCTTTCACAAAATAAACAGCAAGGAGCGCAGTTGGGGGAAATTTTGAAGGCCTGTTTTGAGGAATATGACCTCTCACTGCCATACTCTGCTGAATACATGAGCCTGGGATGGTGTTTGCCACCTACCAGGTGTTCTGCCATTTTCTCAAGAGTGTTGGAAGAGTACAGACGAAAGATCTGGTTGCCCCAATAGCTCTTGACACAGATACAGGGCTTCCTCTCATCGTATGGCAGGTACTGGTAGTTCCTATAAAAACAAAGTACAGAGCAGATCACGTAGGTGAGAGAGGCGATCAGGGGGAGGCACAGGAAAGAAAAACTGGCGCTCTCTCACAGCACAGAAACCGAAGACACAAAAGGACATGTTCACATGTGCTGACCAGTAAATACTGGGAAGAACAAACACAAACATCACTTATGCTACCTGTGAGATCCCTGAAGAGAAAAAGCTTGAGGTCAATGGATCTAATTTCAGTGCTTTCCAGGGTGGGAGAAAAGCCAGGCAGAGTCATGCAGAGAAGCTCTGAAATACTGTTAATGGTGGGAAGCAACAGGGATAAAGGAGCAAAGATTAAAATCTGATCACCTCTTCAATAGCAATGGCTGTGCATGCAGCTCAGCAGGAGAGGCAGAAGCTGATCTGCAGGACCCTACTTAGTAAAAGCAATACCAAACTCATAATAACTCAGTGATGAAATGCATCCACTGCTCTCTGTTTTCTCACTTTTTCTGAGGTCCAGGTTGCCATATTGACTCTTTGTAATGCTGCTTGCTTTGGCTGTTCAGCTGTATGAGTGTCCTGTACTGAAAAAAGTGAGCAGGATGCCAGCATAACCAGAGGCTCTGGAGACTTTAATGCACACCTGCCACAAAGCCTGATGTTTGGATTAGACTTGTGGTAGGCATTATGTCAAAACCGTGTACCTGACAAGCACATTATTTTCCCTTTATATAAATATCATAGGCCTATGAAACACCATTCTCAGCCATATTGAATTTAGCACTAGAGGTCTCATCATTTTCCTTATTAATGGTGGGACAGTGGAGAGCATTTTAATGCATATGAAGCTCTATAAATGGCCTTATGTTCTTCTGGGAATGACTCTAACCCAATACCACCAATATGTGCTCTGCAGCTGAGAAGAGGTTGTACTGGACAGCTATTTTCTGGTGCATACTTGTGTTGTGGTTTAACCCCAGCCGGCAACTAAACACCACACAGCCACTGGTTCACTCCTTCCTGGTGGGATGGAGGAGAGAATCAGGGTAAAAGTGAGAAAACTTGTGTGTTGAAATAAAGACAGTTTAATAGGTAAAGCAAAAATCGCACACGCAAGCAAAGCAAAACAAGGAATTCATTCTCTACTTCCCGTCAGCAGGCTGGGGTTCAGCTATCTCCAGGAAAACAGGGCTCCATCATGCATAATGGTTACTTAGGAAGACAAAACACCATCACTCCAAATGTCACTCCTCCCCTTTCTTCTTCTTCCCCCAGCTTTATATTGCTGAGCATGATGTCATTTGGTCAGTTTGGGGTTGACTGTATCAGCTGTGTCCCCTCCTAACTTCTTATGCACCCCCAGCCCACTTGCTGGTGGGAATGAAGCAGAAAAGGTCTTGACTCTGTGTAAAACCCCACTCAAAATAACAAAAAAGTTGCTGTGTTATCAAGACTGTTTCCAGCACAAATCCAAAATATAGTCCCATACAAGCTACTGTGGAAAAAATTAACTCTGTCCCAGTCAAAACCAGCACAACTTCCCTTGTGACCCTTCAGTATTTCTCCACAGAAACTGATTCCCTAAATAATGAAGAATAAAACTACCCAAGACTCCTGTGCTTCATGATGTTCAACAACTGGCAGAAAAAATGGTTGCATTTTCCATTTCCTCTCCTCTGGGAGAGGCTGTGGTATCCAAGAAAAGAAAGTCCACTTGGTATGGAGAGAAAAACCTCACTTCTTCCATTTCAAGGTCTCTTTACCTGACCACAGCCAAATTTTTAGAAAGTCACGATCATCTGCTCTTGAAATCCAGAGCCCCAACAGGCTGAGTTCTCTAAGCAAGGGCATCCTGCAGGCCCAGAAGTGGCTGCGTCTCTTGTGTTTTCTTGTAAGGATGCCTCAGATACCCTAAGTCATTTCAGATAGAACTGGGCACATGTGCTTAACCACTAAGACAAGCCCACAGAAAACAAGTTACTTGTCGCTCTTGAGCGTCCTATCCATACCTCCTGACTTCTACACATCCTTAATTGGTTTATGTGAGAATATTTCTGTATAAAAGATGAAGATCTTCTCTACAACTTCATTTTACTGCCCTATGGGATATTGAAAGAGAAAAAGAATTTCCCGTTTACTTTCTCCTCAATAACCTACGCAAGGTGAATGTTACCCATCACATTCGGTGCACAGCATAGCTACACAGGTCTCAGGCAATCATTAATTTTGGTGGTTTCATAAGAGAGAAAAACAATTCAACTGTCTCCCAGTGCCAGAACATCTTAACCTGAAATTCATAGAGCTTTTGAGTCTTTTCATGGGATTTACTAAGAAAATTATATAGCCATGAAATAACTAACATGGAAGACTGAACTTTCATGTCTATTATTCCCTCTGTTAAGAATTTGGGAGGCACATTTTTTTCAGTATTAGCTTATCTTTTTGCTATACATTTTGATACAAAGGTGGAAAATTCCTGGCAATTTCATTGTGTCTGCTTTAGAAGTCTTATTGCTCTGCCTGCTCCTTTAATTAGTTAGTGGGTTTAATCTCCAAAATGGACTCTTTTTGTTTTCTATTGTTCATTTATGATTCTAAATTGCAGAGTTTATCTAAATTATTGGATATCCCATTAAGTACTGATTAATACTAAAAATATCCAGTGATGAGACCAGTAAGATGCCAATGAGATGGCAGTCATAATGTTATTAGTTGGTATCTGTGGCTGGCCAAACTGTTTTAGATAGCACAGGAGGGAAAAAACAGACGCAGCAATTTACATAAATTTGAGGAAAAGGGATCTTTAATGAGAGAAAACTCTGTTAATATTGGAGTGAGCCAAGAACCAAATAGCAGATTTGAAGAATGGTTCGTTCTTTCACAACGGTTCTTTAAATCTAAATTCTTGTTAAGGGAAAAAATAAAAATCCCACAGTCTCTAAGGAAGGAAAATAATGCAGCATGTATCCAAATCTGTAGTCCTGTTAATGAGGAGAGGCAACTATCTTTCTGTCAAACGTTTTTTTCCTTTATTTATTTGCTGCAGAAACAGAAATTTCTACCATGGTATTTTTGTTTTCTTCCTTTAGCTCTTATTTAATCTGACTGAGCCATTGATCACAAGAAAGGATGAAAATACTTTTTAACTTCAGGGAGGTCCAGAAACCAAACAGATCCAGGTGATATTTCCCACTTGGTCCTTATATATGTAAACTGCTTGGCAGTGCCTGGCCTTTTAAAGAAAGAGGTACCATCTAGTCTTGGCACTCAGCAATATCGAGGATCATTCTACCTACCAAAGCAACAAAGGAAATATTTCTTTTTATTAACATCTTTGAAGTGAATGAAACCTTTATGATTCTGTTTATAAACAAGGCCATTTAGAAGAACTGTTGTGCATGTTTTCATCCATTGGTCCATTCTTTTTTTCAAGGACTATTTTCTCCTACATCTGTTACTACTTGCCATTTAAGTCTACATCTATAATTATTAGGTCTGGAAAGTGTTCTGGGAAGCTGACTTTGTCTTGACCAGATTTCAATATTTTTGATGTGTTATTCTGTTTCTGGAGCTGGTCACTGGGTGGATGTTATCCCTAAACCAGGGACAGCACTGAAGGAGTTGCACTTTCCTATGGCTTTCAGATCTATAGTTGCTATAACGCAGCCCTTTTGGAAACACCAGAAGTTCGAGAGCCCATGAGGCCAAGATGAGAAGGTGAATGTAAAATGGCTCAGAGCCCACTCACTTCAGTCGAGCCTAGAAAATTTACTGTTGTGAAAGCTGCAATTGAGGATTTGAAAGCCTCATTTCCACACAACCTGTTTCATGCTTCCAGGGTTCATTAATGAGTCCTGCAGGGTTATAAAATAGGAACCAGAGTCATGCATGATAAGGTTCTGAAACACAGATCCTCACCTGTTCCCACCTGTGATCAGTGGCTTCTCAGGGGGTGTGGTGGATATCAGGGGTACTCCAAGGTCACGAAAAATTTCATCCTCCCCCTCCTGCAGCAGGCTTTCTTCTGCTTCTCCATCACGTGTCTTCTTCTTCCCTCCAGCTCCTGCTGACACCCCATCAGTAGTATTTCCAAAGTTACCTAGAGACACGGGGTTACAAGTGAAGAGCTTGGAGGTAGTAAACTTGGATGAGGTTCAAAAAAAGAGAAAGACCAGTCATACCAGTGGAAAATCTTTGTCCCTTCTTGTTCGTTAGTTGTTCTGGCCATACCACAGTTTATAAAGGTCCTGACAGAGTACATTGGTCTCAATGACTTTTCAGACGCCAGGACAATACTTCCTTACATGCCCTATGTGATATATAGCTAGTAAACTACCCTCACCACTAAGTGATGTGATCCTGTGGTTGCTGACCCCCAGGACCTTCTGCATTTGCTAAAGAATTTCAGAAGCAGAAACAATACTGCTGTTGATATTTCTAGATGCAGGAGCCCCAGTATGTGTTTGATTTACATAGCAAATGTATGTCTTCTTTACAATATATGGATGATCACAGAAGTGCTAAAGCCCATTTTCAGACAAGCAAATTTTGCATAGCAGTTGCATTATCAGCACTGGGAAGGAGATGCATCCATCAGACTTGCAATTACAGATTTTATTAGAAACAGGAAGAAAACATTCCCTGCAGGAGAAGGATGTGCTGAATCATTCCATATGACATTCTGATCTGGACTTTTGGTTCAGTCTTTCATGCAAATAATGGCCATTTGGCAAATTTGGATCCAAATTTCAACTGCACAGATAGCTGGTAAAAGTTCAGGTCCAGAATTCAGGACCAGATTCATCTTTAGTATTAATTCTGACCAGAATCAGTATAATTTCTCGCCCAACTACACAAATGAGTGTCTTGTCATTATCAGCTCTGCTTCCTGCTGAGTTTCAGCAGGAATCAATATCACTCATTGATTGCCCTGTTTGTTACAGACATCTCTCCCTGCACATAAAGCCTTACAGTTGAGCACACTCAGGTAACCCAAGCACAAAGATGGGAACTACCAGGGTGATACTGTGCACTTGGACTCTAAGTGGGGCTAGTACAGAGATAAGCAAACCCCTACAAGGGAAATGAGACCAATTCAAGCTTCTCTCTTAAGGGAAATTTCTTCTGCTTTGCAAATATTGACTCAATGTTCATGAAAATGTCTTCATTTTCTCTTTAGTCTGCTCCCAGGGACAATTCAGCTCCACCATGAGGAGGTCTCACACTTAGTACAGTCCTGCTTCACTCAGGAAGAGGACAGGACTTACCAGGAGGATCTTAGAGGACAAGCTGGTACATGCATGCATGTACAGGCTTGGCTGTACATCACCCCTACACTCACAGACCCACATGTAGCTCAATGATATTGGCCAAGAGGGTCCACATGGGTCCTTCCTGCAAAGGGGCTCCCTCACAGCCAGGGACTAATTGCAATGGGCACCACAGAATGAACTCTACCCTGGGGTAAATTATTTGAGGTGGGTCTCTGAAGAGATTAGGAGGCTAAATACTGTGTAAGTCACTGTATATATTGGGTGAGAGGATTTGTATTGATACAGGGTGTCTGGGTGTAGAGAGAGCTTGGCATCAGTATGCCCAGCTTGGCTGCTACCCAGAGAAATGATGATCAGGGTTTAATTCAAGCAGGTAAGGCCTGCTCTGAAGCTGATTCCCAAGCCCTGAGACACAGCTGTCAATAACATGCAGCATCCTCTTGCTCCTGAGACTCCCTCTCTGCTTTGGAGAAGAGCTTAATACACTTACCAACAGAAACCTCAAAGGTTATTGGCTTGTCCCCAACCTTCCTGTCAATCATCGTGGCTTCAAAAAATGTCCCAAAGAGGAGGAATTCCTCAAATTTCTCTTCATATATCTATTGAAGAAGAAGAAGGCAGAAAAATGACATTTATTTTACCTTCTACTCTTCTACTCTTTTTTTACAGCACAGAGAAGTCTTTGTAAGTCTCTAGCAGCTGTGTTACTGTTGTAGATCTATCCGAGGTAGTCAGTGAGGCACAATTTGTAGGAAGAAGTAATACCTCTTCTCTGAGAAATTTATAGGATTGGAAAAAGAAATAAATCTGTGTGACTTTCTTCTCGTCAGTATTGCCCAGTTATATCATAATTGATTACATAAAAGTAATTATCCCTCACTTCATACTCTGCCTCACAAGCAGTCACTATTAAATGGTTTCAATACCTTCACATACTCTTTATACCATCATTCAAACTGTACATCTATGGCAGCTCAAGGGCCCTTTTAGTGCAAAAGCAAGAAAATATCACCATCCTGATAGAAGTCATTTAGCAGCGAATACAGCACTAGCCTTCCTTGGCACTGTAACAGTAAACGGGCCATCCTAACACATCCAGGCAGGGGAATGCTCGCCCAGCTCTGCTCTCCCCAGGGATGGCTTTAACCTACTGCCCATGTGTTCGTACCATCAAGACTTTGATCTTGCTCAGGGACACTCAGTTCTCAGTGATGCCAGTAAAACTTAAAGATTTCTGCCATCCACATTTTATTAGATGGCAGTCCTGTGCAAAAGCCTATTGAAACCATGCAACCCTTCATTTTTTCAAATCGTGCTGTGCTTTAAACTACAGGCCCAAAGGTGGGTCTCAGTGCAGGGGGGTGCAGTCCTCCGCTCTCTGCCTTCCCTGGCATCACAACACAGAAACCAGTAACCCTGTTTTCAGATTTTCACAGAATTTGGAAGCACAGGAACCAAAGGGTCTTGGTGCAGCAGCACACCCTGAAAAGTGTAACGACCTTTTGTGGAGTTTTAAGGCACTGTTTGGCTCTGTTTAAACCTATTGGAGCCCCAGAGTCCGCTTGTCCTTGGCACACACTCTCAGTCAAGGAAGGCTAGCTAACACCTCTAGCGCTGTTGGCTCATTAACAAAACAAGTGATTAGCCACAAACCAAGACTAAACTCAAAGGAGGTAAGTGTTTTGTTTTGAGTTCTCCCCAAATTCACACCCTGACTGCCACAATTGCTCCAACGCAAACCCTACTGATTTCACAGCATGGACACCAGTGTACTGAAGTCCTTTAGGCAAGATCAGTACTAGTTTCTTTTGCAACAGAGTGAGGCAATGAATAAAACATCAGCAGTATATGAATATTTGTTTCCCTGACTTTTGCAAAGCAGAAACATCTTTTGACACAGCCCATGATTGCTTCATTTTGAAAAATCTCTTCTATACAGAGTAGAAGGGCACAGGTCTTCAGTGAAAGGATTAGCAGCATCACATATCAAAGCTAACACCACAAACAGATTGCAGCTCCAGAGTAGATTTAGCTTCCCTGAGCCTTGATTATTTTCAGCATGAACCCAGAGCACACAGTGCCTAATAAAGCTGAGACTCAGAGACTATGACACACACATCTGTCTCCCATTATAAAGAAAGAAAACTGCAAATGTTTAATGTCTTCTTGCTGCTGGAACAGGTCAATAAAGTTGTGCTGTGGGGCTGGGTAATTTGCCTCTGTTGTCTCAGAGGCTCTATGACACATTTTTCGCCTTATTTGTAATGTCTTTAGTTCCTGCTTTTCCTTTCAGAGAGCTGTAATACAATTACTGTCTACTGTAGCATGAAATATTGCTGAATGTCAAAACCAGAAGAATATCAAGCATCACTGTTATGTTGTTGGCTTTTACTCAGTCTGAAACTGAAGCACAGTAGTCAGAAATAAATCCTTATTACTACTATTAATATTTACTGGTGTTACAGCAGGGTTTGTTCCTCTACGTGGAGTATTTGGCTAGCACCTACGAGCATTATGTTTGGGCCACTCACAATAATGGATTTCTTCCATATAAAGGAAAATCTATATGGAAATAAATTTCTTCTCATGTCACCTCTATTACAACCTTCAGAGAAGAACTAAGGGACAGAGGCAATTTACAACTATAAGAGTATATAAAGCAAGACCAGGACACAGGTTCGCACAACTGGCTTGTGATTACCCTTGCCATTTCTCTGCTAACACACTCCTTGACTGGCTCCAGCTAGCACTCATGCCAGGGCACAGGCCAAGGAAGAGCACTTGTCAAGGCTAGGACTCAAGACCAAAGAACAATTTATCCTCTCCTATTTACTTGTAGAGATGGAGCCAAAAGACCAAGAATCAGATCTAATAAAGGACATGAGTGCCATAAAATCTGAGGTGGGACTCCCACTACAAAAGCCAAAATTTTGATCAATGACATACTGAAGAGGGAAGAAAATTGGTTATAAGAATATTTTCCTTCCTATTTATTGGGTTAAAAAAAATAGAGCTTGCATGTGCACCAGTGTGGTGTTGCTCCCAGACAGTGATGTGATGGAGCAGAAAATCAAAGCTCAAGTATTGGCTCAGCGCCTGAGCCCTGCCACAACTGCACAACCTACTCAAAGCTTCGTAGCACAGATCTTCCCGTGGTGTAACCCCCTGTAACAGGTGGAGTTAGGAAAGTAACAACAGGTAACACCAGTACTATCAGTTGAGTCTGAGCACACGATTTGCAGCCCCTCTCCGAAAGCAATTAGCAATCTAAAACTACATTGACAATGCAGGATTAAAGGAGGAGAGTAAATCAGGCCAGGCTCTATCTCTCTGCATTTCCTCAAATTCTACTTCAGTGATTCCCTACTGACTTGAGTTGACAGCTACTGATTTTCTCAAACGGATGCAGGAAATCAGACTTTATAATTACCAGCTGCCCCCATCGGCTCTCTGCCATTTAGTGTATATTACATTGTATAAGTTTCTAGTAGGAACACATGGATGCAGGTGGTGCAGAAGGGACAACAGGACAGGAGGCTAAGTTTTACGGAAACCAAGTCCTACTTGAGATTTTTTTAGGAGTTACAGGTACAGTTGTGCTGCATTATTATGGGAAGGCCCCAAGACTATGGAAGCAGGGAGAAGATGTAGGGAGCATATAAAAAAAAGTATTACATGGCTTCAACCTAAATACACGCACCAGTGCCATTCTTGGAGGTTTAGTGACATATGTCAATCAATCTCTTAATATCATACTGACCCCTAAAGGCACATCAAATGGCTCGACTTCCACTTCAGTTGAGTTCATTTTATCTGAAGGAGAAGATGACTTTCGATCCTCTCCCGCTTTCTCAGTTTTGTCTTTTCCTTTGGGTGCTTTGAAATCTTTATCTTTGGATGGTAATTTGATATCCTTGATAATACTTGAAAACTTCGATTCACGGGCTCCTCCTGAAAGTATCTCCACAGCAATCTCAATGAAGAGACGTCCTCTGAAGGAGACCCCTTCTCCAAAACCTTCATTAAGCTCCTGGTAGTCATCGATGAGGCTGTGGTTCCTGGGTGAGCCATAGAGATTGATCCAGGCAGGACCAAATGTAGGCAAAAACCCTGCAAATAAAGCACCTTTTTTGGCATTTCTGTTAGGTGTTAGCATGCTCTTCTCACTGTCTGCTCCAAGAAATCTTGCCTCTTGCATACCAAAAGCCAAACATGGACCCATTTCTATGCAGCTGGGGACTACCTCACATAGAGCACTGTTTTGCAGGACAATTCTTAGGCACTAAGGAGCCTCTGCCAATACCCAACCAGGGACTCTGCTGGTATGGAGCTCTTTCTCAGAAGATGTTCATACCACATGGGCTGGGGTATACGGCCTATTGCACCTCTTCAAAAAATGAGCTTGCTCCCATAGACTGAGGGCTGGGACGTGGTGGGAGAGGAATGGAGGCCTTTTCACCTTGTCCAAACTGTTCCCAAGCCCATGCCACTACTCACCTTATATGATTTATCTTTTATTTTCTGATTAAGGACTCAGATCCACATTTGAATTGCCAAGTTTAAGGAGTTACTGTGCCTTTGCTGAGCTGTGACAACTAAACATGTTCTACGCTTGAATCACACAGCATAAATAAAGCTATACTATTAGGCTCAAGCATCAGTGAAAAGACTCCAGATAGTGAGCTTTACCTCACATATGTGAGGACAAACACACTAGTCCATGGTACCTCCTTGAGCTGTGATAGCATCCTACCTAGAGCCTGCTCTGCCTGTGATTTGCATTTTTGCTTTCATTGCCAGACAGAAACTGGTACAGAAGGAAGGTGCAAAATTATGTAGCATCCCTGAAACAAGAAAGGCAGTAGCAGACCACCATGCACTGAGCACAATGCAATATAACTTCAAATTAAGCAAGAAAAAGTCTCTCAGAACCAACAAAAACTATGGATATTCACTTGAGCTCTGGACATTCCTAAAATGGGATTAGCCAGTACCCAGATCTCAAGCAAGTAGATTTTACCTCAAGGTCATATTCTGGAACAGACATTTTCCCCTTTACCTTTGTCACCATCTTGTTCATTAGATATTTTCTTCAAGTCTATAAAGTGGGTGGCTAAGGCCACATCATTCACGCTGCCTTCATCCCAGACCTGGATTTTGACTCTTCGGCAGAGTGGAGGGAACATTTCCTTGAAGATAATCTGTTCGTGCCATACTGGATCTGCACAGTTCTTTTGCACTGTTGTCCGACCCTGAAATGAAAGTCCAGCAAATTTAACTCCAGAGGGGTCAGACTCTGGGGAATGGCAATGAGTATAGCATAAATTATACACTCCGATCATTTTTAAAGCACAAATCTCTTATCATGAAAGTACTTCAGCTTTTCTATTAGCTTGTTTGTTTTCCCCTCCACATCTAATAAAAGGCAACATTATGGCTGAAGAATTCTCACCTGCACACAACAGAGCCTGGAATAAGATCTAATTCTTCAGGGCCCTTATGCACAAAACATATCTGTGAAGCCAGATTTTGGTATTTCTGCTACAAACTGCACATCTTCAAATGGCTTTTGAAATACCAGGGTAGTAGTAATGCAGCACGTTTTGTCTCATAAAAGATGAAATTCATTACAGCTGCCAGGCTGCATGTATCAATGGAATTACCTTAAATGAGGCAATTTATCTAGCATAAAATATGATTGCTGTGAATTGCATTCTGGGCATATGCCTGTGTGCTAGGGATGTAGAGACCAGAGCTATCCCCTCTCACCTGAAGGAGATGACAGGACCGTATCACAGTCCGTGCAGCCGCAGGCTGTGGCAGGCCTTCTGCTCTCACATTTGGTGGGGAGAACCAAGTCAGGAAATGCACCAACAATGCCTCTAAACTTGTATTTTACACACCAGTGTGCAAATGCACATCAGTGATCCATTCTTACTTCTTCAGCCCTCCGTTAAACCTGAAGTAGTTGCATGCATTTGACTGTTTTAACCCATAGTAGTTTGATTTGTAATACTTTGCAGTTTGGATTCACAACAAAAGACAAACTCAGCACTAAGGGGCTCATTCCAGTGCCTGAAATGTCCATAAAGGTTTAACTGGAGTTCTACCTAAGGCTTCCTTGCACACAGAAAGCATTGCTGGCTTAAAATAATTTCCAGTTTGATTTTTTCCTTATTTACACCGATATTCAAGACAAGCTCCCTGACACGGTGTTTAATGGGTGTACCCCAGAGGAACCAGGCCTCTGGACCTCCTTTGCACTCCTATTCCATCAAAGTCAGAAGGTCCCTCTCAGCAGCAATCTGTAGCACTATCTTTCATGTTGAAGGAGCTCCAGGAGTAATGAAGCCAGGCAACACTGAGACAGAGTCTACTCAAATTTCCTCTTCTGCTACCCACAGAAAAGCTGCAAGGGTCCTGAATTACAGCAGAGCAATTCAGAAGTCGATACACAGTCCTAAAATCCTAAAGATTGGACCATCTTTATTGAGTTCAGCCCTGCTTCCTTTTTTTCACTCGAGGGAGACCAGAGCATATCACACTGGGTAATTCACTGTCTTGTAATTTGATGTTTTAGTAACAGATCTACAGAATTCTCTTTCCCCTCCTGCTGCCTAACTTTAACCTACTGCTGTGAGGCTGGTATTAGATCTGCTGGCATTAAGTGTTTCCATCACTTTGTTCCTGCATAATTTAACAACTGAAAAATTTATTTCTCATGACTGTAATATGTGTTTTACTTAATTTATATAACTAGAAGTTAAAGGACATCAGCATAATGCCCTGCCTGTAGCACAGCTGATAGGAAAGAAGGCCTATGTTTGTGACCAAGAGGATCCCAATTACCATTTGACCTGCAAACATGACCACCACATAGGGATCCACAAGGTCCTTACTGTCGCCTATGAATGCTTTGGTGACATTGGCCATGATGCTAGAGTTCATCTTCGGAAGTCCTTCTGCTTTGTAAATTCTCACGTAAAATCTGGCCCATGGTCTTTCAGATGGAAAACCTTTGGGGATCAAGAGGTTCCTGAAAGAAAAAAGAAGCCATTACTTTTAAATTGAAAACTCAGACAATGAAGTGATTTTTTTCCAAGAAAATCTCAAGTTAGTTTGCATCCTGAGAAAACACAAAAAGTCATATGAATTTGCTTCTGCATCTAAACCAAAACATTTTCTGGTTACCATGAGAAAATCATAGAATCATAGAATGGTTAGAGTTGCAACAGACCTTAAAGATCATCTAGATCCAACCCCCTGCCATGAGCAGGGACACATCAGCATTACTCAGCAGTACTGCATTACTCAGCACATTTGTCTATGTGGTATAGAACCAGGTCCGGTTAGATCAGGTTGCTCAGGACCTTGTCCAGTAAATTCTGAATATCTCCAAGTATGGAGATTCCCCACTGTCTCTGGGCTCCTGTTACCTTTGACCACTTTCATGATAAAAAAAAAAGTCTTGTGTCGGTTCTGAAATTCCCTTGTTCTAACCTGAATCCAAAGCCTCTTATCCTATTGTATTCCTCTGGAAAGTCTCACTCCATCCTCTTCATGTAGGATGCCTCTTAACCTGCTTTTCTTAAGGCTTGAGAAACAAATTGCACACACATCCCTGCCACACACACACCCCCCCCACACACCTTTCCCTGTAGACCATCTGCTCCAGCCCTCCATCATCTTAGTGACTCTCCATGGAGTATGCTGGCAACATACTTTACTACTTTGAACTTCTGTATTTTATAAGAAGAATGCTAATGGGGTTGAGTTTATGTAAGGATATGGAAAATATCCATGCACACACATCTGACAGAGGAGAAGGAAGAGCTTTTCCTCATATTTTTTCTTCTTACTTCACTGTTTTTCAGAAATATTTAACTGGTTTCAGATCAATGAACCTTCTGTCAGGGATAATCTGGCACTTAGCCACAGGGCATGGTCAACTCTATCAGCTGCAGAGAAATGACCCTAACACGCCCTTCAATTTAGTTGAGAGGATTGTAAAAACTCTCTTTAAACACATCAGAACAGCCAGGTGTACAATGCTATCCTGCTATTAACCCCGAGTTAGCAAGAAAGGACTGAAAGGAGGGCAGAAGACTCTTGAGGTATTTAGTAAAGAAGAAAGCGGTAAAAAAGAGATTATTTCAGTACTTTTCAATCTGCTCCTCAGTATCAGCTGTTTTCTGCGTAGCTTGCATTGCATCACCTTTCCCAGTCACACTGATGTCACACTTCAGGTATCCCTTGGCTCCTGTCCTAATATCAGCAGGGTCTGTGAGAAGCGCCCACTTGTCACAGAACTGATGACCTGTAAGATGGACAAATTTAAACACCCAAATAGAGGATGAAAAAAACACAAATATTTCTCCTTTCCAACTCCAGAAAGGGCATTGCAAACAACATTTGTGCTTTCAGGAGGATCATGCTGAAGTACACATTTTTACCAGGCACATCTAGAGGGCCCAAGATGTTGTGAGACCAAAAAGGCAAACAAAGGATTGATATAGAGGTCATCAGGAACAAGCTCATTTTCATCAATGGTTACTGAGCTCAGTGACTAAGGACCAGTGGAAGGTTGGATGAGATTTCAGCATCTGAATTAAGGCTGAGGCTTATGAGGAAAGGCCAAAGTTTTGATGAGAACCACCTGAAGATCTCAGAAGTCTCTGGCAGCAAAACCCTTGCTAGGAGCTGTGGCCAGGTGTAACACTGGTATCCAGCTGAGAACGTCAGAGGAAGGAGGAGCAGCCAGAAGAAGGTCCAGCTCCATCTTTCCAGTGGGAAAATGATCTTTTAGGCGATCTTTTCTTAGCTTCAGATTTCAGAAAGCACTGGACAACTCTGAAGATGGCAGGTCAAGTGGACCCATGGTCACTTCTATGTCATCTCCTTCTTCTCTCTCCCGTTATGGTCTGCTTCTCCTCTTGTCTCATGCTCTCCTCATCGTTCCTCTCATGTTCCACTCCGCTCTCCCTCCCTCCACCCCTTCTACCCCAATGCATGCAGCAGAGCTTTGGATGTTCTTTAATGCATGGGTGAAGTTGGGTTTTGTAGAGCATTGAATTGCCCACTCTGACCCGCTAAAGAAAAGCCATCCTTGATAAGTGCCTCCCACCAATGGGCAGATTGTCTAGGTATTTTCAGCACTGAAGTTTTTTCCAAAAATTTGGCTGGTGCTCTGGTTTCCACGTAGAAGAACAACCCTTCCAAAAACCTTGTTAAGTTTATCCCTTGGCATAAGCCACAAGCATCTAAGTGGAAAAGTAGCATACCTCTCCTCTCCTCACCTCACCTTGCCTCCCTGCCTCACATCTCATTTAACAGATAAAAAGGAAAGAAAATGCACCACTTACCTGGCTGACTATACACTGTCCCCAGATCTACTTTAAAGGAGCCTATCAGCACACTCCCAATCAGTTTATGGTGCATAACCTGTTAGAAAAAGGCCAGTTAAAGAATGTCACTCTCTCTCTTCCCAATCAGCATAGGAAAGAGCAATCCCAACAAAGATCACAATTGGTTTAGAGGTAATAAGCAGCAACATCCAGCATCACCCAAAACTGGCTGTACGTAACCACAGCAGATACAGCAAGCATTTGAAATCTGTTCTTTACCCAATATTGTGCCAATTTAGAAACCAATCTATATCGGTTTCTATATTCCATCCAAGTGGAATCACACAGGTTCATCCCAGGTCCCAGGATTATATAGAGCAGGAATCAGATGGATGTGTCTTCAGAGCAGATGCAGTTATATTACTTATCCTGGCAGTTTTAAATAAATCATAATGAATATAAACACAGGGAGTATAACTGGTTTCACATGAGGCTGCAGAAATCATATCACTTTCTGTGCAATAGCTGAATTGCCATAAGAACTGAGTACACCCAGAGGAGAAAGAATGGAAGTGTTTCTTTGCAACATTTCAATATGCACGTGAACCAAGAGACTCAATTCTGATTTACCCCCCACAATATTAATGAAATCAGAGAAGTGATATAGATGTAAATGAGATGACAAGCAGGCCCTAGTGAGAGTGAGTCTGTCCCATTATCCTTCCTGCCACGTAATGAATTTAATTTAATTTAATTCAATTCAATTCAAATTTAATTAATAATTTTCCTTTGTCATGCCTCTTGGATCTATGTGTTTCTGTGTCTAGTTTTCAAAAACATGCATGTATTTCTCTTCACAGTCAAGGCAGAGGCTAGCAACGTCTTCTAAGGGAAGATTTGGTCTAGAACTGTATTTCTCCAAAAATATGTCTCACCTGGTTTCAGAATAGCTTAAATGTTTGAAACCTATTCCTTGGTTGTGGAAAAACTTCTGAAAGCAGGTTGAATTGTCTGGAACACCTTGGCCAAACTGCAAAGAGAAGTTAAACCATGGGGTTCAAGTCCATGGAAGCTAAATCTAAATGTTGGAGCTAAACAACCAAGCCTCTGAGAACATTTTAGGACTCTGGAAGACATCATATCCTGGCTTTGGACCTACACACCCTTGATAGGGATACATGACTTCTGTGACTTTGCATTGGATTTGTCATGTGACTAAAATTTGTCCATTTTTCTTCAACCCCAGGAGACATATGTTCCAAAGTAAAGATCACTGACACCTTCATCAAGATCTACCAGCAAATTTTGGAGGTTTCAAGTTGTAACATAATGTCATTCCCTGCTAAAGGCCTGAGACCATTGTGCTGCTGTGATTTGGGGAATACACTCAGTTGTCCTTGGTAATTCTTCACTTCAACATGGAATGAGTTTCTAGGGCTGAAAAATTAAGGGCAAACAAAAGAGCAGTTTTATTTTATTTTACTATTACAGCTTAAAAATTAAGCAACCATCATGTGGGAGAGGAGCCAGTGTGAAGCCAACGCTTCATGTGCTGGTGCTGCTTTTCCTCAATCCCTGATGCTGCCGTCTCCCATCAGAGCAGTACACCCTTCCTCCTAAGAGCCTGGACTAGGGCACACAGGGATGCGGAAGAAGCCGTGAAAACTGGTGGGTTTCATCCTGAAGCCAGGCAAAATTACAGCTTTGGAGGAAATACACGGAAATAGGAGCTTGCCCAAATCAAATAATCCAGCACAGGATGGACTGAAGCTGGAAGAAGGCTATAGCCTTTCTGTAGCCAAAAAAAAAAAAAAAAAAAAAAAAAAAAGATTTTCTTCTTTAAGACTCAGAAGCAAGAGGAGGGTATGTGGTGAGTCCAAGGTGGTGTTGTCTAATTGCTCTTTGCATTTCCTCTCCAGGGCGTGACAGCATGTTCAGAGAGCACTAAATGTGTAAACCTCACTTCTCCATCCTTGAGATTTGCTGTGTGAAATGTGGTGCCCTTGGATAAATGCCCCCTGTTCCTATTGAAATTAAAGGGATTTCCATTTCCTGTAGTAAACATGTTGCTTTTAACTGCTGAGGAAAAAACTCACTACTTCTATTAAATGCTCTGCATCTTTCCTCATACTTTTTTTCAAGCCCATTTTTTCTAATGTAACAAAGCAGGTGAGCATGAAGCTTATAGCAAACACCTCGTCTTCTCTGAGAGGGAGCATCACATCTACATCATATCTAATTAAAGGTTTGTGTCTTTTCACACTTGATTGACTATAGATGACTGAAGGATTTTCTTCATATTTTCTGAATGAGGACAAACATGCACTGTGTTAAACTGGGGAGTATTTCAGTACTGGAGATACAGGTTTAACATGAAAGGGGCATCTCAGTTTTACTATGGCATTACTTCAAGGTTGCTGGAATGCACTGGAAGATATTAATGAAGAAAAAATCTATTAATTAGCAGGTGCTGAGAAACTGAAAATCCCATTTTCACCTCAAATGCAGGGTTTGATTACAGCTAGACGAACTGCTGAACTGATGGACACCGGCATTAATCCTTTTTGTTTTCATTGAGCTTCTATATGCAGATGAGTTTGTTTTCACAGATTAGCAAAATCACAGATTTTCACAGATAAGCAAAATCAGTGCATGAATGATTGCTGGTAATGGAGGCTGCCAATCTTTATTTCTTCTTAAGTAAGATCCACGCTAAGCAGGTGTTGTGAAAATTTCCATCCCCCAGAGTTTCCTTCACTCCCAGCGCACATATTTCCTGTATTTGTTTTTATTCCCCTGATATATTGCATTCTCCAAAAACATGTTGCAAAGTAATGAATCTCAGTTTTAGTAGCATACATGAGCATTGCACTGGGTTAGTTTGTTGGGTGTTTTTTTTTTTTAAAAAAAAAACCCTCATTTTTATCTAGAACACCTTTAATTTTAATTTCTTAGTGTTGCACCTTCCCCAGCTATAAATCAAATAAGTTTGCCGAGCCTGATGAAACTATGCAGATTTACATCAGGTTATGGTGACACATTTCCACACATCCAGAAAGTTGGCACTTTCCCATCTGCCACTGGATATATAGAATCCTTATCAAAAGAATGTGAGATCAGACAGATTGGCCATATCTTGAAGAAAAATAGCTATATATTCCCAAGCAGCAGTAGCTCACAAGAGTTGGTGCCTCAACATTGTGCTGATACTAACCATGCCAGAAACAAATATAGAGGACATAACTTTAATTAAATTAAGAAGAATCATTTAGAGCCGAAGTGACACAGACAAAAATGGTCTTTAGTTACTGTGCTAAACTTTGCTAGGTACTTACAGAGATGTTGATTATTTTGTCAAACAGGAACACCTGCGGTCCAACGAAATCAAACACAAAGTACTGTGGGAAAAGGGGACAGCAGATCAGAATTGCCCTTGTGCTGGTAGCCAGCACTGCCAACAGCATGGGTTAGCTTTTTGGGTTCCTGCAGAGAACCCTGGTGAGGCACTGGGGGTGCTGGGGAGGCGGTGGTGGACACCCTTTCCTTGCTCTGTGGTTCATGGCTGCTGTGGCCCAGACCTTTTTTCTGCTCTCCTCCGTACATGGATGCCCAGCACTGCCCTTCGTAAATGTCTGAGGCCTTCACTCCACATCAGAGAGTGTTGTCAAAAGGGACAGGAGGTACAAGGAAATCCAAAGGACTGGCTGGTTTGGGGAGTTGTTTTGTTCTCATTTGTCACCAGCTGGGACAAACACATGTCAAGGAAAGGCTGAAACAGTGAAAAGGTAGAAAAGAGAGATTGGGGGGCAGTTTAGACAAAGCTCCCAAATATATCATTTGAAAAGGGAGAGGCAGTGGTGGTAGGGTAGAATGCAGTGAAAGGGGTGGGAAACAGGATGGGCAGAGATTGAGAAGAGAAAGACAAATAGAGCTGAACCCAAGGGACCTATTGCTGGTGCTTGGCCAAGCTTGAAACTCAAACAGCTCCTGGACAGACTTCCTTGCCCAGACATGCAGGTGGTGCAAACTTAATTCATCCCCTTTTAAGCTCCATAGTGGTGGAGACCACCCAGAGCCATGGAAGAAACTGTCTTTTTCAAGAGAAAGCACCTACCTCATTGTAGAAAGGGGCGTTTGTGCCTTCCTTTACTGTTGTTTGCTTCTTCTCATCACCTATCTCAATGATCACGACAGGGTCAATGTTCTCACCCACAAGCTGCCTGGCCTCGATGATGGTGATGGCAATCTGTGGGGTACAAGGACACCACACTCACTCCTGGGCTCAGGTCCAGCCTGCCTGGGGATTTCACAGTGCATAAGGGCTGCCACCCCCAGCTCACCTGGTAGTTCTGGGATTTCATCTCCTCTTCGTGAATTCTGGTCACCAGCTTTGCCCTGTTTAAATGACAAAACAGGTCATTAGGCATCTCTAGGCAAGAGCTGGTACTTGAACACATGTTGGAAAGACTGCTCATTACAATGCAAGCATTGTTTATTGCATGTAGCTTTGTTGTGAACTGTGATTCTGCTTGATTTCGTCAGCAGAGACCATCTCTGTCTTTCTCATATACTTGGTAATAGACAAATGTTTTGTATCCACACAGACCGGTGCAGCTACCTGCCATGCATGGGAATGATTTCACTTGTTGATCCCATCAAACCTAACTCCATTCCTCCCCTGTATGAAAAAAACAACTATACAAGCTGTTCGCTATGGAGATTGCGAACACTCTCAGCATCCAGCATTGAGACACTCTCAGCATCCATTTCAACTTCTCCCTGCACTGGATAGCATCTGGCAACAATCTGTCTTGAGCTGATAATATTTTGCTGTCAAGTACATCCCATCCTGTCATGTGAGAAAGCAGGAGTGAAGGGATTGCTGCTGTCAGCAAATGGATTTTCTGTCAGCAGATGCATTGTCCTAGGGCAATGCCATTCCTAAGAAGGATGGAAAAGGTGTTTTGGGGGATGTTAGGTATGGTACACGAAGGAGCACCTTTTCCTCTTTGGGCTTAAGGATCCAAAAACATTAGACAGTTCACTGCGGTTCATTAGGTCTTCTTCTCCCTCTTCTTGTCTTCCGAGAGTGTCGTGGTGAAGATCTGTACTTTCATCATGATCACCTGATGAAGAAAACAATCAAGAAAGTAAAACCCACCTCTGATTTCTACTAGCAAAAAGCTAATTTGGAGCAGATCATCAGCATGAACTGAATATTTTATTTATTTGGGTATCACAATTAGAGATACAGTAGTTGTTTGTACCAATGTACAGAGCAGCATTGAGTACACCAGCAGCTCTCCTCCTGTGCAAGATCATATACCATATAAATTGGGGCTGTAGCCGCTCTTTTCACCCCATGTGCATCCACAACAGGCACACACTCACTAACTGCATCTGACTGCCCCATCTCTCATCTGCTAGAAAGACAGTGGGACAGATTATTGCCAGGTTTTTCATGTATTATTTAGCATCAGTGCATCTGCCATCCGTGGTTTGTCATAACAATCTGGCACACTTTGGTCCCTTCCAAGCAACCAAATTGGAGCCTAGCTTAAAAAACATTTCTCACCTTTCCTCTTTGCAGAGATGATGAGTTGGAAGATCAAGAACAGAAAAAAAGGAGCTGAAGAGCATGATTCATGGGTTCTCTTGTAGAGAGTTGTAGTCAGATGAGACAAATTGCTTCCAGAAGCGTTTACTTTTCTCCCTGACCATAAAGAGAATCTCAGCAACTAGCTCCAATGTACACATCTGCATTTGGCCAGAGAAGCTCTTCCCACACTGCTCTGCTTTGTCCTTCTGGTCTGACAGAAGTCCTATCAGCATTTCTGCCCATTGCCAAGCATGTCTGTGTTCAACATCTGCCTTGGGAAGGGAGCCATGTGTTTTAGGTGAAAGTTTAAAATTTGTGAGCCTGTAGTTCACAGTAAAGATGACTTGCCCAGCAATACCCAGGAGCTTAAGTGATCTTATGGATGACCTTGCATCAAATGAAACATCCAAGTGCATTTTCTGCAAGTACTCTACAGCAGTGTGCTCCCACTACAAAACCAGACAAATGGTTGCAACAATGCTTCCTTGTCTCTTTGCCATGGTATGCTCACTTGAGGGGTGTCTAGAAACTAGTGATGGTAGTAAAGGAACAACCGTTGTACAGTAAAACTCACTTGGATAGCTCTTATCAGGTCTGAGTGTTCCTTTTTTGGTTGACTTACACAAGCCCCTAGTCTGAGGCAAACCAACAGACAGGTACAGACAGATACAACTTTGGTTTGTGTTGCAAGGCAGCCAGGCATGAACCAGCTCCATGAGGGTTCCTCCATGAGCAATCTCATATAACGTATGCTCAATGAAGGTTCCTCTACTAGCAATCTCATATATGTTCCCCAACTGCCCCTCTTGTCCAGCCTCCCTGGAACAGGGAAGGTGAACTTGTCTCTGTATTTGTGTAGGCACAGCCTGATTTTCAGCCCTTGAGGCAAAGGCATCTGTCCATAGTTTTGCATCTGTAGCACCAAGTTCCCATGACTACCCTCCATATCCTATTTACTCTAGAGCTGTTTGCTGTTTGATTATGGGCTTGTAGTACTCTGTGTTGTTTGCTCTGAGGCTAAAGCAGATAAAACTTCATCCTGGCTGGGGACAGGCGTCTGTCAGTGTGATGCCCTGCTTTGACCACTGTCTGTGAGTTCCATGTTGTTTCTCTTGAGATGTAAACTCCTTGCAATGCTTCTTTCCCTTTACAGCTCCATTTTCCTGACATTCTAATATCTGAATTGCTATCCTTTTTCCCCTCAATAACCATATGTATGTTGTGCATAACTGATCAGCAGGAATTATTCCCCTGTATGGATTCAGTGACAGAAAATGCAAATGGTTCAGTGAGTGACAACGTTCCCCTACAATCTCCAATAAATCTTCTAAGTCCAATTCCCAACTAAGGCAAGAGAAAACTGGTGATTGCTCTATCTTTGCTAGTTCAGACTCTTCAGCAACACAGACACCAATGAAATACACGAGGATGCAGCATAAGGATCCCAATCTATCCAACAATTCAAACACAATAATTTGAAACAAACAGAGACCTGAATGCTCACATGGAAGACTAAAGTAAACTTCAGTATAGTGTATCTTGTATAGCATGGAGCATAAGATAAATAAACTCCAACATATCTGTAACTAGTAAGAAGTTTAATGGTCTTTAGTTTTCTCTGCTCCAAAAGCCCAAGCCCCTTGCTGTAAGGACCAGAGAATTTTTTGAAAAGTACTGCCCTTTAGCTAAATAATGCCTATGGCACAAAATATGTATTACTGTTTCTGCCCAACAGTGAATCAAGACACACATGGCTGGTTTATTACAACACTGTAATTCAAGGCCTGCACTAAATACATAGTAGTCCATGTTTTAAATATTCCATAAAATTTGAGGCATGAGACTGCAAAATAAAACTACAGAAAGTGCAGACTTTGTTGTGGCTGAACTACAGGTTTTGGTGAATGGGAGGACTGTGGTGATAGGAGAAAAATGACAGTAGTAGGATGTGCAGGGGAATGTATCCTTTGCTTGGAAACCAGTGCTGTGTTAAGGGAAAGAAATAGGAAACTCTGCATGTTTATGGATGTACCCACGTCTGTTAAAAATAGAAAATAATTATTAAAAATTAAAAAGAAAAAAGAAAATAAAACAACTGCTGCACATTTAAGAGGAGAATTGCTACTAAGTAAAGCTCCCAGATTTATCAAGCCATCCCATCCAGCATAAGAGCCTACTCAGATTGTGTTTTTATGGTTTCTAAAAGAAGCAGATCTTCTGGAGGAATGATGCGCCTGTAATGAATTATCTATCTCTATAGTAGAAAAAAAAAAACTTTCAAAAATTAGTTATTTCTCTATGGTAAGAGTCCAGCTCACATTTTGATTTTACTCTACCAGATACAGCAGTCTGAACTCACAGAATCCAAAGGTGGACTTAACGAAACAGTTAATGCAAAAAGAACTAGCTTTCTGTTTACTTGGGAGTGATACGGAGTTTACTGCCCGTTTTATCACTACTAAGCCCTAAGAAACAGTTCGAATGAGTTCACATGAAATTAGTTGGAATATAATATTGATTTATGAGGCCTTACCCAGTGCATCTTTGTTTGCAATAGTCAACCCTTTCTCGCCTTTTTTCTTCTTTTTCAGCTTCATGCCAGCAAACAGCCCCTTTCTGAAAAAGTAAAGCAAAGTGATCAGTGCAGTCTCTTCTCGCCCTTTTCTGTGCTGGATTCAAATTTAACTCAGGGAGTGTTAGGAGGGAGTTTGGATTTCCAAGTGAGATCATTATATTCTGTTTTTCCTTCTACTGAAAGCAAACAAGAGAAAGCTCTGGGTTTATGCTTCATCTAATTTTGTTTATTTTTAAAATTCAGCCATGTACAGGCAAACATGATGAGAGAAGAGCCAAAACTTCTTTTCAAACTAAGAGAGCAAGAAGCAAAGAAAGGAAAACCAAGATAAGTTCCCAACCTACTGACTTCCCACACACGTACTTCTTATGGCTGTCACAAGAGCAGAGACAAAGGCTTCTCACAAATTACAGGTTCCAGATCAAAAGCAGTTTTCCAGTGAATTAAGATAAACATAAAAGCGTTTGTGTAAACTTCCTTGGTGAGAACACCCACTGTATCAGTGGCACATGCACCACAGCAGCTTTTGCCATTTATTTAGTTAGTTCTTGCTCCCTTCTAGCAGCAAAGCCATGAATAGGACTGGACAAGGGTTTCTCCTCAAGCTGTGTTACAGAGGTGTTTCAGCCCAGCATCAACCCCAGCTACCACTGCATGGGGCTTTTCTGCTTCCCTCTTCTTCCCATACTGGATTAGGGAATTGATCCAGCTTAAAATTAACCAGCGCAGTCAAAATTCGGTGAGGTAATTTTTCAAATCACACCTGGCTATAGCGGCTCTACAACCTCATAAGGGCTCCCTTATTCCTTGCGTTCAACTCAGTTTTAGCCGCAACTCCTTGCCAGGAGTCTGACATAGTCATCCAGGAACGAGGTGCGTCTGTGGGGTGAGACACAGGCAGGGAAACATGGCCCTCACCTGGTTGCCATCAAAGATAAAATACATCAAGACATTCAGCAAGGACCCACGGTGCAGTCCTGCTTCTTGGGAAACTGGTGGCAAAACTCCCTGTGGCCCTGAGGCAAGAGGTGGTACAGCTTCTGAGTGAAGATAAAACATCTCTCCCAGTGACAGTGCAGACATAGGTTGGCTGTTCAGAAGTCTTTGCTGATTGTCCTTTTCCTATTTTACTCCTCCATTAGTCCTTCAGCTCTTCAGTGAGTACAGAAAGTAGAGAGAAAGAGCAGTTGTGTTTTGTAGAGTTGGTTTTAAAGAGGGGGACAAAAGGAAATATCTCTACAAATGTCATAACAGCATTTTTCCCTCGACAAAGGTCTTTTTCCTCCCATAGCCACCAGTCCCTCCTTCTTGGTTGCCATCCAGCCTCATCCCACCGAACTCTTTGTCTCCCCTATGTCGTGGTCCAGAAGTACTGGTCCTGCAATAGGACACAGATGTTCTGGCATTTTGCAAGCACTGAACAGTGTATGAGTAAAAGGTTAATAACTTCAACAGTTTCCAGTTCACACTTGACCTACTGCTCCAACTTCACACCCTAGAGCTGAGGCAGGAGCTGATACTGCAGAGAAGGAAAGCTATAGGAAGAAGATGCAACTTCCCTCCCCTTGTCCCTGAGCAGGGTCAGCACAGCATCCATTCTCAGCAACATGGAAGAGAGACAGCATTTTCTGTGTTAAAGCAGTGTTCGGAGAGCCCCTTTCAACTCAAGATTTTGGAGAAAGGGGAAGCAGCTGTCTGTCCTGCAATTGCCTTACACTTTGGGAAACGACTGGCTATTTTTTGTTTATCTTCATGGTCTTATCTTTTCTTCCTTTTACAAAGTGTGTGGTTTTAAGCCGCATGATTCATCATTCGAGAGGGGGATGGAGAATAGAAATCAAATTTCTGAGCACCGGAGCATGCAGTTTAATTTTTCCATATTTCTGAAGGTTTCTGGAGGCTTGAACCGGTGCTTAATAATGACCCTTAGAGTCTGCACATGTCTATTCTGCTGCCAATAAAGGTATGGCAAAACAGTAACAATAATGTAGGAAATATACACAGAAGTTCTTTCTTAATGGTAAACAGGACAGTGCTAGGAGCAGGGGTGGGCAGTAATGGACTCTTGGCTTTGAATGACTGAACTGAAACAAAAAAGAAAAACGGGAAAAGAAATCAGTAGAACCAAACCAGGTTTGAGAGGCTATTTTCATTAAATAAAAGCCTGTGGACTTATCATTTTGAATTAACCAGACCAACCTGACTTATAATCAGAAATCCAAAGTCACTGCAAATGATTCACTTCATTTGATGGTGTAAATGTAAATCTCATTGTTGCAGATCTTACCTGTTTGCTGAAATCAACATAGTTCTGATTTCATATTATATAGTACTGAAATATGTGGTTCTGTTTGCAGGCAATTTGGTCCTTTTCAATTTGAAATGTCAAGAAAAATATTTCAGTATATCTGAAACATTTCATTTTGAAATGCTGAAATCACATGCTTTTATATTTTGAAAATACATACCTTTACATCTCATGTTGAGAGCCGAAACATTCACTAAATCCCATGCAAATTTTCAAACAGTAGTGGGTTTCAACCCACCTGGAACTTCACTTTTATTAGTATACCACTCTGTACTATTTTCCTAATTATGAGTCACATTAGTCCAAGAGGAGCTCTCTGTGGGCATGATTTCATACTAGAGTGTTTCCAAAGAAACAAATATGCCACATATTTCAGGCAGAGAAACAACATATGCTGCTCGAGAGTTTTGTGCTATTAACTCTACTGACAAACAAACCGGGCAGCGAGAATGGAAACACAAAGGATTTAGCATAATGGCAACATTTTTCAGGCAGTGAAAGCACAAGCAGGCAGCGATAAACATTCAGCACATTATTTTTTTTTCCACTATCGTCAGAGGACTTGTTTGCCTGAATTGCTGTAAGAATAAAAACTTAGCTGGGGAAGCACACAGCCCAACTAGCCCAAACAAGCAGGCACCTACGAGCTGAGCAAACCTGACAGCAATCAGTGCTCAAACATCTGAAATCACCTGCAAACTCGAGGTGCATTTAGCTATGGAGGGAAAGTTAGCACAAACTGGAAAGGGAAGCTGATAACATTTAAAAGTTGTATTTAGAGCAAGCAAATTAAGCTTACTGGCCAGGCCCAAGAGGAATGTCAGCAATGCTGGGCACAATCACAGAAAACGCACAACTTCAGTGTGTCAAAGAATGCCAAAACCTGACCAGCACGAGTGGGAATGTAGTACTAAGGCAAAAAATGGCTCAAGCAAAGCAGGAGGCAGAGGACAACTGGAGGGAATGGCCATTAATAAAGCCTGATGTGGAAACTGGGCTGTCTTCCATGACTATTTACATATTTACATAACACTCAAACTGCTTAAAGACAGAACTGCAGAAGGTGCCACAGAGTGACAGAAAGAGAAACAGCCAAGCTTGAGATGACTCCACAGGTGCCAACAGCAAAATCTATCTTTGAAGGAAACCAGATTTCAATCTCAGCTTTTTAGTCTCCCAGAGGTTCAGGCTCAGACGGGCATCAGGGTGCACCTGAGATCTCTTGCACCCCTGTTCCTACCAGTTACCTCAGCCAAGGGCTGTCTCAGCTGTGGCCATGCAGAGACCCCTACAAGGTACCAACAGATTTTGCTTTGTAAATGCCTTGATTAGAAGCAATTAAAAATCACCCATCTCAACTAAACAAGAACATTGTCTAGTTCAAAGAGGACTGTGTCTCCCAACTCCTTCCACATGGGGGTTGTAAAAAATATGGAGTAAGGACAACTTTTCCTCTTCTGCATATGTACAGTGACAATGTGGGCCCTAGTTTATGACTGATTCATTCAGGTTTCCCTCATGTAAATAGTAAATAAGACTGGGACACCAGCCATATCACAGCATTTGACCATCACAGAATCACAGAATGATATGGGGTTGGAAGGGACCTCTAGTCCAACCCACCTGCCAAAGCAGGTCCACCTAGAGCAGGTTGCACGGGAACATGTCCAGGCAGGTTTTGAGTGTCTCCAGAGACAGAGATTCCACTACCTCTCTGGGCAGCCTCTTCCAGGGCTCTGCCACCCTCAAAGTAAAGAAGTTCCTCCTCATGTTCAGTTGGAACTTCTTATGTTCAAGTTTGTGCCCGTTACCTCTTGTCCTGTCCCTGGGCACCACTGAAAAAAAGACTGGCCCACTCCTCTTGACACCCACCCTTTAAGTATTTATAGGCATTGATCAGATCCCCCCTCAGCCTTCTCTTCTCCAGACTAAAACTGAGGGGGACTATACTCAGGCCATGTTGTATATGCACCAGAAATCTGTAAATAAAAGGGTTCATTTCCCATTATTGGTGCCACAGGTCTACTGGGTCTCTGAATTAATTTTCATACTCTTTGAAAAAGACTCACAAACTGTATTGTCCTCTCATCAAGATTTATCCATAGCAGCTTCCAGCTTTCCAGCTTGTTAGCTTTCAAAAAAATCCTTTCATGCCCTTTCTTTTTCATTTAAGCTGTCACATCATCACAGAGGCTTCATGATCACTTCTTGCACTGCATAATGTTCTCTCAGATATCCGATAATTGCAATTTACCATCTAATTTAAAGGAAAGCTGGCAAAAAAAGCACGTCAGAGTTGTCAGCAAGAGACTACAAGTGACCTTACTAAATACTGAATCTCCTTGGAGTTTCTTCACATTGTTTAAACTTAATTTCTTCTTGCAGCAAAGTACTTCCAGAAGTCCATGTGCTCGGAGAACTGACATATGAGGAGAACAGCTTCTTGCTGTGGAAATGGTCACACATCATCCAGAGACAAAGGGGCAGGTCTAGGGTGCAGGTTATCTAACTCACCATAGACATAGAATGGCAGAAATCACTTCTCCATTGGTTATAAAGTCAGAAGAATAACTTAAGCCATCTAAACACAGGCATGTGTAGCTCAAGGAGGGACCTTCTGCCCCCTTCCACAAGGCCCCCCTCTCAGTGTAGCTTTGTACCTCTGTTCAAGCAAAATCCAGTCTCGGGCTTAACCTGCACTAGACCAAGACATTTGCAAGGACCATTTTTGCAGCCATGAGCCCTTCCCTAGTGCTGGCATGTGAGCCGTGCTCCTGGTGGGCACAGAGGAACGACATGAGGGAGAGAGATTTGGAAACACAGAGGGCAGACACAGAAAACAAACCCTGTTTTATCCAGTATGTCTCCTGAGACCATCAAGATGTCCTCATGTGGACAGGGTGAGTGAGCTGCCAGCGCGCTCCCGGCAGCAGAAAATACTTATTGGAGCAGCTGCCTTGCTTTTCCCCCAAGTACCTTCCTCTCTGGAAGCAGCAATCTCAGCAAACTTTTTGACACCATCAAAATGATTTAGTTCAGGGATGATCAAAGGTTTGTGCAGCTCAGATCCAAGCCAGCTCCAGTGCCTAAGGATTGCAAAGTTATGGGTAAGTGGCTGCCTTGGCTGAGAAAGTGTTAGACACTGAAGAAAGAGGAAAAACAGCCTTCAGCCTTCTCACACATGAATGTAAAATTTGTTAGGTGGCTCTGTATCTTTGCATTTTATTATTTGCATTTAGTAAGGTGATTTGTATCCTTTTTTTTGCAGCTCCTTAAAATTCTGCTTCTTTCAATATAACTTTCTTTTCCAAAGAGTTTTGCAGTAGATCAAACGGTATGGCACTAGGTGAATAATTATCTCCATATAATTAATTCTAATTTTCATCAAATAAACACAAGCAAAAAAAACCCCAATTCTCTAGGTTATAAAAATGTTTTCTCTTTCCTTTTTAAAAGCAAAAACATAAGAAATACTCTTGGCTAATTTTAACACTTCCACAATATGTACTAGTCAAGGAAATAAAGAGGAAAAGTAAATCATCTCATAATTTAAACCACTCATTTCAAAGAGTAAAACATAATTACAATACAAAGATGGGGCTTCAAAATAAATAGCCTAATCAATCTAAAACTATAATGCAAGCATAATTGGTTAATTCAGAAACATTTTTTATTAAGCTAGGATGTCATTTGTGAAAATAAATGAAGTCCCAGGGAAGAAATTTTTGCATTATTTTTAATTGTCAAAGAGGGATGAATAAAATAGTATCTATTTTCTTGGACATATGGAAAGTAAAAAACAACTTAATGAATGGTTAATGATGTACTCATTTCATGCCTTCTTTTCTCAGGATTACAGAAGTTAAGGGAACATTTTGCCTGTTTATTCATTTAATTTATCTCCTTTGCCAGTGCAGGGTTGTTTCATGCAGTATATTGTCAGATACTTTATTCTGATTCAGTAATGAGACTCCTTTTATTCCAAAATCCATTATTTCTGCTATGGTTCTTTCACAGCCTGGAGGTCTCACTAGCTGTCTTAACTTTTTTCCATTTTTCCTGATTTCCCACTGGTTCCGCTGTTTTGACAGGTGCAAGGATTTGCAATGGAAAAGCTTCAGCTCCTCAAGAAGGTAAGTACACAATCCTGTATGACAAGCTGTTATTTAAAAAACAGCTGTCTCACACACACACAAGTATCAGTTCTGAAGCTTGGGGAGTTTTCATATCTATATGACACTATGACATTATATCATTATTGTCACTATGAGAATTATATATGACATTTCTTATTGATGAGATATTAATAGATAATATTAAACAAAATTGCAAGTTGACAATTCTGTGGTCAATATTAGTTACACACCAACTCTGAACATTCAAGAACAGGCTCTAAATTAGCTATTACAACTCAGGAAAGACATTCTGTTGTCTTTGTGGAGAATTCTCTGTAAAATTTCAGTTTATTGCACTGCAGCTGTCAAAAACTGCAATCAGCCATCGGGAAGTGTAAGAAATGAGATAAAAATATAACAGGGAACATCATACGCCACTAAATTACTGCATTTTGGCTAGTGCTTGCTGCTCTGATTGCCCCTCTCAAAACTCAGCAAAGTGCAGAAAACACTGGCAAGTGTGGTGAGAGGAGGGTAATGGCTCCTGGTAGAGACTATTCAGTCTGGAAAAGAGACGTTAGCCTGTGTTTTTAAGGTGGGGCGGTGAGGTAAAAATAATCAAGCATGCCTGAGAAGCACTGAACTGGCAGTCAAACTCAGGAGACGATCCTGGAGTCATCACTGGTGGTCTCTGAAACCAGCAACTCAGTGTGCAGGATCAGTGAAAAAAAAAAACCAACACAGATGGGACCTTTGCAAACAGTGGCCATTTACACAGGCACATACAGCCTTGGTTCTTTCAAATATTGTCCCTTCTGCAGAAAAGCAATGACTTTTTATTGACAGGTTTAGCACCCTACATAGCACCATATATCATGAGTCATGACAGCAAAGAAGCCACATCCTGAACAGGTGCAAATTAGTGGTCATTTTCAACGGCTTGTCTTATGTCAATTAACAAGAGCTGGGTAACAGATCTACTAAATACTAACATATGCCTACAAAACAAAGAACAGGGTTATTACACATCGAGGGTGCTTTTCTCCTGTTCCTGCCCCTCTTAGAATCCTTTCCTTCCTCCACAGGGAGCTTGAGCCATCACCTGCTGGTCTCAGAAAGTCTTCTGTGACTTTCTGCAGGTGGAAATGATCAAAGAAAGCAAAAAAGCAGTATGGAATAGATAAATACCAGCAATAATAATCATATCTGCCAGGAACAGTTAAACAAGCATTGAAGGACTCATTTACTTTCTTTTCCTTCAAGAAGACATCTTTAAATATAATTAGCTGAATTTAACTCAAACCTTGGAAGAATTACTTGAGGATATTAGACATACCTGTTGGTCTGAGGTGCCACTGCTGAGGGCTCCATCCTCCTGTCTTTCTTCCAGTCACTACCTTTTACATCGTGAACAGTCTCTCCAAGCTGATATTTGCATTTAAGGCTGTATTGAAGTTTGTTACTTGCTGGTAGCAAGCATAGTGCCTGGTTAGTCAAGTTGGTAAACACTGAACAAGAGCAAAGACTTATCCCTGTGCAAACACTGACTACTCTTGCTCTGCAGAGACCCGTGGGAGCAAACCAGTGAGCCACACACTGCCCTTGAGCAACAGCTCCAAGCTAAAAGGACACTGAGATCTTCACACCCACCAAGACACTTTGCAAAGCTTTAGATTTCAGGCAGACCACGTAACCACTGTTGGGAAAAATAGGTCTGTGTTAAGTATTCATGTATTTATGCCCAGTTATTATTTAATAAGACCACAGTTTCTTTTTCTCTGTTTTCTCGCTTTTTCCACCCAGAACTTGCTTGACTTCTCTCTATTGCAGCCCAACACATAGGGCTCTGGGATGTGGTTCCCCCTTCTACTCCTCCCATCTCACCCAGTTAAAAGGATTAATATGTGTTATTTTTAGTTAGTAAACTTTCACATTATTCACCACTCTTGCCTCCGGTCTCATATGTACAGTTACTTCCTTGACATTTCCTCCTGGACATACTCCAGTCCTTGCTGAGAACAGGTTATAGAGGCACTGTAACTGACCTATGGAGAGGATAGTCTGTTATTATGGGAACTGACCTATAGAGAAGATAATAGAGTCTTTTATTATGGAAACTGGCCTATAGAGCGGATTATTACCACGAGGCTGAACATCTCTTTGCAGACATCTTTGCAATTAAGTATTTGAACCCCAGCAGAGTGGGGGGATTCATTCTTCCCAAGATACGGAATTAAGTTCCCTGCTGTGATGAAGTACCCACAGCACGTGAGGCATCAGTGGCTTTACTGGAGTGAGAAGAGCAGCAGAGAAATGAAACAACATTAGGCAGCTTAACCCAAGTGATCAGCCACGTTCAGAATTCCGCATCCTTTTGTTTCTTTTGGGTGACTTTTTGGAGACAGCTGCCTCTGCAGGTCAGGTTTATTTGCTCTGCCTCCGTTCAACAAGGGACAAGATTCCAGCCTAACTGTCCAGAAGCTGCCCTGCCAATCATACCCTTGTTTGACTTGAGTGGTTGGGCAAAGCTCTGCTAGGAGGAAAAACGGTAATTAAATCAGATATCTCATACAATCCTATACCTTTAAAAAGCATGTGCCAAATCCCCTTTCCTCCAGTGGAGCAGAAAATGAATTGCTTTTTTTTTCATTCACCCTTCTGAATTTCACAGTCAGCCCCAAGTTCTTACTTTGGTCTTTTATGGGGTTGCTTTTCTTCAATTCCTTCTCTTACTTTCTCTCATCTTCCTTCCCTTTTTAAACCAAACAAGCCACCATAAGGAATAATAACAATAACAGAAATCACCAGCAGCACATGCCCTAGGTTTGGGTGGTGATATGCCTATGCCCCAGGCAGTTACAGTTGCTTTAGCTCTCTAATTCCCTTAAAAGGCTTAATAACTTCTTCATTGAAAAACAGGAGCTAATCTAAGGAAGGGTATAGCAATATGTATAATAGCACATCTAGGCCAGGCAGACTTTATAAAATGTTTAGAGTTGGAAGGAACCTTAAAGATCATCAAGTTCCATGACAGCAGAACAGCGTGATCCCTTGGGACATGCCACGCAACACGCATGTTCACCAACATCAGGTTATACAGCACTCTGTTTCTAGATGAAATCCTAAACACCATGAACAGCCAGTGAGCCCTCTCAAAAAACACAGAAAGACAAAAAAGACAACATCAAACTTTTCACTGCATGACTTCCAGCCACCTCTTTCTTGCAGGGCTGAATTCAGAAATTATTAATTACCAACATAGAACGGTCTCACTACCTTTCCCTAAAATTCGCAACTGAATGAGCTGAACCAGAAGCTCTGCAGAGCTCTCACAGAGAGAGAGTCCTGGACACCCACCAGTAGCTGATCAGTTTTGGTCACCAGCATCCTATCCTGACAGGCAACCAAACTCTCCTTAGAAAGGCTGTGAGCCACCTACACCATCTGGGTCCCAAACAGCTTCTTTCCTAAGTGCACAAAGCTTCCTATAAGAACTGAAACAGCAAGCATCTCCTTTCCTCAGCTGGTAACAGTGGCTCTACACTGAGCATGCAATTAGTACTTGAGCAGCAAAAGCTGGGCTGACCTTTCAGCAGTTGCTCTGTCCTAATCAAAACTCTTTTCTTTATGTTTTTTTTTGAGATGGTAACAAAACCAGCTCTTGCTTAAGAGGTCTAAAGAGGAGTTACTTTGTTGGCAAGAAGGAAAAAGAAGAGATATTCTATGTTTTGACTGTTTAATTTTGTTTGAACATTTGAAATATTTTCAGACTTATGAGCTTTAACAGTCAAGGTTCAATGAGCAAAGAGGTGTAAATCAGCCCCCAGGTTATATGGGATGCCTGCCTTTAGCTGCCTACAGGGCTTTTTAAGAGGAGACTTAATGCTGAAAGACATGGATGTAAACATGTACGCTAGTCCTCAGTTCATGTGCCTCCAGACTGGGAAGTGTTGGCATGGAGAAGTCCCACTGACTATTTTATAACTAAGTGTAGTAACAGTAAGGAAAGGCTGCGAGGGTGGTATCTGCTGTTCTCACGGCCAGGAAGGACCACATAGTTATACTTTCAGCTGGGACAGAGACTACTTCTGTGCACATATCTTGGCCCAAACACAGTGGGGTCCTGGCCTCTAACTGCCATTGTAACTGCCATTTTCACTGGCAGTGAAAAATATCACCAGAATAATCATGGCTATTGCTGTGGCATACAGTAAATAAGTATTTCCTGAAGGGCACGGTGCCTGGGACTAGGATAACAGGCTTCAGGGAGGTGGTAGGCAAAACTGAAGCTTTCTTCAGCAGGTTGTTGACAACTTCTTACTGAAATGTTGTAAAATAAAGGGGGCTGCTTCCAGCTGTGATGTTAACACAGGAAAGTGGCAGCAAATGGCCATGCAGGTACCCTGCTTTCACCACCCGTCCTTCACAGGTCACAAAACACATCACAAATCGCTGCCTGGGGGGTGATGTTTCCCTAAGCCTTGCCTTTTTCTCCCCTCCCCTAGTAAATCCATCCCTGGTAATATTTGTTGAACTGATTTATTTTTTCCCACTGTGCTGGGAGACCGGCAGGGCTTTGCATCTCCCACTGCCATCCAGTAGAAACACCCCCTGCACCGGGCTGTGAGCATCACCCGCTGGCCACAGCACCGATGCCTTCGTGCTGGCTGTGCAAAGCGGTGCAGGACAGAAGTCCCTCTGCCCAATGAACTGTTCTGTGCCACGCGATCAGGTCAACAGAAAGTGCTGGGGTTTCATTTTACCTGAGACTGAACAGAAAACTACCTTGTATTTACAAAGGGGGTGTTTCTCTGAGCTGCCTGATAAACCAAGGTGGGGGCTCTGCCCAGCACCAAGTCATAGGACATTTAGGAGTGTAAAGAAACAGAAAGCTTACATAAGGGGAGGTTTTCAATAGTCAATACATTAAAAAAGTGACTCAGCCCCTCTTCTCTCATAAAAAAACCCAGACCAGTCCTGGGCTAAGCAAAGTCTCCAGTGAAAGGGAAGGGGTAAGAAGGAAGTCAAGATATAGAGTCTATTTCCAGCCTCACTCCTGCCACAACCATAAACTTCCATAGTTTTGGGTGGTCTATTCAGTTAATGGATTTAAAACATTTACCTGTCCCATGGGAAGAGCATCAGGAGACTTAAGTGTTGTTTGAGAAGTGCTCTAATTGAAACCACAGTGTCTATAGAGACGGGCCAGTGCATCTAAGGCTTGAACAAAATGGTTCCTCGCAACTACCATAGGCACTTAGTGATCCACATGGTCTGTTTTGGGCTTCTCTAAAGGGTACAGAAAATTGTTCTCAATCATCTTTGAAACCCTGAGGGCCCCAGTGTCTTTTGCTCTGTGGGATCTGGACTGAGCTACTGGAACAAGCTGTCCAAAGAGGTGGTAGCTGGCCCATCCCTGGAAACATTCAAGGTCAGGTTGGATGGGGCTCTAAGCAACTTGATCTAGTTGAAGATGTTCCTCCTCATTGCAGGGGGTTGGATTAGCTGGCCTTTAAAGGGCCCTTCCAACCCAAACTTTTCTATGACTCTAAATGGTCCCAAACTGGGCATGCTGTTGCCAAATATAAGCAGCTATAAACAGGAGTTAATTTGTTTTGTGGTATGTCAGAGAACATGAACCACAAATTTTCTGCTGCTGGGGAGTCCTCAAAGTGTTGGAACAACTTTGAGAGAAAGTGATACTTGGTTAGGCGAACTGAGAAATTTAAATTGTCTCCTCAGCAGGTATAAATTGGTGTGTTATCTCAGTGACTGGGTGGCCCTATAAATGGGATTACTGCAATGTTTAAGGGAAGAATCTGTGTATTAAAAACTATGTAGAGGCATCTGGCTAATGATCCAGCTGAAAATAAGTAAAGAGTTTTGATAGAGCCTAGTATAAAAAGCAAGACTTGAGTTCTGTAAGTGTTGCTGCAGAGCTGATCGTGGGCCAAGAGAAGTGCAGATATGGAAGCACCTGTATGGGATCATAGCAGGAGCATTTTTCAAATGCTTCCTGCAGCTTTGACGAGCCTCTTGTGGGGGGTCAGCCAGGGATGAAGAGCCAGAACCTGCCAGCCACTGCGAGTCCTGGCTGGTGCAGGGCAATGCTGTTTGGGTTATCCTCAGTGAGTGCACTTCTTACTGAATATTGAATGATGGATGCTTTGGTGTAAAGGAAAGGATTTCAAATTCGAAAAACAAAATAAATGCTTTGTGGAAGTGAAGAATTACATTCAGTACCCTACCTAGGAGGACCGCAGCTTTGTGATATCATCTCTAACTCAATCTTTTTTCACTTGCTTTACTAGAAATTTTTATTTTAGGAAGAGAAAGCCATAATGAAGTGCAGAGGGGGTGGTACTCGGCAGCCCTGAATTCTAATCCCAGCTTTGCCTCAAGGCAGCAGAGCAGCTGCTGGCGGGTCTCTGTGACCCTGCTTCCCCTCCTGCCTGCCTGCTCCTACCACGGGTGCTGCAGTATGGCCCCAGCAGCAGAAAGTGGCTCAGCCCCCTGATAGCGCCTTTGGTTCTACTTTTGCAATGTCATACAAACCTCCAATATCTACAGAAGTAACGAAGCATCAGCGACAGGCCTGGGTCTCTGCTGGCCTGCAACAGCAAGCCACTCAGCCAGCAAGGCAGAGAGAAGCCTCATTGCCAGGTCATCCAGGAGAGGTCTATAATCAGCCCATAGTCAGCGCTAATACCTCACTTAGTGCCCTGTGGGTGTAAAACAGTCCTGAGTCTCCATCCTGGACAGGACCAAGCTTTGTTCCCATGAAGTCAGGCAGACAAGTATCCTTTATGGAGCCATTTCTCACAGTCAGTATTCAACCCTTCACAGTCAGTGCCAGGCCTCAGCATACAAGCCTGTGTTTTGCAGCTCAGCTGTGCATCCTACTTCTCCCCAAGGGGCTTGTTATTTTACAGTACTCCAAACGTACTTAATCTTCAACTTTCTGAAGACCATTGGCAAGATATATCAGCAAATTACTGTGGAGCTAGAAGGGGAGAGGAATAATAAGTCTCATCTGGGTGGACTTAGCAGACAGTAAGATATAAGGTTTGGGCATGGTTGCAGGATCATTCCCAAGTTAGAAGTTAGTCTTTTGTCAAGGTACAAATTAAGCCACAGGGTTTAACTCCTCTCCCTCCCTTCCCCATACACACATTCCCAGTCGTTGAAGGATGCCTGGCCTGTGGATATGAAACAACCTTAGGGCTGCTCTATTTTTTACTGAACCTGCTGGTCCCAATGGCAAAGCCATGGGCTCTCTCATGCTCTCATAAAGATGTAATGCTCTGCCTTCTGCTCAGTGCAGGGTCCTGCATCCAGCTGTCAGGACTCTTGGTCCAAAACCACATCCCACCAATACAACCCCCATACTGCTGACCAGTTCATCACTCTCCAGTGATGACATAAAATATTCTGTGCTGCCAATTAGGCAGTGACATTTGCAAAGATGCTTCTGTTCTATCAGCAAGGTGTTTGCACTGGAACATAACTGTTGGTTGTTCAGCAGGGAAGTATTAATCTCAAATGAATCCTTTCTGGCAAAGGAACAAAACCAGACTGTTTGCTGTAGGAAGTGCCGGCATCTGAGCTCATCATATACATGGTGAGATTCTCTACCAAGTAGAAATGAAGTTTAAAGACTGTTCAGCTGACCAAGAAGGTTGGTTTCTACAAACAAAAAGGTGTTTGAGCACAAAGCAGCTGAGAAGTCACTCTATCTGGCAGACAGCCTTTTTTGTAAATTTTATTTTAGCATCAGAAAGGTTGTAGCAAGGACCCTGATGGGCACATGTGGAGGAGAAGGGATGCAGGTTGCCCTCCCAGAGTTTTACCACAAGCTACTGCCAATTCTTGAGCACATGATATAGTTGTCTATTTACAGCTGTATGTATGAGATTAAAGTACAGTGTATGTATGAGATTAAAGTCATGATTTTTGCATTGCCCATGTGCTGACAACAACTTTTCACTTCCTATGTCCCTGGGATCCTACTTCACCAACATTGGATCTCTTTCCTTTTTAAATCTATCCTTCCATCATAAATGTGTTCTTATTGTGCCTAATTCAGTCCCATTCTGAATAAGTAACAAGACAGCTGTTGACCAATGTAAAAGACGCTCTTACATGAAGAGGCTACCAGCAGGTGTTTCTGACATTTCTTGAAACAGGATGAATATCCCACTTCTCTTAAAGTTCTGAGAATTCATTTGTTTCTGGCTCAGTGGGGCTGTGAAATGTTGGAGTTTAGCAGTTATATTTTCCAGAATAACCTCCTGTTCTGCAAAACTTTCAAATTAATCTTCAGTACAATTTTAGAGGATTATCTTCATAACAGACTTGTATCTTTTGAAAGCCAGAAGAGCAGATGCTGCCTTCAGCTTTTCTATAGATATTGAGTTTAAACTGAGCATTTTATGAAATAGCTGGTACAATAATTGTGTCCAAGTTCAGACAGCAATCATTGCAGGGTGATTTGATTGTCACTCTGGATAGCCTGTACCCTGCCAGGTCAAATAAACTCCTTCCTTCTCCCATCCTGAACTAGTCATGAGAGAGAGAAAAAAATAATATCACCCTGAACAATTATTTGTAGAGCATTATGTTGCCCAAGCTAAATCCCAGGGAGCTTCCCAGGACTCCAAGCAGGACACTGGGCTGCTGCCACTCAGCACCAGGTGACCTGCTGGAGGTGCTGATCAGGGAGGTAGCAATGGTCAGCCACAAGCACATGTGCTTCATCTTGGGGCTGCCAAACCCTTTTAAACTGGATGGGAAATCAGTCTCCACTGGTACTGCAGCAATTCACTTTCCATTTGCCACCAGAAAGTCCAAACTTGTAAAAAGAAAGTGTGCAAGCAGCCCAGATTTTCCACAAAATCATCCTTTCATTCAAAGTCATCTGTATCTTGCAGATCTCCTTTCTCCACATTTATCATAGCCACCAATATAACATCATTCATCAATATTGATCCTTTATTTTACTGGAGTTGGAGGGAAGCTGTTCAAACAAAGGCTGTATATAATGACTAGAGCACTACTAGTACCTAAAATAAACATCTTTATGTCTCAATATTTGCTTCTCATCAATGCCCCTGAGAGCATCCTGCATTCACAGGGTGCAACTCAAAGGAGTTTGCTGTTCTGGGGTATGATTCACACTTTGTCAACAATGAGCACATTTGGTTGAACTCAGCACTTTCGGTTGCTTCAGTATTTCTCAAGGTGCTTGGAAGCAGCCAAGTTCCAGCAATTGCTGCAAGCATTGTTAGTATCAGAGATGGAAATGGCTGGTCAAAAATAGCTGCGTGCGTAATCTGGCAAGGAGCTTGTCTCCAAATAAAAATTTGGAATGAACTTCCTTGTGAAGGATCAGGTCTGCAAGCCTTGTGCTTCAAATTTCATTCATATTCTACAGGGACTATTTAATAAAGAAGAAAAGCAAACAAACATGAAGCAAGATACAGATTATTACATGAAGAAAGATTGTTGGAGGAATCACTAACCCTTCTGTATAAACATACAGGGAAATAATTAATCTTTTATTCACAGAATCACAAAATCATAGGTTGGTTTGGGTTGGAAGGGGACTTAAAGTTCATCTAGTTCCAACCCCCCTGCCACGGGCAGGGACACCTCCCACTAGACCAGGTTGCTCAAAGCCCCAACCAGCCTGGTCTTGAACACTTCCAGGGATGGGGCATCCACAGCTTCTCTGGGCAACCTGGTCCAGCGTCTCACCACCCTCATCATAAAGAATTTCCTCCTTACGTCCAATCTTTCTCAGTTTAAGAATGTAGGCCCTCGTCCATCTTTCTTATAAGTGCCCCTTATATATTGAAAGGCCACAATAAGATCTCCCTGAAGCCTTCTGTTCTCCAGGATGAACAACCCCAGATCTCTCAACTTTTCTTCATAGGAGAGGTGTCCCATTGCTCTGATCATTCTCGTGACTTTACTCTGGACTAACTCCAACAGGTCCATGAGCAAAAGCTTCTCTGCTTCTCTGATATTATGTGAATTGTTCTCAGGGGGAACACTTCCCTCAAGCAGCCTGGATCCTATATAATACCTAAAATTAATCAGAATAATCCCACCCAGCATCCTACTGCCTTTCTACTGTGATAAGCCCTATTCAGAAGACACTGCCTGTTGTTTATTTCTCACTTCCTTTTGTTTATTCCTCAGTAATGCAGCAGAAATATCTATCTGATAATAACTAGAAATGCTTTCTTCTGAGGATTTCAGAGAGCTTTGTAAGGGCAAGCATAGACTCATTTTTAAAGATGGCAAAATCAAGGAACAGAGAAGTTAATGGTCCTACAGAGGCTGGGCTATAAGTCATAGCTCATAGTCTCATAGCTCATAGTCATATCTGCTTTCCCAAAAGGCAGGATTATTTGGGAGATAGTTAAAGCATGTGAAAAAAAAGGTGAGAAGTGAAAGCTGATTTTGGCTTTAGAAAGGATTACTTATTTTTGTCACAAGCAGTGCATTATAGCAAGTCTCTTTTTTATCTTCTATAATTCCCTGCTACCAAAAAATCCCCAGTACAAACGAGCATGAGCTGGAGCAATACGAGACACTCTGGAAGAGGCAATACAGCCATTTTCTCTCAGTAGAGAGACCATCCTACAACATCTCTGTCTTGGAGGAAGCCACAATGCACAGAAGACTTTTGGACAACTTTGCCAGGGGCAGGGACACACCAATGCCTGATAGTTTTCCATCTGTGGAGTCCATTGTAAGGTGCCTTTTTTGGCCACTTCTACCAGGGCAGCACTTCTGACAGTGCTGGTTAAAACAGCATTTTAGAGTTAGCCAAAGCCCTGAGCTACAGCTTGGAAGAGACACAGCCAAAACCAACAGGGTTCGGACACAACTGAGTTGCTTTCTATTAGTATAGATCATTAACTGCAGGAAACACCAAGTAATTTCACTTAACATAAATGTCTGTTGTTGCAGGCTAAATTAAATCAAATTGTTTCCTGTTTTCTAAGAGTATAGAAGCCCAGAGTCACTGCTGATCAGGCAGAGCGTTCATGTCTCAGCCTCGGTCTGCATGGGCAGGTTGGATAATGGTTCTTCCAGGCTTTTTGCATGGCTCCAACCTGCACAGCCAGAAACAAAAAAAATATAAGATACCCGTTGTCACTGAAAAGATTGTGTATTTCAGAAATTCTATAAAATGCCCAGAAAATCCACCTCATTTCCTCGGAAGGCAGCAAGAGTAAAGAGCTAGCAGAAAAAATCACTTCAATTTTGACATTTGGCACGTACATCTTAAAAAAAGAAAACAATCCCAGAAAACAAGATTTCCAGAGTGACTTGCACGTAAGTAAAGTAGGAAATATGGATGAACATTGAAAAAGAAGTTTAGGCTAGACACTTAGTTGACTCTCCCCTTGACAATTTTCCCGCTTACACCAGCTGGATCCAGCTCAGCCACCTGGCCAGCACTTACACCAAAAAGCATGAGAGCAAAAAGACATAAATACCCCATTAAAGTCACAGTACGGTGTTTATTTGAGCATGATCTCTGGCCACACATCTAGACACTAGTGACAGATTTATCTTACCTAACTTCAGACATCTAAAGGTAGGCTGCTACATCCCAGCCAGTCATCCCAGGTAATCCATATCAAGTAGACATCAGAAATATATCCAAATAAATCAGGCACCAGAAGTGTTCATTTCTCCCCATCAACTGGGAGGGGAGTCTAGACGCTTCAGACATCTACATTTGTCCAGATTAATCCCACCCTCATGTGGCAAGCCTGAGCAAGAGGGTGTAAAAGCAACAAAATAATGATCTATCAAACTTTCTTAATGAGACAGAGATTTCAAATACAGAGAGATCGGTTAAGAGTGTTTTGAGATTAAAAAAAAAAAAAAAAAAAAAGTTTTTGTAAAATCTGAGGGATTTCATTTGAGGGTTTCCCTGCCCATGCACTGACCCCCACATGGAGCACAGATCATCTTTTTATGACCATGACCAGTGTAGCTCTACCTCAGGGCTCTACACAAGTAACTTGATGTCCACGTTTTTCTGGGTTGGTGAAGGGGAGACATCGGTGAGAGTTCTTGCCTGCTTATGGTTGGAGTCAGCAAATCTCCCCACTCCTGAGTGAGATTATCCATCACTCTGTTCCGATGGAGGAGCAAATGACATTGCAAAGCATGTCTGTGCCACCAGTGCTTTGGTCCTCAAATGCCACCTGGTGGTGCCTGTTCGAAGCCCTGTCGGGTCATTACAGGCATCTTTTGAGGACAAAAAGGGCTGAGTTGTGTCCTACGAGCAGCAAGCTTTCTGCAGGAATGGAGATGCCTGTAGATGTCTGGTCCCCATTGAACATATTTATTTGATGGGCTTTTAATAAAGACTTTAAGCCAGAAGTAAATATTGGTACAAGTAACATAAAATACAACAGAAAGGGGGGGGAAAGCTGCATCAGAACCAATTCAGCAAAACTTCCCTGAGGTGTGCACATCCAAGGCTGGTGTTACACACAGGAGTCAATGCATGTTTTCTAAGTCCCATCAACAGTCACCTTTTCTATCCATGCAGTTCATTTCAGTTAGGTGAAGTTATTCTGTGATATCATTAGCAGCTTTAGGAGCAAGACCCGAAGGCCAGCCTCCCAGAGCTTTTACAGTAGCTCTGTAGTAAACAATAAAAAGGCAATAACATGAAAAAAAATAGCAATAAAAGAGTAACAAGGAGTCAGGAAGAAGAGGAATGACTTGATTCAAAGAGCAGCAGTTTCACCAATGGCAGGGGATGTCCCAGTGCTTCAGTGCCACCGAGTGTGCACCAAGTGGCTGGTTGTCACAGCAGATCACAGGTGAGTTCCTACATTCCCCAGAGGAAAGGGGACTGTAGGAGATCCCTTTACCCCCAGGGCAGCTTTCTCCATCTGCAGAGAGTGAAACCAGGACCTTGTTGCCCCAGACTTCCCAGCTTACCTGCTGGAGGCACACATTTGCTCTCCAGTGCCTGTACATCACCCTGACCCATGAAAATGCCAGGAAAAAGGATTCAAGGCATGTAACGAGGAAAGAGGAAGAAGGCTGCATTTTATGCATCCTTGAGGCAAAAAGCATTCTGGAGGTACTTGCTCAAAACACTTCAGAGTACATTGATTTCTTTGTTTGTTTCTCGGTGTTTCTGTGCCTCATAAGGCACCACACTTTATCTAGGTGCAAAAGCAGCAGCAGGAGGCTTCTGTGCTTACAGACTTATCATCAGGAGCTACTTTTACACAGGTCATACAGCCCTCAAGCTGGATCTTTCCCAGCAACCAAAATTTGCATCCATAGTGCACAGCTTGCTATGAATTAAGGGTATCTTAAGCAACAGCCCAATACTCAGAGCTCTAAATCTGAACTCTCAAGTTTTTCATGTACCAGCACTTTTACACATGGGGGCTGGGGAAGTGCTGGCTTGAGCCAAACTGCAGGCACTAACACATCCAAACCCCACACTTGAATGTAGGCAACCAAGTCAGGAGAGGTCAACCAATGACTCTGAGCAACGGAGCCTGAAGATGCCAAACGCCATCATGACCAGCGAAACACACCAGCGCCCCGGAGCCCCAGCAGATGTTCATTTCATGCTCACACACGAGGACAAGATTGTGCCATTAGGCACAGGGCTGATGAGAGTAAAATGCTCCCCAGGGAGCTCTCGAGGGGATTCTCCCCCTGCCTTTCCCACAGCAGTGGTGCAGATGATAATCCATAGCATGGAGCAAAAAAATGAGGGATCACAATTCCCTGAGTGCTTACAAAGAAACCCAAACCCTCCTCCAAAGCAGTGACAGTGTCCAGATACTCAGATGCTTCTTGCAGCCACCCCGAACTCGCCAAGGAGAGGCCCAGCTCCTTCCTTGCTGCATGTTGTGTGGTTTTTCTGCCTACCTCAGCCCAAAGCTGCCTTTGCCTTGGGGTGGCAAAGAGGTATACACAACCAGAAACAATCATACTTTGTTTTCAATTGTAAAACAATTTTTGGTCTCATTTATAATCATTGTGCAATTTTTTTGAAATCAGTCATTTACACCTTAATAAATAGCTGAAGTCACATCATGTATTCTTAGCGGATAAAATCCTGCTGCAGGGTATGTTGATGTAAACTCTGAAGCAACTACTTATTTCTGTAGAGCTATTCCAGAACTGCATCTGAGACAAAATCAGAATCAATAAGTAGAACATCAGCTCTGATATTACCCACGTTTCCCTACTACTCATAGAAACTAGGTTCTCTTCTGAAGTTACAATAGCAGCACATAAGAAAATGAGACCAGGAAACAGTTCAGCATCCTCAGAGCAGAAACCTATTGATGTCAGAAAGAGCAATCTAAGCAAAAGATGCAAAAGAAATTGGTATTAATATTTTTCAGATTGGATTCATGCCATTGTGCTATTTCACATTTTCCTGTGAACAATTCAAATTCCCAAGTGCTTTGGCACTGCATGTTTACAACACTTTGCATTGTTGTGACTATGGTTTTTTAAAAATCAACTACATCAACTGAAATGAGATGAATCCATGAAAAAAAACCCTACCATTATCACTTTCCAAAGCTAATAAACTGTTTAGAGTCAATTTTAAAAGCCCCGAGCCTGGGAACTCTCTGGTGCAGAGATTAATCCAACAGCCCAAACATCTAACAGAGATTGCTGCTGTTTGCAGGATCAGACCCACAGAACAGTAAAAGAGTCAGGCTCCAGAACCGTGTATCTTTCTCAGCAGAGCAAATCTATTTCAATAGAAGAAATAGAAAAGTTTTTCTAAATCTTTCCAGAGCTAATGCTAGATTACTTTTAGGTACATTTGCTTAGACTGTTTCAATGAAGGAAGCAAACTAGTGAAACAAAACATGGCTTTCTCTTCACACACAAAACCTTGTGCAGTTGTCCTAGAATTTAGAGCAGGCACAAATTAAAATCTGTCACTACGTTAATTTATTTAACCACTATCATTTATTTACTATTTATATAAACTAATTTATGGGAAGTTCTCGAGCAAATCCTCTGAGCACTTTGGCCAAACTTTTATCTCAGTTCCACATCTCTGAATCTGTAAAGACTCTATAAAATCCATGAAAAAGTTCTGGATTTGGTCTACCACAGCCAGGACAAAATTTGTTTGCTAGTACCACATTCAGCTCTACTGCAAAAGAAGGTAGAAACAAGAAAATACACTATACGCAGGACACCCTAATTAAATAATCTTACTGTAAACAGAAATACAGAAACATACAAATAAGCATGGTTATATGCATACATATATACTCATAGGCATAAACACCCATACATTCCTCTGTTCTCTTTCAGCAAAAAGCCAGTATCCTTTCCTTATGAAAAACAAGCACTTCACAAATTAGAGATAATCCTCAAATCATGAATTGGATTAACTTTGGGAAAATGAGATTATTTCCAGCTGCTGCACCTAAGCCCTAAAAGACATAATCATCAAATTTTGTCTTTAGATGCATCCTATTGAAATCAAAATAAGTTCTCACAGAGTAAAGTCCAGAATACATGCATCTACCTAAGAAACATGGCCTGCTTTCTACATACTTCAAGGCAGAATCACAAAACTACAGAGAGATATCCCAGTGATCAGCGAGACCAGCTAGACCAACTGATGAGGCTACAGAAACCACTTTTGTACATTTGAGCCCAAAGCCCCAGACCAGGGCACTCCAGGTGATTTCTGTTCCCTTACTTGCACTGCTGACTTGATGCACACCAAGTGTGAACAAGGGTAATCCCAAAGACGCTACCCTTCTGAAAAACAGTGGATGGGAAAAGAAAACCCTAAATACACAACATTCATCTCCCATTTGCAGTTCAGTGGAATTAATGCTCTTTCCTTGAAGACTTATAAAGGATGAACTTGTACCAATACAAAATACTTGCTGACATAAATGAAACCCTAACGCAAGTACCTGAATGTTAAAATTCTAAGTCTTTAAGTATTTCTAGACATTATTTTTCTTGCTCCAGAATGTCTTATGTTTTCATTGGAAAAAAAAAAAAAAAAAAAAAGGAAAAATAAGAGAGACATTACCTTGGCTTTTTTCCCTCCATCTCCTATGCTTTCCTGATGTCTGGTGTCAAAATGGCCTTCAGCAACTCATCCAGCACCTGCAAGACACACCACTTTTCTTCCTTGGACTGCCATAGGGATTCTGCCAGTGTTTATGATTAACTCACCGAGATATCCGCCACAGTAGGGTGAGGCTGTTTAAACACTTAATGATATTCATGACTTTTATTCTAGATAAGGTTTCCCAAAGCACTGAAGTGTACAAGTGTAGTCAGCTGCTTAGTGAAGCCTTGCAAAACTCTGTGGTTTTGGCTCACAGTGCTCCTTTATAGAGACATCTCTTCCTCCTCCTGCCACGAGTGGATTGTTTCTGCTGCTGTGGTCAGGTAGAACAAGTTCATGACTCAGCCACCATTTTGGCTCACAAAACAGCTCCAGAAAGACAACAGAATAGATGTTCTGTGGTACAACTATGCCAAAACGGGATATGCATTTTCCTTCATGGGGCTTCATGCAAGTCAGGTATTTGCCACACTAATAATACAATTTCTGCTCCCTCTCCATATGCACAGACCTCTCCACACTTACCAGTCCAGACTACCTCCCCGGTGTACAAAAGTCCAATGAAATCAATGGAAGTTTGGCCAAGATAATAGAGACTGGTGGAATGGATATGTACAAGCAAAAGCTCGGAGTTTAGTTCCTTCCAGGGTTCAGAGATATTGCTCCCTGTATGTCCTGGATATACAAAAAAAAAATATTTTAATGAGGAGGACAGCCCAGCAGTAACACAAGCTGCTCAGTGAGGCTGTACAGTCTTTGTCCTTGCAGGTTCTCAATACCTGGTTGGGCAAAGACCTGAGCAACCTGGTCTGTGCTCATGGTTGACTCTGCTTGGAGCAAGGGATTTGACTAAAGGCCCTCCCAACAGCCCTTACAACCTCATTTCTCCCGTGATCCCATCCTATGATCCTATGTCCTGATACTGGTAATGGTGTGTGCAGGTATATCAGGATTTACAGCACGGGTTGAGGATGAAATCTGCTCCCTGTAGCAATGTCAATGTTACTGTGACTACACAAGTCATGCATCATCTCTGAGCTACAGCTTATGCAGCTGCAATATGGGAATGATTCTAGTTCCTTATTTCCCTGGGGCATTTGCAAGCATAGTATAATATTTTCAAATTATTCATATAGCAAACGATGCTCTACAGTGTCACAGCAATACAGCAAATGAAACATTTCCGTTAGTTCTCGGAGCAATACAAATGTAAACTTTGGGGCAAAGCAAAGGCATATTTTAGGCAATGTCTTGCTTAACCTAATTAAACTAACCAACCATCAACCTGCTGACCAAATACAGAGTGTGTTAACTAGCTAATCATTTCATCTCTTATATCAAAAACATACACATACTTCACTGTGTTGCACAGTTCTGCAAAAGTAAACCTGTTTTGTGTGTTGAAAAAATGCCATTCACAGAAGAGGATAAACAAACTGTTGCAATTAATACAGTTAACACAAAAAGAGTAGACCTGGCTCACTGTGCAGTACGTTGCATACGCAGTCATTTTGCTACTCAGTGCAGTAGTTTCGCAATTCACATTCAAGTGCTGCCAAAGAGTTGTGTTGAGGAGCAAATGGGGAAGAAAAGAAAAGCCTTATCTCTGGGGAAGAAAAGAAAAGCCCGATCTCTTGGCAAGAGATTGGCCTTATATTGTAAAGGTTAGCTCGCAACTTTCCAAACAGAAACTCGTCTCCATCTTGGTTAAAAACAGGTTGCGTCAGAGTGACACAATAAAGGGCATCAACATTTGTTTGGATCTTTTATTAAATTTGATTATTTTTAGGTTTTATGGCTGTTTTAGCACTTGGCTAGTCAGCACAGATGTTCTAGGTGCTAAGGAAAACACTCAGGAACAAGATCGTGCCATCTAGTTTAGACATTTATCATTGGTGGGGTTTCAGGCAGTGATCTGAGCAAATTTAACCGTTCACTGCTGCTGAGAAGGGATGGGGGCACCACTCCTCTTCACCAATTGCCTCCTCTGCTCTCAGCCATGTTTCTGATGCTTATGTTACGCTGACTATAGCAACACTGCTCTGAGCCAGTTTAACTCACTAATCCACCAGAAACGGGTGGACAATTTGGAGCTATCTTGCAGGAGGAACCAGTGGGCCCAGAGGCAGAAGGAAAGGAGGGAGAGCTGTCACACCGCAGGGAGCAGGAGGAAGGACAGGAGGGAAGATGGAGCCATCAGGTTGGCTCAGATGCTGATGAAGCCACGATCTTAAGTACTTGTTCCAGATTCACAGGTTCTCTGTGGGGCCCATGAAAGTACCAGGAGAGCTTTTTCTTCCTTTCTTCCTTCCTTCACACAAAGATAAGTTTATCCTGACAAAGTATTTATAGCAGCTGTCTGAGGAAGGGCTATAGGTAGGTCTAGATTGGCACTCATCAGCACAACAACTGGAGACAGGAGAGGATCCAGGTCCAGCAATAAGAATGCAAATGGAGCAATTCTGCCTCGACAGGGGCAATCAGTGCCATCTATGATGCTTCGGGAAATCCCATTTAGTCTCCCTTCACTGCTCCAGAAATGTGTGGGTTCCCTATGGATCCTATGCCATACCTGCCAGCCCTTGTGGGTGGCTGAGCTCCCTGGCACCTCTACTGGCACTAGATGCCTGTGTTTATACTGTTCCCATTTGGCACGTGACACAGCAGATTAAGGGAATTGAGTGTGACCCACTCGTTTTCAGTAGGTAATGCTGCAGGGCTGATTTCTGAAAGCTGATTTGAATAAAACAAAAGATGGAAATTCAATTTTTTGCAAAGTCATTCCAAGTTGTTATGGATGAATCTTAGTCCAGCTCCCACATTCAAGGGACTTTGCCTCTCACAGTGCTGAGCTCTTCCACTTCATAATTATCTGGGGCATTTTTCTGGAGCACAGTTAGCTCAATGGACATTATAGCCACCACTGATCACTATGTTACAGAACTACTGCTGTTTCCTTCACATTTAGGATACTGACCCATCTTAAAGAGGGCGAATCATCTGACATGGTACCAGACATCCATCAGGGTCCAGCCTGTCCTCAATTCACCACTCCAGGGCACTCCATAATATACCTTAGTCCAGAAGAGGCCAGCAGAGATGCACCTCACTGCCCTGCATGGACTAGAAAGGGGTTTTATGAGATTAAGGGACATTAGTCTCACCCTAGGTATTTTCATTTCTCTAATTCCCTGGACGATGCCAGTCTCATGGCTCTGTGGGAGACCACTGAAGGCTTTGCTGCACAGGGGACCCAGGGGAGTTAATCTGAATTAACTTTTAAAGTGGATGAATTCAAGTGCATTAATCTCTGTGTAGAGACACATGCTCAGAATTACTATGACAGTAATTTGATTTGGTTTGCTTAAGTTTGGAAGTAAAATGAATTAAAGCGAAATGAGGGACACTTCAGTGCCCTGGAGGAGGTCGCCCAGGAGTTCAACGAGATCTGTCTGATCCACGTGAACACCCCGGGGCAGAGGAGGTTGCAAAATACTAACTGGGAGCTGAAAAGCAGTGACTGCCATGATGGTGTGTTGTCTGCACAGAGGAAAGGAAGAAGAAAGGTATGTCAATACCAGGCTCTTGCAGTGCCTATTTTAGGATTAATACATACTCATAGAAATGACGGGGTATTTTTATAGACTTTTATAGTATGAATAGCCAATAATGATTGACTCTATTGGAAATCCACAGTGGGGCTCCTGCTGTCCTCCGACAGTGGGATTTTGTTTGGTATTAATTGACACTAATAAATCAAGAACAACACATGAACATTTTTTTTGAAAACAGCTACCTGATGATTAAACATGGAAGATGTTCTGTCTTTCAGGGCGGGAAGTAGAAGTGGGTCTGAATCCATCTCAAGCAATGCCATGCTGATCTGAGAGAGCTCTCTGGCTGAGGGGTTACGTGAGCCCAAGCACTTTCCTGCTTCCCAGGCAGGTGACCTCTAGAAACCTCTGTGACTCATAAATGTTCATCCACTAATATTTCCTCAACCCCTGATAAGGCGAGTTGATTTGAGAGTTTAGATAGAGTAGCCAAAAGGTGTGGCTAGCTTTCATTATATGGTTATCATTATTAGTTTGAACAGTGCTATTGTGCTTGCAAGGGAGGGTTCAAGTAACGTAATGTCGTGCGCCGAAATGCAGAGGAGAAGATCGATTCAGGTAAAGCACATCACTAGACAGAAATGGGAGAAGAGGCAATGAGGAAAAGGGCTCCACCCAGGCAGATGCAAAGCTGGCAGAGGTTATCATATGCTTCAGGAGGAATGGGGAAAGATAGACAAATGGAGTGGTTTAATGTGAAAATTCGCTTGAGAATTTCATTACAAGGACATTTTATTTATGCAGTGGTCGTGTCTAAATGTCCTGTTTGTGGATGAAGCATCCATCATTTCTTCATTTTGTGACAAAAAGTATTATGCCACTCTATAGACCTGGTTTTAATATTCTGTGCAGTCTAATATCCTGGGTAGTCCTCCCAAAAGAAGACCATAGAACCTGGCAGGGGACAGAGGAGAGTGACTGAGGTGACCAAGGGCATGGAATAGCTTCCAGACAAGTTACAGCTATAAAAATTAGGACATTGATGCTTGGAAAAGACAAAGGGGTGGCATCCATGAAGGCCTCTGAAATCATTCATGGAATTGCAAAGATGAGCAGGAAACACTTGGTCATAGTTTCTTGCTGTAGAAATGTTTTGCATAAGATACATAACTACAGTGTTGAACAGATGAAGCCATTCAGCTGTTGTTACTTAGCACAGGACCATGTAATGTGATATAGCAGAACAAATTCAGGGTAAAACTACTTCATTCAGAGCACAGAGGACAAGAATCTCAAATACAGTACATTTTTAAAGCAAGGCTTTTTAAGTTCACAATTAATAGATCATCATATTTGAATTCCCTAGCAGTTCAGACTTCTCAGAGAAAGTCACTGGGTTTTCATGAATAAATTCAGACCTGAAAAGAGAGTTACTGATGTAAAAAAGGATTGGAACAGACAACAGGCACAGCTACTATAAAACCATTTTCCATGCACTGAAATGGAAGAAGAATTCTCATGTAAATTAACCACAACCTGCCATAAAAGTTTGATGGCCCTTTTCTCTCTGCTTTCTGAAAAGGAAACGCCTGAGGCACACACCTTAGCTGCCTAACTGAAACTGGTGGGGAGTCTGGAGCATACCAGCGAGGCTGCAGCCGGACTCTGCCCTGCCACAGCCTGGACAAAGCGTAAGCCTGGCCCACCCTCTCCAGGAAAAGTTTGTGCCAAAGGTTGCTCAGGCATGAGGTCTCCTGGAGGTCCAAGCCTTCCAGAGAAAGAGAGGTGAGGATGCAGCCCTGCTTCCTTTCTCTGAATTATCAGACATAGCAGCAGTTATGACAAGAGGAATATGTGCTGGGAAATGATGGCAGGGCACACTCCTGAGAAACCTTTTGCTAAGGGAACTTAGCCCCCCAAGAGTCCGATCTTCTTGGTCCGTAGCAGCTGAATTGGGAGGGGACAGAAGGAAGAGCAAAGCACTTCACCCCAGCACCTCTAACAACCACAGCTCCCCAGTGACACCTGCTCCGCAGCTTGCCTAAACCTGATGCTTAAACCAAATATTTTTTTGTTCTGACACTGTCTTTTAGTGCAATTTGTTGGCTTGGAGTCCTTGTGTTGGAAGAGGCAGCGAACATAATGTCCACTCTCTCCCCAGGCCATTCTGATTTTTATAGACCTCTACCATGCCCTACCTTATCTCTTTTTATCTTTAGAAACTCCCAGAACTCTGTTTTCTCAGCTGCTTTCCACCCTTCAGACCATCCAAGCTGTCCTCTCTGAACCTTTCCTGCTCCCCTATAGCCTTTTTGAGCGGGAAACGCTTCACCTTCCACCACCACAAGGGTTTTAGGATATCCCTCTGTGATAAAATTCTATATAAACCATTCAAACAGTTGTGTCTGTGCAACTTTAGTTAAAAACATGATAAAGTCAGTTTGGTTTCTTCCTCAGCTCTGTTGCTTTAGAAAAGGGAAAGAAATTTTTTTAGCAACTGTATTTCTTGGTCTCCCATACAGATATGCTCTGCTGTTTTATTTAATCCACAACAAGTTTATTCATTTAAATTGAATCTGAAATCCTGTGGGTGACATTTTTATGATCATATGTCAGCAGATGCCTATTTTGGTTTTTTTACATCAACAGAAACAAGTTTATACAGAATTTTCTCAGCAGTGTCCATAATACAAATCCCACCTCTAGGCAAGCTTCCAAGCCTCAGTGCTTGGTCAACATGCATGAGAGAGTGTTTTGTCCTTTAAAACCTCACACAGCATTGCCCACAGTAATCTTTCATTCTCCTTTCCAAAATCCATCTAATTAGCCTCCTCTTCTACCCCTGAACCTAATTTTCCACAAAAAAGTTGTTTTAAAGTTAACATTACCCATATAGAATTATTTGTATACCTTCGCCTCTTTTGCATGACCAGGTAGTTATTGCATCTATAACACCATTTGCTTCTTCATTTGTTTAGACCTTATTCCATAGTATTGGCTTGAAAAGGCAAACACAGCCATACCTTTGAAATGCTTTTGCTGCATGTCGGACTGAGCCCCTGATTATATATAATGATTTTCCTCCTTTTTCCTATTTTCTGCATTAAACAGACTCATTCCTTCTATAAGAACTTGTGAAATGTTGACTTCTCCTTTTTAAGTTGCATTGCCATTAATTCTGATTTTCACAGCCTTGTCTTTGTTTCTGTGTGTGCATAGTTATGGAGAATACTTCGTGCCAGAGCCTTGCGCAGCTCCTCTGTTACTGTTCCAGCCTCAGCTTGGTGAGCATTGCTTGGAGTATGCATTTTTATCAATTTATGGACAGCAGCCCACAAATTTCCATAATAGACATGGGGCTCCTAAGCACATCCACTGCTAATGGATTTGGAATTGCTCTGTGTATTTTATCTGCACCGCTTCGCCTTCATAATACCTGTGGGATAATTTGGAAAGCAGTTTTTATATTATCTTCTTATTTAATTTTCTTCCTTGATGTCTCAAACCAGAATGAGACCAGAATGGTGATGTCTTCATATGGCTCTGCTTCAAAGCTGCATGCAGGTCTTAAACAGAAGATTACAGCAGTAATAGGTAGCAGTCTCTCGATGCCCTAACATCATCCCAGACCAGCTCCAGAAACCAAAATACAGCGGAGGGCCAGATGCAGACAGCCTGTCTTCAGTCTCCAGCATAGGTACTACAGTTCCTAAAAATGCCCAGTCCCCCAAACACTGTAATTCAGAGCCCCTAAAATGACTCCCGATATGGTCGATAAAGACTTCTCAGGTATGGTCACTCCCCCCATCATTCGATTTTACCTGGAGGTAAAGGCTCCCCCCATGAACAGTTCTCTGCTCCATATCCTGACTGTGCAGCTGACCTGGGCTAGAAAACAACAACGCTGCTTCTGAACTGGCAACTTTTGATTCAGCTGATTCAGGAATGAATTTTTAACCTAGCAAGCTTTCCAAATGATTATGTTAACTTTTGGACCTGGCAAATATCTTCAACAACAGCCACACTGGCACTTCCGAACATCTGATAACTTGGCCCCGATTTAGACATCCCAGATGGTGCTCAGCTCTCGTTAGATCTTGTGAACTACTCAGTTAGTAATAGCTCAGCTCAGTTAAAGAAAATGATGGAAAAATGTTGCATTTTCTGATAGCAAAGCAGCAAGTTGGAAGGGATTTTTCCTAGGGGGCAGGGCACGAGGTCATTACTTTGATAGGGTCAATGCTAGAAATTTTTCACAAGTATTTCCATAACCAAGTTTGTCTTGATTTTATCATGGTTTTATCATTAGAGGTTTTATAAGGTATCATAGTTGCCTTTTGTGTGTTTTGTTGTGTTTTTTTTAATAGCCTGAGCCATTGCAACAATATGACTTGAGAATCTCAGCCTTTTCTTAAATACTCCCCTCCATTTCTGGCATGCCTTTGCTGCAGAGGAAAACCCCATCCACATGTGCAGCAAAACCACCCACAGGCCGAGAAATCAAGGAATAACTCAGAGTCTTACCTGTTGGGGCACTGCACCCCTGGTTGGTTTGCAGTTTTTAAATGTTCCCACGTAGCATGCAAATCAGTCCTAAGAGATTTTGGCACAGTTATTGCAAATTATTCAGGCATAGCATGGAGAAAGGGAAGGAGATACAATGCAAACTCCCATCTACGCTTCTGCCAATGGGACTCAGTTTTTACCCTTGCAATGGCTGTTTTTGAGTTCTTAACTTCCTTTTTCACTGTCAGCCCATTGAAATCGTTATGTGGTACAGCTTTTATAGCACACATCAAGTGGTAGACCAGGTACAAATATAAAATTGGACTATAACATGGAGTTTCTGCCAAGTAGGCTGGTGTGTCAACACCCTTGTACACTGTGTGTTCAGACCAGTTTGAGTAAATATCAAACATGCAGCTAAATTTGAGGAAGTATCTTGTTATTTTACTGTGCAGCCATGAGAATTTTCCTTGTGCTTTTGGCAAATGTGTATTTACACAGTCATGATTTCAGGTGAAACATGAGATCAGGATATGCAAAGCCAGGATGGTGGTTTCTCTGGTTCCATGGGCTCCCTTATCAGGGCACGGAGGAGATGACGAGGCTGGCAAACATCACACAGCAGTTGTCTTCATGGATCTCACCAGCCTTGCCCCGGTGGGTACCTCCTGGCTCCATGTTTGCACTTCACACCTTTTTTCCAAGTCATTCAAATTTCTTCCTAAGAAAGATGATGCTGCTGTTGCCCAAACACAAGTATTTTACATCTCTCTGAATGCCTCAGCAGCTGCTACCTGCTTGTGAGATTATCTGTCTTAGCAAGAGTGATCATTCCTTAAGGACCCCACTCTAAATTGGGTGCCACCCTCTTAGGACTCATTCAGAGCTTTGCAGAGGGATAGTTCCTCCCCCAAAAAGCTTAAAAACCTGAGCAAACCGGGTATGCTTCAGCAAGTACACTGCCCCATAAATAGACCCTGTGGCATGGCCTTCTCTTCATTGGCTTAGTTTTCATATCACTCATGTATAAAACTGATTTAAAAAATGAAAAGGTGGAAGAAAGAACTCTATTCTTCTAAAAAAAAAAAAAAAAAGAGCTCAAGAAAATGGGAGGTGGGTAAGGTCACACAGATTGAGCCCAGACCACCCAACTCCCACCTTAGTGAACTAATGAGGCAACCCACAGCTCCATACAGAGTCATAGAAGAAAGCAGTGCGGAATGGAAATACCAGAATCATGGAATTGTCTAGGTTGGATGAGACCTTTAAGATCATCTAGTCCAACCATCAGAAGCATCACTGTGCACCCCAACGGGTCACAGTTGAAGCCCTCAGAGACGCCAGCAAGGAACAGTCAACCTTGGATGTGCTCCAGGAATGGTGGGACAATGGGGAGACAGAGACTGCCCCTTTGCTTTGCAGTACCCAAAACCTGCCCCAAGGGACCCTGACCCCAAACACCCTGACCCTTAATAGAGATAATTATAATGACCAGAATCTGGTTATCCTCAGTCTGCAAGATTTTGTTCTCTCATTTTGTAAGGGTGACCTTTAGCTGCCAGCACAGAGCTGGCTGAAATGCGGGTTCAAGCTCTCTCTGTGGCAACATCTTTTCCCTACTGAGACCTCAAAGAATGGACAAGAGCATTTTGGCCCCAGGGCTTTAATCCAGAGTCTTAAACCCAAATCAAGTGCTGAAGGGAGCTTGTATATGGCATATACTACCCCATCACTCTCCAAATACCAAATAGACAGTCTGCGTGCAGGATGAACTGGTTTCACAGTACGAGTGAAATCTTCATTCCAATCGCTGCCTCAAACTATATTAAGAATATAGTAACCATGAATATAGTAACCATCTCCTAGTAAAAGGAGATGATTCTGTTTGTACAAGCCATTTCTATGCTCCTTTTGTAACATTCTGTGAGACATTAAAGCTCGCACTCCACAGAGCTCTGTCCAGACTGTCAGAGAGAGATGGGGAAGTGTATCTGCTGCCTCAAAGCACCCACTATGCAGGGAAGAAAAGAGCACGAGAGAGATGAAGCATCTCCCTAAGCTCCCTGGGATTTGACTCACTGTTTATTAGGAGGGTTTGATTTGTAAATGGGAGGAAATATGCTTCCATTAAATTGTCTTTCCACACCAAACACACACTGCACAAATTACAGCCCTTGTTAAACAAAGAGGTGCACAAAAAGCTGCGTTGCTTCATGTCAGTTATTCCGCACAAACTGAAGTTAACAATAATATTTGCTATGCTGAACTGCCATAAGTCACAGTGGAGATGTCTTGTTATCGAACACATCAACACTGCCAGGATCAACAGAAACAACCCACCTCCTCAGAGCATCAGCGCAGGTTAGCGAAGCACAGAAGCCAAATACTCGTCTCCCTGATGTGGAAGCACATTTGTTGGTCTGCAAAGGAATTGCTTTATTTTAAGCAGCAAAAATCCACTGCATTGAGGACTTGAAAGACAGATAAAATAGGTGTCTAGGAATATAAATAAGAAAAAAAAGAAAGAGAGGGCAGAATTTTTGTGTTAGTTATCTCAACAAACATGAATTAAAACCTTTTTTTCAAGATATTTAGATAAATTTTGTGACAGGTACTGTGTATGCTGCTAGCCATGCTTTTCAATTTGAATTTAGATATTAATATAATAAAAAGATACTAACACAAAGTTGAGGCATGTTAAAACCTAATTAATACATGACAAACCCAAGCAGCACTGTGATAGTCATTGAAATTGGAAACAGAGCAGCTGTCAGTCACCTGTGGTATAACTTAACTTACATCAGCATTTGACCACGTACAGACTTTGCTTTTTCCAAAATCTCTGTAAAACACAGACCTGGATTGCTCTCATACAGGGTTCTGTATCTGGGGGTAGTTTATAAAACCATTTTACCCAGGAAATGGGATTATCTAAGAAATTTATAGCTGTCCCCAAAAGCCTGCCTCTTCTCTTCTCTGTAAAGATCCTTTTGAAATAATTACCTGTTCCCTCATGAAAAAAACAGTGGATTTAAAAACACTGTTGCATTTAAACACAAAAAATCCCCTATTTGGAAAATTGGAGAAAAAATGAGAAAATGGACTTCAGATGGAATTGGATTGGAGAAAAATTACTTCAGATGGAATAGGAGAAAATTCAGGATCTTAGAGTTTTCACTCTCAAAACAGCCACTCACAGAAATGTCTGTGTGCAAAAATGAGCAACTACATGTAGGAACCGCAGCTCTGCAGACCTCGGTATTTGGAAAATCTACAGGGAAAACGCTAGACTTTTAACTCCTCTGCCTTCTCCACCCTGAATGTGTTTATGAAAGATTTAACAAAGCTCCTTTAACTGTCATTATGTTTTCACACAAACACTGAACAGCTTGATACTTTTTTGCAAAGGATAACCAAAACCCTTTGTCACTTAATTGCTTGCTTTCCGGGTAAAGAACTATTTGCAGGCAGAGCCTGGAGCCCACCTGCTCTCTCCCTTCCCCCAAGAACCAGCAGAGCCCCAGTCCCATTAGATACCCATTCCCACCACAGCTCCAGAATCTCAGCTGCAGCGTCAGGAACACACACACAGCTCTGACCACATGCTGCAAATAACGCCGTATCTTGGAGCATAATATTTACATTGAGGAGCCAAACATCCACTTACCAGAGGCTGGATAAAGCCAGTTACTAATATGAAATTACATTTATTTCCAAAAACTCTAGGCTTTTCCCACTTTTGTAAAGTGCCTGTACACCAGCCAAAGCTTTCCATGATAAAGTCTTGACACTCAACACCTGCTAAGGTATTTCTATAAAAATGTGGGAAGCGCCAGGTGACGCTGTCATCTGATAGAAACCCGACTGGGAGGTGAGCCCTCTGCATCCTGCCTGGATGCTCTAATCATGACACTATGAAAAAATGAAAAGAGAAAGGAAATATGAGTCGCAGTCTTCTCCTGAAATTGTTCTTCTGATTTATATAAACAATAGGATATTCATGGGGCAGCCAGGGAAAGGGTCACTGAACCAGCGCAGGCACCGCACATCCCGCAGTGCAGCAGCCGCAGGCTCACTGCCCTCGGCTGGCCTGAGTCCGGGCAGGGTTTGGGACCCAGCAGATAAACACATTCTCCGAGTAGAACAAAATGCAAAACAGAAGGATCTCGGATCTCTGCAGCCGTGTCCTTCAGGCACTAGACTGCCATGGCACAGGATCGCCCAGCGATGTGGTAACCCAGGAAGGGAATTTGCCAGCAGAGGACATGAATGGGCAGTCATACAATCATAGAATGGTTTGGGTTGGAAGGCACCTTAAAGATCATCGAGTTCCAACCCCCCTGCCATGGGCAGGGACACCTCCCACTAGAGCAGGTTGCTCAAAGCCCCATCCAGCCTGGCCTTGAACACCTCCAGGGAAGGGACATCCACAACTTCTCTGGGCAACCTGTTCCAGTGAATCACCACCCTTGCAGTAAATAATTTCTTCCTAATATCTAATCTAAATCTCTCCTCTTTCAGTTTAAAACCATTACCCCTCATCCTATCACTCCACTCCCTGATAAAGAGTCCCTCCCCATCTTTCCTGTAGGCCTCCTTTAGTACTGGAAGGCCGTTATAAGGTCTCCCTGAAGCCTTCTCTTCTCTAGGATGAACAACCCCAACTCTCTCAGCCTGTCCTCATAGGAGAGGTGCTCTAGCCCTCTGATCATTTTGGTGGCCCTCCTCTGGACCTGATCCAATGGGTCCATGTCCTTCCTCTGCTGAGGAGGTGTCAGGTGCCGAACCTGAAAAATGCACCCTGGAAGACTGAGGGGTGGTGGTAATGTTTTCTGTTTTACTTCTAGGGCAGCTAACCATGCTATGCGAACACAGCTGTATTTGAAACTACCAGACGCAGGAATTTAACAAGATTCAACAATTTAACAAGATTCAACAATTTTGGAACAAGACGTTTTGCCTCTTTTATTGTTACAGATCACATTACCTGGGTTGCTCCTCGTGAACTCGCTCTTGTGGTTACCATATCTGCTTCGGAGATTTTCAGCAATCTTGCATTCAGCATGATTAGGAAATAAATATTCCTTCATTTCAGTGTGATGGTATGAATCTCTGCTCTTTTTCTCTAAAATAAAAGGAAATATTTGACGACCACAATAGCATATATAAAAGCAAAGTTGCTGAATGAGTCGGTCCTAAGAGGCTAGTAGGGAGCACTGTAATTAGGAAATCCCTTCATTTCTGTCCTTATATTTTCGTCGAGGTCTTTACTCCTTATTCCGAAGTATCATTGTTCCGGGTATCAGCCAGATGACACACACACAGACACAGCTCTGCTGCTCAGCAAGTCAAGAAAACTGAGGGGTTACCTACAGTTAAAACCTCTTTGCCCTTTGCATCTCTCCAGCAGAAAAACCACTTGACGCAGATGGTTACAGTCTCACTTTAGCACTTTGCCTCCCTGACCAGCTCCCACCGGCTCATCAGGGTTTGCGGCTGCTGCTGCATCAGGTGTGGGCACCACGGGAGTGGGATGGGGCACAGCAGCGCTCCCCGCCTGGCATCCCTCCCTGCAAGGATGCTCCCGGGGTGGAATTTGAACCCAAAGGGTCTGCAGAAGAGGAAATTGGCCCCAGAAATTTAATGCTGTTCCTCTTCCCTTAAAAAGCAGTGACTTCTATAGATCCATTCAGGAACATGTGTTTGCAGCTCTAGACCCTGGGGGAGCGGCCAGCACTGATCTCCTTCAGATGCCACGGCAGCTTCACGGCTCTCTCCCATGTTCTGTCACCGACTGCAGGGACAGGACCAGTTCATTTCTGCTGGCAAAGTAGAGAATATAACCTTGATCAGTTTGAGACTGAATGAAATGCCTCTTTTAAGCATGATTTTATTTAAATATTTTTTTACCTTTCAAATTTAAACATAGGCAAAATATTTCACAGTGGAATATATTTAGACGAAATCAGCAAATAGTTCAACACGAAAATCCTGTTTCGTTTACATTTTTTCAACAGGTAAACAATTTGTCCAAAATACGTCATTCAAATAGTGTCTCAGCTCCAATCTTCAGCTTTAACTGGCTTGTTTGCATTGGGGAGGGAAATTTCTGTTTAATTGTGGTTTATGCCTTGTGTTGAAAAAGATTAACTCCATTTCTCTAGAAAATACCACTTATCTGTATTCTTTGAAGTGAGTGATAAAAATAAATTAGAGCTTGGTGCAGGCATGAATCTTTTTTGCCATCCTACTCCTCACACAGGACTGCAGACTGCAGTTTGCAAATTTTTTAATCAAGTGAGGGTGAAATCTCTAGATAAATCTGAGCAGCAGAACACAAACAATTCATTGTTTCCTGCTGTCTGTGTTCATCCCAAGGAAGAGCTGACAAATGCAGGGCCCACAGAGCACACCTGTGAGAGGTACATGGCACAGCTGGAGGAGATGTGCACAGTCCGGCAGCTGGATCTTCTCTTCCATAGCTGGCCATACAGATGTGAAAACTATTCCAGTTTTCAGAGTTGGAGATGACAGGCTGTGGAACTGAAACTCTACCTATTTCAGAATAAATAAAACACGATCAAAGGAAGACCTTCAAGTGATTTCTGTTTCCAAAGAAGGTCTCACAACACTCTGAAATCAAACATCTGATATTCATAGACACAAATTGTCTCAACTGTATTTCTCCTACAACACCTTCTCAGCTGTAATTCCCATAGCAAGGAATTATCAAGGGAGGAAGCACAATTAAAACACACACTAGAGAATACATGTGTGTGATGCTGTCTCATCCACAGCTGCTTTCTCACATGAGGACACTAAAAACCTCTGAAGGGCATCTAACATGTAACACCAGCGAGAGACCACGTACATCTTGGCCAATAAAATGTGTTTTGCTCCAGAACCCACCAGAGAGGTTGGTTTCCCTGCAGCTTTGCCCAAGGCAGGCAGCAGCCCAGGCTCACCACGGATCACCCTGTGGTTTGTGGCATGTGCAGGCTGGAACTGAGCTCAAAGCAAGAGCCGGGGAACAGCCCGCAGCATCCCCCTGGGAGGAACACAAAGCACAGTATATTATTTCTTCCAGAGGAGGATCCTCAATCCCTGCCTGTACCAGGCAAGCAAAAGAACAGCCCCGTCCCTGCAGGAAACCCTGCCCTCCCTGTCCCATGCCGGACACGCTGTTGCCCCCCCCACCTCGCTTCCAACCCACTTGCAATCCAGAAAGCTGTCTGCTGTCCTCTCTGGCCACCACAACACGGCACCTGAAATACCTTACAAGTCAGACAGCCCTGCATGGGGATGTTTTAATTATCATTTCCCAGGGCTGCTGTCCCGGTGGGTGAGAGCCCGGCTCTGCCAGAGCTCAGCCCATGCTGCGAGCAGGGCTTAACAGAGCTGTCACAACGGCTCTTCTTTCCCACATCATTGCTCCTGATGTGACGTTCAGGTAGGTAAATATGCTTCAGAAAACCTCCGTGCTGAAAAAGCCCTTTCTCACCTCAGCACTCAGTGGAAGCAAATATAATAGTACTGCTATTGCCAACAGACCTTTGACTGCAACCCAAGTTCCCAAACACCTTTCTAGGCTTTCAGCACTGAGTATCTGCTTCAACCACATAAGAAAGCCACCGGCACAATTTGCAATTGCAACTCAATACGTTTCTAAAAGTTGAGAAGTTTTGTGTCTAACTTTAAAACATCATTTGGATTTTTTTGTTCAAGATACAAAACCTGCCTTGTTCTTAAAATTTTCATCTCAGGTAGTTGCCTTTTTGGAAGAAGTCAGTGTCACACTCAAATAGTCTGTAAAACTAGGAACAGCTTTTCCAGAGTCTAATTCAGTGACTTTTCAACCTCTTCACAGCAGATAACTAAAACCCATTTACAGAAATACCAGCACCCTGTACAGCTCTTGAATACTTTGTAGAGAGCTACGGCACCAGCATCAGAGGCAAAGCTTTGTGGGCAGCAGGTGTTAGGCAGGAATTAAACACCGTGGGGAAGACAGTCACTCAAGTACCACTCTTTTTGCAGGCAAATACTAAACCTTCCAATTCTTTCTGCATTACATTCGCAGAAGTGCAACTCCATCCAGAAGCTGCTAACACAGATAATACAAGTTAATGTTCCTGCGCATAAAGTCAACATACAAACCATACTAAATCCCTCTGTCTACAACAGTCTAATAGGTTTTAAAGATATAAATTGTTATAGTATGACTATGCATCATATATTTGTTTTGGGGTTTAATTCCCATTAGTTTGCTATCAGAATAGTCTGATGAAAATATCAACTTGACTCCAGAGCAGCCGGTTCACAGAATCACACTGGGAAGCTACATATTTACAGTAAAAAAAGCAAATATTAAATATGACAGCAAAATGCCATGAAGCTCAGCTGAAGTCTGCAGAGACTATGGCAAATTACGATTACAAAATGTTGTTCATGAATCTGGCATCATCAGTCCCATATTTGGAGTTTTTCAAACCAGCTTCATGCTCTGAGCATGCCCACTGCTCTTTAGCCTGGAGAACCTCAGCTCAGTTTTGGTAACTTCCTTGCTACCTTCCCAAGTGCTTTCAGCCAAATCCACTCAAAAGCTCTGAGGGCGTCTCCCTGACCTGTCATTTTAAAAATGTCACATGACTTCTTTGCATCTTTTCACTTGTTTCTTTCTCCATCCTCATGAAATTTAGACATCTCAACTCCATCGTTCAGGAACTTCACAGGTTTGCCCTTCAACACTACAACATGGATGAAGGTACATTTTCCACATGATCCAGAGACAATATCATGCATGAGTCTTGGATAACTACAAATCCCCAGTGCATTTCTGACAATATTACTGTGACGTCTAGTTACTTACTGCTGTATCAGAGCAGCACGTATCACTTGGTGTTCACAGCATCACTGATGCTGTATCTTTTGCTTACATTTGCCAGAGACACCTGTGTTTGCCTGAGATGTTTGCTTTACACTGTCAGAGTGGCCAAGAGCAGACCGTACCATCGACTGTAACTTCACTAACTGAAACCAAAAGCTCCTGGGGCTCTGCTGTGCAGAAAGTCACTGGGGCACAGGAGCGCATATTGCCGTGCCCAGCAGCACCCTTCCTCTCCTTCAGCCTCGAACTCTTGACCCAAAATTACTTTTGATAAAGGAGCAAGACCATAAGTCAAGCACAACTCAGACCAGCAGCCTTTTGCTCACAAGGTTAACACAGCACTGCAGGCAGCCAGCATAATACATGGAAAGTGTCACCTGTGTCCAGAGATGCCATGATAAAGTTAAACCCAGCAAGAAGTGGAGTCACATACAGAACCTTCAAACCAAGCATAATCCTGTGTTTCGTGCCATTGGAGTCATTTAACAAAGTGCCCACTTGTGTGTTTTGCTGCACCAGGCTGAGCCGTCATAAATTGTTATACAAATAATTTCAATTCACTGTGCAAAGTATTTAAAGAAGTTGCAGGAGAAAGTTCTGGGGGATGTGGGGAAGAAAAGGTTAGCACCTCCTGCAAAAGTCAGTTCTCCATTTCCTTAAAATAATTTTTGTCCTTTGAAATCAAGAGAAGGAAGATCTGGACTGTGAATTGATGTTTTATTGTCTTTGCTGTTTGTGATACAAATAACAGTATTTTTTTAATTGCTGAAAGTGACAGAGATTCAGAAAGTTGTCTTGCTCCATAACTGGGTAACAAGACTAACAAGAACTTCAGGGTTTCCTCCTGGAGCCACGTGACTGCACTCAATTATCACATTCATGTTTTAGAAAACCTAGTCCTAGCACATGATCTGAGCATGAGCATAAATCACTAATTCTACAATCAAAGGCAAAAATCCCTCAACATAATTTTCTCATATTTTAAGATTTTTTTAGGTTGGCAAGACTCATGCTGGCTGGACATTTGAATGCTGCATCTCCAGTAGCACATGGAACACTGACCACTTTGGCCAGCTTTAGTTACTTCATGAGAATTTGGTATATCTGCCTCAAAATGAGGCAGCATCTAGCACAGAAAGTTGAACTGTTTTCACAGGATTACCAGATTTAGATTTTCTTTAGCTCCAGGCTATTCAGTCTGTTTTCTTCTTTGCTCTTCCATATTTCAGTATAGGAGTTTTAATGAATTTAACAGTAGGACAAAAAAGAATTTTTGCTATGAATTTATGTATTTAAGATCCGTCACTTAAAAGTATCTGCCAGAAAGAGATGATGTGGATCACCCTGGGAGGGTCTCTGACAGGGCGACAAGGTAGGAGGCTTTTCTGCATTTCACACATAGAGACTCATCAGTCTGAGAGCATTTCCTCCAGAGGCATTTGACAGGGGACACATTTCGGAGCAGGGAAAGAGGGTACAGAAGAAAGGAACACATATGTGACACTATATATGCATGTTACAGACACATACACAACTCGCCTACCACCTTCACACAAAATTACTCATCAGACCCCTGGGTTTCGGCAGCAGGAGGCAACATTGCATAGAGCTCTGCATGACAAAGACAGGGCTGTCCCTGCCATGCGGGATGCAGAACAACCTTCCAATATCTTTCTGGGCAATTAAAGTTGTAAGTTCAGTCAAGTTTGCAAATCTATGGTAAATTCATTTCTTCAGGGCTCTGTGCTTTTTAGACACAGCCCAGTGCAGGGGCAGCACAAAGCTGGAACGTCTCCTGGGGCATCTCCCTCCATTCATCTGCATTTGACCTCCTGCTGACTCAAGCCTGGGAAGAGTTTTGGCAGTAACCCAGGGAAGGGGTAAATTGAGGGGAAAAGGTCTCCATCGCTTCTAGAGCATCAACACTGTATTCTGCAGGTACCACACAAACATCATGGTGCCAGCTGCAAGACCTTTCTGACCCTGCTATAATTCCTTAGAAATGCAGCCTTCAGGGGTGAAGTACTTTCTTTTTAAAAAAAAAAATTATTAATAAGGCAGTATCTATACTGTTTATAGCAAAGTCACTGGTAGCCTACGTATTTTTATTTACAAATAAAATGGCACAATGAAGTCGTAGTCATTTTCTTCTGTCCCACTCAAGGCAAAGACAAGCCTGCAGCAAAATAACTTGATACACAGCACGATTCTGTAGCTTTCAGAGCAGGAGCTCTATTTCTAAATATTAATACGATGTCCCAAACCTCAGACCTTCATCCATTTTCATTTGCTTTAAACATTCTCTCCTTCCTGCAAAATGGCAATCTCTGCCCTGAGCCCGCTCCCCACATCACCCGAGAAGCCGCTGAGCACTGAAGCCTCAAGCCCACGTGTGACAGGCAGAGCAATGCAATATGAATTAATGGAGAGTGTCTGCGCTGTTATAATAATAAAGCCTGGAACTGCTACCATGAATAAATACAGATCTGCAGCAGAAAAATTCTTCCTGAGTCTGACCTGTGTCTCAGCAATGCAGATGAGCTGTTGGCAGAGAGGGCTAACCTTTTCCCGCAGCTGTAATTAGTATAATGGATTCATCATTACATAGAACTTTAGATTTGTTTGGAGAAGGAGACGAAAAAGTCTACCATGATCCTGACTGCATTCATTACCTAAAGAAATATCAGCATCTAGATCAGGATTGGCTACAGACAGCTGTAGGTGGCTTCTCCTCCAGGTTTGTACATGCAGGACTGGGGGCATCCCAGGAACTGCCACCAAACCCCTTCAATTTCTAAATATCCAAAGCCAATCATTCTCTGGTTCTTTTCTTTCACCCCAGTGTGGCTCACAGATAACATGGCAGAGATGCAGAAAGATTAGGGTAATGAACTGCATCTCGAGCACCCAGACCTCTGCATTGCCTTCCGCGATCGTGACTGGGAAGTTCACGGCTACAGTAAATTGCAATGCACCTCGGGGATGGCAAAACGAGAAACCACCCGCAAAGGGCAGCGTTTGTTACTTCCACAATGCCGTGATGGTTTATTGGAGTCGGGCAATACAAGAGCAGCCGAACAACAGGGTGCAAGATTGCTCCAGTCACCTGCTGGTTGTCCTCAGGCTGGAAACTTACCTAACCCCAGCTAGTCCTGATGAGATGCGTGTTAATTGTATTAGATTGGCTTATTAAATAGGTCAGGGTGCTCAGGCATGCTGCTAAGCCTTCCAGCCTCCATGTGTGCTTCCTTGCTGAAGTCTTCTGAAGGAAGGGAACTGAACCTGCTGGGGAAATCACAAAGACCTAAGATAAGCCTGATTTAAGCTAGCGGCTTGCTTGCAGCTTAGCCCTGGCAGAAGAGAGCTCAGCAGAGCTGGCCCAAGGACCTGGCAAGCACCGGCCACGCTGAAGCATCCCCTGCAGAGCAAACACACAGCTAATCCAGCCGGGCTCCCCCCGCTGCACTCGCAGCTACAGAAATGCTCTTAGAGCATCCGTCTCCTCCATGAGATCTTTTGCAGAGGTGATGGCAGCGAGTCCTCACAGCCCCTCAGTGAGGCCGGTGATGTTGGATTTGCAACAGGGATAAAGTCTGCTTTTGGGGACACCTGCTTGGGCTGCACTGCTGAAGTGGTCCTGGGGTCCCTTTTAAGTGCAAAGGGAGTGATGGTCTTTGCCCTGTGAATGTAGGCACCCTGACTGCATCAGGCACACGCAGAGGTCGGCAGCTGGGCTGTTTGAGCAGTACAAACTGGTTGTCTTTGAGAAAAGGCAGCCAGCTAGATGGGGATGTGGCTCTCAGGCTGCCAGGCACACCACGCTGATGTCCCCCAGGGTCCTCAGTGGACAGCCGGGGACCACTGCTGCAGGCACCGCACCGACACACAGCGAGAAGCCATTGCTGCCCTGTAAGCACTTGCAAAGATGAAGTAAAAGCGAGAAGCCAAGCCAGGAGCTGCAGTCAGAAACTTAACGCCTTTACAACACGCTCATCCACTCTCTGCAGATGGAGGTGCAGCCAGGAATAGGGATAGGAGGGGAGAGGGCCTGTTTAGAAAAACAAAAGTACATTTTTCTAAAATAAAAAGCTTCTGGGCAGCTGCTCTCACTCCTAACCCAGGAGGAGCAGACACAACAGCACTTCTCTGCAATAGATCAGTCTCTCATTTTTTCAAATGCAAGAGTGCTCTCTGTTGGAGAAACCCTGCCTGCTGTTCGCATCCTATTAAAACCCTGTCAAGCAGCAATTGGTCCTTTTCCAGTATCAGCAGGACAGTGGTACCACTGGCTGTGAGTTAAAAATCAGTTTCTGAAAAAGTAATGGTTTGTTCTGCATCCTAAGAAAGCATTATCTAGATTTTTTCCCTTGATAAACAAAGCAGCTGTTCTGCCCAACTCAGAGCAAAGACTATAAAGAATCAGCATCCCATGCAGATTTTATTTTTTTTTGTAATTGCAGGCTACAGAGTTTCTTTCCATAATATGCAGCTATTTAAATGAGTTATAGAATCACAGACTCAAGGAATAAGATTGGGTTGGAAGGGACCTTTAAAGGTCATCTATAAGTATCCTAGTTACAGCAAAGAAGAGCATACCCCTTTGGAGTAATGGCACACCTGGTTCAGGGCAGGGATTTAGCGCTCAACAGACATCTCTGCTGCAGGGAAAAAGAGTCCATCGCACAGATACAGGCATCTCAGGCCCACAGAGTTTCCTTTCAGCAAGTTCCCTTCCATGAAGTTCCATTTCTATCCAGGACTGCTTGTAAAACTTTCCCAACCAGTTCCAATTTTGCTGGTCTACAGTGAAAGTTTACACAAAGCCTGTGGAGGTGTCCACACGCAGCTTCACACAGGCGTTTCCTTTGGCACAAGCTGATGCACCCCAGTCTCTCTCACTCACTGCCCTCCATTGGTCTCCATAAGCAGGGGTTGGCTCAGACACCCTGTGTATTTATGCAGCCTCATGGGTATATTTCGTAGCCAAGACCAAGCTCTCTGCTGCTCCTGGCTTTGCCTGGGGCCGGCTGCCTTTGCCTAACTCACCTTACTTCAAGCTTAGCAACCTCCCCAGGAGCTGTTGGCTCCACCGACTCAGTCCACAGGCTTGACGTAGATAAATTCATTATTTCAATGCATGAACTCAAGTCAAAAAATAATCTCCAGACCATCCTGTCCAGAGGAACTGACTCTATTTTATCTTGCTTCACTCATACCCCACAGCACCTTCACCTCCTGTACAGCGAGCCTGAAGACAAACAGAGCGCTGTAATTATAGATCCTGCCATCTGTTTAATAATGGATTTGAGATGCATCCGCTCTCAAGAGTAGAAAATGAAAACACAACTACCTCCTCCCCCCTTCTACAACTTTATCACATGTGTGTTACCATGGTCAAACCTTCAGTTTCGTCACTGACATCTACTCAGTCCCCTCGGGACATGCTCTGCATAGCTGTAAAATCAGCTCTCTAGGAGGACGGCAAGAAATGTTGGACCCATGAAGAAAATGAATCGATAATCAGATTTGTTCGCCAAAGAAAACTGACGTACAGAAATTCAGCTAATAATGCTTTTATCAGACTGCCCTGGAAGCAAGCGCCAAGGAAAAGAGCTCTCTGGTAATTCATGAGGTCAGAAATACAGAGACAGCCCAGACAAACTGCCAGTCAGGATCAATGCAGAGCAAAAAGTGTAAGGAACGCTACAAAAACTAAGCTTCATCTGTCTTCTGCATATAAATCCCAATTCATTTCCGACTCAAATGACTATGCTAGCCCTGTCAGACCCCCAGGCATCTGAGGGAGTACCAGCTCCAAAAGAGAAAATGCTCCACGGTGACTTTCTATCTATGCGCATTTCAAACTCACTCTTCTACCCTCCCAACCACAGTTATAAAAAAAATCTTATGTAAACAGAGATGGGCTAAAAACACATTCCTCCTCCTGTTTCCAAGGTGTCTCAGAGGCCCAGGTCTCTCAGGTTTCTCAGACACTCGAGTCCCACACAGTTACTCAGCACTGAACTGCCTTTTCCAGAGCTGGACTCAAGTTCTCCAAGAAAGCTGAACCGGAGCTAATGCCTAACCTAAAAGACACTGTCATATATGGCAATGCTTATGGAATCAACAAGTTCATTACCACTGATGAATGTCATTTGTTGTATCAATATTTGCCAAAGGCTTAGTCCTATTATTTAGATAGTTTTATAAACATGTATGTGGTATTCTGCAAGTAACTTTTTAACCAAGTCTGTTTTCTGAAGTCTCTTTATCCAGTAAGGAGAGCTCTGCCTGCTAATTCCATAAAACTGCCTTACTTCAGTACTGTTCACTAGCAAAGAACATCTTGAATAATACTCTTAATAAAATAAAATACCCAAATCCACTGTTTTTTCCTGATGCTGCCTGTTGCTGGAAGTCAAGACAGTAACAGGAGAAGTGCTGAAACCTACAGGGCAAGACGTTTGTGTGTCTAGAAACCTCATCCTGGTATGTCCTACTGCATCACTCGCACTGTGCAGTCCAGTTAAACAAGCATACGATTTCAGAATATGATTGCAGTAATATCTCATCACGCATTTTCAAAATGTGTTTTGTTTTTATACATCAGGTGAAAATACAACCTGGGCCAATTCATGTTGATTGTTTGAAGGAATTCAGAAAGCCAGAGAAATAAGCCAGGAGAGCACTATGATTCTATACTTTCTAATTCTACTTCCTGTCCCAATCTGCTCACACTCTCAGCACCTCTCATTTCCATGTCTAACTTCTCATTTTTTTGGGGGTTAGGAATGGTCCCTGAGGACTTGTAATTAAAAGGTGTGTTTCCATTTCTCTATTCTGTAAGAGTGAGCACTAGGATACAGCAGGTCAGACAGACACTTCCCCCCTTCTCCCAGCACTTTTTCCTAGACAATTTTTCCTTCCTCCTTCTCATCATCAGCTTCTTTTCACTTCCATTTCCATACCCCAGTTGAGTATATTCCTTCTATTGTAAAAACTATTTTCAGTCAACAGCGCCAGGCCAAGACTCCATTCACTAAACCTTATCCTCAAGCGTCTTCAAACATTCAGTATCAAACACTACAGGTTTAAACTGTAGCTGAAGGAGACAGCACATACACCATCCTCTTGTACTTTTCTCTTCTCCTTAGGGGCTAAGCATATGGCATGGAAAAGACTACACTAAAATAAGGAGTTTCCGTTGATAAAACTGCATTTCTGCAGAATTGCATGCATACAGGAAAGAAAAACTTTGATGACGTCTGGTACTCTTGGGCACTACAGTGACAGAGTGACATTTTAGTGCTGGGCCCAAGGAGAAAACTACTGCATGTGAAGGATTCTGCACATGGTTTGACCTACACCACAGTTTATTTGTAAACATTCGTTACATGTGCCAATAATTTAACTGAACACAGACTTTGTACAATTCCATGTATAATATTAACAACGTCACACTTGAAGAGCCCAACTGTATTCAGTTACAGTTGTACTTTAAAACCTTCAAAATACAAACCATTTGGAACACTGAACAAGAAAATAAAGGAAAATCCAAGAACAATGAGGGAAAAGAAAAAGAAAACTCTGAAATAATAACTCATGATCAAAAAACCTGAAAACAAACATAACACACTTTCTAGTTGGCTCCTGAACAGCTTCAGGTATATCCATCTAGACTGACTACTACTTGGGCTGTGCCAGCACAAAAACAATCTCTCTTCCGCAAGTTAAAAGTCTTGCTGAAGAGAGAAACTTAAAACAGCTTTACAATGTGCAATGCATGTGATTTTCCCCACTGTCAATAAAACTACCTGAAGAAAAGTAATGGATTTAATTTGTCTTTATTTGCAATACAATATAAAATAGATTCTTTTGGTATGAAGATCTTTGAGATCTTATTTTTGTTTTGTTTTTTTTTTTACACCATATTTAAAACAAAAGTCACATACTTTGAGTAAAGCCTCTGGACCATCCCAAGCACTGGAGCTGTAGTTGAGTTTCAGGTATTTTATGGACTTCTTTGGTTGCAATCTCTTCAATAAACTTCAGATATGCAGACCTGAACATTTAAGCTCCTAAACTAGTGTTGAAGCACCTAAATTAGACTGGCTTGAGTTCTAAAAAACTGCAACATATCTGGAATTCTCAGCATTAACTGTAAGATTTATGGGTATTAAACAACTCTGAAGAGCAGGCTACTTTTATTTAGAAACTTTACTTTAAACAACCTAATAACAAAGGGTATCCTTCACTTAGTAACACTGAAGAATAGGCAGTGAGAACAAGAAATTTTTATCCATTTTCAAACTTCCGTACAACTTGTGCTATCATCACTTTACATACTAGTATAGACAGCGCATGGCAAAATTCGATACAATACGCCGAACTAGCTCATCTACCACAGCTCACTGTAGCACTTAAAGTAACATCTATAGTACTGAAAGTGTTAAGCCATCGCCTACTGCTTAGTTCCTCTACAGTGCTAGAAATTGGCTTAACCTCCACAGAACAATTCTCACAGTAAATGCTTCCTCTGCCATTTCTAGCAGATTGACATCCAATTCCATTTTTAATTTCTTTCGAAGGAAATAAGGCAACTTAAACAAAAACGCTATGGAGAGTATCCACGTCCAGTACAAAAGTCACTGTAGTGTGATCAACTTCATATAGATAACCCAGCTCTGTAACATATGCATGTTCAAGAATACTAAGTTCAGCTGCTGTTGGTAAAATACAAAACTAAAATAGATATAAGAAAGCAGCACTGAGGAAACTGAAGTACTACAGATTTCCAGTTCCTTAGAGTGCAAGTCCCACACTTACACTTTAGGAATGTACACAAAGCAAAGGAAAAAAAGAATGGAATTTTCACAGTTGTAACTGAAGCCACTGCATTATCCTATCGTGGTAGGTTTGTCCTTTTCAAACTTCTGATGTGTTTATTACAGCCACACAGAACAGGATACAAACCCAAATGTTGCCATTTTTCTTCTTGCTGTTGTCCAGCACCATCTATGCCACAGATTCTTGGTCCATTACGTACTGTAGACTAGTAATGACAGGACGGTTAAGTCTCATTTTTAATTATGACTGTTTAAAACAAGGCAATTCCAGTAAAGAAGAGTTGGCAGGGTACTTTAGACAGCTGCGTTAAAAGTCTTAACATTTTACATTTCTTGTTCTCCTCATGTGCTAAATGGGACAGACTTCTTTTAGGCTGGCAAGAAGTTAATGTCTAATATAAACAAAGTGAAATCATGCTACATAAAATCATCCCCTACAAATAGAGCCAGAACATGATTTTAGATGAAACGGCTTACTGTTAATGTTTGTCATAATCAACAGCTGTTCAAGGAAAACAGATTCAGAAGTCTCTGCCTACACATCCTCTGCTGTTATCTTCCTTTGCTAATGACTGTCATGTGAAAAATCAAAAGCTCTGTTCTTTCAAATATTAAGCAACAGGACAGACATAGTTATCTACCTTATACTCAACTTATACCAGGAGTTTTCCCGCAGCAATCATCGCCAGCTTCAAATAACGAGGGACGAACTCCCAGCATGATCAAGTCTCAGACACTTCTGGTTTCATACAAAGAGCAAGATGAATCTTATCATGAAGAACCCCCTGAACAGTTTCCCACTTCAGTCCTTCCATAATTCCACACCTCCATCGAATTCTGCCAGAGACGAAAGTGCACCACTAATCTTCGAAGTGGCCTTAAGTCATTAGGCGGCCTTTAAGTCTTGCACTAACTCAGCCTCCTGTAAGCATCCAAATTCTTCCCATTGTACTGATTTGTCAAGACCTCAGCGTTAAGCTCAACTACAGAATTCAACAAGTCTTAATGCCCCATATCATCATGATACTTTTTTTTTAAACAGTAGGTATCACTGAGCTTTCAGAGGAAGAGCCAAATCTCTTACCTTTATACAGAAAGATTTTCAGTAATACAGTACAAAACTAAACAGAATTTATGTTTGAGTAACGAACATAGAAAACTACTATTGCCATTTTGTGGTGACAGCATAGAAATTTAACAATCATCAGAAAGCCTAGAAAGGGCATGTTTAGTTATAAAAGAAAGATTGTCTCAAGATAAAAATAGTGCTGACAGCTAAAAAGCTCTCTGTTGCAGCAAGATATGCAGTAATGAGTAACAAGTTCTAGACAGTTTAAGCACTTCCCCAATACTGCAACACAACACATTTTTGTAACACTACTTTTACATGGGTTATGCTGCAGCAGCGGTACACTTCTTAGTGGTTGGCACTAGGAATTAACCATAATAGAAGAAAGGCATTCAGTGATCAATGCATGAGAATCCCTATTTGACCTGTTCCTTAGGTGTGGTTGAAAAAAACCGAGGAAGGAGACCATCCGTTCCATTCAGATAATACACCGTCTTTGAACATGAGATTCTTGGCGGGAAGCGGAACACCCGTATCTGCAGAAAGAGGCTGCAAAAGTGAACTTGAAGAACCAGCATCATGGAGCTGATCCAGCGTTGAAATACCTTCCTAAAAGCAAAAGGAAGAGAAAATAGCGTCTTAAGGACAACTAATGAAGGATTTAACGGGTAGAATATGACAAGCTAATCCAATCTGCAAATACACTTAGTATTTCTGAAGCGTGTTACTTTAATCCAATAAATACTAAATCATTATGGAAGTAAAACCAGAAGAAACAAGGGGAAGCCTGAAATAAACATACAGCTGCCTCGGATACATCTGTGGATGCATAATTTGGCTTCCAAGAAACCTTCAGGAAAGTCTGAGGCTTAAAATTGAAGGAAAGACCTAGCAACATTTATGTAAAGCTATAAAATCTTCAGAACAGCCACCATACTGCTATTTATCCCATAGTGTGCTAAGAGGTACACATATATTTGGAGGCACTGATTTGACCATATTTTGAGTAGTTTTATTTCCCAGAAGTTTGGTTTTCTCAGCTTAAAAATCACTTCAGCATCATCTTTTTTTCCTCTCTATGCAGATCACCACCAAGAAAAGCATCTCTCAGAGATAACACCTAAGAGATTAGGCCAGGAATCACTTGAGACTGTTTGACAGATGATTTCAAGGTTTCTAACCTACTGGGAATTTCCAGTGGTTTCATGAGGAAGTGGTTTCAGGGTCACACCATCCATAACACTACCTTACTTGTTAAGTAATCTGCAAGTTCCTTACGTTACTGAAAATATAGAATTTTAGAGAAAAGTACCATAAGACATAAGCAGCTAAGCAGATTCCATGTTACATGTGGACATGCCTCGCTGGTATATATTTCCATGCAGAATTATAGCAGGCTGCAGACTTGGCATTCCTCCTTGCTTGTTACACAAGACCCCTTTTCTCTCTCTATGATCTTAAAAAAACCCTCCCAGAGAATGCAGTTTTACATATTATATTCATTCAAGTTCTAGAGGATCTTAGGACAAGTGCAAAAAGTAACTGGTATAAAATACACGTTAATGTATTTTATTTTTTTCTAAGGGAACACAGTTAACTCGAGATGCAGATAAAGTCTCAGAAGATTAGCACATCCATGGTTTGCAGTAAATCTCCCTAATATATCTAACATAAAAGCATTCAAGTAACCAGCAGAGTAGGCTGTGTTATAGCACAGGAGTGAAAAACAGTTTTGCTGTGCAAGTCCCATAAAATATAATGAAACTCATTACACACAAGATGCAACCACAGAAGCCAAGAAACAAGTATTAAATAAGGCTAGAAAAGGGGCAGGGAAGCACTCGCTTTCTGCTACCAGTAGAATGAGGTTGATAATGCTCTTAATACAGTTACCATTTAAAGAAAAAGCAAATAAAACAAACCATGTATGTTTCCATACAGCCAAGAATGGCGAGTAGGAGGGCAAAAAAGAACAACAGACCATACAGAGTTATTTACATCTGGATTATTGCTCCTTACCTGGAATGAATGAACAAAATTAAGGACCTGAAGAGACAGCTTTCTACTGGAATGTAGGAGTTTTTGGAGGCTGCCAAACACAAAAGAGAAGAAGCTATGTCCAAGGTGCACTAATTTTTACTATACCACCATAGTAACTTGCTCACAAGTAACTCTAGTAGTAGTTAACTACTAGACATGAGACTGAGTTAAAAGCTTTCACACAGAAAGCTTGACAATATTGTCATCGCTGAAGAGGTGCTCAACTTATCTCATCTGCTATTGAGTCTAGTCAATAAAGGGTATTTTCCCTATCATTTACAGCATGCTAAAGTGAAACCATTGCAATTGAAAAAACACTGTTTTACATAAGATATATATTAATATATCAGACTTTATCATGTCTCATTCTTATCTAGGTCAGTCTGGTAACGTGACTTTTAAGAAGCAGATTAGCGACACACTGTTAAAAAGCAGATCAACTACTATAATAAAATCCTTAAGCCATGTTTTCAAGCAGCCTAATTTTTGGTCTCCAGAACGACGCCCTAGAAAAACAAAACAAACCACAAACAAAAAAGCAAACCCAAAAATCCCATTGTTGAAAAAGCAATCTTTCATAAAAAAAAGCTACAGTAAAACTCAGAACTTGATCATAAGCCATGACTAAACTTAGCAAATAAGACACCAATAGTAAAGAAAATTTCTACAAAAGCTAAATGCATGTAAAAATGCATTTAAAAATGCTTTAATGCATTAAAAGCATCAAAGCATTACCAGTAAGCTTCCCCCAGAACAGGGGTAGGCGGGTTAGGAGGAGGAAAGAAAGCCTGTGCTAACGTAGGAAGGGGAAATGAGTAGCGAGTCACACAAACTTACTTTCTTTCCTGATCTGTTCATAGACAGTTTACTACAAAGAACTCATTTTCACGTTGCAGAAACTACAAAAAGCCAAATCTTAATCTTAGCACAACTAAGGACTACTAGATTATATATTATAGCTGGTATCTACGAGCTAAAAAGTAATCACCTTACACACTAGAATTAGGTACTCTATAAAACTTCGCTCAGTTCTGCTCCTATAGTCATTGAGTTGTAGGTGTCATTTCTGCAGAAGCTCTGGACATAACACATTCAACCTGTTAAACCTGTAGCTGATAAATTACAGCTCACCTTTCTTTTCTACACAATCCATGAGTGGCAATTTTTCTGCAGACTTTCTGATTCAACTCAGAGCTGAAGAGTGGAATGCCAAAGCATAATTCCAGGGGAACCCACTCCAGTTCTGTTGTGGGTACTACAGAAATAAAACCAAGAGACAACAAAATTTTAAGAAAAGACAAAGCAAGAATATTGATCGCAGAACTGGTCATCTCAGGTGAGGCTCCATTGGACTGTTCATACTTTTTAAGATAGTTCATCTACAGAACTGCTCAAAGATTTAAGGGACTCTGAATTTTAAGAAGAAAGAACAGTTAGCGTTGATTATTGTCTGGGATAATAAGTGCAAACAACAACATATTCAGATCCTTAAAATGAAGATATCTCATTGGACCAAAAATGTTTAGTACAAGCCATTTGTCATGTGTTTACCTTCAAGGCTTTGCTTGACTGCAGAATCCACTGGAGTTTCTTCTATTACCATCTCAAATGATTCTGTACTCCCATTTACATCAGATCCCGATACTAGTTCAGCCTCTCCTAAAGGTAAAGTAATTCTTACATAAACATGCAGATGAATATAAGTTTAGTTACCACCTGATGTAAGGAACATGACACAAGCTTTGCCCAAAGACCATCTGGCTATAAAACTGGAGGAAGGGATATGGAGAAACATAGGGTCTGATTCATTTCAGGACTAAAGAGTCACTTAGGGATCCTCCACACATTTATGAAAGATTAAGTTCTAGAATATAAAAATGACAAAATTTACTTTTAATATTTTGAAATTATTCTTTTTCTTCTGTTGACTGTTCTAGTCCAATGATTTTTCAGTCTATATTTGCTATTTCTGAGCTAGTAACAATGAAGAATTAGGAAGTAAGCCTACGCCAATAGATTTACACTCAAAATGGATTCTTACCTGGGTTGGATAGTAGAGTTCCAAATCAAAGAATGTAATCCTTTGTTCACTTTGCTAAAGTGATTGTATGTGAAATTATGGGAACACAGCCAAAAAAGACAATTATTGATAACTAACCTCTTCCATCAGAAGCATCGCTCAGCTTTCTGTTAGCATTCCGACTTGAAGGGTTCAGCATCGTGACATAGCCACAAAAATGCTGCAAGTCTACTTTGTTTCTCAGTATTTTTAAAGCCGTATGAATGCCCATGTTCACACGAGAGAAATCTAGTAGGAAACAACACATATTCCAGCTTACTTTACAAGAAGCCTCCTCCATAACCATATAGCTCATCTCTAGACCAGACTAACTTTTTAATCTGAATTTTTCTCTCTTGTAATGCTCCAGATTAGTGATCACGTTGGTAGATCTGGTATAACACATAAGTGGTCATAGTCTTCCCACACCAAGCACTAACTGGCATTTTATAGTACAGTAAAAGAGCCAAAGAGAAAGAAAAACTCAAACAAAAGATGATCTCTCTCTCACACATAGACACCAGAGATGGAAAGGTTCAGCTAGGAATCAGACATCCAGCTCTTCCAGTGCCAGAGTCTTTTACGGCAAATTCCATACAAGAGACATGTTCCACATATTTGAACTTAGGGAGAATCAGAATACAGTATTAGAGGTTAACAAGAAGTTTCGACATTGAGTTGTTCATGCTTGAACTTAAGAGATTCTGTCTTCAAGATTTTCTACCGAGCATTGGGTCAGAAGAAAACAGACATCCCAGAGAGAGCGAATACAAAAATAAGTTATTTTGAATCTAGTAAAAACTACATTAGGAATATAGGTTTACTTCTAGTTGGCCCAGACTTTTTCAAGTGGTAGCTTAAATAATTTTACATTTCATACCTGGAAATTCATACTTTCATGACAGCTCTCGGTTGGGAAGGCTATGGCCTCAACTACCCAAAGCTTGTGTCCTACTCATCAAGGAGTATTTCAGAACATGCTAATTCCCATCTAATCACTTGAACTAGGCAGACTTTGAAGGAATAGATTTTGCTAGCAAAGCTCTTCCTGGGGAAAAAACCTCCATAATAGTTCCTAGTGCTACTAATTAAGACAGTAATTTAAATTTAAATTAAGATAGTTTGTTCAGTTTCAGTCTCACCTGTCTTACAGTTAAGAGATGCTGAATAGAATACACAGATTTATTGCTGCAGTTAATAAACATGCTAGTTAATAAGAAAGTATGCACAAAGAAAGATTTGGAAGTATTTGTGGAAGTTACTTTTTTTACATCTGTGCTAGGAGAGAAGAGAGGTCAGAAAACACATTCTACTTAGGACAGTGAAGATAGAAAAGAGAAGACCGTATCTCTAAGCTCAGAACAGACTTGTCAACCATTTAAATATTGGTTCGATTGTCTCATCTAACTTGACTAAGTTAAAGAAAATTTGTATTAAAAGGATTATTGCAACCTTACTGCACAAGTTAACGTGCAAGAAAATTAAATAGGGTGGTGTAGAGATTACATTAAAGACAGTCAGTTACCTCCCTGCTGCTCAGCTTCATCAAATGGGAAAGGTATGTGCACTGTTTCTCCCATTCCGTGCATGCCATGCCCCTGAACATCAAGAAATTTGATTAGGAAAAGAAAAATACACTCATCAGCTTAGTCCTACTTGTGCTCCCTTTTAAGGAGTATCAGTCAAGTCGATGAAACAAATAAGCAGATTATTAAAGTTCTTGCTTAGCTGAAATAACTAACCTTCCCTTCCCGCTAAAATGCATGTGAGTAAACACAATGAAGTTAGACTTCAGTGAAAATGAGCAATTTTTCTCTCCAATTACTAGTTATAAACAGATTTCATAATCACCAAGCACTTTTGGAGAAAAATGGGAGTTTACACCCTTAAGTACAGAACATTTTTGAGCAATCAAGGCTGTCACAAGCGGGCCTTAGAGAATGTGTAATTTTATGTTTGTTACAATACTAAACATTTATTTGAATGATTAATTCTGAGAGTTCAGCTGAAATGATGAAACAGAAGAGGAAGCTATTTTACTTCTCCCAAATAGACAAACTCATCCTAGTTTTGCTGTTTGTGATAAAGAGCATGTTTTGCTATAATTTACTATAAAAGCTGAATACCAAGCACTCTGAAAAGGTGCATTTCTAAGTAACAGTTCATACTCCCAGCTATCTTATACCACTACTGTCTAAAAAACTTGCGGGTTCTTCACTTTCATTCTAGTTTTCTATATCCCTAACACTCTTATAAATCCACATCTCATTTTTAGCTGGCAAAACTCTATTATGTCTGCCCATGATACAATAATGCATACATTACGCATCTTCACTACCACTGAATCATAGCAGCACTGGCTACAGAAGTTAAACATATTTCTCAGCTCTCACCAAAAGTGTAGCTCCCCTACGTTGTTAATCTCCTCTACCATGTAACGGCTTAACTCAAAAAAATATGCGTTTTTGTCATTTATACAAAGCACTCTGTACCTGAATTAGAACAGCAGAATGTGTTAAAGCATCATTCAACATTGTGAGCACATTTGAAGTAGGAACTACTCCTGGGTCGTGACCCCAAGAGGTGATTAGTAAGCGATCATAACCCTAGAAGAGAGAGAAATTTGGGAGAGCAACTGGTCACTGCAAAGACAAGAATTCCAGTCACAACCTCTATATACACAAAATCACATACAGCTCAGAAAGTTTCAGATCAGAACATGGGGAGGGCTGGAAAGGTCATAAGAGGAAGTATTACATATTGTGCTTATTCTTCCTATTTCCAGCCACTGCTAGAGCCAGGCTACTGGGCTAGGAGACCTTTTTTCCAACATAGTGCAACTTTATTTAAACTGCAAAAGTCTCTAAGCTTCAAAGTCTCTATCACAGATTTCTACAGTGGACAAACTGGAAGAGATCATCTTGGCCATCTTCTAAACCAGCAAAGTTATACGTAGAGATGTTATGTGATACTAGAAAAAGCACAATACACTAAGTCTCTGTCTTTTGATGTAGCTCTCCCACACCTCCTTAACACACTCTATGGATGGGCTTACACGCTTAAATTCACAATCACAGTACCACATTTTACACTAAAATTGGAAGGGGTGGCATCAAACACACTGGAGTCACATTGTGACAAGAAGAGAGACATAAGTAGCATTCCTTTTTCAGAACCTAGGGGAAGAAAAAAAAAAAAAAGACACAAACCAAGATGCTACACTACATAAAACTCACTTCTAGAAAAGGTGCATCATCTACAATGAATCAGACCTCTGACTTCAACTGTGTACAACCTATCTTTGAAATGTTTGGAGAAGGGAGAGAGAATAAATCCATCCATACACTACCTGAAAAATGTCTGGAAGTTTTCGAAGACGTGTTCCCTTCGAGAGCAACAGAGAGGGCGGTCCTTGTCCAGTTATGTGGTAAATATACAGTTTGAACCAAACTGAACTGACTTCTGGTATCGCAGGTCCAATATGCTGAAGAGAGATTATTCAAGAAATCAGGAACAACTTAATATTGCAACTGTTATATATATACACAGGTATCATTTAACAACAGTTTTAAAGAAATACAAATCCTGTTCAAATGTGTACTCTGCTACTGATATTACAGAATCATATTCCAGATCCTTAGTCCAGTATTGCAAGACTTTTGACAGAAAGGCAATAGTAAGGTATTTTCTATGAATATAAATTCAAGAACAAAATATCTGTCATTGACTCTACTTGAAAAAAATAAATTGTTAATAAATTAAACTTAATTTATTAAGTATTCACATTTTTCCTCACTAAACGCTTTTTTTTTTAGATGGAAAAAGTATTTTATTATCCTACATGCCAATAATTGAGACATTTAAAGTGACATCTAAAGACGTATCCAAAACAAAGCTATTAAGAAGATATAATATTACTAGATACTGGGGTGAAAAATCCTCAGTATTTTTTCACCTGGGGTGTACAGCTGCTAATAGGTCGAATTTCATTGGTGAGCGGTGCCATGGAAACCAGCAGAGTATAATTTTTGTTGAGAACTCTGCTGCAGGTAGCTGGATCCAAGCCAAGCAAACTCTCACACCGTAAGAGATCCAAGGGAAACCCTGTATGAGAAATGTAAGATTCTTAAATTATCACTTAAGATGGAACATACAACCCAAAATATGATTTCAGAATTTCTATTCTCCTGTGCTAAGCCATGAATACAACATTTTCCACAACTAAATTTTACTTTATTGGGGTGAATTTTAATAAAACTGCACATAGTTTTAGCAATTCCAGTCATACAGGATTGTCTGGCACAGAGCTACCGCTTGCTCCTCACCAACTAACTGATCCCAGGAAAAAAGCACCAAGATACCAAAGAAGTTAGTTAAGGCTTTTTGAAAAATAAAATAATAATAATAAAAAAAAAAAATCTATCCCCATTAGAAGAACACACTCCCTTTCATGACTTGAAAAATGTTTCTTTGACAGAAAAACTCTGAATAAACAATGACTCCTTTATTATGGCCTTCAAAAGCACACAATTTGAAACCAATCTCTTCCTCAAGTTCAGCTTATCTTGCCATCATTATGCTTTGATCTGTTGCTTTGGATGTTAATTCCAAGTTTTGGCAACCAAATCTGTCATTCAACGGGCAAAACCAGTAATGCAGGTTCAAAGGATGATGAAAAATTGATGTTTTGGCTTCAAAACATTTTTAAACAAGTAGGATACAGATTGCTTTCTGAAATAGCAGCTTAATCAGAAAGCTGAGTCCATGGCAGATAAGTAAACAAACTGAGAAGGATTTCCTCAGAAGTGTTCACAGTACCGTTATTTGGCTGATCAGGCTGTACAGCTTGTGCCCCCAGGTCTTTATTGTGTCGCAAAAACAGTATTGTGTTTCTCAGTGTAAGTGCATGATCGAAGTACCGCTGTGCTTCCCCTTCACCTGTGCTTTGAACCTAAACAAGAAACAAAATTAAGGCATACAGGTGGCAGACTGTTTCCATCAATTACACAAAAGGAAATATTAACAAATTAGCATTTTAAAGCTTTGTGACTACGTAACAACCTTGCAGCTTATATGCAAAGGTGATTTACAACAATTATTAAATGTAAAGTGAGTCTTGGCGATGCTAGTCAAACAGTCAAAAAGGACACAAAGACAGTATCTATGAATCAGAACTACAACTCAGTCCTTAGGTAAAAGTATTTAAATGCCGAGTCATCCTGACTGGTATAAAATGATACAGCAATTAACAGCAGTCATCCTACATAATTCTACAGTTGTCTTTCTAGAATTACCTTTAAAACGTGGATAGGTTAAGTATTCCAGCACATTTCACTGAATTTTCACTGAATTTTTTTAGAGTTGGAAGGGACCATAAAGATCATCTAGTCCAACTCCCCTGCTGAAGCATTTGACATAATGGTCAAAGTTTCCTACAAAAACGGTGTGCAGACTTTCAGAAATATTGACACCTTACTAAAAAGAAAGTGGTTTCCATTGAACAAGCCCTAATGCAGGTATGTGTACACAGACTCAAGCAACAAGTGTACGAAGATGATCAATGGACTGGAGCATCTCTCATGAGGAAAGGCTGAGAGACCTGGGTCTGTTTAGCCTGGAGAAAAGAAGACTGATAGGGGACCTCATCAATGCTCATAAATATCTAAAGGGTGGGTGTCAAGAGGATGGGGCCACTCAGTGGTGCCCGATGACAGGACAAGGGGCAACGGACACAAGCTGGAACACAAGAAATTCTGTCTCAACATGAGGAAAAAAAACTTCTTTACTTTGAAGGTGCCAGAGCACTGGAACAGGTTGCCCAGAGAGGTTGTGGAGTCTCCTTCTCTGGAGATATTCAAACTCTCCCTGGATGTGTTCCTGTCCAACCTGCTCCAGGTGACCCTGCTTTGGCAGAGGAGGTTGACTAGATGATCTCCAAAGGTCACTCCCAATCCCTACCATTCTGTGATTCAGTGAAATGTACTTCATTAACTCACTTTGTTCACCAGACTCACATTCATACACATGCATGGTGTGTCTGTTCCTGAAAGTCACTAGGAGGTATAAATGCTATGAATAAGAAACATTTTAACTGAACCACTTAAGTTCAGAATGATAAGGTGCTTGTTCTTATCACTGTATTGCTAAACAAGCAGTTTTACACAATAAAAATACCAGGGGTTTTGGCCCCTTTAACAATTCAAGTGCTGAAAAAGCATTTGGTCAAACACATAACAAATTACCTTTTCCAGCTCCACCAAGAAGCTGTCAAGACTCTCATCTGACAGTTTCCCAACTTCAAACATAGTGACTGCATGACTTTTCAAGTTCTGGAAGAACAAAACCAAACCATCTAAATTCTTTGAGAATGGAATGCGCAAGTCAAAAGTTTTATTAAGCAAAAACATTTCTTAACAATAAAATACAGAAGTTTTTCTAAAAAATTACAATTGTACTATATTGAAGTCAAAGTATTTTAAAGCTATACGTATTTATTCTTGGTATAATACACTGAACAATTTTGACATACTGGTGAAAGATTTCCCATCATTAAAAAGGCAGTGAGAGTAGAATCAAACAGGAAGGCAATACGCTTTGTGTGTCCACTAGACAGATTCAGGCTGCTCACGCTGGCTGTTTCAGCTAATAAAAAACAAAAAGAAAATATATGATCACATTTGTTTTATTTAAAAATAAAATCACCAAGTTTAAGTCAGATCTATTAAAAAAAAAAAAAGAAAAAACCCGTTAGTTATTGTTACACTGAGCAGAACTGAATTCCCTTATCACTACTAAACTACTGATTGACCTAATTCAGAGGTTGGTATCTTTGTGTCGATTGATATCCATAACACAGATCAGCCTCATCTTCAGAAAAAAACTATTTGGGTAAAGAATTTTAAACCAAAGTACACACCACCTCCCCCGCTGCATATTCCATATGCAAAAAGGATCTGCACAATCTGTGTTTTATTTGTTCTATTTGTTTCTTCTTTTCAGCCTATGGCTGAAATATTAAAAAAAAATGATCCTAATGTATTAAAATTTACTGATAGTGCTAACCTGGATCATCTTGACTGTTGGTATCTGTATCTGTGGCTGATGACCCAGCTTCCTGTATAGGACTTCTGTTTTCCCCACTGTCCCATGAAAGCAGCATCTTTTGAGGGTCCAAAGTACTCCTATTAATGTGAATTAAAATCCACATCTATCGGTCACAGTAGCACCAGAGAAGTATCTCTGCCTTCCACTGCTAGTAGTCCATGCACAGGAATACGCCATTCACGCCTTTCAATACTTCTAAGCCCTAAACCAGTCAAGCTTGATATCCCTCAGACTCCTGCTTTAGATTTGGGGGTTTGAAAATACCAGATTTTGAAAAAGAGACCTGAAAAATCAAGCCACCATTATTGAAAAAGAATCCAATGGAAAATAATCTAATTCACTTTGTTCTCACAGTCTGAATTAGCATCAAAAAAAGACTCAGGCACAGCAGTCATTTTAAATGGCTTAATAGATATTGAACTAAAAGTGCTTGACAATTCTTAATTAATGCACCTTGGCACTCCAATTTGGAGAACTCTTTGTTGACTGGTGTTAACATCACTTTCCCAGGATTTGATACAGATATACATATATGCCAGTGTCAATGTCAGAATTGCAATGGTACCTGACAGCAAGCAAGCAAACTTTACGTACACATTCACTGAGAGCAGTGCCAAGAGACACTGTCTCTGTACTACCACAGTAACAGCTGTTATTTCTGGCCCCGGGAGTTTAAAGAAAATGTACACTTGCCTGTTTCAAAAGCGAGCAATTAGGCACTTAAAGGTGAAAAAGCCAGTACTAAGTAACAGCAACTAAAGAAGTACATTGAACTTACAAGCTAAATTATCACTCCTTATCCTCCCATTAAAAAGAGGATCAAGTATTCTTGTCATTGTACACGTTAGACAGCAAAGAGAGATTTGCTGTTGCAGAAGAAAGCAACCAAAAGCTTTACAATTGGATTCTGGTTCTAGCTTTCTCTTCAATGCGAAAAATAAGTCTTGTGAAAGAATGTAGACACTTACTTCAGTCTGTTTACCGAAGGAACATTCTTCCACGATGGATGAAGATTATCCAGGTTTATTACTTGGCCTTTTTTATGAGCAAAGCCTAACCGACAATACATGGACACAGCATTCTGAAGAAACACACATACATGTAATCAGGAACTGCTATATGAAATCAAGTTGCAAGACAGTGAACTTTCCACATCAAGTTCAACAGTTGCATTATATACACATACCTTGACTAAAGATAAATCAATCTCTAGGACGTTTGCAAGCTAAAAAAAAAAAAAAAGAAAGAATAAACAATGTAAGAATTAACAATGCAGAGTGATTCACTACTTGTGGACTTCAGCATCTTTTCGTTGGTTTTCTTTCTATCAATCGTTCCAACAATTCCTGGTGGAATTGTTTCACTGAATTGAAGGTACTCCTTCAAGCCTGAAGCACTATAAAAGTTACAATCAGGATAAAAAACAGGTTGGATCTTAAGCCTGGCAAAACATCTAAATAAAATAACTTGATAGGGATCAATATCTCTGCCTTAAGTATTTTCAGCATTGTGCTTTGGGCCCTTTCAAGTTTTCCTATTTCATAGAATCATAGAATGGTTTGGGTTGAAAGGGACCTGAGAGATCATCTAGTCCCTACCCCCTGCCTTGGGCAGGGACACTACCCACTAGACCCGTTTACTCCCTGACACAGGGAAGTTTTACTTACCTCTGCCACATTAGTGTGTTCATCTATTGAAACAAATATCTTGTACAGGAGTGTTTCAAAGTAATCACCTTGCACTCTGTTCATCACAAAACCTTCAAGTGGTGGCACTAAAAAGAAGAGTTACTTGCAATATTACAATTCAGTAATTAACTTTATTTTTCTGGTTTTATACAGTTTCAGTTTAATAAATTTACACTTTTTTAGCTTTCATGGTATCTGTAATTTTGAGGATTTTCTAGTCACAAAATAAAAACCTAAAGATAGTGTACATGGTATTTAAAGTTCTCCCACTCCTTAAGAAAAGTAATGGTTGTCAATGTGTTTTCTTATAAAAACTAAAGCCACTCTACTCTGCATCATAATCTTGCAGTCTCCAGCTCATCCACTACAGGTAATTTCCAGACACCCAGCCATAAAACGATTTTGTATGCAGAAATGTGTATGCAGATTAAATCATGCCTCTAACTGGAGTGGGACACAAAAAAAACCTCCTCACACGCAGACTCTATAGCTGAGACTCCCAAAGCTATTACCGAAGCAGTAATTCTCTTGTATTTAGAGGACTTTCACTTAACTGATCTCTACTACAGCAGCAACAGGTACTCCTGGATGGCCAGGTTCCAAACGATTTATGTCTTCGAAGATTACACTGAATTCAGAACCCCCTGAGACCCATCATAGCACAAGCTGTTCAAAAGGGCAGCCATGTGTTGTGCTTGTGCCATGTGTTTGAGCTCCTACATAGTACAGAAAGTCAGTGGGTGACTAAAGGAGGTGACAAGATAATGAAAGATGGAATTCGTATCTATAAAAAAAGTTGCATCTGTCTAGAAAATAGGAGTCAAAAAAAGGTGTCCTTTTGGCAGGGTGACTATGTTTCTCTATGCTATTCTTCCTTTTGATTACAGACGTATAAGAAGGTACTTATTAACTCATGCCATGAATCTTTAAAAGAATCTCACCTTACCTAAATATGCATACAAAATAAGAAAATATAAGAATTGAAGTTGAAATAAATCCTATATACAATAAAAAATGATGTTTTAATAGGGTTGAAAACATTTAGTCAGTAAAAATTTTCATAGCTCAAACATTTTGTTTAAGCAAACTCATGCATGGAGACAAGCAGCTTCCAAAACAGACAACTACAGGAACTGAAATGAAACCAAGAAAACATAGGTATAATACCATTAAATATGTACTTACCCGCTATACAGCTGTCATCAGATATTGGTACATCAAGGTAAATAAATCCTTTGTTATACAAACCTTTATAAATAAAAGCACATCATTTTAGAAGAAAGCATTTTCCAGACTACTGATGATACTAAGTAGACCTCCCCATCAGCCAAATCAGAATTTAAAGTAATTTTTCCTAATAGCCTCCACAATAGAATACTACTTTCCAATGCTGGAATCAATACACCACATCTAATATTAAAGAGGTGTCACCCTAAATCAAAGTTCTTGACTTGCAATCTGATGCAGTACACTTGGAGCTCTACAAGTACTTCCAGGACAGTAGAATGACCACAGATTGAAGCAGCTACATTGGAAAACAATTAATGTGTCCCTGCCAAACAGTTAACTTAGTTTTCACCATCATTGCTGTAGTGTCAAGAAGTGGGAGTTTTTTATCCTGAATTAGTTTTGTCAGCTGAGGATTCTGGCTACATTTTGGTTCTGACCTAACTCAGGCTGGAACTTGCACACTTCCTAGCAAGAATACAAACTAAACCACGTCAGTTCTGATGGTCCTCGCATGCCCTTCCCACACATCTCCACAGAAACTCTTTCTTACACAACTGCAGAAATAAATTCTGGGGCACCTCAGCACAAGGCATCAGCAAAGCTGCAGCAGATACAAAAGGACACTGCATACAATGAGAATAATAATAAGGCAGATTCTCAAGGAGTTTGTCGGTGATCTTGTACTCCCTTGCCTAATACAGTTTGTCTATATCTAATACTTGTTACACTGAAATGGAGAGACACACGCATTTTTCAGTAACAGTTGCAGACCTTTGAGAAACAAGACAGCCCCTTAGATTTAAGGCCCATTTTTATGGTGTTCAAACACCATAAAAGCACAAAGTTACAAAACCTCTCCTTCTTTGAAAATCAAGGAGTGAAGTTTTACCACCAAGGATTACCAAGTTGACACGTTTAATTTTAGTTTTGCTTGTCTACACCTCCCTTCCCCATAATCATAACTGACAGTTTCTAATGAAATAATTTGTTGAATCAAACAATAACAGAGGAACAGCTGCTAATGGCTCACTGTTAAACCCTTCACAAGATCTAGACTGCTGTCTGTACAAGCTCTTCGTTATTTTCCTTCACCTCGTCTTATGCTTCCCCTTTTATTCCTAGCTTTCAGATACTACTCTCAGAAATTATTGAGCATGATCTACAAACAGAAAAGGAACGTTTGTTAAAAACTTACTGTGAACTACATTGAAGTCTAACGAACCAGCAAGCTGAGGACCTGAATCAATTATCTTATCAATAGCAGACTTCTCCGATGTAGTACAAATCTAGGTAAAAGAAATTGTGTTAGTCTTTTGTAGAAATGAGTCTATACAGCTTACTTAATACCACTCAAAAAAATCCCAAACATTTCAGCCTCGAATCAGTCATAAGTAATATAAGAAGTAACCACATTCTTAATCAAAATATTGGCACTGAAGAATTTGCTCCAGTTCCTGCTGAAGTCTTAACTCTTATCCTCACACAAAATTATACAGGCTCTAGGAACGGTACTTAATTGTGCAGATATTTGGCAAGTGAACTCCACAGTGTAACAGGTTTGCCTTTTAGAACTTCCAAACACAGTGTTCAGCCACACAACTGGAACCATTCTAGAAAGAGGTCCATTACCCCTTACATATCAAAGTAAGATGTGTCGGGTTAACTCCTCTGGGGTGATGGGATGTCAGAACGTAAGTAGCCACTGCATAAGGTATTCCAAATAAAGTCCAGTAACATTCTGATTCTAATTATACTGAAGATGAAAATTCAGTCAAAACTGAACTGTCATAGCTTAAATACAAATTTAAGAAAACTTATTTTGTTGGTTGCTCCCTACAAAGCACATTATCACACACGTTAGTTACCACAAATTGGTTGATGCAAAATCACCTCACCGTACATAGCGCAGAAAGTACAAAGGAAGGAGAGGGCAGAATATGTAAACAAATAAAACATCACCATTTCCATTAGTTCCAATCTCTATTTCCATAAAAGAGTTGCTATAAACCTGCAACATAATCTTTGCATATTCTACACAAAAGGAAGCCCATGTTTTCAGGGACTACCAGTATTCAACCAAAATTAGAAATTCAATCCATGCTAAAATACCTTGATGTCATCCTCAGTGATGTAGCCAGACTGCACGACCCACCAAGCTTCTATAGCAATCTCCACAGGCTTCACAGGCAACAGATCATGAGCAGTTTTCCTTCTGAAAAATTTCTGCAGTGGTACAGTCCATTTGAGATAGTAATAAAGAGCACTTCACATGTGCAGACAACCATTTACATTTAAAAAATAAATGTTTATAAAAATCAGTTTTGAAGTATATTATATTCACGGACTGAACACACACAAATACTTGTCATTTGGTAAAAGCTTCCCTCCTCTCTCAAATCATGTGCAAATGGGAAGGAAAAAACTATTTGCATCTGATACTGTTAAGTCTTCCCATAAACCCTTATTTTCATCCATATTGTATGTGTCACTAATTAAAAACCACACTGTTCAAACACATTAGGATCAAGTCCAAATTTAAACTATCTATGACATTTTCTAATGTGAACAGGTAAGACCACAGCAAACAAAGTGTACAAATGGGGTACTTTAAAGAAGTTCAATGATTTTTAAAAAACATTTTAGGACCATTTGATTTACTTTAATGGAAAAACTATCCCACATTCTCAGTAAACACAGTGCTAAAAAACTACAATGAATTTCAGTCCAAGAAAGAAAAACTGGAGGGTACTATTTATAGACCTGAACAGCTTCTCTTCCATTGTTTCAGAACATTGTTTCTCTTTCATTGTCTCAGCCATTACCTTTGGCTTCACACTATCAACTTCACGTTTTTGTAAGCACACTTTTGGTTGAAGGAGCACTGTGAAGCTACTGCAAGAGCACTTATGAACTTCCTGAAGAAAGGAACTGTTGAAACTAAAGGGCCTATTTTTTTTCAATAATCATTATAGTGTTTTCCACACTTGCTGTTCGCACACAAGGACACCTGTTCAGACTCATTACTGTTCTCTCAGAAAAAAACCATACATACTACAAAAATTTACACCTAGATGGAGGACTGTCCCAGAATAAGCTCCAATCTCAACTGCAGCCACAGCAACATGGAATAATTCTTCCAGAACCAGCATCATTATTCCATGTTTATACTGGCCAGGAGACATTAGTTATGTGGTGCCATAGAATAAACAGCTCTGAAAATATGTTTGTGAAAAAAAAAGAAAAAAAAAGACATAGCATTTAATATCTTTTTCTTTAGTATACTTTGATTTTAAATTAAAAAAGCTCTTTATTACCTTCAGGAAACACAATATAATTAGCAATACACTATGTCACATTCTACTAGCCATACTATTAAACTAACAAGATCCGTGAAATTATTCCATTCTTCATTTCCTATGAAATAATGGTGGCAACAGGGGGCGGGGAAAGGTAAGGGAGAGGAAGTTAACGACAAACTTACTTTTGAAGACCTACATTGGTTCATTAAATCTATATACTGGTTTCTTCCTATACCAAGAAGTCTTAGACCTGAAAAATAAGTAAGGTTTTATTTTTCTTAAGACAGATTTAAACTCAAGATACATAAAACATTCTTCAAAGTATCAGACCTGGTTCTGTAATATCATCTTTAATTACTCTTTTTTCCCAACATAAAAGGATAGTTACAGGAACTCAATTCAGTTTTAACTGAATTTGACAGAGAAGCATACGCATCTAAAACCAGAATCCATCCCCATTCATTTACTCTGTAGATGTTAAAAAAAAAAAAAAAACACAAACCATTCCTTGTATCTCTCAAGTTACAGGGTAGCAGGGAATAACACAAAACCCCTTTCTCTCCTACACTCACACCAACAGGTAATAACTATGATTCAGATTAACAGAACTAAAGTTGTACCAGATTTTGGTCAATAGTTTTTCTTCCCCACTAATAAAGCCTACACCAAGCACTGCATTAGAACTCTAAACCAAGAGCACAAAAGGCCACACAAGCCTCTAAGGAAGATGATTTAGATCTAGTTGAGTTAAACTGAATCAGAATTTAATTCTATAATCTCTAGCCTTCAACCATTAAGCAACTATGAAAAGATGCTGGAAAATTACTCATAGTTTTAAAACTGAGACAGAGTACGGGTTAAGACAACTTTCTAGTTTGACACTGGTTTTTACGATAAGATGTTAATAAATATGTTTAACTCAATTATACCTCAGCAACTGACCTGTAGCTGCTGCTAAAATAACCGATTTGCTAGGGGGAAAAAAAAAAAAAAAAACACAACCAAACAACAAACAGGGAAGCCTTTCCTCTCTTCATACGCTTGAGTAACACTAGATTTCCAACAAGCTACCTGGCACTGAATGAAATAGTTTTTCTTGATCTGTTTTTCCAGTGTGAACATTACATAGAGGCAAATCAGTACACTTAACTGACAATACCCTTTAAAAAAAAAACAAAAAACAAAACAAAAAAAAACCCAGAAAACCTACACACAGAGCACACAAAAACACCCCACCAAACTGTTTTCAAAAGCAGCCACCTATTCCTCACCTGACTACACACTATCCTTAAAGAGAACTATATAATTTCATACTGAGGATGAGGAATTAAGTCTTCAGCTATAAATAACTTCTCAGTGGCAGGTTTGATTAACACCCTCCCTATGCCAGCAGTTTGCATTTTCCTCTATAAGACTTATCAGTAGGCTGTTGCTCTTGCTCTGTTCTCATCCACCAGGTTCAACGTTTTTGCTTTCCTGATCTCCCCACCTCATTCCCACAACAGGAAATGAAAGCAAGATAAAAAACCTAGCACATCCACGAGTGTCACAAAGTATGAGATTCTCTTCCTCTCTCTTTTCTGGTACATCATTCCTCGATCCACACTGATGCTAGCTCACAAGGGTGTTAACAGCCTTTCAGTGTCTTCCCAAAGCTTTCTGCCCAACACATTGCCAAAAAACACACCAGGAAAGGACCAGCAGCTCAGCTTGCTGATGCACAACGGCCAGTAAGATTTTCCAGCCGGAAGTCCTTGCTTGTGTTGCATTCCGATTTCCTTGGACAGCACAAGGTTTTGCACCATTCCTATTTGTACTCAAACTAGCCCAATTCCAGTGCTGACCATACGGACAGAACTCCGTATGGAGAGCACACGCTCCTTAATATAACTACTTAAATGCTTCTACACCATCATTCACACACTTATGTTCAAGCAAACAGATGCTCGCAAATCCATTTTCAGAAGCTCCTTATTTCCAACTTGTTGAAAGCAGTAATGCAGCTAGGTGATACTCACAGTCAGCGGCAGTGAAGTTGGGTAATGAATCATAGCTTTTTTCACTGTTCATTATATCCTGAAAAAGACAGGAAAACTTAGTTGCAACAAGAAAGTCATTGTTTCAGAGAAGCAGGTCCAAAATTCTGCCTGCTTGCTTTTTTTTTTTTTTTTTTAGGAACAAAATGAAATTAAAACAAATCTATTAAAGTCAATTACCTTATCAAACTTGCCAATTACTTGATTAATCATTACACAATAAGTTAAATACATAGAGACTTCTGTTTAACGTAAGCTTTACGAAGAAAAATACTGACAGACTAAAGTCCTGTATCTGTCCTCACAAAAAAACCCTGCAACACAAGGAATTGCTAATAGTAATAACAGAATAAGCTAACAACTACTCCGTTATGTTTGCAATCACTATACACAAAATAAACAAAGCACTTCTGATATCCAATGAAAATAAAAGAAGGTTGTCAGAGTGCTGACAGAAAACAGAAACATCTTTGTTCTCATAAAAAAAGATCTGCTTCAGGCTTTTGAAAAAGCTTTAATATGTTTAAGTATCCTTTTTGAAAGGGAATAAAAAAGAAAATAACCGTTCAAATGTGCTGTTTTTTAAAACTGAAAATTCTCTTTGTTTTATTAATCTAACGGATTGAGCTATTTCTTTTACAGTTTGAAGTGACAAGTCACAATCTCAAACACCAAAAGAGAAAGACTGGCCTTAGCGTGAGTCCCACCCCGTTCCACATGACAAAGTCCAGCTCTTGAACGGGTTACCGGGACAGAAGGGAAAAAACTGCAGGTACAAGCAGTTGTTTAGAAAGCTTCCTTACTGTTTCCTTATTTGTCAGCATAACCTACCCAAAAGTGAACAAACTACAAGATACTGCCTTGTATGCACTAAAGGGCCATCATCAACATCTCTAGGACAGAAAACAACATATTCTCACCATAATTTTGTACTCACCTCCATTATGCCAGTGTAATATGAAAACGGTGTTACCCTCAGACCTTTTACCATGATGTCAGACAAATGATAAGGGTACAACATGAGATGATCTCGACTGTATTTTAACAGATCCTCATAATATTTACGTTCGTCTTTCTTGACATGCTTAACTACAAGGGGAAAAAAACAGTTACATTGTTCTATGAAGTTCAATTAAAAAAAAGTGTTAGAAGGATTAAAAACAGTATAACGGCAATGGACAGAAAATTAAAAACAAAATAAATGACACAAAACAGGGCATTCAGCATCCAAGTATTTCTACATATGATAGCAGTACTCTCAGAGCCTTTAGGGATGACATTAGAACAGAGCAGATTTATTTCACAGGTTACCAGGAAGTGGCCCATTGAGAAAGATGTCATATAGGCTGTAGAAAATTATCTTTTAATTAGTGAAAGTATTATCTACTTTGGGAGAACAAATGGATGCAGTCAATGCAAAATAAATTGAAAGTCTGCAAACAAGTCACAGCCGTTAGTGAGTCAGGGCCACCGTCTGCATCTCATCTGGTGGCAGGCTTCATTTTATTAATCAAGTCCTCTCTTAACATCTCGGAAAAGGTCGGCACAACTACAGCAGAAATTCAGTTCCACCTACCAACTCAGTAACCTTAAAGAATGCTTCACTAGTAAAGCTGCCAAATGTACTCAAAAGTCAAGACTTTTCTTGATGTTTTATCATTTTAAAGTATCTATTCTGAGGTAAGGAGAGACCTTTGAACAGGGATAGTTTCTGCAGTTTTACAGTAAAGACAAACTAAAGCCAGAAGAATCAGGTAGAAATTAGCAGTTACTCAGCTTCTTTACTCACCTAAGTTATTCCGGTATCGTAACTGATTGCGGATGCTGTAGAGTACGACCTGCCTTTCATATTCCCTCTGAGAGTTTCCAAGACCCTTGAAAACATAAAGGCCTTTTAGCTGACATGCACAAAACCACTTTTAGTTAAACCACTGCAAAGCGTTTTATGCAGGTGGTTGTCATTACTCAAGAAGTCCCCCAGTTCAATATAGCGATAGCACCTCCAGTCTCTGTACAAGGTCAAAAGTATCTTTAGTTAAATACGTCTCCCTATACAGGATGCAGATGTAAGCAATAATTTCTAGATTTTCTTTTCCTAGTGCCATTCTTATAAAAAAGGGAACATCTAATTCTTAAATCAAAGGTTTTAAACCATCTTTTAGTTGACATGAAGCATCAAGCATTTTACCAAGCTTTCACTGTCTCAGTCTTAAAGAATTGCCCAGAATTAGCGTAGCATAAACCAAGCATGGTGAATGATATGTGAAGCTTCAATTGCTGCACATAAGAAGCTTATAATGGAAAAAATAAATAATGAAACAGCTCAACATGTAGCTTCACACAAGTAAAGCAATCAAGTGATCTTAGGTCACAAGATTAAGGCATAAGCATAGCACATTACTTGACTATCATGAAAGAAGATAAAAAGAGACCTTTGGTTGATGCTTTAAATGCCTTATTTCAAAAACCGTCCCCTCAAAATTCTTCATATTACTCTACTATTCTGCATCTGCAACAAGCAGCCTGTTTGGGTTTTTGGTTTTTTCTCCCTCTCCCGGCTCCCTCGGTCATGTTCATATTTAAAAAGATCTTTAGATAAAAAAGTACTTTACTGCATATATGGGATAAACAAATAATTCACATACTGCAGAATCAGGTATTAGAAAAGAAACACCTGATATCACAGAGAGGGTCCATAATTGATTAAACATCCAAAGAGGGTTCCAAGTATTTGCTCGAAGTACAAAGCACAAAAATAATAAGGACTATTCTAATGCTAAAGTAAATAAAAGGAGAAGTTACACTAAAGCAACTAATGCATTAAATACTAGTATGTTTTCTATCCATGTAGCCAGCAGTATGGCACTCAGCTGTGCAGGTAAAGAGAAATCATCGTTTAACTTCTGAAATCCCAAACTCAAGGAATTCAATTACTTAGGGCCTGCAGACACTACTCATTCTCTCCATCCTTCCCTTGTGCAAGAGCAGGAATTGTTTTTTAGCATCTGCTTTCAAGTAGCATAAGACTTTGGAGATGAGAGCATCCCCTCAACTTGACACAATACCTCCCCCCTGCTGTCAGAGGCCCATTAGACCCAGCAAATCAAAATTTCATGAGGTTTTCTTTTCCACAATTCACTCCATGCAACAGTTCCCTGGCTACCGAAACGCAGGGCTGGACAAGTCTCCAATGACACCTGTCCTGGTTCAGCTCTCACACTATTCTGGGATTGCATGGGGGATTGCATGGTCTTGCATCTGCGCAACCTGAGAGAGGACCCCCACACCTCTCTCTGCTCACAAAGACTCCAAGCCACCCCCACATTCCCCTCTCCTCACAGACAACGCCCACCCCAGGCCCACCCCGCCACCCCACTCCTCACATCCAGACGCTCATATCCCCCCTCTCCTCTGAGACACCACACACACATCCCCCCCTCTCCCCACAGAGGAGTTGCACACCCCCTCTCCCCCCTCCTCTTCACATACGACCCCACACCCTCCCCATACCTCACTCTCTCTACAGAAAGCCCCATACCGACCTCATCTCGCCTCCCTCCCAACAGCCACACGCTTCCCCCTGGCCCCGCCCGCAAGCGACTCGTGGCCCCGGCCGCCTGCCTTCCTCCAGGGCAGGCAGGGCTGAGTTCCCACACCTCCCCTCACACTGCCAGGCGCCCTTCCCGGGCCGGGAGCTCGGCAACCCGGACCTTGCTCGCCCGCCCGCCGGCACCTGCTTGACGCTGGCCGGCAGCCGGGCCCAGGGGTAGTTGTGGCGGATGTGGAACTCCACGTCGATGTTCATGGCGGGAAGGCCCGGTCGCGCCGTGGGGCCCCGTCGCCGGGAGGCGCTCCAGCCCCGGGGCCGCCCTGCCCTCGGCCCGCCGCCACTACCGCAACCACCTCCCGCCTGCCGCCGCTTCCGCGTTACGCCCCCGGAAGCGCCTGATACGTCAGTTCCGGCGGGGCGGGGATAGGGCCGGTGGCAGGGTGGGAGTGCGGCTGCGCATGCGCAGAGCGGCGGCGGGCGGTCCCTTAGCGGCCGCGGCCTCGGGGGAGCAGGGTTCGGTGTTTCGCCCCGGAGAGTTCCGGTGGGCAGCTTCCTTCACCGGCTTCGTCGGGCGGCAGGGGGGCGCGGCGAGGTCATTTCGTTCGGTGTTAATAAGCTGGTGTAGGCGGAGGGGAGGCCTCGGCCACTGCAGCGGGCGGGAGGAGTGTCGAGGCCTTACACGCACTGCACCGCCACACGCTTGTGCCTTGAGAAGGTTATCCCCCGCCTTGGCTGCTTCCCACATGCACCAACGCCACCGTCCCTGGGCTGACACAGGTTGGGAACGGATCCAAGCTTAAAATGCCTCTGTTACTTGCTTGGTCAGTTCTCATGTTAGTTTCCTAATGCAGTTCACAAAACACCTGGACAAATGTGAGTGAGTGCTCCAAGAAGTCACTAACAGCTGCTCGTGCCGGAACATTAATAAGCACTTATGACAAGGAACAAACAAGATCATTTAGCAGCGGCCTTGGGCTATGCCAACCGAGCAGTGCCCCCAGTGTGTGGTCTGTGTAACATGGGGACTGAAAGCTTGAAGAACCAAATACCAACAGCAGCCCATCCTGTTCATACGGGGTCTTGAGCAAGTGGGCTAATGTCATCGAGAAAGCTTCAAATAAAAAAGCAGCAGGTGCCCCTCCTTATCTTAGGATCTAGGTTCTTGTGAGTCATTTAAAGTCTTACCTGCATCAAAACCAGCGCCAACTTTGCATACAGAAGCATTTTCTTATTGTTTAAGTGTCAGGGAATTGCAGATGGGGGAAAGGGCTGTATGTTCTTAACACTGCACAACACTTTAGTGAATGATTTGATTTATAAGTAGAATAAACAAAGCAAGAAAGGCCCTGATCACTTGTGCCATTTATTTTTAAGGCTGTTACCCTGCACACTCAGTAATAACCTTGGATCAGTGGTGACAGAGCTGAAAGGGGACCAACAGCAGTAGAAAGAAACTCAGTGCTCTGTTAACTTCGAGTAGGTTCCCAGGGAACTGCAGACCCAATTCACCTTCGGCATCACTGGTGTCTTCAGGATCCCAGTTCTGCGTAACTGCAGAAGCACAAATGCTCAGCCGGCAGATGTGCCCCGTGGTGCCAACATGCAGAGATCCCTGCAGCTGAGGAGATGGTGAGCAGCTCCCTCAATCTCCAGAATCTCAGATAAGGCCTGCCTGCTGATACCACTGGCAGGATTCAGTCCAGGAACACAGTTACAGCCTGCCAACCTTAATTCTTTTAACCCCAGCTGTCAGGTTTCTTATGAACCTTTCTTTGTCACACCCTACATTGGTTTATAAATAAACTATGAAAAGATATTAATGAGAAACCCTTTTTGCCTTGCCCACTGCCACATAAACCAGATGGTACAGGTCTTTGGCTGGTACTGTCTGTTTGCTTTTGATAGGAGAAATTAGACACACCTCTCAGCAGGGCGGGATAATTTTTTTCTTGCATGTTTCTGAGGTAAATTATCTTGTTAGTGGAACCAACATCTGAATAAGTAAAACACAGATATGAGAATCCACAAGCTAAAAAGTCAGGTGATCTGAATAACAGTAACGTATGCAGTAAAAAGAAACTTATTTTATAGCTTGGAGGCTTCTGTTACATTTCTGTTATCTGCCTCAGACTTTCCAGGGATAGCATTGGCAAAAAGGAAATAAGACAATTAGAAACTATTGATGTAAGGTAGGTCTTAAGAGAGGCAGAATAACTCATCAGAGCTATGATTAGAAAGCAACAGTGCAAGTACTTGATTTTTAACACAATTTTAATTTATTACCAGAAAGGACACCATACAACAAAATTGTTCTGTGTTTATCAGTCAGTTTGAGAATTTGCAGACAGCTGATTCAAATTCACTTGCTAAATAAAAGTCATAGATAAAACACACTAAACTCCTGCACCTTCAATTGAGGTCATTGGACTCTGAAGTTATAATCCTTAGTGCCTTCTTTGCATCCAGCCTGCTTGATCTTCCCATGGCGTGATATCCATCCCTCAGTTTTCCATCCTTCTGGCAAAAGGAGGAAGAAATAGGTGGAGGTGGACTCCATGCACTAGATACCAAGAGATGCCCCCATCTCATTGCTTGGGGTATGTCACCCACGGGAGTATGGTCCTCAGGTCTTCTGCGGAGAGTGAGTCCAGTTATTTACAAAGCTGAAAAGTACCATATAATCATTAATTTTGTTTATTATACAAACTTTTAAACTCTCAGTACATAACATAAGTCAACCAAATTGATCAGTGGGAGTAGGGCATAATTTTCCTACTGATACCCTATTTGCATCTTTAGACAGACCATTTGCATGCACAGTACAATACAGTATGACTCAATCTGCTGCTTGTATTAAGTCCGGAATGAGTTGCACCTTCTGGGCTGCTGTGTTTCGCTCACAGCTAGTAAAAGCAGTAGGATTACTAGTCTGTTTTTGAGTTTATGAGTGCCCTCTGACCTGACAGATTCAAGAGAAACCCTGCAGTTGCTCTCGCTCCAACTTTATTATTTCCTTAAATGTCAGTTGGGACAGCTTTATTCCCAAAAATATTATGAAAGAAGTGGTTAGTTCTCAGCTCAGTAAAGGCTTTAAAGATGCCTTTGAGACAGTATGTTACCACAAAGTATTGAATTCTGGATAAAATTCTTCGTACTCACATTTGCTTTTTACATTGCATGTGTTTCAACACCATAATCAAAGCTGAACATTTATTTTAAGTGTGTGTGGATGGTAGCAGGGTCTTCACAGGAAAGTACTGTTTGTCAAACCATTTAAAACCTATACGTATTACTACCTAACACAGTGATTTTCTTCTGCTTACTGTTTAGATAATCACATAGATATTTTATTTTATTTTTATTTTCCCCGGAACTGCTATAAATTCAAGTGTACTTGTTTTCTTCTCTTATTTTTCTCAGGGTGTCCTACTTGAGGTCTAAAGCAGGACCTTGGCCGGCTGCCAAGTGCCCATCAAGCTGCTCTCTCACACCCCCCTCCTCAAAAGGACAGGGAGGAGAAAATAAGATGAAAAGCTCATGGGCTGAGATAAAGACAAGGAGATTGTTCACTAGTTACTGTCATAGGCAAAACAGGCTTGACTTAGGGAAATTAATTTACTTTATTGCCAATTAAAAATAGAGTAGGATAGTGATAGACAAAACTAAAACCACCTTCCTCTCCCTCCTTCTTCCCAGGCTAAACTTGACTCCTTCATTCCCAACTTTTCTACCTCCTCCCCACAAGCAGCACAGGAGGAGTTGGGGTTGAGGAATGTGGGTTGCAGTCAGTCCATAATATTTTGTCTCTGCTGCTCCTTCCTCCTCGTGTTCTTCCCCTGCTCCAGTGTGGGTCCCTCACAGAGTCACAGGTCCTTCCAGAAAACCTTCTCCTGCATGGTCTCCTCTCCAGAGGCCACCTCTTCATGGGCTGCAGCTTCCTTCAGGGCACATCCACCTGCTCCAGCATGGGATCCTCCATGGACTGCAGATAGATATCTGCTCCACTCTGGATGTCTATGCGCTGCAGGGGGACAACCTGCTTCCCCGTGGTCTTCTCCACAGGCTGCAAGAGAATCTCCTGCTGTAGAGCCTTGAGCACCTCCTCCCCTTCCTTCCACACTGACCTTGGTGTCTGCAGGGGTGTTTATCTCACATTTTTCTCATTCCTCTCTCACAGCTGCTATGCAGTATTTTTTACCCTTTCTTAAATATGTTATCACAGAGACACCACCAGCATTGCTGATGGAGCTCAGCTTTGTCCAGCGGTGGATCTGTTTTGGAGTCAGCTGGCACTGGCTCTGTCTGGCATGGGGACAGCCCCTGGTCTCTTCTCACAGAGGCCACCCCTGCAACCCCCCCACTATCAAAACCTTGCCACGTAAACCCAATAAAAGCAGTGAGATTATGTTCAAAATACTTTGTAGGAGGTGAGAGTTCTCAATGACATATTAAATACCACTAAGTCCTAGAAGATCCAATATAAACTCTTCAGAGGAGGCATCTTTTCTTCTAAAACATTTGCAAAGCTGGTGTTGGGCACTACCATAGCTATATGTTTTAAAGCATTGTAATAACATTTAGATAAGTGAATATGTATAATCTCGAGTCTTATATTGTGAAATCCTGATTTTCTTTGGAGAAACCAGCCAGCTCCATGACCCAACAGGATGTGCTATTAGATAGTAGGGATAATAAAGCCACCATGTAATGATGAATATGCCCCACCTTGTAATGACTAGAATTTAAATAATGACAGGCGTTATTGATTAACCCAGGGTTGGGTAGGATATAGCCGCTCTAGTAAAAGTTTACTATTCCATCTGAATGCTTGCTTTATTGAAGAGCAGAAGAGTTGCATCTTCCCTCCTCAGGCTAAGCAAAAATGGGCAGTTCACATGTAAGTAGTTATTTAATTTGGATTATCAAGAATGCAACAATTTCCTGCTTTTATTTTTGTCCATTTTCACTTTAAATGACATTAATACAGCTGCAAATGAAGATTGACCCTCAAAATCTACTTTAAGTGTGGGTGGGAAACTTGTCTATAGCTGGTAACATCCCTTAATTGCAGTACATGAGTAATGAAACACTGTAACACACAGATTCTAGGTGTTTTAACATCCATTGTGGCTTAGTTAAAAAGGGCAGCACTTTAATTTTAGAAAAAAAAAAAAAAAGATGCGTAGGATGTCATGGGAAAACTCATTTTAGTTAGTTTAGCAAATTTGTGTTGGAACATTCTGAAAACTAAAATAATTCCCTAAAGATGTATGAAAAACTTCCTGTCCCAAAGGCCAACACTTTCAAAATCTGTCTAACTTTATCACTGAATAGCAGGGACAGGAGTAGTCTCAAATGTGGTGCTCACAGAAGGGCCTGATTAAAATCCAGGTATCAGGATTTCCTACATCAAACTACTGTATGAGTTTTGACTGAGACAATTTTGGCTAACATTTGGGTGTTTAAAAATAAGTATCTAAATCTTCATAAAGATATTTAACCTCAAAACAGCCTGATTGTCAAAAGCTTGTGTGGTAGCTCTAAATAATTGGTGCTTCTGAAAGTTGAGTAGCTTGCGCTGAGGAAGTTGAGGTTTTAAAGCTCCAATTTTAAACTAATGGATAAAGGGCAATATTTATTTAGCAGCGCATTTTCTCCTTGAATGCTGTCTGAAAACCTGCAGGTTTACAGTATGTATTGATAGACGACAGCCTGTTTGCTGATACAGGTTAATGTGACATTAGTTTCTCTAAGATTTATATTATTTTATTTTGTGACTATTTTTTTAATTCAAATTCAGCAAGGCCTTGAGCGATGCCGAGCATCTGCTGCTTTTGGACCAGCTCTCCAGGATGTTTTCTTTGCCAGGCTGAGCAAGAGAGCCCATACCGTTTGTACAAAGCTCCAGCTTTTTGTCCCCCTGAGAAAGGGTACATGGTCCCATCTCTTCACCATCCTTTTGTAGCCTGGCTGCTTGTCTGATGGGAGAGAAGCGAGCCATTCAGCAACCTGTCTTTGTGTAGGAAACAAGGCCAAGAAAGCTCCTGCCCCACATGTCCACATCAGCACACACCGTAGGGTTGTTGGCAGGCATCTTCTGAGGGTCCTGACCCTGGAGAGCCTCTCACTGGATGCCTATTCCATTTAGGTTTAAACTAGCCAGTTGAGGTCTATCTATGGCAAGAGACATCTCAGCACGGCATCTCAGGCAGGTTTAGCAGTTGTATGAGCTCCATGCTGGACCAGGTAGCCTGGATATAGAGGCAGTACACTGGCTGTCGGCTCCAGTGGGAAGAGGTGTGAGCCCATGTTGGAATAGAATCCCACGATTCAGCCCATGACTCTTCTGAGAATTGCATCGTTCTGTGTTTGTCCCTAGAAAATTGCAGGTAACATTGGAGAAATGTCTGCACCTGCATCAGAGAACCGCTTCTGGAACAGCCTGAAAATATTAAATTCTTAACAGAGCTTTTCAGCTGCAGTTTGTTCTTTCTCCTAATCTCATGTTTTGCAACCACAGGTTCATGAGTGTCTTATGTATTGTGTTTTTTAAACCTCCAGAGCAAGTCTTACAAACTCGCAGCGGATATGCGGAAACCAACCGTAGGGACTACCAGTTTGTCAGCAGAGGAGCCAGTAAGCGCTTTTTTAATGAAGGATGAAAGGGGCACCGTGGTGTTGCAGCACATGTTGCTGTGGTTTATGGTGGCTTTGGGAGGCACTGCAGTGCACAAAGGCAACTCCTCTTTCATGGTCAAGCCTGACACTGGAAAGCTGGGTAAAACTGTGTTGCTTCACTCTGTTGAGTACTGCATCTTTCCAAAATTTTGTCTGCCTTGAAATATCAGGAGTGAAATCTTTTTTAATGGCCCATTTCTCTGCTGGGAGAAATGTCAAATTAATCATCTGTGTCAAATGAGGTATTTTATTTGGTTAAATGGATTTAGGTTTTAAAACTTATTTTTAAGATGTCATTATTAAATGAAGTTTTCACCGAATGCTAAGCATTGTTCAAAGAAAAGCTTCCATTATGTGGATGTTAAAATGGAACTTTTCAGCTATATCAAAATGACTCATTTTAAAATGGAGGTTTTATCAAAATTACTATCTTCCTGAACATGTAAATTTTGAACAAAAAATAACAAATTTTACTGAAAAAAATGCTTTCAACAAAAATTTCCAACCAGCTCTAAAGTGTACCTTTCTAATAGAAACTGAGCTCTCCATTAAGAGCTGCACCTGGTGCAATATTACAGCTCCAGATTTGCTTATTTCCACATGCTTTTTGCTCTCTGAACTTGATCCCTTTTTCTACAATCAAACAAAGTTTTTGACTGCACATACTTAGAGATTTAAAGTCTCTAATTATTTACTCTGTTTGCAGTCTTCCATCAAGCTTATCTGTACTTCTGCTGCCTTTAAAATTACCACAAATAGAATCAATCCACCTGAAAATCTGAGTAGCTGCTCTGCTGTAAGCAAGGTGCTTTGGGGACATTTTGGGAATAGCAGCAATAGTTTTGATGATACGATGGTTTGAAAAGTTTGATGGATTTTGACTTTTGTGAAATTGTGTAATTGTTTTTTAGCCTTCTCTCAAGAATCCAAGAAGACTCTTTATGCATTATCCTGTTGTTCTCTGTGATGTTTGTGACTTGAATTAATCTGGGGAGTGTGCGAGTTCTTTGTTTTTAACTTAAACCACTTTTTGAGATTCTCTGGAACTCCCTTGATATTCATCGTCTCATGGTAAAGGAGCCCAAACCTTCTGCCAGGGAGGACTATAACGTAAGATGGGGGGTGGCAGGTTGTTGTGGGCCAGATGGTTTGAGAACTTGAAGGTAAAAAAGTAAGTATAACTTGGAGAGCACATCTGCCTGAAGGGTCCTCTTGGGGATAAGCTCACAAACATCAGAAGGGCTTCTGTGTTGCCTATGGACGTTTCTAGCCTTGTAGAACATGTTTCTGTAGTACAAGTATTACTTACTACAGCGCGATTTTATTATCACATCACAAAGCTCAACAATTGCTATTTGTTGCTTCCCTGGGCAGACCAACATTCAGTGACAGTCAATTCTTGTTCAGTCCCTGGCCATAACCCCACAGTCAGCAGAAAATAAATATACCTTCTTGTTCAGCCACACAACACGGGGAAGAGCTGTGGCAGATTCTTTTCGTTTCCATGGTCCCCTTTTATCCAGGGCACTTGCTGTTCCTTTTAGGTCTGAGGCTGTTCTGTGACTGCAGCTGTGGTAGGTGTTAAAAAGCATCTGCCCATGAAAAATTTATTATGAGTTTGTGGCAAAAGAAAAGAACCCATCTGAAGTATCAAAGGGTGATTACATTTATGTGTTACATCATATAAACAGGTCAAACAATTATGTTTTACAAAAACATAAAAAATTCCAAAATATCTGGACTCTAATGCTCTTTTTTTGTATACAACAGTTTTAGTATATTCTACTAAGTTCTGTTGTTACTATCTGGAAAAATTACTCTGCTTTATTATTAACTATGGCTCTGACTGAAGCAATGGACTGATTAATGCTGCTCTGGGTGACTCAGCTGACCTGGGAGTGTCTTGAGATTTCCTCCATCCTGTGAGGTAGAAAGGAGTTAGACGCAGAAACCTCCAAGTTGAGTAGACACAGTTGGTTTGACGGACACTAAACATGCAATGTCTGTATAGTAACAGCCCTTCTATGTGTCTGTGAATGTATAGATGATGTTTAAATAATGCATCTTGCAGAGGAACGTTTTAAAAACAATGAAGGGACCAAGAGGAGAAGCATGTAATCTTGGGGCTTCCCTGATGGAGTGCAACATCCTTTTAGTTCTTCTCTTTTTAAATAATTCAGCTTTAGAATACACAAAAGAGTCAGCATGATGTTCCCAAAGATTGTGTCCATGTATTTGAGCCCTGCGTAGGTATACTTAAGTCATGTTAGCTTTCATGCTGGCATGCCCATGAATTTACTTCAGTTCCATCTGTGTTAACTTACCAAAAATCATCACAAGTCTCAGTTGAGGTAATGAGTGTAAAATTTTTAATAAGACGTAAGAAAACTTAAGCTCTCTCTTTATCAGTAGGCAAGTCAGAGATTGGGTATCTATCTCAGAGGCAGAATATGCCAGTTTCCAATCATTTTAGTTATCATTATCCCTACTGGCCCAGCATACAAAGTGTTTTGCAACCAGGCGTTATCGTCAATAAATAAAAGTAGACAAGTCCACCTCCACAGAGAATTATTGCAGACTTGGAATTCTAGATTTGTCCCATGTGAATAAAGCCATTTGTTTGCCATTTTTTGTGGCTTCCATTTGCAAGATTAGTATTAAAAGGAAATGACTCATGTCTAAACACAAGCATGGAGCCTCTGGAGATTTCTGGCATCCTTTCCTGCCTCAGCTTCAGCTGCCACACCAGGGGAGTCAGGTCACCTCTGCCAGCACCACCACAGGTTCCGGGTGCTCTGGCACATCTCAAAGGTATCTGTATTTCAGCAGATGAATTGAGCCCTTTAGAAATAAAAGCTGCAGTTCTGCAACTTTGGCATTCCCACTGCATGGTACCCTGGTAGCTAACTCTGATTTTAAAAGTAATCATCTGCATTCGGGAGTTCCACCAGCCACAAGAAGGTGTGGACACAAAATAAAAATGGATGGTGTAAAACTCAGCCACGAGAAAACCCTCCAAACATATATTTTTTCTCTAAATTGTGGACTTCTCTATCATGGTGATGAGCGTGAATAAATTGAATGGATAAAAACTAGCCATAAGCTGTTATGAGATGATTTATTAACAGCTATTCAGAAACAGGAGGGATGTTGTAGGAGATTGATGGTTTTAATTTTGCAGTTTAAATAACTGCCTGAGCAATTACCTTCACTGTTGCCACTTGTTTGTAATAGGAAAAAGTAAATGCCACTAATTTTATTAGGACCTTGTTGTCACTGTAGTTTTAGTCTTAGATGTAGAAAATAAGGTTATATGCACCTCTCCGTTTGGAAGGAGTCACTGAATCATTGCAAAGGCTGTCGAGTAATGAAGTCGAGTCAACATGACTTACATACATTGTATTATCCATTGTATTATACTTCATATAGAAACTGTTTTGTTCCTGATTGATAGCAACAGACTGTCAGCAACAAGCTAGCCTGACAGTGCGTGTTGCTGTCATACAGCTGTGAGACCTAAAACAGCCGTAAGGATTTGGGAGAGTGACAGCCTGCCTGGCAGATGGCAGATGGCATTCGGCGACGCCGATACCATTCTCTGAGCAGTCAGGAGGCAGATGGAAATTTTCCAGTTTCATATTATTGTGGTTGACTGAGAAAATTGCTCAAACAAACAAAAATGACAGGTACGTTTTGCAAAACAGCGGAGGGGGAAACCTCTGCTACGTGAGTCAAAAGGACTCACATAGTCCTCACGGTAGCGCTTGCCAATTAACATAAGTCAAAAAGGTGTTTCTCAGCCCCACCTTTTACTGCCATAGCACGAACCCTGGTGCCTGCTGATACTGCCCCACTGCAACGTGCCACAGCTGTGGGCTTCTGGTTGCCTTTAAATGTTAGCACCCATCTACTCTGACCTGTGTGCCAAAAGCCTTTACATTTCACATAAATGAGCCCAATTATTTGAATTTCACTGAAGAAGAGCTTGCAGAAGAACATGTCTGATGCAAGGGTGACAGGAGATGGGGAATCCAGATCCGCTAATGACCGGATATCCTCATCCCTAACAGCCTTCCCTAGCTAGATGAGACCCGACCTTGCCTAACAGTAATTGATCTTTGTTTCTTTTGCTTCTCCACTATATTAAAGAGCTCTAATATTAAGAAGTTTTTCTCATGGAAGTACCTATGCACTGAAATTAAATGGGTTTTTTCTGCTATTGTGCCCTTTCTGATGATGGTCTGGAGCTTTCTGAGCAAGTCACCCTTTTATCCCCCAGGAATATTTGCAGCCCCATACCTGGCTGGCTGACACGGCTGGGAGCAGGGCTGTGCTGGTGTCTGGGGCCTTGCTGCTACAGGGAGCAGCCACAGATCACCAAGCTCCATGTCCATCTTGCCCCAGGGTCCTCATCCATCCCACAGCAACGCCAGAGGCTCCTGGCGTTGATGATCCTCTGCCCACCAGCTCTGAGAGCTCTCCCATCCGCAGCTCCGAGATGTGCCATACGCGCCTCCAGGCTCTTGGCCAAGGGCGAGGGAGGGATGTTGCTTGTCAGGCAGGTTGGATGCTACTGCTGAAATGGCTTTTCCTCTTCTCTTTTGATGTTCATTCTGGTCTTGACTGCGTTTTTAACTGACACAAGCAGGCAGATTTATTTTCTATTGGGAATGCATAGGTTTAAAATAAAGTGTCAATATTATAAAAGAATAATATACCTTATATAGGGGTAGAAGGCTGTGAATATTGTTCTGCTCATACCTTCTGCTATGATCCAAAAATTGACCCAGTTCAAAGGGGCCTAGGGCTAGCGTTACAACAGGGTGAAAAAAAATATTTATGACTGGAAATGTCTGTTCTGGTAAATCAGATTATTGGTGAAGTACAAACATAGCATCATGTTTTCAGTCTGTCATTGGAAGTAGATCAGAACCAAAATACTGCAGCCTACTTCCATTTTTGTTCTTGTGTTTTGTTCTTAACACACGGAAATGCTTGGAAATGAGTGATGAGATTTGGGCTGTTTGTCTCTAAGACTATCCCTTTGAGTAAGAGCTCAGAGGTTGCTCTGCTAACAGGATGTTATCCTGACAACGTGTGAGGTAGAAGACTAAAACCACAAGATCAAGACAACGTGCCCTTTTTTTTTTCTCTATCCAGTACTGTTAGTCTAGGATTAACCTTGGATTCCAGTTGCATTATAGCTTACTAAATGCTTCTGCCAGGATAAATAATTAATCTTGAGTATATGTGTGTTGATAAAAAATTAATCATGTAGGTGCTGATTTGCCAAAAGCTGTCTTTCGTGATCGTAGTGTATTAGATACAATTTAACTAATAAGATAAACAGCCCAATCCTGTTGTTTATTATGCTAACAAGGGAACTAGATGGTTTGGGACATTTCTTGGTAGACAGAGAACATAATTTCTCCTCTCCACACAAAAGAGGAATACAGAAAATCAGAGAACTGGAAGGCACCTTGAGATGTCAGTTCACTTATCCATTGCCTACAGCAAGATCAGCTCTGCCCAAACCAGTCCTGACAGCTCTAGCGGTGCTGAGCTGGAAGAGAGCTGGTTCATTAGCTGGAGACAAGGCTACCCGAAGGTCTTTGAACTGGTGACTCAGTGACTGCAGAGTGAGAACTGAGAAATCTTAACAGGTTCCAGTTTTTGATCTGTGGTGGGTTTTCAATTGTTTTGGCTTATCTGTTTGTTTTTCTGGCATTCCTGTGCTCACCTTTGGGACGTTATGGATTGTTTGGGGTTTGGCTTCCTAAAGAAACATCAGTATGTATAGATCTGATACTCCAGCTGAAAATACTTGAACCCACTGGACAATTTTTGGATGAGTTTACCAGCAGGGTGTTACTCTCAAAAGTATTAGGTGCCTGTTACATTTCTTGAAGATTTTGAGGAGAGGGAGACTGTATTAGAAATGCCCTGAACAAAAGGCTGAGGCATGAGCTCACCTGCTTGGTAGAAAGGAAAGCTCAGACTGTTGCACATGGAACTGGTTTATGTCATTCTTTTTAAAACCTCAGTTTTCTCCAATGCATTTTGGTGAACATAATTAAAAATATGTGAATAATAAGAAAACTGGTGAAATAGCTGTGGTATGATTCTGTTGGCCACCTCCAGAAACCATTGGAGATGCCCCCAGGTATGCGAGCCATCTGCACTAGGTTCACAGGTGCAGGTGCCACAGGAGACCACTCATTTCTGACAGGCAGCGGGCAGCTTACCCTAGGGCACCTCCAACGGCACCACATACCTATGTTTGAACAACTGAACAGTGCCCTAAATTTTATTCCACTTGTGCAGGAGTCAGCGCTGTAAAGAGCATGGCTGGCTCTGTCTGCCCTTTCTGTGTGCTGCCATTTTGAGATTTATTGCTTATTTCTGTTAAGCCAAAGAAAAATAAAAAACATCAACCAAAGAGAAGCTTGAACTTAGACATCCACTAAATAAAGCACATAAAATGGACACGGCAAAAATGAAGACCAGGGTAGGCACTCAACATCCCTGGATCAATCCAGCCCTTTTCAGAGCTCTGCCCGTCGCTATTAGACCTGCACCTCGACTCAGCAGCCGCCTTCCTGCTGGCTCTTCCTGGCAATTTGCTTTTAAGGGTCTGCGTCTGCATTTTCCCATGCACATTATCAGCATCAATCTGTGTTGGAGCTGCAGCGGGTGAGCACTGTCAGCAGCATCCTGACCAGCTACCCTTTCTGGTGTTGTGACATCACTCCTCCATAAGCCTCTGTTCCCGAGCATGGTTCTGGCATCTGCTTGAGATGACAGAAATAAAAAAATGGCTGTGATTGCTCAGCTGTATTACCAGCTATTTTCAGGTAGGGTACGTTGTCTCTCTTTTGCAATATGGGAAGCTACCTGGCACTTAGGGTCATACTTTTGTGGTGGACTTGGCATTGTTAGGTTAACAGTTGGACTCAATGATCTTAAAGGTCTTTTCCAACTTAAATGATGCAATGATTCTATGATTCTAAGCTCATGGTAGTGTTTCTTCTGTTCTTCTCTACTGACAGATGAGCACTTTCTATCCACTACAAGCTTAATTGTCTTTAGCTAAAGGAAGAGAGTAGATTTTGTCTTCAGAAATATCTGCAATGTATTGCAACTTCCCACCAGTTCTAACTGCTGATGCCTTGAATCTATCAGATCTTTTATCTCCCCTTCCCCCCTATCCCCTGTCTTTCTTATTTTTACTGTTTTTTTACTTATTTTTTAAAACTGTTTATTTGTGCACTATAAGGGCTCCACACGCTGAAATATAAAAGAACAGTCTCCAAATGCTTCTCTAAACATTGTAGACCATCTTCAACTCTAAACTCATCTTACATCTCCTTAAAGTCAAATGTAATTTATAGTAGGAAAAAGTGCTTGATGTGCTTTACAACAAGGTAGAAGTGTTAGTTTTAAATCAGTTATAATCTATCTAGTTTAATATAAATAAATCTGTGGCAATTTTAGCCAAAGCTACAAGGGAAAATGGTTGTTGTCTAAAAATATGTATGAGTGAGGCAAAAACTGTTCAAGATAAGGAACACTGTTGGCAGAAAGAACAAGTGGACATAGGCCATGAATACAGCTAGGCTGGAAGTAGAAAGAGGGTTTCTTACCAGCAGAACTTTGGTTACACTAATAAATACAGAAGTATTGGAGAGAAATGTAGAAAAAAAATGAAGTAACTGAGTAGGCAGTGCTGGACAAATTTATGAGAGCAAGTTCCCTTACATCTTATGTCCAGCTGCAAAATTTGTATGCAATCTCTCCGCCTGATATTTCACACTCCACATCGTGCTGTCACCAAAATTGCTATAACGTTTGTAAATCATTAACTACTCAAATCTAATCCAAGGCCTTAACTCTAAACCAAAAACTATATTAAAGTGACTCTGCCCATATTTTTAAAAGAATACCTACAAGTTACAAATGGTATTAAACAAATTTATTTTGCCATTTATCCCTTGCAAGAAAATCTACCTGTCGAAATCTGCAGGGTAGGAAGCAGTGCAGTTCTGAAGCAGCCCTCCCTCTCCTGCATAGGAAGGCTGCGTCATTGGGCAAGAACAAGGCTGGGACCCAGCAGGTAGTGAATTTTAACCAGGGCTTTATAGATGACTCAGGAGTTGGCCTTGATACCACTTACCCAGGGTATCAGATTTCCTATCTATAAAGCTGATGCTAGTATTACACACAGTACTATAAGAATGCTATCTCCCAGACGCATCATTTAATGTTTTACAGTGATTTATTTGAAGATGACGGCTTTAGCAGAGCTGACTCAATAGGTTCCTCTGGTGCTTTAAAACAAACGTGTCCTGAACGTCATTAAGAAACAGGCCGTCCTTTCCTTCCACATTGAAAAGAAATATGTTCCTTTATTTAGATCTTTATCATTCCTCATAAATCCACAACGTTATTTCAGTTGCTGGTGCTATCATTTTGCTACCTGTTGCAACTGTGCTGCACATAAACACAACAGCTACAGCGACAAGTTGCATGTAGGAGTTAGGGAATCACTAAAGCCTGAGCATAGCTGACCAGCCATTGAGGCATGAGAGAGGAAACCACTCTCCCAAAGTCCTGGAATGCCGTTACCATTGGACCAATGGGAACTGCGGAGGCAGCAGCGTTGCGATGACAAGGGTGATACCCACAGCCGAGCACTGCTGGTGGATAAAGCAAAGCAAAGTACAAACCAGCTCCTTGCCTTTGAGGTTTGTGTAGGTGTTTCTGTCCAGGCTGAATGACTGAAAACTGGGAGGGAATGCCAGACAAAGCCTTTTTCCTCTCATTTCTGCCCCAGGTCAGGAGGAAGTGAATGTGGAGCAACAGTTCTCAACTCATATTGCTGGACTGAATTTGGGGATCTATGAATTAGAATAGCACTTGGATACTACGAAGTAGACACATCTATGCATTTGATATGTTAGCACTTTTATCTGTATTTTGTGCTCCAGAATTGTCCCTTTTTTGCTGATTTTTTCAGCTGTTTCTCTGGTCCTAACCTTCACAAACAAATGCTTTCTAATCAACTCTAGAATAACTTCAGTACTGGCTACCTAACACAGACAGCAGGATCAACCGTGTGAGTGGCATGAACATCATCTGAAAAGCATGCTAATGCTACACAGCCAAAATAATGATATCTGAATGTCACCACCATTTACTCCATTCAGATATTGTACCCTGTTCCTACAAACAGCTGCTTTCCACAGCAGAAGGGCAGGGATGCTGTCTGTCCAGCTTACAGTGTCCCTTGGGTGCATGATACCGGTGCAAGAAGTAACTAGGAGTGCATTACCCAACGATACAAAGATATGCTAAAGTATGGACTGAAGTGTTCAAAACACTTGGAATGTTAAACTTGGTATTGTGAAGAGGGGAAAACTGTGCTGGGACCGCACAGTGCGGTGTGTGGGGCACGCTCACTCAAATGGGCAGCAGAGCATCCTCCTGAAGGCTACCCCGTGATGCTCATTGACTCCGCCACGTGTCGAGAAGCGCCCAGACCACACTCCTTGTGTCAACAACCGTGTGCCTGTATGACTCCAGCAGAGGCCTGTTGTGCCTCTGCATGGCTGTGCATGTGGCATTTGCATCCTGGGGCTGTATATCCAGAACAGGCTCTGGTTGTATTGTGGGATCCCGTTATTCTGTTCCCTCAAATTCATCACTCACTGAGTGTATTGCAGAGAACAAAGGTGAATTTTATTCTCACAAGAATGGAAATGAGGGTGTAGCAATCAGAAGAGAAGAAAGAAATTAGAGCTGCTTAATTTTCAAGCATCTTGTGCAAAAAGGTATCTTTTGTATATGATTCCATCAAAGGAGAAGCACGTACACCCTATCGTAATAGAAAAATGTGAATGCAATTCATTTTGGATGAAGATGGTGATCAGTGTATCTTGTGCTTTTTCCTTTCCTTTTTGACAAAATTCCTGAGAAATTTGAACACCATTAAATAAAATCCTCCTCTAGAAAATATTAATTACTTATATACGTCTATTTCCACCTTATTTGAAAGATTCAGAGAAGCCTATGTGTGTCAGGTCATACAGTAGGATGCACATTTACAAGCAACACTTGTGATAATGGTGTGGCAATTAAAGTTTTAGCTTGTGCTGTAGAGACTGAGAGAAATTATTGCATTGCTATTGTACCTTAGTAATTGCTATTGTTGTAAAAATAACTTTCCATTTCAGTGAGATGGCTGCACTACTATTAGCAGTGAATTGTATCCTGGCTGCTAACTGCATTAGAACAAACAGGTACCTACATGGTCTTTGGTCTGTCGCAAAAGTACATTGGTAAAGCAGGGTAGGGACTGGATTTGGGGTTTCTTCTTGAGATAAACCCCTTTGTCTTTTGATAGAGGACTCCTTTATCCAGAGCTGTAGCTCTTCTACCAGAGCTGGTAGATCACAGCATGAAACTTTTGAAGAATACCAACAAACATGCTTCCAGGCTATATCTATACTAGTAAATAAACCTGTCCTCTGGCCAGGTGGGTACGTGGCAGAGCATGGCCCACAGCCGTATGGCTAAATTCTGTTTATCCCACAAGCAGAATGATCTTGCGCCTAATATCTTTCAGGAATCGTCCCTGCTCTGTGCTGTCCCCAAAGATAAGGAAGCTAATCAGCCATTTAGCCTATTGTGCTCTTCAGCAGGATGGTGGCATTTTCAGAAAGACTTAAAAGCAGAGTGCCGTGCCCTGGGGTGTCATAACCCTTAATTTAGTGGAGAGCAGAGTGCCATGCCCTGGAGCATCGTAACCCTTAATTAACAATGGTGATGCCAGTCCTTGGCAGCTCTGCAAAGCAAGCAGCCTCATCCACATGTTGCTATTTGAATGGAAATGCCAAAGCACTTGCAGGGCCCACTTAGACACCCCAAGACCGTGGTGTGCATATAGTTCTACTTGATTTAGGAGCTTAGAACCTATTTTGCAGTATTATTTTAGAGCTTAGGCGCTTACAATATCCGATTCATGATACTACAGGGGTTGAAAACGCTGCTGCCCTCCTGGTCTCAGATACTTCTACCCCTGCCTGAGAAACAGAATAGAGGGTGTACCAGTGTTTCAGCCCTTGTGATTCACAGCTTGTCAGAACAGCAGGAACAGGCATGGTTTTTTGTTTACATTGATATGTCAGGCTGTAAACTGCTGCTGTGGCTGTGGACTTTTCCCTCGATAGATTTAGCTCAAGGTAACCTGTACTATTTTCCAAAATAAAAAAACCACCAGCTTTATCACATTATATACCTCCAATTATCTTGTTTGCATGAATGCATCAACGCAAGAAAGGTTGGCAGGACCGGTTTTTATTCAGCTGATTGGGATTGTAAACTCCTAGTACTTAACAAACATACTGCAGAGATGGGGCCTGGCTCTGTAGACGTCTGATAAGGCATTTATATTGGCCTGTTGTTAAAGTGGTACTCACAAATAATATTTGATCTGGCATGAAAATGCTTAGTATGAAGTTATTACCTTTAAATCATTTGAGTAAGCCCAAACTGGCAGAATAAAGTTGTATAGGATCAGCACTGTGTGTCACATGGTGACAGCTATTTGTGGATCCATTCTAGGAGCCCTAGCCATAGATACAGTATTTCAGCAAAGCCCAGCATGAACTTCACAATTTGGATGGTTCAAACAAAGATTGAGCAATTACCTGGCCCAAACTGCTGTCATTCAGACAGACTAATGTGAGATTGTTTCCCATGTGTCTGTTGTGCCTGTTTTCCCAGTCAACCAATAAACGCCATCATCACGGGTTTGATGCAGACCGAGATGCCAAGAAAATACACAGCGCCTGCAAAGGAGCAGGTAAGAAAGCTCTTTCTTTTTATACAAAGGGCAACTCAATATTATAAAGAGCCTATACATAAACTTAGGGCAAAACAACTGTTCCAACCAGTTTCAGGTAATCTTTATGCTTTCTGTCACTTACTGACTCAAAGAACATGCACACCCGTGAAGTTTTATGTGATTAAGATAAATGGGAAGGGAAGCCAGATTGTTCCTCAAAGACTGGTAAGATCTAGTTTGTTAATTGCTTAGCTCCAGGGGACTGGGATAAACATGATATTTGCTCCCTGTGGTAGGAACGTCAAGCTGTCAAGGCTGATACAACAGTCATGAGGTCCAGCTACTCAAGTTGGGTTAAGGTCATGGTTATATGTCGTTTCCCAGGCCTTCAAGGACCAGTAAAAAACATCACCACTCCATATGCTCATCAGAGCCCACTGCAGTTCCATCACCTGTATGGAATATGCAGTGATCTCAATCTGCATCAGTGGTTTTTAACCGAAAATACTGGCTCCCACCATCTTCTAAGGCAATTTGAAGTGAGCTGGCTGACTGTGCACTGCTGTGAGTGAGGAATGCACAGTGTTCATGGGATTCTCAGGTCCCTGGAGGTGGCAATGTCCAGCAGAGGAAGAACAGCCAGGCAGCATACCAGAGCAATAAGTTATTCATTCACTCCAGGCATTTGCATAGTAAACATGTATTTAAGCATTTCTTCTTGGTATAGCACTGACATTCAGAATCAGCTAGTTACGTGCTGAATTTTAGGAACTACTCCTGTGCTACCAGCTGAACCCCCTCAAGACAGTTCCCCAGAGGACTCTGCTACTGAGAGTTTAACCCCACATTGTCAGATAGGAGTCCTTTTCCTTCCAAATTTGGACCATGCCTTCTGCCTCGGTTCTAAGCAGGAAGAAGATGTCCTAAACTTGTCCTGCATGTGCCTGGTGGTGACATGCAGGGATGAAAATGCATCAGCTGCTGCTGAATGCCAGTATCATTTGTATTTTTATCTCTTCCACTGGTAGCTTCTTGGAAACCCTTGTTGATCCCTGCTCCCTCTTGGGAGGTTCTCAGGCTCTTGCCTGAGATGAGGCATCTGAGAGCCCAGTAGGTGGATGCAACAGATGGAAGAGCACAAGGAGAGCATGGGGCAGTGTCCACCAGCATGACGTGCACGCATCAGCACACCTGGCATGTGGCCTGATGCCTTTTCTTTGCCATCTAAACCCTTTATATACTATGGGTAGTTTGGCAGGGTCGTAGGTCTCTCCTGAAACACATTCTCCGTTTCAATCCTTGTCTTGAAGAAATAACGCCTGAGGCAAGCTGCTGGCCCTCAGGTGGAAGTGCCCCAGGACACGTGTTAATGCAATAGCTGATCTATTGTGTCTTTTGGGCATCCAAGTAACATCACTGCAATCCCATCCCTTTAGGCAGACACATAACGAACGCCTTCCAGCAGCTTTGTTTAGTGCAAACATCTGTTTATACGGCTGAGGGCAAGAAAAGTACAAGAACAAGGTCATTGCCTTTAGTAAGCTGCTTCCATCCACCGCATAAGTTACAGCTCAAAGCTGCCCTGGGGCTTTCTGCTGGGGGGACACTGCGTGCTCAGCTCCCCTGCGGGTTCCTGGGGGATGCAGCTGCTGCGATGCACATCACCAGGGCACCCCATGCTCCCGCTTCACTCTCACTTATTTTTGCCAAGCAAAACAGCATCAGCAGAGACTCAGACCACGAAGGCTGGTTCCTGCTCCTCTTCCTGACTCCATTTAATGCAGAGCACAACCCATTTTGTACAGGCTGTACAGTCAGGCTCTGGGTTAATGGCGCTGATTTAATCACATCTTCACCTGCCCCGTCTTCTCACCCCATGCCGTTCATTCTGTTGTGCCGGCACAAGCACTTGTGCGCTTAATGAGCTGGATCCTTTGCCTGGTCCCTCAGGGCTACTCAAACAAGCACGTGCATGTCAGCCTACAGGCACTGGCATAACCCTGATTTTAGGAGCAGCGTCCAACATTCTCAAACAGAAGACTCAATTTCCCTGATAAAATATAAGCAGCACGAGATGGTGAACTTTATTTTATGTTCTGAGCATTGTAGCTGACTACAGTTAAACATATCCTCAAAAGAATCTTAGATGCTACAAATCCTAAAGTTGGCACCAGTGGGGATATATGTATAGCAGTTTTTTTCTCTTTAGAGATCGTGTTTTCTTTCCTCGGCATTACATTCCTGATTAAATAATTCCCATGCGCAACTTCTTTTTCAGGAACCGATGAAAAGAAAATTATTGAAGTCTTGTCAAGTCGAACAGCGGAGCAGAGACAACAAATAAAACAGAAGTACAAGGCTCTGTATAGCAAGGTACTTCAAAATAAATGGCCTCTCTGTTTCATCCTGCATGCATGCTAGAAACATAGCCTACAGGCTCTGCTTTTGAAAATACTAAGGGCACAGTGGATTTAAGGAGGACACCAGTTAGTTTCAGATTCAGCAATTTATTTTATCTTCTAAAATACCAATTATATTTCTAATCTTAGGCTTCACAGTCTTCTTGAAATCAGCCTTAACCAGATCAGAGCATTTTAATCAAAGTTGGGAGAGCTAGAAAATTATTCATAACTGAAGCAAAAGATGTTTCAGCCAGTGTTATCTTCAGCACATTCAGAAAAAGGAATTAATGTAAAAGGGAAATTTTAAGTCAGAATCCCTCTCAGACCAGATGCAAATTCAGAGGAACTATTTGATCTTACATCATTACATTTTTGTTGAGTTTAACAGATGTAGTATTGATTTCTTCCAGTGATGAAGCAGAATACACGTTGTAAAACTGAGAATTCTCACTGGGCACTTGATTTCTGGAGGAGGAAAGGTAGACTGCCTTAATGATTTTATGTGTAAGAAAAATAGTTTCCAAGAAGAAAAATAAAGCTTCTAATATATTATTTAGGTAAACAGCTGAATCCTGCAGAGCTTATTATTATATTGGTATTTTCTTAAGGTCTCCTTGCTCATTAGTCATTAGTCAATGTTAATAAGACAGGCAGCACTGAACCTGAAAGCTTTCTATATAGAATCATGTAGAATAGTTTGGGTTGGAAGGGACCTTAAAAACCATCTAGTCCAACCCCCTGCAATGAGCAGGGACATCTTCAACTAGATCAGGTTGCTCAGAGCCCCATCCAAACGGGCCTTGAATGTTCCCAGGGATAGAGGATCTACCACCTCTCTGGGCAACCTGTGCCAGTGTCTCACCACCCTCAGTATGTAACAGTTACAGCAAGCATGATAAAGATTTTGGTTACATATTGGTTACTATAGATTTACTTCCATATAATAAAAACAGGCATTAGAAATGAGCAAATGCCGTGAGACATGCCAGTTACATCAGCATGGAGCAACCCTTCTCGCCTGCCGGGGCAGCCTAAATTTCTTGGGAAGGAGACGCAAATTGTACCGTTTCTTGTTCCTGCTGCTCGAGAAAGCAAAGTTCATGGTGCACGCGTTGAAACTGCTCCAACAGCGATGTCAGCCTCTGACTTTATTTGATTGAGTGTTCACTTGTGATTGTGTAAGAGGGTATTTAAGAACAATAGACGTTGAGTTGGGCTCCTCGATTTTTGTTCTGAACTTGTTAAGTACTTCCCGTACTACAGGAAACATTGACTGCGGATAGAGTTCCAAATAATTCATCAGTAGGCATCCTTCTCAGCGTGCATACACGAGCTAGTTCTTCTCTGGGGCCTTATTAAATTTTGAATTAAGTAGATCATTAGTAGAAGGTTGATTTTTTTTTTATTTTTGGGGGAAAAAATGCTGATTGCTTGACACCAAAGCACTTTGTAGAAATGTGTTCCTTTTTCCAATAAGTCAATTTTAACTGAGACTGGAAGAGACATTTAATAAGTTTGATCCCTTCTGTTGCAGCTCTTTTGAAGCAGAAAGTTTCTGCCTTGTGTTTCAGAGTAAACTCTCCTGTTAGGCTTTTAAAAACACTAGACTGCATTTATTCAAACAAGTAAGAGTCAAAACTGGACTGATATTGGCTGGTATTTGAAGATGGATGATGGATTAAGAGAATTTTTGAATATTTCATTCAATATGAAACAAAAAATTTTAGGGAATTTATTCTGCAAAAAAAGAAGTCCATGCATTTAAAGCCTTTTTTATGGTTTTGTCCCTTTTTGGTCCAGAATAAGCTTTGAAATCATGAAATTCTCTGGAACAAATAAACCCCCCCTCTGATCCCAGCTCAGCTTTTGCACTGACTCTTCTGACTGTCCCTGCAGGATATGGAAGACGACCTGAAGGGAGATCTGAGTGGGAATTTCGAAAAGGCTGTGCTGGCTCTGCTGGACCTGCCCTGTGAGTATGAGGCCCGAGAGCTTCAGAAGGCAATGAAGGGCGCTGGGACGGATGAGTCGCTGCTGATCGAGATTCTCTGCACACGAAACAATAAGGTTAGGACACCCTGGTAGTTTTTATTTGTGACTTCCCCAACATAGCAGGGCAAAGAGCTCACCAAGAGCATCCCCTGGGGAGGAGGAGGAGGGATCGGACCAGCCTCCACGGCTGAAATGCCTGTTGTCAGTATGGCTGAGGCTGAAACTTTTGCAAGAGTTAATTGCAGTATGGTTCAAATTCCTTCCTTGGTCCTACTTGCATCTCCAGTGGGTGGCACAGAAGCAACACTAATGACAAAAGGAAGCCCCAGGTGCCTGTTTAAGGGTGGCTTTGGCTCTGCTCTGACTGTTCAGAGGTGGCTCCCGCCAGGTTCGGGAATGCGATCCTCTTCAAAAAGCCCTTCAGCTTATGCCTAAATGCATGTGAAAGCAGAGGGACACCTGCACGAGTCAGGCTTCCACTGAGATGTGTCCTGAACTGGGCTGGGTTTGTGCCGTGTCCCTGTGCCCTGAGCAGGGAGTGGGAATTCAGCTTCTCCTCCCTCCACACCTGCTACACCTCAAGCAACATGGGCATGGTACTGACTTGCTGGCGGTTTTTTTGCTTATTTATTTATTTATTAAATGTATTTATTTATATTTATTTGTAAACAATTTTCCATATTTATTAATTTGGATATTTATTTATTTGATTTATTTGCCTAGGAAATTGTAAACATAAAGGAGGCATACAAACGGCGTAAGTAGTTTTGTCTTTCAAACACACACATTTAACGCTTTTATCACTGGGTGAACCCTCACAGATTTTTTTTCTCCACAGTCTTTGATAGGGATCTAGAGTCTGATGTTAAAAGTGACACAAGTGGCTCTCTACAGAAGATATTAGTCACTGTGCTAGAGGTAAGGCTGGGGGCTTTCCTCTTATGCATATACCTCATAGAGATATTTCCTTTTCTCTATCCTGTCTATCCTGGATAATCATAATAAGTATTAGCTTAATAATTAGTAATTATTATGTATAATGCAATAATGAGGTATTTATAGTAAGCAAAGGGCATTCTTCAGGATAAGACTCTTCTTTAGATTTTAAATATAGCTAAAGAAGTTACATAACATCAGAAATAATTTTATAATTTCCAATAGTTTGAAGAAAACAGCCTTGGTTTATTATCATTTATACCAGGGTAATGGCTAGAATACCCATTTAAGGTCATGGCTACATTATGCTGAATTCTGCCCAAAACCAGCAAAATCCAATTTCCACCTCAAATTCCATCTGAGGAATTTAAAATTCAGATAGATACAGAACAAGTGAAAAAGAGATTGCTGTTATGTTAGTTGTCCATTCACCAAAAAAAGCATATTTTCCATTAGAACACACTTTATTTTAAACCACCTACATGAAATAAAGAAAAAAATTAATATCTCCATAAAGACATAGGATAACTAAGAAGAGTAAGAATCACATCTAGAAATGCAACATGGTGGCCAAGCCCTGAGAAACGAAAAGATTCATTAAATAGACGAAGCTTTAAAGATCTAACAGTCACATCGCTAAATACACCACAGTTAGATTCCCATTCTGGAGAGCATTGGTACAGCTCTCTTCAGCCTCTTGGAGTGTATTTTCAGGAGTGAAAATAATTTTTCGTAGTTATTCAGATCTTTTTCATAGATTAGTCCTTCATAATTTCTACCAGTAATTAGAGTGTTAGTGAATGCTCAGAGTGTATGTGTTAATCAGGAAAATATTTTGCAGTTATCAGGGCATATCCAACACCATGAAAACTTCACTGCAGGTATTGGGAACCTTTTTGCAGCAGCTGGATGATGGATACACGAGCTGCTTTCTTTCCTAAGAAACCTTGCGGTTTGTAAAAAACCCAGGGTACTGTACGTAGCCAGCAGCTCAGCCCTCCAGGAGTGAAACTAAAGGCCGTGGTGGGGTGGTCCTGCCCCCGCTCGGTCTGTGCATCTCAGCCCCATTCCCACCCCAATGCCTGCCCGCACATGCTGACACTTCCCACCATGGAAAAATACCTGCAAAACCCAGCACAAACCAGAACAAAAGAATGACCCAGGTGGGAAGGGAACCTCGAGCTCTTCTAGTCTGGCCCTCCTCAAAGCAAGGCTAACTCCAAACCCAGCCCAGGTTTTCTTCTGATTTTTTTTTTGTCTGCTCAGACACGTGCTGGCTGGGAGAGGGAATGGAAGCACCCATGGGATAGCAAGGACACTGGGGACGAGGGGGACCATCTACAGGGCAGCATCTACAGACTACAGTCTACTGCTGTGCAGCTACTAAGCCCAGATAGTCCCCTCTTGCTCCAGAGGTGTCAGAGTTGCAATCTCATTAGGGTCCCAGCACACAGCAAATAGAGCTGGGAGAGAAGCCCTAGCATTCAGGCTTCACCTCAAAACTCAGGAAAATCAGGGGCTGCGGTTAACATGAACAGACCGTTCAAAGCTGTACCACCAAGTCCCACTGTGCCTCGTTACTATGCATTTGTCAGCAGATGGCAGCAAAACTATAACCAAAATATTTGTGGGGGCCACAGGCTTACAATCTTCACTTCCACTACGAAATGTCCCCAGCACTTCATCAGGTTTCTTTATTGCCATGTCCTTTCCTGTAGGCAACCCGAGATGAGACCCAACAGGTCAATGCAGAGCTCGCTGAGCAAGATGCCACAGATCTGTATAAAGTAAGTGCAATTGTGGAAAAATCCCCATTTCCCCTGTGCTGCACAGCAAGGGCTGCCTCAGGGGTGACTAAACACACTGAGTACGGGGGCAATGGCAGTGTAAGGACATCATCTGAGGGGGGGCACAGTCTGGAGCTTGGTGGATCAAGGGCTCTGGCTGACTTTTTGTCTCTACTGTGAATAAACAAGTTCTTCAAAAAAATAACATGTAATCTTTCAGGCAGGAGAAGGCCGGTGGGGAACAGAGGAGCTGGCTTTCAATGTGGTCTTAGCAAAGAGAAGCTACAGTCAGCTGAGAGCTACTTTTCAAGCTTACGAAAAGGTGAGTTATTCTCTTCTGCGATGTGAGTTGTGTAGGGCCTGACATGTAATTTGCAGACCCTACAAGTACATGTAGAGCAGGCAATCCTTTCCTTGCCATTTTAAAACTTCTTGAATGCTTTAAGAATCTTGGGAAACATTTTTATACAACTGGATGCTGATCTTATGGAAATAGGGACTAAAAGCTGTATCTTTTCCTGGTGAAGAACCTATTCCTCTCCATAACCTACACAACATCCAGCCAAATAAATGTTGTGATGTCGTTTCCTTCCCTCAGCTGCACCATGGTGGGTGTCCCCACTTCTGCAGGAGGACCAGCAAAGGGACAGGTTCACAAACTCCTGCCCTGAAGCAGGGTTTTGCTTTTCTGGTCTTTCCTTCTCCTTCTCCAAAGCAGAGCCTGGCAAGGTCTCTCCTCCTCATCCCCCTGCTTCACATGCTGGTATTGGCTGGGCAGAGGCACATCTCCAGCCTCTTCCTCTCTGCCCACACTGGGCAGACGGCCTGTGCAGGTACTTTGCTTCACTCTCCTCTGCCTCCAAACATGAGGCAAAGTAGGCAGCAGGATCCCAGCTGTTTGGTACTTCTCCCTGTGTCACTCACCAGGGACATTTTGCTCATGCCTGGGCCTGGAGCTGACCTCCATTGAGACCTCTCGCTTGGAAATGACCTGAGACAGTCAAAGCAATGGGAGATCCAAGATCCTTCTCCTGACAGTGAGGCGGAAGCTTATCAGAGACACTTATTCCCAGGAGAGGGTCCCCACTCCAGCCTCTGGCTCATAGTCCTGAACTTCCCTAGGATGACTCCGAGTTCATCAGAGAACTGTAGCCCTAGGCACTGAAGAGGAAAAAAACTCCAGTCAAGGCCATATTTCAGTGTCAGCACAATCAGGAACCCCTAGTTGGAAAAATGTTTGCAGATTAATCCAAGTTTTGGCTTGCTGCTGGCAGGAGAACAAAACCAGTCACTAACGGATACTCTCTCCCTCGGAGTGGCCCAAACCCTGGGGGTTCAGTTAAGTGCTCCGGTAGCCAAGCTACCTTGGCTTTTTGATTCCTAAAGCCAAGCAGATCAGGTTGCCCAAACCGATCCACCACATCCTGCCTGGCTGCATTTGAAGTAGAAATGGGCCAAGATTAGACCCATGCAAACATTAGTCCTTTTCTGCATTTGGAAAGATAAATGGGCCGAGATCTAAAACAGGTTGAGAGTTTGCAGAACTTAAGCCCAAATCCTCAGAAGGGATCCCTTCCCGCCTTGTACCCCTGGTCTCCCAGCTTTGACCTAAAAGACCACTAGAGTCTTGAACCATGCGGGGCCATCCTGAGAGGCAAAACAGAGCAAAGTAAAAGGCTTTGAGGATCACAAAGTTCACAAAAGTCAGGATAAACTCGGGTTTGAAGTGACAGTCTGTTTTTCCCCTTTCTTAGAGAATAATACAAAAACTTGGGAACAACTGCAGTGCTTGTAAACTTTCCCTGGGAAGCCAAAGACAATAAGTAACAAAACTTCATAGAGCTGGTAAAGCTCCAAAAATTATCTTATTTGTGTGGGAGCCATCCAGAGCCTTTGACAGAGGGGTCAGAGGAAGCTCGAACAGTTTCTTCTGATGAGGGGTCACTCAAGAAGACGCTACAGCTTCTTTGTTCTAGACACCCTCCAATTCATGCGATTGCTTGATTTAGGTTGTCCATCTCTTAACCATTGTGCCTTACCTGGCTGCATAGACCTTCTTATCTTGGTGCCAGTGGTTCTGTGAGCACTTCAGAGGAGAACTTCATTTGCCCTTGAATTACTCCTTTGGAAAGGCTCTAAAGGATCTGAATTGGCTTTTTGCCCTTGGATCCTAAGTCTGATGCTGGTTTTATGGCAGTGGGGTGACATGTACAGACAGTGGCTCTGATGGCTCCTTTTTTGTTGTCCTTGTAGGTGTGTGGGAAGGACATAGAAGAATCCATTAAAAGTGAAACATCTGGAGACCTGGAGAAGGCTTATCTCACTCTTGGTAAAAAAAAAAAAAAAGTGTCAAGAGCTTTCTTTTCTGGTTCTCGCCTTCATCTGACATTGGTTATTGGGGATCTGTGTACAGCCTGGTGATGGACATCATGACAGCCCTAAACTGAGCTGACATAATTGCCAGGAGAATAAGAGACAGTTTTCAGTGATTTGGACCCCTTGGTTTTAGAAATAAAACTTGGTAGACACAGCTGCTCTCCAAACAGCCAAATTATTTGCCCTCTAACACAGGGTGGCCACCTCCAAGTTGCCCCTGAGGCCATGGCTGCTGATAACTTCCAGTGGATGCCTGAGCATCATCAGAAGTGTGTTAGCCAGCCACCACAGAAATGCACAGGGCCCTTGACAGCAATTTAGCACTGGGATGACCGTGACCAGTGTTTAAGCCTGTGCCCTGGCTCTTGTTATCTTACTGGTATTGCTGTTATCCGTCTGGATCTTGCCCCTGTGAGCTGCGGAGTGAGCAGCTACCCCAGGAATGGATGGGCAAGAGGAAGTCCAGAGGGGCAAATGCTTGTTCTCATTAATTTCATTTTCATTGTGGAACGGCAGAGTACTCAGTGCTGATCATTTCACTGTGTAACATGCTTTCCCCGTGGAGAAATGTACGTCCCCATTCAGACTCCAAGACTTCTCCTTGCATACTGATAGGGGACCAGACACAGAATGAAAGCCCTACCAGCTCATATGTCTGTCTGAGCATAAACCCTAGAGAGTTTCCTTTATTTCTTCCTTATTTATTTCCTTCTCACTGAAGATGTATCATGAAGTGTAAATTTACAAGTATAATGAAGCCTTTTACTGTTTTCTCTAGTCAGCTGTGCCAAAGACTGCCCAGGTTACTTTGCGACCCTTCTGCACAAGTCAATGAAAGGAGCCGGGACTGATGAAGAGACCTTGATTCGCATCCTTGTGACCAGGGCCGAGGTAGGGTACCCTGCGACCTGTAATACCTCACATCAGCTCTGGCAGAAATACAAATGTAGAGGGTATGGAGGGAGTTCTGGCAGGTCACGTGCTCAGTCAGCCCATTTCAGCCCAATGACATCAGTGGTCACACTCTGCTTTTGTACCCGGGCAACTCTAATTTTGATTCTGCATCTATTTCAGTTTTCAGAAGAACTAAACCAGAAAGCACGCAGGCAATTTCAAGTGGAGTCAACTGTACCTGGTTAAAACTAGCCCATGGGGAGGCTTGGCCCCAATAAGATGTTGAAAGTAAATCCCTCGTTAAGTAATGATAAAGCAGCAGTTCCCAAATTGAGAATTGCTTATAAACATATGTTGCCAATTCTCTCTGATTCCAGCTGGGAAAAACAGATGGGGAGGAGGGAAGAAAAATAAAGATCCAAAGGAGATAATTGTAATTTTAAAAAGCACAAAACTGCACAAGACATTTGAGATCTTAAACACAGTCTTTAAGTCTTCCTTCCTTGTAAGCTGCGTAGGTTGTAACCACAGGGATGTTTCAGTCTTGACATAGAGGAGAAGTCGTTCACAGGGACAAGGAGAGCACGTTTCTCAATGACCGGCAGGGTGAGAAATTAGTCTTCAGGGCAGTCTCTCTGTTAAGGCACAGTCCAATCGTGATAACATTTAAAACCCCAGTGAGAAAGATCAGAATCCTGCCATTTCACAGGAGATCTTGAGACAAGGCATTCAATTCTCCCCCCCTGTGGTAACCAGAAAATTACTTTTGTGGGTGGAACAAAACTCTCTTTTAGCCATACTCCTTGAGGTGCCTTTTTCCCTGCTTGCCACCACGGAGTGGCCTCAGGAGCTGGCAGTGACCTGTGCGAGATTGCCCAGTACCAAGGCATGGCTCCACTGAGCACTGGGCAGAGATGCCCCCGGCCGCCCCAGCATGGCTCTCCACACAGACCCTCTTTGTAGCTAGTGTGCCCTCACCACACCTTCTGACATGACCTTAAGTTAATCTGAAAGTCCTCCAAGGTTTTTAGGCCTCTTCCTTTCTCCCCTCCTCCTCCCACCGGCTGCGGTGGACCTTGGATCAGACCCCAGGGGTCCTGTAGGAGCAGGGCATATTACTCAAAGCACATCCCACTCTTCTAAAGAGGCTCTTGGTGTCTCCTCAGAGCGACCTGCCAGCAATAAAGGAGAAGTTCCAGCAAATGTACAAGAAGTCATTAGCTGAAGCTGTCCGGTCTGATACCTCTGGGGACTTCAGAAAGTTGCTGCTGGCTCTTTTGCACTAAAAAGCCATCAAGAATGAAGATGCATGCTGAGCAGCCACCTCTTGATTAGTTTCCAAAATAGCATCCAAAAAAATGTGGCATTAGCACAAAGAAAAAAATCCAATTTATTTTCTTTCCAGCTGGGAAATGTGTTGCCAAGTAATGCTGGACGTGAGGTTTATGTTATGGCTATCTCGCCAAATGTCCTTAAGAAATAAAAGCATGTTTAAAAAAACGAAATCTAAATTGACCTCTTTGTGTTTGCATATGTGGAGGAATCTTCTGTCATTGTTTCCTCTGGGTAGATTTTCTGTCTTTCTCTCATTCTGAAAATTATCCCTGTTCTTTGCCCAATTTGACGGGTGCCATGTCATGCCGTTACAGTCCTGCCAAGAGAAAATGGATAGTAATTTCTTCTCAGCCCATTATCACAGCTCTTTAAACAACCTGAGGGCTGTGAATTAATGATTTAAGTCAGGCCCTGATTAAAATCCTGCTATCAGTATGGGAGGTCGGAGTGGTTTCCCTGTCTGTGAGTTGCCCTCTCAGCATAGTCACCTCCTAAGTTATTCCATGAAGGAGATAAGGACTTGCAGGCCCCCTTGGCATCACCTCCTGGGATACGGTGCAGGAGCGCAGCTGGGGAAGAGACGGGGCTTCATGAGATGGATCTGTCAGGCAGGGAAATGCCATTCCCACAGAGGCAGATGTGGGCCTCAGGACAGCTACATGGTCTCCACCCTTGGAGGTTTCCAAGACCTGGCTGGATAAAACCTGGAGCAACCTGGTCTGATCTCGTGGCCCACCCTGCTTTGTGCAGGAGGTTGAACTAGAGACTGCTGGAGGTCCCTTCCTCCTTGAACTACCCTAAAATCCTATAATCATATAACAGAAGATGTAGATGAAAAGTAACATGACAGAGCCTGACAAATAAGGAAGGGAAGAGAGTCTGGGTGAAGAAGATGAGCTTGTGAGCATTTCTCTGTGTCTTGCCCCTTCTGAGTGTATCACTCTGCAAGCGGAAGGGTCTTTTAGACCTAGACCCTCTGAGGTGAGATGGCTGACGGCATCTAATCCTCAGCAAAAATACTATTTCTGAAGCACTGGGTCTATTTCTCCCAGCTTGCATCAATGTCACAGCACTAGTAGCTGGACACCTAGTTATAGTCTGTAAAGATGGGGCAAAATAAACAGGAGATGGGAAGGATGGAGGGCTTTTAAGAAGGATAATCTGTGTGTCACGCAGGTGTGACAGGATGTTCCAGCATTTCAGAGGCCTGATCCTCCTTTGGCAACATTTTTAGCAACCTAAAAATATCAGAGGCAGATACTGAACCTGAAATTAACCATCTGATTCCGGATTTGCCTTTATCAAAGGCATTTTAATGTTCAGATCCAGAAAGAGAGGAGCAGTGCAGGATCTGCATATCTTCTTGTTGCTGTTGCCATGGGGCTCTTGTAACCAGAGACTACAGAAAGGATAGATGAATAATCTACTTAGGTGTCCGGTGTTCCTGGTGATACTTTATCCTCCAGAGGTCATACTGTATGTTCAGTCCAAGATAAGCCGGCCAGTCCCCATTCTCAAAGGATGCAGTTTGAAGAAAAAGCCAGCGGGTGTCTGAAATGCACATGAAGGAGCTGGTTTAGGCAAAGGATTTGTTTTAAAATATTCCAACAAGAGTGCCCAAAGCTATATGAGTGGCTTCTGTGAAACCTCTAGAAACTCAGCACACTTTAAACCTTCATTTAATGTGAAGCGCATAACTTTGGCAGCCAAATTTATTTTTGCCTGAAGACTGTTTTAATTAACGCTAGTAGGTCATTCTGACTAAAGAAGGAAGAGTACAATTGCTTTCATCTTAATCTTTCACTCTTTAATTAGAGATTGGCCTGAAACCATGCCAGAATCCCACACATCTTCACACCCACACATACTGGGCCAAAGCCATTATTGAATTACATGCTCTATCTCCCTATCTGTGCACAATACATACAGTGGTGGCAGTGACACTTGTGAAGTTGCTCTGTGTCTCCAATGCTGTCAGAGTAAAACTTGTCCCTATGCCTGTATAACAAAAGTTTAGGTCAGGGGTTCAAAATTCAAGTCCAGATTTCAAGAAAAGTGTTTACAGATGTAGTCTGCTACCTTGCCTACAAAATCAGAACCAAACCCAGATTCGATTAAAGCTAAGAAGCTTTAGTTCAGAATGAAATATCATACCAATGTGAACAACAGCTGTGGTGATGGGGCACGCGGGGAAATGATGTTTGCTGAGCAGCTAAATAGAAAATGAGTAATACAATAGTTACAGAGAAATGAGAGAGAAGGATCATAAGGGTATCTGGACTTAAAGAATAGGAAGAAGACCAGATAGCTGGCGACTAGTCACAGCAGAAGGAATTTGGGTGTACGGAAACATTTCCTTCACAGGTCTGGCCCAGACATCCCATGTGGAGTTAGGTCTCTGGTTGTGTTATTAGCCGGGTGAGATACAGACATACATGTTGAGTAGAAAGGTCCAAATCCATGCTATCTCTTGATATTAATTTGTTAGTATAGACATATCTTTGCTCTTTCAATAGACATATTCATTATACATGTTTATATGCCTGTGTAAATATGCAATACATAAATCTTATAATCCCCCAACACATTAGTCTTCCTTTCTGCTCCCGTATTTCTCTCCCCTCCAACTTATAATAAGCAAAATGGGGCCAAGTGCCCATCTTACCCTGGTCAGGGCCCAACGACCAAGCTCCCAGCAGCATCCCAGGCAGTGCTAGCTGCTCTCCCAGTCTGGCCTGAAGGCTGTCACCCCAGCCAGCCACCACTGCTGCTTTCGGCATCTTCCTGTGTTCTCCAACTCATGGCATCTAATTATGGTCCCTGTAATTGTCTCTTTTTACAGTGAGGAACGTTAATCCTGGGGTTTGTTCCCTCTCCCAGTTTTATAAATACCATAATAAGGAATATTAAGGAATTTTCTTGTTCTCCTGTCTATTTAGACTGGAAATTTGGGGAAAGGGAGATCTCTCTCTCTTGATAACTGTGGGGGCTGATAGTCATTGAGGCAGCACACGTAACACTGAATAAGCTCAGTGAAGTCTCTGCCTTGAACAGTCCTTTTTCCTTATCCATATTTGTTCATTTTCACCTGAATTGTAACAGGATCAGTGTATGAGTTTTAGAAGTTGTCTGACATCACCAATCTTCCCTGTGCACCTGTCTGCTGGCCGATTAGATTGAGGCTTTTTTCCGCTCTGTTGCTTAGTGCGTGATAATAGACATTTCATCATCCCATTACATTAAAACTTAAGAAGAACTGCTCTGGATCAGATAAAAGGTTCAACCACCCTAATTCCAAAGCTAAGCAATCCCAAACACTTAAGGAGAGAGAGCAAAAGGAGCCGGGTGAGTATACAGCATTGGAGCAAAGTGGTCGTTCTTTGGTAGACATCTCCATTTTCTAGAAACTGGCCATCAATGGAGTTCATACAGCAGCAGTTGCAGAGGGACGCTCTTTTTAACAGCCCCCAATGGCTCCAGCCCCCCTCAGGGGCTATGGGGGACCCGCAGCATCACATCCCACAGTGCTGCTGGGTCACATAACCTGCAGATGAGCCCACTTTCCCACTTGGACAAGCCCACATCCCCACTTCCCACAGCCCTTTATCCATGCAACATCCCACTCCCATGGCTAATGCAGTACCCTGTCCTCCCAAAATAGACCGCTCAGTCCTGGTTCGGTCAATAGCACGCCAACCTAGGAAACCTGCCTCAAGAACCCATTCAGAAAAAGACTTTCTCAGACAAGTTACACTGTGCCACAGAAGAAACAGCTCTTCTCTCTCACCAGGGGTCACGCAGCAGCAGCAGCACGGGCCGTATAGGACATGCTGTTCTAGGATACGCCATGAAAAATGATTTCTAGTTTATTTATAAAGGAAATTCGAACTAAGTTGTGCTGATGTACCCACTTGGTTGTTGGAGATGTGTCTGAAACCATAATCTCTGGGAAAAAGAGAAGAGAGAGTCGTAAAGCAGGCAGCAGGAGCTTCATTGCTCGGGAGCCTTGGCCCCAAATTGGCAGGGACCTGTGTGGGGACTCAGCAGGGAGCAGCAACCCCCCCGAGAGCAATAACCTATTTAAACAGCACATGCTGTACTCTGCATTAGCAGGAGTTTGCATAACCGTGCAAAGCACTCAAGCCTGAGATCTTCTAAATAAATGCCACATTTATCAGTATCCAAAGCAGAAGAACATCCCACCTACCCTTCCCCGACCCCATAAAACAGTATTGTTAGTGAAGTCAGATAGCATCATTTGTTTCTTTAAGGGTTAAAAAAATAATCCACAGCCACTGCCAGGAAGAGGCAGAACTAAACAGGCAGCAAAGAGTTAGAGCCAGAGCAGAGATATAAAGCTAAATCAATCATCAAAACGGACTGCAACAAGAGCATATACATACAGAGCAAGCAAGAAAGCGAGAGGGCGTTTTGTTTGGGTAGCTAATGTTCTCTGGACGAGGAGAGAGAAATTCTCCTTTGGGTTTTTAATGCCACTCTAAATATTTATAGCAAGATCATGGCCAGCTGGTGAGGCGGCAGCGGCGGGGAGCAGGGAGGGGAGGATGCATTTCCCCCAGCACCCCAACATCATCCTCTGGGTCGTCTCGTTCCTTGAGGAGTGGGGAAAGGCCGCACATGGCCATGTTTACCCTCACAGTGACTCATCTGCAGGAGTCCAGCCGCTCCTGCCCTTCCCCTCCTTCACCTCTCCTGGCCCTTCACACACACACACACGGTGTGCCCACACACATGCACAGATTCTGCGGGAAGGGAAGATGCCACAGCCTCCAAAAAGCTATGCTAGCCCAGCTCCACCCTGTCCTTAACACGGGTCTGGGCCTTCAGGGTTTTGTCTAGCCTTCAGGCATTTCACCATCTTGTTCTGCTGCGTTGAAAAGTCTCTGGGAAAGGCCACGCACGGCATGACCTATGATGCAAAGCTGCTGTTTTCAGAGGAACAGGCTGCCCCCATCCCTGCAGTCTGCTGAGCCATGGATGTGGGGGCAGGAACACATGGAGGACTGCATACACCAGCGCGGCACGGGAGTTGACCTAAGGGCACTGTGGCTCCCAATGATTTTCGCTCATCTGCTTCGCTGCGACTCGATGCAGACATGACTCACCCGTGAGCTTTGGCTTTGAGAATATGAGACGCGGTTTTGCTTTAACCTTGTGTTTCCCTGTGGTAGCAATGCTTAGAAATGACATTTTGGGTTCTAGCCCATCCCAGAACAAAGGGAGGAATTTCAGCACAGAAAGGGCCCAATCCAGTTACCCAGGCATGGGCAGCCAGTGCCACTTTTCTGGAAACACCCAGGAAATTGCCACAGACCTGGGACGCATCACACTGGACCTGCTGGAGACCCTGGCTGGGGGCCAGCTGGGGTTGTGGAGGATCCTCTGCTGCCACAAAGTGCTTGACTTATCCCAGCCCTGGGGATGGATTTAGGCTCATCTTTGCAGAATCCTACATGGGAACATTAAATACAGACACCTACATGTGATTGAGGCAGCTGAGCACCCGTGGAGACCTGGCGGTGCCTGGAGGAATGCTCACCTGCCCAAATATAGGTGGTACTTACTGGTGACCTGAATAACTCGACAGGCTCGGTTGTATTGACTAGACCTCACTGGCTGTAAAAGGATCTCAGGCACCTTGTTCATGTGCAGGCATCTGCAGTCAGGGACCCCATGGAAGTGTCTGCCCTGGGGAGCTAAGTGTCACCCTGGGACCTGCCACCCTGGGACCCTGGTTTCCAGCGTGTCTGCCCTGGGGAGCTAAGTGTCACCCTGGGACCTGCCACCCTGGGAGCCTGGTTTCCAGCTTGCTGCACTCACTTCAGCAACCCGCTCCCGTCCTCCCACCCGTAACGCTGAGCTTCCTCAAGCCACCTGCTTGAGAAGTACTTTGCTAAGGGTTTCAGAGAGCTGAGGTCCTTACACAAAAGGCCACAACCTGATATGTTCTATATGAAATATCAAGCAGCATCATAAAGATAAACTGCTCCAAGAGCGAACTTCATCTCTGGCAGAGGTAGCTGGGCTCTCCCTGCTCGCCTCGGGGCAGCCCTGGGCACAGAGGTCCCGGTGCAGCAGCATCTCCCACCAGAGAGCAACCAGTTGATGCTCCCCACATCTCTCCATAAGGTGGAGACACGGTCCATTCCACCAGCATCCCTGGAAGCCCTTCTCTCTCCCTTTTTCTCCATGAAAGCAGGGTGACAGTGCATTACCTAGCGTTGCAGACTGTTTACAGGCTTCTAGAGTTCCCAGGCACTTCAGGACAGGGTCCTGCCGCTGTTTCCAAATGGACGGCCAGGACTTTTATAAGTGAACTTTCTTCTCAGTGTCTATTTATTATATGTAAACATTTGCCAGAAAAACACCACCCGGGCATGCTCAGTAGTGGCCAGGTCATTGCAAAAGGCAACAGTGGCGTCACATGTGATAACGGCGAGAAGCCCGTGTGTGCCTATTCTTAGCGCTGGAATGTATACAATGCCCCACCGCCTCCCCGCTCCTGCGCGCGGCTCCCCAAAGCGGCAAAAGTGACTCCAGAACAAACACGTCCAGAAATCACCCTCTATGAATCACTTACCTACTGAAAGAAACATCCTGTGGGTTTATAGGTTTTTTTATCCAGGCTCTAGCTATGGAAAATCTCAGCAGAGAATAAACGACAGAGAGTAAGTGCATGCAGTGAAGGACAACAGAAGGTAAACGTTTCTACCCTACCGTTGCACTGCAGGTTGAGCAGTTAGCCATGACAATAGATACTCATCATATTGTTCTGCCTGGCACTTAATTTAGTTATTGTGTGTCTTGATTAACATTAAAGAAAAAAAAAAGCACAGCTAAGCAGAGTTAATAAATAACCGTTTTAATGCAGATTCCCAGTCTCTAGGGTTTCGTTTGCCCTGCTGCAGAGTTCAGCTCTGCCAGATTTACATTCTTTGGGAGTGACTAACTCTAGGGGAAAGAGGCGCAAGCTACTAAACTGCTAATACTTTAAAATAGTGAATAAATGTCTAAGCGCATTTATTCAACGTGATTAAAACGAACAAACCAATTGCTTCCGCCACCCAGCTTTCATCCCAAATCAGTGAGATAACTTCAGTGCTTTTGCTTCTTGCCAGGGACACAGGCAGTGCTGACCTCAGAGCTGCAACCTATCTGATAACTTTATGAAAATTTTAAAGGGTCTTAGCGACCTTTTAGCTTCTTTATTATTTTCCCACTGTGCTTAACCCATGTTCCATTTTTGTGCGTAACAGTGAACAAATATTTAGATCAACATCAAAGTCCTGATTTGTTCCCTTGGAGCTGGATATTTCAATAAAAGCTGCTAAGAATTTGGTTTTTTCTGCCAAGTTCAGAATTCATCTCTCTCCTATTTTGCTATGGAGGGGGGATCCACTGAGGAGTTTCTCTTCAAAGACCAGGACTTCTCCTCTGAACTGCTGAGGCAGCTGAATGCTCTGCGGCAGAGCGGGATGCTGACTGATGTTACCCTCTGCTCCGGGGACTTCGAAATCCCCTGCCACCGAAACGTGCTGGCTTCCAGCAGTCCGTACTTCAAGGCGATGTTCTGCAATGACTTCAGAGAGAGTCGTCAAGCTAAAGTCATCCTGAAGGGCATCGATGCTGAGATTTTGGATCAGATTATCCTTTATGTTTACACAGGGGAGATTCTTATATCCGCTGAGAATGTCCCATGCCTGTTGGAGACGGCCTCCATGCTGCAGTACACTAAGCTGTTTGAGGCCTGCTCTGCCTACCTTCAAGACAAGCTGACTCCTGACAACTGTCTGAGCATGATCAGACTGGCCAAAGTCTTGAACTGCCAAAGCCTGAATAAGAAAGCCAAGGCTATGGCTTTGAAATGCTTTCCTGAGGTGGCCTCTTCTGAAGACCTGAAGGACCTTTGTCCCTTGGAGCTCATCGATTACCTTGGGGATGATGAGCTCTGCGGGGAGGAGGAGCAGGTCTTTGAGACACTAATGGTCTGGATCCGGCATGACCTCCAGGCAAGACAAGGTTACATCCAAGAGTTGTTCAAGAAGGTCCGGCTTCAGTACGTCCATCCAACTTTCCTCTTCCACTTCATTGCCAATGACTCTCTCGTTCAGTCCTCACCCACTTGCAGGAGCATCCTTGAGTCAGCCCGGAGACAAATGTTTTCCTTGTACAGCACCAATGCGCCTGACATCAAACCCATGCTGCATGTTCCTCGCAGGTACTCCAACCAAGAGTTCCTCATCATCATTGGTGGCAGGAAGGACAGCCAGCAGACGACAAGGGATGTCCTGCTCTATGATGACAAGACGAACCAATGGCTAAGCCTGGCCAAACTTCCCATGCGCCTGTACAAAGCCTCTGCAGTGAGCTTGCACAGCAATATTTATGTACTCGGAGGGATGCCCGTTAGCAATAAGAAAAACTCGGTCAGTGATAATATTTACATTTACTCCCTCAAACTCAATCAGTGGAGGCTGGCTGAGCACATGTTAGTTCCACGTTACTCCCACAGAAGCTTGGCATACAAAAATTATATTTTATCATTTGGTGGAATTGGTGAAAACCAGGAAATCCTTAATTCTGTGGAAAGATATGATAGTGTCTACAACACCTGTGAGAGCATGGCAAAGATGCCTGTTGCCGTCCTTCACCCTGCTGTGGCTGCCAAAGATCAGAGGGTCTACCTCTTTGGGGGAGAAGACATTATGCAAAACCCTGTCCGGCTGATCCAGGTAATGGTCAGTCTTGCTTGGCACAGGCAGCTTCATCTAAGGTATTCAGCAGTTCATCACTCTCCTGAGGAAATCAACCCACCCAACAAACTTTATTGTGAGTTGCAGCAAGAGGCAGGATGAGTTGACACATGGCTTCAGGGAAGTCTTGTCTGTGAGGAGCATTGCAACTCTTTCATTTTCCCCTTTGAGTGTTTTTCAGGCTCAAGCCCCCAGGTACTTCTTTGGGAGTCAGTCAGCTCTGCCGCTGGTGGGCCAAGGCTGCTGCAGGTGAAGATATGGCAGGCAGCCACCGACCTCCATGCCTGGCTTCATGCCTGTAGCCAATCTCACAGAAATCAGTGTTTTCCACTCGGAGGCTGAGCTGGGGTCTCAGCCATGCACCTGCCTGCTCACAGCAAAAGCAAAGATTTGCGATCGTTAGAGTGATTAGATTCTCATTCGTCAAAGGGCCAGGATTTAAACTGACAGTTATTTCGTATAAACAGTTGTGTTAAAAATGTGGCTCCTGCCACGTGTTGCTGGCTCTCTGCCTGCTTTCAGCAGTTACGCTCTATTAGGAGGAAGAAAATACATGAAATCCTTCCTTATCTGATTTGATGCTTTAGCAACATTGTAGTGTCACTTTCCCCATGAGTGTTTTTCACTGGTTTAGGTGTTTCAACTAAGAAGGATCATTAAAGGCTAAGATGGCAGCCAGCACATGAGCAATACTTCTTTACGGTGATAAAGCTATTTGATTATCGGGGGGAAGGAAATGCATTTATCAGTTAGTGGGGAGATGTCCTGGAGAGAGTTGCTATATTAAGAAGCGGATGACATGTCATGAAAGTTTGTGTCACCCAGATACAGATGACTGAATGATCATCATCTGGCAACAGCTCTTTTTCTCACATAAATTGATGACTTAGATACCACTCTAAGTCACATCAACAAGTCCCTTTGCCAATCTGAGTGCATACCAGCCACCAGCACAAATATAGCAGCTGGGCAAACACGGTGGCTGCCAGCAGAGCTAGATGAAGTTGAGGTTTGTTTGCCCAGGAAATTGCTAAGGCTGAGGCAGGAATACACAGAATAACTGGAAAATGAAATGTAATGGCTTGCACTTTGGGAGAGCATTTTCCAGGAGTTACAGTGATTTAATGGTCATACAAAGATTTACAGCTGAGCAGCTTGCGTATGGCAGATACACTCTGCCTGAGTGTGTGTGCTAGCATCTCCTGAGCAGACAAGCCTGGAGAACTAGAATGCTTTCCAAGGGGACTTTTTAGGGAAAAAAAAAAGGGTAAATTCTCAGATTTCTAGCAGTTCAAGCCAGAGGATTATATTCATTAGGACAAAATAAAAACCATAAGTTCCTCTGTAATTACAATTTCCAGTTAAAATGCAACATAAACAGCTACATATTTATCTTTATTTATTTGTCAGGTTTACCATGTCTCCAGGAATACTTGGTTTCGGATGGAGACCAGAGTGGTGAAGAATGTCTGTGCACCAGCTGTCTTGATCAGAGACCAGATTATCATCGTAGGTGGTAAGGGCTCTGTTTCATCTTCCCTTCCATCTCCTCCTGCTCAGCTCCTGCAGGATTTCGCAGCCTTCCTGCTTGGGGTCCTCTCTCCAAAAGGATGTGGAGATTAGGAAGGAAAGGAGTGCATCCAGCCTACACATTTCTCATGGGGTTTCATGGCCATGGAAGTGGGGACAGTTTCTCCACGAGGCACCTTCTTACTCCAAGTAGCAGGGCCTGGGTGGGGGGAAACTGGGGAAAAGCCAATGCAAGTTACTGCTCTGCAGAAGAAGGGAGGAAGCCAAGGACATGAGGGTCCTGCTTCTCCCCTGCTGACTCGCAGCCTGGCCCTCCCTGACTGTTCTTCTTGGAAGGGTGGAGAGCGCGGTTACCACAAGACCATGGATGGCTTGTTGGGATGAGTGGGCTGCAGGGCTATGAGGGGTCAAATCAGTCCTGTAGATGCCTCCTGGGGGTAATTGTGAAATGTCCTGAGAAGGGCATGAAACACTCCAAAAGGGGAAACTTCTCAGTGTCTTTTTCAACCTGAGGATCAGGCTCTGCCCGTGGCACTTTGATGGATCACATCTCCTTGATTGCTTGGCACTCTACAGTCCTTAATGCAGCTCCCCTGACCACAGGCTGTCACAAGGAAGCATCTGCTAGATTATTTAAGAGAAAATGAGAGATAGGGAAGCTTTAGGAGAGCAGAGGACTGAACCCAAATCACACAGGATTCAAATGTGGCGTCATCTCTCAGCAAGAGGCCACTGCTACCCTTTGCAGTGAGAACAGGGGAGAGCTGAGTCAAAAGGTCCAAGACTATCAGGCTCCTCTGTGGCAGATTACCCTGACCTCAGACCACAGTGCCCAAAATACAGTGTTTGCAGCTCTCTCATTTTCAAATGAGTTAATCTGAAAGGCCTGTATTGACCCATCTGCTGATGATGAACTTAAGCTCTCCATTTATTTTTTTAATTTATCTAACAAAAGCCACAGAAATTCATATTAACTTTAAACAACTTTCATTTTGCTTGAAAGTAGAGAGATTCACCACGGTCAGGTTTTATTTACTGGCTTCCATGCCAAAACATTGGCCAAACGCTCTTAGTTTATCAACAACAGTAAAACCCACAAAAATAACATTTTCTCTTAAAACCAGCTTTTATTACATTTCAGGTCCTCTGTGCATGGCTGGTCACATCATAACAAAGGGGAATGGGTTGGACTAAACAAGACAGGCCTTGATTTTTGATAGGGAAAGTGGCTTCAAGGCTTGTAAAACATGGCCCAAAGCAGGATGTTTGCCACAGGCGCTCTCGGTTATCTACAGGGATACGTGGGGAAGCTACTGCTGGTTACCAAGCTTCCAGACCTCCATTGCTCTACAGCAAAGGTCCTGGTACCAGCCCTTACCTCTCGGCAGAAGCAAGGTTACATCACCCCTCAGTGTAAGAGCAGTCCATTGGGTCTTGGGCATGGTGGCCAGCACAGATGTGAAGCTGAGGGCTTTGGGAGTGGAGCGAGCACCGCTGGCACTGGGCTGTTGAGTATCCAGCTCTGTTCAGTAGACAGCTACGACTCCAACACAACAGGGCGTTATTGCTCCCTCCCCACATGCCATTGGTTTCTGTATTTCCGAGTGAAGCTTTAGGAGTCTGACAGGTGAAAAGAAACACTTCAGGACTTCTGAAGGCACATGCAGAAAACTGCAAGGTCCAGCTGTGTTTGACAGCTTGCTTGCCTGATAGGATGGGGTTTGTTGTGCTCATAGAGCCTTGGCTGCCAAAGTGGTATGAGACAGGATGAGGACAAATAGGAATGGAAGACAGACAGATAGGCATTCTTGTGACACATCATCGTTTCCCATCTTAGGTATCTTAATTATACCAAATTATGTACCTTTATCATAGGTTTTATTGAAGACTAGCAGGAAATACATTATTATTCCTTCTGCTGGCCATAAACTCTAATTCCCATCTGTTTCTTCTACCTCTGACTTCACATTTAGGGTACACCCGGAGAATAATCGCTTATGATACGAAAGGCAACAAGTTTGTTAAATGTGCTGACATGAAGGACAGACGAATGCATCATGGGGCCACTGTCATCAAGAACAAGCTGTATGTCACAGGAGGACGATGTCTCACTGCAGACAATGTCATTGAGGACTTGGATTCCTTGGACTGCTATGACCCAGAGACCAACACATGGACACCAAAGGGAAAACTGCCACACAAACTCTTTGATCATGGGTGCCTTACACTCCAGTGTGTCCCCTGTTCTAATCTTCTATAAACGACCTCTGGTACTTCCCAGGACGTTTCGTGCTTTCCTTCCCAGAGAGGACCCACCTTGCTCTGCAGAGAGCACATGGGGAATCCTCACGGGGTCCCACAAACTCCTGACCTTGAAGACACCAGAAGCATTAGTCATTACCCAAGCACTCTGCCAGAAAGGTCACAAGCTTCGTGCTCATGTTGTATTCACCTGACCAGTACTGCATGTGCTGCTAAGTCCAGCCCGGGAGCCTGACCCAGAGTCTCAGCACAAAACAGGAAAAAAATACCGGGCAAGAACCTGGTGTGGGATTTGGCCTTATAGAGATTTTAAAGTGCAAGGTGAATAGGAATTCTGGTAGCTCTAGGGAAAATAAGATTTGAGTAACCTGGATTTGTGTTAGCGTGCAAACGCAGCTGTGTGCCACAATCCTTTGCTACGCGGTGCTGACTAAGCTTTCCATTTCAAGTGGTGGGAGCGTTTGGAATAGGAAGCCCCAAGCTCTAGTCTTGTAACCAGCCCAGCAACAACTGCCTGCATTAGCTATGGTAGTCATAAGAAATAAAATGTTAATGTTCCTAACATCAAATTGGAAATTAGCAAAGGGCTGATGCTGCGATATGAACTCTCACGTTACAGCAAGGTGCAGATTTGGCTTCTCTTTCATAGTGCAGGGAAGATTTTTGTTCCATCTCTCTGCGCTCCAAAGGAGCAGAAGAAGGGGGAATGGAAATGAAGATTGTCTTGTCTTCTTTTTCGAGGGATCTTGTTTTGCAGGGAGCTTGCTCCTCCTCTTGTATCAGTGTAGTGGTGGGGTTGGTTAGGAAGTCCTTTGGCTAATGGAATTCCTGAAATCTGAAATAGCAGAGAGGACAGATGGAGGAAAGGGGATGTAAAACAGAAGAGGTATTTGGGAGGAACAATTTTTTTTCCCTTTCTCCTCTCTCTGAACCACTGGAAAACAGCAATGAGAGAAAGCCAGTGACAGGAAACCAGCTTTCCAAGAAGAGCAAGTCTAAGTCTGCCACTTGGCAAAGCAGCTCTGGCTCCACCAATATTTTTGTGGGGTTCTGCCACTAAGTGCATATTTTTAAAGGGAGGGGATTAATCATCAGATACTGAACAGGCTGTGAATTGGTGTCAGGTCACCAGGCTTGGTAAGATTGCTGAGACAGCAAGGAGCTTTAAAGATAGGACTGATGACCACCATCCAGAGAAAGGATGGCAGAAACGACATCCCTTTTCCTCATATTTGAAAGAAAGTGGCTACAGGGTGGTATGAGGAAACCATGCTCAACCCTCCTCTTCACAGAACGCTGCACAGCCATGTGGTCACCGCCATGTTGCAGGACACCAACTCCAACCACTAAGATTTCCTCCCATAATTCTGTATCTGGGAGCAGACAGGCTACAGAAACAGTTAACCAAGTGGAGGGCTGGAAAGAAGAATTGTGTATTAACTGCTGTTTTAACAATGTGAAATAAAATGGTTATTATTGTTTGTATGAGCTTTGTGTTCAGGAGTCCCCATTGTTCTCTCTGCATTGTTGATAAAGGGAGTTGGTTTTGTACCAGTGGTTTTTGCCAGGGTTTCCTTCTAAGGATCTGAGTAAACCTGCAAAAAATGAGTGGGAACCCAAACTCATCTCCCAGCTCAGAAGCCTTTGGCTACGTTTCTGCTCTGTCTTTCAGTCTGTATCATCTTCTCCTCCCTGTGCAAAGCAGGGCTAAATCACACCACTTGCCAAATTGGACCGGAGCAGTGATTCATTCTGCTTCCTCACAGGCCAGCTCCAGCTCTCTGGAGAAAGAAGCCTTGTCATGGCCAATTATGGAAAGTCTGCCCCAGGGAGATGTTTATTCCTAACCCTGCAGTGCCGCCTTCCCAAACTCCTTCCTGTTGTGACCCCACTCAGCTCCAAAGCTCCAGGAGACGCCAGTTGCTGCCATGCATTTTAGCTGACACGGATTCCTGCCAGGCTCGTGACTGTACCCAGAACCGAGGAAAAAAAGTTGACTTGGGGCCATAACCCCATGTTTGCAAACCATTGCCGCAGTCATTGGTTTATGCTTGGAAGCAAACAGATATTCTTAATTCCCGTATCATATAACTAGTGATTTTCTCAGTGTGCATGCGGGGACCAAATAGTACCTTGCACAGCTGTAGCTGGGCAGGAAATGGGGAGTACAAAGAAAAGCCATGGTCATAGCAGTGTTGAGCACAGCATCCTTCCCCAGCCCTTGGGGAGCCCTCACATCACCCCCGAGTCCTTGGAGATGCCAAGGGCTATGGCCAGCTCTGCCTTGGCTGCAATCCTGTGCTCCTTCCCTTCACAACCTTCTCACTTTGTGCCCATAATTCAAGGAATTTAGGTTTGCTGGGCAGTACATGCAAAGCCTGGTTTCTGATAGACTTCTGTCTTGTGGTTAGTTGGCTTTAATGCAAACTCTGACCAAAGCTTTTGTGGCCCTTTGAAAAAAGGGTTGAAACCAGAGAACAGTGTTGAGCCTTTCCAAGAGAGATGAGGGCTGGTGGAGTCACTCAGTCACAGGGAGGCAGCAGCACATGCAGCTTCAGGGAGGGGAAACGCAGCCCCAGGGAAGATGCTATGGGGAGAAGGGATGCTGCCTTTCTAATCAGGTGCTGGCCACCACCTGGGCCAGCCAGAGCAGTGCCTGATACCATCCTGAGTGCTTTGCAGCTGTCATGCCCAGTGGTGCTATGGGTGAAAGCACTTCTAGCAAGGGTCCATCAAGGCACCCTTTCTCCAGTGTCAGGAGGGGACTTGCCTGATCAGGATCTGGAAGGCCACCACTACCCAGACACCTTCTGAGTCACCACATGCTTTTCCAGAAGTCTCATCATCCTAGTATTTGAGCATTTGAGCACTCGCTTAGATGGAAATACCCCATGGGACAGCAGCAAAGTACTTCATGAATACGATCATAGCCCCATGCGGAGGTGGGAATTCATTGCTCTTTATTTTATTAAATAATTCCCAAGGAAAATAGGAACTTTAGAAACGGGCATTGGTTTGGGGGTCAACTTTTGGAAGGGCTGAGCACCTGCTGCTTTTTTTCAAATCAGAGAGGGCTGTGAAGTCTCATCACCTTCAGGGTCTCATTCTTGGGTGTCCTGAGACAGTCACCAGACCATGGAAACCACAGGACCACATGGCTGAAAGCAGCCTGCTCCGTGGGACAGTGGGTGACCCAGTCCCTCTTGTCCAACGCATTGAAATTCTCCCATGAGACAGACTTTACTCAAGTAACACTCTTGAGTGCATTATTAACCTCACAGCTTTTAACACTATCCCTCCTAGTGCACCTAGTGCACCTTTGGTGCACCTTCTGCTATCTCCACAGAGATAAAGGACAATCGATTACCCTTTTTGATATAATTTTTTTTTATACATCTCTAAAGTTTATTAGGATGTTTCAAATTCTGTAGACTAAACAAACCCAGCCCTTTCAATCTTTCCTCATAAGTCATGTTTTCTAGACCTCTGATCATTTTTGTTGCTCTCCTCTGGACAATTTCCAGTTTGTCTGTATTACTTTTTTTTATTTAAGTGCAGGGCCATGGCTCAGCCTCGCAGCACTGAGAAGGGCAATAAACCCCTTCTGCGTTCTACCTACAGCATTCCCGATCTCCCAGCCCAGAAGGACTTTTGCTTTTCACTGCGGCATCAGATATTACCAACTCGGGTTTGGCTGTGCTTGGGATTAAGGAATGCTTGCAAGTTTAGGCAGGGTCACATGGAAAGACTGCAGGAGATCCAGGATCTCCCAGGGTTATGCTGTAACTCCATCTTTGCTTTGGCTCACCAGGATCCTGAGCCAGATCCCATTGAAAACAATAAGTCTCTCCATGGGCTTCAGCAAGGGGCTTTGGACCAGGCCCTAATTATTGTGTTCTCAGCTGGGTTCATCACTAATTCTATTAATTTTAACAGCAAATATTTAATGTTTGAGTTATTTTTTATTCTAGGGGGAAAGTTTCGGGGGGGGGGGAAGGAAGGGAAGAGATTGCACTTTCTTTTTAACTTTCTTCCACTTCCCTCGCTGCAAACTCAGAGCTGAATCCTGCTGCACAGGCAGCCCGTGGTGGCCGGCAGCTTTGCTTTGATCTTAGCAAAGTCCTTCGTAGGTTAAGCCTGTGTTTTTTCACCATAACCATTTATCAAACAATACAATCCTTTCCAAGGGCAGCCTTTTTCTTGCACAGTAATATGTTTATAATTATAATGCATTTCCTGCTTCTTTTTGATTAAACACACCTGAAAAAGTAGGAAAGATGTCAATGCATAAATAAACGGGCACTCTGAGTTCATCTCTTCTTCAGTCCTTTTTTCCAAACGCCAAGGAGTTCACTGTGAGGTGAATCCTCTAGTCGAGAAAGAAACAATTGGGGAGAGCATATATGAATAGCGTACAGGGTAATTTATCCCTGGCATTGTTCCTTAGCCTGACCTGAGAGCCATTAATAATTGACAGCAGCAAAAACAATCCCTTTTTAAAAATATAAACATCCATACTTTTTTTCCAGCTGCTTGAAAGCTCCCGCGCCGAAGCTAAACAGTCATATTCTCCATGGCACAAACGAGCGTGAATTCCTTGGTGCAAGCTTGCACCAGCAAAGGAGCTGAGACCCGCTAATTAGTGGACTGCTAATAATGTTTTCAGCAGCTATTTCTGATGGGTTTGCTTGGGGTCCACACCAAGCACAGTGCATGTGGAGAAACTGGTGTCTCAGGCTGCCAATGCCACCAAAGTCAACGGGGCTCCTCAAGGTTTACGCTGGAGCACTGAGAGATTGATCTGGCCTCTTGTGTTTATTGAAGTTTCCAAAATAGTAGCAGAGTAGCGAGGAGCCCAACTGCTCTGTCACTCGGCAAGTCACCCGCCGGCTCCAGCTGCCGCTTGTCACTTCTCTCCCTGGGGCTGTTTGCCTGCACTCCTTTCATGTTGCAAGAACCCCTTCTGAGAAAAGCAAGGAGCAGCACATCTTGAGCAGCCCCGGGCCGTTCGGTGGGTGCCTTGTGGCTGCTTTAAACACGAGGCATCCCCACAGCTGTTGGAGACACGTGGCTTTAGGAGCCATGGGGTAAAATTCTGCTGGAAGTGGGAAAAGGTGGCAGGATCTGGTCCACTTCTTCATCTGGTCAGGAAGATCTCTATAAACCATCCTCCTATATCTAATCCTCCCAAGTCTAGTCCTCTGAAGTTTGTTTCTCAATCAGGCTGTGTCTTCTGATGAAGAAGCCATGTCCCACCACCCCTCCCTAAAGCAGGCATGCTGGGACAAGGGCAAAGGCATGTCCCCTTCCTCAGGTCCCCCAGTGCCACAGCCGTAATGACATCCCCTGAGTTTTGCCCCAATCTTGGTACGTTGCTGAGGTTTCTCCCTGCTCTCGGACACCTTCTCAGGCCAAACAACTGGGCAGATGTGCTCTGCAGGTGCCCTACACCCATGTTTGGAGGTGGCAATGACTGCCCAGAGCACCAGGAAGTGACACCAAGGACTCTCAAGTCCAAATTTTCAAGCTGCTGGGATGCTTCCGGTCTGGAAAATCAGCCAAAACCAATCTGAGCCTTAGAGCAGAGCCCTGGCACCTCTCTGTGAGAGCCAGGTGACTGCAGGGGAACATGTCCAGCCCTGAGGAGCAGAAAGCAAACTGCATGGAGAGTGCTGCAATGTGAAACTTGGCTACAAAGCTTCAGTGATGGGAAAGCACAGTGTTTTATCCAGATCAGCAGCAAGCCCTGGAATTAATAGGGTTGATTAAACCGTTTTGATGTGCGTGGTATGTGGAGATAAGGGCCCAGTTCCCAAGGGCTTCCAGTGAAAATTAGATGTTAACCATAGCAGTACGTGACATCCCCTGACAGGGATGAGGAAGGCTGCTGGAAAACAAGAGACAAGTACAAAACAAAGGGGCAAAAGAGGCAGCTCTTGGGAGACCAAAGTTACCACGAATTTGCTGGATCTGTTTTGATGCTGAAATGACGTGTACCCTGGCACCAGGCAGACCGAAAGCAAGGGAACTATGCCTGCGTTATGTTGTTATGACACATATATTTCCCTGAAAATGACATTAAAGAGTACCAGAGGCTCAAACATTGTTCTGTTTATCTGTTCCCCGGGTAGGGCTCTTAGTCTTAGAGACAGACTGAGCACTGCAGAATATGTCCCCTGGCAAGAAAACTTCGCCTCTGGCATGAGGACCATTAGCAAGCCTGACATGGGAAGCCAGCCCAGGGGGTCAGGGCATGCACAGCTATTGCCCGCTGCCGCCGGACAGGATAGAATCCCTTTGAGACATGCAAAGGGATGGGCCACCAGAGGAGACTCCCCTGCCAGGCACTGAGGTTCCCAGATAGGAAGCTGATGGCAGAGGATGATTCCTTCCCAAGGTGTTGACCTGGGGTTCATCCTGTGCAAAAGCATGGAAAGGCTCTAGTGTTAATGGTGCCTCCATATGCTTCAGGCCATGCTTTGGCCCTGGGTCTCCCTTGCAGTGGAGCTTGCACCTGAATTAGCAATTAATGGGGTCCCAAATTCCCCTACCCATAGCATGAACCAACCCATGCTTGTGCAAGCCATGCCCACAAAGCCATGGCATCCTAAGGAAAGACTCCCAGCAGCTTTAATGAGTGCCACCTCAAGCCCTGACCAAGGAGAAAAGCAGAGAGGTCCTATGGATGTTCTACAACACGCTGTGATATTTAATGGGTAATACAGACGTTTTTAAAAGAAGGCAGTCTTTGGGCTTGGGAGGTGCTGGCTGAAGCCCTGAAGGCTCCTAGCTGAGAGATCCTGTTTAGAGCCTACAAGAGTTGTCTTTCTGCTCATTATAACTTGGAATAAATGTCAGTAAATAGAGCCTGTTTCTTCTCCAGGCATAGAGGAGACTGGAAATTTTCTCAAGAGAAAAACAGCAACACGGAGTGAAAGAAGTGGTGCCTGCAGACTGAAATACAAATGGCAGAGAAGCCAAAAGCAGGTTCGTCCTTCCAAGCTTGAGCTTATGTTTTTAATGGCATGAAATGTGATGTGCACAGTCAATCACAGATTTCAAGATGAGAGCCTGTTATTTGTGATGGCAGCATAAAATATGCGGGTCCTTACTCCAAAGAGCTTGTGAGAGACACAGAGCAGAGGACACAGCTGAGCCTCAGAGCATCATCAGCTGGAGTTTCAAAGCATCCAGCTCATTTGTTAGGCAAGAACAACACCTTATGCCATAACCTGAATAACTGAAGTACACCTAAAAAAAAAAAAAATCAGCTCTTCCCTGTAGCTCCCTGGTCCACAGCCCATCCCACAAGCCAGCATGCAAATGTGACCAAACAACTGCCAAGGCCCAGGGCTTCCTGGAAACTCAGGCAACACATGGAGGATGGGCATTAACTGTCTAACAACAACCTCTTCTGTCCCCTGGTGCCCCATAGCCAGAAGGATGTCATTACCCTAAAACATATGTAGGAGAAGAGATTTTTCCATGGTTTTCAACATCTAGATTTTCCCCTTCCCCAGGAAAGATAGCAGAAGGTTGTGGACAACTCTAGGAATGGTCACACAACTGGGACAGTGGATCCCTTCTGCTTTTAAAAACAAATGCTTTATAGAGCAAGGAAAGAACATGCAGACAGCTCAGGGCTCTCTGATTTCCAGGAACAAACTATAAAAGCCATTTAGATTGACTGAAAATACTTTGGCATTTCCCTTTCATATTTCCAAAGCAATTTCAAAGGTAAGGCGATAGGTAGTGCACACAGGCTTTCCTAGGACTTTCACCAGGGAAGGGAAACACAGCTGGGAAATGATTACATGGGTCACCTGGTTTTTTGCCTTTATCATATTTCTTTGATTCTAGAATACATTTTTGCTCTGCTGATCTGGGGCTGGACTAATGTGAATACATGGATTTTCATGTAAATACAACATACTACTTTGTGACTGCAGGATGTTGGTGAGCTCAGCTTGATCAGGAGAAAATCCCTTGCCCAGGTTTTAGTAGAAATCTGCAGGCACAGTGCTAGCAGAATCGGGGAACCGCCAGGCTCAGTGGGGTACGGCACTTGCAAACAGTGTGAGTCATCTGCCCTGGAGCTGTAGGAGCAGAGAACATCTGAAGATCTAGATCAGATTGGTGAATCAGCAGCATCTGACACAGTTTAAGAGGTTAAGCCTATTTATAGACAAATGAGGGTAATTTTCATAGCTGAAGGGATTAGATTTTTTTTTTAATAAATTCATAATAAACTCTAGGGAGGAGAATGCTGAGATCTGTACTCAGTTAACTCCTCGGAGATGAGAGGAAGTTTGTCCAAGACAGGGATGAAGTCAAAGGAGCCAGAAACTCAGGAGTGCTTTATCCTCACTGCTTTGCTTTTTATGCACTTGCAGGATTAAGTTGTGCTTTCAGGACAGCAAAAAACATCCCTGTGGAGCCAAACCTTGATCTCTGCCTGTCGCACGGGTGGAACTCCCCTAACATCCGCTCAAGTGCGTTTGATGGGGGAAACTGGGAAGGACAAATCGGATGTGTACCCATGGGGAAACAAGTCCTTTCTTTACAGGGGACTTTCTGCTCATCATTTCTTGCCTTACTTCATACTTTACTCTTGGTTATCACTAAAGGTGGAAATGACAGTTAGTTTGACAGTGTGTATCAGCAGCGGAATTACATAGCATCATCAGTCAAGTGAGAAAGGATGGGACCTGCTGCGTGACTGTGGGTAAAACCTTATTTCTTTTATGTCTCCATCACCACAACATTAGAATAAGGATGATACCTACCCCACAAGGGCATTGTGAATGAATCCACTAAAGCCTGAAAAATGCTGTCTTTTGTGAATTGCCAGATATCGCTGTTGTACAATCCCACTGCAGCTACTTGCTATTTAGGAGGTAACAACACCTATAGAAACAGTGCAATTAAATTAACGTAATGATGATCTTAAATGAACTGGTAATCTGCTGTATAAGTATGAAGACTTATAAAATGAAGATGGGTCTAATTTTGACTGAGGCTACCCCGCCAAAAAAAAATAAACCTGAATGCTCCTTTAAAGATGACCAGTGTTAAGAAAAGCCTCTTATAAATAATAGGGCTGAAGTTAGCCCACACCTCCCTTTCCTACAATGTGGTTTTGTACACTGCTTTCCATAGAAATCACGGATGGATTTAACATGGAGTTATAGACCCACTGGGGAAACAGGCCTTATGAAAAGGACACAAACACTTGCAGGGTTTGGAGGTGGATCATGTGCATGGACTAGTGATGCTTTTACTTAGCAAGGGCTCTTCTGCTTGGAGGCAACGTCCCAGGTAAGCTCGAGATATGAAAAACATCCCTTTGAGCTCATCTGAAACTTGTTTTCAAATTCAGAGTAATGATGGATGGAGTACTCCATGCACTCATTTCATTCCCAAATCTGCAGTTTCAGATGATGCCAAAACGTGGCATTTCTGTAACATGCATTTCCACATCCAAGGTCTGTAGGACCAGGTCCTTGCTTATTCCCTTGGAAAGAGCATGTTTTTCAGTTCTTTCAATATTTTTGCACCAGCCCTCTGAGACGCCTTCTTGTAACCTCCCCTCAGCATCTGTTTTATTTTAAAAGGATAAAAATGCATCAAAGTCTCACACATTCTTGCTACTTTCAAGGTTCTCCAATTACGCTATTTATATGAATCCATTCCCTTTTTTCATTGGGTTTTTTTTTTTTGTAGTTTAAATTTCATATACCCAGTGGCAAGGACAGAGACCTGCAGGGTGTGTAGCTTTTAAAAGCTATTTTATTTTGTCTGTTCTGTGATGAAAACTGCCTGCAAATGTAGGATTGCAAGGATGTTTGGGCACCCGCCATCACTCTATTAACTTTAAGCTGATCCTAGGAACTGGCAGTACTTGACTATCCAGTTCCCAAGTAGCTTTGTGAACTGCAGGAGTCCTTCAACTTTGTCTTCCAAGCACAACTCTGTAGGTCCCTGCACTCCCCACCTGAACTCATCCTGAAATCTTAAAGCTAACACGAGGCATCTCCGTTCTTTGGTCTCTGCCTGCCTGTCTCAGCACTAAAGGGGACACAGCATGGAGACGCCCAAACAGGCAACCCAGGAAACTCAACAGCATACGCTTCATCTGCGCTTGTCCAAGTCAAATTTCTCTAATTTATCCCCTGGAGTTCGATCTGACAGTAGATGGGTCAAATGCTTCAAAGCAGCCTTGGGGCATTGGTTAAGTCTCCCAGGACTAGCGTGGGGCTCCTTGGTGCTCCACCGTTTCTCACACCTTCCCAAAAGCGGCTCTGCTCGGCGTGCTTCAAGGGAAGGAAGAAAACCAATTAACTGCTTTTGAAAATCCTGGCCTCAGTCTGTTATGATGAGATCCTCTTGATAACAGCACTGCCTGGAGTGAGCAAAGAGCTTTCCTTGTTTTCCTTAATCCTAATTCAAGCAAACTTCTGCTGACCTCTTCATTTGGGCCATTGGATTTCAATGGGAAATGGACTGCACAGGGACCTTGGACCTCAAGTTCTGTATATTTTCTCTAATATTCTTTTATCTCCACTAAAAAACATTTACTAATATTTTAAGCTAATGTTTCTCTTCAGAGGGTCACACACAGTTCAGCATGCATCTTGCATCCAAAGATTTCTCCAGGTCTCAAGTGTTAAGTTTTTTCTAAACAGGTCAGGTATTTACTTGCTGTTGCTGAAGGGAACAAGCAGAGCCTTTCTAGCTGACATATAAAATAATGAAAGGAAAACCATATGTAAACCATACTTTCTGGAAATAAACTGACCCCTCTACATTTACAGGGTCAGGGGAGTACAAGTGACCCCATATGTCCCCATGTGGCTGCCCAGGTTTCTGCACAGCAGGAGAGAACAGGTCACGCAGATGTAGTTACAGGAGTTAAAATGGGGCTGCAGGGGAGACGAGGAACCGCTGCCAGATTTAGAGCAACAGGTGGTTCCTTCACAGCACCCGCGAGGGACGAGCAGAGCTGGGCGCTGAGAGCAACCTCTGCCCAGGCGCTCACACGGCACCGGGTGGAGAAGTGTCTGCAGGGATGGGGCACCATGGAAATAAACAGAGGAACTGGCACCCACAGCATCGGCCCATTCCTAGGATTGGTCCCTCAAGGAGCCTTTGAGAAACCCGACCCTGCAATAAGGGCTGTACCTTAGGACTTTGGAAACACGGGGTTTAGGTACCTGCTGTCCCAGACTGCGTGTGACTATCAACAAACCACTTGGCCACAATGTGCAGACCCCAGCGAGTGCTTAGATACCTTCATAGATGTGGGCGTTGGTGTCTCAGTTCTCCTGTTTCCTTTCCATGCCACGGAGAAAATAACTCTTCCCTAGCTCACACATTGGAGAAGACAAACGCATTCTGCTGTGCCAAATGCTATTCGAAATGAGGTTCTTATTTTAGGGGACAACTTGACTCAGAAGAAATAACCCATTCCCATGTTTCCAGCTCAGCATAGGCACACTGTGTGACCCTGCAGGTTTCTGCACGGCAGAGGACAGGCCACACAGAGGCACAAGCAGAACACTACAATCCGGAGAAGATTATCAAGCCCCAGGCAGCTATTGGAGTGAACTCATAGCAGGTCAAGAAGAAAACAATTAGCACAAGGTTTGAAACAGTCTCTGTGGAAGCTCAGAAAGACTTCCCATAGACATTTCAGTGTCTCACATGGACACTGAGCTTGGTTCTTCACTGTCCTACCCCTCATGTGGGCACTGGCACATAATGTGCACGTGAAATACCGTCCAGCTTTAAGTCATAGTTTACCTTCAATTCATGCTTTTGAGCCTGTCCAAGAGAAGGAAGAGCTGTATTTTTATATGCTAAGCTTGCAGGATTACACTGCTGCTACGTGGCTGGGTCTTTCAGAAGTTAAAGCCAGATGCAGCCAGACCCTTCCTGGTCCCACTGACCTTTTCCCATCGATGACTAACACCAGGCTTGCCTGTACAAGCAGAGAGCAAACAAGTCCAGAGTGGCAGTTCCTTGGCAGAAACTTAGTTTACCTTTCAGTGCCACATTTAATCACACTGGATGGCACTTATCGGAATAGATTTTCCAGCAAGTGGCATGCCAAAGCCTTTATGAAATCAGGCCTTCTGTCTGATGTCAATCACCTACCCTTTGCCAGTTCAAAAGGGCTATCCATGCTGGAAAAGCAAGACCTCAGCCCAGAAGCAACACAGCTAAACCCTGCCTAGCAATACACAGTAGTGAAATGAGGTCATCGGTGCATGGCCTTCAATTTGTTCTTCTACACTTTGTGTTAAACAATAGACTCGCCACACTACTGGATGTGCTTCCATGTGTCTTCCTATCTATTTTATATAGAATCTTTCGTGGACACTGGAGCCAGAATATGTGCATAGGCATGGGTATCTAGTGAGGTGGTGCAACAAAGTGGAAGTGTATCCACCGCCTTATTTTGCAGACATTCCATAGTCTTTACAATAGATTGACCCAAACAGCTGATTACAAACATGTAAAGATTTTAGGGTGCTAAATATGCAAAAATAGACATTGTTCTCACCCTAGATTAGGTTATAGTTTCGGTTCTTGTTGTTCCCTGGTGTCAACAGGAAGTATGTTCTCTGGCATCTGCATTAGGCCCATTTGCACCAGTCCCCGACGGCCGCGGAGCTGCAAGTTCTGCTTGTGGGTGGCGACTTTGCCTCCTGGTCTTTTGTTTTCAAAATGCAGCTGCAGAGGAGAGGAACATGGCATCATTACTGCTATGAAAGGTCTTTTCATCCTCTGTGGTTTCCGGGTTAGAGCTGTGTTGGCTGAGGATTCCTCCCCCAGGGTGGAGGAGTAATGGAAACGCAGCCTAAAACAGGATCAGGAGGAAGATGTGAAAATGAGCACAAATGTACAGCGTATGAGTCAGTGCCACAAGGAATCTCTATCCCATAAAGTCAAGATCACACCTCCTCTTGGTACAGCAGAGCTGTTCCCACACAAGGAGAAGGCATCGCGTGGCGTTCAGCATCTTAAAAAGGACTTATGTCCTGATTGAAAGTTTAATTGTGAGAAAATGTTTTCAGGTCAGCAAGATTGCAGCTTCAGAGAAGGGTAGGAAAAGCAAAGATGACATGCTGCATTCATTATCTGCTGTAAAATAATATGGACTGGATGCTGAGGCCAAATCTTCTGTGTGTGCAAATCAACAAAGCCTCACTGGTGCTAAACTGATGCTGAACTGATTAACTCCAGCGGATAAGCTGGCCTTTGTCAACAAAACCAGTCCTTGTACCATGAGGAGTATCTCATGGGGTATTATGTTTTCAAATCTTCATTAACAACCTCACCTTAGACTCTTCAAAGGAATTAAGCTGTAGCTTTAGCACAAGGAGTGGGCAATACAGCCTGAGAAATACCCAAAACAACAGCTTCACTGTCAAAGTGTCTCCAGAATCCCAGGCCCTATAGAGGCAGCCTGGGGCTGCCGGTGGCTGGAGCTCAGAACTCAGCCCACAGGTTCTCCAAGGCAGACATCAAGTCCATTGGAGTGGGAAGAATTTGTCCCCCAGGGAAAGAGTGGGGACTCAACAGAGAAAGACCTTCTATTCTCAGGTAAGCATGAATAGGGCAAGGCAGAGTCAAGCCCAAAGAGCAGGGCCCGGATTGAGCCCAGGCAGGATTAGGAGGTCATCAGTGAAGTCAAGGCAGCCATGAGGCAGACTAGAGAAGCTGCAGTCTGCCCTGAATCAAAGGTCCAGGGGACTGGCATGGTTGAGGTCAAGGAATTATATAAAAAGAGATGTTTTTATTGCTGTTTACGTCTTGAGGATCAGACTGTTACCTGAAGCAGAAGGGGAATGTAAAGGAGCAGGATGGAGCACAGCTACAGGGAGTTGGGACGGCTGGTGGGACTGCACAGACCTGATCATGGGGCAAACACCAGCCCCACTTCAGCTCCTCTTGGCAAAGCTTATCAAGCCCTGCCCCTCCCAAGGAGCTAGCTGCAGTCAGGGAGCAGAGCTGATAGCCCAGGTAGAGCCTCGTGATCCATCCAGCTAGACATCTGAGCGCGCATCCTGCTTGACACCAGCCCACCGCTTCTCTGAATGGCCCCCACCGATAGCTGCAGAGCAGCAGCATGCCACACCGCCTGCTCATCCGTCAGGGGGCAGAGGGAGCAATGCATCAGCCATGCAGCTGGGCCTGCCCGCAGGCTGCCGCGCAGCCCAGGGAGGCATGTCACATTCTTCTGCCATGAGTGTGGCTCCTGCGGCCGCACCCAGCTGCCTGCCATGTCCACACCGGGTGTTGCAGTGCCAACCCTCAGCTGCTCTCCTGGGGGATGCAGGAGGAGCTTTTCCAGGAGAGAAGGTGCTCACAGAGGTGGTAGACCGCAGGTGTTATCCCCCCCACCGGAGTGGGCAGATGGCTTTGGGGACAATCACCTCCAAGGAAGGGTAAGGTGAAGATGTCTCAGGTCTCCCTGCATGCTTGAGCATCCTACCAGCCTGGGAGACACCCCAGGAACCCAGGACAGGGGAGGCCCAGGACTTGGCCCAGGAGGGCAGCCTGGGCCATAACCTGTGCCCTTGGCACCCATTTCCCAACTGGCTCCTCAAAGATGTCCATGCAGATGTGCACCTGCACAGGCGGAGGGGACACCTCTGTCACCCCCTGGATGAGCAGGACACGGCCAAAGGCCCTGAGCCATAGTGGGTGCACCTCTCCTATTTTGGGGGGGCTGTGACATGGTCCACTGTATTGTAAAACCCTCTGTGTAATTTCTCGCAGTAGCTGGTCTCTGCTGCCTTCAGTTTATAAGTGCAATGACTTTTTTCATAAGTGTTGGACTGACAAACACCGCTGGCATCCGAGGTTCAGGATGTTCCCAAATAAAAATCGTGTTTCCAAGGACACATGCACATCTCCCTCTTTTCCATGAATTTGCATGGCTGGAACCCGGTGAACTGTTGACAAGGCACGAGGAGGAGCAGGACGCAGGTCATTCTCTGGTATCCATCCTGGCTTACTTGAAAGCAGACCTTGTTTCAAATACAAAGCGCTGAGTACAAGATGCCATTTGTCACTCTTGGGAGCAGATTTTCACTGTAGAGGCCCCACTCTCATTTACAATAAATCGCCTCATAGTGTGCAGGTGATTTATGTCATTTTTCAGCTATAAATTATATTTACATCCACTCTATGGTGTCTTTACATTGCTAAAGTGTAGTAATGTGACTGTGGGGTAAGTGATAGTGATAACTTGTCTACAAGGAGAAATTCATCAGAATAACTGTGTGCATGAAGAAATCTTTTTCATCCTGGAAAAATATTCTGTCTGGTTTCCTCATGTGAAAAAAACATCATTCACATCACAGATTTGATCTGCAGGCGTTGTTTCCCTTGACCCGAACACTGCAGATATGTGCTGCATCTTCCTCTGAAATGGGGTCAGGAATTATGAATCCCTTCTGTAACTTACATTATTTTTATTCACAGTATTCATTCAAAGATCCCAAGCAGAGAGTAGAAAGCTTCCATCAGAAACGGTCCAAATTGTGAATGAGGATAAATTTGTCCTGTTTGCTTTTTTGGTTTGCTTTTCCAGTATCCGGAGAATATAGCTCTTCCTATTATAAGCTTTTTTTCAAGGGTGATTATACTTACAGTCAAAAATGAGCATTGTGAAATCAACTGTTAAATTTAGATCTTCAGGCTGTTTTCATCAGAACAAAAACATGGGGATTTGTAGCTGTCAGCTTCCCTAAGACTGATTCATACAGAAAGACGAAATCCTGAGCTCAATTACGTTAAGGTGGTTTCCAGTGATACCAGAGCCACAGGCTTGAAATCAAGGTCCCTCTGGACCTTAGGATGAGGGATCTTTTGAGCGTTTCAGGCAATGACCAGATCGGGAGAGGTAATTGAGAGAGAGCCATTTTAGCGGTTTCTCACTGCTAGCTTCCTGCCGAAACTTTTGAAAGAGGAAAACAACATTTCTGGTTTCTCATTTTTCTTTCTATTTTAGGATATTACTTTGGCTACAGTTGGAGCTTTCTAGCTTTGAGAGCCAAATTCTACCATTAGATCTGCAGGGCATTTTATCTGGGTGGGGAAGAAGAAAGTTGGCTGGAACAGGTGATGGAAGACCAGCAGGATTCTTCTGTGCTCCAAATACTGGTCTCAGTGGATCCATGCTGCTTGTGTGCTTGAGATAATGTTGTATTTTATTGAAGAGGGGGGCAGTTCCAGTACTATCTGCACCACTAAAACACACGCCGTGATTGCTTGTACCGGGGACTAAATCCTCCCCTGCACTGTCTGATGCCTTTTGAGGACGGATTGCTTAATATCCTAAATTACAGCCAATTACCTTATTATTATGGATAAAGTATTTTCATCCAACATGCCAGGGAGATGAACATTGTACATAACATGATGCCTCTGAAATTCACAACAGTGTTTTCTGAGAAGAGACGTCCATCTGGTTCACTGGTAAAAGCAATGTCTTTTCTCGCTTCCCAGTTGCTGGATGAGCTCCTGCCTTCAGAGCTGCACTTTAGTCTTGGAATTTAGTCCAAGAACTAAATTCTGGGCCGAAACTCTGGTATCTGCCAACTTGAGTTTTCATCCTCCTCTGTTAGTGCAGCAAACCAGATCAATGATCTGACTGATCAATGATCTGACTGACTGAATCGGGTTGCACCACTTAAAGCTTTTACGTGCAGACTCATTTTTATGTTGTTTTGAATGTCCTTTACATCAGGTTAGTTTGTCCCAACCCTGACCCTCTACATCATCTCTGCTGCTTCTTCTAGGGGAAAAAAACCAACAGCTTGCTACCAGACTGACAAGCTGATAGCTTGCACAGGATAAAGTAAATTAAAACCATCCATGTCGTTGGTCAGAAAATTAGGTTTACATGTGAAGAGGCGTAACTCCAGTGCTGACTTTTTTGTATCCCTGTTAAGCATTAGGGGAACCTGCGGTTAATGCACTTTATGGTGCCAACTGTATGGGCCATTTCACTGGTAAAGACCAAAACCCCCAGGAAGCACTGAAGTCTGTCCTCCTGCAGAAGGAAAACAGTATGTTATGAGAGTGCTGGTGCACCACAGAAGACCTTCTGTGGCTGAGAAGGACAGTCCTGCCTCCTGGAGCACACGGAGGAGTATCACCACAGCAGCAAATTCTTAATGTTTCTAAACTCAGAGTTTCCCTGGAAAGCAGACACTTCATGAAAAATGTCATAAAGTTGAATTTAACCTTTTCCTGCTGGAAATATTGCAGCCAGACATTCTTCCTGCTGGGAGAGGATGCCCCTTTTCCTTTTTCCCTTCTTTTGTTAACGATAGAAATATTTAGGCACGTTGTATGGACAGTCAGGACACGACCGGGCTACAGTTGGGGAAAGAGATGGAGGCAGAATTTGGGAGGTGATGTCCTCTTCTGCCCTTTGTGTTATCCTTGCCTGGAGAGCAGGGGGATATTTTTGGAATATTACTTTAAATAGCAGGGAGGGGCTATCAGGTTTCGTTTCATCTGTTGGTTCTGGTCTGTGGTGCCAATCAAGCTGTAATTGTAAATTATAAAATGGAGTCCTATGTGGGGAGAAGCAAAGGAAGAGACAATGCCCTCCTTCGCAGCTGGGGCATACCTGTGGCGGTCTGCATTTTCCCCACTAAGCCTATGTTACTGCAATTACTGTCTGCCTCGGACTTATTTATTTGAAGCCTATTATGTCAGCTTAGTCAGATCAGTGTGGTAATGCTCTGCTCTCCGTACTTCAGCCCCTGGCAGGAGAGAAAATGGGTTCCTCTTTCTAGAGGGAACTGTGGTTTTTCGGACAGTGTGTGATGGTGCACGAATTCATGGCATAGCTGACATCACCTAAATCCTCCAGTCTTTACCCAAGGCCCCCTTGAGAAGATCCATCCAGACCCCATGCACCCCAGTGAAGGAGGATCAACAGGGCGCACGACTGATCCCCTCCACTCCCCTCCTCTCTGGGAATAGCATCTACCTGTGCTTTGCATTTTGTCACTTCTTTACAGCTTACAGATCTTTCAGCCATTTTGTTTTCACACCAGCTTCTGCTGGTGAAACAGCTGATGATCATACAGTCTGACCATGTGGGGAAGATGGCCCAGAGATGCACCAAGCATTGCTGCTTATATCCAGATAAGGCTGGGTATTGGGATGGGGAGTTGCTTTGAAGATCCATCAAGATAAGGGAGTTGAGTGGTATCCCCAGTTGACTTTTCTTGAGAAATACATTTGGATGTAATCTAGCACAAATCCCAGCACCGGGGAAGGGTGAAAAAGGGATCAACTGTTCTCATGGTATCAGCCATTCTCATAAGCTCTCAGCTGCAGTGAAACCACACCAGAAGATAAGGTGGCTTCTGACTGTGATGACACGGATGCTTTGGGGCTGATCTTGGGTCTGAAGATTTTAAGTTGAATTTACCTTTCTTTACTACTGAATTTATTCTTTCTTCCTTCAACTCAAACGCTCTATTCAAAAGACAGCAGGAAGGCTTGTTCCAAAAACATTGTGAAATTAGTTTTATGGGAAAAGTAATAAATTTACATTCTGGCTTGCAGGGTTGTATATTGTCTGCGCTGCTACAATGATCTAATTTAGCTGGGGGAGTTAGACTCCAATATGATGACAAAGGCAGTTTCTGTGCAGGCTAAACAATAACAGCTTTGTAGAAGGTAAGCTGCAGGGCTGGGAACAGGAGGAAAAACTGGATTCAGGCAGCCTAAGGTAGGTAGCTGTCTTAGGATGTATCTCTCCATTTCAAATAGCTCACAGACCTAAAAATTCCACTGTTTAATCAGCTGTCACCTGTTCAAGGTTTCCTAACTCTCCTATGCAACACACACTGCCATAGATGATATGTATTTTCCACAGACACATGATGAGACCTCTGTTAGGACCCATGTGTCACTACCCTCCCACACCAGAGCTAACATCCTCCCCTAGTGAATATAGATACATAGATACACACAACAGATCCCCTTCCAAAAAAGCTTTCCAAGCTTTTTCTCCATTAAGTTAACCTCAATCGTATTATCTGGAATTAATTTTGCTGCAGTACTTGTTGGATGTTCAACAGAAAGACGAATGCTATAAGCTCTTACACAAGTTTCATGCTCAATGGAATAGCTGATCACTAAACTTGGACCTAGAAGCGTTTTCCTTCCGTGTGCTCCAGCTGGTGTACTCACAGTGGTCACACTTTAAAAGTCAGCATACTCTGCACAGTGCTCAACACCCTCCAATAAATAGCACGGTATCTGCTGGGAAATGCTTTTTCTTGGCCACCAGCTCTGCCTCCAGACAACAGGGCCGGAGGAAGAGGACTACTGCTCCGCTGCAGCCGTCAGCAAAAAGCCTCATTCGAACCACCACGGTGTTTCAGGCTAGAGTAGTCCTCAGGGACACAGGCTGCAAATTTAAGAACAAAACCTGCCCCGCTAATATCTGTGGGAAAGTCGCCAAGAGCAGCTGCAGCAGCCAAATGAGCTGTTCTGGCAGCAGCAGCAGAGGAGACTATTTTGCACTCTCAGATTGATACAGCTACTGTGTCCCACCTAACCTGGGCAAACCCCTGGCGAGTTAAGAGTAGAAGAACCTTAAAATTAAATGCAGACTTAGGAGGACTCACTTTTTGTTTGATGCAATACGGGTGGGAAATCACATTGAAAAAAAGCAACTCCTGCTCCTGAGGACTTGCAACCTAAAGAACAGACTAGGAGGGACTCAGATGACAGACTTGTTCTTGAGGTTAATTGCTGAAATTTAACAATTTCCTGCCTGTGAGCTGAGCCACGGTAACTGTCCTGGAGCACACTCCTGACTCCAGTGAAAAGCGAGGTAATCTGACCTCATTTAATGAGTGGGGAGGCAGATTGCATCACCCCGCATCTGGTACAGGCGAAGAGCACGAAGCCACGGCGTTCCCGCAGCCCTCCTCGTGCACAGGGACTTGTTAAACCCAGGCGATTGTGCATCTCGGCTGCCAAAAAACAGAAGAAAGGTCCTGCCCCGGGCCAGGTGATGCATTTTGGATCAGAGGGACAAAACTTTCTCCTGAACTGGCCTCTAATTGTAATGTGGCAGCTCACATATCTTACCATGAGCCAAGGAAGGATGAAAAGTAACTTTTTTTTCCCTTTAGGATTGATTTGCAGTGGCTGGGTAGAGCACCTAACTGCTTCTGCAGAGCTCAGAGGCTCTTAATGTGCACCAGCTCTTGCCAATAAAAAACCCAAAATCGATGTTCCAGCCATGCAGGTGGCCTGCTTGGGCTTCTTCTGAATTATGAGCCCGCTGAGCTTGCTGAGTTATTCAGAGTCCTGCAGCCCCATATCCAAATTTTACTATGGCAGGGACTAATTATTTTTTCCATCAACCCCAAACACCTGAACCCCTGCCAATGTATAACTGGGCCTTTTCGTGACTTTAAGGCATTGTCATGGCTTATACCTCAACCTTTGGGAAAGGAACCTGTCTCCAAAAAATGCTTCCCAGCATCAGCCAAGTGTTGAGATGAGCAACTCAGCACAAGGCTGTGTAATCGCAGTATTAGCTCCAATTAACAGACAAGACTTGTCTTTTGAACAAGGGGGAAGACCCTCAAAGCATCAGGTTGCTTTATCCCCTGCAGTTTTAATTATATTTTAAAATTTAAAAATCAAGCCACTAGATATACATGTATAAAGACAGATCTGGTATTACTTAGTTCGTCCTTCTATTTTACAAGGAGAAGGCTGCCTCTTTCCCAGCTAGAACTTGGAAAAGAGAGAACTACAGCCAAAGAAATATGGACTTAAATTCTGAATTCATTCCTCCTCTTGCAGGTATTAGTGTTGTGCCCTTTCCTTGCAACTGCCAACCCTGGGCTGATGAAAAACACCTTGGAGAGTATGGCTCTTGGGCTATTACTAGGCTGCCCCCTCTTTTCCAGCATCTTCTAGAAGCTGGGCTCCCATTGCCTGCAGAAGGACTAAAAGATCCTGAAGATCCCATCAGGATCCAGCCGCCCATCATCATTTCAGCACAGTGTGTGCTGAAAATCCCCTCCTTGTAATAACAGTGATGCTGCTGTGGCTCCTTGGCACTTTCTCTGCAAATCCACTTGCTTCCTGGAAAAATCAGGCACACTCTACTCCATGCCTGGCCAAGAAAGTCCAGATGCTTTATTGCTTTGTTCCCTTGCTGCATTTAGTTTGTTAATGCTTTCATGTGAAAAGAGTGTGACACATGGGAACCCTAAGTTGATACGCTATTTATTTCTTCTGCAAAGTCACTTCTTGGTGCGAGAGTTAATGGTTACAACCAGTGAATGGCTGTTGACTCCAGGGGTTACTCTTACAAAGCAAACCAACACTGATTTTTATTTCTGTTTATCTGAAGCTTGCAGAACACTACACACCATGTAAACATCACAAGGCAGCAAGGGGGAAGTTGAAAGCAAGGACTGACCACTGTGATTATGTCTGCACACAGCACAGGGAAGCACAAAAAAGCAGACTGAAAACTGTGGTTGCTGAGCCACAAAGTCTTTGCCGCTACTACAGCAATACCAAGCCTGAGGGAGATGAAGCCAAAGCCCCTAAGATATGCCTTCACATTACCAACTGGAAGGGAGAAGCTCAGATATGCAGTGGTCTTCAGCAGGAGCTCTGATCAGAAAACGCTCCTCTTTCCTGCAACTCTTCATAAAAAATGAAAGGGTTATAAAAATATCTTACTTGTATATATTTAGATTAAGAGTGTTGGCATTAAGGTTGCCTGTGGGCAGTGACAGGCAGGGCAAGGGAAACGAGCCAACCTGGTCTGATGCCTCCTATCTGCTCCTCTAAAAGGTCCTGGGGATGAGAGATGGCCCACTGAGCTCTCCGCTGCAGCTATGCCCTTCTCAGCACTTCCTAGGAGTGAAGGGGAAGAATCTGTCACCTGTTCCAGGACACCTAAACCACTGCAGTCTTGGTTCTCAAAATTATGGGTAGCTGCTCCATAACAAAAAGGCCTGATAAGCTGGCATCTTTCCTTTAGATTGCCAGTGCCAAGTACTCAAGGACTACAGTGTAGCCTTAAAAAACATAATATTCTTTTTTGATTGTCTTCTTAACCAAAGCACGGGGTATTTTGCACTTTTTGAGCCACGGGAGCATGCTGTCAGAGTTGCAAATGTGCATTCTGGGTTTAAACTGAAAGCTGAGCTTCTCACCCCAAAACTATGCTCCAGATATTGGTGCTGTCAAAAGAAAGCCAGCTATCACAAGACTTACGATAAAAATCAGAAAGCCGGTGACTGCCCTTCCAGCAAAGCATTCTTTGTGGCTATGAGTAGCCAGCTGAATCTCAGCTATGTGGTTTCAGAGACAGAAATTAGTACCTCCAGCTGCATGACAACAAGCCTTAACTATATTAACTCAAGAAGGCAGCTCCACCAGTATCCCTGCTCACCAGCACCCACACTGGCCCAATGCACAGCCCAACAGAGGACAGTGGTACATGCACAGCATCCATCAGACGCTCAAGAATCACAAAATGAAGCTGAAAGAGTGGTGGTGCTTATAGCCATAGATGTGAGGGATAAAGAATAGATGGCATTGGGTAGAAAATGGCAAAAAGACCGGTAATTACAATCCTTTTCTCCTGGTCCGAGTTCAAGCACACGGGCCAAGTGGCCCTGTTCAATTAAAGATGTATTTGGGAGAGGTCCCACACGAAGCCGCCGCGCTATTCCTGGCCACACTCCGGGTGAGCTACGCCGGCAAGGAATGTGTGCTTCAGGAATGCAGCTGGACAGGCTGTGTTTAGGAGAAGTTGTGTATCCTACCAACAGGGAGGAGGATCGGAACTCTCTAATAACCACGCTCCTCCCTCCACGGGGGTTTTTACACAGCAAATCACCCCGCTGCCCTTTGCAGCCTGCTCCTGTGGCTGAGCCAGGCACTGGCCACCCACGAGACCAAGCCACCCCAGAGCAGCTTCATACAGCCCTCCCCGTCAGGCAGGGATGCTCCCTGCATCCCGCTGACGCTGCCAGGGTGGTGTTGAGGTAAGCAAAATGTAGAGTGACCCAGGCTGGAGCTTGCCACAGACACGGAGGCGAGCATCCTGAGAAACTCCCATGGGCTCTTCATTGAGACCAAGAAGTCGAAGCACTGGCTTTCGTGGAAAGCAGCTGCTGGTGCAGGAGAGGGCTTTCTTACAAATGGAAAAAGGAGCTGTTCTGTAAAACAGGTAGTTCTGGGTTAGAAACTTGTAAAGGACAAGAGGGTTAGCTTAAGGGCACCTTCAAATCCAGCCAGGAACAACTTCCCGGGTTGCTTCCCCTGCAGTGGTTTCTATAGCGTGACCATAAAATCTGCATTTGCATAAGGGCCAGTGAGAAAAACAGCTCCTTTCAGAGCCTGTGAGAGAGGGTAGATGTGTTGTGTGGTCCAACAGCAAGGGGTTACTTTCAGATTTTCTCCCCCATGGTGTTGAAGGGAGGCCTGGAGCAGGTAGCATACCCGATGGGCAGGGCTGTCACCCCCTGGCACCATCCCAGACCTCGCCTGGGGCCACCTCTCACCTTTGGAAACTGCCCTGCCCGGGGATGGCTCTTCATGCAATGGAAACAGCTGCTTTCTAAAGGCTGCTGGGGGGACAGAAGGACGGAAATTTCACACTCCATTCCCTCCATCTGTGTTCCTACCTTCCCTTCCAGGGACATCCGTCCTCTGCAGCAGGCTCTGCCCTTGGACTGCACCATTCTTCCACCTCTGAAGGCTCCAAATCCCTTTAGAGACAGGAAAATTAAGATGCAAGGAAGCTGCAAAAGGGAGTACCCGGCGTTAAACACCTCCCTGTAACAAGCATCCAGAGAATAAGAGCAGTGGGCGAGAGAAGGGAGAATTTGGGTCACCAAGCTGGGTCCCCTGAGACTGCAGACAATCAGGCAGCGATGCTTGTTGCACAGGGGGCCACAAAAGCCACAGAAAACACCACAGCACCAGTAACAAAGTTCACAGCCATTATGAGACCCACAGCTATGATGTGCCACAAGGAGGATGGAAGAGATGAAAGGCATGGCCACTATGTCATGTCCCTGGGGTAATTACAGGAGCTCACTGCTTATTCTAGGAGGTCAGCCATGACCTGCACTACAAAGCCAGGCCAAGCCAACCCCACTGCTGACGTGATTTTGCAGGTGAGATACCCTCAGAGCTCAGTGCCTTTCAGTGTCTTTTGCTTTCCCCATCACTGGCAGTGCAGCACACACGTTGCCGTGGAGCTTGGGGAGGTCCCGGAGCTGATCCAGCTCTTGGCTTGGTGTGCTGCTGTCCCACAGAGAAACCTGCGTCCTGCAGGACTGTCGCCACGGCCGGCTCAGGCACCACTGGCCACTTGCCCACCATAGCTCTGAACTCCTGCTCTTCTCCTTTGTGGAACTGAATGTCAAGTATTAACAACTCCTGGCTGCAAAACCCTGGGCTTAACCTAGCGGGTGGGAGGCAGAGACACCCTTTGATGTGGAAAATTTATATTTTCTATGAAATCAAATCCCCAAGCCTGCTGTCAGCTACGTCGTGCACAATTCGCTATAAGCAAGAAATAATTCCCGGGTATACTTCCAATTTGACAAGACACAAGTCCCTCGGGCTGTTCCTCTCTTTTCAGTCAGTTTGCTGGCATTAATTTGCTGCCAGCCTCTTTCCTCCTTTAGAGCCACCTATGGCGCGGGGAGGAGGGAGGACGGGCTGGCCCATCGCGTGCGAGGTACGTGGAAGTTGGCTCACAGACAACACCCCGCTGTTTGGCTTTTGTGCACGGGGAACTGCCAGTTCTGTTGCGGCTTTCTCGTCTCCATTATCTGTCCTAACCACATCACCCCGTGTTCAGGGGTACGTTCCTGTTAACCGAGGTGAAGCCAGGGCGGCATTTTACTTTTCCCAAATATTTTCTATTTTCACACCAAACCCGCTTGCAGGTATTTGCCCAGAAAACTATATTGTTCCTCTCCCCCCACTTCCCAAGGAGCTGCCGCTCTGTACCGCTCCGGTTTCAGTGCGGAGCGGACTTCTCCCCGGGGAGCTCAAGTAACTCGCCCAAGGTCAACCAGCATCTGGCGAGACCAAATCCACTCTCGGAGCCAGTCTCCTGGCTTGAGTCCCCACTAGTGATTTACACAAACGGCCCTCTCACCCCAACATCAGCAGCCAAGACCCCATCCAGAGGGTTAAAATCTTAGGCTCGGGCTTTCAAAGGCAACGGAGAAAAAGTCTGGCACCCCGATCCTGCCAGGAGATGCTTCCCTCAGCCTTTTAGCATCCTTAACTGTGTGGTCTCGTTCTGCCAGACCCCGGGAGTGAGTCGTCAGAGGACGCATCTCACAAGTCCCCAGCCACATCCAGCGCTGGAACCTGCTTTCAAAGGTGAGTCATGGCCCAGCACCTCCCCACAGGCTGCGTGACTTTTTGCCAGAGGAGAGGCTGGCTCCCTCACCTCCTTGGATGCCGGCTACCTTCTTGATGAGTACATAAGGTCTAATGGTCACGGGACGGGCAGGCAGGAACTGCCATGATTTCATTGCAGCTGTGTCCTGATTCATCCTTCATCACATCATTTACTCTGTCTCTCTGTAGAGCGAGGGTCATGAGACTCGCCTGCCCGGTATGAGGATAAATTCCCACCAGCTAATGCTTTGAAGATGAGAAGAACAGCGTACATCGCTGGGTGCCACTGTTATTGCTGTTAGACCTGTGCTCTCCTCACCTCTGACCAGGCTCTGGCAGTGCACAGGCAGGAGTCTGTGGTGAGAGACATTTATGTCACCGGCATTTGTGTGACATCCCTCTCCCTGGAGGATCCCAAAGGGATTCACTGCCAGGTGCCTTAGGGGACCCACGTCCACCAGATAGTCACCAGGAAGCTGCAGGGCAGGAACAGGAGAGTCCCCTCCTGTGCCCAGGGCCAGAGGGAGGCCTGATACAGGGCAGAGCTACTGAATTTTTTGAAAGATGAGGCTCCAGAGAATACCTGTGAGCATCCAGACAGGAGAAATAGAGAGTCCCAGGGGAAAACCGGGTCCCCTAAAGCATCCCTGTAATGCACATGCCAGCAAGCCAAGCTTATTTCTGGCGTTTGCTCTTGCTCAGTGAGCTGCTGCTTTCAGAGTACAGAGATGTAGGAAAATAAAACTTGGGCCACACCAGGACTGAAGTTAGATGCTTGAAGTTGGATGCCCTTCATCATCACTGCGTGGCTTTGCCAGATGGCAAAGTGGCGTGAGTCACGCTGGCACGCCGACTCAGCCACTGGCATGCCCAGCCAGGGATGATGGGGACACAGAGGCTACCAGGCCTTTCTCCCTAAGGAAATATCCAGCTGGATCATTTTTTGGGTAAGAGGGATATGTCTGCTTCTGAGGTTTAAGAGCACAGGCTGCCACAGCCAAACGCGGACTCCTCACTTCTCCCCTTCAGGCGGTGGGAGCACGTCTGGGATGGCTTGAGCCTGTGATGTGGGCAGGATCCTCTAAGATGTGCCAAATGAGGGTTTGTTGCCCAGAGTTTGCTCTGAAAGAAGGTTCCTGGACTTATCTCCATACGGGAAATACATGCTTTAATGCAGACATTGATGATACAATGACCACACTGATAATTCTCCCAAGGTCCACTCACCTGTGGGAACCCGAGTGAATAATGACCCAAAGCCAAGCGCCCATCACCTTTCTGTAAACCAATGCTGCCAGCTTTTGTTACGCAGTGCCTGGTGCAGAACATTTCACCCACAGCCTCAGTGACCATTTTCACTGCCAGAGCTGATTTCCACTGTTAGCTTTGCCCTACGGTACCTATATGTGCTGGCCGTGACTCTACACAGGTTGAAGTCGAGAGACCACTGGAATAAAGTCCTCGCACCCCCCATGCAGAGCTGCTGCACCTCTGCCCTAGGACTGTGCCCACTCCCCGCTGCACCCCATGGCCACTCAGCAAGGTCGCCCTGTACCCAACTCATCCCAAAAATTCAGTTTTTCCTTTTGAAACTGCACTGTGGTGGATCCCCCCCTGGCTCCAACCAGCTGTGATCTGCCATGTTCCTGCATGCCCTGAGATAAAACTCATTCTTTGGTGTAGGGAGCCCAGCCTTGGAGGGGTTCAAGGCTGGGGAGGTGGGGTTGTGTGCAGGAGCTCCAGGAGCCCGCTGTGTGCAATGGGTTCCTACAGAGCAGATGATACCAGCTGTGATGGACGTGGTGCAGTGAGGCTCCTACAAGAGCCACCGCACTGGTGTAAGGCAGGGGAAGTTCTCCTTTCACAACTAAACGTGCCACTTTTAATCCCTCTGCTGCTGATTCCCAGATTAGTTAACACAGATCCACCATCAGTTACAGATTTGGACAAAACCAATGCTTCCTCTGGGCTCCTTTGCAAATCTCTGCACCTTCCCAGGCACGAGCATGGGTTTGTCCCTGCTTCATTAACCCCTGCACACCAACCCCTGCCCAGGACCGAAGGCAGAGTTTGAGCGCCTGTGGTACCTGTTAAGTAATAGCTTAAGTAAAGAAAAGGCTGTGCGTGGAGGCTGCTGCCCTGCAATGCCCTGTATTTCCTGAGCAGCAGCTCTCAGGAAAGCCGCCCAGCCGGTGGGAGCGGAGCAGCTCGGCCACCAGCAGATCTATTCTGGTCTCCAGGGAAAGGGTCCGTGCTCCGGAGCAGCAGCTCCGATTTCTGTCTGTGACACCGTTTCTAAAATGTCAGTGCCTGTGGTGGGTCCAGCCCGGCAAACCCTGGCTCTGCACCTGCGTGGGTGCAGTGAGCTTCACTCTCTTTTTTTTTGTTGTGCTTTTTTCAATCATAAATTTTTTTACCCTGGGTTCGAGTTATCCTACAGTGCCAGTGGCGGCAGCTCTCCTGCCACACTCCTGCCACACCACGTTAAAACCTCCAAAGGTTTTAACACACCCCCTGCTCAGTCGTATCCACGGCTCTCGCCGGTTCATGGTCTGACACGGTGCTTTCTTTCCATCAGCAGCCAACCGACGGCCTGCTGCAGGCCACCAGCAGCTCCCTGGCTGCTCACCAAGGGTCTGACAGCACTTGCAGGTTATGGCCCAGTTCACGATGGCTTTTAAAAGAGATGGGAGAAATCAGACCCTGCATCTGCCTTCCCTAGCACTCTTTTCCCTCCCCACCCCCTTCTGCAGATCAAAACCAACCTGCGCTTCAGACCTGCCGAGCGATCCTTATTAAAAGGATGAAGATATTTTCAATGACATAGATCTGCCTGGCTTAACCCACTCGGCAGAGCAGGATGCAGGTGACAAGCAGCTGCAGCCCTTTGGGGACACACGGAGCTCAATGACACTGTTAGGAGGTGGCCTCACCCCAGGTAGCTCCATCGCTGTGGACCTGGTCCCCTCTGTGTTCTCCTGAGAGGGCAGCATCGCCTGCAGCAATGCTACTGGAATATGCTGGGTTGTGGAAAGCACAGGGCAGAAGAAACTCACCAAAGATGATTTTGCAGCTGAAGCCACTCTTGCAGCTTAAACAATATCCCCCGCCACCCAAAAAACAGCTGGCACTGCTGGGATGGTGGGACCTCGTAGGGGTGGATGGGACAGGCAGAGGGAGGAGACCTCGGTCCCGGTGTCCTCGTATTTGGATTTTAATTTTTGCATGTGCTGTAGCTTGGTGATGCTCTCAAGCGCTTTCTGTCCCCAGGGGCTGCAGGGACCCTCCAGACGTGGCAGCTCTTAGCCAGAGGGTTTGCGTTCTCCCCCATGTCACAGACCCCCAGGCGAGCCACAGCAGGGGACAGAGATGGTGTGGCCGGGGTGACTCCCGCAGCCCTCCTGCCTGCCCTCAGCCCCGGCAGCGCCGCATCTGCACGCACCGCCTTCCCCGCACCTCCTGTGCTGGTTTTTATTAGGGTTTTGGGGGGTTTTTTTTGAGGGCAACTACGTAACACCCTCACCAGCCAGCGCCAGATGTTGCCGAAAGCCCCACGGCAGCAGGTAGCACAGCCGGGGACCGGCTGGCAACGTGACCCGGATTAGGGCAGCTTATCCCGCCGTCCCCGCAGCCGCTCCCCATCTCTCTTGTCTTCGTCCCAACAGCCCCCTGCCCCTTCCCGCCGGCCCGGAGCGGCTCCCAGCCACCCAGGGCCACCCCACATGCAGTGCCCCCCCATGACAGTGACTTGGCGATGGGAGAATCAGTGTATTGAGATACACACACCACAGCACGGGACAAATATGTTGTAACCCTGATACAAAATGTCCTGTATTTATGACATGAGCCATAGTGCATTCCTGGCTGGGAATGCCCCCTAGTCTGGGCTTGAATGCAAAACCCCCATGTATCTGGTGTTCAACACATAGGACCTTCTCTAACACCTACCACTGCATGCACCCAACAAGCTACATTTACATATAACATATTTTTTCATCTAGGTTATGGTTTTCTATACATCTTTGTCCTGCATGTTTATCTATAAAATATTAAAAAATAGCATTATCTATAAGAACACGCATATAAAAGCACATGCATACATAAACCAGACATAAAACATGATATGCATGCATAAAACATTATGTTGATATGACAGATCTAAAAAACTTAAGAAAACATTCTATATATAATATTCTCTCTAATGTTCTTTATATAGAACCACATATAAGTTCTGTATGCTTTCACATATTCTAAATTTATTTGTGCATTGCTATAAATTCGGTATGTTTCTATAAATAGGACGTAATGTTGTGATACGTAAATATCTAAAACACATTTATAAGCACGAACAAAACATGCCCGTGTAAATATTTATATTATTCGTATCAATAAATCAAGTATGGAAGTAACATATTTAATTATGCATAAGACTTTAATTTGAAATCTATATTTAACGTTTCGTAGATACGATGCAAATATACAGAAAGGTTTCTACGCATGGATGTAAATTCACTACCGCCAGAGGGGGGGGGTCTCTGCGCGCATGCGCAGACGGGCACGCACACGCCGCGCACACAAACAGCTCTGCCCCGCCCCCACGGGCATGGCCACGCCCCCTTCCCCGCCTCTTGCCCCGCCCCCTCCCGCCCGCGGAGGGCGGGGGCAGTGCCGATAAACACCGCCACGTGCGGCGGGGCGGGGGCGTGGCCAGCCCCGCGCTTCCGGCAACACGCCGCCCCGCCGCCGCATAAATAGCGCGGAGCGGCGCGGCCACCGCAGGCTCGTCGCCCCGGCACCCGCGGTTCCGCGCCGCTTCCGGTACCGCTCCCGTTCTTGGTCTCGCTCCCGGTTTTGGTGCCGTCCCGTTCCGCCCCGCCGCCTGTCCCGGTTCTGGTCTCGCTGCGTGCCGCCGCCATGCCGTTCCTGGGGCAGGATTGGCGCTCCCCCGGGCAGAGCTGGGTGAAGACGGCTGACGGCTGGACGCGCTTCCTCGATGAGAAGAGCGGCGGTTATGTCGGCGACATCAGCAGGTACCGGCGGCGGCGGCCCGGTCCCCCTCCCGGCTCTCTGTCCCCGGCGGCGCCGCCAGAGGGCGCCGCGGTGCGGTCGCACGCTCCCGGTGCGGGGGACGTGGGGGGTGGTCGGTGGTAAGACCGACGGCGGCGGCTCGACCCCCTCCCTTCGCCGCGCCGAGGGGCTGCCAGCTCTGGGGGTCCCCGGTGTCGGGGGGGGCGGTGACCTGTGCGGGCCTGCCGGTAACCCCGGGCCTCGGCGGCTCTGAGGCGGCCGAGCCCGCCGGCGTAGGGGGCTCGGCTGTTTTCCCCCGGGTCTCCCTCAGCCCTAGCGGAGTCCCGGGCCGCCTGGACAGGGAGGCCCTCCCTAGGCCACCGGGATTGTCCCTAGGGCTGCGGGATGGGGTGGAAAAGGTGAAAAGAGTCGCTTCCCCACGGCCTGGGCGATCTGAGTGTCTCCTGGGGGTCCTGGAGGGGTGTCCCCCCCTCCTTCCTCCAAAACAGCCCTGCCTCGGGCTTCCCGGCCCTCGGGCTGGAGGAGGCCGATGTGTCTGAAGCCATCAACCTTCCCCAAACCATGAGTAATGTACCTGGTGTGCAGCTTGACTAATTCGGCACCGAAACAACAATAAAGCCCCTGAGATGGTGGAGGCCCCGGGGAGCTGCGGGGCAGGAAGCCTGTGCAGAGCGTGGGTGTGATGGTCTGGGGCCAGATCGCTCCTGTCAAAACCAAACTCTTCTTGCAGAGCTGCAGCTTGTCGTCAGCTGTGGGCAGTCAGGTTTGGGTCTGCTGCCATCAGGCTGAGGGGTGGGTCAGGAATGTCCATGACAAAGGGACTTGGAGCAAACAGGGATTCGCTGTGAACTGCTGCTGAGATGCTACTGTGCAAGGTTTGTGTGTCCAGGCTCTACCTCTTCCCCTCTCATGCAAGCTGTAAATAAAAAATCAGACTTAGAATCCAAAGCATCGGATTCGTAAATAGGTAGAAAAATGCCTGGCTGGTGGTAGCGTGATTGTGTTGGGAATGCTGAGTTTGGCGTGGGTTTATACATCCCTTTTCCCATTTAAAAGTGAGGGGGGTGACATACTGGCCCTGGACTTGGGTCCTTGCAGTGCCAGGTCCTGGTGCCCAACTATTCAGCCTGTCAAGATTCCTTGGAGAAGCATGTGGAAACCTGGTGGTACACAGACAGGGGAATAACCTGCCTCCCCTACTGGAATTCTTCCATTGCTGTTCTGAAGTTTCAGATTACAGAGTCATTCAGGAGGAAGTCAACAGTCAAGGGTGTGCTGTTGACATGTCAGATTTAAAGCAGATCTGTCTTGTGCTCTTGGCCTTGGATTCTGCCACTGCGTAGGGCATGTTAGCCTGCCCTGTTATTGATTTTGTGCAAGCCTGATAAAATACAAGCTTGAACATCTCAAAACTGCTTCTTCCTTACTGCCATACTCTGTCCTTGGGACTTAGTCCCCCCAGCAGAAAGCTGTGCAGTGGGGGAAATGTGCAGCTGAGACATTCTGCTCCCAGGTTTAGGTTCTTCTGAGCCAGCTCCTGCTGGTAGAAGTTCCCTGAGCTGTTGTTGCTGCAAATACTGTCCACCTGTGTTACTGCTGCTGTTCCCCATCCACAGTGTCACAGTGGAACCTGCAGAAGCTGTGCTTTCCCTGCAGCCATGGTGCCACTTCAAGGCTTGTGGTGAAGCTGGTATCCTGAGCCTGGGGAAGGTTTCTTCCACCTCTGGGGCCAGAACACCCATCTGGACCCTGCTGAAGGAGGTCTGGGTCCCTCATGGGGCTGAAACTCTCACTTGGTCACTTGACATGTGTTCATGCTGGTGTTATGGCCCTGCTGACAGACAGCAAACCTCCCTCTCCTGGCTGTGGGCCTGGGCTGGTGACCCTGTTTATCAGTAGGGGGAAACAAGGAGGCTTGTCCTGTGGGTCTCACTCCTTAGCAGGAGCCTGTGCTGTTGGAGGTGTGAGTTGGTGCAGTGCTTTTATTTGAGGCTAAACAGTGTAAACACGAGGTCTGTAGAGGAAGCAGCCTGACTGTGTAAGGGTCCTTGTGGCTGTCACAGAGGAAGCTTGCCCAGTGCTGTGAGCAGCAGCAGCTTTCAGTGCCTGCCAGAGCTCTGGGGATGTCCCAGCTGCAGCAGCTGAGAGGTGCAGGGAGGTCCCTGGGACCCTTCTTTGAATTTAGACTTGCAGAGAGCCATCTCCCATCCCTTGTGAGCTGCCTGAGCAGTGGGGGTGGTTCTCTTGTTTCATTCTCCCAGATGCATTGCCTGTCTTCTCCCCAGCACCCGTGAAGCATCCCTGCAGCTCTGGGCAGCATGCTGTGTGCAGGGGGGACTCTGCTGAGAGCTCCTGGTGGGTGCTGCCTTCCCCTGCCACCCCCAGGAGCCTGCCCCTGCCTCCCCATCCCCTGCACTGCAGCGCTGTGGCTGCCCAGGGGCTTTGAAGTTCCACATTGCTGCTTGGATCTGCTGATTTGCAGGTCTGCAGAATGTGGAGATGTTGATGCACAGGCTCTTTATAGATGGTCTTTCATTGCCTTCAAAGAAAATAAGGGGTTAGAACTCCCTTCGCTAATAATATAGTTACAGCAGAGCTCCAGCAAAAGCAGAAGATGGGCAGTCTTGGACAAGAGATCCCAGCTGTTAATTTGTATAGTCACTATTATGTGGGGTTTGGAAAACCACCAGCCAAGTCTGGACCTCAGCTGAGCTTTTCCTGTAAGCTTGAAAGAATGTTTTGTAGGGATTCTTTTGTTAATAAATATTTTGAGTGTATATATATGTCCTTAGAGATGTCTAAATATGTCCTTCCGTTGAAGTCTGACTGGCTCAGAGGAATCTACCACCTACAGTAGGAGGATACAATGTTAAAGATAGAAGCAGGTTAAAGGGAGGAAAAGACTGCCCAGCAGTGTCCCAGCATTGTGCAATCGATATTACCTGCTCCTGTCTGTTATGGGTATCTCAGGTAGCACAGAAATGAGGCACCAGAGGCTCATTTTAAAAATACCATCATTACCAGATACAAAAACTGCATGCAGGCTTCTCAAGAGCAGCCTGCAAGGAGGCAGCTTTGGAGCTCACAATCAAAACCTGTGTATTTTCTCTCCTTGCAGGAACCATAGTGTTCAGCAGACTGCAGAAATAAACAAAATCCTTGCTTTGTGTCATTCACAGCTTTTGTAAGAAGGATGATCACAACAAAGAGAATCTCTTCAACAGCCTGAACTATGATGTTGCAGCCAAGAAGAGAAAAAAAGACCTGCTAAATAACAAAGCCAAGATTCAATGTAAGATGTCTATTTGGGCTTTTTTTCTAAATAAAAGTTGCTGCAGGAGAATGGAAAATGCTTCATATCTATGGTTTTTGCACAGTGCACAAACAGTCTTCCAGAGTATCTCGAAGGGCTTTGCGCCCGTGTTTGACCTAAGTAGAGAACTTGGATACAGTTTAATGTGAAGATTTATGCCCCTGTTAGTAATCCCTGCTCTGAGGAGTTGTGCTTGTTGTGTTCAAATTTTTGTCATTTGTGTTTGTCAGAGAGAGGGTAATTTTTTCCTATGGTACATTCAAATGAACCAGTTCCAGGTTTTTTTTCCCCCTTTAGACTTCCGTGTGCACAACAGGCTAAATTTATTCTTCCTTCCATATGCATGTCGAGTACTAATCTACATTACTGGAGGCTACAAGCCTGAATGTGAGCTTTGATCCTATCTCTGTGTGCGGAGTGCATGAAAAATGAAATAAGATTTCGGCTCGCTCAAAACAATGGAAGGTTTGAAATCTTTCTGTACGCACAGCGAGCAGCCGGGGTCTCAGATGGCTCACTGTGGGAGGACTCCGGGGGAGCCTGCAGGGACAGCAAGGTCTGCGTTGGTCTGATTGCAAGATAGGTACTGGAGTTAGATGTGAAGGCTACGAATGTAAACATACACAGAGGAAATGAGTTACAATTCCCACACTACTATTAGCTCATTGTGCATCCCCCAGGATTCTGGAAACTGATGCCAAAATCTGGCCCCTCTGTGCATTCGGTTCTCTGAACAAACAAATGTTACCATGACAGTTTTTGGCTGGATTCTGCTGTGACCTACTATTTAAAAGGGCCCAATGCTGTGTCTGCGTGCCTGTAACTGAGCCCGGGTTTGTCCTTGGGCTCACAGTGCCAGGCAGGAGTATGTTGCTGCATCCTTGGGTGGAAAAAGATTCCAGGAGCATGATATTTCCCTTAAGGAAAGGAGTCTAGCAGGATGGGGAGAAGAATTTTTTCTTACACTAGCTGTGGAAGAAGGGTGAAGAGCCCATGTGAGAACGGGGTGGGAGAAGGATTGAGCAGCATAACTGCTTTTAGAGTAAGGGCTCTCCTGCAAACCCAGTAGCAACATGTGGTGGGTACAGGGAAGCTATTTTGGGGAGTGGATGGGACAACTCCCACTTCTGAGGGAAGGGAGGGATAATTAGAAAGAGGAAAATTTTGGTCCCAAATAGGTTTTTCTTTTTTAGCAAGTTAGCTGCAAGCAGAAGCATGCTCCTCTGAGCCTGACCTCACTGCTAAAAGCTCTCTCCCACATGCCTGGTGTCTCATGACATTTTTGCTCAACTTCAAATTTGACATTCAATCCCAAGCCTGTAACCAAGGTAATGAATAGTTAATAAAATCAATAACAACAAAACCTGGCTGTCAGCCACACTTACTGTCTGGGTCCAAAGAAGAGGAGGTGCTATGGTATATCTGTGGCTGGCAGATTAAACATTTACAGTCCTGAGCTGTGTCACTGAAACAGAAGCTCTTTCTAAGGCTCAGGGCTGCAGTCTCAAATGAAGCAGCGTGGAAACAAAGCAGCTCAGCAAGTTGCTAGTCTTAGTTTCAAGTGTGGTGTTGTAAACACAAAATAACTTCATTTGAACTAAAAGGGCAGTCAATGTTCTGAGCAGAACAGAGATCCAGCCCTCTGAGGTGGAAGGTTAACTGAGCAAAAATGTGTCTTTGTCCAAACAGATTTCCACCAGGAGAAGTGGATCTATGTTCACAAGGGGAGCACAAAAGAGGTGAGCACCTCCATAGGTTCTTTGTTCACTTTTCTACTGTTTGTTCCAAGCGGTGGAATATCCTGTGCTGATATAAATCAGCAGAAGCTATTACAAGATAAGTGGAAGATCTGGCTTGTGGTTGGAATTTCAGTAATGATTTTAAGCCCCAACCAGGGAGCCAGGGCTTGCTGTACAAGACTCTGTACATGTGTTTAAAATATGACTTGTTTGCTTCCCTCAGTTGAAAAAAAAAAAAAACACAACAGCCATTTGCAGACCAAGCCATAATACTGTTCTTGGCTTTCACCCAGTACAGTCCTAACATGGAAAATCATTGGAATTCACCACAACAGCTCGCTTGCGCTCATGGAGAGAAGTGGCTGTACGAGACCGCTCTGAACTCACACTATATATTGAACTCCAGGAATGTGTGGTTCATTCTCGCCCATGAATTCATGGGTCATGAGCAGAGCTCGGGTCACTCTTGGGAAACTACCGTAATCCACATTGGGCCATGCCCACTCTTGACGTCAGTAAGTGCAGCTCTGCGGGAGACAGGCCTGCCTCCTCCAGCTGTGAGCTGATCCCATGGTTTGTACCCGTTAGCTTGCTAAATTGAGTTGCCCTGGGTCATGTCTTCCTGGTGCTGTCTGGACTCATGTCTGCCAAAACATGATCCAGACTGTTTTTTCTTCTCAGCGCCATGGTTACTGCACCTTGGGAGAAGCCTTCAACCGACTTGACTTCTCCACTGCTATCCTGGACTCCAGGCGATTCAACTATGTCGTGAGGGTGAGTGGAAAGCCGGGGTTTCTTTTGCTGTGGTGGTGGAGGCTCTGAACTGAACACCAGTTGGGTGATGGGAAGCACTGGCAAAGAAAAGAGGTCCAAGCGTGCAAGTTGGGGGTGTTGGCCTTTGCTGCACAAAGTAATTGATGGAAGTTGTGTGGGTAGATGCCCAAAACCTCCTCTCTGATCTGTTAAAATGGAGAGGGAGGGAGGTGGTGGTAATGTAGACGATGGGCTCTCCTTAGCCTAGCATTCCTACTGCTTTTCACTTGTGAAATTCACTGCTGAAAGGCAGAAAACTTAGCTTCTAATTCCTGAATTCTCAGTTCAGCTTCTAAACGTGATTCCTGTAGCCCCAAAGAGACCATGGGCTCTCCACAGAAGCCACAGACCAGTGGGGACCTCAGCACAGGAGGCTCTAGCTCCATGAGCGCTGTGGAGCTTTGTCTCTTTTGAAGTGATAGAGGAGAGACTCTGGGGAGCTGAGTGTTTTGAGAATGAGAGGATGGGCTGGTTACCCTTAATCCTGTGTGACTGGCAGTGGTTTCAGTAGTTGAAGGATTTGGTTAGCTCTGACACCATTAGTTGGTAGGAAGGAGCCATCAGCCTCAGGGTCCCCATGCTCTGGCTTTGCATAACAGATCAGGGCCTCTTCTGGTTCTGGGTGGCCAAGGTGGGTGGTAGTGGTTGGGGGAGCTACTGTCCCGAGGGCTGCAGGTGCTTGTATGTTTATGTACATGTGATCTGCAAATTGATCTCAAATTTCAGAATGCTTATAGAGGCTTGGAATTCAATAAGCTTAAAAAAAAATCTGTTATTAACTTGAGGCTGTTTATAAACAGCTCCTTTTCACATCTCATCAGCAGTTGATCACTGGTGAGGCACCAGCTGTTCAGGTTTTAGGTTATGGAGCAAGCAGCATTGGTATTGCTTTCCCTTTGAGTCAAATGTCATGAAAAGTGTCTAAGGAAGGAGTGATCTGAGCAGGTTCACCTTGGTTTGTTCACCTGTTGTCTAGGTGACAGGGAGTCCGTGAAAATGCTTGTCACCCTGGGAAGGGCACAGGCATTGGGGGTGACTGCTAGGTTGCTGTGCAGGAATGGCACTGGCATTCACTTGGATTGTCCCACTGTGGGGGTGGGTGGCAGGGAGTGGGGATGCTGGGGGAGGCAAAGTGGGGTGCAAGTCTGTGGAAACTCAGGCTGTCCTAGTTCTGCTGGTCCTGGGACAATTTGTTTTGCTGCTTATGCAGAGAAGGTGATCACCAGTGCTGAGGTACTCGGTGTTTTCTGATGCCAGATATAAATACACACAGCCATGTCATCTTTAGGGAGATTATTGTGGAAGGAACAGTTCATGCTAAGGCTATAAATCCTTTAGTCAAATATAAAGGAGGAAAATAAAATATAACTCTTCAATGGTGCTCCAGAGACCCCTTTGGCAGACCTTTTGTCTTATGACAATGAAGAACTTCAAAGACTTCTGCTGAGCATGGCCTCAGATCATGCTGTGCCATGTGATGGGCTCCTGCTGCTCAGCCCAATGTGATGGGTGTCTCAGGTGGGACTGCAATGATTGATCAGAAGTCCCATTAAATTTTTTGAAGAGCAAACTGAAATTTCAGTGAAGTTGGTGTGGTGTGGTGGAGAGGCTCAGGCTGACCTTCTTCCCCCTTTTTCCCCACGAGGACTTCATAAAAGCATCCCAAATCTGCTTTGTATCCAAAATAGCTGTGTTCTGTATGGAAGTCGGCACGTGTCCTTATTTCTACAAACTACTTCTGAGCTTTTAAGAGTAGTTTTTCCCCCCAGCAGTGTTAAGGATACAGCACTACTGAGAAGTATGAAGCTTTCTAATTGGGGCTGACTTGCGGTTTGGCAGATTAAAGAAAATATTAAACCTGGTACCATGGATCAAATATAAAACTGACTTCTTAAAATGAAAGGCTTGTATCGGCCAAGTCTCCGGTGGATAGTAGCTCATAAAATGCCTAATGTGCCAGATTTACTCATGAAAAGCTCTGCCTAGATGTGGATCCTTATGGTCCTTTGCGAATCGCAGGCCTCTGAGAGCACACAGCTGAGCAATCTGTCACATGGAAAATGCCTCAAACATTGGCAGGCAAAACATTTTTCCCTTCCCTCCCTCCCCTTGTTCTCTCTAGTTCCACCCGTTGCTCGGGGGTATCTGATTAATGTCACACTACTTAGTTCATCAAGCAAATGCTTTCTGAGGAGGGAAGTTTAGAGTTGGAGGCTGGGGGAGAATATGAGGCTGGCTGTAGGGGAAGAAACGAGAGAAACAGCTGCAGGCTTGGGATTCTGCTGGCTGCACCCAAACTTGCCCTATAGAGAAATAGGCTGCATCACTGCTGGTAGCAAAACAGGCTTTTGGGCTGAACATCAGCTTGCCTTTCTCAAAGCATTCCTTTCTGAATTTCTCTGAACTCAAGTGCTACAGTGTTTTCAGTGCTGATTTTTTTTTGTTGTACAGAAGTATCTGCTTCTTAAGATATACCCAAACTAAGTTCTTGGTGTTCCTAATGGTGCACTGATAAAATGGGCACCTCCTTCAAGTGAGGTGGAGGAGCTGCAAGAAGCCTGGTGGATATTTTTCATGGGCAAATACCATCAGCTGTGGTCAGTGAGTTCATGTAACTGAAGCGGAACAAATTTTCCTCCAACATCAATCTTGTCTTGACAATCTGCTGATACAGTGCTGGAAGTACTAAGTACAGGTATTGGTGCCACGACCTGGTCCTTGCTGATCGCTTGAACTATAGCATCTGCCTACATGTCACAGGACAATGTTCCCTTTTTAGAGCTAGTAAAGAAGTGTGTGATTGACCCAAAGGACCCAAACTGTTCTTGGTCTTGAAGCAGTCCCGGTTTCTCTGGTCTTACAGATTTAATGAAGAGACTGGAAGTGTTCTGTAAGCATAAGTAATGTGAGCAGAGACAAAAAGTGCATGCAACCCAGAAGTTGTTGGTGCTCCTTTGGGAACACTCTGTTCAGATGACAGTGAGGCTTTGCAGGCTGCTTCCTTCAGAAAGATTTGTCATATGATGATTGTGTAGTTATGTCTCAAGGGAAGGTGCTGTTTCTGATCATAAAAGCTTAGGTTAAGCTCCATGGGCACAGCTCTTCTGGAATAATATGATCTCGATAGTGTGCAGCCTGCTAAAGTAGTCTCTTAAATTTTTCTTAAGGTTTTTACAGCAGTTAGCTCCAGGAGTCCTGGATTTATGCTGTGCTGAAAGAATATCAGTTTGATGCTGTCTCATGGAGATCTGTCAGCACCTGTGCTGTAAATCATTATAGCTCGCCTTGCTGTGCTCTACCTCCCAGCTGAAAGCCAATGTGACACATTAGCCACACAGAGCGAAGGGCTGTGAGAGCAAGGGGGGGGGCTGGAGGAGGAATTTTTCATTGCAATATGTTTCTCTAAGCAATCCAGATGAAAGGAGCCACATCCCCAACCAGGAGGAGCTTATTGATCCCCACAGGCTGCAGTCCAGCTTCCCTATAGCTGGTTGTGGGTATTCAAAGGTGGATTTACACTTCAGTAGTTCGATACTTGTCATTTTAATTATTACAAAGCATTTCCCTTTTTGAGGCAAGGTTACACCCTCCTGCTCGGTCGAGCAGGCCTGCTGAGGATTTTTTGGCTCTGTGTGCTGTCAGCCCCTATCGTGAATTATTTGGAGTACAGACTGCCCACACACCTCAGCGTTGAACCGAGACGGTGGCAGAAGTACCAGCTGGCTGTGTCAGGTCTAAGCGATGCTGTGCACAGCAGTCAGGGGTGCAGGGCAGTGTGCTTTCATGGCCCTAAAACAGGGGCCCTTGTTCCCTGACACATGGCACTCTTGTTTGCTTGTTTTTCCCTCGTGCTTACGGCAGGAGGACCCGCTCTGCTCCCAGAGCTGGGTGGCTCATTGCACCGAGACTGCTGGTGGGACACGAGCAGGAGCCCATCACACTTGTGGGGCAAGCGAGCAGGCTATTGCTCTGATGTGGAAGATACTGCCTCCTGCCAGCTTTGCAAAGGCTCTGGAATAACCCACTGTGTCTCTTGCCTTTTTTCCTTGGCTCTTGCAGACCCTTGAGAGCAAAGAGAATAGGGGTGGGGGACTGTAGGAAGGATTTTCCTGGGGGAAGCTGCCAGATCACCTTTGCAACTTCCTGGGAGTTGAGTGAATTGGGATCTAATGCTCTGTTTTCTGGAGGTGTTGCAGACTTCCCAGCTCCAATTAAAAAGCAGCTGGAATGCAATCACTTAGTGGTTTTTTTGAAAAGCAGGCCTTTTAAAATTGCTCTTAACCTTTCCCTGTGCACTCTCTCCTACCATCTGTCCCTCTCAGTTGAGCGTGGGCTGGACTTAATGCAGCCGCATCATAACACATGCTTGCAGCTCTCCAGCCTTTTTACCCTACTCAGCATTAATCTGAATTCATCAGTCGGCTTTTAGGCTGTATTATACATGTGGCAACATTGATTTATTTTTTTTATAATGCTGTAGACCCCAATTTGGCAGTCCATTAACTAAGCTCATACTCTTGCTGGGTCTGTGCCTCAAAGCACTGGAGCATGTGAGGCACAGATGAACTGTATTGCTTGCCTGTTTTTTTTTATGTATCATATGAGCAAAGAAGAATAAAAAACACCTTTTGATTTGGAAGGCTAGCCAGTCGCTTCAGCCAGCGGTCCCTGGGGAGCAGAGTAGTCCTAGAAGTATTCACAACATAGTTTTCATATGGAATTTCATCCTGTGATTATTGCTGCAGGGGAAGGGAGGTGACACATGATATCTGAGCTGGTTCACTGAACATAAATTGAACCTTGATAAACACAGACAAGGCAAATTTGAATCTGTTCTTTGGCTAAATTAATTTTGTACCAATTTAGTGTTCTTCAAGGAACTGAGATTTTTATCCTTGTTCATATTAAGAATGGCCCTGGTGTCTAGCTCTTATGGTGTTGCATTATGTGATGCTTATCACTGGGTGCATTTTGGTGTTTTCAGTAACGGGCACAACATTGCTAACACCCAGCCTGGAGGAAGCTGTCTCTGTGCCAGTTCCAGAATGGTGCAATCTGGAGACAGCAGTTGTTTATGCACAGAAGAGCTGATCTGGGTGCGTGTGTGGCTAACGTACAGATGGAGTCTGGCAAGTTGATCGCTACAATCAAAGGTCTGAAGGCTAAATAGTTTAGTGTAAGCAGAGTATTACATACTGCTTTGGGACACTGATTTGTTTTTTTTTTCTTCTTCTTCTTCCAGTATTTAATGAAATTATGAAAGAACCTTTTTTAAAACTTTCCAAAGATCTTGCAAACTGCTTTGTTTTTAAGAATATCTAGTCCTTCTGGTCTCGGTTTAGCTGGAATAGCAAGAAGATCCACTGATGCCCATGTACCAAATACTACCCAACTCTCCTGCATCTCGTTTCCCCCAAATGAGCCAAAACCCCAGGCAGCCTGCACTTCACAGGAGTTAGTGCAGGTCTTTTTCCATCTTGTTTTCCTTCGGTCATGCGAGGTGCAAGATATTAATAGAATGTAAACTCAAAGCCATCTGATGATGGTGTTGGCCTGGAAATTAAACGGAAGAAGAGATGGGTCACTCTGGGCGACTTCACTGCTCCGAACTGGCAGTCACATGCCAGCGCCTGAGATGAGCAGAGCAGGCGAATGACTGCAGAAATACCTCTCTGCCCCTGAGCTCCCCGCTTCATGGCAAGCTGCCGGTGACTTTTTGGATACATTCCTGTCATTCTTACAGCCAGGCAAACAGTTCAGCTCATGACTTATCAAGTCTTGTCAAAAGCCATCTTAGTTACTTGACACAAGTAGTTGCACCTTCTCTGGGCTCTCCTGCAGTGCCAGCAATGGGATACTGTAGCTGCAGATAATAAAGGATTAATAAGCTGGTCATGCGGCAATGTGTTGATTGATTTACAGCATAAAAGGTTTTTCCTTTCCTTTCTAAATTAAAACAGAAGGCTATGTACATCCAAAACAAATGGACTGACACGTGGACAGTCTGTGTATTTATATAATGCTGGGGGAAGGGAGGAAGGCTGGGAAGATCATAGGCCACATGCTCTGCAGAGCATGATCTGTAGGAAACTTCCACAGCTGTTCTGGTGATGGTGGAGAGCTGGGGAGGAGAGGGCATCTTCCCTGTGGGAAATGCTTCCTTTAGCGACTGCAGCCCAAATTCAGCCTTGGGATTGTTCCATGGGTCAGGGGATCAGCGATGGGAAGCAAATCCTAATCAAAAGTAGAAGCGAAATTTCCATTAGGGGAGGTTGACAAGTAAACAGGGCAAACAGGGAAAGGTGGTTTGGTGTTGCAGCTGTAAGAGCTGAACAGAGAGGAGGAAGCCTTGGGGGAACAGGGGTTTGTTTTTAATATAGTGCTTAACCTTCCTGTCGTGGCGACAGCACTCTGACAAAACCCATACAACCCAGGAGTCTGACGTAAATTGCGGAGTCTGATTCTCATTAATGCCCCATCAATAACATCCCCATGCAAACAGGCATTTGCTCGTGTTCCCTAATGACACTGCTTGTTTATGCCCCAGTGAAGGATGGTGACGTCGGCCGTTGGTTGTTCCCTCGGTGTGAATAGAAGCTGTCAGTGTGAGCACTGCTCTGTGGTTTCTCTGCATCTTGGAACCACAAAATCATTTTTTTCCCCCCTGAAGATCATTAGAATGCTTTAGAATGCTTTTTTTTTTTTTTTCCCCCCTACCCCTTTCAATGTGGGTTTAATTATTTGGCCCCTGCTCTCCTCCCCCTTTGTGTTAGTTTGCTCTGTGGTTCTGTCTCCCTTTTATTTTCAAGCAGCAAACAAGTCTCTGGACTGTTTTGCTGTGTCATGTGACCAGGAGTCAAGATTAGAAAGGTATCTCTGTGCTCTAAGGCTTGCAACTTCTATTTTTATCCACAGCTGTTGGAGCTGATAGCAAAGTCTCAGCTGACGTCACTGAGTGGCATTGCCCAGAAGAACTACATGAACATTTTGGAAAAAGTGGTGCAGAAAGGTAAGAAACGGAAACGGTGAGGGGGAGGAGGAGCAGTCTGATTTAATCTGGTGTACTTGTGTGAACCACATCCTTGAGAACAGTCAGGCAATGCAAGATGGGTGAAGAGAGGCACCGCTGCTTATTTCTGTCGTGCGGTTCTACTTTCCTTACCCTTGGTGAAGGACTACGTGGGGAGGGAGTGGGAAGACATGTCTATATTCTGGTAGGTATCTGAGAGGTGATTCCTCCCTCTCCAACTTTCCTTGCTGCCACCCCTTCTGCATCCTACTGAGTCCTATTTCTGGCTGCAGAAGAGATGGCTGCTCCTGCCCCCAGCCCACCACATCTGTAGTCTCTGGTGCTACCTTGTCACCAGTTTGCTGTATCATCAAGTGCTCCCACTGCTCCAGAGGAAAGGAAAGCTTGAGGGCTGTCTTCACTTGCTGGGGGGGCTGAATTGTGACTGAGATGTTACACTTCCCTCCCTGATGCTTTAGCCCTGGCTGAAGCCTGGGAATTGAGAGCACCCCGTTAGTGTGTGTGTATACATAATGAGAAAGGAGATCCTGAGCTGTCTCCCTGCACATCAGCTGGAGGAGACAGGGAAGAGGTGCACATAGATAACATCTCCCACGTATCAGAGGGGAAAACTGGCTGGTTGCCAGCGGCTGGAAATGGGAAGTGCTGCAGAAAGGGCAGATATGTGCTTATCCTGGGAGGATCTCTTTCCATCTGCTGTCTAACCTGTTGTGCGTGGCTAGTGTTTAAGTGCTTTCCTCTAAAAAGAAAAGTGCAGGCTGGCTCTCTGACCTGTGAGGTTATAGCAGATAACTTGACTTGCCTGAAAAACATGTAGATTCAGGAAAGGATTTGGGCAGTTCCCATTTTTAACCTTTCCTGTTCTTCCAAAGTCCTTGAAGATCAGCAGAACATCAGGCTAATACGGGAATTGCTGCAGACCCTCTACACATCCCTCTGCACGTTAGTTCAACGGGTTGGCAAGTCTGTCCTGGTTGGAAACATCAACATGTGGGTGCACAGAATGGAGAGTATTCTCCACTGGCAGCAGCAACTGAACAACATTCAGATCACCAGGGTAAGCATAAATCCCGAAAGCTAAAAATAATGTGGCTCCTTCGCGAAACCGTCTCATGTAGCAGCTCTCTTTCACGTGACTGCATCCCACTGTACTCCCAGTGCAAGCACAGTGCTGGGGAAGGACCTGGCGTTGCCAAAATCAACTGGGTGCATTCCTAGCATTACTTGTGTCCCTCAACTCAAACTCAACATACACAACCCAGGATCGTGCTTGCTGTTACTGGTCACAGATTGTGGCTTGACTCTTTAGTGGCCATGAAGTGCAGCATGAACAAAGCTGGGTGGGAAACCACCTCCTCCTCTTGAGAGTCTTCAGACTTTAGGCCTCAATATGAAGAGTCAACTTGATCTTTCTCAAACTGAGAAATTGCCTTCAAAACTTGTTTATCAGATAGTTGAGGGGTTTAGATTTGCTTAATCTGTGAATTAAATGCAAATTTCCAAATAGCTGCATAACTTCATGCTCCCTGGCTGAAAATATCAATGATTCTTCCAGTAGTCTGGAGCTGCCTGTTCCAGCCGGACAAGTCCTGCTTTCACAACATCTGTTTTTTCAACAGCGTCTGTAGGGATGGGAAAGAGATGTATTAGTTGATAAATTCCTAACCTGGCTTCGCATGGAAATCAAATCTGAACTTGCTCTGCTTCACAGAATCACAGAAGGGTTGAGGTTGGAAGGGACCTCTGGAGGTCATCTGGTCCACAACACTGCTCAAGCAGGGACACGTACAACCAGTTGCTCAGAACCATGTCTAGACTATTTTTTTCCCCTCAAACGGATACTTACTCCACAGAAACGCTAAAGCTTTCCCCCAGTGCTGACCTTTGTGTTGGTGTGCCCCTTGTAGGACTTTCCTGCAGCAAACCAAACTATGAAATTCCCCGTAGGGCTGACCAAGGCACGCAGACCAAGGCATGGCCTAAGGGCATATAAAAAGCACCTTTTTCCCTGTTGGGTCAACCAGAAGTGCGTTTGGAAAGAATTAAGCAAAGGGCCTGCTTCCACCATTTTACATGGTTGTGTTCTCTGGGAATACCAGGAAACAATTTCCAGTCCTTCAGTTAGAGTAATGCAGGCAACAGGACACAGCAGAAGATGAACACTGGGAGGTCCTGGGGAGTTTCAAGAGCTGCAAAAGCAGCAGTGTCTTATCTGATGGTGGTTTCTGCCCCACCTCTGCTGTCCCTCCTGTCTGAGCTCTTGGGATGGGCTGCAGCTCCCTGTGCCTCGCAGGGGGAGCACTGACCCAGCTGTGGGGTGGCTTCTGGGGCACAGCAGGTCTGTGAGCTGGAAGCTGCCCCGTGCTCCACCCAGGCATCTGCTGCCCTGAGTGCACCACAGGTCAGGACCTACCTCAGTAGTTCAGTGTGGTTTTTTTTCCCCTCTACTTTATGGACTCATAAAACACAGATAAGCATTTCAAAGAACTCTGCCTATCCAGACAAAAGTACATCAAAATACTGCTTGTGAACAGAACTGTCTTTCATGTATACTTATGCGTAGGTTTACAGACACTTTTCTGAAATAAATAGATGTTAAGCTTGCAAAAAAACCAAATTTCACACCGCTGAAGATGACTTCAGGTCAAGCTAGAACAAAACTGAGATTAGAGGAAGGAAGAACAAGCTCAGCTCTGTGCAGCCAGTTGCTTACAGTGCACTGAGTGCTTCTGTTTCTGGAGGGGGGAGAAAGTCTTGCAACAGCCAAGACATAAACCTTTTTTCTGAAAAAGAAAAAAAACCCACAACCAATAACACACTTGCAAAATGCTGAGAGTATGACCGAACTGCTTAAAAAAAAGAAAAAAAAAAAAAAAACTGTCCAGAAAGTGACAGCATGCTGATCTGCTCTGATCTAATCTGTGTTCTTTCTCCAAAAAAAGTAATGTTTGAAAAGTCCTGGAAAGGAGTACTGAGGAAAAAAAGTAGCAGATAAGTCTTTGGTCCTGACTCAGAAAACATGTAAGGATTTGCTTGAGTCATACTGGTTTCTTCAGAAATAGGACTGAAAGTATAAGCTTTGGGATTTTTTGACCCAAGAGCCTCTGAGCGCAGTCCTGCCTGTTGTGCCCCAGTGAAGCTTGTATGTAGAGAGAGGGCAGGAGAATGGAAAAGTCAGGCTGGCGAGGGAGATCAACGGGAGGTGATCCAAGGTGCCAGTGCGTTCTTCCTACCCCAAAATATGACCTCAGTTTGCGCTGACGGGCAGGGACACCGAGTCTGGTCTTGTGGATTGTACCAAGAAAGCATCTACAGCAGCTTAACTCTCAGCATGCAGCATTAAAGCTGTCATGGGAAAAAGTGTCCTCTGGAGGTGGCAGAGACAGTTCAGGGGGTTGTTTCAGGCCTGTCTTGCTGGTGGAGATGGCCAAAACTGATGCCTCTGTTGAAAAGCTGTGGTCCTTGCAGATACTGGGCGGTGCTGCATAGACTGGGCAGGGTGGTCCCTGGGGTGCTGAAGGGAAGGTGGGAGCTGTTTGTGTACAGACATTCTTGTGCCTGTGGAGTCTCCTGTGCAATGGGATGGCTGGAGATGGGACTGTATGATTAAGAGCAGCCTTACGCAGTGTTCCTCTGCTGATGGCGATCTTTGTGCTCCTTGTTTGAAACGGTTAATAGCTCTGCCAATTGCGAGACGGGTGCTGTGACTCTGCGACTTAAAATAGCAGCATCTCTGTGCAGGGTAAATTATAAACTTGGCACATCTGTCTAACATTGTTTCTTCGTTGAGGCCCAATCCTAAAAGCTGCTGTTTGCCTTAATAAGGCTGGGGCTGAGTTTGGAGCAGCTGGAGCCCGGGTTGTGGTCCTTGCTGATGACTTGCTCCCATGTGTCCCTTGGATTTCCCCGGCGTGCAGGACCTGCTGATCCATCGTGGTCAATTTGTCCTGGAGCTGTTCCACCATGCAGACTAGCAAAACAGTCCTGGTTCCTGTGTAGACCAGATGAAGGTGGATAGGGGTGAAGGTGGCTTTTGGCTCTTTAGGCTAGCATGTACTTTGATGTGGAAAACTGTGGCTGCAGCTGGTGGGAAAGGGGCAGGTCCTTCAAGTGTGTACAGAGGAAAAGTTAGCCTTGCCAGCAGTGACCTGGGAAGCCATGCAGGAAAAAATCCTACTGCGGGTACTCATCAGTCACTGCTCTGGTTACAGCAGGATCCTGTGACGACATAAGCTACAACACATGTCAGAAGAGCATGAGATTCCCAGCAATGTGTGTAACAGGAGGCTGACCTTGAGAAGTAATGCCCACGTCCCTCATGGTGGAGAGACCTGGGTGGTTAATTGCTGATAACCATGATGTAGCCAACATCCTGCTATAGTGAAAGCTGGATGTGGTGCTTCTGGGAGCGGTCTTATGGGAATGGATGTGGGATGGACAAAAAGGGGAGGAGGAGGCTTGGACTGCAATTCTGCTTCTAACTACTGTAATGCAACTACATGTCCTCTTCCTTGAGGATATCTCAAACTGTTCTGGGGTAGAAGGTTAAATGTCTCCTTGTTCAGAAGGGGGAGCTGCCGCTTATTCTCTATGTGAAGAGCAACGCTTAAAAAGCAGTAACTCTGCTGCAAGCTATAATTGCTTGGTTTTTCAGCTTCCTGTGAGCTCAATTTTTGTCTGTCTCTTCCAGCCTGCCTTTAAAGGAACCACTTTGACAGACCTGCCGTTGTGTTTACAATTGAACATCATGCAGCGGCTGAGTGATGGGAGAGACCTGGTCAGCCTCGGTCAAGTGGCTCCCGACCTGCAAGTGCTCAGCGAAGACCGGCTGCTGTGGAAGAAACTCTGCCAGTACCACTTTACGGACAGACAGGTACAAGGAGGGATGCAAAGGGCCATCAGTTGCTTGTTGTAACGCACTAGCAAGTGAACACACAGGGGCAGGACGCTCTCATTTGAGTATCTCCTGGATCCAAGGGCTGTGCCGCAAGCTGATAATACAGGCTGACATGAGAACGGCTGTGAAGATGATTTATGTAGAGGGTTTTGCATGCCAGGGCAATGATTCCTGAAATAGGAGCCTGAGGAATTAGTCATAGGGTGAACTTCTTCAACCCTAATCCAGGTGGTAACAACTGCAAGTCATGCAGTTGCTCCTCGCCCCACGTGTGCGGGGAAAACGTGCAGGCGAGCTCCAGCAATCACCCCGATGTCCCAGGGACTGACACCCTCGCAGAGAATCTCTGTGGATGTGGTCCATGGGCGATGAGTCGTACTCTCTTGCCCTTTAGAGCGAGAAATCCCCTCTGAGCCGTTTTGTGAGTGACAGGACAGTATGTGGAAAACAGCCCTGCTGCTGTCCATGTTGTACCTGTGTAAACATCTTTAGCCTTTTGCAGGCTGGTAATCATCTGGTATCTTCTAAACTTAAAAACAAACAACCAAAAATCCCTCTCTGTGTTTATGGGTGAATGGGGTGTTTATACCAGACCTCTGCACTTCAGGGACCACATGCCAGATTTCTTTGCTGACTTGGCTTTATTTGCTCACCCTGGATCTGACTTTGGATGTGACTCTGGGGAAGTTATTTCTATTAGCAAGTGAATTCAAATCCAGTCTTTGCAACTAATGAACCCTAAAAGAAAGATGGGTGTCTCCCAAGCTAATGTGACAAACCGCTGACCCTTAGAGTCAATGAAAAAGCAAAATGCTTTAATTTCTGAAGCTGTTAAATGCAACTACACTCACTGTCCTGCCAGCCAGAACCAGTGGCTAAAGTAGTATAAAATAGCTCATAGGATTTCAGGCGTTCCTACAGTAATATTCATGAAATGGGGATAAACCCCAATAATGGTATCGGGTGAGGCTGTTGCCCTGAGGGAGCTGGTTATAGCTGGATATTCAGAGTTTTCTTGGTGTTACAAGGGAACTGTTACGGGACCAGCAAGGATGATACTTATGCAAGGGAGAGGAGAACAACATGAATTGAAGAGGAAAAAAGCACTTTTATTTGACCTACTAACAGTTTTGAGGATTTTTTTTTTTTTCAGATTCGCAAACGGCTAATCTTATCTGACAAGGGGCAGCTGGATTGGAAAAAGATGTACTTCAAGCTGATAAGGTGTTACCCACGGAAGGAGCAGTATGGTGATACGCTGCAGCTGTGCAGGCACTGCCACATCCTCTCGTGGAAGGTATGAGGTCTTGGTGGGACAAACTCAATTGGGGCATGAGCCACTGGGCATTCAGTGCTTCCTCCGATTGCAGCTGGTTTAGGGTGCTGCAGTTCCTTTGCCTGCATAACCTAGGTTTTTCCTGTATCTTAGTCCTCCCACAGACCACTGTGTTGATATCCAAGGCACGTCTCTGGAGTTAAACTCCCATAGCTGATGGTAGGCTCCAGCCTCTCTTCCCTCAGAAGAGGGGAAAAGAATGAATTGAATCTTTGCTGGTTTTATTTCCCCTGACTTGCCAGTAGCCCCTAAAATCTGAAGCCCAGTCCTGAGCTGCCTGCTTCGGCGAGAGTAGAAATACTGTTCTGGGCTCTGCTCTGTCTGTTTGCAAGCAGGACGTCTGGCAGAGGGGCAGCGCTGAGTTGGCTGATGCTCTGGCGCCCTTTCCACAGTCTCTAAATGGAGTTGTTTTCTCCTTTCCCAGGGTACCGATCACCCTTGCACAGCCAACAACCCGGAGACTTGCTCCACCTCTCTTTCGCCGCAAGACTTCATCAACTTGTTCAGGTTCTGAACTTGGGTCACCGCAGCTCACGCGATTCTTGCAGGACACTTTACGCCACTGAGCTTGGACACTCCATTTGTAAATAGTGTAAATATTCATGTTTGTTTGAAGCTCCTGAGTCAAGGAACAAGAGGATCTCAGAGATGAAAGGTGAAATTGCTCACTGACGTGCAGCACTTAAGGAATACAGACTTCCATAGGACTGGTGTATAAATGCAGCATGTTGTACAGAGTCCCTTTTTTATGATCAGAGTACAAGATACAGGGCAAAAAACTTCATTTTTTATTTTTAGAAGTTACAAATGAATTTGCCCCACAACCATTTGAGAACTCTCTTGGTTTGTTTCTAATAGAGAGAAAGCAATATGAGGCTAGGACTGTTGAACTGTTTCTCCATCTGGTTTTATTTAGCATTACATATTTATAAATACGATGTTTTAAAAATATTTATGAAAAATATCCCTGTGACAAGTTTAATAATACTTTTATGTTTTTAAAAAGTCTGAAATACTTAGGATAGAACTCTAGCCTACTTGCAAAAGAGAATCGCACCATACCACTTTCTACCTCTAATAGATTGAGTACCTTTCAAACAAAAATCCAGTGTACAATGTGAACTTTTGTATTTTGTACAATGATTTAAAGGGAAATGTTTGTGATAGTAAGCATCTTTTCTTGTACTAATGCTTACCTCTTTACAGTAGTTTTCTTGCTCTACTCAGTGCTTGAATGCCTAGATGATAGGCACCGTATAAATACCTAAGACTTTACTCCATCCTCATTTAATTTGTTGGTTTTATGAAAGACTGAGCAAAAGGGAAAAGAGAAGCCACAAGGATGAAGATTATCTAAAAGGGAGGAAGTTCTGCTGTAGAGAAACAAAGGACTGGATTTAATCTCACCATGTAAATTCGTATCAACTCCACTAGATTAATTGCATTGGTTGAAATACCAAGTGAGGTTAGAATCTGGTTCTCCAAGCCCATGTTTTCCTAGTTTTCCAACACACACACTGCTCTGTATTCCCACTGCTGTCAAGTGAATTCAGTCATCTTGGAGCTGGTAAAACGTAGGGAGAACTGGGCTGTTGAACATAGTGAAATGATGCGGTTTTTATTCACTGGAAGACTGGCAGCATCGTGCTGGAGTTCAGGGTGATGAGCAAGACAGCATGAAGAAATCTGTCAGCATTTTCCTAAGAACAGCAGTCAGGACTGGGATAAGCAAGGGATTTCCAACATTGCACCTGACATCTTTGGTTATTTCTCTGTGCCAAGGAAATGGCAAAGACCCGGCCTAGTCCCTTCCGCTTCCAGTGCTGACCTTCTTTATGGGATGTTCCAACACTAGCATAGAGCTAAATTTTCAGTCCTATGGAGTAAGTGGCCAAACTCCTAACTTGGCTGTGGCCATGATGTGGCTCACCGTCTCCTCTGTTGCATACAGTGCTTCACTTTTCCATACGGTGGAACTAGAAGAATCCGGCTCCTCGGATATAACAATTTGAAAACCCGCAGTGGAAAGTTTTTGCTGTTTGCTGGTAGATTTCCTGTGTAGCACTTTCTCTGTGCGTGATATAAGCAGGATGCCGCGGAAGGGTAAATATTTAGTGGGTTGCATGTGACTATGTACGAAGAATTGTGAGGAAGAGGAGTACTCAGGACAATTCAGGAAGAACTACTTGAGTTAATTATTGTTAAATATTCTTTTTTTACATTTTTATAACTGACTTTCAACACTTTTCTGCAGCTGTTTGTATTTTAAAAAAATTGACAGTATTTGCATTTTTGCAAACTAAATCACTTTGCATACTCTTGGAAGAGATGCAAAAAGGGAAAAAAGGCTGCCTCTAGATGGAGAAATGAGGAAGGGGGGAGGAAAACCAGGAAAATGCTGGCAAGAGCTTCCCTTCTGCCTTCCAACAGCAAATCCAAGCTTTTGCTTTCCAGAGAGCTCCGTGAGCCTGTGCCACCCTTCGCCATGACTAAGAGCTTGGCGCTCTCCAGAAAGGAGGAGAAAACACATCCAGGATAGGGAGCTTTATCTTGGTGTTGATGCCCCATCCATCAGTTTGACTGCGGGTGGAAAGCGTAGGCCTGCTGGTTGTATTCATGTCAATTGCAAGTGATTTAAAAGCTGTTACCTTGGAAAAATGAACTTGTGCTTGTTTTGGGGGGATGTTTGTGAGCAAGGGAGGCCAGTTTCTGTTTTCGTTCCCGCGTTGATGGCAGTGGGTAGACGAGGCTGAAACCTGGCTTAGTGACTGAGGACATTAAGGAGAGAAACCCGCAAGTGAAGCGAGTGAAGCATTGCCACTGGATTTGGAGATTCTTGTGAATCCTTTTTCTAACAATGAGAGGGCCTGTGCCCCTCGGCATTTTCTGTGTCCAGCTCTTGCTTGGGGTTGGGTTTTTTTGCAGTCCTGCCTCTGCCACCCACAGTGAGCCAGCCTGTTGTGATGGGGAGGCAACAAACAGTGTTTTGGTATGAGATGCGGAGGGGTTTCAGCCTAGTCTGAGGCTGTGCTTAGCAGATGAGACTTACCCACTGTGAGATTGTGACACTGGGTGAATTTTAAGCTCAGGTTTGAATCAGGCCTAACACGTTCCCTGCACAGCAAGACAGAAAATCCCAGCGTTCAGCTGCGATTTGGGGACATCTCAGCTCTAGCCATTGCCTCTATTGGCCCGCCACTGGTCTTGAGCAAAGAGTTTATTCTGTGTCTTCTGCCCAGAGAGCATGGGTCATGCTGACAACATACTTAACAATGTGCAACTGAGGCTCCTATTTATAAAACTTCAATTAGTGGGGTTTTTTTTATTTCTTAGCACTGTGTAGATCTTAAAGGGTCAAAGTGCTGAAGATGATTTGTTAATGCATACAGATACTTGTGTGTGGCTCACAATATCCCAGGGGTCCTGGGATATTGCTGTCAGTGTCCAAAGCAGCAGAAAACCAAGCAACTACTGTAGGGGAGAACAAAACAGGCTAAACAAGAAGAAACAGAACAAGCCTCATTCAGTTACTGCCTTGTTCGTTACCCTCCTGCTACAGCAATTGTCAAATAAGACCTTGATCTCTTTGGGAGACTTATTCTTTCTCAAGTGGCTGGTACAGGGAGATATTGTGGTGAATTCAGTACTCTTGTATTTAAAATTAAATGCTGTTGCGTCCAAATACCTTCCTCTAACCACTTATAAACAAAGCGATCAGTATTTTAGCAGTGTGAAGGCATCTGCTTGGCTGAGGATGGCAGAGTAACAAAAGCGACTGTGATAACCGGGGCTCCCAGGCAGGATGGTGTAAGGCTGCTCTCCGGCAAAAAGGACCTCTTTATTTTAGGACAATTGTGGCAAAGCTGTTGTGAAGGGAAAACAGGCTTTTACTTGTACTTTGGAAATAGAACGTTCTTTTCAAATGGCATTTCACCTTCCAGTTAGTTGATGCATTTCCATTAGATATGCATCAGTTCTTGTACGAGGAAAAGAGAGGGTTTTTTTCTCTCTTCGGGGTTTTCTCCTGCCAGCATATCCAGAGAAATCTCATTATCTTCAGAGGATGTGTTAACCAGCGCAGCAGCGTGGAACGTGGTGCTGTGAAGAGGAAAAATAGATCCATGCAGGGGAGGAGGCTTAGGAAGGGAGAGATCCCAGAGACGTTTGTTTCAGCTGTCTAGAAGAGGCAGGTATTTGGCGTTTGTTTTAATGTGATAGCCACTTCAAGAGGCACAATTTCAGCTGTACATACCTTAAGCCGTTTATACTAACTGTGGTATGGTTTGATCATAAAAACGTGTGCACCTCCTCTTATATTGTTTGGGTTTCTTTTTTTAATTGTGGGAGTTTCTAGCTCCTTTTCTTTTGTAAAGTGATTAGGAAAACTTGTATTGATCTGAAGACATTGCTTTGTATGTAAACATTTAATTGCACCCTGCCACTTTCTGTATATGGGAATATCTTTTTTTATTCTTTTTCTTTGCCCCCAGGTTTTGAACTGTTTGTGTTCCCATTTCTGTTTGACTTCAGTTACTCTTGCAAAGCTGTCACCTTCTAGAACATATGCAGGTACCAAACCAGCTTTTCCTGCCCAGAAAATTCCTTGGCCCTTAGTAGCTAACATTTGATTTAGAGCAGGAACGTTTCAAATTCTGTTATGTAGCTAATAAATCAGACGTGCTGTTTCACGCTTATCTCCTGCTGGGTACAGCAAACCAGCGTTGTCCTCTGGGGTTGTTCTTACAAACCCCTTGCACGGCTTCCTCACGGATTCAGCACCTTGCCAAAAAGACATAGCTTTAAATTAAAATGCCACTCTCCCTAGCTGGCCCGTTTGCAAAAACATAGACCCCGTGGAGCTGATGGTTGATCGGGTTGACAGAGACACCCTGTTACAAGGTTTGGGGATCTGGTGTTCTGCCTGTGCAGCTTTTCTCAGCTCATTGCTTACAGAGATGCCTGTGAAAGGCTCTGAAGACGTGGCCAGCCATCCACAGAGCTCTCAGCGTGTGGCTGTGCCAGTGTCCCTGCCAGCGCCCCATTTCTGTCCCACATCTTCCTCCACTGGTTTTGTTGGTAACAAATCGGCTTTGCAGGATCTGGCCCTAGGGAGAACAAATCCATCTTGCCCTTGGCACATGCAGCCTCTAGTATATTAATACCTTGAACACCAGAGAGATTCCCCCTCCATTGACCAAGCATTGCCTTTTTCCCACCTGGGAGGGCGACTGAGGGTGGAACTTGCATCTCTTTAGCCATCCTGTGCTGCACAGAATGCTAACAGGTCAGCTACCGAGAGAACGTTTTAATTTGAAATAACAAACATGCTCACCTTTAGGAACTAATCTGCAGTAATTATAAATACCTACTTATATATGGGAGAGAGCGTGTGTTCTGTTTTGTTTTTCCTTAAAGCTGTAATTAGAGATGGCCTGAAGTTAAAGGCATCCCTTGTATAATAAGACTTCTGTTTAATATTATTGTGTGGTTAAAATCCTTCTATTATAAATTTGCACACTTTTTTTCTTCTTCCCATGCATGTTCAACTCCGATTTTTACAGCTGTTCTGTGCAGACAGTAATGTATTTTTGTAAAACATTTTTGACACTGAATTGCAATAAATGTTCAAACAATGTGAACCACAGGGCTGGTTGTCTCATTGCTTCCAAGCTGGTGACCTTATCAGCCTTGAGCTTCTGGTGACTGTAAGCAGGATCTTCTGCAGGAACGTCTAGAACTCGGGTTGTCGTGGCAGTAGGTACATGGAGAATACCCAGGATAGAGCTGTTGCTTGATTGTTCCTCAAAGAAATATGGGGTGAACGGAGTCCTAACTCCCAGCAAAAACAGTGCTTATGGGGAGCTCATGTTCTTCCCAAAGCACAGGGGTGATTCTTTTGCCCCAAAAGAGATTGCTAGTGCACACACTGGTCTGATAGCTTCAACTCCAACTTGTGGTTTATGGAAACGTTGTTTTCTCTGGACATAGTATCCAACTGACTTTGATTTTTATCTTTTTTTCAGTTACAATTGCATCTGGTTAGAGTCAGTCTGACCTGGGATCCTGCTCAGAGGGAATGCAAATAGGAGCCCACCCAAGGGACTCCTGGTAAATTGGGGAAAAGCAGGGGTAAAGGCAAATTAAATGTCTCTCAGGCTGGAACAGGAGAAGTTATCTTGGTAGAACAGGATGACTTGCCTCATGAAAACTATACTTTGTTTGTAATTTCATTTGCACTGTGAAGTAAGGCATGTTTAAGTTGTTTCATAAGTCTTTTTGCAGTTATGCTGTACCTCAGGAGTACAGTTAGACAGAGGGTTGCAGCCCCAGACACAAGTCTCTGGAAACACAGGACAGTCTAGAAGATCACCAGAGTCTTTTCAACAAGGGGATAGGAAAGCTGTTGTCAAGATACATTTCTTACTCAAGCTTTCTTGAAAGTACTCAATTCTACTTATTTTAATAGACTAAATCCTTTAAGGGGAATACTTGATCTCTTTAGGAATGTGTTTGGTTAGGTCTCTGTATAATCCTTCCCGTATTTTTATAGTATTGCTGTGAACACCTCCACCCTTTTAAGAGCACTCGAGGTGGATGGTGAGGCAGCCAGAAGCATGGATGAGGTCATGCCTTCACCAATGATAACAAGTCACCCTCTATAATTCTTTGAAGTGCCCTCGCTGTCTGTCTTAAAACCTAATGAAATAGAGTTTGGGCAAAAAGCATTTTGAAAACTATTTACACAACAAATATTAAGATTATGACTCAGCTTTGCCCCAACTTTCCCTAATCCTCAGTTCAGTTCTGTTTCTCTGCTTTACAAGGGGTGTGGGGTGAACCCCAGTCAATCACACAGGGGGTTGTTTTATTTGTGACAAAACCCGAACTGCTCCTGTCATCAAAACTGCAGAAACGGGAGAGAGCTGTTTTCTAAAAGGCTCTATAAATAACTCACATGGGTTCAAAGGCCTCCCCAAAGCTGGAAAGACACCAGTTCACCCCTCTCAGTTCTTGATGCTGTAGTATACTGCTTTTTAGTAGAAAACAAACAAACTAATGTCTTTTTAATATGTTTTCCTTGGATTGTTCTGGTCGGGTCAGAACAGGCCTCGAGCAGGAGAGGCCATGCTGGCAGGAATTTGTGGCCAACATGGCAGGTCTGTCCCAGCCCCTCCCGGCTGCTGCTGCTGCTTCCAGGTGACTGCTGAAAAGGGGTGGTGGGACACGACCAACGCCTGCTCCCTGCTTCCTGGGATGAATAAACACCCAGCCCTGCAGGTTTTCTCTTTATAGATGGAGCAATTCAGTCAGTGCAGGAAACACGAGCTTCATGGCACACCATGGATTTGGACTTATTTTAACAGGGCACATGAGCTTTGAGTTAAAAATATATGCATGTAGGAATAAGCTTATTCATGAAGTAGATAAAAAATGATGTCTCTGTGGGTAATCTTTGATGGGACAAACTGTCAGGGATGGCCTGGAGGCTGCCTCACCCCCTGCCTGTGCCCAGCACCTGGGTGGGGTCACCAGCCATTTTGTTCTCTCCTTGCCTTTCCTCCACGGGCAAAATTTCACTTCTGTGAGGGTTTCTCTCACGTTAGAGGCCAGAAATCCCTTTGTCTTCCTCCTCCCACCCCGGTGTGGCAGCCCAGCCTGCGGGAGGAGTGTTGGAGGCAGCTACGTGTCCCTGGGGCAATTGCCAGGTTTAACCGCGGGCCAACATTCAGCCCGACCATGATCTATCTAAAGCTGATGAGAGTCCCATTGGGTCTGTTTATGACTGAATAAGTGTTTAAATGCTTTGGTAGGTTGGGACCCAATGCACTGTGGCTTTCACCCTTGCCTTCCCAGCACAAGGTACCACAGTGATCAGTCTTCTCTTTGGGGTTTGGGGCACCCTCCTCAGCTAGGCCTGGGGGACATTTTGTCCACAGGTCTCCCACCAGAACCTAGCCATGGTTTTGAACGTGGGTTATCTCTTAAATGACTTTCTCCTGGTATTTTTATAGCTCTCTTGACGAAGTGGAATTTATTCTTTCTTTTTTGGATATAGCTGGAGGTGTAAATCCAGACAAATATAACTCCTGAAGGGCGATCAACCTGTCCATGTCACAGCTCAGCAGCGCTTGCATTGCCTCTGGTGTATATAAAGCAATGGGGCTCCTTTTTAAACCTCTGAAACTGAGGTAATTTTATTTGGTTTTTTTCTTCCATATAGACAATTAAGGTTCTTCTTTAAAAGAGCTGGCTTCTGGTGGTAGGTAGAAACCTACAATCTTTCTCTTACCACGCACTTTTATATTTAAAGCCTCTATTTTTAACCCAATGGTGGGATTCAGGGTTAATGCTCGTTAGATCTGTGTCTAGACAGTTGTGAAAAACAGGAAATGAATTACATTATAGTACGAAAGGAGAATTTAACCTTTTCTCTCCTTGCTAACACATGTGACTGGGGAAAATATGTTACAGCAGAGTATTTTGGAAAGTTTAAGGAAGTAGAAAAATGAGGAAAAAAAAAAAAAAAAAGAAGCTGGGTTTCCACAAGGTCTCGTGGGAATTTTTTCACAGAAAATAATGAGCCAGACTCTGCCCTCAGCTACACCCAGGCAGTAATTTGTTTCCTCTGGTCTCTGTGGAAAACTTGCATTTTATTATTCACTGCTTCTTCTGAACATTCAGAAGAAAAAAAAGCCAAGTTAATGGGTTTCACACACATGCAAGCGCACGTGCGGTGCTGTGAGAGGGAAGGGACACCGCACCGTCCGTCCGTCCGTTCGTTCCTCCTCCAGCACAGGGAAGCAGGTCTGTAACACCCCTGGGTTTTAACACCCCTTACACCCCCTCTCCTCAGGCTGCCTGAGGTCTTTACTTAATATTCACAAAGTTATTTATTCTTTATTTGAATTACAGACTGCAAAAATGCAAAATTCCCTCGGTTGGCCCTTCGGGAAGGAAGGTAAGAGCCCAAAGGCCCTCTGGCCCTAGGCGGCAGCACAGCCATACCGCTCTGTCCACCAACACACAGGGGAAGACCCGAGTTTTAAAAGGCTGCTGCAATGAACCCAGAGCATGAATTAAGCCTGGACTAATGTGGACAGCCAGTCTGCTCGGAAAGAGATGGAAATCAAAGGCCTGCTTGATCTTTGTCTGCTTATCCCACCCTGGCCTTCTGCAAAATGGCCACTGTTTGGATACAAACCACACCACCATCACAAGCAGTACTGCAGGCATCTTCAGTACTGCGTCTGAGCTCTTTCCTCAGACCCCTAATGTGTCCCCAATGGTGTATTTTCCAGCCTTTCTCATCTTCCCCCCAGGGCCTCAGGAGGAGCCAGCAGCCAGGAGCCTCCATGGGCTGCAGAGCCACCGGGCAAGTGTCCCACTCCCCTGCCAAACCAGTGTTCTCCCGCTGCCAGCCACATCCCTGTCCCGCTCCCATCCACACCCCCATCCCGCTCACATCGCAGCCCTCTGCCGGAGATGGCCCTGCCCAGCTGGGCACTACCGCAAGGACCCTGTTTATCTCGGCCGCAATTCGCCGCCCTCCTCTGCAGCTCTTCGCTGGAGCCCAATGTTTATGCTTGTCCGCTGGCCAGAAACATGCATATCCTCATGGCAGAGCAACAAAGCCTTCCCAAGGATCCTCTGCGCTGCTCAGACCGGGCTCTGCTGCTCCTGCCCTCCCGGGACCCTCGCGGGCTTCAGTGGCTGCTGGAAGCATGGAGGAAAGGGATTAGGTCCTCCTCAGGACTGTTTATTTGCTTTGTTTTATCATGATGGCTTTCAATTTTGAAGGCGCATGAATATGAAGTGTACACATCGCTAGAATAATACTGTAGCTAATTTTATGGCATCTTGAGCACCATCCAAAAAGAGAAAAAAAAAAACACAACCCATCAACCAACCAACTCCCCCTGTGATGGAGCAATCTAAATAAAGTTTTTTAAGCAATACAATATTTGCCTGTATAGTTGTCAATGTTTCCACTGCCAGTTTGTCTTCCTAAAGTAACCAAGTTTTGGCACAGCTTTGTATCAGAAAAAAATAACATCGTTAAACGTTTCCAAGGGTGTATGGGATGGGGAAGGGATGGTAAAATCACTAGGAGGGCGGCAAAATGTTGGCCTCGGACCTTCAGAAAGGAAAGGGCCTCGGTTTCTCCAGATGTACTTCCCTGTGCTGGTGCCAAGGGAGGGAGCGGAGCAGGAGCCCTCGCAGCCCTGACGCCCGGACGGGTGGCAGCAGCCGAGGCGCGGGTCCTCCTTGGGAAGAGGAAGGATCTAATTTAACGCCACTTGTTGCTAATGCCGAGGTGAGCTGAGCAAGCACAGGAGCCGCTACCCCCTACAGAACATGCTGCTGTGAAAGAAGCCACCTATATATATGCACACATAGAGAGGAAGCACACTGAGATGCGCCTGCAGACGTACAGACACAATTAATTAGAGCTGTCTTTCAGAAGCCTTGCTCTATCACATAAGGAAGGTCAATAATTTTCTTGTCAGCAGCAGCTTTGCTTGAAGGAGAGGGACTTGAAGATATGACTCCTCCTGTGGTGGGGAAGGAATGTTTCTGCATTAATCACAAACCTCTGTTCTTTTTTTTTCATTAATATATTCTGCCTGATGTAAGTATAGCCTGCTTGACAGTCTAACACAGCCAGAAACGGCATTTGATTTAACAGCAAAGGTGGAAATCTGAACAGAAAAGGATACAGCCATCCCAAGGGTCCTCATTTTGGTCCCTCTCCATGACCACACACATTACCCTCAAAGTCTCTTGGCCCTGGAAACCGATGGAGGAACCCCAAAGCTTCTCTTGCTCACCAGGCTGGGTTGCTGTAGTACCCTCTCAGGTATCTCAGGAAGCCACTTTTACCTCCAGCCCATCCTCAGGTTACCAGATGAACTGCATCAGCTGGGATCTTGCATCCCACTAAATATTTAATCACCCTCTGCCCTTGTTTTCTTAAGTTGGCGGTGAAACCCTAGCCAGCCTGCGTGCCACAGCACAGTGGTATTTCGTTACAGAAAGCTCAAAACAAAGCTCCCACTTGCTGATCCAGCCATGCTAACGGCCGTTCCGCTGCAGCTCCGTAGATGATTCTCCAAAGGGCATTAAGCAGCAGCGAGAAGTGGTTATAACATTATTTGGGAGCAGGCTCACTGTGCAGGCAAGGCAGGGGACCTTACTGCAGGACACAACGATGCCATCCCAGAGGAGACCAAGTGACAGTGAAGATGGTAACACCTCTTTCAGACTCCACGTGTTGGGCCTCAGATGTCCTCCTCAACACTGGAGAAGCTCCACATGTGGGCTTTTGCCGTGAACTCTACCTGCTCAACTAGGGTGTTTGCTCATTGAATGAGCACAAATAATCCCCATTTCTGAGGATTTCTGCAAACCCAGCAAGTATCCCAAGTCGGGTAGTAATGTCCTGCCACTTCCACTGCCTGCATTGCCCTTGCATGGAGCTAGAAACAGGGACGGGGTTGCCCCTGGCAAGGGACCCTGCGGGTCTCCGCAGTGGTTTGAAGCAGCGAGGCTGCAGAGAGCATGGGCAGAAAGGCTTCACCCAGGCTCTCCTCCATCAGGGAGGGCAACAGCTTCCCCCCAGCTCTGGCAGCGGCTCGGAGGAGGCTGGGGCTCTGCCTCCATGCACGGATCTGACCTCTGTGCAAGGTGTGAGCTTGGAGAGGCTGGCAAGCAGGGGCTGCCGGGACCAAGTCCCTCACTTGGCCTTTCAGATATCATAAATACTCAACCTGGGGCGCTTGGGGGTATAATTATTGAATAAATTAAATGAGAATGAGGATTAAGGAAATTATCTTCCCAGTAAAACAGCCCTGACAAATACAGCAGGTAGGGCATGGCAAATCCCCTCCCGGCCCCTTCTTCCCAACCTACTGCCAGACTCAAGGTGCCCCTGGCCAGAGGAGAGGCCAGAGCCCCACAGCCCTTCCCAGCACCAGTTATTCTGCATCTCAGGACCCAGCTGGTCCGGCTCCCTTTACTTTGTAGCAATTCCATGGAACCATGCATTTGAAAACAACTTCTGGCCAGACACATACCTTAGCATATTAAAAGGTATTTTTAGTACCGCTGGCAGAGTGGATCAAACTCTGCTTTCAGCTCCACTAAGACAACTCTATGGAGTTCACTGGCAGCGCCGCATATTCATACCGAGGTAGCAGCTGGTAGGAGCTACTTGACTAAATAATCGCATTTACTTCACTCAAGACAAAAAAAAAAACAAGCACAGGTAAACGCCGGTGGGATCCTTGACTTACAGAGGGCTGGATTTTCTCCCTAGGACTTTGCCTGATAAAAGTTTGAATTGCCAGGGGAACAGCGTCACATAGCAGGGAAAAAATACTCTGATGTCGCCTCCTCGATTTGTGATGACTTTGTTTTTGCACTGGTATAAATATAACTGTGACCGTTTCATACAGCAAAGTGCTCTGCGAGGAGTACAGTATAAATAGCCGAGCTGATTACACGGGCTGTAAACAAGGACTTGGAAACCCTTGCTTCACCCCGGCAGTTTAGAAATGGGGGAAGCAGAGGGAGCTTTACAGCGAAATGGTTAAAAGCCGCAGGCAGAAGGTTTTCTCGGGATGGCTCCCAGCGTGGAGCTGGTGCGCTGCCATTTCAGCAGCCAAGCCGGGACGGTGGGAAGCACGCCGCCACAATTGCATACTAAAAAGAAGGGAAGGCTGAGATAACTACCATCTTCTCAATGTGTAGGCCGTTTAAAAAAAAATAACATATAATGATTCCCGCCTTATTGCAGTGTTTGGGTTCCAGATATAGCCTTGCTTGGGAAGGCCGGTATGACACTGAACCAGGCCAAATGAGCATTTCCTGCTTTTAAGTAATATGATGTCAGGAATCCAGCTCATCGGAAACACCCTGCTCACGTCCCTCTGCCCCAGCGCCAGACACTCGAAATGAGCTTCAGGTGAATAATGCTGCTTCACCCAGACTGTGTGAGTGACACTCCATGGCTCAGGTCCTTTCAATGCTTGTTTTAATCACTATGAGACAAAGCTCGGTACGCCTCATGCCTAGGAAGTGGCTTAGCTCACTCAGAAACCCAGGGACTTGCCAGAGGCCTTAGATAACCAAGAAAGATTTGTTTTAGCTGCCCTCAGTATCCAAGGTATTTCCTACTGTAAGTATAAGGAAACATTGAGGATACTTAAGCAACCATATTTGTTTATCTTAGGTCAAACTGGAGAGATTTTCCAGAGCCACTACTGCAGCTGCACTTAGCTTGTTGGAGGGCTGCATTTGCAAGGATTGCTTCACTTCCGACTCCATGATGGCAAAGGAAAACCTGCAGCGAGAGCCGAGCTCCACGGGGAAGGGCGCACGCAGCTGCCAAGAGAACCTGAGCAGATGCCTCCAAAAACTCGCTACGCTTCATTAGCCTGGGCCTCAACTGGGCCAACTCCTGCGTAAGGAGGAAGACAGAAGGGAGAAGAAAATCACCAGCATTCCTTCCCTCAAATTTCTGAGTAGGTAATTACCTGAAGAGAGGCAGACGTCCAGACAGGTTTCACCTCAAGAGGAGATGAGATTCTCCAAGCCTGCGCATCCAAAGTGTCGTAGGAGGGCAACTCCACCAAACTCTGAGCCATCTGCTCAGCCAGGTGATGTGTAAAGCAATGCTTTGCTGGTCCTCCCCCTCTGGCAGTGTGGCTCCCACCAGTCACAGGGGACAGCCACCACCTGGGTCATGGATGGTGTCTCAGTAATGGTTTTGCAAGGTACTGAGTGGGAGGTAACTGTGACTACTGCAGGGACACGGTGGGATTTTCACACCTCCTGCCTGTTTCCTGCTACAGCTTTCTCAGGTCACTCAGTTCACAACCCACATTTGCTGAAAAGGTGGGGGAAAAAACTACAGCACTGTAAAATGAAAAAAAATTGGACCAAAGTTATTCTAACAAAAGAAAACTGGACCCCAGAGATGAGTGTTTGGAGAGCAACAGTGCCTCAGCACCTGCACGAGGCTCTAGCTGGACAATGAGGGGGTGAGGAGGCCATGCAAGTCAAAATGTCCTGACCTGGGCTCTCATCCTGGAATCTGCATTCATACAGATGCACCCTGGTGCCTCCCTGCAGTTAATGGCACAGATCAGGTGCCTAAATTTAGCCCCTGAAATCCATATATTGATAGCAAAGCAATTAGTTTGATAATCTACAGTGTCATGCACCCATTTCGGCAGGGATTGTGAAGGCTGAACAGATCTCCCAAAATGGGTAGGTGCTTCGACGATGCTCGTATATTGTCCTTGATGTGCAGGTAGGACTTGCACTGACATTACAGACTCAGGCAGTCAAGGGCAATACATAACCCATTATCAACAACCTTGCAAGATACAGATCACCTCTGCACTGCTGTCAGAATTACCGGTTTTTAATTGTAACAGCTCCTCGTGCAGGAAAGCGCCTCTGGCTCCGCGTCCCAACCCGCACCTTCACCGAATGCTGACTGCTCTCTCTGCTGGCCAACTGGGAAATGGTATTTTCTCAAAACGGTCCCAGTCGTTTATGTTTGCAGAAACGCGCTGACCAAGCAAACGCATGCCAAAAATGTGGCCAGGTTTTTGTCTAAAGTCCTAAAGAGGCAAATAAAAGAGGTCAGCTATTAAGTAAACTATATTATTAACTAAAAAACATCAGCAAAGAGGAGAAAAATGCAGGAGAGACACGGATGTGCAGCTTACTGCATCAATAACCTGATGGAGGCGAGAGGAACTACCTGTGAGATGGGACATCCCGCCATTATGAGTGTAAAGCTACCGAGGTCTTACCCTAACACATCTAGAAGTAAAAGCGTTGGAGAATTTCCAGTGACCAACAGAATACAGGAGCTGGGAGACTGTGGGATTGTGAGTAACTCACCTGAGGGCAGGGTAGTTTCTCCTTGCTTTGGTCAATGCCTGACTCAAGGGTGACCTAGTCCAAAACGCCACCGCACAAGGGCTCTCAGCAAATAAATGCTGTAATAACAGCTGGGCGACAGAAGAGCTTCACTGTTGGAATGGACAAGGTGAAGAAGGCTGAAAGGGAACAGGAAGTTAAGCTGCACTAAGAAATCGTTGTACTGAAAGTGCAAATAAACAACTCATCTTTGTGCTGAACACATCGGACATCATCTGGACAGAGGGAAGATTATAAGTCTCAAGGGGTCGCACAGAGCAGAGGTGAGCACATGCTGACCCCCCTGTGCCACTGCACCCCAGCAAACCAGGCTGCAGTAACATCAAAGCCTTTGTGTTATTTCCTGTCTCACAGTAGGACGAGCCCAGCTCCCCTGCATCAAGGAGTGAGGGTCTCCCGAGAGCAGCGCTTGCTTTGGTTGGATGGCCATACTAGCCAGCCTGGAGCTGTACCTGAGGACCACCGAGTCGTGCCCTGCCATATGGTATACCCCATATGTATGGGGTGAAGCAAGTAGCTAATTATGGTGAAGCAAGTAGCTCCTTGTATTTGGGGCCCTAAATGAGCACTTGGTGTATTCCTGAATTTTGGCTTTCTGATAGCACACCTTCTGAAACAGTGATGAAATGCCACCAGGCTTGAAGGGCAACAGAGACAGCACCACAATATCAACACCCTCAGCACTGAATGAAACCGTTCTCTGGCTTTTAACTATCCCTCTGGAATGACAATTTTTTACACAAGCTACAAAAAGATTGAAGATTGTTAATTATAGAAAAGCTATCATCACACACACCCAGCCTGTTACATGTAAAATTAGGCATCTGTTCAGAATGATTAGAGAGAAAAAGGACTGTGTCTTCACATTGATTTTTTAAAAAATGTGTATATTCTGTTCTCCTTAACAGCCCCGACCTTGGAACCAGATTAAACCAGGCAAATTCTTGTGCCTAAGCCTCACTAAAGGGAGTGTGTCACGGATTTCAGAACCGGAAACCAGCTGAGGATGGCAGCTCAGTATTTAAATCAAGTGACATGCTCAAGTACGGAGAGATGAGAACCTAATGTTCTCCAACAATTTAAAGGGTCTGCTGAGCAATGCACAGGAACTCCGAGTATAGGAGATTCAGTCACTAAATTGAAGGATACAAAGTGCTTAAGGTAACCTGTTCATCTAAAATGTGGATCTTTAAATTCTCGCTTCTGCTATTGTCCAGCCCGGGCAGCGCATGCAGTGCCCCGGACTCTGGGTTAGCATCTATATGGGGCTGAGTAGGCAAATTTCTGCTGCCGGGCACATTCTGAACAGGTTTCACATCACTCAAAAATAGTAAGTAACATCTTCACTCACTCAAAGCATGCCTGCCACATCAGTGCCAGGCAGAAAAGGATGCCATTTCATCCAAACACCAACAAATCAGACCTTTTACACAGGTGTATCTGGTTGAATCCAGAGCTGCCTGCTCTTGGGAGAGCTCTGAGCACCCGTTTATCAGGTATCCCAAGTTCCATCACCTCAATCACTTCTGGTGAAGCTGGTTCACAGAGACAGAAGCTACAGATCAATTCTCCCACTCTGCAGATGAGTGCCCTGACAACTGGCCTCCTATCTGTAGTCCATGCTGGCACCCAAGGAATCCATGTGGCAGCTGCCCATCTGCACAGCCAACCAGCTGCGCTGCATCTGGCAACACAAAGTGTAAGTTCCTACGTTCAGCCAGACCTTATGACATAGAAAGAGACATGTCTGGATGAAGTGAATCAATCCCACAGTTGTTCAATGGTCTGTCTCTGCTGTTAACATGCTGACAAAATTCTCTGGAAATGATGGGAAATACAGTAATAGAATATGTATACAACAACACACCTATGTAACAGTAATATACATACAAGCATCTTTGAAGTTTTTCTATTTTTCTGTACTTACAAATAAAATGATCCCCTAATACTTAAAAGCTCTGCTGTATTTTCCTTCAACAAGGCTGAAGTCCACCAGAAACATTTATTGTAGTCTCAATCCCAGTAGGTTTCCAAGGCCTGACTGGGTAAAGCCCCGAGCAGCCTGGTGTGACCTGATTTGAACAGGCGATTGGACTAGAGACCGCCTGACCCTTCTAACCTGAATTACTCTACCAGCCTGTGATTCTATGATATGCTAGTATGTAAAGTAGAACAGGTCCAAAACCAGAGAATCAAATACCCCATTTTAGTCTGTTTCTATAATGCCATGTTTACAGCACTCCTCTAAGACATGGGAGACTTTCCTCCAAACCCCCGGTCCATGTGACGGCTTTCCTGGCTTCCCCTGCAAGGATGCAGCTTGATGTCACCTCTGAGGAAATTCAGCAGCAAGCGACCCTGTACGGGGGAGGCTTTCTCATTCCCTTCCCCCCAACCATATGTTCCTCCTGATTTCCTTACACCAGCATGAGCAGCTGTCTGACCTCGTGACAAACCAGTTCAAGGAGCTGAGAGGCAGGACAAAAAAGCCCCTTTGCTTTCTCTCGGTTTAGCTTCCTACCCCGGATTAGCACCGGGCCAGACAAACGCCAAGTGCGAGCCCATGGGGGCAGGTGAGAAGGCACAGCCAGTGCACGGAGGAAAAGCAACTGCGTCTTCCAGCAACAGTCAGCACAAGGACAGTTGAACTGAAACGACAGGCATTTAATCCTCCCCTCGTACAGCACAGAAGCCAAGACACTTCCCTGGTTTTACACATTGCTTGGGAGTTCAAGATTGTACTAATAAATCTAGGCTCCCTTTGTGGGTCTGGCCTTTAGGCTTCCACTAAATAAGCGTAATTGATAAAGACAGTAACTAACCTGAGCTGCACCCTCTGTTTATGTGACAGAAATAATAACATAAAGATAATATACTGTATCTCACTTCTAAGATATGTCAACATTTAACAGTTTTAGCTACATTGTTCAGTATTTTATGTATACATTTTTCCCAAAGCTTTTCTTAACAGCATGTAAATGCTCCTTTCAATTTGGGCACAGTAGATGGAGAAGTAATATGCTTACGGTGGGATGTCTGCCTTTGATTTGACATATTAAAACCCAAGTTCATTCTTACATAATCAAAATAAAAGTTTTTATTCAGTTTATGATATTTCTGACTGGGTATTCTATTTGCCCAAATCCTCATTCCATGTAAAGAAATGTAAACCATAAATACAATGTAAGAGCAGCAAAACAAAACACACCCACTCAAAACAGAAGCAGGGAGAACTTTGTTCACTTCACTGTCCTTCCAAGGAATAGCTGTAATCGGTCTGGCTGCCAAATCGATGCACAAAGTCCGGGAGGGGGAACACTGAGCCCCATCCCACTTCAGGATTCATACTGATGAAATCACCCAAGTTCATCTTGGAGTCTAAAAAAGGACCAGAAAAGAGAAATATTTAAGTTCCTGATGCAGCTTCTGTAGCACAGGTATACATCTATCACGAAAATGCCCAAAACCCCCTCTTTGATAGTTGAGTTCAAAATAGCAATGAGTTCATACACACTCGCTGAGCAACAGTCCAGCAAGATTCTGCAAATTGTACGGTGCTACAAAAACATCTATTTCCAGTCTCTGAAATGTTGCTTTTGCCCCTGATCCCCCTCTCTGCCCACGGCAATAATCACATTACTGGATCAGTAAGCACCCTTAGCCATTAGAAACCTGTATGCGTAGCAAAGAGTAACATTTCTCCCTCCAACAGCAGCCTCAAAGGGTTGAGTAGCGTCAGAGAACTGGAGTGCAAATAACAGCCAACACAGGGAACTGCAATGCAACAGGAGCGCGTAGTCTTCCCGCATTCACACAAATCTGTTCACTCCAAAGCAGGGGAGATATTATTCCCCCACTAAGTTCTGAACCAAAGTCACCTTTGGACTGACTACAGAGGAACCGGATGGGAGCAGCAGTCAGAACTGGAAGTTGCCCCATGTCTCTCAGAAGTGATTAGCCCCTTGGCAAACCTACAATTTGTTACCGCCCAGACAACAGTATTTGCTCTGCATTTGCTTTTCTTCCAGCCCTGAGCCTTGTCCTTGCTGTGCACCGGCCCACTGGAATACACGGACCAGCGGAAGTGTCTGAGGTAACCCAGCCCGCAGCCTAGAGGGATGTTCAGGCGAAGAAGGGCACAAGCCTAAGCCGGGAGCAAACACTTTTTTTTCGGAATCCTGAACCACTGAATGAAGTCAGAGGGGGAAAAAGTTAACTGCCATAGTTTCAAGAGAAAAGTAACCGTGACTGCTCTTTGCCAGGAGTTTGATCTGCTCTGACCCCCGCAGGAGAAGAAACCAAACCATTTTGTCATCTGTGTGGATCCCAGAGAGCTCAGTGGAAAGCTCTGGTGGGCAGTTTTGGGTTTAGGTGCCTCCTACATCCTTTCTCTGGAGCTGGCCCGGTACAAGCTTTGCTGACTCAGAACCATGCTGATCAGAGGCTTCTAAGTCCTCAGCCTATTCAGCTCTGACTACAAACATCCATGGGCTTGTTGGTTTATGTTCTCACTGACAATCTGTGCAAATAATCTTTTTAAATGCCCATTAAAAGCAAACTGGAAGAGAATGAGTTTAAAGAACAGAGTGGGAGAGCCATCGGATTTACTGTTATAGCTTTCCTGCTGCATTTAAGTATTTATTTTAACATGGATTATTCATATGCACATTTAAGGATTAAGAACCAAACAAGAGCAGGCTCTAATGAATGGATTGTAAAATCCATAGGATGGAATTTGCTTCAGCTGCAAAAACCTTGTGTAATTAGGCTTTCCATTATGGACAGCGTAAGCGAGGAAGGGAAGACGATGTTCGGGAATCACAGCCCCAGCAGTGCCAGCCATAATCCAGCTCCCAAAGCCCACTGTTTGCACCACATCCACACCATGGCACAGCTTTGCCATTTGCGTCATCCCAGCTCTCACTACTTCCGAGGTCTGGCCCCTAATTCTTTTCTTGTTCACCTGTTTGGGCTCTGCACGTTGAAAATCCTTATGTCCAGCCAAGCATCTTCCTGCTGCTGAAGTGAGTCTGGCAGAACAGGGCCCGTTTCTGCCCAACTATGGGGGAACTTAAAATAACACAAGCCAAGCAATTTGCTGTTGTAGTTCAAGAACAATTAGCAGTGGATAACAGCTCTTGCTTGCTGGTAGACTGGGAACCCTGTTTTCCAGCATGACACAGGCCATCAGAGAAGTTTAATGAAAGGAAAAAATGTTTTAACAAAGCAAACAAGAACAGAAGTGAAGAGAGGATCAGTCAGTAGATGGCACTAGCACAGTATGAGATCGAGAGGAGTTAAGAGACTGCGCATGCCTGTAAGGCTATGATCTTATTGGCATCGTGGAGACATGGTGGGATGGCTCCTCCTGTGACTGGAGTGGTGGAATGGAAGAATACAGGCTCTTCAGGAAGCACAGGGAGGGGAGGAGGGGAGAAGAGGAGAGGGTGTTGCACTTTATGTCAGTGACCAGCTGGAGAGCATGGAGCTCCACCTGGGGATGGATGAGGAGCTAACTGAGAGCTTATGGGTCAGCATTAAAGGGAGGGCAGGGATAGGTGACATCACTGAGTGCTACAGGCCACCCGACCAGGAAGACTGAGCAGATGAGGCCCTCTATAGACAGATAGGAGCAACCTCACGTTCACAAGCCCTGGTCCTCCTTGGGGACTTCAACCACCTGAATATCTGTTGGAGGGACAACACAGCAGGGCATAACCAATCCAGGAGATTCCTGGAATGTGTTGATGATTTCTCCAAGTGACAGAGGAGCCAATGAGGAGAGGTGCCATGCTGGACCTTGTTCTCTCACCAACAAGGAAGGGCTGGTAAGGAATGTGAAGCTCAAGGGCGGCCTTGAGCAGTGACCATGAAATAGTGGAGTTCAAGATCCTTAGGGCAGTGAGGAGGGTGTACAGCAAGATGACTACCCTGGACTTCAGAAGAGCAGGCTTTGGCCTCTTCAGGGATCTGCTTGGTGGAGTACCATGGGACAAAGCCCTGGAGGAAAGAGGGGCCCAAGAAAGCTGGTTAGTATTCAAGATCACCTCCTCCAAGCTCAGGAGTGATGCATCCCAACAAAGAGGAAGTCAGGCAAAAACGCCAGGAGGCCTGCGTGGATGAACAAGGAGCTCCTGGAGAAACTCAAATGGCTAAAGGAAGCCTACAGAGGATGGAAGCAAGGACAGGAGGAATATAAAGAAATTGTCTGAGCAGCGAGGGATCAGGTTAGGAAAGCTAAACCCCTGATAGAGTTAAATCTGGCCAGGGATGTCAATGGCAACAAGAAAAGCTTCTACAAATTGGTGGGTAACAGAACAGCAACTAACATCATCTACCTGGATTTGTGCAAAGCATTTGACACTGTCCTGCATGACATCTTTGTCTCTAAATTGGAGAGACATGGATTTGATGGATGGACTCCTCAGTGTATAAGGAATTGGCTGGATGGTCAAAGAGTTGCTGTCAATGGCTCCATGTCCCAGTGGAGACCAGTGACAAGTGGCATTCCTCAAGGGTCAGTACTGGGACTGGTGCTGTTTAACATCTTTGTCAGCAACATGGATGTTGAGATTTGAGTGCACCCTCAACAAGTTTGCCAACCACAGCAAGCTGTGTGGAGCGGTCTACAATGCAGGAGGGAAGAGATGCCAGCCAGAGGGACCTGGACAGGCTTGAGAGGTGGGCCCGTGCAAACCTCATGAAGTTCAACAAGGCTAACTGCAAGGTCCTACGTATGGGTTTGGGAAACCCCCAATATCAGCACAGGCTAGGGGATGAAGGGATTGAGAGCAGCCCTGCCAAGAAGGACTCGAGGGTACTGGTGGATGAAAACTACACGAGCCAACAATGTGCGCTCACAGCCCAGAAAGCCAATCGCATCCTGGGCTGCATCAGAAGAAGCGTGGCCAGCAGGTTGAGGGAAGTGATTCTGCCCCTCTACTCTGCTCTGGTGAGACCCCACCTGGAGTGCTGTGTCCAGCTCTGGGGCCCCCAACATAAGAATGACATGGATCTGTTGGACTGGGTTCAAAGGAGGGCCACAAAAATGACCAGAGGGCTGGAGCAACTCTCCTATGAAGACAAACTGAGATCAGAGCTGGGGTTTGTTCAGCCTGGAGAAGAGAAGGCTCTGGGGCGACCTTAGAGCAGCCTTCCAGTACCTAAAGGGGGCCTACAGGAGAGATGGGGAGGGATCAGGGAGTGTAGTGATAGGATGAGAGGTAATGGTTTTGAAAGAGAGGAGATTTAGATTAGATATTAGGAAGAAATTCTTTACTGTGAGGGTGGTGAGACACTGGAACAGGTTGCCCAGAGAAGTTGTAGATGCCCCATCCCTGGAAGTGTTCAAGACCAGGCTGGATGGGGCTTTGAGCAACCTGGTCTAGTGGGAGGTGTCCCTCTCCAGGGCAGGGGGATTAGAACTAGATGATCTTTAAGGTACCTTCTCCAACCCAAACCATTCTATCCATATTAAAAAACATAGCAAGACCTCTCCCATTTGATTGAATTCAGGAGATAACAATCTCCCTATGCTGGTCTTCTTACTCGTGTGCTGTATCTGAATGCCATGCATGTTATGTTAGACCTTACAGCTTTAGGCACAGATCGGCAAAAATGCATGAGAACACCACAAAGTCCTCTTCCCAAAGCAAATGAAGAGTGACAAACAGCAAAATTTACAAAAGAGACATCTGGATGCTACAGCTGACACACCAAGAGGGTTTCTCTGCAAAAGCAAGGGGGAGCATACTTTATATGAAGTTTATAGAAGGTTAAAAGCAGCAGAATTTTTAATTTTTTGTGTTAAGGTTTACATTACACTTGCAGTCCTCCTCAGGTGCTATGGCTATTATATTAGCTTGTATTGGTGCATGCTGAGAGCTAATCTTCCTCTTTGACCAAACCCACTTTGTAACATACACATGCTGTCAATGAGACCTAGCTGGTGCATTCTGGGATTCTTGATTAAAAAAATAAAATTATGCAAGTCTGACACTTTTGCCCCAAGCAGGGACAAAATAAAAGGCCATGCACTATTAGATGACATTGTTAGCCATGATAGTTGTAGCTTCTGGCAATAGTAGTTAGAAAGCAATGTTTCACCCAAGCCTTGGCTTGGCTCTCAGACCTTGGACTAACTCTGTGTAATGACAGCTGCCGAGGGGCTGCTGGAAGTCAGCAAGTCTGAAGCAAAGCCTCCAAGATCAGCTCTGCTGCTGCCTAACCTTGGGGGCACCTAAAATACTTAGAAAGTTGGGCTTTTCACAGACTTGCGTAGGTGTCTACAGTTCTCTTCAGATCCCACCCCTGCCCCAGCCTGGGCAGGGAGAGAAGTGCTTTTGCAGGCAGAGTCAGAAAGGCTGTCACCACACTCTGCCGGAGGGTGCTGTCCCCACAGCAGAGACATAACTGACTGTGCAAACCATCCTGGTCCATCACAGTGTAAAACAAAGCTCGTCAGCTTTAAAATATCTTTCACAGAAAATGGTGTAATTTCAACAAGCCACTCACAGAATTCAAATACTTCCATCCTTAGTTGTACGTTTGTTGCCCCTATCCTGACTTGATTCTTTACTTCCACAAAAGCTCATGAAGTCAGGACCTAACTGGATGGACTGGAGTTTTATTCTCAAATGAGAGGAACAAAAGGTTCCCAAGAAGTGCATATGAGCTACTTATATCCATCTCGGTGCTTTCCTTTTTGCTTTCTCTAGGATCCTATCACCACCTCAGTGAGGAGATACAGAAAGAAACTGCAGACATCTGCCTGGCCTCTGTCTAGCAGCTTGCCTGTTACATAGATGTGTCATACACAGTGCCTCCAGAGTCTCTCAGCTGTCCTACTCACGCTCTTTAAAACAAAAAAAACCTCCAAAATAAAACCCCATCATTTATGACTGCCAGGGATTTTAATAATAATAATAAAAAGAACAAAAAGCCCTTACAAATCAATCCTGCCACTGTGTTACCAAACACTTGGAGAGAACTGAAATTCAAACCGCTGCTTTTCAGTGTTAGAGCTGATGCAAACAGTGGTATATAAACCATCAGACCATTTGTTTTGGGTAATTTTGAAATGCACTGTGGAAGCGGTATTTTACACAGACTTGCAGTAAGGAGGGCTGATCTCATGAGGACTCAAACTAAGCAGAATCAGACCTCATTAATTTGTGGAAAGAAGACTTAAAAGAAAACCCCAGGCTGGGCTCGCCAGCCCTAGAATGATGAATCTGTGCACCAAATTGCATCTTCTTCATTTTTATTATTTGAACAAAATACCAGACTTGCCCCTGTTTTTTTTCAGCAGGTGGGAGCAGAGGAATCTGCTGCAGCTCAGGCCTGCGTGTTCCAGCAGAGATCTTTGAGGACAAGGCTGGGTGAGAAAGCACCATGTCCCCAGTCGGGTTTCCAGCTCCTCCTGGCACCCAGGGCACCAGAGCAAGGCCAGTAGGAAACAGAGGGTTAGCTCTGGAAAAGGGATAGAGCAGAGCCAGTTGCAAGAGGCTAAGGCTTAGCATGTGAGTTCTGATGAGATACTGAGAGTTTGAGGGGTTTTTGTTTAGTTGGTTGTTTTGGGTTTTGTTGGTTTTGGTTTTTTTTTTTTTTTTTTAAATAATGGTAAGGTTCTTTTAAAAAAAACAAAATCACCTAGTTCCAGCTTCATTTTTTTCAAGCATGAACTGGAATTTATGACTCAAGATGAGCTTATTTTAGAAGGTTTATTTTGCAACCCCATGAGCAGCACAAATACATTTTAACAATCATTCCTTTTGAGTTAGTAGTAGGAAAAATATGGCTAATTGGTTACTGATAGAGACTCCCCGATTCAACTTCAAAAGGAATTTCATGGTCATTAAGCATTTCCTAGTATACTTCATTAAAAAGCATCACTGGTCCCAGTATCCTGTCCTAGCTCCACACTGGGTAATTACATTATCCTACCGATGGATAGGTAGGATATGTGAGCTACATGTGAGCTACCAATGGTCCTATTTAGCTCACATCTGACTTAGATACTACAGAATTTCCTTTTCTAAAGTGCTATATTCAGGTTTAACAACTGCTCTGCTCTGGAAGAGGCAATATTTTTAGTACCAAGAGCAAACATTCTTGTCTTTTTAAGTTTACTAAAAGCTTTAAAACCAAGTGGGATAATACGAGCAGTGTATATGTATGTAACTAATATGCTTTAACACATAGAAAATTGCATCAAAACAATAGTACCAGAGTGCTGATTATCTTTAAATACCAAGAGTTCATGGGCACTTTTTAACAGCACAATGCTCATATACTAAAAAAAAAAAAAAGACTGATACATTTTTATTGTATTTTTTCAGTCTTCAAACATTTGGTTAACATAAAAGATGACATATAGCAAAAAGAAGTAATATAAAAACCTTGTTTGCCTTTGTTACCATCTTCTCAAGAGATTAGGAATTTGGCTACTCTAAGCTACACCAAAATAATAACTAATAATAATGCTCTGATCCAAACATGCCTCACAAATAAATGGATACTAAAACAATATGAGGTCAATTCTGTCAGCCATTAAATTATAGTCACCTCTAACATGAAATATGTAAGCAATTTAATCTTGCACAAACACAAATTAACACAGAAAGCAGAGTACTCTATCTACGTGAAACGACTGGGAGAAAACAGTTATCTGCAATGGAATTTGGCATGGACATGAACATTAATACGCCAGGCTCTTTTATGATAACAAAAGGTCTGCCACCCAGTTTTTCCATCAAGTTTAAAATAAGGCACTTTTATGCCTGATAAAACTGTGCTGAGACATTACTTTACTAGTGTCTAAAGGAAGAGAATTACCAGTTCCACTTCTTGACAGCAATGTTTTCTAACCCTGTATGTTGGCCTGCAGGGGACACACTCATCTACGGAGCTGCCTCACTGAAGCACAGGTTAGATTCAGCTAAAAGTTAAAGGACACGCTTGTTCCACAAGAGTTAAACCCGGACTCCTCACTGACGTACCGCATTGTGCGCACTGAAGCATTAAAAGATATCTTGAGTGAATACAGGGAAGACAAAAAATAAAGCTGGAGAAACTGGTACTCACTTATATACTTCAAGACAACTTGAATTAGACATCCTAGATCTGAGACAACCTATTCCTGCTCTGACCCGGATCTTTAAGCTCTCTAGTGAATGACCTTCCACCTTCAGTGGGTGCAGGGTAACCAGTTTGTTTCAGCCAACTGACCAGGAGACCACAGCACATCAGCACAGAGCTGGAGTACTCTGCCCAGCTTGGGGCTTCTCAGTACAAAAAAACCCCCTCCAAAACACTGACATACTGGAGTGAGCCCAGAAGAAGAACATCAAGTTCTTTGGGGTGGGAGAACATGGTATTAGGATAAGCTGAGAGAACTGGGCCTGTTCAGTCTTAAACACAGAAGATGAAGGGGAGACCTTACTGCTGTCTACATCTACCTGATCAGAGGACACAAAGAAGATGGAGCCAGAGCCTTCTTGGAGGAGCCTGGCTGCAGGACAAGAAGCAAAAAAAGCAAGTTGGAACATGGGAAATTCTGATTACATACTAGAGAATTATTTTATTTTTTTAACCATGACAGCAGTCAAATATTGGAACAGATTGCCCAGAAAGGTAGTGCATCTCCATCCCTGGAGGTGTTCAAGACTAGACTGGACAGACCTAAGGAAGCCCTGTTTTGAGAAGGTGTTGGACTGGATGACACCTGGATGTTCCTTTCAGCATGGCAAGGTACAGAGTAATGAAATAAAGCATCAGAGGAGTGAAGATCTATGTATCTTTCACTGTCTAACAACATCAGAGAGACAATCTGGAGGTTGGTTGAGACCATGTGGGTGCTACTTATCAGTGAGGTAAAAGTTACCCAAGTGAGAGAGATATGGAGAGAGTTATAGGGTTTGCTGCTATGGAGTCATTCACTACAGCTGGAGGTACGTGTACACATCTGTAACGGTTTGAGTCATTCTGTAACTTACTATCCACAAATAATGTTTTCTACTCTCCTGATTTGAATTAGAATTTTTTCACCTTCCTGGTCTGGCCTAATCTGGATTCCTCACACTTTTATTAGCTCTCAACTATCACAACAATAAGGTTTTCCCCAGGCAAAATATTCTCAGCACCCACGAGGCTCCAGCTAACAGTGTACTGTGAATTGCAGTTCAGGCATTCTCCACTTGCTACCCTACCTTTGTATAAAACTTTACTGAGATAAGGACCAAGACATAGAATTTAAGGTGCTTCATAACCTGGATTGTCTAGAAAACACCTAAAGCTTCACAATGAGACTACATCTGTGTTTCTGCCCACATTCATAATTCATTTCTACTCTAGTATGAAACACCAAGCTTCCTTAAAAGCCAAAGCAAAGACTAATTAACTTCCCAGCAACTTAAAACCACAACGTGGACCTGAAAACAAAACATGACCCTGTCTTCTCTAACATAAACACATAGCAGTAATGCATTATTAAAAAAGCAACAAAACCAAACATGCAGAGGAGTAACAAGAAAACTCTTTCAAAACAAAATTTCACCATGTTTTTCTTTATCTGGAAAGAAAATGAGAGAACAAACACACACATGGCAAATGTTAGCCAGCTTGCCAAACACATGATTAGAATAAGCTGAAGTGCTGTGCGATAAGAATGGTTTAAGCAGCTCTATAGCACAGAAGAGATGGCAAGTCTGAACTTCTCTCTCTGCTTGGCTTGGAGGCTATTACCCAGACTATCACTTTAAAAGAGGCTTAAGAGGCTTGGGAATAAATGTGCTGACTTGCCAGTTTGCCTTTAAGTGTCCTCAGGTCCGTTCACCTGGTAGTGAAACCTCAAACATCCCGTGCAGGCAAACCCAGCATGCTGAGCAAGCCTGAACACTTCCTCCTGTCAAAGTAACCTGCTCTGGCAGGATGGGACCTACCAGCTAAAGTGTGGTATAATCAGTGCATTAAAAATTCACTTTGCGACCCCTAAGCAAGTTATTTGGCCTCTTTGCTTCAGTTCCCTGCTGTAACAAGAGAACAGTATTACTTGCCTCTCATTCTCTGCTCAGTTTATGAAGATCAGTAATTACTGTTTGATAATTTAATGTTTAAACGCCAGGAGGCATGCTAGACTTTACATGTTCAGAAAAGGAAGTGCCAAATGCTTCATAGCCCTAATTTTTCCCCACATGAAATAATAAGGTAGCTGGATGTGCTTCCGGCCACGTTATGGAAGCATATTTATTTCTTGTGTACATCTTGGGCTATGTCATTCAAGACTGTAAGCAGGAAAAAGGAGCGCTGGCAGCTTACCTGCAGTTTCAATACAAGGGTATGAAGGAGGTGGTTTCTGCCATTTCCCATTTGCATCTTTCATATGAGATCTGTCTGAAGCAAACGTCTTCAAGTACAAATCTGCTCGAATCATTCTGATTTTCCTAAATAATAACATTAAATTGTATCAAAAGACGCATGTATACAATACTGCATTAGTCACTTAAACAGGAGTCCTTTCCTCCCATCAACGAGCATTAATTTCATTAAATACGTAAATCAGCAATATTGTCCCAAGCAGTTAACTAGTTAACAAGAAAGTACAGCAGAAAAGAAAAGGGCTTTTGATGACTAAGATAAAGAGCTTTAGAAAAATAACACAGTCCATTTATTTTACTGGAGTATAGCAAAAAAAAAAAAAAAAACCCAAACCAAACCAAAAAACCACCAAATCCAAAACCCCTCTTGTCACTACACATCCACAAAGAGAACTCCAACTTGGATTTCATGAAATAACATTCATGGTCTTTGTATTTTGTGTCATCACCTGTGAAATTCTGGACGAAGGCTGTCATCCAACCGAAAGGCCTCCACACTGTACAGGTCAAAAGGACACGGGAATGGCAACACAGTGTCAAGATCATAAATGAAGTTCTGCTCCCCGCTGGAAACATGAAGTAGAATAACATGGTAGTCCTAGGAAAAAGGGTCATTGCCTTTAGTTAAATACCCGTTAATGAGAAACTGGCAAAGGGAGTGAAAAAAAACCCAAACATTTTCTGGAAGCAGAAGCTACAGACCCTTTCTTTAAATCCTGTTTTCTGCCCTTGAAGTATTAAACCTATAACATTTCTGGCAACAGTAGAAAGATTTCCTAACCCCTGTCTCGCCCATGGTGCCTTTCAAGAAACATTGTTAACAGTCTTCCCCGTTCCTTTGCTGCCTCCTTTGATGTAAGCCTGGACAGCTAAACTAAAGTGTACGCTACTCCTAAGAAAACGGCAAATCTCTTTCATGTTCCACGTCAAAACAAAAAAATGTTGAGTGGGATAAGCATTTTTGTCTTAGACCCAGTCCTAAATATAAACTCACAACAATAGATGATACCTTAACATTAAAATTACCCAGTGATCTCTTCTAATAAGAGATGTTGTACCTGTTGCAGTAAGACTGTCTGTGAATTTGAGTGCCGAGTGTTTGGCTGCCAGAAACACCTGGAAAAACAGCATTCAACTGAATGAAGCAGCCAACGGCTCCCATCAAGAGGATGGCAGGAGTAAGAGGAATTCCTGTTGTAGGTCTTGAAGCTGGGAAAAAAACGCCTGTGGGTACTATTATCCCATCTTTTCAAGGTAACTATTTTGTCTTGACACTTGGGCTATGAGGTACAGTTTTATTCCTTAACTTGTAAGAAACACAGGTGTGGTGGAGGTTTGGAGACACTGCAGTTACTTACGGTAGGTGTCAGGTATGTACACTGCTGCTTCCCAAACTTAAATTGAAGGTAGCTGTTAGCAGCTTACTAAAGCTTACATTAAATCCACTGACAAAAGTTTGAAGCCCTGTCTTTTGACACTTCCAATACAAAACAAAACCACAAAGGGACTGGAATGAAAAAGATCTTAGGCAAGCTATTTTGGCAGACCAAGATACATATACAAGTGTATGCAACAATATTTAGAAGAATCCGTTACAGAGTATAAGAATAACTACAAGCTTTACATATCCTGCAATCTACTGAAACAAAGTTAAAACACCTTTTGATTTGTGAATTTTTATGGGAAGTCCACATTCTGTGGTGGCCTTTCCTGAGTGTCCTAGTCCTTTTTAGATCATCTTCATAACACTTGGATCTCTTTTTAAACTAAACATTTTCTGTACTATAAATACACCAATATTTTGGGAGAGAATGAATGATTCAGAAATCACAGAACTTCAAAAGTTTGCACATTATTTTGCAGAATTTCAGAAACAAAAATTGTGCCAAGAAACAGACTTTTTTCCATGCCAGATAATGGAAAGAACTCTGTAATGATATATATATATATATATATATGAAAGGAATTCTGTAGGGGCAATTACTGAATTACATTAATTGATCAAATGACACTACAAAGCCAGCATTTATGGGTCAGTTTAATTGCTGACACCTGAATACACATACTGTTTGCATTTTTCTATCCTCTGTCAGGCCTACATGGATATTTTCATCCAGCTACTTCTTACATGTACAGACATCTACTTAAAATTCCACAAAGCCGGGAGCTTCAACAATATCCAGATAGTAATTTTCACAAATATGTTATGTACTCTTACCAATGTTAAGGTTTTTCACCTGTAGATTTTACTGACCATCTCGCTGTTAATTTACTATGAATGGTAGGAAGGAGCGCCAGATTTAGGCTCTTTATAAGTCTGTTGTTAAATAATAATAAATATTAATAGAGAATTACAGAGCAGTTGAGGTTGGAAAGGACCTCTGGAGGTCATTTGGTCCAACCCCTCTGCTCAAGGGTTGACCTAGAGCCAGCTGACCAGGACTGTGTCCACACAGGTGTTGAATATCTTCAAGGATAGAGACTCCACAACCTCTCTGGGCAACCTGCTCCAGTGCTCCATCACCCTTAGTAAAAAAGTTACAGAATCATAGAATGCTTTGGGTTGGAAGGGACCTTAAAGATCATGGAGTTCCAACCCCCCTGCCATGGGCAGGGACACCTCCCACTAGAGCAGGTTGCTCAAAGCCCCATCCAGCCTGGTCTTGAGCACTTCCAGGGATGGGACCTGTTTCAGATGGGACAGTTTGTTACAGTAAAGGCAGCTGACACTAGAGCTATCAACTACAGAAGCACACACTTGAAATTACTGAGAGAAAGAGAGAGGCGAATGCCTTACCCAGACAACAGGCTCATCTCCATGTCCCGATTTCTGCTTCCAGAGTGGAATCTGAAAGTTATACGTGAATAAATCTGAAGTGAATAAAGCATTTCAGATTAATATGGATTAATTTTGGGTTAATTGGTTAGTTCTTTGCTAACCTATCCATTTCATCAACTTACATCTGTGCTGCAGGCAGAAAATTTCCCCTAGTTTCTATCTTTCAGGAGCATGAAGTCACCAATTCTAGTCTGGACCACATAATACAATCATTCTCCTAAAGTGACAGGTTACAGGGAAGACCCCCCCCACAGCTCATAGGGACACCGTGCCTCTTCCCATGGTCCTCAACACATCAGATAACTGAAAGATCTCATGTGGTGAGGTTTTCACGCCTCAGAGCCAAAGTGAGCTACAGGAGGGTTTTGGCCCATGTCTCACTTACGGGTTGGGCTGAAGTCTAAAGGCCTGGGACCACGTCTCACCCACACTGGGTTGCAGTCCGAAGGCTTGGGACCATGTCTCACCCACGTTGGGCTGCGGTCTGAAGGCCTGAATCCCACCATAGCTGCATTCAGATGACATCTCATCGACTCACCATCCTCCTATCATTGGATATGAAAACAGCATAAAATTCTTCTAAAGGGTATTGATCCTGACTCCTGATGTAGTCACAAAGTTTCCAAACATTTTCTTCGCTGTAAAACACAAGAATTGATTTATTATTGCCTCACGATGGGGGGGACTGGAAAGGAGCTGTGTCCAGGTCTGGGCTCCCCAGTTCAAGAGGGACTGGGAACTACTGGAAAGAGTCCAGTGGAGGGCTACGAAAATGATCAAGGGAACGGAGCACCTCTCTTAGAGGAAAGGTTGAGAGACCTGGGTCTGTTTAGCCTGGAGAAGAGAAGACTGAGAAGGGACCTCATCAATGCTTATCAATATCTAAAGGGCAGGCGTCAAGAAGATGGGGCCAGGCTCTTCTCAGTGGTGCCCGGTGACAGGACAATGGGAAACGGACACAAGCTGGAACACAGGAAGTTCTGTCTCAACATCAGGAAAAACTTCCTTACTTTGAGGGTGCCAGAGCCCTGGAACAGGCTGCCCAGAGAGGCTGTGGAGTCTCCTTCTCTGGAGACATTCAAAACCCACCTGGACGCGTTCCTGCCCAGCCTGCTCTGGGTGACCCTGGGTTGGACAAGATGATCTCCGAAGGTCCCTCCCAAACCCCACCATTCTGTGATTCCGTGATCCCGCCTCACGGTGTATGAGCGGGGGGGCGTCTCTCGCCTCAAGGCTCCCGCCCGCCCCCCGCCACGGCCACCGGGCGGCCCTTACCAGTAGCAGCTGGTGTAGGCGCAGGCGGGGCGGGGCGGCACCGCCGCCTCGTAGGCGGCCGCCGGCCGCGCCATGGCCGGCCTCGCCGGGGGGGGGCGGCGCAGGAAATGCTGGGCACGGCGGGAGCCACCGGCTACGGCTTCCCCGAGGAAACGCGGCCGCGCGGCGGGGACGCCATCCCGACTCGCCTTAGGCGCTTCCCAGGCACCGGCGGAGCGGCGGGCAGCGGGGCGGGAGGCGCGTCCCCTCTCACCCGGGAACCCCTCCGGCGGGGTGCGGAGGGACGAGGAGCGGCGACCGCCGCAAAGGAGAGCGGCCCCTTTAAGCGGCGGCGCCGGCAAGCTCGGCGGCCCCGCCCCCTGCCGGCGGGAAGCGGTGGAAGGGGCGGGGGCGGCGCGCGCCGGCGGGCCAATCTCGCGCCGGTAAAACAGCCTGCTCTAACTTTTACGCGCCAAAAATATCGAACGGGCGCCGCGCGGCCTGTGTTCCTCCGCCGCGCGGGGCTGGGACTAAGCGGCCGGTGGGGAGAAGCGGCCGCGGGGAAGAGCGGGGCGGAGGGCGTCCCGCCGGCTTTCGGGAGGGTGGGCAGCGGGGCGGCGCAGGGGGGGAGGTGAGCCGCCCCGGTGCGGCCCTCGGTGCGGGCGGAAGGAAGGCAGGAAGGCGGCGAGGCGGAGGGATCCGGGGGAGGGCGGCGCGCCGCTCCCTCCCTTGCCTCGCCATGGTGGTCCTGCGGAGCAGCGCCGCCCGCCCGGTCGACCAGGCCACGCGCGACAGTCGTCGCCGCTCCCGGTCCCCCTTCGCGCTAATGGACTCCAGCTCCGAGTTCATCTCCCTGGACTCCCCCTCGCTCGGCAACGGCAGCGGCCGCCGCATCTGGACGCGCTCCGGGGCCAACTCGGCCGCCGCCAGGGCCGCGGAATCCAGGGGGAACCGGAGAACCGGCGAGGCCGTGAGTACCGGGCAGGAAAAAAAGGGGGGGGAGGGGGCGGAATGAGTATTTAGGGTAAGAGCCTACAGCTGCGGTCGGTTGCGTGGCCCCGTGTGAAGAAGCAGCCGGGGTCGCCCACCCCCAGCCCTGCCACGCGTCCCCGGTCCCCCTGCAGCTCAAGGGGGGCTCGGCACAACCTCCCTCCCGGGGGAGCAGCCCCCTGAGAGACTGTCCCGGGTCCCCTGCAGCCCCGCGGACAGAAACTTCCCCCGTCACCCTGTGGTTCGGTGTGTGATCGGTATCTCCCCTCCCCCGTCTAATTCGGTTAAATGCGTTACCTAAAAAGTCATCTTAAAAAGATCTTAGAGACCACTTTCTCTTAATTGTGGTGATGCTCCCAGAGAAGAGCGCTCGCTGTTTTGATGACAGAAACGCAGCAAAACCAGCGCTCGACACGAAACATACATGACCTGTAGCTGCGTTCCAGCTGGCCTGGAGCTCCTGTGGGATGCTCCTCGGGCAAGTGGATATAGGTCCTGCTTTGGATGCTTTAAAAACAAAGCTCTGTTGAGAAATCGGGACTAGTTTGTACTTAAGGCACTTAATGTGCGTAACCTAAACCGCTGAAAATTACTTAAGTCTTTTATAATTTAAGGAAAAAAAAAAAAAAACTTAGTGGAAAAGAGACAACTTATACGATTATAAAGGTTAAGAAGTCCATGCTGTCTGCATCTCAGTGTTGCTACTTTCATAACTGAACCGTTTCACTTTGAGAAGTTCTTGGTTTTCAGTGTAGCCTTCAAAAGCTAAAACTCTTCTCTGCCCTTTCCAAGTCAGGCTCCTCTCCACGTTCCCATGACAAGTGAAGGCAGACCAGGCCCAACTCAGAAGTGGTCTGCTCTTCAGGGGAGACCTGCCTTGGAGTGATGCTTGTGGTGGACTCTGTTTCCTTCCAGCAGAACTTTTTCAGGATTTTCAGTTGCTTAAATTAATATATTTTTTTTTTTGTTATTTTCAAGACTACTGAAGTAAGAAGGAAGAAATCCTTGGGGTGTGGGTTTGGTTTTTTTTACTTTGCAGACAGTCATGGAATCTGCTTAAAGATCACTGCTCTGCTTTTGCAGTCTACACCAGCGATGGTTGTCGGAGGCGGCAGGGAATTCAGCTGCCCGTTGCACACACGGGGGAAGGCTGTGCAGAGTTGAGCAGATAAAGCAGCTGGCACACGTTCTCAGTGTGGAGAAAAAGAATGAGGAAGCTAAATGTAAACTTTGTACTGAAACCAAATCAGAATCATCATTATGAAACTGGTTGTGAGGTTCTTCTTTCTTTTGGATTCTTTATTTAATTTTTTTTTTTCCTTTTTGCAGACCTTTCCCATGCTTCAAGGCGTGGAGTCATTCTTGCCTCACTTGTAGGGTGGCCAGGCTCTGCTGGAGTTTTAGCTGCAGAGACACTGCAGAAATGCCCTAGATGACAGAGGTGCTGCTGCTAGCTGCGTATTCAAGTCCTTATGCCTCTTTCCTAACTTGTAGATGTCCAAGGACTTGGTGGTGGCAGCTTTTGCAGTTTTTTTTCTATATTAGTAAGCAGTTTATCTCTAGTTATGCAGCTTATTTCATCCATAGAGAGTACAGAGCATACAGCAGAAAGTCTAAGGTAAACCAGCACTTGATGGGTTTATCTTCTTCCACATTTCCAGTCCCAAGGAGTCCCGTGGCAGGTCCCAAGTGTCCCTTTGGAAGCTGTGTGTCTGCAGGTGTATAACCCTGGTGTAATTTCCCAAGCTGAACAAGACTGTTGTCTTGTGACCTGTATTTGAGGGCAGTGGGCTCCAGAGTTCACTTTTTGTCTGGGCAAAGTGGAAAGAGGCACTTCTCCAGGCTGAGCCTTCATGACTCATTTGTGTAGGGATCTCAGCATCAGAGCTCACAGCTTTGTTGCAGTTAAGCACATTTATCTGTTCTGATAGTATTTCAACACAGAGTTATTTCCTCAGAGATACCAGATAGCTAAACACAATTTTCTATAAAGACTTCTTCGAAACAATTGCTAATCACTTTCTATAGCATGAGCAAATAAACAAAATATGAAATGCTTTCAAAATTTGAAATACTTTACAAAACTCTTTTCAGGCAGTTGCCTTATCTTTCCAGGTTAGCCATTTGCTTCTACTGAATTTCACTTCTTGAGTGTGTTTCTTCAGCCTGTTGATAACGAGTTAGTTACTCCTGCTCTGCTGGCAGCTTGCTGGAATTAACCTCTGGTTCTTGGTGTCTGCCATCAGGCAGAACTGGGGTGGCTTCCTACCAATGGAGGACGGTCAGGGTTAGCAATATACATTGTTACTGCTTTGCCTGTGTCCCAAATGGAGCTAAGATTAAGGTAAAAAGACAATACAAAGGGTAACAAATATCACAAGTATGATATTGTGAACATTGTGTTAAAAATACATTTAAAAAAGCAAATAACTGCATAAGTATACTTAGAAAGATTTCCCAGGTCACTATACTGTTGTTTGGGTTTTTTTTTTTTTTTTCTAATATCTGTGCTGACATTCTCTAAGTGTTTGTTCTTCCAGTCTGGGATTTGGCCCAGAGATTTGTGAAGTGTATTATTGCAGTCATCTTTTAACTGATATGGCAAATCTTTAAGATGTCTCCCAAGAAATATTTACTTCTCGGTCAATGAAGTAGAAATATCCAAAGCGGCAGTTACAACTTGTGTATCTTGGAGTTTAAGCAAGCTAAGTCTTCCACAGTTGCCCACGACTCTGGAGTCTAATTTCACAAGTGAGCACGTGTTTAGAAATAAAGCCTCTTTCTTAAAAAGCTCTGCTGTATGTTGGGAGTAGCTGAACCTGGTAGCCCTACTAACAGAACAGATGGCCTGGTCCTTCTTCCCTCCCTGGCTGAGCAGGGTGAAGACCCATTAGTGGGAAAATACACACACAGAGATGAATGTACGTAATGTGAATCCCTGTATTATTTGATCTTGGCTGCCCAGTCTGTCTGTAGCCGCCTCCGGGTCTCCCCGGGGGCTGTCAGCCGCTGTGTAAGCCCCAGAGGTGCACAGCCCCGCTCCAGTGTCTGGTATTTACACCCCGTATGTGTCCACACGTACTATGTATATCCCTCCATACCTGTCCTTAGATGCTCAAACCAGTAACCGGCCTCAGGTGGCCTGGTCTCCCAGTTCCCTCACGCACATTCACAGATGGGTCCCTCTCCCAGGCCTATGGCCTCTCCAGTAGCTGGTTCCCAGATCTCCAGCCCCAGCTACGCTGGCCTGGCCTCTGTTAGCGATGGCGCAGGCCGTGAGGAGGTGTGACCCCTTCTCCCCTCGCTGGCACTCGCACCTCTGTGCCCTGGGACACAGGTAGAAATGCCGTTAAATGAATAAATGAGAAGCTGGGACAGACAGTGGTGACTGTTGTCCCACAATGAGTCGTCTTCTCGACTGGGGTTCCCACTCAGTCTGTGAGGTGGCCCCTGGCGTCCCTCACCCTGGGGCTGGCCGGTGGCCTCCTGAGGAGCGGTTACCGGGAGCCTCGGCCCACCGAGGCTCCTCCGCTGCTTCTCCTTCATGCAGATTAGCCTTTAATCGCATAATCTGACGCTATAGGTAGCTCCCAGGCATGCCTGTAGATTTTATAGGATGGTATATAAGCCATAGGTATACCAGCTGCAGGAGTTCTGAGTACATTTGCAGATGAGACAACATCATTATTTCTTGGTCTAGTTTTTTTTTTTTTTTTTTCCTAGTTGTGTTAGTGATAAATGCTGAAAGTATTGGGGTAAATCTTTATATACTTCTGTTTGTGAGTGTGCACAAAAACCTGCCTTCTTCAAATAAACCTAGGCCTCTGTCAAATTAAAAATAAGTTGAAAGGCTTTCTGTTACGATTTCTTTCTTAAACTTTTGAGAGGAAAAATGTTAACGGTGACTCTGACAGGCCAGACTGCCTCTCATTAAGCTTTAGGTCTTGTTACATCCGTGCACAAAACAGAAAATGCCTTTAGGAGTTTCATCTGGGATGCCCCAATTCAGAAGCCAGCTGTGGGAAGCATCTCATCAGGCCTCACTCCACCAGCCTGGAGAGCTGCAGGAAAGCAGGAAGGGAGCTGCTCTTTAAAACGAGCCACAGAGGAAAGGTGGTTGAAATCCTCCTCCTGCAAAAGGTCTGTCTTACCACGAGAAGCTGTCACTGGGGTCAAAGAACAAGAAGAACATTGGGGACAGCTGGTTCAAGGTGGGCTGAGGAGAATACATCAGGCAGTTAGAGGATGGCCCATCTCTGGGGCTCAGGGCTAAGGGGGTGGCCTCAGCTCTCACTGCGTGGCCCTGCCTTGTGCGTTCATCATTGCTCTCCTGTAGTGACCTTCACGCTTCTTGACATCATCTCCATCAACTACTAATGGAAGTACCTCTTGGTAATGTTAGTGTCAAGAAGTAAGACAATCTGGTCTGTTTTCTGCCCTTTTCAGTGTGAGATTTAGTTTGGCCTACTCTTCAGGAAACTTTGGATTGTAAACTGAACAAGCCCCCTCTCCTGGTCATCACAGCTTTAGTAAGAGTGATAGTGCTCACCCTCCTTGCAGAAATGCCAATGTGAACAAGATCAACAGCCATGAAAAAACGTATCTTGAGTTCCCTTTGGTTTTCCATGGATAAATGCTGTCCTCCTGAAGGAAATCTTTTAATGTCCCTCTGAATGCAGTCATAAATGGAACAGAGATAGGAGGAAAAATCTCCTGAATAGGTTTTAATCCCAGGACGTGCAAGGTCGAGCTTGACTGTTCCTCTGAACCAATTTTGAAATAAAAGGTTTTGTGGGTTTTTTTTTCCCATGAAGTGCTAAGTTTATATGAGAGGCTTTGCTGCAATAACTCTTTCAAAGGATATTGAGCTCAAGTTGTCCACAAGAAAAGCCATGGCAGAGGGGAGCTTTGGCTTTGAAAACTTTTTTTTGTTTGTTTTTCTGAGAGCTACTTTTTGGTGCAGCAGTGGCTCAAGGTTTACCTGCTGTGAGTTGCACCACTATCAAGTCAGGAGAGTTACACACTAAACCTGCCTAAATGAATCAGAGTTTTATTCTTAGTTCAACATACATGGTTCAGATAAATATGTTCTTATTTCCTTCTTTTCCTAGGAATTTTCCTCTGGCAAAATTAAATGTTTCAATGGACACCGTTTAAGATCAATGAGAAAAAACATGCCACCCTGTTCAGACTCTAGCTTTGACAAAAGCATGGAAATATTAAGTGAAAATGTCAATCAAAGACACTTTACGAGGTATTGTATTTCTAGATGTCCAATCTCTGTTGAATTTATAGAATAAAAAGGAAAAGTGAAAGTATGCACGATGAGTCACATCGTGATAAATCTACAGCTAAAAATCTGCAGCGGAATACGATTATGTTAATGTCAGTGCCAGTAGCTTGGAACTAGAATCACTCTTATTAGTAAAAATCTTCTGCTTGTATAAAAAACATGCATCTTTTCCCAACTCCTTTGAGATCTCTCTTCCACTTTGGTTACTGAGATATTATTTGCTTCAAGACTTCAAGATTAGCAGGTTTAGGAAATGTCTGTCCTTATAAAACTGTGCATATGGTGCACAGCAAAATCCTCCTTGTGGTCCATGGGCTTTTCTTTGCATGATGTGGAGCACTGGCTTATAAACTTGAAGTTCCCCAGTCTTGAGGGGGAACTGTACGATGCAATACAGTATGAGACAATATAATACTTCCGTATAATAATTCTAATACAATAATTCTTTTCTCCTTTCTTCTGTCCTCTTTCTTAATGTAGGCAGTTGGCAAAGCCAAAATCAGACCCAAAAAAAGAAGAATATAAAGAAGGTAAGTAGTAGTAATTCCTTAGAATTCCTTTTTACCCTGGTTTCTGGGAAGGATTGCACTTGGTCACTCTTATCTGTTTGACTTGGCCCCCAAAACTTCTGAAATCATTAGCCAAAATCAGCTGAAGTCATGAGAATATGTATCTTGAAGACAGAGAATTTCCTATGAGTTTTATGAAGAGGTAGGTGCAAAGAGGAGGACGTGCTATTAATTCCCTGCTGTCTGGGGAGAATGCAGTGTGAATTCTAGCCTGCTCTCAGGCACTAGAGAATCTGTTCCTTAGGTCAGGTTTCTTTGTGACATGGATTTTCTGCAGTCTGCAGGACACAACATAACTGAAAATTGTTCTTGCAAATAGGAGGGAATACTGCAGTATTATAAATTATAATATACGTGAGTTAAAAAGTAATTCAGTCATGAGATGCACAACCTCCCTGACGTTGGGAAGGTGTCACTGAAGTTCCATGGTTTACCTTGGAACCGAGTGGCCGTGCTGAGTACACAATCAGGCTGGGTTCCGGGAGGCCGCTTGCTGGCAGCTGGGAAAATCCATCAGGTCCAGGCAGCGTCCTGCCAGCCACCGGCAGTGCTGAAACGCACTTGGTGTGTAGTAATTCAGCTTCTAATTGTGCATTGTAAATTGTTATTTACTGTGCTCAAACTTAGTTTTATAGTTAGTGATGATGAGATCAAAGCGTAGCTGTGTTTGTATTAACAGTGTGATGTATCTGCTTCTCTCTCACTGACCTCTCTTCACTGTTTTAATGACAGTGCAAGTAACGAACCCGTGGCAAAGGATGCTGTGTGGTAAATAGCGGGCAGGTCTTTTTTTTATAGCAGGCAAGCGTTTGATTTCTTTGGTATTTGGGAGTTTATCTTGAAGCATTTCTTATCTTCTAGAGCTTTTGTGTCATAATGCAGAAAATGAAAGTGATGCATGCTTAAACAGCATACTAAAAACATGCATCTTAAGAAGAGACTTCCCACATAAACACTTTTTTAAAAAAGAGACTATTAGATACAATTTTACATGAATAGAGTAAAAACATCTTAGAAAAGATTCGTTGTTTTCACTTTTCCAGAAAGAAGTAACTTGAATAAACTTGCCTCCTGCATGGAACAAAAGTTGCGTGTTTGTTTTCATTAGATTTGCTTTCCAGTCTATTAAAAAGTTGCTATACAAGTCATGCTTTTAAGCAGGTAGTTTAAACATCAGTAATTTAAGTTGAATGCTTAAATTCTAATTCAGTATTTAAACAAAAAAATCAATCCACTGCATTTTTTTTTTACATTTTACTAGAGTGATGGTGAAATAAAGGGGAAAATTTATTTTCTGTCTCAAAATATTTTCTATATTAATGCATTTTAGTCACCAGAACACTGAAGACCAGAGCTGATGCAAAAGCTGCAGAACAAGTCCATGAAGAAAATGGTCATTTGGAGGTCCGGCGAAGCTGCAGGCTTCCACAAAGTCATTACGCCACTGCAAATCAATCTGTTTTGTTTGACAAACTTATAACAAAGTAAGTAAGGTTTTTTCATCACCTCGCAAGGCTACTAAAATAAGCCTTATTAGCAAGCCTTTGGGCTACGGCATAGTATTGGCCAGGGACTTTCTCCTTCTTTTGACAAGAGAGAAAGGTGCTGTTATTCCTGGCAGCAAGGGCTAGATGTCTTCAGTGGTTAGGCTGAGACTTCTATACGTGCCCTTATGTATATGATGCGTCCTTGTGATAAGTGCTGGGCTGCAGGTGCCCTCCCCAGTAGAGTCCCACTGGGGTTGCATGGCTTGGAACTTGTGGGATGTTGTTACCAACCTCTAACATTCCTTTGCCATCGATCAGGTAGGGTCTCCTCCTCCTCCTCTGCCAGCACCGGTATGTCCTGTAGTTATTGTTGATGCGTTGATCTATGTGAGGCGTGGGCCTTTGTACTTCGCAGCCAAGTTGTTAAACCTGAGGTTTTTGGAAATAAGTGCTTGTGGCTGTTTCCAGGTCTGAGAGTGTGTGCAGGAGGATGTGCCTGGAAGGTGCCTCATGTGTAATGAATTTGGGCACAGCCAATATTTAAATTGGCCACTGGTGTCTTCATTTTGGGATTGCCAGTTGCAGAAACACCTACATATTAGAGCACCTTTTATGTATGGGATAGGTGAGTTTATGTGTTGTCTTTGAAACCAAAAGGATCATTTTAGGTTGTGACTTTTGGTAGCTTTAACTTGCCCCCTAAATGAATTTTCTTAGCATCAGAAGTGCTTTCATTTTTAATTACTTTTTCTTGCATGCTTGTGAATATTTTTATAATGCTTGGTTGAGTTATGATACTGAGGGAAGCTGGATACAGCCAGACTGAAGTAGTCCTAGTGTTTCTGCCTGTCTGTCCATGGCTTAATTCTCTTTGTGAAGCCCAAATTGACATTGTTTTCTGAAAGGTTTGTGAAGTGAAACAGCAGTGGGGTGTTTTTTCCAGCAGATATATAGTCATGGAAAACCAACACAAAACTTAAATTACAGTTAAGAGAAGAATAAGCAACCTGTTGTGTGAGGAAGGCGGTGAACTAAATATGGCCTAATGCTATCATGCAGAGCAACTTCAGTGCTATTAAAAACTGCCATAATTTCTCTCTGTTATCTTACTACAATCTTCAGAATTCTTTTTTTCCTACTGAAGCAGGTTATTTTTTTTTTTTACTGTGTTCAGTGAGAGGGGAAAATAAACCTGAAAATAGTGTATGTTTGTGAATCCACAAATGCTTGTTCTTAGATCTCTATAAAAAAGTAAACATTTGACCTAATTTCTAAGTAGCGTTTAAAAACTTGGCTAAGTGTCAATGACTTTTGCTTTGTGCATACTATTTAAAATGTCATACTGATTATGTATACTGTTTTACATGAGGTTTTTTTTGGTACTTGCCTATCTTTGCTCTTACATGTCAACTTTTTATTTTAGCACTGCAGAAGCAGTCTTGCAAAAAATGGATGACATGGAGAAGATGCGTAGACGGCGAATGATGGATGACCTTGGAGTGTTCCATGATGCAGAAGAAGTAGATACTAATTTATTTTACTATTTTTCTATAAGTAGTGTATTTCGCAAAAGGAAACTATTTAGTTGTAATTTTAATTTACCTGAAATAGCTTCTTCCAAAGAATAGTGTAGTGTAAAATAACATTTGGGTTTGCTCTCTAATTGTAATTTAACGTCTTACTGTTATGGTCATACTACAGATGCACTCTAAGGGTGGAAGAAATATCTTCTTCAGAAGATACGAAATAGCAGTGATAGGCTGAAATACATGTCTTCTACTACACTTCCTGAATTGCCTTATGATTTTTGAATGGGCACCTTTTACTAAAAACTGATTTAATTGATGTCTGCTTTATCTATGTTTGTTCTTGTGCCAGCCTTGCCTGTGAGTTTAAGTAGTGTTCTATCCCTAGAGGAACTTATGTTAAAATTATATACACCAATCATATTTCCTCTGTCTTAGTTTTGCTCTGCTAAATTAAGTTCTTCTACTGTCCTTTTGAGTGACAGGCACTTCATTTTTTAAACATCTTCATAGGCTGCTTTCATAGTTTTTTGTTTAGATCTGAATTTCTTTTTCTTTTTAATGAAACCAGAATTGTCCATAGTACTTTGTGTATCATCTCTCAAAAGCCCATGTGAATCTTTTTTTGTCTGTTAGGAATTGCTTTTTCCTGGGTTCTGCCACACTCTTGATTAACTTGTGATTAATTGATACACTCGGTTTTATATCTGGATAAATGTTTAACTATCACATGTACTAAACCCGTTTAGGGCAGAAGTTCTTGTTACTAATCCTGGGTGCCAGAATGATGTTGCTATTCTTTCCTGTACCTGAACTTACTCTTGTGTATGTGGAGTGCCTGGAAACCATTACTATATAGGCACCAAATATTCCCATGTCAGCTTTTCTGCATATGTGAGTGATCTTTCTTGTTTCTTTTCATTAGGAAAACCTCGATGTGTACTCCCGAGGAAAGAAAGAAGTCCAAAGCCCTGACGAAGAAATGGCTGATAATCAAGGTGGCATTATAGATTAGTTTTGTTTTAAATTTTCTTAACTATGCTCTACCCAAAAGCCTTGTCTTAAACAATGGAGACGAGCTGAACTACTGGGTGTTTTTCATCTATTTAAAAAAAATCTATATTGCTATTAACATTACAAGCCATAGTCACAGACTCTAGGGCTCTACTGTAGAGAGCTCAGAACATGAATTCAGAGAGAAAAAAAATCGGTGCTTTTCCAAAATGCTTATAAGATAAAAGGCAACAGATGGCCATGGACAGGTGGGAATACAAAGAAATGGACGGTAGTACTCGGAGTGATCTCGCCACAGCAGGAGCATGACAGTTTTCACGGTTGTGAGCAGCACAGCGAGAATTTGCAGGCAGTAAGGTAGGCTGCCAGATGTGTGGGGAAAGCTCCTCCCGAGTGTGAAGATCAGCAGGGCAGAAGATAGTGGTGTTCATTTTTGTGTTTAGCAGGTATCAGTGGAAGCTGCTCTCCGGGCCTGTAATAAGGAGCTGTCATCCCAGTAGTCAGTGGGAAATAACATGCGGAATAAGGTTAAATCATAATAGGCCATAATAACTTTGTGTTTGGAGTGAGGAGGAAAAGCTTCAAGGTTTTAAGGAGAATGATAGTTGTGATTAAGGCAGTCATTCTGACAATCCTTGTAGGAGCTTTCTGGGTGGAACAGAACGGGGCAAGACTGTACTTAAGGACAGAGGAGGATGTGGTGGTAGCTGAGCTGGTCAGGTGTAGGTTTTGTGGTGGACATTCTCTGCACACGTGCAACGGGGCTCAGAGAGACAGTGGCAGGAGGGGGAGCCCAAATAATACCCTGCTGGGCTACTCCTAGGCCCATCAGCCCATCAAAGCCCTATCTGCACAAGCCCAGAGGAGCACAGGGGTGCACAATGGCAGACAGGGACCCAAATCAAGTAGGAAGAGCCACCTTGTCTGGGCCATTCCCAGGGCTGTCCCAGCAGAGCCATCAGCCCCAGTGTCCAGGCATGAAATCAATCTGGATGAGTCATTGAGGGTGGCTCTCTAGATATCACCTTTCCAACTATAAGGGGGTACTACCTAGGGCTGGGACATATGGTGGGATGCTGGGGAAAAGCAGTTCACATAGGACTTCCTATGGGATCTTCAGGGCAGGAAACAAAGGCGGGACAAGGGAGGGGTTTAGGTGATTTTGGGAGGAACAAGCGTGGGAAAATAGAGGGGCAAGGGATAAAAAGGGCTGGTCACATGTAAATATTTTGCTGGTCAGTACACTTGACTGACTGCCCTGCGCCTGATCACCTGTCTGACCATCAGAACTTGAATAAGAGGTGATTTATGCCATACCCAGTGAGGGCAGTATCTTGCACATGTTACAGATTGCGTAAGATTTGACCAATGGCAATGGAGATCTATGAAAAGGTTCAAGCTAGATGTCCAGGTGCTAAGGAGCACTGGGGTGTCTTGTTCCTCATCATGAACAGTCCATGGCCTCTTGTTAGGCCTCTTGTTAGTTCAGAGCCAGCCTGTGGCTCCCGAGTGCACATCTCGGTGACCAGACCTCTACTTGTAGAGCAGTGAGACAACACTTGGTGCCACAGGAGGTGTCCAGCGAGAGGCTGACCTAAAGAAACTGAGGTAGGACAAAGCATTAACAAAAAGAAACGTGATCAAGTGTGCCAGGGGCAGGGATAGCTGGCTTATCATTAGGACATGTATTTAGGAGAATATCAGCTCAAGGCTTTAAGAAGAGCAGCTTTAATGCAAGGCATGGGCAGTCTAAAGGGAGGATCTATATGGTGTGGATTTCAGCGTGCTGGGCAGGAGAGACTCGTATACAAGTTATTAGTACGTTGAATGGGAAATTTGAGTATGGGGCGATTCATTTGTGATCAAAGTGAAAACTCTTGAAATTTTAAATTAGGAAAAAACTAAAATACACTTTTATAATAAAAGCATGCCAGGAAGGAGTGGGGCAAGTGTGTCAGCGTCGGTGTAAAGAAGATGAGTGGAGAAAGGGGAAGTACTAGAGGAGCAGAAAAGCAGATAAATTCATGCCTTTCTGAGAGGTCATGCCTTTGTGACAGGAGTGTTTGAGTACCAAGGACTGGGCATGGTAGCAATGCCAAAATAGTTTTTCATGTGCTGTCTGTATACTTTGTGTAACGTTCCTTGCATTCAGAAAGCAGTGCAACCTTTGCGGGGGGAGGGGGGGCAGAAAAAAAGGGTAGCACTTTCCAAGGAATAAAATTTACTTAATTTTAGTGATCAGGTAGGTGAACAGAGCATGTACGTTCCTCACCTGATGTCCAGCTATTAGTGTGAGAGGGTATTATTAAGAACCTGCTAGATAATTATACTCCGTTTTTTGCATTCCTGCCATCTTTCTTGAAAAATCTTCAGGTAACTGTAGAGAAGCTAGTGGCATAAACTATGCATTTTACATTACTTTCTGGTTGGGGAAGTTGTCACTTGCCCATTATTGCTCATATAATCTGTGGCAGAGCTAGGACTTGGGGTTAGATTGCCATGCTTAGTCTTACCACTATAGAGCTTTAAAAACATTTCCTTGAAACACTTCGTCAAAATAACAAGAAACAACTTTCTGAAATAGTGGTTTTCACAGGAGCTGCATCTTGGCTAAGCAAGATGATAGAACTGTTGTTAGTAAAACTGATGAGAAGTCACCCAGCAATTTCAGCAAGGACTGAACAAAAATCTATATCTACGCTCCTGTGTTTTGTAATTTCCAGAATGTGTCTTGCATAAATTGGTCTTAAGGTTTTGCAGGTTTTCAGATCTGTTGTGTCATTAACACAAAGGTAATGGTAAAACCTACAGGTATCTGTGTAGTGCATTTTGAATTTAATATAATTGCAACAATACTTTAACAGTTTAATTCTGTGTTGCTGCATTGTAGTTTCATCAGAAGAAAGTGATGAGAAAGAAGATGATGATGGTGAAGACACTCGAAAGCGTTATGACTTTCGACAGAGGAAAACCGTTGAGCGCTATCAAGCTCCACTGGAAAGTAGGTTATATGCACAGTTTCTCTTAAGAGCTAATTTCTTGCATATAAGTGAGAAGTTTTTAATGAAAATACATACACACACTCAACTTCTATTTAAATTTCTTACCTTCATTCTGCAAGTAAATTTTATTAAATGCATGTATCCTGTGCACGTTTTATTTCTTTGCCATTTGGCTTACTTATTGTGGTTTTTCAGTAAAAAAAAATAAATTCTATGTATCCTTGAAAGAACAGTAGTTAAACAGACTTGATAATCTTACTCTTGTGGTTTTCAGTTCTTCTTTAAAAGCAGGTGTATGTGTTTTCACTTCTACTGTGAACTGATTTTAAACCCCACCCTCCCCAATCACTTGAAACTTCCCCTGAAATTAGAGATGGGTGAAACACATCACACTGCTTATTTCACTACCCTGCTTTCTCTTAATCTTGTTTGTAACATTATTCTATATTTTTTGCTTTTGACAGAACCAAGACAACGTAAGATAGATTTTTCGGGCCAGTCTTCACCTGTTAGACAGAGATACTCATTTAGAAGTGCTCAGTCACAAGGCTCTTGCTGCAAAAGAACTAACAGGTTGGTGTATGGTTAGTCATAGTCCTTGTTTATCAGTAGTGCTGTCACTCACGTTACTGAATAACTCTTTGAGGGGATTTGGATTGGTGGTAATTACAGAATCATAGTGTGATTATTGCAGTGGTAGTCTGAGAGTATAAAGAAAACATATATTGGGGAGGGAGACTATACTTTTTATTAGCCATTAGATTTTTTTTTTTTATATGCAGTGGTCACTGATAAGGTGATTATGGAGGTTGTGGCTGAGATTGCGTAACTGAAATGCTTTTGTTCTGGAATTGAAGCCAGAATCTCCCTGTGGAAGTCTTAGACTATTTAACTGCATGAAACTATCCTTAAACAAGAAAAATGCCAAATGAAATTATAAATTATAATTGCAATAATTGCAATAGTAATGTCAAAGGGGTTTTGGGTCCTGTAAGCAGTTAAGAGCTTGGAGAATGCTGTCTCTTGCTAGATATAAGCACGTTGTTTAGCATCCTTGAAAGCAGAGCTTTGGAAGGAAGGGTTTTTGAAACCCAATTTTTAAACAAGTTAAAAAGGTTTATATTTCACAGAGTAGATACATAATGCTCAGTGAAACTTGTTTTGTGTAGGGGTGTGTGTGAGAGAGAGAGTGGACAAAATGAGTACTGTGTTTATGAAATTTCTTTGCAAAATAGTTAAACATTTTACCCTCCTAAGAAAAATAAAATTTTGCTGTCACAAGGTAACTCATGTCATGTACCTTGAAATCAGATTCATAAGGAGTACAATGATCTGTAAACTTAGTAGATCTCAAAAGAAATTCTGATATAGAATTCACTTAAATTTTGATGTTACTTAGCGTGTACTTTAATTTTTTTTACTTGTTTATTTAAATGTTTGCAGACGGAGACATGCAGTCCACAACAGTGATTCCACATCCTCTTCCTCATCATCCTCATCTGATGATGAAGAGCATTTTGAGAGGCGTAGAAAGCACAGCCGTAACAGAGATTTGACAAGGTGAATGAAACTGGAGTATAGGGGAGAGAGAAAGCTACTGGGGAGGAGTTTGCATCTGCCTAACCATGAAGTGTTGTCCTCTTCATCTTGTACAGTTTCTAAATGGTGGCAATATTTAACCATATCTCTTGATGTACTGATGACTGTAACTAGAGTCTCTAAAATTGGATTTTTAGGATATACTTTTAATAAGCAATTTGATTTCTAGGCAGAAATGGGAGGAGAAACACTTTCATGTAATTTTTTTAATGTAAATTCAATACTGCTCCTATACTTTACAGTATTTGATTCAGAAAGAAAACCACTATAACAGAAAATGTTATCAATTGAGGAAATGACAGAGGTTTAGTTACTTAACAAATACTCTAGAAAAACTATTTTAATAACAATCTAACAAATAAGTGTTCAGCCCATGTGTGTCTTCAGGTACGCACATCCCAAAGTCCTTGGGAAGGACCAGCAGTGGTGGGCAGCCTTTATAATGTTAATCCACACTGAAATAAGTGTCCCTTTGGGCTGTAACTTTTTGAATGCAGAAGCAAAAAATCTTTGAAAGATGTCAGTGTGTTTTGAGGGGTTCTTCCATCACACAAATCAAGGTCGATTCACAGTCTCCACATACGGAATAACTTGTTCGAAGCTTGCATTCATGTATGTGCTGTGTTGACTGGCATAGATTTTCATAAACCTTCAGAGTTGTTAAAATAATTAGCTCAGTTTAATGTCTGGAGTGACCATTTTCCTTTATTTACTTATGGGTGTTAAATGTAACCTAATTTGAACAAATATTTAACTATTTAGGAAGTTTGTGCTCATTTATAAGGTCTTCTGCATTCACTTGCCATCATTATAAAAGCAAAAATGTTCTAGCTGCATTTTAAGTTCGAAAGCACCTTTATCTTTCTCCTTAATTCAAATTAGATGTCTTCCACTAAACTTTCGGAAAGATGAGTTAAAGGGAATTCACAAGGATCGAATGAAAATTGGAGCGAGTCTGGCTGATGTTGATCCAATGCAAATAGATTGTTCGGTAAGTATTTCTAGTTCATTGTGCCCATGAGACGTTTCCAGTGTTTATGAAAGCTCTCAAAAACGTGCTGTCTACAGCTACCTTGGTTTACAGTTTTCTCTCAAGCAGGTTGAAAATTGCCCAGCACATTTCTTTTGTGCTGACAGACAACTTCTGATGGAACCTTATTGAGATTGCAGCTTTCTTTAACATATAAAATGTGTTCTCTCGAATTTATCTTTAGGTCCGGTTTGATGGTGTGGGTGGTCTTTCTGACCACATTTCAGCTTTAAAAGAGATGGTCGTTTTTCCATTGCTTTATCCAGAAGTCTTTGAGAGATTCAAAATTCAACCTCCAAGGTAACAGACATTGTTTAAAGCTATAAATTCTAATTCACCCATTTTCAGGAGAACCTTCAACTGAGGTATCAATATGTTTCCATGCTTCAAAATTTTCAGCAGTGTTGATGGAGTTTTTTAGCAGTAGTAAGAAGTAATTTCTTAAAAATGGATAGAACCCAGAACATACGTAGGTTCAAAGACTTACTCTGTGGTGAGAATATACTTTAAAAGTGTCTTGCCTTTAAAAGGTGGGGTTGGTGTGTTTTTGGTTTGAGTTCTATGTACAAGTCAACTTGATTAGTTTATAAGCAGAAAGGAATCATCGACTTATAGTCAACTGTAACTTGTTGCTTGGAAGCCCAGTTGTCTCTCCCCCAGACTCTCTCTTTTTTCAAGTGCTCAAGTATCAATTTCACAATTGATAGGACTTGCAACTAGAACTTCGCAGTGTTTGTTTGATAGGAATCTGTTCACTTCTTACACAGCTAAATTAGTTCTGCGTTATAAAATGAAATTATTAGAGATTTAATTGTTAACTTTATATATACTTGGTCAGCAAAACTCAATCATGATCTGTTGAAATACGACGTTAAATTCTTTGCTTTCAGTAACTTTAAAGTATTACTGTCCTGGTTTCAGTTGGGGCAGAGTTAACTTTTTTCCTAGTAGCTGCTGTGCTTTGGATTTAGTATGAGTACAATATTGATAATACATAATGTTTTAGTTGTTGCTGAGTAATGTTTATAGGAAATCAAGGACTTAGTATAGTAAGCTTCCCTAGAAGCTGAGAGGGAACATGACAGGACGTCATGCTCAGTATATAAATGGGGATTGCCTGGGGGACAGGGATCCGCAATCACTGCTCGGGATGGGCTGGGCAACCAGTCATTGGGTGGTGAGAGCAATTTGTGTTGCATCACTTTATTTTGTATATTCTTTTACCATAATTATTATTTTTCTCTTCCATTACTGTTCTACTCAACTGTCTTTATCTCAACCCACAAGGTTTTTTTCTCCTTTTTCTCCCCTTCTCCCTACCCTATGGTGGTTGGGGGGAGGGACTGAGTGAACGGCTGTGTGATCCTAGTTGCAGGCTGGGGTAAAACTATGACAATTACAAATAATGGAAAAAAAAACTTTTAGTGTTTTGCTTTTTTATTCATTGCAATTCTTTTTGAAAGATCAGTGGATTGGCTTTTCTTGTTGATATTTATCTGGAATATCCAACCTTTAGACTTCCTCCTCATTTATCATCACCAGTGGATGGTCTGGGAGACTAAATCCAGTAACTTAAAGCTTTTTAAGGGAGAAGGGAGAATGAAATGCTTTACTATCAAATCTTGCCTTTTGTGAAAACAAGAATGAATATGCAGTGTATCATTGAAGAATGAACTGGCGATTCATAAGTTAGCCCTATCTCACATTCTGCGCTGAAGTTTGTTCTTGTTGGGCTCCACTGTGCTGTAACCATCCCTGTTAGTTTGTCAGCAGTTTTGGAAGTGTCCTTCTGGAACACTACGATGTTTTCTCAAGGTTTTGTATATCTGCATTATCCTCTTGACTCACTTTGTTTACTGCCTTGTTGAATTGTGTAAGTACTCAAAACTTCCATCTGTTTGACTTTTCTCACACTTCTTCTGTTACCACTGTCTTATACATGATGTGTTTTGGTTAGGAGAGAAGAGTTATGTGTTTTAGGGATGGAGGTTGTAATGATATTTTTTTTCTTACGTGAATAATTTTTTTTTTTTTTTTTTTTAATTGCAGAGGCTGTCTATTTTATGGTCCTCCAGGGACTGGAAAGACACTGGTTGCCCGTGCACTTGCTAATGAATGTAGCCAAGGTGACAGGAGAGTGGCCTTTTTTATGAGAAAAGGTGCTGACTGCCTGAGTAAATGGGTAGGGGAATCTGAACGACAACTTCGTTTGTTGTTTGATCAGGTAAGGTTAAAATGTGCCATGTGTTCTGCCCGAGTTGTAACTGTAATTTTCTGTGGTCAATATTTTTAAGGAGAACTCACTTTTTTTCTTGTTTTGTCTGTTCCACTGAAATGGCATTTTCAGTGTTTCCTTTTTCAGTGGGGTTTTTAGGGGCTTGAAATCTTGAGATGTATTGGGAAAGATTAGTAAAACAACTGAGACAATCTCATAAAGCAACCCCCTCTGCCCCACCTCTACAAAAAAACCCCACAAAAACTAACCACAAAAAAGGTTGCAGGAGGCAAGAAATGGTGGCTTTCGATCAGAGGGAAGCAGATGAAGGCTGAAAGCACGGTCATTTAAATTCACAACAGAAGCTTGCTTTCAGAACCTGTAATTGAATTAAGTCCTAGCTCTGTTCTTGGTGGTTGCCAAATAGCTGTAAAAACTACTGGTATGATTTGTTTTCTGTCACCCAGTCTCAGTGAGTTGACATAGGCTGCTGTCTTCTATTATTCGAGCCTCTTGCTCCATTAGCTCAATTAGTAGAGATCTCTGATGCTAGTCTGAAAAATCTAGTTCTAGTTCTTTCCAACCTTAACGTTTTTCATGCATTTTGTCTTTAAAATAGAGCTGGTTTACTTATATCAATATTCCCTTGTTTTCATTCTAGGCCTACCAGATGCGACCTTCAATTATTTTCTTTGATGAGATAGACGGTCTTGCTCCTGTGCGGTCCAGTAAACAAGACCAAATTCATAGGTAGTACACTTTTTTGTATCTATGTAGAAGCTGCTTGATCTTTGTGAAAAGAAGACCACAACCTATTTAACTTTGTGACATATTCATTTATCCTGAAAACTAGTAATTTAATGCTACTAAATTTCAGATTATTTTTAAACAATAACTGCAAACAATTCACTAAATTTGATATTAACACAAGGCCTGTGTTACCTTATCTATTTTTTTGTGTCTTAAAAATAAGTCTTTCATGAATCGACGTCTCATCAATTAAAAGCTTGGGCTTTTTGAGTGATCATTGGAGAAGGTCATGTAGAATGTAATAAAATTTACTAAACCAGTGAATGAAAATTATATTTTTTCTGTTAGCTCTATTGTATCCACACTTCTGGCACTTATGGATGGCTTGGACAGCAGAGGAGAGATTGTGGTAATCGGAGCAACCAACAGACTGGATTCCATAGATCCCGCTTTGCGAAGACCCGGACGCTTTGATCGAGAGTTCCTCTTCAGCTTGCCAAATAAAGAGGTCAGAATTTAAACTCAACCTTAATGGTAATGTGGCAAAGTCCATCTTTATAACAAACCCATGGAGCAGTTAAAGTCGAAACCAACATTGTACAACTTGGACAAAAGAGGGATATCTGGAGAGACTGTGTTGTACTGTGGAGGGGCAGATCTAGTACTGAATAGATAGGATTAAGATGATTTCGACAAGTAGTTGGTTCTAATTTGTTTTGATTTCACCGTGACCAGCCAAGAAAATGTGATGTTGCTAGTCACTGAAATGTTTAAGAACGAACGAATGTATGAATTAGCTGTAAGTTATTGCTATCTCATCTTGAAAATGAAAGAAATGGTGTGCACATGAGAATTCCTTTTTGCTAACAAAAGCTTTTATCAAGGCCGGTGCTGCAGCAAATTGAAATTTTTAATTCCCAAAGCAGTTCATGTTTGCTTATTTATTTAACCCACTCAGGCATTTTCACCCTGAAGTGCTCTTGCTCTCAGTTCTTGGTTTATGGGTGGACAGGGGATGTACCTGTATCGGATTGTTCCCGGGATGGGTATCCTGGGAGATATCTAGAAGTATTTTGGGATCTGAGATTCTTACTCGTACTTGTTAACAAGGAGTTGGACAAAGATGTGAAGTACACTGTGCAGGGCTTGGGAAGCTTCTAGTTCAATGGCTATAGCTAGACAATAGAAAAATAAGTGTACAGCAACCAAAAAATACTGGGGCGGGCAGGGGAGAAGATACTGTGCAAAACTGAAACCCTGTTTCTGTGGGTTTTCGCTGGCTATCACTGATACTTCTTTTATTAGCACCTTTTGGATAAAACGCTTATTGTTTTGAAAGCTACTAGAAGCACACTAGGCAGTGTATTTAATACAAACATTTGTTTCTAGTTTTTACCTGCTTTCAAGAACAGGAGAGGAGGTGCCATGAAACAGATATAATACATGATTCTCTACTCTGGAAGAATTCTAGAAATCTGCCATAACTAATCTTTGTACCAGGAAAATACTTAAATGAAACTCTTGCTAAGATCAGAGATGAAGATAGGCAACATTTGACATTTTCTTGATCAGTGACAGTAGTTTGAGTTATAATTACTGTTCTTCTTTGTAGTAATTGTAGCGATTTGAAATGTAGTGCTAGGACTGTTTTCCTTGAATGAACTGGCAGAAAAGCAAATTCGATGAACTAATGACAATGTCACAATGAAATTTTGCTAAATTTGAGATCGTTTTCTTGGATGAAAAAATCTCGGTTTGCAGATAAGTTTTTTACTACCATTTTCACATCAGAATCATTAGGTCTCATACTTGGGGAAACTTACTTTTTATGGAAGCTATAAATCTCTTTTATTCCACTGCAGGCCCCCAGAAAGGGTTTAATGTAACAAATTGAGAATTATTAAATTTGCTGCTTGAAAAAGCAGGGAGCGTATTAACTGAACTTTAAAATACTTAAAAGTTTACCAGAGAGGAAAAGTATTTGTATTAATTGTGAGGGGTTTGTGGGGCCTTGTGTTTTTTTGGGGTTTTTTTTTAAGAGAAAATTTAGGACAAACTAAAATGCAATCATTTTGTTTCCAGGCTAGAAAGGAGATTTTCATGATTCACACACGAGACTGGACGCCTAAGCCATTGGACATGTTTCTTGAAGAGCTTGCTGAAAAATGTGTTGGTAAGTTTGAAAACAAAGCGAGTTACTGCCTGTGACTGAGTCCTAAGGAATCTGAGCTTGTACCAGGCAGTACCTGAGCTCTTATGCCTTGCTGCTGAGCGAGGCCGTGGGGCAGCTGGCACGCCTTGGGAGCAAACAATGTTAGATGCTTCTTTTAAATTTTTTTTTTTTTTTTTTTGTCTCTCAGAACATTAAGTGGGTTTTGGGCATCTTCCTCAGGATTGAAGTTTTGTTTAGGAGGCTGCTTTATAAGCGCCAGGTTATCAGGCTGCAAGCCACCTAACAAAACTTCTTTGCAGTGCAGTAACTCTTTAAATTCTCTCTTAACGAGTTAATTTTTGGCTGCATACACAGTGTTTCAGTGTTGCACTATGGAAACCTCAGCCTTGACTTCTGTGTTGCCTGAGACTGACATAATGTTTGATTCTTGTTTTGTTTATTAGGATACTGTGGTGCTGATATTAAATCCTTATGTGCTGAAGCCGCCCTCTGTGCTTTGCGCCGCCGCTATCCTCAGATATACAAAAGTAGCGAGAAACTACAGTTAGATATCGCTTCTATTAAAATAACAGCAAAGGATTTTGTCATGGCTATGCAGAAGACTGTTGCAGCTTCACAGAGGGCCGTGGCTTCACCTGGGCGAGCACTATCATCTATTTCAAAGCCACTGCTTGAAAACACGCTAGCAAGAATTTTACAAGCCTTGCAGCGAGTGTTTCCCCATGCAGAGCTTGCACTAAAGAAGGACCAACAGCAAGGTATAATAACAATAGCATTCACTTCTTTAAAATTCTGCCAAAGCAAAAACTTCCAATTTGTGCAATCAACATACACAAACCTCTCAGCTGTAGTGACAGCAGAATTTTATAATATGCATGTGCATGCCTTTATTTCGGGAATATCGTGCATCGTTTTTATTCTGGATTCAGAACTGAAATGGAACTGTGAATGACTCACAATATGCATTAGAGAACTATGTGTTCTCTGCTAGAGCACCTTGTTTCTGAGAGTAGCTAACATAATTATCATTTGTGGAGATGGATCTGAGGCTTCATGTATGAGGCACCTCTTTCAAAATAAATGTTTAAATGGTGGGAGAAGGCCATTTTTACAGGAATGCTTCCAATTCCCGTCTGAAGAATGGCAGAACCACAATATGAGTATAAGTGGTTTAAGCTACTGGTTTAGCTATCATGATTTTTAACCATAGTCTCTTAATTTAAATGTTTGTGGATCACACTGTACACTTGTATGTGAGATCAGAATGTTTTAGTAGTGTGTACTTCAGGGCTTGGCTTGCATAGCGTATGTGAGCTCATGCTCCTGACTGCATCAGTCCTGATCGGGTTTAGTCTGTCAGTTGGTGAGAGCAAATAAATTGATAAACTCACTCCACTCCTGATTAATGGAGGTCTGTGGTTAGGTATTATGCTAATCCCTTGAGAGTATTAGTCCCAGTAGAGCTGGGAGATATATTTGCATTGGTAAAATAAAGGCACAAATCCAACAAGAAAATTAAGGCAGAGAGGTTAGGGGCATCCCCTCTCCGTTGTCTGCTTTCCATTATCTCCTCCTTTCGTGATCTTTGAGGAGCCTTATTCAGTAGGTGTGCTAGTCTGTCTATTCTGACTCGCTAGTCCTAGACAGATGTAAGTCTGTGGCAATCACATGCCCTCACTTCCAGTGGGGGAACCTGCTCCAGAAGGAGGTGGCCTTGTTGGGTTTTTCAGGTGTCTAGGAACTGCAGAGGTTGTTCCTAATCATCTTTACTCTATGGAAAAAAACCTCCAAGTTTTCACCAACAGAGAGATAAACCTTATGCAAATCATGGGACTTAGGACAGCTTTGTAGAGACTTATGCAATTTCCTTAGGTCTGTGGTAGGATGAACTCTTCAAAAAATAGCATTCAGCATGTGCCCTCAAATGAAGAAATATAAGATAAGGAGATAAGGAGTTTCCAGCACGGATTTAGAAGCTGCGTTAATGCAAGAGTGAGATACGGACTATTCAGGAAAGTTAACAAACCTCTCTTATCTTTCAGACAGTTTAAATCATATTTTAAGAAATTATACTGTTGACAGTGATGAGGAGACACCATCGATCTTTGAAGATAAGCCAACGCATAAAACGCCTGATAGACAAAATGAAAAATTCCTCAATTTTAGCAGGTAAACTATTGTTACATTTATGTTTACATTTTTAAGATGGCTGGGTCTGTAAACAGTTTTGGTGTGAGGGGTGGTAGATGAAGGAGTAAGGTGGGGGTGGGGTGGTCAGTATTTGCAAGAAGTAAGCTTGAAGATCCAGCTGATGAGTACTGATATTCTAATGGAGTACACTGCCATAACCCATCAAACTGAACTGCTCAGCCCTCTTTTCCTAAGTCGAAGTGCTACACAGACTATTAGAACATGTTGATTTAATCTATGGTATTCCTTGAAAGACTCAAGACTAAAGAAATGTGCTGTCTGTCCTTCTAGCTAAAAAAAGCCATATGGATTTGTGTAGCCATCTTTGCCCTTCTGCCTTCCAAGACTGTTAAACCAGTAGCAGATTATGTAGCAGAAAAAAAATTGAGAAATGGTGTGTTAAAACACTGAGGAAAAACTTAAACCACATCTGCATTTTGTACCTTTAGGCTACTAAGTTTATGTTAACATTCTAATGTGGAAGTCGTATAAGCCAACAGTTGAAAAAATAGCTTGTTGTGGTCCCTGCTGTGTCAGTTATTTTTCTCAATTTCTATTGTTGTGCTGTCCAGAAGATCTTCTGAACTGCTGAGCTTGGTTAGGTCTCTAGGATCTTTGAGTTCAGCCAGTAAAGGTACAACAGTATTGTGGTGGAAAAAACATGCTCTTCACAGATGTGTTTCATGCGATTACTGGGAAGTTAATACCCAATTCAAAGTGAAACAATTTGAATGACTGCATAAAATAAGCATAAATCTTCTATGTATTCAGTGTACTGTAATTTAACCAGTCCAATTGTGTACTTTTTCAGATAACAGCTAATATGTTTCAGTGCCCACATTAATTTTTTTTCTAGAAATGTTGTTGTGCTCCTTCCTTCCCACCGTCTCCAGTAACTTTGGCCAAATTTCAGCTAAACTTGACAGATGTAAAGATCTTACAGTTATTTAAACTCAGGACCTACTGAAAATTGGTGTTTACAGGTGATGAAGAGATCCAGATCGGTGTGTGCTGAGAGAGAGGGTTGTTATTTTCCCCCATATTGGGTTACTGACCAGTTGTTGTCTGTGTATTTAGCTGGACCGTCCTGCTGTGTGATTTAAGAGCTGTTACTTAACCCAGCCAAATGAATAGCAGACATGCTGGGGATTGGCAGGGTTTCTTAGGGGCAGTATGGTACAAGTTTGTAAGAAAATGCGCTTTGATACTCTTCCTGATCACAGACCAGCTTATTATTTGCTGGAATATGGAGAGTATTTACCCACCCCCACAAAAAAATAAAGCCTATAGGAAAAAAAAAAACAACTAGCATCTGTGCGCCTATTCATCACTTCATTTTTAAACTTGTTTTCTTCTTACTGTTCTAGAAATGCTTATTGCCAGCCAACATCTTGCAGGCCCCGGTTCTTACTATTTGGAGAGCCAGGATATGGGCAAGCTTCTCATTTGGCACCTGCAGTAATACATGCCCTGGAAAAGTTTCCAGTTTATACACTAGACCTGTCCGTTTTGTTTATTAGCATCACATCACCAGAAGAAACATGTGCACAGGTATCTCTTTTTTTCTCTTTAACCTCATAGGATTCATGAACTGTATTTAAACTACTTAATGGAGGTGGCCTGCTTTGAATGTGCTGTTATGTTTACGTCTGTCTGAAAATCCGCTTTTCTTCTAGATTGAATGATACCGAATAAGGAGGTTGTACATGGGCATATTTTCCATTCCAAATTAAATAGTGAGGATGTTGCTAGCGGTTCAGGAAGCTGGGAGGTGCTGCTAATAAACTTCTCATTAGTGCAAGAAATCTCGCTGGTCTTGGTGGGATCCAGAAAGTTGTTTTAATTGCTTCTTAAGACTGTGCTCCCAGTAGATGGCTCTGCATCAGCCTGACTGCATGTTGTGCACTTTCTGTAGCCTTCTTTTTTATTATATTTGTAAGGCAATCCAGGTTTTGGTGAAAAGTGTTTCTTTTTTTACATAGACATATACAGCTTCTACTGTTGCAGTATATGCAGTAAAAGCATTAAAATTCATGGGACACTTACATTTGTACAGTGGTATGTTTTTCTTAACTAGGAAAATTAAATATAAGCAGATTTAGTGCTGTTTTCCTTTTTACCTTTTGACTGGAAATCCATTTCGTTGTTTGGCATCGCAGTATTAAAATATTTTGACCCTTAGTAGCAGCATTTGAGAGTTGTACAAGTAAGGACAGACACATTGCATGGCTGGATACTCATCTGTCGCATCAGAGGAACAAGTCCTTTTTTGTTACGTGATGGTTGAATCATATAAATCTGGTCATATAACTACCATGTCTGGTCACTGCCCAGATGTACCACATGCACTTCCCATCTTGTGGTGAGAACTCCCTGAATACTGGTCATCTGAAAGAGTGCACAGAGAAATTTGTCATGTGAAAGGACTGTTGCCTCTTTCCTCATGCTGTAGATGCATGGCCTCTTCTGTGACTGAGATACCATCTGTAGGCAACGGCTTGTGCTCCAACGCACGTAATCTGGTCTGACGGGTCCTTTGGTGATGAGGAGCTGTGAGTGATTAAGCTCTTCAGGCAGGCTGAAGACTGGTCACCTCTTATAAAATGTACTTGGAAGTTATGAATTATAACCAGGCTTCTTTTACAGTCACAGCTCTCATCTTTTCACATAGGTCTTTGTTTGGTTTGACTGTGCTCCGGTCTGACATGGATACATGCCCACTCTGAACTGAAATGGTGTAGTGGCAGTTGTGTAGTGATTTACACAGACTAATAGCTGTGAATCTTGTTCTTTCAGGCACGCCACCACACCAGCTGAGTTGTGAGGCTCTTTAGAAGATACCTTACACCTAAGTAGATTTGAAATCAGGCAGAGATTCGGGTCTGTTTCTGTCTGCGTAGCTATGGCTATATTTGAGTCAAAGTGAAAATTTTATCTAAGTATTGCTAAGGAGTTGTTCTTTTGTTGGTTTGTTTTGATGTTTTGGCTTCATGTCCTCCTGTTTCATAAGATAGTTTGACAGATAAGTAGTCATTTATTAGCCTTTTCTACATGGTTTAGTGTTCTTATCCAAGCTTTCGTTTTACCAGTTGATGCGAGAAGCTCAAAGAACAGCACCAAGTATAATTTATATCCCACATATCCATTTGTGGTGGGAGGCTGTTGGAGCTACATTGAAAGCTACTTTTACAACACTACTGCAGAACATTCCAACATTTGCTCCAGTTTTGCTGCTTGCAACATCTGATGTGTGTCACGCAGATCTCCCAAAAGAGGTATTTCTGTCAATACTTTTCTTACTTTTTAAATTCTGTTTCTTGTTAATTTATAAATACTTTAAGCATTGGAGTACTGTGCACTTTTAAGCAAACTCACACTGTTGTTACTTAGGCACCCTGACCAGGTCCCTTAAAATCTGCTTAGACAAAACAATGCTGAAAGCATTTGTCTGAAGTGTTTTCCGAGTAAAGAGATTAACTTTGACCCAACTTTTTCCCCCTTCTCATACACTCATGCTTATTAGACAGATGTATAAATTTACTTCAGACAATAATTCCAGCGACTTCATGATGGTCAGGTATGTACTTAGTCAAGAATATATGGTGCTTGAAATATAAATAGGGAAAAGGTATTTTTATTGAAAACATTTCTACTGAAAAGTGAAAGGTATTTTTACTGAAAATTATACAGTGGTCACACTGTTAATGTTGGAATGTAATTTAAAATTTAAATTCTTTAATAAAAATTTCGTTTTCTTCATAAAGGTGAAAGATCTACAAATTACAACTTTAAGTCCCAACTTCTGTTGAAGTAACTTGGAAATCAATTTTCAGTTGTATTCCTTAACAAAATTGAGTAAGAGCACATGCTTGGCTTTCTAGACATCTGAGAGTGTGAATTAAAGGAAGGTGTTAAAAATATGAATATGCTGCTCTGATTATTTTCTCTCAGTTATGGTGGCGGGGGCTTACCTAGATGTGTTTATCATCAAATGCTTTGAAAGGACTTACCTTTCTATGGAAGTTTTTATAATGTTAATAAATTCTTTCTAAAATAAGTATTGAAATTCCTTCCATACCTTTTGGTAGTAGAGATTGAAAAATGGAGTAAAACTTGGAAGTGTGCAACTTCAGACACCTCATTTTAAGTAATTTTTTATAAAAACCAAACCAGCCTTATGAAAAAGCCCACACTTGTCTGCTGAACTCTGCCTGTTCCCTCTATAGCTGCCATAAAGATGCAAACTAAAGGACAGCAAGGCAGGTAAATACAAAAAAAAAAAGCAGTCTTGGAGGTGGTGAACGTCACCAGTTCATCAGTGTATCATATGGTCCCTTCATTGAGCTTTAACTCCAGAGGTGTTCCTTGGAGAAGATACTGTAATTTGCTAACACTAACCTATCAAAATCTAGCAATTCAAGGCCAAGAAAATAACTTCACAGTTTGTCTTACTCAGATGATTATTCAGTTTAATTTAGAAAGTTACTCTTCTTTTTGGAATAGAATATGGATTTGTGTGGCCTTGTATATGAAATGTCTTTTCTCCTCATGCTTTAGATAAAAGAATTGTTTATTAATGATTATAAAGAAGTTTTCAAAGTCCAGTTGCCTAGTAAGGAAGAAAGAAGAGCATTTTTTGAGGACCTAATTGTAAACCAAGCTGCTAAACCTCCTGCATCAAAAAACAACGCAGGTGAGGATATTATACATATAAAACTGCGTAAGTTAATAGCTATACAGTATTTTCTTTGGTGGTAATTTTCTATCAGTTTTTCATATGCTTGTATTTGAGTACCATAAATTGACTAAAAGTTTCTGATTAATATAAGCCTGGCGGCCGCTGGAAGTACTCCCTGTAGCTCCGCCGCCTAAGCCTCGGCAGCTGACAGAGAAAGAAATAAAACAGCTGGAGGAGCAGGAAGAGGATACGTTGCGTGAACTTAGGATCTTCTTAAGGGATGTGACTCATAGACTTGCCGTTGACAGACGTTTCAGAGCATTTACAAAGCCTGTTGACCCAGAGGAGGTAAATTAATGTTCATCTGTAGTACGATTTTTATCTGTATGTACTCATAATGTCTCTGTGTGTGTATTTCTCAGTGTACATGTGCTCTTTATAGGAAGGTTTATCTTTGTTTTTAGGACTGTACTGTTCTGATTTTTCAAGAAGCAGGAAGTGAATTTTGCTTTTACTTTTGCTGACTCCTCGAGGCTCTCAAATGTCAGTTATTCCAGTATTCACTGAGAGCCCTGGGTTCCTTCTAAAATGTCTTTAGAATATTTCAGTTGGAAGGGACCTACTACGATCATCTAGTCCAACTGTCAGTTAGACCAACTGCCAACACAGTTTACTCATGAGAAAGCTTTGATATGTAGGCATGTTACAGCACTAAAAAGCAGAGACATCTCTCTCTCTATAATTATAAACGGTATAATATAGGACTGTTTTAATAAAGCCTAAAGCTCTTTAATTGACTGTCAATAGTTTCTGTGAGAACATGAGTAGAAGCAGCAGTTTTAAAAATAAATTTTAAGATTCTGTTTCATCTGGAGCTCCTCAGTATAAGATCCACCATAAGAGCTATGTGGTTTCTTTTTCCTCCCATACATTTCTTCTGTCTCTTTCTCTCATTTAATTTATTGAATAAGCCTAAGCCAGGGGCATATACTTCAAAGTCAGCTGTAGTTTTAATATAGCTTTGCTTTTCAGCAAAATCCTGTTCCCCTAAGCATCCGCTGGCTTGTCTTTCCCTTTACTTCTAGTTTCCGAGATGTGAGTAATCTAGACAAACAGAACTCCTCATCTAAACTAGTCATTAGGCTCCTTTTATGGTCTGAGTAAAGAAATGGGCACCTCTGGGTCCCTTTATCTCATTCTAAAGTCAATGTCTAGGACAAATACTTCAAAGGTGCGATTCCTGCAGCCTTTTTCTTGCCGGCACCAACAAAGAGAATCTCAGGTGACTTTACCGAGAAACCTTTCTTTGCAGTGATTTTCTAAAGCAAAGTGAAATGAATCCCACTCCGGGTATCTGTCCCCTTCTCTGCCTCACATGTACTTCTGACCTCCCTCCTTCTTTTTTGCCCCTCTTCTTGTCTGTCTCTTCAAAGTCAGTCGAAATAGCCCTTCTATTTTCAAGAAACTAACTGGTTAATTTCTGCGTCTTTGGATGTGTCATAAATATTTGGGGTTTTTAAGAAGTCCTTTATTTGATTTTATCAAAATAATTATTTTTGGTACATACTGTGTTAAATTTGAGCATGTATATTTCATTTGTAGGTACCCGATTATGATGCAGTTATTAAACAGCCCATGGACCTTTCGGCAGTTCTCTCTAAGATTGACTTGCACCAGTACCTCACAGCAGGAGATTTTCTAAAAGACATCGATCTAATCTGTAGCAACGCTTTAGAGTACAACCCAGATAAAGATCCTGGAGGTGAGGATGTGGTTTTATCCCTAATTTGGAAAAATTTAAAATGTATAGATTGGTAAATGTCATCTGTGGACAGCAGACTTGGGATTAGATCATTTTAAACATCCACAGAGAGCATTTCTTACCAGGTTGTAAATGTTGTGGCATTAAACTACTTGGGCATGATTTTGTGATAGAAGCGTTGATCAGTAACTAGTGCTTGTGCTTTAATAATTAACTTTTTTGTTGTTATGCTGAAAATATTCACTGAGATAACCTTTTAGAACCTACCTATGAAAAGGCAAAATCTTTCTAAGTAAGCAAAATAAAGGATTTCATTGGCTGGTAGAAAATACTCAGTTCTGGCTGTAAAATTTCAGATCGTCTCATTAGGCACAGAGCTTGTACTTTGAGAGATACAGCATACGCCATAGTGAGGGAAGAAATGGATGAAGATTTTGAACAAAACTGTGAAGAAATTAAAGAATCTCGTAAAAAAAGAGGTATGGTTTTTTTGACGCTACGGATTTTAAGACTTGTCTCAGTATTTGTAACATTACAGTGCAAGACACAATTCTTTGCTATCTGTTCTTTATTGCAAGGTTGTAGCTCTTCAAAGTATGCTCCATCTTACTACCATGTAATGCCAAAGCAAAACTCTGTTCCTGGGTGTAAGAAAACAGATTCAAAGTGTAACGAGAAAACGAAGATGCCAGCAGTGCCTGTAGATGCCAGTACACCCCGCTGTAACGGCAAGTTGCATTTTATTTAGACTTTCTTGGAAAAAGTGCTCGGGTCGCTGATGCCTTCTCTGTTCTTGTGACACAACAGGTTTCTGTGATGCCTGGTTCTTCATGCCAGGGGCATTACATTTTTTCATTTGCTTCAAAATGTGGGATAAATCCAGGGGTCATTCATTCCATATGGTTATGAAGTTCAAGTACAGTTTACATTGTAAGACGCTAGCCTTGATGGTCCAACTGACACTTAATGGCTCCTAAATTTTGGTATCTTTTGAAATCAAAAATTGAAGGGGGAAAAGGGAAAAAATAGGGGAGCAATAATAATAGATATATAAAAGAAAGATTATTATTTCTTTGCTTTTCCTGTGAAAATGACATGAAAGAACAAAGGGGCTTGGGTCTCTTTCAATTCAAATGCATGACATAGTGTGAAGTTTCCTGGTCTTACTGGCATGGCTGGGAATTTTGCCATTGACTTCACCCCTATGCTTTGTGCAGTCCTCTGTGAATACAAAGAATTGTGGGTTTTTCTGGAAGGCAAAAATGCAAAGTTTGTTTCAAACAAGGTTAACTGAATCAGAAAGCATATGAGGTGTAAGTCTTTACAGACAATTTTTTCTCCAGAAAATATTGCCTTAAAATTGTCTGTTTAACTCTGCTCAACGTATGTTTAGCTTTTGAAGTTTACAGCTTTATAACAGGTTTGAAGAAGGGCTCGTCTCCGGATGCTTTTCTGTTGTTCATCTATATTAGTTCACATAATAAGACAGTAAGCAACTTCACCTAATAACCTTGCTTTGCAGTAATACTTCCTATCTAAAGTAAGAATTTTCTGCTCATAAAATCTTGAAGCTGATGGTTTTGTGAATGAAAATCTGTAGCTGACTTTTTAAAATCTGATAGCAAATTGACATCATTAACTCGCAACTCTTTCTCTAGACGTATGTAGGGAGACAGACAATGGTACTTGAGCTCCTTTGATCATTTTCCCTGTAAGTCAAGTAAGATGAGGATGCTGGATTTTGAAGGAAGAACTGTTTTGGTAATTTTTTGGATTACTTTTTCTGATATCTCTTTGTAGATATGTCAAAAAGAAAGCGTAGAAAGAAAAAAGGGTCTTCAAGTATTGCAATAAAGAGGAGGAATTTTCAGTTCAATAAAGAGAATAAAGTTCCAGAAGACCAAAATGAAGTAGAGTGTGATGAAGAGTCTCCAGAAAAACATGTTTCTAACACAGTTTGCACTGACGGTGAGTCCACACAGGATTCTTCTATGGAAGAAAATGAAAACATACTTCAAGAACGACAGAAAAACGCGAATGAAAATAAATCTGGGACAGAAAATGAAAGAGAGAGAGTTCTTTTGGCTAAATCTACTTCTGAAAAGAAGAGTGTCATGCTTCCTGAACATTCAGACCTAAGAAAGGAGAGTGAAATGCCGGATTGCCAAATAGCAGGAAATTCTGAAGATGGAGATTCAAATGGCAAGTGAAAGGTCCCACAAGTCCTTTCTTTAGCTCCTTTTTGCTCCTGAGGAGGTTTACACTGTTTATTAAGTTTTAGCCTTTTAAATTCTATTCTGTTATTTCTGATGTATCTTTCTAAAATCAGCACATAGTGTTTCTTGCATAATGATGCTGCCCCTCTAGTTACGCTAGCCAAACTCATGCTTTTCTGAAGCTGCTGGCTTTTTGATTCTGAAGTTTGTTTTTCAAATGGTACCTGATTGAAAAACAATTGTTGCCTTTCTTGGATGAGTATCTGCCCAGTAATGAGCAGCCTGAGTTAAAAAGCTCTGTACTTCAAGCAGTGTGGAGCCAGAGTCACATGTGGAATAAAAACTTATGTTTTTATGTTGGCAACGTAAAAGATGTGTTTTCTCACCTAAATTACTTCAGAGTTTTACCGGGCAGTGCTGTAATGGCAACGTAGCTGGTTTTTTTTCCTGGTTTTACCCTGCCTTTTTCTCTAGTGCTTTATGTCCGAGTTTAATTTTTATGGAGAGGTGACTTTTGCCAGAAACAATGTAAAAATCAAGCATTTTGCAGTGAAAAAAATGGTAACAGTTCTATCTCTCTCATTGCAGAGAGAGACTGTATTCCAGGTACAGGATACTTCACTGATACTGTATTCCAGAGAAACAGAAATCCTGACTTAAGAAATCTGTGTCGTTCCAGATTCGTGGGTGTACTGTGTGACTCGTGCGAGATGTTCTCGGGTGCAAGAGCAACAGCTGGCGTGTGTCGAGAAAGCAACGGAAATGCTCACACAGACTGTGATTGTGGATTACTGTGAGCTCAAAGTAAGTCTAATTTCAGTTTTGTTAATACTGAAGTAGGACATTTTCTTGCAACGTGTACAGTTGTAAATTAAGTCAGTTGTTAACCAATTAAAACAAATTATGGGAAGGATACATAGCTTGTGAAGTATTTCAACCTGTAATGGACTATGACTGTTGTGTTTCCACACCTGGGTGTAGACTGCTCTTCTTGCTTATGGTGAACTAAGTTTTAGGTGACTGGGTTCTCTTCCTAATTTTTAATTTAAAAGGGCTTGTTGAATTTTAAAATAGACCACTGGCAACCTGCTAGTACTGTTGGCTATTAATGTCTTAACAGTTTTTATGATGGCTTTTGAGGTTTTGGTTTGGTTTGGTTTTTGCATGGTTTCATTTATTAGGAACCTGAAAAGGACCTTTGCTTCTAGCAGCGATGACTTGGTTAGCAGGTTGACATAAAGCTCATTGTGGATAAAATACTAATACTTAGTTTTCTGAAATTCTTTCAAAATCCAGTGTTAGAATTTTGCATTCATGCAGTTACAGTGTTATAAGGGTTTTCCAGCCCCTCGTAGGAGAGAAGTTGCTATCCTAGGCTACAGTTGGGGAAAGAGTGGGCCTGGCTGCAGGGGGTGATAGAGGTTTCTTTGCACAAAATGGAGAGGCTAGAACAAGGACCTGATCTTCAGGGCATATTGCAGTGAGGAAAACTAGGAAAATTGCTAGGTTGGAGTCGAGGAAGTTGGCCAAAGCAGAGGAAGGCTGCTCTTTACCTGCCACGATGAGAAAGGGAGTGTTTCCGTGTTTCTCATGGATATTTCCCCTGTGTGGGGAGAATGTGGTCAGATAGGAATCCCCTTCAGTGAAGGGGCTTGTCAACACAATTTCTGTCACGTTATTACGCTGTGACCTAATGTGTAGAGATGAAACTAACTTTTTAGAGCTGGCTTCCTAAGGAAGCAGATTTCAGGGGATTTTGCTGTTCATATCTGCCTACGTATATAGAAAAGCCACGTACTTCTTTCACAGTCAGAGCGCTAATAGCATGTGCTCTGAAGTTACTGCCCACTGCAGAAATGGTATGGTAGAGCCTGTATATATATGTTTCAGCTATAAGGAGAGCTACAGTCATGAAATGTGTCTTTTAGAAAACTTGTTTCATTAACATGGGTGCCATAGGAACTAGCTGCTCCTACCAGAGAGCCTCTTTGGAACTCATCTGCAGTGAATAAGCCAGGTGAACCTCCAAAATGTAGCTGCTTGGGTTTGTTTGAGGATTTTTTTTGTGGGGTTTTTTTTTTTTGTATTTGCTTGGTAATAGGCCTAGAACTTTATGAACATATAGAAGAGCATGCAGTCATCTATGTGGCAGCAATTAGAGATAGTTTCACGCAGGATTTTGACCACACACCTCTGTCCCATCCTACCGTTTCTGTTCACAGCACTTGAAAGCACACAAGCATGGGTTTTGTGCATTTATCTGCGTGTTGTATAGAATGAACCTGAGGGGAATACTCCAATTTTGGGCTAGCTGATCTGAGAGAGGCGGATGATGACAGACAGGTGCAAGGCAGTAATATTTTCATTTGGTGTGGCTGCTCTCTGAAGCGACGTCTTCACAGCCTCACACAACACACAGATCCTGAGCAGCCGCAGCAGTAGAAGAAGATGCTGCCATAGCTTTCCCAGAGATTATCACCTTCACATCTTTGGTAACAGAAACGACTGTGTGAGGGATTGGTAATGTGCTACAGGCAGAGTCCCTCTGCTTGTTTACCTGCTTTTGGGTTTAAAGGCAGGAGCTGGCTGATCTAACTTTGCTCCCTGATCCACTTCAGCCACTTGAGCAGAGCCGTGGGCTCTGTACGTGCTCAGCTCATGGGTGACGGTGAGCACCTAAGGGTGCTTCCGCTTCCAGCTGGCACAGCTGTCTCTGGCAGATGTGTAGCCTGGCTTCCAAAGGTCCACGTCACAGTGCCCTGCACTGCAGCAACAGCTTCTCTATGGAAATACAACAGCGGCTTTGCTGTGGCAGCAACTCTGACAAAGTGGATTGTGTCGTTCCCTGCTGTTCTGGAAGCAGTTGATTCACAATTATAACCGTTGATGTGATAGATTGATTAGTAATAAAACGATGTCTGAAATTTAAGCCTTCCTTTTCTCTGAAGTATGAAAAATTAACTCATTTTCTCCTGTTAAACCTTGTGAGATATGTAGTCTGTTTTCTGAAGTGTCACTCATATTTTGTTTAATAATATAAGGAAGTAAGATGTCACTTCTGTTGTTATTGTTGAGCTTCTGAAAACATAAAGAGTCTATTCAAAGGATCTTGCGCTGTTCTAAACTTGTAGTTTTCATTTTTTCTCCTTCAGCAACTGTTGCATTTTGTCACTGCGATAACTAAGAACTTCACTATATTTCACTTGGAAAAACTATATGCTGTTCTCAGTCAGTGCATTTACCGTCATCGGGAAGATTACGACAAAACTGAATTAGTGAAGGTAAACTTTTTGTCTTACAGCACTTTCTATCACTGGTGTGTGTGTGTGTGTGTGTGTGTTAAGCATATGTACGTGTGCACTCTGGATATCACGCTTATTTAGCATTACTCTTTACTGCTTAGTTGCCGGAGTTAAAAGGCTTTTTCATTTCAGTCTGGAAGACATTTATCCATATTGCAAAACCATTGTTGTATTTGGCATAACTGCTGGCAGTTTCAGCAGGAATAGGCTTGAACAAGACAATAGGTCCACCCCCACAGCCCTCTCAAGGCAGTTAACCTCAGCCTGTCACTAGTCCTTCTCCAGAACCTGTTCAGGGGTAGGGGGCTGCTGAAAGGAGGGTGCTTTGCTCAGTCTGACGCTTCCTCTTTCTCCCCCTACAGGCAGGCAGACACGGTAATACTCTGTACAGTAGTCATTCCATTCTTGAAAAGAAATTAGGTATGAAACGTAACAAGAGTTTGAGACTTTTCTCTACTCTTGCCATAATCTCTTTTTAACTAGCATGGCTCAAGCATCTTTAATTTGACATATTGGGGAGATTTCTGCCTTGACGGCTTAATGCTAATGAGTCAAATTCTCTGATCTCTCCCTCTCGGAGAGGGTTTCTGAGTTGTCAGAACTCAGCGGAAATCTTCCAGAGGCGCCCATAGTCCCAGTCAGGAATTCCCAGTACTGAGGGGATAGGTTTAGATAGGTTGAATATTCAGTCTTCAGATTCAAGATCCTTGAATCCCTTTGAGATGCTTGTGCCTGAGAATAGATAAAAATTCTTTATGCCCCTCAGTCTGTCTTAAAAAAGAGGAAGCCTCTTTTCTTCAGCCCTGGTCACCTTGATCTCTTCTTGCACATCTGATAAAGAGTAGAATGGACACTCCGTTCCCACTGTGCAACAGTGAGGATTATTTGGATGCAGGGAGGCCATTCCTGAAAAAATGTGCCCTTTTCTCATCTAGTGTAATGATGTGTTTTAGCATAAGAAGGGATTTATTTATGTCATCTCAGCGCTTGTGAGCTTTTGTGACTTAAACTTTACTGCTTAAATTAAGAGGGACTTGATTTCTTTGTTTTCTACTTCTACCTTCAGGTTTAACAAACAAGTATCTCCTTTTCAGAATGTGCAAGTCGGTCAGGAGCAAGCTCTGCTCTATGAAGAGATAGATTTTAACAGGCAGTTATTCAGAGTGCAGAAAATAACATTTCCAGCTTTTTAGTTCTGGCTTTTTAGGAACCATCTCCTCTTTCTAATTGTTGAAACCACTGTTGATGCAGATCCATACAGTCTCTCCAGCCTACTCTCTGTTTTGGATGCATAGGGATGCATTTGAAGCTAGGGGGTATGGAAAGACTTTGTGATGGTGGTAGCACACGTATTTGCTAAATATTACTAACAATTGTATGTATGTACAGCTTCTTTATTCTTTTTTATGAAAAAATAAACAGGGTTCTTAAGTTTTTATTCATGCTGACTGTCGTTTGTCTCTTTTTTTTCTTACTAGGAAATGAAGAAAGAAATTGCAGCCTTCAGTTGTGCTCCTTGACGCTTGATTTCAGCCCACTTCTGCTCTGTAATGTTTTCTTTTCATCGCATGCTGTTATCTGTGCATAATTCAATAAAGATTACTTCTACATATATATTTATACATATATTAAACAAATATATCCTAAAATTTATTAAGAAAGCTCAAATAAAGTCCTTTCTTTTTGACATTTTCGTCCTCTCTATATAATGTATGATGTGGGGTACTGCTGTCATTGCCTTTGTAACGCTGCAGATCTGAGCGTCTCCCAGATAACTTCGGTACCTCTCTTTAAAACAAAATGATCTAAAACTTGATGAACTTTAATCATTGTTTTCTAGCCTGTGGGAATACGTTTTTCTGAAGTAGTCTTGTGGTGCTGTACAGTCCATTGTATATTACACATAGGTTTTAAACCAAATCTCATTTTGCTATATGGAAGGTACATCCTCTGCAGTACAGAGGTAATTTTTTTAATTACCTGTTAGCACCTCAAGCGGCTTTCATGGAATTAACAACCTAAAGAAAGTATGTGGGAGAAACATGCTTTCCACAAAAGTAAGAACTTCTGCTGTGGCATGTTTTTTGCCTGTCAAAAAAACCTAACTTGAAACAGAGCAAGGTTTACCACTGGGACTTTCTGAGATAAAGTTTAGTCTTGCTTGTAACGATGACAATCTTGATACTGGAGAATGGAAGTTTAATATAAATTGTTAGTTGCGGGTCGGGTCGCTTGTAGTTGAATTAAATTGTAAATAGTTTTCTAGTTACCTGGAGAGAATTATATCTCTGTTACATAAAAGTGAATATATTGTTGGTGATAAATATATTTAATAATAAGCAATATCCCTTTTTGAAGATAAATGCGTCTTTAAAGCAGCAGAGAAAATTTCTCAGTTAATTTGACAGAGTTATTTTTTAAAAAATTGGGGGAAAAAGGCAAAGCTCAATTATATATGAGAATAAAATTTTCTGTCAGTTCCAATAAAATGTGTCACGATACACTGTTGTTGTGTCACAACGCCTGGTGATACTGAGTGCCTAACTGTGCAATCCCTCTGTGTGTGGTTGGTTTCTTAGGTATGTTTTAGTTCTCTTTTTTTTGTTTCTTTCTGCTGTGTTTGTCCAAATGTTTGTGTACTATGCAGGTTATTTTTATTTTATCTGTATTGTTTGGATGGGTATTAATAAAAAATGAATCACCTTTTTGGGGGGTTTTGCCTGCTCTATTTTAATCACAGAATAATTTTGATCAGTAACAACCCAAAAATCAACTTACCCCATTCTTGGGGTATCGGTACATGGCAAAGGCCAAGCACAGGAGGAAGAAAAATTATATTGAAAATGTAATGTATAACATTGGAAATGTAATAAAGAAATTAACATATTTTTTCCTTAACTTAATCTCCACTCTGGCTGCTGTCGCTGATTTTCGATCGGGCTGTGGGGGTGGGTTTGCTGAGCCCCTTCCCCGGAGCGACTGCTTCAAAAACTGATTCTGGGATCAAAACTTTCGCTCTTCAAAGCTTTCATTGAACTCCCTCCTCTCGCTAGTCTCGACAGGATACTGCACTTACACGGCTTTTGTGAAAAACTGTGTTTATAATTGCGTAAGTCTTCATCTCCCATGACCAACAGTTAATGGATCCCACAAGCCACATCTTTTTCTTAGGGAAACAACCGTATTTTAGTGTCTGAACCAAAATGGCAAACAGTGATGAAAGAAATAACATGTGGAGACGCAACATTTTTAAGAAGTATGCAGTGGGCGTTAAAACTAAATAATGACCAAAATATCTAGCCATGTACTAAAGGAAGAGGTTCCCTTTCTCCAAGTTCTGTAACTAAACACACACAAAAAAAAGAGGGTTGTGGGTTTTTTTTTTTTCCTCACAGCCATTACTTCTGCGCTCGCTCGCCCCTGGTCTGGGGCTGCGGAGCCTGCGGCGACGTCCTCCCTCAGCTCCGGGCGCCTGAGGGGAGCCTGGGGCTGGCGGCGCCCTTCGAGCCCGGCCGGGCGGGAGGGTCCAGCGCCCAGCCCAAGCTTGTCGGCGGAGAAGCCACCGGGAGCTCCCGGCCTGTCGCTCCCGGTCCTCGCCGCCTGACCGAAGGGCGAGGAGCCGCCGTCGGACTCCGTGCCGCGGCGCGGCGACGCCGGAGCAGCCCCCCGCGGCCGGCCGCCGTCCTCGGTGGGGCCGGGCCGTCCTCCGGCTGGTGTCCGCCGTCTGACGGGCGGGGCGGCGGCGAGGCGGCTCCGCCCCCGCTCCCTGCCAGGGAGGCTGAGGCACCGGCCGCCGCTGCCCGGCCTCCCCGCGCACCCGCCCCGGGGGGCAGCCAGGCGCCCGGGAGGATGCGAGTGGGCGCCGCGGGCGGCGGCGAGGCGAGGGCCCGGGCGGCCGGCGGCCTTGGGAGTTCCCGGCTCACCCGCCGCCCCCCCGCCCCAAAAGAAGTGCAGTAGTTTGTGAAACGCAAGATGGCGGCGCGGCCGTGAGCGGAGGCGGCCGGCAGGCGGGCAGGCAGGCGGGCGGCGCGGGCGGAGGGGGCGAGGCGCAGCGGCGCCCTCAGGTAGGGGCTCGCGTCTGCCGCCGCCGCCGCTGCCGCGGGCGGAGAAGGGGCTCTCGGCGCCGGGAGGCGGGAGGGAGACCCCCTCTCCCCCCCCCCGGGGAGGCGTGCCCCCCGCCCGCCCCCGCGGGAGCCGAGCCAGGCGCTCTCCCGGCGGGGACGCTGCCCCGCTCCTCCCCGGGGCAAGGGCGGCTGCTGGGCGGCGGGGGCGGGCGGGCCCAGCCGGGCCCTGCGGGGGCGGCCGCCCGCGGGGTGGGCGCGGTGGGCCGGCCGCGCCCCGCCCGCCTCCCTATTGTCTGGCGGCGGCGGGCGAGGGGCCGGGGGGTATCGCCTGCCGGGGGCGGCCGGGCCCCGGGCGGGGAACCCGGGCGGGGGGAGAGCCGGCGTGTCACTTGGAAGCGGGTCGCTGCGTGCCCCCGGCCCGGCCCCGCAGCGGTTGTTACACCCCTTCGAGTCCGAGGAGCATCTCCTCTCCCCGTTCCTCCGCCCTGTGCCCGCTGCGAAGCCGGGAGCCCGTGCGCGGCTTCGCTCGCCCCGGGGCGAGGGAGAATTCGCCAGTCGGCGAGGAGAGCGGAGAAGTTCACTCCCGGAGGAGCTGACGATTTCCCGCCCGCTGTCACCGGGCAGGGGCACAGACTGACAGGCAGCCAGCGAGCCATGAAGTTGTGTCTCCGGAGTTGTCCCGCATCCCGTGGCGTTGCGGAGCGGGGGCGAGCGCGGAGGAGCAGCGGGGTGTATGTGCAGGCAAAGTTGGGGAAGATGTCTGGTTTGCTCTTCTGGGGGTGTCTGGGTTTTGGGGTGCGTTCTGACGCTCGGCTCTCCCCTAGATCAGGATGTGCGGCACTGGAGATCGACACCGACTTCCATAAACCACATAATGGAGGCAGTTCTGGATCTCTGAAAGGGCTCCGAGTATCTGCAATAGTGAACGTTATCTGGTAGGTACTTGTGCTTTATTTCTGAGCTGCGTGGACTTTCTGGTAGGTTAAACAGTTAACGGAAGGTTGGAGAAGTTTACTTTGTACGGTGTCATATAAAATAGCGAAGGCTGAGAGGGCTCTTGGTGTGCAAGCTGGAGTAGGTGCCACTTCTTTTTAAGATCGAGCTGTACAGACAGCGTATTGGGCATGTCAAAGTGCAGACAAACATTGTATAAATAAAAAGTGGATTTTGTTATGAAACTTGTTACATGAAAACAAATATTCCATTAAACGTAGGAATGAGGAATTTTAAAAGCTGTACTGTTGCTTTTGACCAGCAGGCTGGTTTTTGTTTGTTTTTGCTTAGAAGGATTTGAAAGAAAAGAAAGCTTCTGAATACTTACGGAAACCCTGTTTAAAACAACCTGCCTGATGCAGACTATAGGACTGCCCTAATTACAACCTCTTTGAATAAGCACGCATCACTTAGAAAACCCTTTTGTTACTGTCTTTAAACATTGCCAGCAAGGCAGTCTGTTTCACTTGTGGTGTTAAATGAATTCCCCTGAGCCGATTAGAAGTAGATGCCATTTTTTATTATTTGCCTTTAACTTCAGGGTAGTGGTTTTTCTCTTTGCTAGGTGGAATGCTGTTGCGTTTGGGTACTGTGTGTATACTATGATCGTTCCCAAACTTGTCTTTGTAAAACACAGCAGTTTGAGGTAGACCTTTTCTTTGTGAAGCATACTTTTCTACTCTTAATGTTTCTTACCACTCTCTTCTGGATTATTTCCTGTCTTGAAACACCCTTGATGACCTGTGCATGTTTTGGCTGGATCCAGTGACCTCGTGTCTAGTCTTAATTGCTGTCATTTATCACTGTTGGTCATTATTGGAATAGACAATATTTATCACTGCATGCTAATATATCATTGGAGACTGTTAGAGCTGTGTATTGAACAATTCTGCCTTTTGTAGATTTCTCAGTACTGAAAAATTTCTATCAAATAATGGACTTTGTACTATTGTTAGGATTCCTTTTGTTCCTAATGTACCGAGAAGACTGTTTCTTACATCTTTTGCTTCACTGAGCAGTCTATAGCATTTCACTTAAGCTTATTGCTATCCCTGAGCTTCTCCCCTGCTTTTCCCCCATTTGTTTTTATGTAGTCTGAGGGAAAGGATTAAATTTTGGTTAACTTTTTCATCTAGTTGTGGTTGATGAGCCTTTTGTTCGGAGGTGACTTTAGAAGAGTCTGATTTAAGAAATAGTCACATATCTTTGAAGTCAGATTCTTTCCTCAAGTCTGAGCTCAGGATTTTTTCCAGCTTTATGAAACTGGAACTTTTAAAGCACCAAATAAACTGGGTTTTATTCAGTTTGCACAGAATTAAGTATAACCAAGGCACAATCACTTGTAGCTAACCTATGGCTAGTCTTTGTTTTGGTGATGGATTTCTCTTTACCTGTCAAACTGAGGTCTAGGCAAGAATTCCACTGTGTCAAATTCAGTATTTTTATGTTTTCTAATTTTTAGAAATCCTGACCCTGTTGCAAAATTGGCAGAATGATCTTCTCAGTGTCTGTTTATTAAAGTCCTGTGTGATAACAGTTTTGGGGTCATGAAGCAGGGAAGGTTCTGAACATTTTTTAGCTGAGTGCATGGACATGCTGTTCTCTTCCGTGTATTAATGGTCAATATTCCCTCTCCTTGCGCTTTAGAGGCAGGGTCATTGATCCATAAATATCCAAGGTGGTTTTCCTCTGAGTTGTCAGTGACTTGGAAACAAGTGGTGCAATTTTCAATATAGTGCCATTTCCCCATTTTCTTTTGTTTATTTGGTATTTCCTATATAGGGAGCAATATTGATCTTAGTGTTCTAGTCCTGTATCTCCCTACTATGTGTCAGTAGCATCAGCTTTGTTGAATATATACCGATAAGTATATGATTTTCTGTTGTTACTTAAATTTCTAATATTGTCAGATTAGGCATTAAAGCAGTTTCTTTCTTCAAGCTATTAAAGGGATGTGATTGCTTATTTTTTCATCATCATTATTATTAATTCCAATTTATTGTCTTTATTCCAATTCATCTCTTTTTTTTTTTTTTCCTCTCTCTCTTTTTAATTTTTTGTAGTTAGTTCAGGACCTTCCCAAATATTCAAGCCACTTTGCTGCATAAACAGTTGTTTCTTTTTCTGTGGAAGTGGAAGCCATCAAAAATGATACATTTCCTTACCCTGTACCAGCCAGATGGCATTTCATAATTCAGTGCCTTGCGTCACTTTAACTGATGGTTCATTTCCAGTTCTGTTGTCTTTCTGTCAAGGAACTGGAAGGAACTTCAGAAGGTCCACTGAAGTCTTTTTCATATTCTTCAGAGTTCAGTGAACTGTAACATATTTCATAAAACAGTGTCTCTACTACCAGTGGATCCTTTCTAACTAGCTTCAGAAATCAGCCCAAATTGAGCAAAAGTCTGCTGTTGTCACATGTGGGAAGACGTGTACCGTTCTTTTATTCTTAAAAGATTTGAGATCGTAGTAAATGTTAAAGTTCAATAGAATTCAGTGAAAAAGGGTATGATCTAAAGGGGCAAGAACTGTAACATAGACTACATTTATTATATCGTCAAAAATATGAAAAGGGCATTATCACGCTAAAGCACAGAAACTAGGAAGATTGCTGACGACTAAAAGAGGAACGGCTGTGGCTAGATGAGAGAACCCTTAAGAAAAATGTTAAAGAACTTTGAATATGCTACTTTTTGCACTTCTTAAATGGTGTCGGAGACAGCAAAGAACTTAATGTTGCAAACGTCCTTTAGCAGTGTGACCTCTGCTTGGGCCGAACAGGTCTAAAGGAGCTCAGTGTATTCTGCCTCCAAAGAACAGGCTTCAAATTGCATTTGGAACCGTTTAAGGAAGTGAGTTTGGTATTTTGGGTTCACTCTGTGCAACTTGGCCTTCCCCGGTGGCGTTTTGGAGTCTGCTGCTCACCTTCCTTATCCGCTGGTCTCACTAGGAGTTGAAGGAATTTAACAGGCTGCCAGGGGACCCACAATTTGAAGTTGTTGCTCAAGCAAGCCTTGAAGGCTGGCAGTTTTGTTTAAACAGTGGGCAGACAGAACTGTGTAATGAGGCATGAATAACGCCAGCCCTCGCTCTTTGGCAAAGCCAGCCTCGTTCTGTGAGCGCCAAATTCACCCCGCCAGACAGAAGGACAGAAATGAGCTCGTGGACTTTCTAATGGCTCTGGTAGAAGTTCCACATGTTCAGCGCTTTGAATCTTCAAAGCATCTTAGGAACCACATATATTGGATGGGAAGTAGCTGTTAGCTTACCATGAATACTGTGAATTAGGCAATCATTTTGTATTGGTTTTAATGCTTGCATCCTTTTTTATAGGTTAGGAGTGTGATTATTTTAATATTGTCTTACCTTACAAAGGTGCCAAGAACTTCATAGGTGGAAATGCATGTTTGCTTAGTCCGAGGCAGTCTTGGTAGAAGTCTCTTAAGCTTGGCTTTCCTAAAAATTGCAGTATATTAGCTTAAACAAAACATGGCACTAATGTGATTGCCTTTCTCCATGTGTTATAGTGGAAAGACATGCTTCATATGCCAAAATGCTGCTGATTTTGAAGCTCTCCTACCAGTTCTGTATGTGGTGTAAGGCTCTGTTTTGGTAATTAGGTCAAAATGATCTAGGAATCTTGTATGTCCTAAAAAGAGTAAAGGGGACACAATAGGGAAGGAGTCAGGAAGGAATAGTTATTACTACCTGGGCTATGGAAGACTGGCAGTTAAACCTGAGTTACAGCTGTGTGCTTCTTCAAAAAGTCCAGATTCCTAGTTAATCTTTGGAAAACTCTCAAAGTAAAAAAAAAATACTACTTTTTTATACATAGGTCAGCTGCCTTCAGCAAAATCAGCTGGAGCTGAGGGCACTCTGCAAATCAGAGCTGTATCGGGAGTAGTTAGGCACTTGGCAGCAGTTGCCAGGTGAGATGGAGCAAGCGTGAAAGCTCAGGGGTGTCTGTTTCTCGGTAGGATTCTCAGCAAGATGAAACACATTTGTAGCTTCGGTGGAATATTTTTTGAACATTCAGCACTGCACAATGTCCAGCCTTGTTTGCAATGTTGAATACGTACAGCTCTGTCGTCCAGACTTCTTGGTGAGGGTCTGGACTAACAAAAAGATTCACCATACCTGGAGTTTAAGTCATAAAATCATAGGATAGTTTGGGTTGGAAGGGACCTTTAAGGACCATCTAGGCCAACCTCCTACAGTGACCAGGGACATCTTCTACTAGATCAGGTTGCTCAGAGCCCCGTCCAACCTGACCTTCAGTGTTTCCAGGGATGGGGCATCTACCACCTCTCTGGGCAACCTGGGCCAATGTTTCACCACCCTCATTGTAAAAAAAATTCTTCTTTTTATCTAGTCTAAATCTACCCTCTCTTAGTTTAGAACCATTACGCCTTGTCCTATTGCAACAGGTCCTGCTAAGAAGTTTGTCCCCATCTTTCTTATAAGCCCCCTTTAAGTACTGAAAGGCTGTAGTAAGGTCTCCCTGGAGCCTTCTCTTCTCCAGGCTGAACAACCGCAACTCTCTCAGCCTGTCTTCATAGGAGAGGTGTTTTATCCCTCTGATCATTTTTGTGGCCCTCCTTTGGACCCACTCCCACGGGTCCATGTCCTTGTTATGTTGGGGTCCCCAGAGATGGATGCAGGGTTCCACGTGGGGTCTCACCAAAGCGGAGTAGAGGGGCAGAATCACCTCCCTCGACCTCCTGGCCAGGCTTCTTCTGATGCAGTCCAGGATACAGTTGGCTTTCTGGACTGTGAGCGCACATTGTTGGCTCGTGTAATTTTTCATCCACCGGTATCCCCAAGTCCTTCTCAGCAGGGCTGTTCTCAATCCCTTCATCCCCCAGCCTGTATTGATACTGGGGGTTGCCCTGACCCTGCACTTGGCCTTGTTGAACCTCATGAAGTTCACATGGGCCCACTTCTTGAGCTTGTCCAGGTCCCTCCGGATGGCATCCCTTCCCTCAGGCATGTCAACCTCACCACTCTGCTTGGTGTCATCTGCAAACTTGCTGAGGGTGTGCTCAATCCCAGTGTCTATGTCATTGATGAAGATATTGAACAGTACTGGTCCCAATACAGACTCCCGAGGGAGTTAGAGGATGTCCCCCTGAGGGACATCACTTGTCACTGATCTCCATCGGGACATTGAGCTGTTGACCACTGCCCTCTGGATGTGACCATCCAACCAGTTACAGAATCACAGAATCACATGGGGTTGGAAGGGACCTCTGAAGATCATCTAGTCCAACCCCCCTGCTTTGGTCCTAGAGGTCCACCTAGAGCAGGTTGCACAGGAATGTGTCCAGGCGGGTTTTGAAAGTCTCCAGAGAAGGAGACTCCACCACCCCCCTGGGCAGCCTATTCCAGTGCTCTGCCACCCTCAAAGTAAAGAAGTTCCTCCTCATGTTTAGGTGGAACTTCTTATATTCAAGTTTGTGCCCATTTCCTCTTGTCCTATCCCTGGGCACCACTGAAAAAAGACTGCCCCCCTCCTCTTGACACCCACCCTTTAAGTATTTATAAGCATTGATCAGATTCCCCCTCAGCCTTCCCTTCTCCAGACTAAAAAGACCCAAGTCCCTCAGCCTCGCCACGTAAGGGAGATGCTCCAGGCCCCTAATCATCTTTGTAGCCCTCTGCTGTACCCTCTCCAGCAGTTCCCTGTCCTTCTTGAACTTGGGAGCCCAGAACTGGACACAGTACTCCAGATGGGGCCTCCCCAGGGCAGAGTAGAGGGGGAGGATAACCTCCCTTGACCTGCTAGTCACACTCTTCCTGATGCACCCCAGGATGCCATTGGCCTTCTTGGCCACAAGGGCACATTGCTGGCTCATGGTCATCCTGTTGTCCACCAGGGCTCCTAGGTCTTTCTCCTCAGAGGTGCTCTCCAGCAAGTCAGCCCCCAACCTGTACTGGTGCATGGGGTTATTTCTCCCCAGGTGCAGCACCCTACACTTGCCTTTATTGAAGTTCATCAGGTTCCTCATCCAGACAGTCCACCTATTCAATCCAAAGGCTTTTGTGCATGGATCAGTCTCAGGAATTGGTGCCCCATATGAGATCCCTGCTGGCATTGTAGGCATCTGTGAAAATGCGATGCAGACTCGCACAACTTGACTCCTTGTAGATTAAGAGTGGTTTTCAAATTTGACTTCTTAGTACGTTTTACTTAATTTTGTTGGAGGAGTTTGCGGGTGAGTAGAGAACTATTTTTTTAATTTCATTAAAAGAAATAATTTAAGATGGAAGGAGACTTTTTTTATGTGTGAAATGATCGCAACTTTGGGTGTTTTATCCTACAGTCCACAAATGTTCATTTCAAATCTGATTCTTGACAAGTAGCGCTTTTTTTTTTTCCTTTTGATTCTCTAGCCTTGGGGTTCCTCCAGGGGAAAAATAAGGCCTTGTTAATATCAGCTGTTTGTTTCTTCTGGGGAAAGGAGGGAAGAGATGAGGAAAAAAAAAGAGTAATACTGAAGTGAAATAAGTTTACTCTTTCCACACATAATAAAGAGATAGTCACATGGCGCACATCCTTAGAAACATATATTAATCATTGTAGGTAATGGTCAGAAGTTTTACATTACTGAAGACGCTGAAATTTTACTTCAGAGTCCTTTGCTTTGAAAGCTTTGCAGTATATTAGCATTTGTGTAGGTGCTGGCAGTGCAAACGCCGTACCCTGTGGTCACACAGGCTTCCTGACAAAGAGCGAGCAATACTTTTACTGCAGTTTACGCCAGAGGCTTATGGGCATGAGATAGTTCTAAGGGCAAATTTGCAGATATGTGCTCTTTTATGCGAGTGAATATCCTATTTCTGGATGTAATCCTCATGAAGTTACTATCTGTGGATCCCTCTTCCTTAGCGGGCAGTGCTTCAGTCCGGATGCTGCAGAGAGATGGACCGAGGGTGGGAGGCTGCTGGAGGGCTGGGGCTGGAGATGGCTGTGCACCACAGCAGCTCCTCTGCACTACTTTGTCTGGAAAGATTCAGTCATTTCCACCCAAAGCAATGAAATAAAAAGCTCAGTCAGCCATTTCATCTTGAGATACCCCGCCCTCCAAAACAAATACTAAAAAGAAAATGTAGGTTTTGGCCCATGCGTATCCCGGTAATTTCCACTGATTAAGTTGATGCTTGTAGCTGGGATCTAGACAGGCAACGTTTTACAAAATATAAGTATCCGTTTTCATTTCAGTAGAGGAAGTTACAAGATTTATATAGTCCCTTTGATATTTTATTTAACCCAATAACTGTTTGGGAAGGAAAGAGTCTGTTTAGTTTACCTTTGTCCTACATTCAGTTTTAATATCTGATGTTTAAATGAAGGGGGGTTGATCTTTATTCTTAATGATTCATGCTGCCTCAAAGCACAGTGGTTTCTAGTTGTGTGCTGCCTTTCCCACTGGGGGATGCAAACAAAAGAACAATAATTTCAGACTCCTCCTTCAGTTTCCAAGAGAACCTTAGCTGCTCAGGGATAGCTTTGAATTTTAAAAGCATTTTTCTTCCAAATTATGTATTGATTGCACACAAAATAGCAGTGCTGTAATATGCAATTTAAAACAAATGCATGATGGTGCTCATTTGCTTTTAATGCTGCTTTTTCCAGCAGAAAAACAAAAAGTGGATTCTGTTCCCATAAACCAGTCTTGCAAAATCCTTACAAACATTTATTAGTCTAGACACAAAATATTCTCACCCGGCCTCAGCTTGATGATGGCGAGGAAAAAAAAAAAAACAAGGAAAAAAAAAAAAAACAAGCTAATATTGTACTTGGCTGTCAAAAAAGGGAAAGAAAAAAAAAAAAAGCTTGCCCCAGGCTAGTGAACCAGTAACATTTTGCTGGGGCTGCCTGCAACAACAGATGCATCTTATTCCCATGGGGTTTCCAGGCCTGCCTTTTCTCTTATGCTAAACTTGGACACTCTCATAAACATTCTCTTTGAGTACCACACCCCAGTCATATCCTGGGCTCTTTTAATTTGGTTGATTTAATAATGACACTAGACATGTTCGTCTTGCCTTTCCTGACCAATCTTTGTGTTCCCCTATCTCCCCCCAGATGTCATTTAACTAATGCAGTAATAAAAAAACAATATATGGGAACTGCAATAATGGATAGAAATCAAAATAGTTTAAAATAGGTGATTTAATCACAGTTTAAATCTGCATGTAGGGAACCTTGATTTAAATGCTTTCTTCTGATCTTGATTTGCATTTGTGCTTTTGATAAGTAAGTTTCATAAATGGCAAGTGATTCTCATTGTCTGATAGTGTGGTAGTTTGCAGAGTTCCGTTTTTTAAAGGGATAAATTACATTGGTGAGTGTTTTTTAACAGTCCCTTATCTCAACATACGCTCAGAATATTCGTTTTTACTTTTTGTCATTTTCTTAGAAAATAGTGAATTATGCATATCCATTTTTCAGATAATGATTCGTTCCTGTTATTCTCAATTTATCTCAAACTGCATTTGATTGGAAATTAAAATTTAATTAAAAATTCCCCTAAACAGCACAACATATCTGTATTATTAATTAATCTACTGTAAATATGTAGAATATTTAAGAATACATTTATTCAAGCATGACTGTGGTATTTTTAACCCAACACCTGTTTGAGATAAAATATGATACTTTTTTATACTTACTAGATTAAATTCATTGCTTCTGTGGTGACATATCCATCTCTGTTAAGATTTTAGCCCTGGTGGAGTTCGTGCTTAATTGGAGATATTACATAGAAAACAACCTGTCCTGCTTTTTCAACTTTGAGGCAGGACACTTCTCTCATTCAGAAAATATTTTGTGTCTTCACTCAGTGCAGATGTCTACAAAGAGAATGTCTGTCTATAAGGTTAGTCATTGACTGCCACTAATGCAGTGTTTTCACTAAGACTTTCCAGCTTGGTTAACTAAGACAACTTACTTCTAAAAAAATAGTTATGTGAACTACAACTGTCCATTTCAATACTGATTTTTTTTTTTTTCTCAGCGCTTTTATCCCATTAATAAAAACTTAGCTGTTTACAGTTAGAACAGTACTTCAGGCAGTCATCAGTGTTCTTAATGAGGATGACTGGTTTAATGTTGGTAAATTAGATAGGTGTTACTCATGTGAGGGAATGTGTTCAGTGTGTTCTTGAAACATTACTATAAATTAACAAAGTGTTTCTGACTAAAACTGCTTTTGATTTTCCTACTCTAAGTAATAGGGGGTTTCAACATAATACTGATTCTTCTTTTTTTCCCACCCAACTCTGATGCTGTCCTGTTTTGTGCTGTGTAATTTTTTTTGGCTTTTCTGTTGCTTCTTAAATTGTTTTAATCAACACATAACATTTTTTAATAAAATTCTACTGCCCATTCTCATTTAAATCAGTGAGAGTATGATTTTGGCCCTAGGATGTTTATGCAGCTTTAAACTACCTATGTATTTTAAAACAGAACTAATCTGATTTTTGGGCGGTGTTTAAATCTACTGCAAAAATAAAGCAAGTAGCCCCGCAGCTATTCATTTTTGAGCACAGTGTTTTAGTTAACTACATACTTTCTGCTTAAATCCGATTGTGCTAGTTTTCTACTATTATACTACTACGTGAGAGACAAAAAGTCAAAGTGGTTAGTCTGTTTTCGGTAATTCTCTCTCTTCCTTCCCTGCCAGGGCTGAACACCGAGGTTTGTGTTTCTCCTGCAAGAGTTGCTCACATGACAGGCAGCCCCAGCAGAGCAGGGCAAAAGGTGCAGTCTCTGGCTTGCCTGGGTCAGTGGCTCCCAAACTGGGTTTTTTTTCCCCTCGAGCAGGGCTCCAAGGAGAGGCATCGCCTGTCTGGTGGAAAGTCAGTCATGGAGGTGAGGTTCACAGTCAAAGTTTGGGGCGTCAGCCTGGATAACAGGGGAGCAGGGAACCAGTCTGGTGGAAGATTTGATGATTGTTGCTGGGTTACTTTGCTGTTGCATCAAAGCCCCTCATTTAGGTGAGCCAGGAGCAGCGTGGGACAGCATCAGGCTGTTTCGGGGCTCATAGTCCAGCAGCGCTTGTGGAGCAGAACATGTTAAACGTGGTAACTGCAAACCTCCTGCTCCCTGTGCCATGGGCCCAGATACTTGTTCTGGTCTGCTGACTCTAAGATCCTTCATCACTCCATGGTAACTTGAGTACGCAGTCATCTCTCTGACTTCCCTGGGTGACCATACTTCCAGATTCAGCTTTGTATTCTGCATGTTATACTTGAAAGGCTCAATAGTCCCCTAACTTCACCTTTTTTTGTCACTGGGCTGATTGGCAGTAAACAATGTTTATCCACTCTGTGAATGCGTGATGGCAAGGGGGGGAAGAGGAGGGATCAGTCTTTGTCACACACAGAATAAGACATTATCTCCCACAGAAATCAGCGGGAGCATCTAAGGAGTACAGTACAGCACTCAGCAGGGGAGTGGAGTCGGGTCACTGTTGCAAATAAAAACGCTTTGCTTTTCGCAAAGGTTAACTTGGTACACAGTGGTATTTTACTAGATGGTTGGGGCCTGCAGAGACTGTTTATGCAGGCAGCTTGGGCTGCCCTCCTCCCTTTTAGAAGGATGAAACATCCCAGAATCCTGCAGAGAAAAATTAGAGTAGAAGTGACTTCTGGAAATTATCTAGTCCAGCCTCCTGCTCAAAGCAAAGTTAACTGTGAAGATAGAGTTGTTCGGGGTCTTACCAAATTTTGAAAACATGCAAGGATGGAAATTCCTTAAAAGTTCCCAGCAGGTCTCCACACCCTCTCCTGACAAGTGGTTCCAGCTCCTTGCCAGTGCTGAGGTGCTGTTACTCTGCCATCACCTCACCGTGCCCCTAAAGTGATGTTCACCTGTGGCAAACCAAGAGTATGTTGGTGTTGCAGTGCGAGGCAGGTGGACCTGAGCTAGCTTGTCAGTCTCACCCTGCTCCTGGTGGTAATTGAGTGTTGCACTGGGAATACTGGCACTTAAAAGCAGTGACCAAGTACCCTGAATATGGAGAGGGAAACTTAAGTGTGTATTTGTGCTGCTGCCTGACCAGCGTTGGTGGATCAGGTCTGAGGATAACATCCTGAAGAACTTCTGTAAGATCAGCTGTGCTTGCAAGCATGAACACAAAATTTTTCTGTATCTCACCAGTAGGAAGGAGTCTGTCAGTAGGGACTAGGTGAATTCTTGTGGGTTTTTTTGTTCTTAATTTATGTGATTCAGCTTACAATGGTAAAGCTGTTATATGACACTGGAAGCATTCTGGAGCCACATTTAAAAAAAAGCTTTTAAAATATCAGCTCTGAAGTAATATTTTTTACTTCCTAAGTGGAGAAGCAAATCATGTGGCAAAGAAAATAAAGTACTTTTCATGCACTCTGTGTTCCTTGACCTTCTCACAAAGTGGTAGCAGACCTGAGAGGTTGGAGGAGGCTTTAAGGAGGGTATGGGGTGGGAAGCAGGTGAGTCTGGGGCATGCGGAAGAGGTTCCGAGGAAGCATGTGTGAACAAAAGCCCATGGTGGCTTAAGTGATAGATGAGGCTCTAAAGAGTAGTTGCAGCCTTGGTAATGTGCCTTGAAGTCCTCACCTTGACATGCACTAGCCTAGGTCTATGCAATAGAACTGTAATATTTTTTTTGTTTTTCAAGTGACACTCCAAGTCCTTGCTTTTTCCTCATTCATAAAACACTGGCTCTTGCAAACACTGGATCTGTACATTTATTTCAAGTATTTTGGGATCCTTTACAAGTTACTTAAATTATGGGTGTGTGTCCTGGTGTGTACAAGTCTGTGTGTACTTGTGGAGCACGCAGCAGTGCGTATTACTGTCACCTGGTGAGTTCACTGTAAGTCTTTGTTTTCAGTTTCTTACAATTGTTGAAATGAGAATTTCTCACACAGTGTTTCTATTTGGAGGCTGCTTTTGTTCATTGACTATTGGGGGAGCAGTCAGCTGGTTCAAGAGCAGAATTTACGGAGTGAGGAAGGAGGCCAGGAGGGGAAGAGAGGCAATCTCAGTTTAAAAGCTGTATTAGTTTTCTTTTTCTGAACAGCTCTGTGCCTCAGGGATTTGACATAGGAACTTGAAATTTGGCAAGGATCTAGCTCTGAGGTCTGAGAAATGCATTCCGCTGCTTAAAAAAAAAGGTAAAATAAAAAATTGGCAGAATTATGAGTCATAATGTGTCACCACCTTTTTGTATCCAAGGTAGAATTTGCAGGATGTTTTGTTACCTGCTCTTGATTGTGGCTTTATGCCCCCTATGCACATTTGCAGGCTGCTTTAAAGCACCCGTATTAAATGGGTTCTCTTCCTCCATCTATCTAGGGTTTTGTATTGGCATCAACATAGCCCTTAAGCTGCTGCTGCTTGTGCTCCTGCAAATGCCACTGGCCTCGCAGGAGGTATAAAAGCACTGAGAGCTGGTAAGCCCTGAGACCCAGTCCCACTTGTTTAAGGGCAGAGAGCTCCCAAGACTGTTAATTGCTGTCGCGAAGATATTTTGCTACGGTGAGAAGCAAATATTAATGAAAGCAGATAGCAGCTGATTTGAAATCTGGTTTCCAATGTGACGAGGGCGCGTACAGTTAGTTGCAGTCAGTGGAGGAGGGGTAGAGGAGAGGGAGACAATCTGTGCTGAGCTGTGTCACCTTTAAAAGCGCGGGGGTTCCTGTATAGCAGGAGGGATGATTAGAGAATGAGTCGGGCTATCTAGCAGAGGAGACCATCTGTAGGGCTGCTGCTTTGCTCTCTGAAGAAGCTGAAAGGTGTCTGGGGACACAAACTCTGGGAAGTGAAAGGAAGGTCTTGTACTTCCAGCACTAGACCAGGGCCTGGGAAAACGAAGGTCTGTAGATCATCTGGGAAAAAAAAAAAAAAGGCAGATTGAAGTCAAAAGGAACATTTTGTGAAATCATGTCTGTGCCAGATTGTTTCATTTTAAAGAAGGAAATCCCAGGAGAATAAAACCTATTGTTTTGATGTTTTAAGGAGAAACTTTTTTGATAAACAATTTTTAAAATGAACCATTTTTTACTGTTCTATATTTTTAAAAGCCAATATGAAACATTTTGGGGCTTGAATTAAATATTTATTCAACCCAAAACACCTTTTAAAATCTTTGTGTGTCAATAATTTATTTCTTCCTCCTTTCCTTTTTCTATGTAACAGCACAGCAAGCAAAACAAAACAGAGCTGTAACTATGGAAAAAAGGATCCCTAACTCTGCTGCTGTTTTATTGGGTACGATAAGCATTTACATAAGCCTGATACTCGCTTTCACGAATAATCACACAGAGATGCCTGATGTTAAAAGTACTGAGTGCTCACAATTTGAGTTGAACACTTTAGAGGTTAAAAAAAAAAAAAAAAAAAAAGACCTGCCTATCTGAGGTTTAGCTGCGAAGGTGATCAGGTGACATAGGAAATACATGCTTATGTGACTGAGGAGCAGAGACACTCACTGTATATGTTAAAGGTACTTCTTCATCAGTGCACCCATGATGGCTAAGTACTTGTTGTGTTTGATCAGTAGCTTCTGTACAATCAGACATAAAAACTAATTATGTCTTTGTGTGTCAAAAGCAGTGGCACAAGTTACTGTGCTCACTCTAGAGGTACCTGGGGGATATTCTGTAATAGAGAAAGATAATCTAGGTCATTTAGTGGTCACTTCTGGCCTGAAATTCTGAAGTTTACTTTGATGGAACCTGCTCGTTACCCATTAAAACCAGTGGGTTAGGAGGTAACCGAGAAAGTCTAGTCGTGTGTCCTGTGGTAGGCGCCTTTCTCCAGCTCCGCTGGGCTTCGTGTTGGCTGCCCAGTGCTCCAGCGCGGGCCCGGCTTTGGCGTAGCCTGAAGCGGTGTGTGGGCAGCCCTACAGGACCCTTCAGAAGGTGCCTCCCTCATCACAAACCGTAATGCAGCAAGGACCCTAAGCGTGCCCTTGTCTTCATAGCACACGTGAAGTCCTGCTGAAATCAGTTTGACAAGTTTTGCTCCTGTGTTGGAATACGAACATTTTAAAACAGGAATCAAATGTGAATATTTGCATGGTTTAGATAGTTGGCTTTATTTTGGAGTCATAAGCAGCAATGCCCTCTGAACTTTGCAGATAGAGAACAACTGAAGAAAATGATACTATAAAACCAAGTCCTTTACCCTTCTCGCTGAGAGGCAGCAGAGATCAGAGCAGATTAGTTTATACTGAGCTCTGTGCAGAATAGTTTTTGACACAGATACATCTACTCTGAATAAATGGTAATAGTTAGAAGGAGGCTAAACAAAGGATCAACAATTGCATATTGTCATGGATTAATCAGACCCTGTAAGAAGACAAAACAACATTTTCTGTGTTGGGAGAGATGGTAGGCAATTTGTAATCTAGGTGATTTTAAAAGTTAGAAGCAGTTTCTATTGCTTCATCTCCTGCCGAGGCACTGTGTTTGTGCGTATCCTTAAAATGACATTATATGGGTTATGGGTTTGGATTTTTTGTTGGCACACTTTTCCTGCACCCTGGATGTAAATGTCATACAGCAAGCAGGGAGAAATGCCTTTTTGTAAAGCACACAACCTGCACACACAGTGAACGCTTTCTGTAATCTCATGTATTTTCTTGCTGCATCAGCTACTCCTGTTTGGGGGAGGGAAGGAAGAGGTGGGTAAAAAAATTGTGCTACAACAGGTTCTTTTACGTGTGTCTTCTGATGTCAATCTTTTGTCTTTTCCTTCTCAAACTATAATCAAAGGGCAGAAGACTTGGGTGCCTGCATTCAGAAAATATTTATATGCATCTTTACCCAGATCTGCTGTAGAGACAACTTTAAATGTTGAGTTCCACCCTGGAGAATAACTCTGTCTTAATATAATTATTAATGAATTGGGCTTATTAACTCTTTATGGTGTGTTTCTGAAGAGCAGTGTCCTGAGCAATTGCCTGCCCAAAGATGAAATATAAGATCCTGGACCTTCGAAAAATGTGCCTGGACTTACTTTTTTTATGTTCCTGGAAAAATGTCTTGTTTCGTGGGCTAGTTTTGCTAGGAATGTCAATTGCATGGAAGTCTGAGGGGAATTTACAGAAGGGGATTGCAGTGACCAATGTCTTGAGAGATTAAGAGTGCAACTAATTGAAAGTTTTTTCTCTGTATTTTTTTTTCATTGAAAACTGTTGCTTTAACATAAAGCAAACACCTGAAATATTTCATTGCAAACCAAATTGCGCAATATAATTTCAGTATCAACAGCGAGGGATAAAAATACATTCCAGATAAAAATAGAAAATCTGAAGCAATATTGAGTCATGTATTTGACTCTAAAGTATGTAAGGGACAAGCCAAAGCAATCTCTGAACCATTAGTGATGATCTTCAGGAATTCATGGAGGGTGGGGACAGGTCTCAGCGGGCTTGAGACAAGCAAACATAGTACCTGGTCTTAAATGAGGGAGAGGCATGAGCACAGGAGGAGAACACGTAGGGAATCACAGATCTCTTTACAGGATCTTCGTTCCCAAGACGATACAGGAAGAGTTTACTAAAAATGAGTCTATGAGAACCTAGAGAATTACAACAACGTTCTTAAAAAGGTGGATTTGTCAAAACTAGACTTATGTCAAGCCGATCTGATTTCATTTTCTGCTGGAGTAATTGCCCTACTGGAACAGGATGTCGCAAATCTTACTGAAGTCAAGATACTTGACAGGGTCCCACATGGAATTCCTGTAAGCAGTACAGGAGAGGTGGTTTAGAGGAACTGGAGTACAAGGGTGATGCATAATTGGTTTGATAAACTACTTGAGTGTGAGTTTTCATAATCCCCTGGTAAACTGGGAGAATGTGTCAGACAGGGTGCTACAGATGGAACAATCCCGTTAGCACCAAGGAGAAGGGAACAGAGATTTCTGTAAAATCTTTGGAGGAAGGAAGGCTGGGAAGGGTTGCAAGCGTCTCACTTTGTTGAGATTTTAGTGACTGCTGCTCTTGCTCTTCATAGCCCTCAATTAAACAGGGTTTTGAAATCACATCATTAAAAAAACCAAACAAAAACACACAGTGTAGTCAGAAGAGCATAGTTGCAGCTTTTTTTTTCTGAGACCTGCTTGCATCAAAGAAAGGTGTTGCTCCACTGGTAAACAGTGGAGGGATAGGATAATCTGCCTGTGGACCACGAGCCAAGCTGAACCACAGCGAACAAGAGGTGCAATACAGGGATTTAGCTAAAAGGCTGCAGGTGATGCAGTTGCACGTGGGCCTGTAGGCACACCGGCACTGAACGCTATTGGGTCAATGAGGAAGCTGGAGAAAAACACTTACTGATTTGTTGGACAGGTTTCCCATTTTATTCGTTATCTCCAGCCTTATCTCAAGCGTGCTTCAACACTGCATGTCAGGTCAAACGGTGCTTTCACTTGCGCTCTGTGCCATCCCAGAACAGCACCCTCAGCCAGCCCTTAAGCTCACTCCGGCTGCCCTTCCTATAGATTCTGTGCCGCACTAGCAGTGACGCACTGCGGAGTACCACAGTCACTTCTCAAACTGCAAATTCAGTCAGCAAAACTAGCTGTTTCAAAAGTGGCTTTTGAAAATGGGCATTTCTGGCATTTCTGAAATTTTACTCAAGATCTCAGAAAGATTAGGTAATACCACCCAGCTCTTCCCCAAGAGCATTGCTCAACATTGAGTCTTGGCAGTTGTCTTTCTTTTGTGAGGAGCCCTCTAGCCCCACGGAGAAGCAGTACCGTTAATAGTGCTCTACCTCTCGTCCCTCAGGACACCGAGACAAATGGATCCATTTAGCTTTGCTTCATGGTTCTCTCGCTGCAAAGATAAATGGGATGGCCTGCAATACATACTTTGTATATACATTAAAATAAATATCTTTTACAATTCTGTGCAGTTTTACAGACTGCTAGCATTAACTTGTGAACGAAGGGTATCTTTCAACCTCAGTACTATTAAATAATTGTCATCCTGGAACGATGATTACCCGAGATTTATTGAGCATTGTCAGTGTCCTCAATACTATGTAACCGTATCCTTGGCATAAAAAGCCTATCATGTCAGGCTGTGCACTTTGGATGTAGGCACCGAAGTAGTGCTGAGGGTGACTATTAAAAACATTTGAGGAGGATTTTTATGAAAAAGTGAAGTGAGGCACACAGTTCCAAAAACGGAGCTTATGGAGCAGCACTGGGTGGCAGCTATGGATGAACACTTTTGTCTTTTGCCTAAAGAAAAAATGTGAAGCTAAGAATTATTTATCTTCCTTCCTGCCCACAGCCTCTGCCCTCCCATAATCAAAAAAGAAAGAATCATCTTATCATACAGTGAAAAATAGTATTTCTTGTAGCTGCCTTTCTTCCTTTTATGCTGTTCTTTTTCCTTTAAGACTTCGTCGTGAACAAAGCAGGCCTTCTGTTTTTAACCTGCTACATGCTGTTCCCTTTCTAAACCTTCTGAAACAGCTACTGAGTATTCCCCTTGAACTTGAGCATGCCTCCACTTTGGGAAGTAGATGATGTATCACTCTCTAAAAATTCATGTACCTGTGGAATTTCTGGTATGAGAAATCAATGTCTGATTTTATTTCAGGAAGAAAACTATTACAGAGTCTATAACCCTCTGCAGAAGTTTGTGCGTCATTTCCAACAAACTAGTTGTGGTCCCTGTGGGATAAAATTCACTCCAGTCTATGTTATTTACAATTATATTTATTCTCTGAATTTTGGTAGGCCTCAACTTTATTTGATGATGCTTTAGTTTTTCTGAGAAGTGGACAAGGAATTGTAAACAGAGAATATATAATTTTGTTTGGCTTCTGCTTGCTATATCAGTCTTTAATGCTTTTTCTCTCTGGTACAGTTCACACAGTCAGTCATGTCCCTGTTAATGCATAGAAGCGTGAAAACAGATTTTAGTTAATTGCCATGTGCTAGCAATCAAGTTTTATTGGGTTGGGATTGGTCTTCAATTGGAGAATGACATTTGGGGGAGCTAGGAAGAAAGGATAGTCATCTTTTGTCTGTCAAAGTGCCTTAAAAAGGCATTGTTTTGCCTGTTTTCACACTTGTGAGAAAGGCTCTGCACATGCTCATAATCACATATGTAATGCAGTAGAAAAACACACTAAACCTGCCTTTTCTGGGACCCTTTACAACCTCTGATAGGAAAGACTTGACAGAGTCGGTGGTGGAGGTGTCCTGCTGGGGTCGACTTTGTAGGAGGAAGGACTTGAGCTCACAGGGCAGTCGAGAGAAGTTGTCGTAGCATAAGGAAAGAAGTCTAAAGGCAAGACTGCAAAAATTATGTAGGACAACTGACCTCAGCATTGTGCCAAGAAAAAGGCTTCTGAAGAAAGGGAAACAGTCAGAAATTTACCTGTTTTACACCGTCTTATGTTTCATGCCTTTCACTGCACTGGCATGAACTAAAACAAATTTCAGCCTGTAATAAGTGGATTGGATTTTGCCTTTCTTAACTTAGCTTTGAGTATCTCTTTTCGGGATGGGTCTGCTGGTTTCAGGGGATAAACAGTGGCAGATTCAACTCCAAAGGACTGAATTACCTTAAGCCAAAATATATAGCAGAATAGAAGTTACTCTTTAAATTGAACTTAATGTCACTGTTTCTTTTTTTGCTACAGGTGGTGGATGTGGACTTTAAAACAGCGTGTCTCAACATTTCATCCTCAACTATCTATTTTTAATCTGATTGCACTACAAAAGAAAAGCTGCTAATGGGATAAATGTTGAGACTTTACAACAAGAACTGACTTGAAGTACCGAAAGCCATTATTATTAATCAAGAAGAGCTCGAAGCTACGTCTGACTCTGACCAGTCACTATCATTTTTGCATAACAGGCATGGCAAGTAAACGAAAATCAACAACCCCGTGCATGGTCTTAGCCAATGAGCAGGATCCAGATCTAGAAATGGTATCAGACTTGGAGGAAGGACCACCTGTACTGGCGCCAGCAGATAACCCTACAGCAGAGAGCGTAACAAGTGAGGAGGATGCTCATGAGTATGTGGATTCAGACAATCAGAAAAATACAAATAAAGTAGAAGGCGGTTACGAGTGTAAATACTGTACTTTCCAAACTCCAGATCTCAATATGTTTACTTTTCATGTGGATTCAGAACATCCCAATGTAGTATTAAATTCATCCTACGTTTGTGTAGAATGCAATTTCCTTACCAAAAGATATGATGCTCTCTCAGAACATAATTTGAAGTACCACCCTGGAGAGGAGAATTTTAAATTGACCATGGTGAAACGTAATAATCAGACAATCTTTGAACAAACAGTAAACGATCTCACTTTTGATGGGAGTTTTGTTAGAGAAGAAAACGCTGAACAGGCCGACTCTTCTGAGGTCCCCTCATCAGGGATCTCAATTAGCAAAACTCCTATTATGAAAATGATGAAAAACAAAACCGAGACTAAACGTATCGCTGTTTTCCACAATGTAGTTGATGACATTCCTGGTGAAGAAAAGGGAACTGAAAATGAGCCAAACTCTGAAGAAGCAGTAGTAGAAAACCCACCACCGGCAGTTTCTGAGTCAAAAGCGAGCCACTCAGTCGTTTGCAGCGCTGCAGATGTGGCCAGTGCGGTAGTGACTCCGGCACCAGTCCTTCAGCCTGGGGTGGCACAGGTTATAACCGCTGTCACAGCTCCACAGAACTCAAACCTGATTCCAAAAGTCCTAATACCTGTAAATAGCATTCCAGCCTATAATACCGCTTTGGATAACAATCCTCTTTTGCTAAACACCTACAACAAATTCCCATATCCAACCATGTCGGAAATCACTGTTCTTTCCACTCAAGCTAAGTACACAGAGGAACAGATTAAAATATGGTTTTCTGCCCAGCGTCTGAAACATGGTGTGAGCTGGACACCGGAGGAAGTGGAGGAAGCAAGGAGGAAACAATTTAATGGCACAGTGCATACTGTGCCACAGACAATTACCGTTATTCCAGCACACATTTCCGCCGCTAGCAATGGCTTACCTTCAATTTTACAGACATGCCAAATAGTTGGTCAGCCAGGACTTGTTCTCACCCAAGTTGCAGGTGCAAATACGTTACCAGTAACAGCCCCGATAGCTTTGACTGTAGCGGGAGTCCCCAACCAAACACAGTTACAGAAGAGTCAGATTCACACCGCTCAGCCTGTTGCAGAAACCAAACAAGTAGCTGCAGTTCCAGCCCCTCAGCCTGTGAAAAACGAGTCCGCCCTGATTAATCCTGATTCCTTTGGCATCCGAGCAAAAAAAACAAAGGAACAACTGGCAGAATTGAAAGTCAGCTACCTTAAAAATCAGTTTCCTCAAGATTCGGAAATTGTTAGGCTTATGAAAATAACGGGCCTGACTAAGGGAGAGATCAAAAAGTGGTTCAGTGATACACGCTACAATCAGAGAAACTCCAAGAATAATCATGGGATTCATCTCAACAGCGATTCATGTGCCACCATTGTTATTGATTCAAGCGATGAAATGAATGAGTCCCCAACAGGAGTCACTCCACAGAGCAAGTCATCGTGGAGCACTTTTCCTGATTTCACCCCACAGAAATTCAAAGAGAAGACTTCTGAACAGCTCCAAGTCCTCCAGGCAAGTTTTCTTAATAACCCTGTCCTTACTGATGAAGAGATGAATAGGTTAAGAGCCCAAACCAAACTGACCAGGAGAGAGATTGATGCCTGGTTTACAGAAAGAAGGAAATCAAATGTCCTGAAGGAAGAGGGAGCTGACTTGAATGAGAGCAATGCTGGCAGTTCAAAAGAAGAGGCTGGAGAAACATCTGTGGGAGATGGAGCAGCAGGAGCAAAATCAGGGTGTTCCACTTCAAGCAAAATAGGCAAAAAATCACCAGAGCAGTTGCACATGCTTAAAAGTTCCTTTGTCCGCACCCAGTGGCCATCTCCACAAGAATACAACAAGCTGGCAGAAGAAACCGGGCTCCCAAGGTCAGAAATCGTGAGCTGGTTTGGAGATACTCGCTATGCCTGGAAAAATGGTGGATTGAAATGGTATTATTATTACCAGAGCGCCAATGCAAACAGCCTGAACGGCCAGGGCTTTGCAAGGAAGAGAGGGAGAGGAAGACCAAAAGGGAGGGGGAGAGGGAGGCCTCGGGGGAGGCCTCGGGGAAGCAAGAGGTTAAATTGCTGGGACAGAGGTGTGTCTGTCATAAAATTCAAAACTGGAACAGCGATCCTGAAGGACTACTATATGAAGCACAAATTCCTTAATGAGCAAGACCTCGATGAACTGGTGGCCAAATCTCACATGGGATATGAGCAGGTCAGAGAGTGGTTTGCAGAAAGGCAAAGAAGATTAGAACTTGGAATAGAGCTGTTTGATGAGAACGAGGAGGAAGACGAAATGCTGGAAGATCAGGAAGATGAGGAAGAAACGGATGATAGTGATACTTGGGAACCGCCCCGACATGTTAAGCGTAAACTTTCAAAATCAGATTGATGTGCAGTTTGGGATTTGGGGGCCAAAAACCTATAAATTAGGTTTGACGTTACGGTGAAGAGCCAACTGATTTTTCATGGCCTTCAGTTTAGCAAGCACCTGCTTAGCATCTTTCTTCCACCTAAAAGAACATGGGCAAGATGCTACCTGTGCAGGCAACAACTTTTTGCTTCCTTGCTACAAGAGATGGACATCCTCAGGCCTAGCCTAGGACATGGGGTTATAAATCAGATCCAGTTCAGCTCCTCCTCTTCCACGTTACTGATGGGAAGGTTGATGTTCATCATTCATGTGACTGCTTCTCAATATTTAATTGCCTTATGTTGTTTAATTCCAAAAAACACAGAGACACATTTTTTCATTGATGTAGGGGAACATTGCCTGCTCATGAAGGAGGAAAACACAAAAACCTAAGATGCCGTTTTGCAAACATCGCTTCACCTGAAAGGTTTCAAGGCCTGGGTTTATTTCTTAAGGAAAGAGTTCAAAATGAAAGAGAAGGGGGAACTGTGACAAAGGAATCAATGAACCTAGGGGTGAGGATTGCTTGGTTTAAGAAAATGAGGTGATATTGGCACCTTTTGCATATCTTCGGAGTGTTTTGGGTTTACAGAACTTGTGCTGAAATGTTCCTTGTGGATAATTATGAGCTAACTGAATGAGTCTAATGCTAGAGGATGCTTTTCGTTACATTTAATCAGTGTATCCTACATCAATTTAATTTAAATGCCTGACAGACTTGATGCAGTTGATAGTAACATTCGTTTTTAGCTTGTGCATTCTTTCCTTTGTTGGAAATGGTAAGAAAAGTACGTATACTTCTAGCTAAAAAGAATGATTTCTTGAAATCTTACACTGAATTTTAAGGTAAATGTGAGGCGGAAACTGCCTAGAAGTTGTTCAGAGTTGCTTAGGGGTTTGTAAGGAATACACAGATAGAGAGACGAAAAGCCTCTTCAGGTGCTAGTAAGAAAGGTTTTCAAGTAAGTTGTGGCAATGACGTGATGTTTAATTCTCAAACAAAATGAAGTTATATGGCTTTTAGATGCTTAGGAATGATAAACATACTAGTGTTTAATTGTTCTTCAGCAATAGCCCAGTGGAATGATTAGCGTGCAAGTTTAGCTTAAATTAATCCTAATGGACTGAGCTCTCCAGTGCACTGATTGTTCGTAGGGCTGCGGGGGGAACGCACTTATTTTCAGAGGTGGTTTGTTGGATCAACCTGAACTGAACTCCAGAAATAGTTTAATCTGACGCGAAGCATCTACATCTTGAATAAGTGTCTTTAAAACAGAAAAACAAACAAACAAGCGATTTAAGACATTGAAATCATAGTAGATTTCAAAACAGTGGGCCAAATTCACAGAAGTTAGTTGAGGCAGATGTCTGACATCCCAGAGAACTGGTACTCCGAGAACGAGTAGTTTGCGTTCTTGCTACTGTTGGTCTGTGTTTTTTAGGGATAAGTTACTTTATATTTAGATGTCAAAAGACGAATTGGTGCTGCTGGTGTCAGCATTGTCTGCTCTTACATTGGCACTAACGGAAAGGCTACTAGGAATCTCCTTCTGCACATCTGTCAGCATCTTCTCTGTAGGCTTCTGCATCTGATGACCAAGGAGAGACAGATTAGTGTAGAGAAAATGTGTCCTAATTTTTCCACATTTCTGAGAACCTAATCTGGAATTACTCTTTCTTCCTCACTGTGATAAATGTCAAAAGACCAAGAAAGTCCTTTTAGTCGTGATTTTCTGAAGCAGTGGCATCCGTGTTAGATCTGTTTTTCATACCTGATTGTGGGTGAAACCCAGGTCAAAGCAAGAAAGGGAATAACGTCTGAAAAAAAAATATGCTGTTAACTCACCTTCCTCTCTGGGCACTTGTAGTTGCCCTTCTGCTCCCAGGTTGAACAGGCTGCCTGAGTTGCAGGAGGGTTTTCTGCGTGAAAGCCATTTATCAGGGTGAGCTCTTCTGAGAGCTGTTTGAGATGTGCTGGAAGGAAAAAGGCAATGGCTTTTGGTATGCGGCACGAATTTGATGATGAAATTGTTTCCTGGCTTCCAAGACTCAAATCAGTGAGGCAGAGAGCGGCCAGCGGTGCTGGAGAGGACTAGCCAAGAATCCCTCAGTTTAACTCTGGGGTGGAGGAGAAGCAGAACCGCGTTGTCAGCATATTTTACTGAAGTGCTTATGAATCTGGACATGAGGTGGTGTAAGTGAGATTCAGGATCTGGCCTTTTCAGCATTGACTGCTATGTGAGGTTGGGAGGGAATCTTGTTTGGCTGATGATGATATGGATGAAGCTGCTGTAGATGCCAGCAGATATAAGAAAGACTTGCGTTAGCTTCAAGCTCCACTGGGAATACAGAGTCAAAAATCAGCGCTTGCTGAGTGGGAAAGGACAAATCTAGTAGGGAAAGAGATGCTATTTTTAAGTTTCCAAAAATATGAAAGTAAATCCTTAAAATCCTTGGGAATATGCCTCAAGCAAGCAAAATCTGGAGTTGCCTTAATCCTTAAAGTTGACCCAGAATTAATTTTTTTCCAAAAAAACCCCAACCACCCAAGCAACCTGTCCTAATAAACATCTCTGTTTTTTGTTAGAAGAGACTGCATTTACGTTAGCATTAAATCCGACCTCCTTTAATAGATGGGAAGAAAGAAAGATCCAAGTTAATTATATGATTAAACTGGGAAATTTTCCATTTTGGCAGTGTTCTGTTAAATAACACGCAGCTACAATGGTAGGCCTTAGCACATCTGGTCTGAAAAACACAGGAAAAGGAAATACATTGTTTATCAGACTAAATATAGTTGGAATGGACGTCTTCTTTCAGTAAAATAGAGATGGTGGCTGATGTATACTCGGCCAGATTTTTCATTTGCTGTAAATATTACAGTTCTGTGTATTCCACTGGTTATAATAGTATTTACAGCCCATTGAGGAACATCATCTCTTTGCAGAATATAAAATTTAAATTAAACCATGTGCTGTGGGTCGGCTAATGAGAGATATAGAGTACCTACATTTCCTTTGGGGCAGATGCACGTTGTAAGCCTTTCAGTTGTGCCAAGGATGAGAAAAATCTGGGTGGGTGGGTTCAGCCTGAAGACAGCAGTTATATGCATTCATTATTGCTCATAAGCTCTCTGTTATTTCTGTCTGAACAAACACAGTCCATTAATTACCAGTTTATTTTATGTTTACAGTATGTATATATTTGCACTGCATACTAGGAAGAGAGAGAAACTCCTTCCGGAGGCCCCCTGCATCAGGACTGGCAGGAAAAGCATTGCAAAGAGCTGCCAGCACGATGGTCTGTTTTATCTGTGAATTGTGGTCATGGCTGGTGGGAACTCAAAGCTGCTGGTAACAGCAGTGTATTAGCCCAGATTCATCTCAGCCAGCCTTAGGCTTCTGTGCTCCTTGCCTAGGTGCCCAAGGCTCACACGCTTCATAGTCAACTGAGAGAAAGTCATCTGGTGGGTGGAAAGGAGATGGCACCTTCTCATTCTCTACCAGTTGCATACAGGCCATTTTCTGAGCGGAGACACATCAGCAGATGCCTTGATTTGTGATGAATCTGAGCATCATTGTGCTCACCAGCAGTGCTGCCCTGCAGCCTGGCTCCCTCTTGTAGCTCACGCACACCTGCAAGGTGTTTTGGAAGCCACTTAGACTGAGCTACGTTGACCATGGGGAGGGAAGAGGCGAGAAAGTACATGTGCCCTGGGGTGAGTGACCATGTGTGGTTTTGTTGATTTCCCCGCTCAATGAAGAGCTGTGTGGAGATGAGCCTGTGGTCTGTTTTCTGTATTTCTGCAGAGCTTCCCCTCTTAGGTTTGAGCTAGTTATGAGTCAGGCTTCAGTGGTTGTCATCGGCAGTGAGATGAAGAAACTCTTTGATCTTGCTCAGATCTTACCTCCAGGTAGCTGGTTGGGAGCACTGTTTCAGAATTCAGCTGTGAGCACCAGTTCTTTAGAGCTAAAGTAGAGCTTTCCTCTTCATCTGCTGTTTCTGCCAGGAGTACCTGATCCGGTGATGCTAGTTACTGCTGTGTCTGGAATCCAGCTAAAGAGAGAATAAAGATAATCCTGTGCCAGAATGGAGAGGGAGAAGGGCTATAAGAAAGCAAGCAGTGTCACAGCCGGGTGAGGCATCCACCGTCGCTGTATCGTGACGCTTCGTAGTGTGTTTTGTTCTCGCTTCCAAGTACGATGAAATGGCACAGTTCCATCTTAAACAGTGCTGTCTTCCCAGCACCAACCTCTCAATGACCCCAAGGTTAGTGTTTCCTGTAAAAAGAAAGTCAGACCTATTCCTCCCCGGAGGTTTGAATGAATTAAGGGAGTGCTGGCTTGTAAGAAGTGGAAAGAAGGGAGAATGCAGGAGCTTGAAGGCTCTTGAGTTTTGCTTGCCCTGCAGAAATCAGGCACCTAAAAGCCAATAAGCAAAACAAGTTTTCCTCTTGCTGTTCTGACAGAACAAGTGAAGTATTGCAATCACTCATTTTTAGCACATAGAAATCTCCTCTTTGTTTTGAAAGCAAAGGAGAGGAAAGATATCTAGTACCTCATGATTAGAATTTACTGGATTATCTCTAATACACTATAGTAAATGAGGCCATTTCCTTTTTTAAACTTGTCCAGTGCCATTTTAGAAACTGTTTTTTCATGACATTATATGCAATGTGCTGTCTGGCTGTAACTTTGATTATTGGGAAGGAAAGTCTTGCAATGCCCATATGTGACGTGAAATAATTTTTCTAATGCACGATATGCTGACTCTGGGCAAAAGCCTATTTTCTTCCTGCTCGCCAGGGAACTCTGAGGCAGGCAAATGCACTCTCTTCTCTTCCACAGAGCAGAGAAAGCACTTCTGGAACCCATGCGAAGTGATTCACGGCCTTACGCAGTCCCCGTAGGCCAGAAAGCCCAAAGATTCAGACATTCTCTTCCTCCTCCTCTGTTTTCCTCTGAAATGAAAGCACAGCAGTAACTCTTGACAACTAGTCTCTGGCTGCTGAGTAACCAAGCTGTAGTTTAAGGTGGGGAGCGTTTTCCCTTTTGCACTTAACAGAGTACTATGTATTCAGGCTGGATATCAGTATTTGCTTCTGTAAATATGACAGTATCGATTTGCGTCCTCCACCCGAGTCCCGTATCTGTCCATATTCATATCTCCCAAGGAGAGAAGATAATCTTTAAGCTTCTGTAATATTAAATATCCCTGCCCTAACCTGAATGCAGAAAAGTAGAGTGCAATGAAATATAGCTACTTTCTTTGATTTAATTTATTTTTTCTTGGAAAATAATTTTGCATACATTCAGTAGTAATGAAAAGATAGTATCAATGGTCAGAGAGCAGTAAAACTGTTGAGAGTTGTTCATAATGCCTAGGATGATCGTGTAAATGTAGAGATGGGAAGGGCTAGGAGAGGGCTCGGTTCCCTGCATCGAGCACTGCCGGGTTACACCTGTATCCTCCATCCTAGGATAAGTAGATTTACCAAGTAGCATGACACAAACTATTGGGTCGTGTTACTGGAGGCTTGGTGATGTATTAAAATTCTATAGGAAAAGATTTTAAAAAGAAAGTTGTAACGGAAAGTGAAAAATCCCCTCAATAGCTACTTATACACACTCAATAGCTCAAATTTCTGTATCATTTTCACACTTAAGGGAGATTTTGAAGCACAGGTGGGTTACAGCCAGTGTTTTCAAGTTTAATGGTCTGAGCTTTTGGGGGTTTTTCTCCTTCTGCAGTGAAGGGCATCTGCACTTTTTCAGTGGATAGTCATTGCAAAATTAACTTACACAACATTGTCAAGGAGTGGCGACTGAGGATCCCGTAGCACTTTTCATGAATTAAGCTGAGGTTTGTCTGATTGCGTGTCGATGTCTGCATTTGAGACCCCGTAGCTGGGTCGTGCACCTCACAAGTGCAGGCCAGCTCATCCTGAATGCTTGGTGCTGGTGAGACAAACTGCTCCCTGAACTCCACGGGCTGTTAGACGTGGCTTTGTGGGCGGACACTGGCACCTCAGACATCTGAAATTGGGCGAGGTGGGTCTTGGCCCGGGAGCCTGCTCCCTGGGATGCAGCACTCATCCTTGTGTTGTGGTTAGCGATGGTACTTACCTCTGCTTCCCGCTTGACGCTTGTTGGGAAGTGTGAGGCCTTTATCGTTGTTTTTTGCTTTTTTGCTTTTTTTTTTCTTTTGTTCTAGAGCAGGTAGCACTACAATAGTGGATAAAGTAACTCATCCTTGGTTATAATACTGTGGCATAAAAATGATTTGGGGTTTCTCAAGTATTTTAGAGATAAGGTTACTATATGAACATTGGACCGTGCATGACTGAGAATGTGTTAAGACACATAATATTTGTGTCCCAGTTGATGAAAGTATTTCCTTATGCTTATTCGATACTAGATACCTATCATGAAACTTTCCCTAAAGAATCTGCTAGAATGATGGAAGATGCAAGCCTTCATCGGTGATATGAAACCATCAACCACAAGAGCTCCATTATGATTTGGAAACCTTCCCCCCGCCTCCAGTTCCAGCTTACAAAAGCGTTTCCGATTTTGCCTGTTTGGCTGTCGGCATGTATGCTCACAGTCTGTACAGAAATGCACTAAAATGAGTTGCCCTACCTGGGAAGGCTTTATATTGTATAGAAAATGTGGCACTAGGTACCGCTCTTCGTGTGCACAGGAGAGTTAACAAGGTGTCGATCTCGTTTACAGAAATGATGGCGCTTTGCAATTTTCTATAATATATTGCAATATATATTTAAATGTCCTGTTTGACATGTGAAATGAAATTAAGTTAATGCATTGTTATGTATTTGAAGTATGAGGAAGACGATTCACTAACGACCAGCAAGGTTTTTAGAAGGTGTCCAGTATGTAGCCGTCTGTGTGATCCGTCTGGTGTATGTGATGTTAAAGGAAGCAACAAAACTGTCGCTGTTCAGAATGAAGAGTTTCTTTTGAATGATGCAATAGCTTACAGTGTCTTTCCTTTGTAGCTGCCCAGTGTGGTGAAGGGGAAGCAATTCTTGAAAAAGTTCAAGATAACTGGTTAACTGTGAATGGGCCTAATCTTTTCGTGAAACCAAGAAAATTTTTGGACACACACAGGACTTGAATACTCAAAAGGATTGGAACTTAGTGTTGTGCCAAAGTTAAACTACTGCAGTTGGCAGAAGTTCTGCACTGTAAATAGAAGACTGATTAAAAGACAGCTTGTACAAAAAAAAAAAAAATCAAATTTTAATACAGTACGTTTTTATTCTGATACATGATGGAAACATTCTGTTTTAGACCTTTTTTGAAGAGGCTTCAGTGACCACTAGATTTTGTCCTCTTATATTTTGTTTGGCCTAATACTATATGTTCTAGTAAGATGGGCTTTACTGCCTGTGTTCTTTGATATGTGATTAAGCTTATAGCTTTGAGTGACCAAACATTTTACAGAGTAAAAGTTCTTAGAAACAGTATAACGTAACTGATATTTCTGTGTCTTATTTATCAGGCTCTGCACAAACTTGGAAAGTTGTGCCGGACTTGTACAACTCATATATGGGAACGCAGCATACTTCTGGATATCACAAACCTAAGCCTTTGTGGCAGTACGGATCTTGTCTTTGGATTTATTTTTGTTATTTTTTTGAGGCAAAGAGACGAATGGATGCTGCTGTAAAATATTTGTAATATTGCCATTATTGCTTTCTGTAGCAATTACTGCTTTTGCTTCAACAGATAAAGAAAATAAATCAGAGATAGAAAAATCCTAAAAGACGCTGGTAGAAGAAAGGATCATGTGAGAACTTCTGAAAATAAACTTTGTACCAAAAATTTGAAAACAGAAATAATGGAATAAATGTCTCCTTACTGAGCGCGTGTGGTTTTAAGAGGTGGTGTGGAAACCAAGAACCGTGTGTATGAAAATGTCACAAACCAGATTTTCTCAAATGTATTTTTTTCCTGTTACACAAAACTGAATTTCACCGGTTCCTCAGACGCGTTGAATTTGGAGCACTGGCTTGGCTGAACAGCCAGCGTGAGGTCAGCTGCACGTGCACGTCAGTCTGGCTGCTTGTCCTGCTGTGTCAGCAGCCTGGGGACCTTCACCTGATTTTTCTCATTAAGGCTCTTTATTATCACATTTAAAATATTAAGGGTGGGAAAACTGGGAGCGAGTACGAGCCACCTCCTGCTGAGGTCCCTGCCAGTTGGACATCACCCTTTGTGGCTGTTGTTAACATGTGCCTTTTCCTCCAAGAAGGGTCTGATTCTGTTGAGCTCTGCCTCTCCCCGGTAAGCCCCACTTGTCCTGCGTCAGTGGGACTCATCACACTCGGCCGCTTCAGCTTGTATGCTGCAACCAGAGGGGCTTGAGACCCGGTCTCCCCTGCAGGTCCCAGCATCCTGCCCACAGACCTATCCCCGCCTGAGAAAAAGATGTTTAAGGTGATAGAATCGTTCCTGCGCTGCAGCTTATGTCGGTCCCGAAGAATTCCATCCCTTAGCTGAAGTAGTGATCTGCGGGCAGCCTGGAGAGCAGCGCTGGTAGTCAGTACGGCTTGGTGTTTGGCCAAATAGTTCTACTCGGTTCGGTGAGAAAAAGGGGGGAGGCGGAAAAGAAAGAATGCTTATTCAAGAATCTGTCAGCTAATGAGGGAGTTATGAAAAGCCCTGGATAATGCACACAGTCACCTTTTTTTTAAACAGTTACCTTTTTCGTTTACAGCGTTATCAGCAATTCCAAAATGCTGCAATTCAGTCTATATTTTCACAAGAGACCAGCTGGCCCTGTGGGTTGTTTCCCCTTTCCCAGCCTCCTCTTCCCAGCTCCTTCCATCTTCCATTTGTTTTCATAACAATACTGTCAACTACTATTTTTAAGAACTTAAAATACCAAGCCACTTTGTGCACTGCGTTATTTTTTTTTTTTTTTATGCCCTCTAGAACGATGTTAATTTGCTCCCCGTGGGCTTGGCATTGCTTTGAAACACTGCTGGTGGTGGGCTTTGGTCTGTTGGGTGATCGTTTCTAACATTTTTTGTTGTTAAGTGACTTGTTGTACTTCAAATACTGTAAAATGAAACCTTTGAATATATTTATATGTTTCTACTGTAATAATGTTGAACTATTAGCATTGTGACTAATTCCTCTCCTGTGTGTGTTTCTTTACAGGCTCAGTGCTGATCTGATGTTCATTACCTTAAGATATTTATTTGGTAGAAGAAAGAAAAGACGGAAAAAGGGAATGAAACTGTGCGTCGCACCTAGTTGATTTGTGTCTTTGGGTGAAAATAAAGGTCAGTGTTGGCAGTAATTCTCCTCTTAGTGATTTTCAGTTTTCCTAAATGAAAGCCAAATAGGGAAAAAACATACTTGCAGTGACTCCTGTCTGAAGGGGCTCACATGGAAGAGGGCCCCCAAAACAGCCTCTAATAATGACATGTTCTGAAACGAAGGAGATGATAAAATAATATTGCAGTTTTAACCGCTCTCAGTCCTGCAGTTTCATTCCCAGCAGCTGGGCAGAGCCACCAGGTGAAGCCCAGCTGCAAGGATTTCTGTCCAAGCGTCACACCCGGCACCCACAAAATGCAGAGACAGAGGCCCACGGAAACCCTGTGATGGAAGTGGCTCCTCATTTTTCTTAGCGACACCACTCAAGTTAAAAACTGCATCGCTGATGTACGTTGTATGGTGTTATTTGCTCAATCCATTTCACCTGCAATGATTTGGGGAAGGGAGCAGTTGTGAGCAAAGTCCATTCTTGATTTCTGCATTTTGTTTGCATTTGTTCATTGAACAGTGCTTTCCCTCTGCTTTGCCTCACGCTTTCTGCGGGCGCTGATGCTTGTACAAGGCAAATACGAAGCCACGGAAGCTGAATTTAATAGCAGTTTCCACTGGTCCCTTCCAGCAGTGCAAAAGCTGCGTGGGAGGCGAGGCACTGGACAACCAACAGTTGGGTCGTTTCCCTTGTAGGAGGCAGCCTCCTCTGACAGCCTCCATGCAGAAAAGGAGAGCAGGACTGGGAAAGCCCACCAGTTGTGAAGGTCACTCAAGGGCAGTCCTGAAGCCCTGGGTATATTTCTTCAATGTAGCCTATTTTTTTTTTTTTCTAGTTCTTTAAATTGTTTCTCTTTGCTCCTGCAAGACAGCAATATCGTAGGAAGTCAGCTCAGTTCAGTGGATGTTATTACAGTAGAGGTCTGCAGCAGCCAAGGCTGCTTAAATGGTGTCCTAGAGGAGTTGCCACTGGAGTTACTTGGTCCTGCCCAGCCCTGAAAACGGCAGCAGTGAAGTTTTAACCTAGAGAGGTAACGAATCCGCTGTGGTCTCCACAGCCTGCTTTCATCACGAGTAGCAATTAAGCAACAAGCCTAACTGTGGCCAGAGGAAGTTAATGAGTTTTCAGACAAACTGATAAAACTGAAAAAAAGGGCACAGAAGGAGGCGTACAAACTTCACCATGCCTGACGGCGAGTCTCTTGGGGTTTTTTTTCCAGTTAGAGCAGTAGATCTGAGATCCCACCCTTGACGGTGACTTCTGCCTCACGCTTGTATCTACAGACCATCAAGCTACAGCCTCAGTGCTCGCACTACACGGCGGAGTAAAGCGGTTCAAACACGGGATTCTGTGTCCGTACTGGGAGTGTGGAGGCTTGCACGGGAAGGTCACTGCTGTAGGATTCTCCCCGGCACCTGATCACCTTCTTGCTTTCCAGAGAGCTTTTTTCCTCTTTCTCTTTTTAACAGCATTCTGGTCAAACTCGAGGGCGTGCTCATTCTGTTCATCGTTTATCTTACTAGACAGAAAATAGTTGCAAACCCCATTAATGGCAGAACACATCTGTGCCTAGTGCACCCTTTTGGCAATAACGACTTTATTGGGTTTTGTGAGGCCTGCGGGGGAAGGATTATGGCCTAGTTAATATGGCTTGCCAGGGCTTTGAAAGGTTGTGCTGTTTTAAGGTAGAGCAGGCAAATGAACCATTTTTCAGGGGATGTGTCCTCTCCTGTCTGTCCAAAGGACTCCTAAAAAGCTTTTGGCTTCTGTTAACAACAAACAGTTCTTTCTCTTTGATTTCTGGGATGCAGGACCCCTCACCTCCCTACTCGCTTTTGTTGTGTCTTACTACATCTGTGGGGCGGCTTAATAATTTAGAAAGAAACCATGTTCCATGGTGTTCCTCTTCTGGAGAGATGAGAAGGCAAAAAGGAGATTCCCTACCCGCTGGACTCGGCGGCCGGTTGGTGCGGTGCTGTCGCTCTGGCTGTCTCCACCTCCACAGCCACCTCTTCCTGCCTGGTTTCTTTCCTGATGCCCTTCTGCTCAGCCACTGGGCCTCTGCACTCTCATGTTGGTTCATGTCAATGTACCCTCCTCCTCCTATAGTGTACGAGGCTGCCAGAGCACTTTTCCCTTTAGGACTAAGGAGCCCGTTTAGTTCCTGTGTTTGCCTTTGCTCAGTCCTGGTTGTACCTGCCCCAGGGACAGAGCTGGACTTAGCAAAGGTACCTTCCTCTTGGTCACATTTGGCTAAGTGGTTTCTCAGCTAGCTTGAGATGGATGGAGGTTCATCTCCGTTCTACCAGCACTTCTTTAAAGATGTACTGAGTTTGAAGCAAGTATTCTTTTCCCAAAATTTGTGTCGGTGGCTTCTGGGAGCTTTGGCTCAAGGGGAGGGTTAGTCTTTTGCCACCCTCAGTGTGACGACTTACCGTTCAAGGAAGATTGCTCTCAAGCTCTGCGGTTGCACCTCAGACTGTCGGAGTAAGATTTGCTAGAGCTCATCTGAGCTCATCAGAGCTTTAACTGCAGCGTTGTTTGCAGTTTGTAGTAGTGATAACTTCTGTATGCCCCTAGCAATGAAATGTTATTTGTATCACCCTCCCGCATTGGCCATGGACAATATCCCCTCACATGTGACACCGTGCAAGGAGGATGAAGGATGGTCTCTGCTGTAAAGAACATGCAAACTAAATAAAAGGCAGGAGACAAGGACGCAGCGAGGCAATGTCAGCACATAAAGAGCTGCTCTTCTCCTTTCATGACCATGTTTAGGGAAGAGCCTATGTTGTGACTGTCAAAAAAGAAAACTAATCTTCCCTCAAGGTATGAATATTTCACAATGTCTGGAAGAATCCACTTAACGATTCAGGAGCCACCCATCCTTTGAGGAATGCTGCCTGTGGGCCTCACTGGCCTCTTCGCTGCAGGCAGCTCTCTTGCTTTGAGGAGGGAACTAGTCTCTCTTTTGCTTTCTTCCAAGGGCAGCTCCTTTCCAGCATATTTTAATAAAGCTATAAACCATGTGAGAGCTGCATTATTCCTTAGCCGACGTGTGGGTAGTGCCTACCAAGATTGGGCTCTAGTTGCCGACAGAGGTTTCTTGTTTCTGCTGTGTGTGCTTGATGGTCTCTGAAACCTTTGTGGTGCGCATTCTCCTGGCACAAGAGTGGCCGGGCTGTGGCGAGGACCCATGGAGGCTATCACAATACAAATAATAACTTGAGTAATTAAAGAAGCACTGGGGGAGAATTCTTCTAGATTAATTTTGCCTCAGAGTTAGACTGGGAAGCAGGGAGAAGAAGGGCTGTCTGGATCTAGACAAGCTCCATGTGCCACGCTGTATTTTCTTTTCCTGGCCGCAAGGCTCGGGCAATAGAGCAGCCTGACAAATTCCTGCCCATCGCTTGAGTTGTCTTCACCGCCCAGGCTCTCTCTTGGCACACCCCGACTGCAGGATGAAGCAAGCTGGCCTGTTCCCTGGTCACCAAGGTTGCAGCTGGGTCACAGCACCTCACTGCCAGCGTAACGAGGCACACTCCTGCGAACAGCTACAACAGCTTTGCTGATGCGCAGGAACTTGCTGGGCAACTGCACCTTACTGGAGCCCATTTGTTTTGTTGGTCCGAAGTTCATGTGTCGAGCCGGTGGTTTAGGCTGGCGGTGGAGCAAGACCTTGGCTGCCTTTAGGAAGAGATTCATCTACGGCTTCTTTTTATCCCCAAAGCTGCCTACACGGAGCAGTTGCGGCAGCGCAGGCTCTCGTAGGGCTCGTGTATCTCTGAGCCTCCTCACAGCTGCCTCTTCCACAGACACTGTCCTCTCCTGCGCGAAGCCAATGCTGACAGCACCATGGCAAATCGTGCCATGCAAACTCAGGCAACGGCTTTACTTAAGTACAGCGGGAATGTGTAGCCTGGCAGCTACTCTGATGACTCGGGTCTTAGGGGAGAAATTGAGCAAATCTCCGGTGCTGACAAGGCGCAGGAATTTCCTAAAGTTGCATTTTTTTTATTTCTGTAACTAGTATACGAGGAAGCTTTTACATGTGTGAGGGGAGGAGAGGGGAGAGCCAGCCAAGGGCAGAGGGAAGAAAGGAGGCAATATTATGCCCGTGACTTACGACTGAAACCATGCAGCCAGCTGCTGGGCCCCCCGTGCGGTGTTCAGGAATCGCTGCTCTCCTATCACTGATTTCCCAGACAAAGGCATTCTCTGCATTGCAACACAGAGCCTTCGCAGACCACGTTGGTATCCTCCAAGGCTGGAACCCCCAGCCCAGGAAGACGCTGCAATCCAAGCTGGCAGCCAAGCGGCTGCGCTGGGATTTGCCCCTGGGAGCGCCTTGCTCTTTGTGTGTTTTACTTTGAGCTGGGGCCACATTTCCCTTTGATTACTCATGTTTCTTTTTCGGTTTTTCTTCTTTTTGATTTGTTCTTAATCATCTCGATGTTTTTTTGTGCTTTGCTGATCAGACCAGTGCGTTGCAGCATGAGCAGCAGTCCTGGAGGAGTGGGAAAGGAACATGTGTTTCCAGTCTATGTGAGGAGAAACGCAGATGTAGCTGTTTGGACACTAATGCTGACTCCTGCGCGCTCTGCCTCTGACCTGCAGGAGCTCATCACGCTGCTCTGCCTGCGGAGGAAGAAAGACGGTTTTGGTGGGCACGTACAAGCAGCTCTGACTGTGCTCGCCTACCTCAACGCTGGTAACAAAAAGACCGAAGCATGTCAAGCAAACTCCGGACTCTCCAAACTTACTTGCTAAGCAGTTTCCTATGTTCAGGGGTGTGCGTTTGCCAAACAGCAAGTTTAAAAGCAAAATAAACCTCAATTCCCTTTTATTTTCTGATCAGATCTACCTGCCAAAGTTGAGTTTCTACCCAGGGATTTATGCCAGCTGATGCCACATCCAGTCATAGCTATGCTGGTATGGAAGGATATTTTGAGCACATACCCACTTAGAAAGAACAGAAAAACCCCAAACCCAGAACCCGCATTTTACATGTCTACTAGAAGGAAACCTTTAAAATTATCCATACGAGCAGTGTTTTGGCCTCAAAAGCTGTTCTGGTACTGACGGGTTCATTAGTCCATTTTGCAGGTTATGGAGGTACAAGGACAACTTTTCAGCTCACCTTCTCCAAACCTACATGGTGATCAGGTGGGACAAAATGGACCTTCCTGGATGGATGGACTGGCAAGGTGGAGCGGTGAAACAGCACTGCAGTGCATGTAAAACACAGCACACTGTGCACGGTGGTATCATGAGGCAGGGAAGGGTACTTACAACTTCATGTAGGTGCTGTTAATGAGCAACGGTGTGCCTGAGAATCCTTAACCTCTTGAAGAAGCTCTAGGATCGGGCTTCACGTTGTTGTGTCCCCGTTTCCCATGGCACAGAGTAGGGGGCTTTGGGAAATCCTGGCTCGGAAAGCCTTGAGATTTCACAAGTTTCCCCTTCTGCTTTGGGGCAGAACTTAAATGGAAAAGTTACTGAAATACGCTCCCACCCCCACGCGGGCACCGGGCCAGAACACTAACAGAACAACTCTACAATTATGCAATTACTTTATCAAAGCACGGGACGCTTTGGTTCAACTATTTGTTACAAGATCTTACAACATTTCCATTACAGAGGCTTGTGATCAAGCTCCTCGCCAGAGCCGGGGGGGGGGGGGGGGCGGCGGCCCTGCTGCCACCCGCCTCCTGAGAACGACGGGCAAACGAGGAGCCGCAGGGCCCTTCCCCTCCTCTCGCTCGGCTCAGGGGGTTCGCCCTCGGCAAGGCCGTCCCGGGCTGCCGCCGCCCCCGTTCCCGTTTGGCGGAAGGCCGCACCCGGCTCCCATCTCCCTCCAGCCCGAGTTCTGGCGGGGAGGACGCCCGGCCTTCTGTGGGCGCCCGCCTCAGGCACCCGTCTGGAGGGAGGCGGGCCCGGGCCGCGGCGGTCGGGACTACAGCTCCCGGCGGGCCGCGGTCCCTCACACCGCCCCGCCTCCGACGGCCGCTCCCGCCGCGGCCCCTCTAGCCCGCGCCGCCCCCGACTCGGTGCCCCCCGGCGGCTCGCCTCCGCCGCGCCGCCCCGCTCGCTGGGCCTCCCGCAGCGGCGGCCCGGCAGGGGGCGCGCTTCCCGCCGTGGCGCGGCGGGGGCCGGTCTGGGCGGAGCGGCGGGATGGAGCCGCTGCTGGGCTGGCAGTTCGAGGACTCCCTGTTCGCCCCCAGCCGGGAGCGGGGTCCGGCCGGCGGAGTCGGGCCGGCCGGCGGAGCCAAGCACTGCGAGCCAGGCGTGAGGAGACGGGGGCTGCGGGCGGGGGCGGCCCAGGGGGCGGGCTGGGTAGGGCGGTGGCGGCCTCGGCCCTCCCTGAGGGGTTTGTGCTGTGCCCGTAGTGGTTCCGCGGCGGGGCGGACAGCGGGGAAGGCGACGGCGGGATAACGGCCAGCAAGTTCCGGGCGGACTGGGCCTACCGGCAGCGGGAGTTTGAGGTATTTCCAGGGCTCTCGCAGGGCCTGGGGGCCCGGTCGGTGGAAGTTGTGGGGATATAAAGGGGGGTGATCCCATAGTCCCCGGTGCGCGGAGTGAGTGTGTTGTGTTTGTGTATGTGTATGTGTATGCTGCGTCCAGCTCTGGAGCCCTCAGCGCAGGAAGGACATGGACCCCTGTTGGAGAGGGTCCAGAGGAGGGCCACAAAGATGATCAGAGGGATGGAGCATCTCTCCTGTGAGGACAGGATGAGAGAGTTGGGGTTGTTCAGCCTGGAGAAGAGAAGGCTCCGGGGAGACTTTATAGCAGCTTCCAGTACCTGAAGGCGGCCTACGGGAGAGATGGGGAGGGACTCTTTATCAGGGAGTGTAGCGACAGGACGAGGGGTAATGGGTTCAAAGTAGAAGAGGGGAGATTTAGATTACATATCAGGAAGAAGTTTTTCACTCTGAGGGTGGTGAGACACTGGAACAGGTTGCCCAGAGAAGCTGTGGATGCCCCATCCCTGGAAGTGTTCAAGACCAGGCTGGATGGGGCTTTGAGCAACCTGCTCTAGTGGGAGGTGCCCCTGCCCATGGCAAGGGGCTTGGAACTAGATGATCTTTAAGGTCCCTTCCAACCTAAACCATTGTATGATTGATATAAAAGCCTCCTGGCTGAGCCATAGCTAGAGTCTGGCGCAGTTATGTCCAGCTTGATGGATCCTTGTTTGTGCTTAAAGCACAGCAGCCCTGTAGGCAGTCGCAGTGACCTGGTGAAGAGCCATCCTGCTGGCTGCACTGCCGTCAGGCCACAATGGGTACCCGTGTTCTGGCATCCTCCCCCAGCCAGATGTCATCTTTCCAGGAGTCAGTGTGAAGTCAATGTAAACTGGCCAAAAATGCTGCTCTGCACCCAGAGCTGATCCAGATCAGGCTTGCACATAGAATCATAGAATCATCTGGGTTGGAAAGGACCTTTAAGATCATTGAATCCAACCATCAATTTTAACACTGCCAAAACCACCTCTAAACCATGTCCCTAAGCACCATGTCTACTCATCTTTTAAATATCTCCAGGGATGGTATTTCCACCACTTCCCTGGGCAGCCTGTTCCAATGGTTGATAACCCTTTCAGTGAAGAAATTTTTCCTAATATCCAATCTAAACCTCCCCTGGCACAACTTGAGGCTGTTTCCTCTTGTGTTGTCCGAGTGGTTCAGTAGTGAGCAGAGCTTGTGTTTGTGGCCATGGAGGTCATGGTCAGCCGAGTTAAGTGTGTGGATTTCTCTGCTCCTGGGGATAATGCCATGTCCCACAAAGGCTGTCAGATAGGTGGCAAGCACCTGGCTGCTGCTCGCCTTTCTTGGAGCTCCCCCCGCTGTCAGGTGAAGGCTGACTGTAGTTGTCAGGCTCCTGACAGTTGGCTTATGAGCCTCATCATTAATTGTCCCGCCTCTCTGCTGCCTCTCCTCACTCTGCATGGCTGGTTGTGCCTTTGGGGTGCGTTTATGTTCCCTGTTTCTGTTCTGCCTGCTGTAGTCCTAGACCCTGTCCTCACTGCCTACTTCCCAAGCCGCGTTCCTGATTATCGATGCTCTCCTGCCTCGATAGCCCTAGTTGCAGGATCCAGTCTTTTGTTACATTTTTCCCTGGTTGAAATGAGCCACTTCTACCCTTGTTTCAACTCTAATAGCTTCTTGTTGCAGGCTATGGTTTGCATTATAGGCTCCTGATTTCAAAGCTGTTAGGCCAACTTCTGACTCCATCCCTTTCGCCTTGCCCATTGGATTTGTGGATCTTTTTGTACCTCAGTTGGCACTGACTTCTGCTTTTTAATGTTATTCCAGCACTACCGTTGCCTTGTCTATATCCGACAGATGCTTTCCAGTCTCAGCTGAGACGCCCTGAAGGGATTCATAAAAGTGTGCTGAGAGGAAAGATGCCTCAGGCTGTGGTCAGACGTGTCTGCTGACCCTCAGGAAGAGCAGATTGTCTGTGTGCTGTGGTGCCCTCTCAGGAGAGAATGACACCCCTTCAGATCTGCTAGTGGAACAGACAGTTGCTTCCTAACCGTTTTTTATCACAGTCATCCATGTTAAAAATATCTAGTCTTCAGTCTTATTGCTAACCTGGATCTCTGTGACAGAACCAGAACTAGACTGCACATAAAATTACAGACTTGAATGCACTGACCTTAGAAAGGGGGCTGGAAATAAGTAAATAGGGGCAGTAATCTCTTCACTCGTCATGAATACGTTTTTATGTCAGCCTAGGTCGCTTGATAGGAAGTGCCAAGGACAGCAGTGATCTAAGATGAGTCCATTTTTAGGATATAAATGACTGTAGAATCTGCTTGGGGTTTGTAATGCCTTGTCCTTGCCAGGTTATATCTCTTTGTCACATAACAGGGTCCTGCAACCATCCTCTGACCCGTTTTCACCAGTGGCTGCTGCACTCACTGGGCAGAGGGGAGACCCCTCTTTCGCTTGAGAAGGAATGGTGAGATTAACATCAGGGAAAAATATTTCAGCCATTTTGCTAGGAAGTACTTAGGGTATATCGCCTGGAAGCTCTTTCTGTTATAACCGTTCAAGTTTGCAAGGAATAATTAAATATTCATTTTGAGAGATGGGAGAATTAGCACTGCTATTTAGTCGTCTGGTCTGAGCACTTACACAAAGGGGGAGGAACCAAGATTCCAGTCTTAGCTTCACTGAATACTTAATTTAATGTATTTAAATGTTAATTGGAGTCCTGGTGAGTGCCCTGAGCGTTAAGCTACAGAAGTATTGCTCATTCTTGTCTTTTTCCTTTGCCCAATTAATATTTAATTATTTCATGCAAATTGGAACCATCCTACAGAAACGATGGAGATTCACCTTCCTTGTTATATTCTCCGACCTGCTGATTATTCATGTGAGGTGAGGTACCTGCAGGTTCAAACCTTCCCATGGAGAGTGTCACAAATTTGAAACAAGGTCCCCCAAGTTTAGGATGAGCACTCTGATCACTGAGTTGGCAGCTAGGGGAAAGATGCCTTGTGTCACGTATTGCCCAGGTCAGTAGATGATCCCTTCTGGATCAGGCCTGGTGGGGGAGAGGTAGACAGATGTGTGGTGAGTCCTGCCAGGGCTTAAACATCAGTTAGGACTGTGGTTGCTCATCCCCATGTAGACTTGGCTGTGTAGTACCCGGGCCCTCATCTGGGGAGTGGCATAGGTGGTACCTAAGTCCAGAGAAAGGAAAATGTGGACTTCAGCTCCTGAATTCCCTTCATGACTGTAGTCATAAACAAAACATGCTGTCAGGCTTGCTTTTAAGTGAAAATCTCTCACTGTTTTGTTTGGCTTTTCTTTTTGTCGACACTCCTAGAAAGCCCTGTGTGAATACTCAAACTGCTTACTACTCTTACCGGCCAGTAACATTGCAATGAGACGAGATGTCCAAGAGGGCCAGGCTCGGTGTTTATCTCGCCTAGGAAGGCACAAGGAGGCTTTGGATATTGCAGAAAAAATGGTAAATAATCCAATCTTTCTTTTAGGCTTTTAATATGAAAATATTGCCAGTAGTTCTTTTATATGGACCGTTTTCTGGAAAAATAATCCTTATATGTATAATCCTTCAGGATGTTCAGTGCTCAGAGTATTTGGTAAACAGAGGGTAACTGTCACTGCAGATATAATCACTCTTCAGAAATCAGAACACCCTGTACCACAATGAGCTCCCTGCGCAGGGAGGCTGGTAGTCCTGGAAGGGACTAAATATCATGCTCTGCCAGGCAGAATTAATGTAATGTAATAGGAATTATAAGAAAGGGGATAAATGAATGCTTAAATCTTTCCACTATAAAAGTGACGGTTCAAAACTCCCTTTTATTTCCATATACTCGCTGCCAAACTGCCACCAAGAAGAGTATCTAACCACAAATTGAGTTTTTCCCATAAAGGAAAAGGTCCAGAGGCTCTGAAGTCGGTAGAATATTACTGCTGCTGTTAATTTTTATATAAAAGGTGGTTATGCTACAAAGAAGGGCAGCTGTATAAAACTCTGAAGGCAAATAAACAAATGACAGCATTCGGGGCCTTCTCGCCTTTCAGACTGGGACAAGGCAGAGAGAGGGAGTGCTGTCAGCTTGGTCGTGCATGATCTGTATCACATTGTATCATTTAAAATTAAGAGCACAGTTTTGCACAATTTAAAAATTACCTTTAGTGATATTTGTGTTTCATTATTCAGGGAGACATTTTCTTAGGCTCTGAAGGATGATTCTGTTCTTCTCCTGTTTTTAATCTATTATCTTTTTGTTTCTAGAGAAACGGCGCTACTAACACAGATCACTTAACCACGGTTCTCAACCTGCGGTTTTCCATTTACCAGGGTCTGGAAGATGTAGAAAAAAAGATCACGTGTCTACAGCAACTGATCTGCTTACATCCCTTCAACCCGTGGTACTGGAAGTCACTCGCTGAAGCTTATATGAGCCTTGTACAGAGTTTGTTTCCACTAGTCATTCCAGAAACAAATGTAAATCAGTCCAAAGAGGTTACTGTAAGTGATAGTAGTTTCAAAACATCAAATGGAAGAGAGATTAATTTGCAGCCTCACAGATCAGATGGCCAGGAAGAAGGCCCTCAGCCCAGCCTTGCTACAGAAACAAAGAGGGAGAACGCGGTGACTTGTAGCAGTGGCCAAGCTGTAAAAGAATTCCTCTGCCCTTCGGAAGAACCGGAAAGGATGAACGAAGGCAAAAGCTCAGCCTCTGAGTCCTGGGAGCAGAACATGTTGAAGAAAGTTGGAATAAAGGCTTGTGCCTCATTTATTAGAGCAAGGTAACTGAACATAGTCTTAGAATAATGCTAACTTCTCCCAATCAAGAACAATGTAAAGCATATTTTTCTTAATATTTTCAGTTTACATTTTCAATTTAAATGTCTGTTTCAGTGTTGGCAACACTAACTTAGAAGCACCCTGCTATTCCTTCAGATCTAAAGAGCAAAATCCACTGGCATGGTAGCTGTGAACAGCCTAAATCTGAGTGGAAAGAGTAAACCAGTGTCATGCACTGTTGAGAAATAAAGCATTTTTTAATGACCTTATTATATGAATCTTTTTAAGTAATTAAATACAAAAGGGCTTGTTCTTCAACAAATGTTCCTGTTGGAGCTTGGCAATTTCCTGGTTTGGTATTAAGGTTGCAGCAGAGGAAGTGCCCCAAAGGGAAGGCTGGCCAGTCTTCCTTCTGCAACTGCCACCTGCCTTATTTCCTTGAAGCCTCGTGCTTGAGTGAAAATGTATTTTATAATAATACCCCCATCCTGCATAATGGATGAGGTTGAAAAATGAACTCTGTGACAGCTGATTGACAGGGCTGCATTAAAATGCTCTTTCCTTTTCTTCCCTCTCTTTCTAAAACTCTTGCACACAACAAAAATCCCCAAAACATAATCTTTCAAAGAGATAATTAGGAACTGGTTTTGTTAAAATTTTTTCCCCCTTAGATTTTTTTCCCCCTCGTATTTTTTTCCCCCTCTTACCTCTCAGTAATGTATTCCTCACTGAATGTATTTAAAGCCATTTTAGGAACTTCCACAAATATTTACAGAGAACACATTATAACTGCCCTATTAGAGCAAGATTTAAGAAATGTAAAAAAAGATAGTATCTTATAATTGTACTCAGATTAAGAGATGGTGACTTTAATTGGTACTTGGGAGAAGTTACTAGATTTAGTACTGATATTGAATATTAAAGCTACATTTATATTCAAATAATTTGTGTCGCTTGTGTCAGTGTGTATGGTTCAGCTTTGAGACAGTTGTAAGATGTGGGATTTCCTTGCTAGGCTGCAGAGTTTCACAATGTGTTATGTGGTTTATATTTTGAGATACACTTGTCCGGGCAAGCTTCTCCCTTCCCCAGGGCTTAGGCATTAAATAGGTTTTCTAGTATTTTCAGGTCTGTCGGATTTCAAGTGAGATGTGGATGTTGCATAAACATAGTGCAGGGTAAAGTGCACCTGGAAAAGAGATGTTAGTATTGCTTTTTGTAGGAAAAAGGGTTCTGTGTTAAAACATCATGAATAATAGACTCTTCTAGTTTTGATCACAAAAAAAAATAATTGGGAGAATGGTTTTGTTTCATTTTCATTGAGGTTTAATTCTTTCTTACATTATGTTGATGCAAATTTGGAAACAAAAACACTTTACAAATTAAAAATACTTTCAATTTTACTTTGAATTTCCCTGTCAAAACTTTACTGAATTTCAGAAGGGTTTGTTGGCTCAGCCTTGTAAATTTTTAGGTTTATAATGCTCAAATGAAAACTTTCATCTAACGTCTTAAGTCTTCTCTTCATAAAAATACACACCTTTATTATAACACCTGCTTCATTTAACTTCGTTAAATGTGATTTAAAAAATAAATTGTTCTTTATGTATAACTCTTGAATTAAACAGTTTCGGTAACAATACTGCTAAGTCCAGGGACAGGACAAAGGGCACCAGGCACAAACTGGACCATAAGAAGTTCCACCTAAACATGAGGAGGAACTTCTTTACTGTGAGGGTGGCAGAGCCCTGGAAGAAGCTGCCCAGAGAGGTGGTGGAGTCTCCGTCTCTGGAGACATTCAAACCCTGCCTGGACACGTTCCTGTGCAACCTGCTCTGGGTGGACCTGCTTTGGACCCCACCAGGGGGTTGGACTAGATGATCTCCAGAGGTCCCTTCCGACCCCATATCATTTTGTGATTCTGTGAAGTCCCAGCAGTCCTTTGGTTGAATATACTTAGGTATTTCCTCAGCTGACATGTTTTACAGTCCTTGTGTGAGGAGGACTCTGGAAACTGCCGTGGCTCTCTCTGGTCAAGCAGTTGGTGATGGGGTCCCTCATGATATGAAGCCACGTTGTCAGCACAACTTCTAACCTTCGTTGAATCACGGTGGTGACTTCTGGGGCACTGCATTGAACAGAAAACTGTGGTGAAAGGTTTTAGAAAATATGCCAGGGTTGGCCTATGTGGGGAGGATGTTTGATATTTGTCTAAAACCCCCAAATTTCTAGCTTTTCAGGTAACAAAGATAATTGCTGCCATGGGCAAAAATACGTTGCTGTCTGTTAGGACTTAATAGGGGTGTGGGACACCTGACGTACTGCAGTTAATGCTGCACACCTGAGCTTCACTTCTGAATTGGGTGATGAATACATGGAGAGAAAACCATTTGTGCAGAGCAACCAGAAGTACTTGGCGTGTTGTTCTTTCGAAAGTAATTCTCAGTACTTCCGTCACAGCACGGGTGTACCATACCCGTAGTAGATCGATAGGGATGTATTCATTTCTTTGCATTTTTTGCAGTTGGCAAAAGTCAGGAAGAAGAGGTGTTTTAAAGTATTGTATTTTGGTTGGTTTTAGGTTTGCTGACTTACTCTTTCACGAGCTGTGCCTTTCTTTAACTGCCTTTTTCATTTCAGGCTTTTACTTCAGCTTACCCAGTTGCAACAGTCGTCCTTTGCTCTAGAGAGTAACATAAAAAGTCAGAAAGAAATTGATGACAAAGTGGCTCGACTTGGTTTCAATGAAAACTCCTTGCTGCTGATGACCAAGGTAAGGGGATGTTTCACAGTGCGAGTTCTCAGGTGGACATCAGCTGGTTGAGGCGCCTGAGCCAGTTCAGGCACAAAGTCCTGTAAGTGTGACGCTCCCCTCAGCTAATTAACTGTGCCAGGAAGCAAGGTAAATTAGCAGGGGTGGGTTGCCCTGGTAGTATGTTACCCGGAACTGACAGTGATGCCTGAGTACTGCTGGCTTGTGTCATGCAGGTGTATCTCTGTTCTGCTGAGATTATCCTTCCAGGAAGGTTCAGGGTTGTTAAGTTTCTCATAGGACTTGTATTTGCAGATATATCATCGCTGTGTGTTTCTTGGCATGCAGATTTTATCTCAGGAATTTTAGATGCTACAACGTGAATCACAAGCATGAAATGGAAGTGGAGATTACTTTGGTGGCCACAGCAGTATTAAGCACTTCCAGAAAAAAAGTATTAAGTATTTTCAGAAAAAGCCAGAGACATCCTTTTACATTATTTCTTCATTCTGTTTTGATGTTTTAGTTTTGTTTAGTTTCATTTTAAAGAAATACAAAGGAGGAGAGTAACATTGAATTACTTTATTCATAGAAATTAAACACTGTTAGTGCTATTTATAGAGTTTCTGACTTTTATCTTAAGGAACGAAAGGAAGCCAGCGATATTCTAACTTTGCTGTCGGTATTAAAGCTTTAAGTTAGTGAAAGCCAAGCCGTTGCCGGGCTGGCAGGCAGTCTAGCGGGATTTCATCCATAAGAGGGCAGTAGCACGCAGACTATCTCAGGTTTTGAAAAAGTTGGGAAAAGAAAGTTCTCTCCTTGCTTCCCTCCGTCCGATACCCCCCAGGAGGAGGTCAGAGTGTTGGTGCTGTTGCAAGGTGAGCACTGAATGCAGAGCTGGTGCTGAGATTTCCGCTGCTGCTTGGAGAGTAAAAATCCCCCTGCAGGAGCGCAGCCAGAAGCCGGGTGGGGTTTGCAGCTGTGAAGCTTGGGCTCTCAGTTCTCCCAGCTTACTGCAGAGTGCAACAGGCAGACAGCTTGATCGTGACTTGGAAACTTCTCCTGGATGGCCTGTGGTTCATGTGTCAAGGCTTTTCTTGTAAAGCTCTGTTATTAATGTCATATTTGCTGTTTTCTCTGCAAGTTATTTTCTTGTTTCCCATCTTCTTTCTTACTCTGTTTGCAGGTTATGGGGCAGGATCTTATACCAGAAAAACTAAAAGAGGAATTTCAGGGTGAAGTAAAATGCATAGGCCCTTCAGCGCTGTCATCATTGGTAACTGCATCAGCCACGGAATTTGAAATCAAATGGTTCGGTAATCTCCAAGATGATTTATGTCGCTTTGACAGTCAATTCTATTCAGATATATATCCCACACCTTCGGTAACTTAAAGGTTTTGTTGTATTTATTCTCATATTTCCAAATGATTGTGAAATTATATATGCAATAAAGTTTCATATTATATTTTTTAAGAATTCTTATTGTATATCTTTTAAGAATATATATAAATCTCTGCATTTAAATTCTTAACATCTCATCATTTTCTTTGTTCACTTATTTGTTTGTATGTAAAGTAATAAGGAATCCAGTATAAAATCAAGCTTTCAGAGAGAGCTTTCCATCATAAACCTCACGGTGTTGTGATAGAAGCACCTGTGATTTTTTGGAGCCTACAGTGCCAGTGGGATGGAGGACTTCCTTTATGATGTCCAGTTTGAAAGTTTCTTGGTATCAAATTCTATGTTGTTGCATTTAGAGCCATGGAGTCAGCCATTTTCTTAATTCATTTTTTTTAATATTTCTTGATTAATTGACATGATAGTGATTTCCTGTTCAGAGCTGGATAGCTAGAAATCTTAAATATATTTATGCTGAGAATTTGTCAATGAGAATAATTCCATATGTTTTAGAAAATAAATCTAAATAGTAAATACTTTAACATAGAACCGGAAGGAGATTTTCTTTCTTCAAAGCTAAGTGGTTTTCGCAGGTGTAGAAGTAGCTGTAGTCTTGTCTTCAGTGTGCTTAGACGAGGGAGGAGAAAAACTGTCAATGTTGTTTATATGTACTGAAGAGTGTTTAGTCAGATCATATCCTTTGTAAAACCCTGCGAGGAGGAAGCTCTTTGCTGTGAAAACTGGCAGTGTTGTTTCTGCATCACACAGCTCCTTCTGTTGCGCTTTCAGTCGATAATGACACCACTTTGCTTCACTTTCGGAAGCATCGATGCTACGTGCTTGGGGCTTCTACAGGAAAAGGCAGAGATTATCCTGTAGTTTCTTTTGCTTGAAATAATTTACATTTGAGGCCAACGAGGTGAGCTCTTCCCCCATCTTCTCTTAAACTGTGAGAATCAAATTCTTTGTAGCTTTTTGTAAAAATGTTCTTTAACGGATATAGTTTAAAAACCAAGAATCTCTTAGACATAATTTGCTGTGGCTTTTCTTCATGTTTTCTGATGTTTTCTTTCTGAAGTACTTAAGAGTGTTGAAACTTTAAATAACTCAGAATTGAATGGTAATTCACCACATGTGAACACACTTTGTATCTGCTACTTTAAGATCCTGATTAGGGAACGTGTCACTAGCCCTCGGTACGGGTACAGCCCTCTGCTAAGTTGACTGTGAAACCTCTCCAGAAAAATGGAATATCGCCTTCAGCCACGTCAAATTATCTTTGATAGTTTGGTGACTTAATGCGATTAAACCGCATCCTGGTCAGCTCATTACGAAAGATGATGACTTGGCAAGTACGCTTGGGTAAGCATTAATGCACTCACAAAGTATTACAGAATATTTGGCTTAGTCATGCGTATGCTTTGCTAGGTGGAAATTTTTGTGTGCGTGTGTGGAAGACGATATTCGGGTGGCAGTGAAGCCGCCTGAAGGGCTGGGGATGCTTTTAAAACTAACTGGTGTCATAAGTTTTCAGTAGAGACTGTCCACAACGTGCTGTAAATTAATTACGACGTTGGCATCAGCAGTAGAATGTCTTACAGCAACGACATAGCAACCATGGAAAGCTTAATGCCGAATATGTCAGCAAAAAACTAGAACAGGGACTTCTCCTGGTTTCTTCTTAAACTTAAGTTCATGATTAGCCACATAAAAAGGTGCTAATTGTTTTAGCCACAGCTCTGGAGTAGGGGCAGTAGTTAGGACACGAGAACCAGGTCTGTATAGATATTTAATGGGAACTCGCCAAATGATATGGCTCCACAGTTTAGAAGGTGGAAATAGCATCGGAGCTGTTTTAGCAGCAAATTAAAGACTTGCCAAATGTTGTCATTTTGTGAGTGAGATGTCCAAAATACGCAGCGGGTAGCCAAGGTGATTTGGAACCTTTTTTTGTGTGCGTGCAGGTTGTTTGAATTGAGGTTGTCTCTGAGACCGGGAACACAAGGGTTAACTCTCCCCCCAGCTCTGGGAGTGGAAGGCAAGTGGCAGTTCTTAAGAACAGGCAGTATTTTCTCAAACGTGACAATAAAGCAAAAATGTTGTTTTTAACTACTGCAAAGAAAACAACACGAATGTTGTTCTGAACATGTCGCATAGTTACTGTTCCAAATAACCAGTGTTTATTGCACTGGGGCTATGAAATATTCCTTTGTCCCACTTGTGCCTGGCTATCTCTCATCTCAGTTACTCCCATTCCTCCTTTTTTGGCCCGCTCCTCGCTTTTTTGGCATGCCCACGTCTAACTCCAGTTTTCTGTTTCTGATCGTATCTCATGAGGGGCTTTGCGTTTCCATCTTGCATTTGAATACCTCATCGTTGTTCCTCCGTCCTGCGTAATTCTACATCTGCCTGTAAGAGATTTCTTCATGTTTTGGCTCTTAGGATGTTATTATTGGTATTAGTACATGGCACCAGTGTTCCACGCTGAGTTAAACAGCAAATTTTAGTATTGCAAACTGCAAGTGAGAATCCCTTAACAGTTACTGAGGTTTGATTTTGTTATTTTAACACTTGCTCGTGTTACAGGCGCTTTGGAAGGGACCCTCTGACCCTGGTTCTGAGGCTTCTGAAATGATTGCTGTGTACAAACACAATCTGATTGTGTGTCTTGCTAATGAGTGTTTGAATACGGCCGGTTTTGAGGTGAGAGAACGTGTTACTGCTGTAACTAGTGACATTAACACGGGTTTCTCCATCACAGAATCATAGAATGGTTTGGGTTGGAAGGGACCTTCAAAGATCATCTAGTCCAACCCATCTGCCATGGGCAGGGACACCTCCCACTAGAGCAGGTTGTTCAAAGACCCATCCAACCTGACCCTGAGCTCTGACCATGATGGGGCATCCACAGCTTCTCTGGGCAACCTGGTCCAGCGTCTCACCACCCTCATCGTAAAAAATGTCTTCCTTATGTCCAATCTAAGTCTACCCTCTTTTCAGTTTAAAACCATTGCCCCTCCTCCTGTCAGCGTGTGGTGGGTGACATTAGCTGGCTGCCAGGTGCCCACCCAGCTGCTCTGTCACTCCTCCTCCTCAGCACGACAGGGAAGGAGGAAATAAGATGGAAAAAAAAAAAAAGGACTTGTGGGTTGAGATAAAGGCAGTTTAATGAAGAAAAAGCAAAGGCTGTGTGTGAAAGCATAGAAAAACAAACAAAAAACCCCATTTATTCTCTATTTCCTTTCAGCAGGTGGTGTAATTGTAAAAATGAGTATGTGGGTAGTCTTTGGGTTGCTTATAAGGAATCGAGAGTTGTAACGCGGGGTCCTGCTCGTGCTCCCAGCTGAGAGCCACCTTTACTGCTGGCAATCAAAGCGGGTTTGGGTAGTGCCCGCTTCTCCTGCCTTTCCGGTACTTGCACACAAACTAGAAGATAAGAAAAATGCCAGCAAATCCATTTTGGTAACAATTTGGCAACCCAGGTGCAACTCTGCAGGTTTCTGACCTGTTGAGTGTGGCGATGGCGAATGACACTGCCGGTACCGGGTGAGGTCACCCGGTTGTACTGGTGGGATCCACATTCCCTGGGAAGGTACTAAAGTCCAGGGGCAGCATCAGTCATGGAGGGGTGTCAATGGGTGAGGTCACCTGGTTGTACTGGTGGGATCTGCATTCCCTGGGAAGGTACTAAAGTCCAGGGGCAGCATCAGTGATGGAGGGGTGTCAATGGGTGAGGTAAAACGGGGTTTGCTGCTGGCAGAAATTCTGGGAAACCAGAAGAAAATTGTTAGTACTTTAGGACTTGGTAAAGCTTGAAGTGTAGTTCTCTGTTGGGATGAGTGACAGGTTGGAGCTCGGGAGGGGACACACTCTGAGCACCGGCCCCTGGGAGCTTCGTTTGCTGTGAGTGAGCCGTCCTTCCTGCCTCGTGCGTGATAGGGCGTAAGGCAGAACTGCCTCATGCGGTACATCCCTGGTGACTGCTCCCCATCACCTGCTTGTCCTTCACAGGGCAAGTTTCCAGGATCTGTTTTGGGCCCCTCACTACAAGAAAGACATCGAGGTGCTGGAGTGAGTCCAGAGAAGGGCAACGAAGCTGGTGAAGGGTCTGGGGAATAAGTGTTATGAGGAGCAGCTGAGGGAGCTGGGGTTGTTCAGCCTGGAGAAAAGGAGGCTGAGGGGAGACCTTCTCGCTCTCTACAACTACCTGAAAGGAGGTTGTAGGGAAGTGGGGGTCAGTCTCTTCTCCCAAGTAACAAGTGATAGGACAAGAGGAAATGGCCTCAAGTTGCGCCAGGGGAGGTTTAGGATGAATATTAGGGAAAAGTTCTTCACCCAACGTGTTGTCAAGCGTTGGAACAGGCTGCCCAGGGAAGTGGTAGAATCGCCATCCCTGGAGGTGTTTAAAAGACGGGTAGATGTGGTGCTGAGGGACATGGTTTAGTGGTGGACTTGTCAGTGTTAGGTTGATGGTTGGACTCGATCTGAAAGGTCCCTTCCAACCCAGACAATTCTTTTATGATCACCTCCCCAGGGATGGAGGTGTGGCTGGCAGGGCCTAGCAAGGGTCATGGAAGGGGCCGCACGGGAGGAGAAACATCTGGGTGCTCTTCATTTTCTAGGAGGAGCAACAGGGGCAGAGCAGGGTGCTCTCGTCTGTGGAGAAAAAAAAAGCAGCCTGTGGAAGAGGCAATCAGTGAGATGCTCCCAAGGAGTACAAGCCACGAGTACAGGGGATGTCCTTGAGCACGTGCTCCTCTGGGTGTGTGTGGGTGAGCAGCGAGGTGTGCTCCATTAGCCCTCATACGGGCCGGCATCAAGCACAGCTCCAAAGTGCTTTAATGGGCAGTACTGGCAGGACACCAGCAGAAGCACCTCTGAGCCAGAAGAAGACCTGCAGGGCTGGTTTGGGCTGGGGAAGGGACGCGGGGACACTGGAAAGGCCTGGCCAAGCCCAGCCTCTTCACTCAGCTTACTGCCGGGGGGCGAACGCAGGGGCAGCCGTGGGATCGAGGAGCCCCATGGACATCCTTTCCTGGCGCGGGAGCCATGCCTGCGCTGTGGTCCCTTGGGCGATGCCACTCGCTGTTTCGCTGCTCCCCACAGGGAGGACATGGCACAGCAACCAGCGATGGAGGGTCCCCGTCACTGCCAGCAGCAGAGGTGCTCTGACATGGCACAGCTGCCGTCTGGAAAGCCCCAGGGGCCTTTGTGGGGACTGAATTACCCTCCAGAGTGCCCAGGGGCCTTCTCCAGGCTCTGCAGGGGCCTGTGCAGGGCACAAAGTACTCTCCAGGGTGCTCCAGGGCCTCATCCAGGGTCTGCTGGGGCCCACTGCAGGCCTCTGCTGCCCTCCAGAAGCCCCTCCATTACACAAAAATCTAAAAGTCTAAAAAAATTACCACTTTTAGGTCTGAATTCACTTCTGAAGATATTCTGGAGGTTTGTATAGGTTACATTTATTTATGCTTTTTAGCCCCTGTCACCCACATCTAGATACCCTTCAGTTTCCTCCAAAATAGGTGAGAGATGGAAAATATAACGAGGATCAACCCAGCTTTCATTTTCGAGATGGTCATCTGAATCTTCTTCAGCAAAAGCAGAGGGGGTGGATCCTCTTGTGCCACCCGCCAGCTCTGTCACAGACCAACCGTCTTCATCCACCCGTCCCAAGACACGGTCGTACTGTCCTGTGATCAGAGGACATGCTGGTTCAGGCCGCTCAGGGGGGCCATCAGAGGGATGGCAGCTCTGTGGAGCTATGAACGGTCGAAGCTTTCCCGGCTGCTGTCCCAGAGCCTGCAGGACAACGGACTGTTTGCTGCTGGTTCCTTTGCCTCACTCGTGGGGTCCTCCTCTGAGAGAAGGCAGGACCCAGGACTGTCCTCTGCCCAAGGAGACCCTGAGGGGCTCTGAAGCCGATTCTCTGGGTCCCTCACCTGGGCTTAAAACAGTTCCCCGGCTCCTCCGTGCTCCCTTTTTATTTCTCTCTCAGCACTTTCTGCCGTGTCTCACGGCTTTTGGTTTGCACTCTGCAGCTTCCACTTGGGTTTGAAGAGGGGCCTCCTAGAGGGTAATCTGGGGCCTTTGCAGGGTGTGTCCCCAGAGCTGGACTCCAGGTGGGGTCTCACCAGAGAGGAGCAGAAGGGCAGAATCACCCCCCTCGACCTGCTGGCCAGGCTGCTTTTGATGCAGCCCAGGATATGGTTGGCTTTCTGGGCTACGAGTGCACCTTGTCAGCTTGTGTCCAGCTTTTCATCCACCAGTGCCCCCAAGTCCTTCTCAGCAGGGCTGCTCTCCATCCTGTCACAGCCCAGCCTGTATTGGTAACGGGGCTTGCCCCGACCCAGGTACAGGACCCCGCACTTGGCCTTGTTGAACCTCGTGAGGTTCACATGGGCCTCCAGCCTGTCCTGGTCCCTCTGGACGTCATCCCCTCCCTCATGTGAATCACCTGCACCCTCATCTCGATGTCACCCGCAGACTTGCTGAGGGCGCACATGGCAGCGGGGTTTATGCCACCCCTTCTCTTGCAGCAGCAGGAGGGGGTACGTCAGCGTCCTGCCCTCACCTTCCTGACGGGCCGCTTCTGCAGCTGCCTGCAACCACACATCTCCCTCATCGCTGAGCGATGAGGCCTGAGGCAGCCCGTTGGCATTTCTGGCCTAACTCATTGCTGAAATTGTAAACTCTGATTGTTTTCCACCAAAACTGAAATTCCGTTCATTTGATGTTCAAGTTCAGCTGCCGTCTGAACTAGCCCAAGCTGCATCCCTGATCCAGGCCTGAAATCGGCTCCTCTTTGCTCACACTGCTCCTTTGGGTTATTAACTTGTCCCTTATCTATGTTCCGTTGCCGTGTTCTCCAAAACTTCTGCGGGCAAACTGTCGCTCCACAGACTTGAGAAGAACTCCTTCATGGACTCCATGGGTCACGGCCTGAGGAAATGAAGGCTTCAGAGGTAATGGTCTACAAACTCCTCCCCGTATCCCTCTCTAGGCCACCCCCAGTCAGGCCACAGCAGCAGCAGGGAGCTGAACCAAATTTAAAAGGAAAATCTTAATTAGGCTGGGGGAACACCTGTGTTTAATTCTGTTCCTGTTGATTTCAGAAGAAACATAATGTGTTTCCTCTTCACCTGGACTCTGACTGGATGGACCTCATTTAGCTTTTAGAAGAGAAGAGAGTACGGCGCACAAGTCAAGAGAATATGAAGAAACGAAATGATTCTCAAAAGGGATTTTAATGAAAATCTTCTCTTTTATTTGAATGGTTGCCATATTTAGATACTTAAGTAGAATTGTCACAGGAATGAAAATCAACTTTCCCTTCTTCCCAAGGAATCCGAAAAAGGTTGCTATGTACAGAATTTACAATTATATGCAATACTTTATTGTTATTCTGGACTCCAAAATGTGATATCACAGGTAAAAACGTCCACACTGAAGCTAGAGCAGGATGTGTCCATCCCGCACCTCCCATAATGTTTTCTGTAGACTTTACCGGTACGCTTTCAAAATGATTGCTCTTCCAAGGATGAGAAACTTTCCTCACCTGAGATCTTGCTGCCACATACAATTTTCATCAGCCACTGCCCAAAATAATTAAACTGTATTCCTTTTTGAGCAGGTGAGAAGTCAGGCAAAATGGGCCAGACGTGCAAATGTGTTTCGGTTTCTGTTTCCTGCTGGAGTCAGATGAAAGATGATCTAAAGCAGGTGAAAAAGAAATAATCTACTGAGCCATTAATAGAAGTGAGGCATCTAGTAACTTTGGGATTTGGATGGAAATCCTTGGTTTCATGAATTTTCTTACTTTTTTTTGCCTTTCACTTACAGAAGCTTCCTTGGTTTTCATGGATTATTTGGCAAAAAAGTTTTTCTGTTTTGGTTCAAGCTGCTGAACCTCTGTAACTCCCTCCGAACTGTATTCAATGGGCACTACAGACACCCGGGTTCTCTTGAAAAATCAGAAACCTTGAAGAACTCTGAATTAACTTGTTGTTATCTCTAACTTAACGTTCGATCAAATGACCACTGAGAGGATTTCTGAGATCCACACACTATTGAATGAATTGGAACTCGGTTCTGGTGTGTCACTAGCTGGACTTTGCTTCTTTTCTTAGCTTCATTTTCGAGTCTGAACCTGCACAGCTGCTCTGCAAGAAGGAAAATTGCTCAGAGCTGGTGGGATTGGAGGTGGGTAACAAAGTGTGCTGGAACACACTGGTGTTGCTAACAAGTAGAAGGGAGCATACTGTGGCTACGAGATGTGCTCCGTAACCGGAATTGTCGGTCTCGGTCCACGTTGGCAAGCCCCTTCCTAGAAACCCTGTGACCAGATGTCCTTGTCGTGCACCTCAAGCAGGCAGCTCGGAGACTGTGCTTCCCCACCAGCCCTAAAGGAGTCCTCCTGGATCACGATGAAGGTGCGATGGCGGCGCAAAGGTTGACTGCTGCTGCCAGCATCGCCTCCCTTTGGCAAGTGAGTAGCAGCCTTCAGTCTCCTTACGCGAGCGCATAAAATGCATAGTGATAAACTGTGACTGACACCACCTTTGGGTGCCCAGCCATACGAAAAACAGTTGATCACCTAAACCTACTGCCGCACAAATATGCTCCAAAGGCAGGTGACAGGCAGCAGCGGTGTTGCACTGTGAGCAGCTTTACTTAGAAGTGTTCTTCCTGGGATTGTGATGCACCCAAGGCTTACACCTTAGCAGGCTTGGCTTTTTAATTAGGGAAACGAAGCATCCGTAAGCAGCAAAACAAAACAAGAGGCTTGAAATCACCCTCATTTTGTATTATACAGAATTTCTATATTCATCAGTACACAAGCGATTGCTAAACAGGTCCTCACTAGGTTTACTTGCAATTCCAAACAAGGTGCTTATTACGCAAACAGGTTTGCTTTGTGGAGGCATCGCCAGGGCGAGCTTAACCCCGTCCTGTTTGGTTCCTCTTGTCTAAGTCTCATCGGCCTGTAAACGTTCATGTTGTTATACAGCACCGGGGAGTTATCGGGCGCGTAGTGCGGCTGATAGTAGTTAGCCGGGATGGGCTTCTGCGGCGGCGGGGGTGTGAAGGAGACGTAGCTGTGGAAGGAGTTAACTCTGTGGAGAGGTGACTGGGGGGTGAAGTTGCTACTGAACATGAGAGTTCTTGGGGTTTGCTTGCTCTGGTGGTTGCTGCCAGCTGAGAGGCTGCTGAAGGGATCGGAGAGAGTGTTAGCGCTTCCCTCGTGGCTGTCGGGGAGGCTGCGCTGAGGGGCCCAGCTCCTGCTGAAGAGGAAGGGCATGGTGCGCGGCGGAGACTTCGGCCCTCTCACAGGCTTGGAGAGCGCGTAAAGGTGTCGGAACTCCTCATCAAACAGCTCCACAACTTGGCCCGTGAACTTGGAGAGGAGGTTGCGGTGAACCTGGCCGCACAGCCACGTGAAGCTGGAAGGAGAAACAAGGTGAGGGTTAGGCTTAATGTCAGCCATTAGGAAGTGGAGATCCCCGCTGGGGTGGTGCGAAAGGCAAATGTGATTTACTGCTGGAGCTTCTTGTCTAAACACAGGATGAAGATGGTGTCGCAGTTGAATTTCAGGTCAGTTCACATCAGTGCTCTTTGACTTGGATCAAGCTTTTGTTATTGCAGCTGCCTCTAAAACCTTCAAGAAGCCTTGCGGAGTTATACAACCTCCTCCAGGGAGTGGTGATCCAGACCCACTGCAAGACTAAACGACAGATAGAACACCCAAGGTTTGGGTGCCTGCTCCATGGAGAGGAGTTTAGACCCCTCTTTTAGGTACCTCTCCTCCATGCACAATGCTTAAATTCAGGTCATACCACATCTTGTCTGCACACACATAAATTGTACCCTCCCTGCAGAACGCCGTGCCAGTTGGGAAGTCTCCTCCACTCAAAACTGACATCAGAAAGATTAGTGAAAAATAACCACCCTTTATCTTCATTTTGCCATACTTTTTCTGCATTGGTCAAGAGAAACTCCCTGGCATATCCCACTCCCTCAAAACACCGCACCTGAGAAATGCTTATTTTCTTCACTACAGAGAAAATGAAAGTATAAATATTTTCTACAGCCTTTCCAAAAACAAAAATACTACTTTGCTATAAAGTAAGGGAGAAACACTGCAATAGCTTTCATTCCAGTATTCCAGAGACACCTTAGGATACCCCATAGCTTTTAAATGATTTTTCTTTTATGTACTTCCCTAATCCACTTGGCAAACATAAATTTGTGCTCTTTTTCAAAACCACAAGCCAGGTTGACTGTGCTGTGCGGGCTGCCTTGTTTGAGCAGCAGCAGCAGCAATAAAATGAGCATAGTTGAGAGAATGAAATGTAATTACTTCCTGAGCTGACCGGGGCTCGAGCTGTGCAGCAGAGGATACAGAGCAGCCTTGGATTTGAACCCGAGGTTATTCGGTGTTGGCAAAACTCTGCCCCGGTTATTCCTGCGTGACTTTATTAGCTACGCTGGATTTGCACAAGGATTGCTGAAAGCCAGATTTGGCTGTAGGTGTGCGCACTTTAAATCTTGTTCTTGTCATGTTTTGACAAAGCTCCTGTGAAACTCAGTGGGACTGACAGCCTGGGCTGGTGCTGAGGGAATAAAGGCGGGCGATTTACATCTGCTGGGTCAGAGCATTCTTAAAGAGGGCTGGGTTTGGGGCATACAGTGGTTTTACACTGTTTCTTCAGGAGCAAGGGGAAGAGGGGAGAAATCACTAGTTCAGTGCCACCGGGCAACCCTACAATATAGACTGTACATCTTATGGTTGGACCTGAAAATATACAGTAAGTTACTACAGTATAGGAAACTTCTCATCCACTTTGTTCAAATCATTCTAAATATGGACAAGACCTTGGGAGCCGAGGCTGAACAGCACAGCAAGCTAACTCCCCACTGTGTGGGTAACAGCTGCTGAGCCAGCCCAACATTGCCTTTATTCACTAAGAAGCGCTCTGTAAACCTTTGCATGTCCTTCACCTAACTGTTAAGGAGATAATAAGCCAGGAGCAAATATAAAAACACACACAATTAGTCTAGGATATCTACGCTGAAGGTTACAAACTCATAAAAGGGATGAGGTTTGGAGTGGCAGGTTTAGACTTTAAGTGCTAGAGATATATCTAGTTTATAAAAGAAAATCTAGAGAGAAATAAAAATCTATTATGCTTATAAATGGCTTCTAAAAACCCAACAAAATCAGAGGAAAAAACTGTTATGCCCAATTTTGATAATTTACTCCCAGATGTAACTTCCTGGAGTACCTGACAGACAGATAGTCATTTGTGGCTCATCAATCTTATCTGTAACCCTTGTAAGCAGAGGAAGTTGGATCCAATTAACAGCCCAAAGATTCTCCACGGACCGATGGCAAATGGATCAGGTGTAAAGTAACAAGGTGAGACCTGCCTGATTTTAGACAAAAGTTTGTGGACGGTCATGTAGTGAGTCACAGCAATTTACATTCTGCGCGCTTTGCTGAAGAACAAAGCAGAAAGTGACATAAAGACTTAAGAGGTTTTCATTGGCTTCATTCTAAAAGGAAAATCATTGTTTAGGTTTTAGGCCCTGCTTTGCTCCTTAGTTTACAATTCCGAGTGCTCTTTTGGGAAAGGCTCAGAGAAGTCTGTTATTGTCACTGCCTGCCCAGAAGGATCATTTTTCTACCAGGCCTCTTTGAGTGAAGCACATCAGAAAGAAGAGGAAGCACAACGAAGTACTGCCTAGCTTGGGGCCAAAGCTGTATCACAAATTCAGTCATTAAGAGCTACTTCTCAGTCATTTTTCCAGGGCTTTGTCCCAAAACCTATGCCCTGTTCTGGATGCTCTCATTTATGACTGTCTGAATCAAACCCCACCTCTCCTGTCCAACCTTCATTTGCACTGGACTTGTTTTATTCTGAGCGTACCCTCTGCATTGCTGCTGCTGCAGATCATTAGGGATGCTCTCATCCCTCCTGTTTACAGCGTGACAGTAACAAGCAGCATCACACACACTTAATCTGAAAGTGAAGGAGAGCCCAAGTTTGAATTAACCCACACATTTGTGTTGCTGGCTGGTGGAATAACCTCTGTATGAGAAACCTGCCCCACCTGAACCCATGCTCTCAGCAAAGCACCCCAGTGTCAGATCCTGGCTCTGGAAAGGCTGGTGGCTTTCTGAGTGGCAGCTGAGGAAGTGCTCAGTGTACCCTGAGGATTGAGATCTGTGCTTTCTGCTGCTTCCATTTTGTCTTCTTTAGGAGCACCGAGTTCATGCACTATCTAACTCCAAATTCATTTTAAACAAAAGGAATAACACAGTTATCATAGGATGGGGTAGAGTAACAGAGACAGCAAAAAGAAATACCGCATCCTAACCCCACACCATAGACATTGGCAATAAAAATTGAGAGGAAAACTGTAACTTAAAACACTTAACGCCTGCCCTTGGGCAGACACGTGGCTGGAACAGGCTTCAGAAGCTTCTCAGCTCCACTCTGCCCTGTGTGACAGGACCATGTTTATCCACACTGACCCAAGCAATGCCTTTTTAACATGGTTTTAAAAACCGCTCCAGAGCAGGAGATGCCACAGACTCAGTGGTGGTTCCTTTGCCTCTACCTAGTTGCCAGCTTGAGTCCTCTTCGTTGCCCATTAGGGAAATAGATGTTGTCCCCAAACACTTTGGGAAGAAACAGTGAGCCAGGGTCCCTTTTAGAGCAGTATGTCCTGAAGGGCTATTTCATTTCCTCAGCCTCTTCCCCCCACTGCTATTACAAAGTCACGCAGAGCATGGCATTTAGGTGAAATTTGCTGTTGTATTAGTTTTAAGATCTCTTCCAATTTGATTTCCAACAAATACACTGCAGAAGAGTTTGAGTCTCTTTTACTCAGCATCATTCTTGTTTATACCTGCAGAGGTTTGTGGGTAAGGTTTAGGGATAGCAGAAAATTTTCAGATTAATAAAGTAAGAGGTAGCAAGCCTACAGAAGTGCCACATACTGATAACCAGCTATAACCCATGGGAATCTACAAACTGGTGCTGAGCATGCTGAAGGTAAATAGTGTATAGACTTGTTCCTCAACACCCTCTCTGTGTGCTTGCTGGGCAGGGGATCGTGTAGTTTGACAAGGCTCTTAGGGTTAAAAGATATTGCAACAGCAGTAGAGAATGACAGAAGTGACTCTGCACAGGACTTTGAGGGTTTCTCTTTTTTTTTTAGGATTGAAGAGAGAAGCCAAAAGGAAGCTTCCGGGCTAAAGAAAATAGATCTTGTTCTGCCCCTCTTCTCCCACACATCCTTCACTTCCACTCTCTATATAGTTGCATTTCCAAACACCTTTGGTGAGGGATTAAAAAAAAACCTGAAGGAACATGAAAACCACAGAGCAGCCAATAAAAAAGCCCCGACTGAGCATTCACTCATTTTTGTCCGATGGTTCATTTGGAAACTGAATGAACACTGGATGCCCACGTCTGTGTGGAGCTGAGCTCCTGCAGCTTACGCTAACCCCACGTATTCACCTTTGCCATCACTTCTACAGTTATGCCATCTTCCTGGTGGCACAGTTTTATTGGACTAGACGCATTTAAGCTTCCAAATCATAAACTGGGATTAAGAAAAACAATCTCATCCTTTTAATTAAATAATCACCTCTTGTCTTTTTGTATCTGGATTTCTCGGATACACTCAGTCAGTTGTGGAGCTTATCTACGTAGCCATGAGGCTTAGGAACTTTATTTATTTGATGCAAGCTCAGAGTCTCCTGAAATTCCCTGACTGGAGGATCTTAGATCTTAATTAAAAACCCAGTGGGTGAGCTGCTACATCCTGTACCTGAAATAATTATAGCAGCACAAAAGCACAGAGTTACAGCCTCAGCTCACAAAAAAAAAAAAGGGGGGGGGGGGGCGGGGGAAAGGGAAAGTACAACAGTCGCATAGACACATACAGCCTACCTGTTAATGAAACACAAGAAAAAACAGTAAGTCTCTGAAGTATTTCTGTTTTACCTTTAATCACTAAACTTGTCATATGGAGAACAAATCCTCAGACAGGCTGAGTGACATATGATACATTAAGGGAGCCCGAGGGAGATAGAAATGTATCATGTCTCATGATCACAGCATCTGAGGACCCAAACAATGAGAAAAGCATAATACTAAGCTGTACACATTCCTAGTTCTGCGCCAGGGCTGCACTGGCAAAGTTGTTTACATTAGTTTCTGAACATTTAAATTAAATATCATGCTCCACAAAGAACTAACAGCAGCTTTAAAGCAAGTTAAATGGATTATTGAGAAATGGCACATATTTGAAAAAATGAGGTGTTTTTTTTTTTCAAAAAAACCTTCTCACCCATAGAAAAATTTCCATAGCACTTTTTTGTGAAGTATTATTAAAAAATCATAGAAGAACACCTAGATATGAACCGTAGTGGCTTAGCTCACCTGTAAGATCCAGAGAGCACGTATCTCCAGTCAGAGATAAGAAATTTTTCTTGTATTTGTCCTGAAAATTTCCTGCCTGATTTGGCACAATAAACCTCTCCAGTAACACTGCGGACTGAAATATTCTGTAAAGAAAAAAAATATAACAGAGCGAATTACATTTTTTTTTAAATTAAAAAATCAGAAGGTAATGGCCCTTTCCCCCCACTGCCTTTAGCTCTTTATGTCCCCAATGTCTGCTATGATTTCTTCATGGACCCTTCAATGTTATATTTGAAGGTTTGGGGCTAGAGGAAACCCAGTCAGGCTCTTTCACCTGACACAGGGTTACTTGTTTCAGTGGGGATATCAACCTGCATGGAAATTCAGGCAGACAGAGCTGCGCTGGGTAACGATAACTGATACTACCCCAACCGAAATGAGTACAAGACGTGTCTGTAGCTGAGAGCAGTCGGTTACCTCTGCTGACACCATTTGCACACACATCTGCAGCCACAATTTGCTCTAGCCGTGAGCTCTCTTGATTTACGCTGGCTGTAGCACAACACAGCAGGGCAAAACCTCTGCTCTTTCAGTCCACCTGGGCCTGCAAGGACTCACGTGGGCCTGCAAGGACTCACGTGCTGCTCTTCTGGTGCAGCCCAGACGAACGCTGTCCTGCAGGATCAGATGCCAGTACAGGTGTGAGTGGAGAAGCAGGTCCATCTGGCCCATGCGATGCTCTGCACTGTTCTTGTACCTGAGCAAGGGCATTTACGGCAGGCCGGGCACCCAGACCTGACGCTGCTGTCCGTACACACACTTTGCAGAATCAAGGCCTTAGTAAACGAATGGCACCAAGGATTTGGTTCACACATTGTCGAAGCCTGTGTATTGTAGCAGCATACTTAAAAATAAATAGCAGAGGCTTGTTCTTCCTAAGGAGTGGGGGGTTACAGACATGCAAACGCTCTTACGAGCATGGTTTATTAGTTTCAGTTTCTTTATACGTTTCGGGTGGAATTCAGCTGTTGAAACACAGGTGTCTGGTGCACATAAGATGCCCTCAGGTCTCCTGCCGGCCCTCCAGCTGCCAATCCAGAAGGCTGCTGCCTCTGCCATATCAGCCATCCACAGGAAGATGCCACAGGTGCCCAACAGCATCTCAGGCCACAACTGAAAAGGTCCCTGGGAGGTTATTTTTAAGGTCAGTTCCCTCTGGCAGAGATGAAGGCAGACTAAGCTAACATCCAGCTAAATTTGAGGCATTATCTTTAAAACAGAGCTTTAACATGTTTTATCAGAAACCACCTAGTGCAACCAAGGTACTGCCACGCAAAAGAGTTTTCTGTGCCTGCTACCCATGTCTGGCAGCCCACAGCTGCTGCAGAGTTATTAAATGGAAGCAGTTGTAATGCTTCTGTTAGCTCTACTAGGGGACTTTAGTTCTGTTTTAAGACTTCAGAGTCCAGATTAGTTTCGTCTAAGAACCTAATGGAAACGCCTTAACTTCTTGTTAACATCCATGGGAAAACGCGGGCATCTTCAGAGAGGAAGTAGGTGCGGTAACGCTGCCTCTGGAAATCTCTTGCTCCCTTTTAATTACAGGGTGGACTGACCTTAGCACAACCATGCTTCTAGCTCAGAGTGCCAAAAGTTAGGCAGGTGAATCTGAGCCTAAGAGCTTCACAGAGCCACAGTACCTTGAAGAGATCCTCAGCAATTTGCAACTTGTCACACATCTCTGAGAAGAGATTTATATTGCCGTGATCCAGCAACAGGTAGACAAACACCATGCGCTTGTTAGCTGCCTCCAGGAGGTCACAAAGAATCTCAGTGTCTGTAAAGACATCCATCACGATAGCTAGCACCTAGGGGAAAAAAGCAGAGGCATTGGCACAGTCAATTTACGTAACTTAAGGTTGCCTGGGAAGCCACTGAAATGTCGTTTATTTGTTTTTAAAAAACATTCCAACAAACACAAATCTTCAGAGATTTATGTGGATATTTCTTCTGGTTTTCTCCCTAAGTCCCTGAATCAGTGAATCGATGAGACGCGCTGCTTCATTGTTTTATTGCTCATATAAAGCCAATGTAACATGCAACATACGCACTTCTGTTAAGCTCTTTTAATCATGAAACACAAGATGACCCACAAATTTGTAGGCGAGATTTCAGCACTAGGAAATATATTGAAGCGCTAATCGGGGAATAAGAAGGATGTAGCTAAAATAAGAGACCGTAGCCCTTGCCAAATGGCTGACTAGCTTTTGTAAGCCACATGCATTTAGCAAGAATCACTGGATGACTCTTTCTGTGTTATGACTTACGCCTGGAACGGTCCTGGTTTTAAATCCTCACTCTGTCACTGGTGGTGGGGTGACAGACTGCAACAGCTCCATCGTTTTTGTTTGTTTTTTTTTTTTAATAATGATTTATAAACAAATTGTTTCAATTTAACCATGCATCTGTGCTTCCCCGGTCACAACTGGCAGAATGGTATGTAAAAGTCTCAGGACTGGGTATAAAAGCCCCCCACTTAAATTCACAGCCTCTGGCCAGTGTGGATCGAGGGAACTATAAATGTGATATAAATCCACTTCCATACTCTAGCCCCTGGGCTCAGCACTGGGCACAGCCTCATGGAGGTGCTGGTCTTCACTGATGTCTGCTATTGTCCATGGAAAGGATTATCTCCCCAGGGCAACTCTACCCAGCTGATACCTGACCTATCTGCAGAAGGGGCCGATTTCTCCATTGACTAGAAAAGGAACCCTTGAAAATTGCACTCACAGGACATCATCTTCAATCAAAACAAACTTTACAGTATCTTGCAGATCTGTCTTACTAATTGCTTCCAACTCTCACTGGATCTTATTCCAAAGCCTGTGCCCACACCTGCCAGCAAGCTTTTTCCCTTCGCCACCACGAGGAAATTCTACAAGACCAAGCACATCCCGCGGGCCCAGCACCCTGCTGAGGCAAGCCAAATTATTCACAGAGCAGTGAGGATCCCACACCTTCCTCCTGTTGCCAAAGCATGATGCTTCAGAAAGGGCCTTGCCAGTGCTGGGTAGGTGGCATAATTGCAGCCAGTATCTCACATCCACACTTACTGGTAACTCACTTTGTCTTTTTAAACAGCACAACACTGCATCCAGCCTCACTGCAACTCCAGACCACTCTCTCTAGTACTGCTTTTTCACCAGCTGTTTGCAATTTGTATCTCTACACCTGACTTTCCTCTCTTACTTGCAGCATTTCTCGCTTCTTTTGCCCAAATTTCATTTTATTATTTGCACCTGTTCCACAAATGTGTTAAGATTATAGTACCACTCGCCAATCCTTTGCAGTTTGCTACCATCCACACACAGAGTTTTATTCTGTGGTTAAGTTGTTAATGGATATAACAAATACTGGGCTATCCAGGATGAACCCTTATTAGATACTAATTAATAAATGCTGCCATTGAAAAACTGTACTCAAAAAGTAGTTGCCAAGTTTATACTGTGAGTAAGTGTTGCTCCAGCACCCTCTTGTAATGTAAATTAGATGGTTAAGAAGGTCATGTGAACCATGGATTTATATTACATTTCCCACCTTTTCTCCTACAAGTTTTATCCTCTTGGGACAGAAAATTGGGCTGGGTTGATACTTCACCTGATGCTTATTTTATTATTCCAGAGACATTTCTTCTGTTACTGTATATTTCTGATGCTGCCAACTTAAAATGACTGATTTATAATTCCCCTGATGAGCTGAGCACTTGTAGCCTTTGACAGGGGAGCTGGCAATGGGGATTCTTCTCCCCTGCCGTTAAGCTCAGGGTTATCAGGCCCAGCACTGGCCCTTGCAGGAGAATAGTAAAGCCAAAATCCAGAACTCCAGTGGGTGCCACAGCCTGTGCCGGAGAGCAGGCACTACAGCCTGGGTTTGTTCCTGATCATTTCCCTGTGAAACTACTAGTGGCATATCCAGTTTATACACGGGGAAAACTCCCAGATGATGGTAAACACAGACCTGAAATGTCAAATATTTTTTTTCCCAGGAAAACAGGCGAGCTGCCAGAACACACGACAGGCTTTTTGCCCCCCTCCAGCTGCTCAGCTTCTGGTTTCCCAGTGCGTGGGCAGCCCAGCTTGTGGCTGGCACCTCTCTGTGGCCCCCCTGTCACCTGCCTGTTGTCAGGGGTATCATCTGCACCTTTCCCATGTGCCAAATTACACTGCAGGGTCTCTGTATGGTGCCCACATGACATTTTTAGTGACACTGACAACATATTAGGGACGAACATATTAGGTCTTTTTTTCTGAATAATTTCCTTCCTCTGCGGATGGCTGCTAGCACACCAAACACACATGTCCTTCTCTGGGCTCCCCTTCACCTACACCTCCCATGAATCCCCTAGAACAATTATTAATGGCTCAGAACTCGCTTTAGCTTAATTCTCATTACTGGTGCAATCATCCAAATAGAGCAACCCATCCTGCTGGAGATGCAGTAGAAGGGAGAGAACCCAGCTGCCCTTTCCACAGCACATTTGCTCCACCGGGTTAATGGGAGTTTAAAAGAAAAGGGAACACTTTTTGGTTTTTGTTTTGTTTTGTTTTGTTAGCAACATAAAAAGGTGTTGGTGTGAGTATAAAAAAGAAAGCACTGCCTGTGTTCAACAACAGGCTCTTTACAGACACTTTCTAGAGAAAAGCTACACTGCAACATGCAAGGCTGGCTCAGATCAAACACTTCGTTTACCTGATCTTTTTAAGAGCAGGAAGACAACTGAATGCAGAGGGAACAGGAATTCTCTCCTCATACCTGAGTGGTCTTGTTGATGTACCGGCGTATGATGTCCCTAATGTTGCTGTTCTTCTCTGTTTGGAAATACACAGTGGCGGTGGATTTTTCCTTTAAGTAGGGCTTCTCCGCTGTAATCCATGTGTGCAGCAGAGCTGGCTCACTGCTGTCAGAAATGGTGGGGAAGTAGGTCCCTGAAGGGAGCGACCCAGCATCGTTCGGCTTTGACGCAGCTGCCCCATCGGCAGCCAGGGACTCCTGAGCATAATAGGACTCCCTGGCGTTATCCTTGATGTACTGAGCTTCCACCGAGGAGAGGAAATCCACTTCACCCTCTTTGCTTAAAGTTTCGAGGTAAGAGTCTGTCCCACCATCCAGGAAGGCGTCGGTGGCCAACCTTATGCTTTCGTTGTGGCTGAAATCTGCTTTTGTCACCTTCGGGGACTGGTTCTTGATATCCTCCAGCCTTTTCCTTATTTTGCCCATGTGTCTGGAGTGGCTCATGGCTCTGTGTCGCAGCAGTCGATCTGCTGGGGAGGCACCATGCATATGCGCAGCGCAGGCAGCGCAATCGTCCTTCTTGTTTGGAGATTGCATTCTGGCGTGAAATCACCTCGGCTGAACGAATTAACTATGAATAAAAATAAAAGAGATCTTATTACCTCAGGCAAATTCACACTCCTTGATTTCGTTGGTACAATTATCTTCAAAAAAAACCTGAAGCTTGCTTCTCAGGTGGTGGTGTTCTTCAGCAACAATCTGTTTCCAGATGGGACACAAGTACAAAGCTGATTAGATTGCTTATCTGAGAGGCACCCACCTCACCCCCAGGGCATACGAAGGATTCGTGTCCAATTATCAGGCCCGTCCGATTTGGTTGTATTTCCCTTCCTGTCGCATCCTGTGAGATGTGAGCGAGGAAAGCACTTAAGCAAAAGCAGGTAGGCTCCCAAGCATCGTTGCACAATCTTCAAAACAGCTTGAGGCTTCTCTGTCTTCCCATGGTATTTGTTAGGGAGCAAAAACAACTCTGACGTTGAACTGGGACAGAGACATCAGCTGTGTCCATATCTTCAGAACAGCAGAAAAGGTGACAGTCTGCACCTACCTGCTGCCAGGCAGGCTTAAAAATAGACCTGAACTTCGTCACTCTGCCCCGTTCATAGTATGTTGCTATTACCGTAGACGATTCACTCGTTTATTTCTTTAAAGCTTTGTGACTACGCCATCCTATTAAAAGAAAAATACCCCTTCCCAAACATCCTGAATATTATGTGGAGGGAGGGTTGTGAGCTGGCCTCAAAGCATCAGAAATACAAACACTCATCACTTGATTGTGCGCATTTAGGGCTGTTTGGTTGGTTTCTTTTTTTTTTTTTTTCCAGGCTGCAGCTTCTGGAGTCACGTTGTCCTGGTGGCAGCTCGGCTGCTGTGTCATTAGCAGGACGAAGGCACAGGTTCGCAGCGGGGTGAGAGGCGCAGTGCCTGCGGGGAGCCAGGCCAACTGGAATGACTGCGCGGGGGCGAGGAGGGGCAGGGTGGGAAGGCAGCCTGCCTGAGGTACGCCATAAATACCTGGGTGCATGCTTTTACACAGAGGCACGTGTGACACAGTTTTCTCATGCAGGTGGGGTTTTGCTCTCGCCCCGCGCAGCTCTGTGCCTGTGCACCGGCCTGCCACGGCTCCGGAGGGGAGTGAAGATCGAGGGGACGTGCCAGTCTGGGCTCTTGCACGGGTGTACGGGCTGCTGAGGATGTGTCTGAGTGGGGAAAGGGTCCTGCCGCTCCGACCAACGCGCTCGAGACATCTTCAGGGCCACTCAGAATGACACAGGCCCATGTTTTCCAGGATGGCTTCTCAGATTCTGGGTCTGTGACTATGTCAGATGCCTTATGGGGGAAAAAAGGTAACTATGCACAAGGATGACACGAACATATATATATGAAAATAGAAAAGGGTATGAAACGGTTCGGATTTTAACTCTAGAGCCACGAAGGGCAGGAAACACCCACCCAGAGGCTGAGGAGAGGTGGTGGCGGGGCCCATCCCTGAGCTCCTGGTGTGATTTTAAAAACTATCCCGTCCCTCCCCCCGCCCCCAACATCCGCCCGCAGCTGTCAGACGCGGCCAAAAGTCACTAATTATCTACTGACCTGTTCTGCGCAATTATGCTGAAAATGATGCTGCCTAATTAACCTGGCGTGCAAGATCGCGCCCTCTCAACGCTGATCAGGGCCTCCCTGTGCCCAGCAGAGCTGTCACCCCCCCCACCCCAGCCAGGGCCAGTGCTGTCACCTTGGCTCCCACACGGTTACCCGGTGTGCCACATGGTCACCTCAGTGTCCCACACAGTCCCCCCGGTCCCCACATGGTCATAGCAGGGCCCCATGCAGGCCGCTCAAGGTTGTCACCATGGGGACTCACACTGTCACCCCAGGGAACGCCCCGTTGTCACCCTGGGGTCCCACACGGCCACCACGGGATATCACACCGTCATCCTCAGGACCCACACGGTCACCCTGGAGCTCCACAGTCACCACAAAGCCCCACACCGTCTCCACAGGGCTCCATTCGGTCACTGGGGGGGGGTCCCACATGGTCACCGCGAGGCCCCAGGCGGTCACTGCAGGGTCCTCGGGCACGGAGCCCGCTGGAGCAGCCGGAGGAAGGGCCGTGCCGGGCCGTTCCTCCGGTCTCTCGTCCTCCCGGGGCCCGGGCTGAGGCGGCGGCCGGGCCCTCGGCGGCGCTGACGGGGCGGGAGGCCGCCGGGTCAGGGCGTTGCCTCGAGAGCCAGCGCGGGAAAGGTGCTTACAGCCGCCTCGTTAGCGCAGTAGGTAGCGCGTCAGTCTCATAATCTGAAGGTCGTGAGTTCGATCCTCACACGGGGCAAAGGCGGGCAACTCTTTTCTTTCTCCCTAGGGGGCGGCGGGATGAGCCCTTCCCGGCCGCTCCGGGGTCCGCACGGTCTCTCCGGCTGCCTCCCCCGCGCGTCTAGCCGCGACAAAACGGCGCTGTCACCCCTGGGCTTTCTTGTTGCTGTCGTGATTTATGGAGATTGTGGGTCCGTGGGCAAGCCCCCGTGTGTCCTGGTTGCGGGCTCACGGAAATAATTCCCGCACCGTTTGTTGTCCAAACCCGCACTTTGGCAGAGGGTTTTCTGCGTCCCGGCCGCCTGCAAACCCCTTCCAGCGTTGGGAATGGGGCGATGGGTCCCGCTCCCGCAGCGGGGACGGAGCGCTCGGGTTTGTGCCTTCACAGCTCTAACGTCTTTAACAACCATAAGCGCGCGCACATACGGCCCAGGGTGCTGCCCAAAAGCTTTGTGGGTTCATTTTTTTTTCCTTTAAATACAGAAATAATCAGACGTAAACCCCAAGACAGCCATCAAGAAAAAAGGCAATTTTCTCATCGGTGACTCCCGTTTCCCAAAGATGAGCTTGGCTCGATGCGTTTTAACCCTTTTCGGAAAGGAACAATGTCTCTTCCCCGTGCTCTGCTGAGCTCTGCCGTGAGATTTCCATGGATCCCGGTTGTGACTGTTCCCAGTTCCAGCCACGGAGGATGCCAGCGCAGGAATAACCGAGTGCCTCTGCGCGTGTAGGTCTGCGTGCAGTTTCAGGAGAAGCGGGGAGGCTGCTCTCACCCCAGGTGACAGAGTGCACCCACAGGGCACCACCAGCAGTCCCACTGTGACACTGCCACCCCGGGCGGAACAAATCACCTTCCAGGTCCTCATGCTTTTTACCCAGCCCAGTCTACCCCTGTATCAGCAGCCTGAGTAGCAATTATGAAGGAGTCACTTTATCTTACTTTGCCCCATTCTTTCTTACTGTAACACCCCATAATGTTCTACTCTCAGGTTAGAAACAGTGGCCAGTGAAAACCAGCCTAGCAGCACGAAACGCAGTCTTTCCCATGAAATTGTCTCACAATGATGTGTACCTCCAGCAACGGGGGCTCCACAGCCTCTCTGGGCCGTGCTTTCAGCTTTTGGCTCTCAACGGAAAGGAGTTTTTTCACTAATTGCAAACTTCCCTGCTGTAACTGCTGTAACTTGTAGAATTCACTCACGTATCATTCACAAGCCCAACATTTTAACAGTAGTTTGTTTCTTCAAGTCACAGCATCCACCAGAACAAATAAAGTATACAAATACTGCAAGTGTAATAACTTCATGGTAAAAAGTGAGTTTATTTTGGAAGTAAAAATAGCATTATAGTTACCAAGAAACCAATTAGAAGGTTACAAACAACACACATTTTTCTAGCTAGCATTTTATTTTTATATAAAAATATTTCCAAAGACCTTTAAAATAAACAATCCATGATTAGTCCTTAATCACACTGTACATATTTAGGGTTTCACTGATTAATAATTTGAGAGCACAGCTGAGGCCCAGAGCAAACCATCTCAAGGTGTCCACTTGGTAGCTGGGAACCGAGTTGGAGAATGCCTACTCCGAGCCTGCGAGGCCAGCTTTTGTCTGAGCCGCCTGACTTCTGCCAGCAGCTCCCGCTCCTGGCTCGCCAGCTCTTCTCCTCTTCTCTCTAAAGACACTTATGCACAAGAAACTCAGACTTAATATTGCAACTAAGGGCTTTCCATAAATGCTACGAATGGTTATGGGAGAGCAGATACCTCTGACATTATTAGTACCGCTGGATACGAGACAGCCCTGAGAGCTGTAGAAGCACGTTATTTGGAAGCAGTGCCCATGTTTTGTTACAAAAGGGTCAGATGCTGATGGGTCGCTGTGGCAGGTCCATAGATACATGTTTCCCATTGCGTGTGCAGAGTTTTGTACAAAAGATACATGTGATTTTAAATTGTGCTTCACTGGCCATAGTGGCTAAGATAGCCTAGAGGAAATGATTCCAGACTAATTCCTGACTATAACTCTCAGTAAGATTTTGATGAAAGACAGTTCTACATCTTCTCAACATCCCCAAATCATACATAACTCTGAAGACAGAAGAAGCCTAGGTAAAATGATCAGGTCAGAATGGGATTAAACCTGGCTGAGGTTTAACAGGACACACTTCAGGCACTTCCTACCTGTGCTGCTCCTGGTAGCGAAGACATTTTTTTTCAGGTGTGAAATAGAATACAGCAATAAACTGTTTTACTATCCACTAAACACCTACGCAACTAATAATGACTCAATGGCAGAACAAGGTGTTCCAGTAACGCTTCTGAAATTAAATGTGGAACAAAGGAGGGCCCTAACTTCGAAACTTACCGTGTGACGATGACTCCGATGGAGAAAAACCATTCAGACAGATGTTTCCAGACCATGGCACCTGCTGAAGTTCTGCCCCTCTCTCTGCACATCCAGCCTTTAAATCACGCAGTCTCTCTGTGGGAAACGGCGAGAAGGATTCTTTGTAAATTAAGTGTTTAAATTTCTAGTGAATTTTTCTAGCTTGAGGTGAAACAGTTTTTCTCCAGGAAGCGAAACTGGAACAATCACTCACTCCAGCTAATGGCAAGTACAATTTGCTCAGAATGAGAAGTCAATGTTTCTACTCTGTGGGTCAAAGCTATGCATCACTGCGTTTCATTTTAAGAAATTACAGCTCCATATGGGCTGTTTCTTCCTGTATAATTAATCTTCTGACAAATGGGCCACTAAGATCATGTGGAATATGGCTACTCGTACTTGCAGTTTTAGAAGGAGACACCCATTTTAATAATTTGCAGTTACAAATTACTCCATATTAAAAACATTAGGTAAATAAGGGCAAAGTCTGAAAAAGTTCGCCCAAAGCAATACTAATCACCTAATCTTAACACTAATCCCATGTGACCCTTGCAGAGATGGGGGAATAGGAGAAATATCTGCAAAAACATACAAACCCAGCATTTGAGAAGGATGTACTGGCCAGTTGTGGAAGCCCAGAAATGTTTTTTTTCCTGTGAACAACCACTTGGCACAGTCACTTCCTAGCAGTGAGTTTGCTGTTCTTTATGTTGACAGAAGATTTTTAAGGGAAGTGATTCTACAATTGGTTTAAGCTGATCTAAACCTGTGCTCCTACCAATAATGCCGTTTATATTGCCACATCTGATTGATATCAAACTGAGATTCCTGTCCAAGTCTGGCTGATATATTGGTTTCATGAAAGAATACTGCCAAAAAGTACTTATGTACAGGAGTTAAGTGTAAGTTTATCCCAAATATTGGACATTTAGTTTGTATTCAGTTGCTGAATGCTTCATGCCAACATCCCCACAGGAGAAATGCATCATCTACATGCTCACCAAAATAGCCATCTTCTCTTTGCAGCTTTTCAGCCAACTCAAATGCGTCATTCATTTTGTCCTCTAAAAACTGCTTCCTGTGTTCGTCTGCAGCAGCCGCAGCCTTCTCCTCTGCTTCCAGTTGAGCTTTTTTCTGTATAACTTCTTCCCACTGTGCAACAGAGATATTAATGTGTCTTCAACAGATGTGTTGCAAGGAAAAAGCAACAAGTAAAACCATCTGGATTATTACAGATTACACTTCACCCTAAAATCAAAATATATGTTATTAAACTGAGTGAATGGGTCTTTTTGAAAAATTTCTCATTCAAACACCTGGAGAAAGGTAAAAATCTTGGGTCAGCGGAAAAAAAGAGAGGAACTTAGAGAATTAGGAATATGCTTTCCTAAGCCTAAACCATCCTCAGCCTCTAGTGCTTCCAGAAACTTCCAGTCAAAACAGGAGATTCCTAACAAAATATTTCTTCAATACCGTTCAGTTTTATGCTCTACCATGTTGTGGGCAAAAGACAGTTACATTCGTGTTAGTCCCACCTAGAAAAAGAAATATACCTTTTTTTCTTCTGCTTCCCTCATGGCCTTCAGCAGCTCAGCCTCTTTCACCCTGTTGTCATGCAGGAGCTTGGCGATCTCTTCGTAACGCTTCTCACGGGCCTGGTCACCACCTTTCAGTTTATGCAACGCTTGCAACCTCCAGTTGCTGTCAAGGCGTTTCTGCTCTGCTTTGGCTAAATTTTCCTCAGCCACCTAACGAAACATCGTTCTTACCAGGAATCCACTTACTCTATTTCAAGTACACAGCCTTACACACAGATAAGGTAAGATCAATTCAAGTGTTCTCCCGTACCCCTGTTAGATGTCCCTGCTGGGAGACTGCACCTGCAGTGCCCTCCTCCATTCATTACAGCAGGTTCTCTCATCTATCAGGGCTTTCTTCTGCTTCCTCTTCATCCTTCTTGTTCTTTCTCTTACCGAGGGTCTTTTTTGTTTTGTGGTTTTGTTTTTTTTGTAATATTTTGGAATAAGGCATCGATTCTCTCCATGATTTTGGGGATTTTGCTTTCCTGGCATGGATTTAATATGATTTACAGGTGCCATTAACATAAGATTGATACCTGGATGCCAATACTTCCACCCACATCCATCTGCTTCCAAAAATTGGAGGCTGTTTACAAAAATTCAGACCCATATGTTTATTTCTAGACAAAATATAAATGCAGATGCCAAGCATATGGGCAGTGGGTTAGCTGCAACTATTTTTCCAACTGTGCAGTTACAAGTTCTGAGCTTGAAAATCTGAACAATTCCTAATGTCAAGCTACACACATTCATTACTGTGATCTAGAAGACAGCTTCTACAGCCAAATTTCCTGCCAAGTACTACCAACTGAAAGTTCCTTTGAGGTTTACTTTTGTTTTATTATGGTTACAAATAAAACATGTTCCTTAACAGGAGGATGACTTACTCTGAAAAGCACTTTTGAGTCTTATATGCCTTCTGACTTCCGAGAAGTAGAGAAAAATTAATATTCATGGCAGGCCCAGAGCATTTCAGTATCATAGAGCTGTTTGGATGCTTCAGTCAGACTTTTGAAAGCCTCAAAACTTTAAACATACCGTCATAATCTATTCATATAGATATCTAGAAATTAGGTTTCTTTAGAAAATATTTTCATATTAACTTGAACTACTTTATGCAATTAAAATACTATTAACTAGTACTACTTGTACTATTAGTAACTAGTACTACTTGTACTAGTTAGCATACTAACTCCCCAAAATACATGTTAAGATCCAATCACCTTACCATCTGAGCTTTCTGCTTTTCTTCTCTATCTATTTCCATCCATCTCTGAACAAGATGATCTTCTAGATCCACCTTTCTTAGACGAGCATCCACCTCTTCTTTCATTTCCTTTGTAACTGCCTCTTGATCTTTGATTAGATGCTGCCAAATGCACCAACATAAATTATTGTTGCTAAGCTACTAACCCACATTTGTAATTCTGTCTCTTTAACATTTATTAAAATTTCATTAAAATCGTATTTGAATATATCCACACATCTCATCCCACTACATATCATCACTGTCCAAGAAAGTGATAGTCCCTGCTGTTTCATCCACTTGGAATTACACTAAGCCTGAGTCATCACAGTGGTCCAGCAGGTTGATACTGATGTAATTCCATTCCCTGGGTTACAGTGGATTATAAAAGCAGAATTCCAACTTAAACGAATTAGATACATCATGAAAATATTCTGCACTTTTATGGCACATTTCAGCCAAAACCTCAAAACATTTCACAAATACAAATCACGTTCCACAGTACAGGGACTTATAATAAACACATCTGCAGCTTGAATACAGAGATGATTTGCCAAAGTAGTACGGATCAGCAGTAGATCTAGAAATAGAATTTTAACTCTCACCACCTTTTCTTCACATTCATCAGGGCACACAGTTTTCTGGAGAAGACATAGCCCCCTCCTAGGCCTGCAGGCATCCACTGAGCTGTGTCAGCAGGGCACTGAAGCAAAGTTAATATTCACAGCCTTCTAAGCTTGAACATAGCCCCTCGCTGACGGCAGTAGAACAGTCAGTTCAGGGTACACGCAGGCAAATCCTGTCTATGCAGACTCCTGTGGGCAGACCTATGTCCTCAGTTAGTTAAATAATTGCTACCTTTCTAACCTAAATTGATGATCACTGTAGAATTAGTTCCCTTAAACAGCTGACTTTACGTGTACTGGAACACAAATGAGCTTAGCCTGGTTTGTGTTATGTAGCCACAATACAGCTGGCTGTGTATTTAATAAATGAATGCTAAAAGAAATTTAGCCCAGTTATGCTCCGCATGGGTTATAAAAAGTCCATGGCCAAAAGCTTTATAAAGCCAAATACAAGCAGACATATGCTTCAAAATAAGGGTTAGCTCTCTGGATGCCCACTTCTGCTTGCACTCCATCGGATCTGCAGGTATACAAGACAGGCACATGTAGCTTTCATTTCTAAACACTTAACTTACTATTTCTAACCAAGTGGACATTACTAAAGCCTTCCATTGGCAGCCTCGCTTTTCAGTAATTAACTCATGTTTAACTTTAAATGGTATTATTGATTAAACCCCTTTATTACTGAATAGTGATCTTTCCGAATTATGTCAGTCATTTGAGAAAAGAACTGCACATTCCCCACGAACCATCCATTCCTTTTTGCTTGGTGATGTTCTTGGCAATTAGACATTTTTTCATTAACTACATCAATCTGCTATTCTGTTCTCTCCAGAAAATGCAGATATATCTGGATACCACAGATGAAAAGGTGGGAGTTTCTGGGATGAGGAACATATTGTTATAGACTTATTTCTTATTTACATGTTCCTCACTTCTCTCAACCAGCTGAGCCCACAGCTAAACCCTGCAGCAACCAAATCAAACCTCTGCACAGGAGAAGAATAAAATGGGGAGAATATGGGTTTTTTCTCCCAGAAAAAAATACATAATAGTGAGTTCTACTAATGCATTTATTAACAGAGGGTTTATTCTAAAAAAGGTACCAGAGAGAAAAAGGAAAAAAAAAAAAGACCCCCTTTTTCCTCACAAGTCTGGTTTAATGAACACAACCGAATCTGAGAACTGCAAAGGAAGAACTATTAAATATAAACATCTGTATGATTCCCTAATAATTACCTGTTCAAAAATCTGTCTTTGTGATTCAAGTTCCATCCGTCGTACTTCAACATCTTGAATAGCAGCAGCTGTTTCCTGTTCTCTCATGGATGCCTTGAGAAGAGAAACACATGAAAATACAGTAAAGGAGAAATTCTCCCTTAAAACACCAATATCAAGAAGAATGTCCAAAACCCCAAACCACACCCTACTTCCAAATGTTAACCTGTTAACTTTTTAACTGGTTAACTTTCTGTATACCATGAACAATGGAAAGTATTTGCATATCAAAAGTACAGGGCAAGGTGGAGAAGAGGCACAGGAGTAGTTTTGCATCCAGCCAAGCGTGTTAGGGAAATGTCAGGCTTGATCTAGTGCTAATAACCTGCCAGCTGCATCTGCGAATCGAGTAAGGAGTCTCTGAACCCAGAAGGTTGCAGAGGACAGTACAGAGATAAGGCAGAACCTGTGCTGAGCTTGAGCTGATGAATCTCACGGTGCCCTGCCTGCGGAAACAAACCTGCAGCTGCACCGCGCTCTGCAAAGGGTGGTGCTGAGACACGAGGAATGGCCCTGCAAAGACTCAATTTGTGCCCATGAGGTTCCAAAGCTTCCATTCTCAGCATCTGCAGGCCACAGTGCTCCAACCAGTAACACGGGAGCAGAGCCAGGCCTGGCCAGAGGCCACTGCGGAGCCTCTCAATCAATGGCAGAGTTAATTTGCAATCTGGACATATAGTCCACAGACAGCTGAGAATTCACTAGTCCTTTAAGGAGCTCGTTACATTTTTCAACACTGCCAATATACAGATGAATCTGGCTTTTCTCAGGAATTTTGCCAGTTAAAGCAAGCCACTGGAACATATTAAGTGCCAAATAAAACTGTTAAATTATGCATTTACCACTTAAAGCAGTCCATCTCATGCTAAATACACCTCTGGGCTCACAAATCACACACAGTACATCAACTGAAATTTTAGTTATGCTTTTTTTCCTTGTTTATTTTCACTAATAAACCTTCAAGAAAATAACCGCTTGAGCAACACTCAACCTTTCTTGCAATTTCGTCATCCAGACGTTTCAGTTCCATTTGACGCTGATCTTGCTGGTATTTCAGAAAACGCCTTCTCGAAGCATCTAGAAATTGTAGTTCCTTTACTTTCAATTCTCTTTTCACAGCAGCTAGTCTTCAAAGCCAAACCAAACAGAAACAAGGGAACTTGTATATATAAGAGGTCAGTACCAATGAGCACAAACTCACACTGCAGTTATCCATTAGTTACTATGAGCTAATCTCTAATTTATAAAGCTTAGGGCAGTTGCTTTCATACTTGTAAATTGCCCAGTTTTCATTTATGAGACAAAATTAAATTCCCAGACATCCTCTAATGGCAATGCCCCCAATTAAGCTTTGAAGTCCTGTGCTCTGTTTCAGTTCTACTTTAATAAGCACTAGTTTACTACTGCAATGGTCCAGAACTGGAAAGTATTCCTTAGAATAATTGCCACTGACCTGGTACTTCTTTCTGCACAAAGTTAGGCCTAAGTTTATTTGGAAAATATCAAACTCTTTCAACGAACAAAACCACAAACTCAAGAATTAGTTTGCAAAGAAAGGCTCACTGCCCTCTTTATTTAAAAAAAAAAAAAAAAAAGCCCCTTACTCCGTAGGCTACAGAGGTCGAATAGAAGTGCCTGTAGACATGCCACTTTGGGACATGGTTTAGTGGTGGACTTCGTAGTGTGAGGTTAACAGTTGGACTTGATGATCTGAAGGATCTCTTCCAACCTAAGTGATTCTAAGATTACTTGCAATTGATCTAAAAAATTATGTAGATGTTGAAATTCTCTTAAACCTTCACAACTGCAAGATGTACAAACTAACAGTTCAGCTTCAGTGCTATCACAACCCTTTGCTCAGCAACTAATATATAAAGCAGTCTTTTTTCTAAACCCACTAGAAAGACAAGAATGTGTACAGTCACTGACACTAGAAGTGACTCTTGTATTTGCAGTGAGGCTGCCCACAGCGCAAGTCTGAAGCCTCAGTGTGCAAACACACAGCAATTGACTACTTAAGAGCATTCAAAACCCCAAGAGACCAGACAAAAAGCTGGGAGTTAAGACAAAAATATGAGGTGACTTGGCGTCTAATCTGCTGTATTCCCTCGGGCAAAGCAGTAATACAACCCAGATCACTTCATTTGCACACCAAAATCTGACCCACCAGACCACACTGTTTTCCCACATTACAATTTATACAAATTAGTGGCTATTTCTCCTTTACTCATGGTTAAAAATGTAATAGCAGGCTACAGTAGCCAGGCCCCTAATGCTTCTTATATTATAATACCTCTGCCTCTGTTCCACCAGCTTCTCTTCCTCTTCCAGTAGCATTTTTCGCCTCTGTTCTTCAGCTTCTCGAAGTAATTCCTGCTTTCGATACCAGGCTTCATCTTCTGCTTTCTGCTGCTGTGCTTTAGCTTCTAATTCATGCGCTAATTGTCTAAATGGAAGGAGATCACACGTTAATAATTCAAGCCAAGTATCAAGAAATTGCTTGATTACTTAGAAACTGATGACTGTACTAGCAAAGAACTGCTGAAATGAGATGTCATGAAGGAGTATGGCATCCCCTTTGTGTGCTGATAAAGTACATGAGGAAGGGTTACAATACTGACTGTTACAGACAACTGGGCATTTCAGATGAGTGCAGATATCTTCTTCCTCACATTCTTAGCAAAGACTAGTTTCTAAAGGTGCCTTGGCATCACAGCACCCACTGATTTCAATAGCAAGCTACGAACTCCTGGCCCTTCACAAAGTTGGACACAACAAGGTCAATGGAGATTTAGGCTCTGACTTTCAAGTCTGAAGACTTGATGCCCAATATTTTCTGTGAATTAACAAACATCTATTGCTTAAGAAAAGAATACTGGTTTAACTTAAAAATGTGTCAAACCAAGTAACTCATAACCTTTAGCATCTATTTAAAGTCACCTTCCTGAATTTTCTTATTTGTCTCTCTTCTCAAGCATACACATTACAATAGAAGAAGGCAATTGTGTCCCCCTGTCCCTCCCAGTCTGATAATGTCTTCAACTTTCCCATTAATACCTCTCTCTTAAGTATTCAATTTCATCCTGTCTGATCCTCTCCCGTTCCTGAGTTTGGTAATTCACAATGAACTTGGGATACTTATTAAATACAGGGTACTGTCCTTTTGTAAGTGGTACGAAGTCATCAAGCATACGCTGCGGATGGATATCTAGTGGCGTAGTCTCCGTAAGATGATAAGCTTCCTTAATCACAACGTTAATGTCCAGGTTGTTACGATGATGAAAGAAATACTGTAAGAGACATACTTCCATTTACATTCTACAAAAGATTAAGCAAGTTTTTAATAAACTTATTTGGGAATAATTAGGTAAATTAGCAAAATCTATATTCCAAAAATTGATTTAAAAAGGGATTATTAAGTTAGCCCTACCAATTACTAAAATATCACTGGCTCAAATGACTTGACCCAAACCTCTTCAAGTTGTAAAAGTATGCTTTGGTTCTTTTTTTTCCTCTTCAAATGCAGGAAAGTTGCATAAGGGATCTGGAAAGTTAGGTGTGAACTCGAGTGTCCGGCTGCCCGCACAGACACTCCTACCACTGGATAAACCTCCCTCAACTTCTGCTGTTCAAACATGAAGCTTGGAAGTTCCTCTTCCTCTTCTTGACAGGAAGTTCTTCCTGTCAAAGATCTTATTCACCAAGAAAATCTTTAAACTGGTTATTATTAAATGTAGCAATAATGTTGCCTGTTTCATGCCTGTCAAACTAATTGCTCACAAGCACATTTTCAAGGTGGAACTCTTTGTTCGCCTAAAGAGAGATTTTCCTGTGAAAAATCCTCCTCCTCCCATGGAAGGCTAAACATAGGGAAACATTTTCATTTAGCTTCAGAGAATGCTAAATAATACTGCCAAACTTTGCAAATAATGAAACAACATGACAGAATGACTGTTTCTTGTCTCCGCTGGCACAAGTCCATATTAGATCCCCCAAAACGAGGCAGAATTATTTTGTGGTTGATGAACTATTGGCATTTACATAATGGCTTCTAGTGGCATTAGAAAGCTTATGAAAGCTTTTAAAGATCTTGTTGCATGAAATTGCAGAAAATTGCTCAATATTGTACTCCTTTATTGTATATTTGTCAGGTAGTAGATGACGTTTTTCAGAAACATGTAATAATATAGTAATGTAGAAATGAAACATCTTCTAACCTCAGTAACAACAGATGTAATGTTTTAGATCTCTGTAGGTACACTTTCATATGACTGACTTAAATATGAAAATGTTTACCTCAAAATCTGCTTTTTGATCACAGTGAAGCAAGGGAGCTCTGGAACATATAATATAGGCAACAACAATCATCAGGAAGTACGAAGGATGGTTGGAGAAGATGTTGTCAAAGACTTTCAGCCATTCTTCTCTTGTTAGAACCTCAGAGAACAGTGTTTCTAGAAGAGGCCAAGCATAAACCTATATTATTTGGGAAAATTAACAAAATAATCCATTAGTACAATTTTACCATTCCTTTTAAAGAAATAATATGAATTTTTCTTGCCTTATACCAAGAATCTATTGATTTATGAAAGAAACAGGAACTAAACCAGAATATCTGAAGACAAGTTTTATCACCTACTATAAACATTCAAAATTAATATGGGCTGATTATATATAAATTTCTTATTTCTTCCGTTTAGATTTGTGAAGCTAAAATCATCCCTAACAATAAACAGGGATTACAAAATTAATTCATCACATCTATGTCCACTTTAAAAAACAAATAAAAAAGCACATTTATAATTTGATGAGTAGATTGTCAAGCAATGTGGACTTGAAAGCAAAGGGCTTCTAAGAACGACAATAGCATGCATGTGAGATTTATGACCATGGAAAAGGAAAAGCTGCAGAAAAGCAATGACATATTCTTTACACTCCCATACCATTCACTGTTATTTAATGAAAACTCCCTCAAAAAAGAGTTATATCATGTCAAGATAAAAGAATACTGCACTATCATTCACTGCAGTGACGTTTTATATACAAAAGTTGGCTAGGATATTACCTGTGCAGTCACACTGTGTTTTATTAAATGCTGAAGTAGTTCTTTGTCATGGTGTGCCAAAACATTTTCCATCATACTAAGGACATTAACTGGAGGATTGGGAAAATACTCAAACCAGTGCTGACAAAGATTAACTGCAAAAGAAAAAAAACCCAACACAATCCGCTGTAATCCACAGTGACAGACTCTTGACAACCTTAAGGTTTGGTTATAAAGGGTATGTTTAAGAGGTAGTTTTAGCAGCAAACCCTATTTAGGATATTCCCATCTCTCCTCTTTCCTAGTATTTATTGCTAAACCATTCCCACAGCACACTGCTCCTCCAGCTGCACTGGCATGAGCGTTTGTGTCAGTACACTGTGAACCAGGCTGGGGAACTAATCTGGCTCAAAAGTAAAATGTAAAAAAGTCTGTGTGCTGTGGGACTAAGTGGTTGAAGGCAGATGGGAATACTTAAACCGGTGTTTCTGTCTCATGAAACTACAGCCTGGATCAAGTAATTTTTAACATACTAAGAATAATTTCTGTAAACTTGGATACTTATTCACTACCAGCATGTGTTTGCAAAGTGGGTATGTATGCTTGGCAGCACATATCTTCTGCAGACTTAGCAGCAGCTGCAACAACTAATTTAAGTGTAAAGCACTTTAATTTAGAATGTTTCTTCAGAAAACAGCCATAGCCAGCTTTCAGCCAAATGTCTAATTTTGAGTTACCACATGCTTAGGACAACGAAACACAGTAAAACTTTAAAAAAGACCATTCCCTTTTAACTGGGAGTGGGTGAGGGGGTGGGGTGGGTGTGTGTAACTACTTCTCCCATGTCTCAGAGATTTTAGTTATTATGGTATAATTATGGTAGATGCATTTGGTTTTACTGATTAGACTTTAAAAATACTGATAAACTGCTAATGTTTTGCTAGAAACACTGCAAAAGAAAGTCTAATATCCTGTTTTTATTTACAAGCAGGTTTTTGTTTTAAGCATACAGTTGCTACGTATTAATTCCTGGCAACACCTTTAGAAGAGAGCCTGGTGACGTCTTAGGAAATACCTCATTCATTTCATCAGGAAAAGCTCTTTTGCCTGGGAAAGCTTAAACACGTTGCAGCATATTTGAGTTTTTAAAATCATTGCTTACCTACTACTGTAGCAACAACTTCAAAGCAGATCAGCTGGTTGTTCTGGAATAATTTTACAAATGGGAACGCTAGCAAAGGAATATAAGGCGTCTCAGCAAAGATAGCAGACCAGTGAGCTAGAGCAGATAAGGTCCTGTGCGCAAAGGCAAAGGTGTAGAAAACATCGATCAAAAACCAAACAAAAATATAATATGCATTTTAGAACCACAAAACATCAAGATATATACAGAATTATATGAATTATAAAAACAAAATTGCATGAGGGCACTACTATTTCATTTTAGAGTTTTCCTTACAGCTGTTTCCAGCTATTGGATACATTTCAGATCACTGTATGAAAATAAAAATCTATACTATTTAAATAAATATAAATATATCTTTTACCTCTGTAAAACTCTCAGCAGTTTCTGACTTTTGATGGGATACTCATTTTGAATATTCACAAAAGCACTGTGGGTACCCTTATCTATTAGGCTACTGAATGCTAAGTAGTTTTCAGGAAGTTGTAATAAGGAACGCCAAACAAACATCCTGCAATTAAAATGCAGACTTAGTCAGGCAACTTCTCTTTCATAGGCCAGTAAACACAAGCAATTTTATTTTGTGCAAGCATGAACATGCTCACAAACCTACCTGTACTTTGCTGGATATTCTCCAAATCCTTTCAATAAGGCCCGCAGACGTTTCTTGTTTAATCCACCTGGCAATTCATTCTACAAAATAGGAAATCAACAATAAATGTAAGGATTTATCTTTCATAATGTCTTTCCTTGCACTCTAATTAATGATAGTAGCTAAATACTGAAGTTCCTAACATAATATTAAAAAAAATAAAATAACGTGTACTGCTATCTGTACATAATCCTGAGTATTTCAACAACAAAAAGACTATTCATCTGCTACTGAACTCAAAGAATAGCTGCCATTGATTTCAGTCAGAAGCAAATCTGACCCTAACGGACTAAACTATATATAATTAAATGATATAGCCAAATCATAAAGAATATTGACATAGATCATATTGTGATGAATGTTACGGGAGGATATATATATATAGATATGTGTATATATATATGAGAGAATATATATACATAAGATGGGAGACAGAGAGGGAAGATGGCACAGCAATGACAGAAGGAAAATAGATCTAACAGTAACGCATCTTCTAAATAATTAATAAAAAATGAAATGGCTTCTAGACAGATATTTTAGAAGCACCAGCAGGGAAGCAGATCAGATCTAGCAAATATCCAAATGTGTCACAAGTTGCTTGAACAACTTCAGAGGTACCCCAAGCCAACCGGAGGCAGCTCCGGCTGTGTCACACAATACAGGAGCACGGGCTAAGCAGAGAGAGTGGAAATGTTACTAGAACTCCCTCAATCCCTTCTCTGCACGAACATCCAAGTGACTCAGTGTCTGAACTTATTCTTTGAAGTACGTGGCTAAATGTTTGTTTGCAAAGAAATGTAAACACTGCAAACTGGAGCACAAAATATTTGCAACTTCTTCCTACCTCTTTATTTTCAGGTGATGTGTTCACTTGCAGTTTTAGCAATCTGCTTTGAATTTTGCTTCCTTTGGATTTCCAAGGCCGCTCTGACCTTCCTGACGTCACTCGCATTGTCAGTTTGTTTGCCTCTGACGGACACTTGGACTGATCTTCTACTACTTTGAACGTGGGTGGTGGAGGCTAATATTAAAGTGAAAATAACTTAGTTAACGTCTTGTAAAACAGATTAAATAACACTGTAATTTGATGTTTGCTCTATTTTATATGCCATATTCTTGAGCTTGATGGCCATATTGAGAAGAACAGAGACACATTTATACCATAAATAAATATATATGGACTGTATACTCCTGAATCAGTATGCCAGTGAATAAAATTGCCGTAATAAACTAGAAAGACTGTGAGAAGGTTTATGTAGCTTCCAAACCAACTCGAACACCATGTTATTTCCTTGTTTAGCAAACACTAAAATATAATTGGGATAGTATAAATGTGTATCACGTATCATGTTGGGTTATTTACTTTAGTGTGTTTCTCAATGTCACTAAATATTTTGCATTTCTATGGCACCAGTTAAAAAGAATACAAAAGACCTTTACAACCTTTAATTAGTATTCAGTGCCAGGGAGGTATTAATTCAAAGTTGGAGATTGTGAAAGCAAGTAACAAAGTGGATATCCCAGTTCATGTCAAACCGGCAGCAAAAGTGCAAATGGAATGCACGTGTGACATCTTTCCACATCCTTCCTCAGCTCCGACTCCATCATTATCCGAAGCTGGTTACTGTTTACTTCAAAGACGTGTGATTAAAGATATATGGAATTCTGGATTTAGAAACCTGTCTCTTATTAATAAATTACTTTAATAAAATAAGAACTGGTATTTAGAACGTTTGTTATTTAGGAAGGATTAAGAGTATGATTGTGCCATAATGATGGATGCTGGTATCCAATAACACAGTAAGTAGAACAAAATGACAGTAACAAAAACACCATTCATGCCCGCAGTTTAAGACAGCATCAGTTGCAAAACATTTCCTATAGGAAACGGAACAGAAGCAGCACAATTATGCTGTTTCCATCTCCCTAAAACATCATTACAAAGAGAAATCAGTCCATATAAATTGCTGTAGAAAGAAATACCACCTTCCCCTCCTCCCAACACCAGAAACACAGTAATATATATACTTTAAAAGCATCATTTTACCTGACAGGCTGGAGTAACTACAAAGGGAACTCTACAAACCACTTTTTCTTTATATGTAGTGCTAAATATGTCACGCCAACACAAGTCTACTGTGATACAAAAGTTATGTAGACAAGTACCAACCTTAATGGGATTTACTGCTGTTTCAAAAAATTTAAAACACTCTACCTGATTTCCTTCTTGAGTCAAAGTTTGGACACTGTATAAATTAAGGCTACCATTTTCCATTACTGATGCAATATACCGTCCATTTGGGCTAATTGCTGCTGTGCTGATTCCCTCTTCGTGACTCCCAATGTCAAAAAGAAGTTTGCATGTTTCTATATTTATAAATCTCATAATATTATCTTGACTTAACACTCCAAGGACCTGTAAGTTAAAAGGATTCATCAATTGATATTGTCAATGTAAAACAAAGAGGAATACCCAATGCAGCAATGACATTCCGTTAAGCTAAAAGAGCAATTGAGCAAACATTTAGCACAGTAACTTTCCTTTTGTATGGTATGGGCCCATATCCTCAGTGTTCCCTCAAAAGCCCTCAAAGTGTATGTGTTGAATCAATTAACGAAATACTCCCATCTTTGTAAAAAAACTGACCTGACTGGAGCCCCCATCAAAAGTGTCAGGGAGGAATTCCAGGTGACGGACAGCTCGCACTTTTGCAGGCATCTGGATTATTCGTATCAACTTTCTTGATTCTAAACACCATAAGTGAAGACGATTTGATTTTCCACCAGCTACAAAAATCCGGCCATCTCTGGATCACAGATGAGGCAAAGTTTCCATCAGAATAATATAATTT